>NC_040090.1:37483615-38758115 GCF_003369695.1 Bos indicus x Bos taurus
TGAGTATGGCATGCAGCAAATGCTTAGTTTTTTTTTCGTTTCACCTTGTTCTCTTCTGTTCACTTTCATCCTTCTAGTCTTATGTATTTATCCTGCGACTTTGCTCCTCTTCTATCTGGGCTCCCTTTAATAGAAAATGATAATGAGTTGGCCTCAACAGAAACTTGAGTTCGTACTTTTCTCACCCATCTCCCTAACTCCACCACATCCAACCTGTCACCAAATCCTTTCCATTCTTCTGCCTCCTAAGTATCTCTCAAATGTCTTTTCTCATCCATCTCCAACTTGCAACCCGGAGGAACCCTGGTACTTTATCAGTCTACTGCTCCTTCTTACCACATGGTGTCACTGTTGAGCTCTTGGTCTTCACCAACCTGGTGCTGCTGCTCAGAAAGCAGCACCATTGCAAGGGTCCAGCTACTGTCAGAGGCCAGTGGGACAGTTTGGAAAAGGATAAGTTCACATCTTTGTGTTCTGCTCAACCTTGAGTACCCCTTGGAGGTTCTCTTGTCTTGGTTTTCTCAGTTTCATCTCTTGGTGCCAATTCCTATTGGTTACTTTCTTCAAAACCCCATCAGATCCATTCCTTGTATGTCTCAATTATATGCCCCTGGAACTCACTATCCTACTTTCCCTTGTCTTGGTTTTCTCAGTTTCAGCTCTTGGTGCCAATTCCTATTGGTTACTTTCTTCAAAACCCCATCAGATCCATTCCTTGTATGTCTCAATTATATGTCCCTGGAACTCACTATCCTACTTTCCAGTTGCAGAGATGCTCATGAAAGATGAGTCAATTTACTTTTAACCCTTCAAAGCATAAAATATAACAAGATGGAGCCAGGCTGCCAGCGTTTGAATCCTTGCTCTACCATATGACCCCATCATATTGGTATTATTCCTGTCCTTGGCGACAGTGGAGTTCATATTGCCAAAGCCAGCTTCCAAGATTATCTTCCAGCTGCAAATCCACCTGACAGCTTGTTTTCTTTAATCCTTAAAAAACAAAAGGCAAAGTGCACACTCTTCTTGGTCCTTCTTCTGCTAGAGCAGATGCAGTAAGACTCCTCAGACAGAAACTGTTTATCTGGTGGGCATTCTGCTTATCAGGGACATGGCGTTCCCCTGCCTTTGCACATGCTTTCATCCACTGGGTGTGCCCCTGGGAGCCTTAACCACCTAGTGCAGTCGGCTCCAGTGCCCCCTGCCCTGAGGACGCCTTTCCCAGTCTCTGCAGACTTCCTTCCTCTTCACTGAGCCAGGTTGAGGGCCGGCTGGAGAGCATTTATTGCACTGATACGTGATTGTCCATTTATATATTTGTCTCTACTGCCATATTGTGAGCCTCTCTGGGTGAGAACCTTTCTGTCTCACTCATCACCCTTGTCTGCTGGTGCCCAGCACGGGCCCCAGTGAACTGCAGCTAATGACACCAGGCAGGGGTCCAGTACGTGTTCAGTGACTGAGGGAACCAGTTCATGCTCTGGCTTCCCCTTCAAGCTGCTCTCACTCCAGCCTCCCCTGGATGCTCCCTGGGCACTGCAGCCCCTCACGCCTCACTCTCTCCTGTCTTCAGAATCCAAGCTGGTAAACATCAGGAAGGACATTCTTGAACAGGTACAGAACGAATGCCAGAGCCGCAGTCAGCAGCTGATAACGGAGCTCACAGGTTTCATGAAGGCCTTCCAAACCATCAACTCAGACATCCACTCCATTGCATGGTGCTCCCAGAAGGTGGGCGCTCCCAATCCTTCCTCCCCGGCTTATCCAGGGCCATCCCGCTCACGTGCTAAGCACACTCCCTTCCGGTCTCTGCTGAGCTCCCAGTGGGGCTTGATGCCCTTAAACTGCATTCACCTGTGTGACCTGCCCTGGCCAGTTCTCATCCTGTTCACATGGCCCTCAGTATCCTCATGATATGGGGAGGCCCTGATGTGATGAGAGAGAGACAGTCCTGCTTTCAGAGACAGAGTTCTGCTCTCTGTATGCTTAAGTAGAGATCCATTGCCCTGTCCTCAGGGCAATGACTCGATGGGGGAGGAGCTGTGCTGTCTCCAGGGAGACCTCGGTCAGATGGGGATCTGATCCCGGACTGCCCTGATCTCGGTGGGTTAAAAGGCAACTGCTGGGACCTGGAGCCTCTAGCAGGAGGGAGTGCCCTCAGGATGGGTGCAGAGAGATGCACAGGGCTATGAGGGTGCTGGTCTCATGCTGTCATCCCTGCAGCTGAATGAGGCCAATGAGCGGTACGCTGAGCTGGAGGAGCAAATGGAATACACGCGGTCACTCTATGAGCTCATCCGCAACCACTTTGGCCTCTTCAGTGCTGAGAATGAGGCACTGGACATCTCGGTGAGAAGGCATCTCCTCTGCCCCTCCCGCTGCTCCTCCCCACCACCACCAGCTCTGCTTGACCACACTTCTGTCTGCCCCTCAGCTTATGGACACATGGGAGTCATTCCAGTATGAGAAAAGCCAGGCCTCAGAGTTCCTGCTCAGCAAGCGGCATGCCATCGTGCCCAAGCTGCAGCAGCTGATGGCCACGGCACTGGCGGAGCTGGAAGGCGTGATTGAGAAGGCCCTGTCTGGTCCGTTCATGGACCCTGCACAGGAGCAGAGGAGCACCGAGCGCCAGCTAATCTCCCTGGAGCGTCAGTACCAGAGCACAGTCAGCAGCCTCTGTGACCTGCACCATGCCTACACCACCTTCACTGGTACCCAGGGCCCCGCCCCCTCTGCCACCACCACCCTTGGGTGGTATGATCCTGGGTGGTGTGATCCTGGGTTGTGTCCTGGGTGATCCTAAGCAAGTCTTAGAATCACATACCTTCATTTTAGTCTCTTTCATATGCAAAGATCGCAGGACAAAATCTAAATCCATTGGGTATGTCAAGTGTTGTGCTTAGGGTGGGGATAAACGTTGTGCTTAGATGGGAGCTCATGGTCTGGAGGAGAAAGCAAATAGGTGAGTGTTCCATCAGAATGTGATGGGATCGGAGGGCTAAAAGCCTGTGCAGAGAAATGTAAATGTGTTCTCATTGTAGTCCTTAGCCGTTGTGTAGCCCTGTTCAACTCAGGCCTACAGCCGGCAGCAAGTCCCAGATAAAAACGGGTGTGGATGCTCCATGGCCACTGCTTCCAGCCAGTGTGGTGGAGAGAGGTGGCTGCTGAGGGCTTCCCTGGCCCCGAGGAGGAAAGCCGGACCGAACTCTTGGTCTTGGCCCTTCTGTGCAGTGTGCGGCTAGGCTGCTTCCCTTCTGCACCGGAAGGACTTTGTGGGCTGCAGGTTCTTTTCACAGGTGCGGTCACTTCTGTCGCTCACTTGTATCCTTTGCAAGGGCATATTGCTTCTGAGTTGACTCTTAGCCAGCTGCCAACCGCTACCATCTCTGACTGTGAGGTCCCCAATCCCAGGGAGGAGATGCTCTGGGACCATCCTAAAACAAGGGACTTCCTTTGGTCAAGTATTGGGGGACCCTCATCCCATGCTCTAGCTGATGTAGACCACAGACCTTGGCCTTTCCTGCTAGTGGTTGGGATGTTTGTGGAAAAGTAGAGTAGGGGACTCTGGCCTTGTGGGGTTTAACCTGGAAAACTGTACAGCACTGATTTTATTTCCTTTTTCCACCCCTGTCTCTTCACCAAACTCCCAGTTTTTATTATTAATACAACAATCTAGGATCTTAGATCTAGACCATTAATGCTACAGTTTATTTTCTGTTCTGTGTCTTTTATTTTACTTGCTATCTTTGACATTTGCTTTGTTCTGTAACCGTGTTAACAACTATTTTGACATCTAAGGTTGCATGGTTTTGTTTACCCACTTCCAGTTTTAAAAATACCACATCTTTTTAGTTTTTTTCACCTCTTCCTTGGATGGCTGCAGTAACTCTTTGAGTAATTGTGTTTTTTTCTAAGAAGGGAGTTGGAGGTGTTAGAATTTCTAAGGTATTTATGACTAAGAATGACTGTATAATGTCCTTATATCACAGCTTGGCTAAATATTGGATTCTGAAGTCAAAAAATTGGCTCCTCTGTCCTTGGGATTAAGAGGAGTCAAGAATGTCAGGGAGGGTGGATAGCAGTTCTTAATGAGGGGGGGGCACTGCCTAGGTCTCATTCAGAAACTGACGTTTGATCAAGGACTCCAATGTGGTAAGGGAGTGAGCCATATAGTTCTCTAGAAGAGAGTGTTCCAGAAAGAATGAGCTGCCAGTCAAAGGCCCTCATCAAGAGGGAGCAGGGCTGGAGTATCTGAGCAATAGTGAAGGGTGGTGTGGCTGAAGTGGCATAAGAGAGACAGACTCTAATCAGTAGACGAGGACACCTTCCCTTTCATCCCTATCACGTTTTCCTAGAGTTTCTTTCCCTGGACTAACTCTCCCTTTGTTTATTGTACTGAACAGTTTTGGATACTACGCCCCCACCCCCCAACCTTGTCCCCTGCACTTTCAGGACCCTCCCTTCTGTCAGTATGGGATCTTGACTGATCATGCCCCCACATGACCCCCGAGCCTATTCCACAGGGGACGAGAGTCCTGTGCCCTTGCCAGTCTGTGGGACCCGCCCCATCGTGCAGCAGCAGCACATCTGGCACCTGTACAGAGTCATCTCTGAAAACATCAGTGAATGGAAGTGCATGGCTTTTGCCAAGGTGCTGACGCCCTCCTTGGAGCCCCTGCCCGGGTGTGAAGCATTTCTAGGGCTGGGGGTGGGAGGGTCTCCAGCTGCCGGTGTGCCTCTCCCCCCACAGTTCAATCTGGCTCTGGCCCAGGAGAAGACAGACGGCTGGCTGACAGAGGCGGCCCGGGTAAGTGCGACCCTGGGGCTGCATAGCCCAGTGCTGCAGCGCTGCATGCACATGCTGGAGGAGTTTCGCAGCCTCCTTCCCCTGCTGAACAAGCTGGGCAGCCTCCAGGTGCAGAACCTCAACTGCCAAGCACTCCTGCGAGGTGGGTTTGGTTAGAGTCAGAGGGCTGGGGGAGGGAAGGACATAGGGGTAGAACAATGGGACAACTCACTTCTCTATGGCTTTTTTGGAGAAGCATCTTTCCTCCCTGGGCTGCCCTGACCTTTCCCCATGGACCACAGCCTCCTTCCCCTCACTGAGACAAGCATGTTTAATCTCCCACACTACCACGTGGATCCTCTCTGCTGCCCAGGGCTGGACTTAGGCTGGAGTCTTAGTTCTGGACTCTGAATTGTGCTCTGGACCTTGGGTTCTGGGCCCCTGCCTCTATGTCATGCTTTGAGATGTGCTGTCTGGGCTGGGCTAGGTTGGGCTCTGCCAAAGACCGAGTGTTGCTCTGACTTGCTGTCCCTCCACCTCCAGCCTTAGGGCTAAGCAGTCTCTACAGCATAGAGCTCCTAACAGTGGGCCAGCTGCTCTCTTGTCCGCTGCTGGAGTTTACAGATCGAATCAATCAGGTGGGCCCTCCCCAACAACCCCACTGAGGAGGGGTAGCTCAAGCCCAAGGCCTGTTTGCTAAGCTCTAAAAGAGCCAGTTAAGACCCAGCAGCCCCTTGAGACAAGGGGGACGGCAGATATTGGTCTGTGGGGAGGGGGTTGAGATTGCTATCCTCCTGGGGAGTATGGGGATCTGATGGGTGGTTCCAGACTCTCTGTGACTGAGAGTATGTCCCTCCTCTACAGGGGAAGGAAGTGGGTGGCAGCCTCTAAGTGGTGGGCACACAGGATGGCAGATGTCCCCCAATACTTACCCTGTCCCCAAAGAGCATGAGTTGATTGATGTATTGTCTGCTCGGCCAGAGCTTTGCAAAAGAGTGGGTTTCAGGGCAGCAGCCCTAGGTCACAGTGTGATGCTGGCGGCTTGCCTTTGAAGCCAATGACCTCGGTCTCCCTCTCCGAGACCCGCTCTCTTCTGAGCCCTGGACCTCGAGTCCAAGCTCCAGGGCTATCCCCTGAGCCATGCCCCAGTCCCGGCTCCTAAGTCTCCGTTCTTCCAGATCTGGAGGACTGAAAACATACGGACTCATGCCCACGAGGCGCTCCTGAGGCTGCGGCGGGCCTGGGAAGCACGCCAGCTGCGACTGCTCAACTTCATCCTGCATGTGCCCTACGAGTCCCCAGTCTCTGAGCGCTCCAAGAGGCAAGCAACCCGCAGCCCTCAGTGGCAGGTAGTGGGCAAGGACAGCGGCACCTTCATCCTCTCAGGTGAGGAGGCCCTCTTAGGGCTCAGTGATAGCCAGACAGGGTGAGGGGCATATTCATCCACCAAGTTCTGCCAGATCTGTCTTCTCTAGCCAGGGCCCCTGCCCTCCTGGACAGCCTGAGCCATCTGTCTTTTCTGAGACAGTATCTTCCATGCAGCTCCCACACAGTCTTAATCTTCTTGGGAGCCCCTCACTCCCTCTCTCCTGCCCAATGTCTGGCCTCTTCAGCAAAGGTCTCCCCTTTATGGTCACATCTCCACAGTGTTCAATGCTCTGTCCTCTAGGCTGCACCAGCTCATTCATTCCTTTGTCCTTCCCTCGTCAAACTCACCTGCCTCTTCTGAGCCAAATTCAGGAGACTCTTGAGATTATCAGACCAAAGTCCTGTCTCCTGTGAACTCCCAGACAGGGACAAGAGAACAGAGATGGGTGTGCGATGGAGCAGTGAAAAAGTAGAAGTGAAAGTCGCTCAGTCGTGTTTGACTCTTTGCGACCCCATGGAGTGCACAGTCCATGGAATTCTCCAGGCCAGAATTCTGGAGTGGGTAGCTGGTCTCTTCTCCAGGGGATCTTCCCAACCCAGGGATTGAACCCAGGTCTTCTGGTTAGCAGGCAGATTCTTTACCACTGAGCCATCAGAAAGAGGAGCAACTTGAAACAAGCAGGAGACTGAGAGAAGTCTTCCGTTTCCTTAGGAAAAGGCCTCACGCTGACTTCTGAAGGAGTACAAGTTTGCTAAACATGCAAAGGCAGAAGGGCTTGCCAGACAGAGGGCGCAGTGTATGTCCAGGCACCTAAAATGGAATAATTAGGGAACTGCCAGTAAAGGAGAAATCCTCTTATCCGGTCTAATTAAAAACAGCCAGCGGATTCAAAAAGTTAAATAGGGCAATCAGTCATAAAATATGCATACATGGCTTAAGATTTTTATGTTAGCTTAAATCATATAATGTACATGTATTTACTAACCTTTTAACCTGAGGACAAGAGCTTTTCTTTGATTTGCAGTCAACTGATAGAGGTTCCGCACTGCCTTTGTAGTATTAATACATTGTCTGCTATTTCCACTTTCCATTTCTGAAAGTTGAGAAGTGACACGAGGACACTTATGAAGCTGAGTCCAGAATTTTTCTAGAGTTTTATTATAATTTCACAGTTTAAAAAAACTGACTTGTCTATACCTAATTTGGGCTTCCCAGGTGGTGCTAGTGGTAAAAAAAAGTCCACCTGCAGTGTAGGAGATGTAAGGGTTCAGTCCTTGAGTTGGGAAGATCTTCTAGAGGAGGGCATGGCAACCCACTCCAGTATTCTTGCCTGGAGAGTCCCTTGGACAGAGGAGCCTGGCAGACTACAGTCCATAGGGTAGCAAAGAGCCGGACAAGACTAAAGCAACAGCATGGACACCTAATTTAATATCATGCCTTTATTTTTTCATAGTTTTCCTTTACTTCTGAAGGCTTCCATAGTTTTTATAGAACCAGCAACTCTTTCCCCACCTGTATTTCACTGATTAACATAATACTAGATTAAATTCTATAATTAAAATATAACTCACATAATAAACAGAACTCACATAAACAGTTTTGCAAACACACTCTGACTGTTGGTGAGCATATGGTTCAACTAGTGGAGGAAAAAATGTTTATATCTTCCAGAGAATAGTTTGAGATCTGTGCGTTTCAGCGTGTTTTGGGTATCAGTCGCCTGCGCCCTTGCCCCATCTGACTGCTAGCTCAGCTCAGCTCAGCTCAAGTCCACTCTTCCTTAGATTACAGCAGACTGCAGGACTCTATCCATGAAAGCCTTCAGGTGTTGTTCAAGATCCTGGCCATCCAGAAGTCAGGAGACTTAAACAGAATTGCTCTGGAGTGGGTGACCATCATGCACGGCCTGAGTGAGTGCAGGCCTCTAGCTGGGCTCATAGGTGGGACCTGACGGGAGATGACGGGGAGAGAGGTGCGGGTTGGGGAAGACAGAGTGAGCACCACCTTCAGAGCCATTTTTTGGGCTAAAGTGACCAGGTCTTTATTCACGTTGCAGGTTTTCTCTCCTTCGTGCAAGGTCCCGGGGTCCTACTAAGCAGCTTTTTTGGGGGTAGGGCGCCCCAAGAGGGCAGGAGGAGGCTGGTCCCTCTTGCAGAAGCTAGAACCCTAGTCTCCCTCCATTGTTCCCCTGACTGCCCTCACAGGTGCCCTGCTGCAGGTGTGGGTGACTTTCCAGCAGAAGTGGATCTTCCTAAATAAAGTTCTGCATGAGATGCAGATCCAGTTTCCGAGTCCTGAGCTGGTAGGGAAGTGGGTGTGGCAGGGTGGACCAGTGCTGCTGAGCAGCAGGGCTCTGGGTCGGAGTGGGGGCGCTGCCCTCACCTTGCCCTCTCTTACCACAGAGCACCCGTTTCGAGGCCATGGATGCGCAGTATCGGACCCTGATGCAGATCTCTGTAGCTGACCCCCTGGTTCTGTCACTCATAGTGCCCAGTGCCAAGCGGAACCCTCTTTTCCAAGGCCAGCAGCTGCAACAACTGCTGCAGGAGGGTTCCATGGACCTGGAGGGCATCATCATGGCACTGGAGAGTGTGCTCTATGCCGTGCGCGCCCACTTCCCCCGCCTCTTCTTCCTCAGTGACAGTGAGCTCGTGGCCCTGCTGGCTGCCCCACTGGAGTCCTGTGAGGCCCAGCTGTGGGCTCGACGCTGCTTTCCTCACGTGCATGCCGTGAGCTTCGAGTCCAGTGAAACTGCAAAAGGCACGGATGACCCGGAGTCAAGCCCAAGCATAGAGACTCAGGTGGAGGCACTCGCGGTGTTCGGGGTGGGTGGGGAGGAGGTGCAGCTGCGGGGGCCCCTTCCTCTGCATCCCGATCTGCCCAAGTGGCTGGCTTCCCTGGAGGAGAGTCTGCGTTTGGCACTGGTGCACAATCTGCAGGACTGCGTGGCTGCCCGTCTTGCTCTGGGCCCGTCCCTAGACAAGGCCTTCAAGCAGGAAAACCAGTTTCCCCAGGAAAGCCAGTTGCCCGTGAAGATGTATGTCCAGCACTGGCTGGACTTAGTCCAGGCCTTCCCATGGCAGTGTGTGTTGGTGGCGGAGGAAGTGGTGTGGTGGGCCGGCATGGAGGAGGCTCTGCTTGAAGAGAGGACCCTGGCCATGGTCCCCATGCATGTGCGCAAGCTAGAGGTACTGGTGCATTTTCTCCGGGCCCAGAGGGCCTCTCAGGGTGAGCAGCCCCTGCCCTCTGTCCGCCAGACCAGCCTGCTCAGTGCCCTGCTTGTCATGGCGGTGACCCATCGGGACATATCCCAGCTGCTGCAAGAGCACCAGGTCAGTGGATTGACAGACTTCCACTGGGTCCGCCAACTCAAGTATCACCTGGGTTCCCCTCACACTGCTCCACAAAGCCCCCTGCAGGGTCTCAAGACTGCTGTGTCTACTGAGACCTTTCTGTCCCCAGCTGCATGCTGGATAGATGTGCTGGGTCGATCTTTCTTGTACAATTATGAGTACCTGGGTCCCAGACTGGGGTCCCTACCCAGCCTGCTGCCTGAGCGGCCAGCCCTCGTGCTGTTATTAGCCCTGGAAGAGGTGGCCTGCGGGACCCTACTGGGCCCCAGTGGTGTGGGCAAGGCAGCCATAGTAAAGAGCCTGGCCCAGGCCCTGGGGCGCCAGCTGGTGGTGATGCCCTGCTTGCCGCAGATGGAGGCCCGCAGCCTGAGCAACTACCTGAATGGTGCCCTGCAGGGAGGTGCCTGGCTGCTGTTAGAAGCAGCTCAGCACTTGCCCCTTGGCTTGCTCTCTGCCCTGGGCCAGCGCTTGGCCAAACTGCGCCACCTGTATGCCCCGCTGTACCAGGAAGCTTCCCGAAGTACCAGCACCATCGACCCCACCCACCCCTGGCTCCTCGGCAGCAGCTTCTTTGAGAGACATCATGTGGATATGCGCCTTGGCTACGGCTGTCTCCTGACGCTGCGGGCCCTGAGCCCTGCCATGCCTGCCAACCTGCGCCAACTGCTGCGGCCCGTGGCGCTGACCCTGCCCGACCTGCAGCAAGTGGCAGAGCTGACCCTGCTGGGTGCAGGGATCCGGGATGCTTCCCGCATCGCGACCCGCCTATCCAAGTTCTTCTCCCTAGAGCGTGAGCTGGTGTCTGGGCCCCTGCCCTGCCGCCTGCCCCTCCTCAGGAAAGTGCTAGAAGACACGATACAGGCTCTGAATGTGACCAAGGAGGACCCCGAGTCTGAGCAGTCCCGCAGCCTGGCCACCATGGAGGAGGCCACCCTGCTGCGCACCCTGCTGCGCTCCCCACTGTTCAGCCTCCTGGAGGGGGCCCATCTGCAGGACCTCCAGAAGCTGCTCTGTGGGCTCTTTCTCACCGCCTCCCAGGTGCTGGCAGAGCCTGTGACCCCCAGGCTGAGGAAGTCACTGCTGGTGGAGGAGTTACGGCAGGGAGGCCTGCATCCCAGCCCTGATATTTTGGGGTCCCTAGATCAACTGAGCCAGGCCCTGGGCCAGGCCTCAGGCATTTTGCTCCTGGGCCCAGCAGGCAGTGGCAAGACCATGTGTTGGCACAGCTTATTTAAGATCCAGAATCGGCTGGCGGCCATGGAGGACCCCACAACCCAGAGCTGCCAGCCTGTGGAAATTACTCACCTGTATCCAGGCGTCCTCAGCCCTCAGGAGTTCCTGGGATGGCTGGAGGGCCCCTGCTGGCACAATGGTGTCTTCCCCAGGCTGTTGCGTGAAGCCAGTCGGTGTAGGACCGTGGGCCCGAGGGGGCAGGTACAGGAATCAGTGGGGATTCATCACTGGATAATATGTGATGGAGCTGCCAGTTCTTCCTGGCTGGACTCTATCACTTGCCTCCTAGGTGACCCCCCACAGCTTAGCCTCCCCAATGGTCAGCAAATAGCACGACCCCCAGGTACTTTTCTTTTGATGGAAATGGGCGATACCACAGGCATGTCCCCCACAGTGGTGGGCCGTTGTGCCCTGGTGTGGTGTGGGGGGGAGCAGACTTGGCAGGGTATACTGAGCGTCCTGATGGCAGCCTTGCCCCGTGAGTACCGCCTGCAGCCCCAGACTGTCACTGAGCTCAGCCACCTGGCTGAAGGGCTGGTGCCCGCAACATTCCAGTTCCTCACTTGCCAGGGTGTTAGCTCTCTGCTGCAGGTACATGGACAGCGGGCCATTTGCCCAGGTGTGGCTGAAGTCACCAGCCTGGCTCGCATCTTGCGTTGTCTGCTCAACCCATACCTGCGCATAGATGAGGAGGAGAAGGCACATATCCCAGGTAGAGGCAAGGACTGATTTGAGAGCTATATGGCCTTGAGGATAGAGGGGATATAAGCTGAAGCTTGTGGCCCAGGTTCTTAGGTGGACTAGGGTCTTGGGACTGAAAGTGAGAAGTGATAGCCAACCTCTACTCTCTTTCCCACCCCCTCCTCTTTTTTCCTACTGGGGCTCCTTTCCTGGCCATGGTGACCTTCATAGAGGACCTCAGCTATAGTGATTCAAAGTGTATAGTGGCTCGAAGCATCAAGGCCTCAAAAAACAGCTGTCTGCACCAGAGCCAGATTGACAGTGATGCCGTGCCTAGTAAGCGCAGGGAGCACTTGCTGGCCATCAGCAGCTTTCTTTTTGCTGTGATCTGGGGCTTCGGAGCCCACCTTCCCTCCAGGTATCTACAGGGCTGGAGGGGGGAAATGGAGAGGGCGGAAATGGAATGACCCATGGGTGTCCAAACCCTGGCGCCATTGTTGGAGAAGGGTGGGGTGTGTGAGTGTATGGAAACTGAGTGTAATGGAACTGTTGTAACCATATGACACTCTCACCGTATGTTCATTTGAGCAGGCTCTGGCCCCTCTATGACACCTTCCTGAGGGATTCTATTAGTTGCCTCTCCAACTACTGTGAGCTGCCACCCTCAGACTCGGTGTTTGACCTACATGTATGCCCCGAAGATGGGACACTGGCCCCCTTCACTGGCCAATACCTGGGCAGCCGCATCAAGGGAACTCAGGGCACCTTCTACCCTTCTCCCCAGGTGTGAGGACAGTGGGGCTGAAGCTGGGGTTGGGGCTCAAAGAGATATCCTGGGTTGTACATGTCCTCGGCATAGCCGAGGGCTGCCTGCTCCCATTCCTTGAAACGTTTTTAAAATCACAAGAATACATGAAGTGTTCTGCAAATACAACTTTAATGTAAGCCTCCTAAGACCTTTACTTTCAGCTAGATTACTGTGCTAACCAGGAGCTGCCACAGTAAGCCCTGCTCCTGTCCTGCAGACTGAGCGGCTCTTGTACGTGGTGGACCTGCTTCTGTCAGAGGGACACCCAGTGCTGCTGGCTGGAGAGGCAGCAACAGGGAAGACAACCTTTGTGGAAGTGCTGGTGGAGCCACAGCACCCTTACATAAACAGCCCCGTTCACCCCGCTGTCAGTACCACCCACCTTCGCCTCCTGCTGAGCCGGGAGGTCCAGGGGCAATCACAAGCCGGCCCATGGACTGCGCGGCACCTGGATTCTAAAGGTTTTCTCCTCTTCCTGCTGGAGGATCTGCACCTGGCTGCTTCCGGTGAGGAGTCGGGAGGGAAGGAGTCATCGTCCTTTCTTTTGACTCTAAAATCCTTAGCTGTATTTATCGACTCTCAGACCTATATCTACAGTCCAGACTTGAGTGTTCCATTCTTAATATCTTCTTAGTCTACATATGCTCACTGAATAATCTTGTCCCTTGCATCCCTTGCAGTATTGACCATATTGACATTTAGAGAACATTATATCCACTGACTGCAAAATGTACTTTTTTTTCAAGTGCACATGGAACATCCACCAAGATAGACCTTATGCATAAAATCAGTCTCAACAAATTTCAAAGGATTAACTTTTACAGAATATTTTCTCTGACTTTAGCAACAAAAACCAGTAAGATACTAGAAATTCCCCAATTTTTGAAATTAAACAGCACACTTCTAGATAACTCACGCATAAAAGAAGAAACTCAAAGGGAAATTAGAAACTATTTTGAATTGAATAATAATGAAAACACAATATATCAAAATTTGTGGAATGTAGTTAAAGCAGTGCTCAGAGAGTTTACACCTTTAAATTCCTAATTAGAAAATAAGAAAAATTTGAAACCAGTGATCTATATTTTCAGCTTAAGAATCTAGGAAAAGAAGAGCAAGTTAAAATACTTAGAAGGAGATAAATAATAAAGATCAGACCAGCAATCTATGAAATAGAATAAAAAGCACAAACTATAGAAAATATCAGCAAAGCAAAAATTTAAAAAGATAAATGAATCCCTAAGTAACACAAATCAAGAAATAAAATAGGAAATATAAATGATCAATATCAGGAATGAAAGAGGTTTTATTTTAAAGATATTAAAAAGAATAACAAGGGAATATTGTAGAAAAACTTATAGTAATAAATTTAGTAATTCAGATGCCTTGAAAAACACACCTTATCAAAATCTAACTCAAGAAGAAAAAGAATAGGAAAAGAATAGCCCTATAGATCTATTAAAAATTTGAATTCATAATAATAAACATTCCCAGTCCTGGATGGTTATTACACAGTTCAATTATATCCAATATTTAAGAAAAAAATGGAAACCTACAGTTTTTCAGAAAATGGAGTAAATACTTTTCAACTCATTTGATAAGGCCACCAAACCCTAATACCAAGTTCTGAAAGATATTTCAAGAAAATAAATTATAGGCCATGATCTTTCATAAATATAAATGCAAAACAAATCCTCATGAGATATTAAGTAAAATTTAGCAACACATTATCATCAAGTGGGGATATATCTCAAGAATGCAAGTTGACTCAACATTCAAAAATCAATTGGTATAATGCATGACATGAGAATAACGGAGAAAAGTATAAGATCATCCTAGTAGATAAAGAAAAAGCATTTGATAAAATTCAACACTATTTATGGTAACTCTCAGCAAACTAGGAATAGAAAGGAATTTTCTCAATTTGATGAAGGATATCTATTGGAATCTATAGCTAATTACATACTTAATTGTGAAATATTGAACATTTTTTCCATAAGATCAGTCACAAGGCAAGAGTGTCCACGCTCACTGCTGCTTTTTAATAGTGAACAGAGACTGCTATCAATACAATAAGAGAAAGAAGGAAAAGCCTTTAAAATTAGAAAAGAAGTACTATCTCTACTAGCATATAACATGATTTACTACATGGAGAGTCCTAAGGATCTACCAAAAGCAAAAACAAAACTACAGAACTATCAGAATAAATAAGTGAATTTAGCAGGCTCACAGCATACAAAGTCAATCTATTGAAATCATTATTATTTCTACATCCTAATGACAACCAGAAATTAAAAATTTAAGTATCATTTAAAATATCATGTAAAAGCTTAAAGTATTTAGGAATAAACTTAGTGAAAGATACACACTGAAAATTGCTAAATACTGCAGAGATAAAAGAGAATTAAGTAAATGTAGAAATATATCATGTTCTTAGATCAGATGAGTCACCAGTGTTAAGGTGTTCCTTCTCCCAAACTGATCTACAGATTCAGTGCAGCCCCAGTCTAAACTAGAAAGTCTGGTTTATTTTGTATTTTTTTTTTTTTATTTTTTAGAAACTGACAGACTGTTTCTGAGACTTACATGGAAATGCGAAAGACCTAGAAGGGCCAAAACAACTTTGAAAAATAAGAAAGTTGGAGGGCTTAAACTAGTGACTTTAAGACTTACTGTACACAGTTACAGTAATCAAGTAATAAATACCAATATCAGTATAAGGACATGGATACAGCCTAATGGAACAGAATCATGAATCTGCTATATGGTCATTTATGGTCATTTGATTTTCAACAAGTGCTCCAAGATAATTCACTGGGGGAAAGTATAATTCTTGGGGTAGAAACATCTGTATGTATGTGTGAGGAAAAAAAAAAAAGAATCTTGAATCTTACCTCACAACATTCACAAAAATCAATTATAAATAGATTATAGACAAGTATAAAAATTAAAACTATAAATCTTAAAAAAATATTGAAGAAAAATCTGTGTGAACTTGGCTAGAAGCAATGATTTCTTAGGATACAACTATATTTCACCAAAATTTAAAACCTATGCCCTTCAAGAGACACTTATGAAAACGAAAAAAAAAAAAATCCATAGAAAAAATTCAAGATACATATATCTAACAAAGCTCTTGTACCTTGAAAACATAAAAAAGCTCTTACAACTCAGTAAGAAAAACTCCATTTAAAAAATGGACAAAAAACTTTGAGTAGACACTTTACAAAAGAAAAATATGTGAGTGACGAATAGCACATGAAAATGTGTTTGATACGGTTATGCATCAGTGAACTCCAAATGTAAAACCTGTGAGACAGTACTTCACACCTACTGGAAAGATTCTAAGTAGAAAGACTGATAGTAATTGTGAAATGTGGAGCAACTGAAACCCTCACACTTTGCTGGTAGGAAAATGATACAACTATAGGGGGAGAAAAAGTGTGACAGTTTCTTCCCTATTTAATGTATGTTTACTATATGACCCAGCAGTTCTGCTCACAGGTATTTACCGAAGTGAAATGAAAGCACGTGTATGTTCTCAAATAGCCTTGCACATGTATGTTCATAGCAGCATTATTCTGAATAGTCAAAACCTCAAAACAACACAAAAGTCCATCAGTGTCAGTGGATCTACAAACTGTGATATTTTCATCATGGAATATCACTCAGCAAGGAAACAGAACAAATCACTGATACACGCAAAATAGGATGAATCTCAGAATCACGCTGAGTGAACGAGGCCAGACGTGGTAAACCACATACTGTATGATTGCCTTTGTATGAAGTTCTAGAATAGGCAAAGCTAATCCATAATGATAGACGTCAGATCAGATAGAAATTCCTGGGACGGTGTGATAGGTGATTGACTGCAGCGGGGCAGGAGGAAACTTTCTGGGGTGATGAAAGTGTCCTAAATATCACTGGGGTGCTGGTTACACGGACATATACATTTGTCAGAAGTCACTGAACTATCTACAATGTGTACATTTTATTTTATAGAAATAATTTCTCAATAAAGTTGACTTTATAAAAGCCTGCATGAGATATAACTCCATTATCTTTGACTGTAGTGACTGCACTTTTCCCTCTACTGTGGTCAGATCAGGTTTCCAAACCTTTCTGTTCACTAACCTTCACTTAATGAATATGTAATTGGTCTTAGAGGTAGGATTCAGGGAAGAAGGAAAAAAAAAAATCACTCACTTCTAGGGAGAGAGAACAATGTACTCAGACATGACCCAGTCCCAACATCCCAGATGCATAAGCTTCCTCAGAACCCCACGTGTGCCAGGAGCAGACCCACAGAGGCAGGGAGAGGAGGAGCAGGGTGACACTGTTGTTCGGCCTCACGCAGGTTTTCTCTGTTCATGGCCCCCAGACCCAGAGAAGAGCTGTCAGCCACTGTTGGAGACTCTGCGTCAGGCCATAGATGGCACTGTGTACACCCACAGCACCTTGGAGCTGCAGACGCTGCAGCCTGGAGTCAACTTCCTGGCCACTGCCACGGTGCCAGGCTTCTGTGAGCAGCTGCTCTGCCCGCGCCTCTCTCGGCTCTTCACAGTGCTGGCCCTGGGCAGTGTGACCCAGGCCACGCTGCTGAGCAGGCACATGCCCAGCATACAGGCCTGGCTCGAGCGCTTCCCCTCTGTGGAGCGGGAGAGTGTTCTAGCAAGAGCCCTGGTTCGGGCCTCATTGGAGGCCTGGGAGGCAGTGGGCAACTGCTTTATGCCCTCACCCCTCCGCCCACACTACCGCTTCTCCATACATTCTGTGAGCCAGCTTCTGGGCAGCCTGCAGCTGCTGCCCATCAGGGTGGGCTCCCGGGGTTTTGTGGACTGTCTCAACCATCAAGAGCACCTGCGCCGCGTGTCCGGCTTACGTGGCACCCGCCTGATGATCATGATGGCCACGCGCAACATCGTGCGCCTCTGGTTGCATGAGGCACAGAGAACGTTTTGTGACCGGCTGGACAGCCTCAAGGAACGCTCCTTCTGTGCCAGACTGCTCCTAGAGGTAGCTCAGAATGTCTTCTGCTGTGGGCCAGCACCCCAGAGCCTGGGCAAGGGTTATGAGGAAGAGGAGGAGGAAGAGAAGGTGCCTGAAGTGGAATCTGAAGGGGAGCTGGCTCAGTGGGAGGACCTGAGCAACAGCGGGAGTGAGACGGAGGAGGAGGAGGCCCCGTACGACCTTCCGGTCATCACAGGCTCACCATGCAATGATTCAGCACCACCCGTAGCACCAGTAAGGAAGATGACCATAGGAAACATGAGTCAGAAGATAAGCCAGGAGGAAGGCACAAGGACCTCCAGCTACAAACTCCAGCCAAATAAATCTAAGAACTTGGGTCAGAAGGCAGCCCAAGAAGACATGGTCTCACCCTTGTTGCTCCCAATGCTGCTACTCCGGCCCCAGGAGAAGCCCTCAGACCTGGTCTTCAGTCAGGAACTGATACTAGAGTCCAACTCTGAGAGCTCCAACTTGTACCTGGAACGCCAGTGGATGAGCCTGGAGGAGCAGCTGGCCACCTCAGCTGCTCAGCTGCGGCTGAACCCCCACCTTGCCCGGTGCCACTCGATGGCCCGGCACGTGGCCCGCCTGGTCCGGGTGTTGGCCAGGCCCCAGCAGCATGGCCTCTTACTCGCAGGGGCTCAGGGGACTGGGCGCCGTACTGCCATCACTCTGGCTGCTGGCATTTGTCAGACCCGCCTCTTCCGTCTGCCGTGTGGATCAGAGGAAGCCATTCTCCGGTGTCTAAGGGAGGTCAGCTGGCATGCTGGCATGTTAGGCCAGCCAGTGGCCCTGCTGGTGCCCAAGGGTGTGGATCTTACTACCTTTCATCGCCTGCTGGCCCTGGCAACCTCAGGCAGTTTTCCTGACCTGTACACAGAGGCAGATCTGGAAAACATTGAAGGACATCTCCCCAGGGACAGCCTTAGTGTCAAGCAGAACATCAAGAAGGAAATTCTGTGGCAGAGGTGAGGCCAAGACCCCCAAGCCAGGGGTCGCTCTGCTCTGGTTCCACCCTGGCCAAAGGCCAAAAGCCCCCACAAAACTTAAGGGCTACTGAGGGGGCACGGAAGAGCAGGGTTGTGGGGTCGGGTTGGGGTGGGGACCTGTGGGCAGACAGGGATGAAGGAGAGGACGGCATCACAGAAGAGCAGGGCTGAGGGTCGGGTTGGGGTGGGGACCTGTGGGCAGACAGGGATGAAGGAGAGGATGGCATCAGAGCTCCGGCCCCACAGGTTCTGCCATCAGGTGCGGAGTCACCTGCACATGTTCATCCTGATCGGAGATGACCAGGCCCGCAAACAGCTACCCTCCACCCTTTTCCTGAGGCTCCTTCAACTGGCCATCGCCTGCACTGACCGCTATGAACCCTGGGACCAAGACTCCCTGGTCGCTGTGGCCCAGCATCACCTGAAGGGCGCTGAGAGCCCACCCCTTGATAACGGTGAGCCCTCCTTACCTGCCCTCACCCCTCATCTAGACCAGGTTCTAAAGAGGACTGATACTTGGGTCAGTCTCTCTCTAGAACCTGGTTGAGCCTCCCTTCACCTTTTCTGCCCTCCTTCCTGAGCAAGGAGAGAGGGTCCCTTTCCTTTCTTCCCCTACAAGCTCACAAGTCCAGGCTAAAGTCATGCCTGTTGCAGACTCCTTGAGGTTCCCAGACATCCAGGCCTCAGTTCCCAGCGTGGCCAAAGCCATGGCTCTCATCCACCTTTCGGCTGCCAGCTACCAAGGGCACCTGTGCCCTGAATTGTCACTCGTCACTCCCAAGACCTTCCTGGACTTCCTGGACACCTTCGTACTGCAGCGGCAATGGATGACCCTGCACATTAAGAACAGGGCCCAGCGGTGAGTGACCCCCATTCCCTCCCCTGTATCTCCTTCCACTCCCTCAGGTCCACTCACTGGCACACTGTGTCTTCAGGATACAGAATGCCCTGGAAAATCTGAAGATGCTGATTGAGAAGCACAGTGCCCACACCACCCTGGTCTTCAACTTGGAGGAGCAGCTGAAAGGCTCCCATAAGGTAAGGGGGAGAGGAGTTTGAGGCATGTACAGTAGGTCAAAGCAGGAGCCCAAACAATGACTTTGCAGAAACCAACCAGACTGAACCTTAGTTCTGGTCTCCTGAGAGCCCCTCTTCCCCCAGGGGCTGTCTCTAATCCCTGCTGCCTCCTCCTCTAGAGCTCAGGCTCAAACTTCCCTGTGGCACATCTGAGATCAGGCTGATTCCTCTAAATGCATGAAACCCAAGTGTCTGCTTCTGGTTGTCCCTAGTACCTTGACTGTGTGAAGTTCAGTATGCTCCCCAAGCTCTGCAGAGATTCCCATTGGGGATGGGGCAGGATTACATCCTCATGGTCCCCTCTCACTTTAATCCTCTTCTCCTGGATTCTCTATTGCTCACTGCTGGTTGGCACACCTCTTGTAGCTGTCCTCTCTTCCCATACCCCTTTGTTCCTGCAGCATGTCCTTCCACAATACACCAAATATACAAATTTATACACTCTGTATACAAAAATGGACACTGTCAGGTACAGTGGGGAAATGCAGATGGGTGATGGCAGTGGGGGCAATTTACATTCTCGAACAGAACCAGAAATAGGTTTAAATGCTTTACTAGATCTCAGTTTTCCTGTCACCTTCCTCTACAGGGCATTTCCTAGTGACAGAGTTTTCTCTCCCTGTCCCATCTCCACGGCACTGCTCCCAATGCTGTTCAGTCACCCTATTTTTCCTTTAGCGCTTCCCAAAGGCAATGCTTATGTAACAAGAGATTTTTTTCCCAGTCCTTACTCTAAATCCTGTTGCTTTCTTATACAGAGCAATTTCCTTCTTTGAATAAGCAAACCGCTCATATCTAGCTAAAATTGGTAGCAGTGGCATCATTACATGTTCTGTAGTCAAACACTCTTAGTTAAAAATGCTTTCCTAAAATAGACATTTTTTTGGTTTTTGTTTCATTTTTAATAAGAGGAATTCTGATATTGCATTTTTTCCCCTTTCCTGCTTACACAAAACTTTGATGAAGGTTCAGGAGTAACTACAGTGAGATAGTTACTAGTGATCAGTCCACAAGCAGATACTATGACTTGCTTTCTCCTGGGGTTTCAGGTCTTCCAGCTCCCCATGCCGAACCCTCCTCTTCTGATGGGTCAGGGCTATCCTTCGGCGTGGCACAGCCCCAGGGGCATGGCTTACACAGTATCTCCATACGTGGTTTTCATTGTGTCCTGTGGAGTCCTCGTAGTACTGTTGCCCGCCTACCATTCACCATGGAGGATCACTAGCTTAGATTAAAAATTAAGACTCGGTTGAGATGCAAAAAATTAAGAAGTTCATTGATGAACGGGAGTCCTCTTTCCCATGATTTCCAAATTCCAGTTGTCTATCTCAGGTCTTGCTTTTTCTCCAAATGATTAATACCAGGGATTTTTTATATAGTTTAGGGGAGCTATTATTCTCTGATCCTTGGATCAGAACATAAGAAGCCCAAAGCTGGATAAGAGATGTTCATAGTCTCAGGGGCATTCACTTAACAGCCATAACCGTGTGTACTTGTTTCAGTTGCCCACTGCAGGAAATGGCACCGCCCTCCACTTAGTCACTTAAGCTGAACCCCAGGAGTCATCTTGGACCCCTCCATCTCTTTTCCCTTTCATATTCAGTTGGTTCATTTATTTATGACTGTGCTCAGCAAAGCTTAATTGAATTCCGTATTTTTTGTGTGAGCACTCATTAATACTTTTGTGCATATCTACATCTATCCTGACTTCTTCCCTCATGGCTCAGTTGGTAAAGAATCCGCCTGCAATGCAGGAGACGTTTATGTTTACATCTGCTGCTGCTGCTGCTAAGTTGCTTCAGTCGTGTCCGACTCTGTGCGACCCCAGAGATGGCAGCCCACCAGGCTCCCCCGTCCCTGGGATTCTCCAGGCAAGAACACTGGAGTGGATTGCCATTTCCTTCTCCAATGCATGAAAGTTAAAAGTGAAAGTGAAGTCGCTCAGTCGTGTCCGACTCCTATCTAGGTAGATAGAATTCTCACCTCCACTTTCCTAAGGAGGCCATTCTTTCTTCTATTTTACAGATGAAAAAACTCAGATCCAGAGGGGTTAGGATGAGGATTAAATGAGGCCTTTACATGTAAAGTACTTCAAAGTGCTGGCACGTAGCAAAAGCCCAATATGTCATCATGTACTGATGGTAGATGGCCTCCTGATAAAGACAGGCGCTCTCCTTGTCCTTCATGGTACCTAGTTTGCTGGAAGATATAGGCTCGTGCAAGTAGTTACAAAACAATGCATTATGACAGAGTGAGTCCAGGATGCTCTGAAGTGTCAAGAAAGACTTCCTAAAATTGTATAAGTCTTGTGTTGAATTGGTTCATAGTGCTTTTTGGGACTACTGTATCCTTATATTTCTCTGTATAATTATTCTATTAATTTTTGAGAGCTTGATGTTGAACTCCAACTAAAAATCTTAATTTATCTACTTGAAAAATAATTGAAATATATAGTAGAACTATATGTACCATTGTTCTGTATTTTCCAAGTTTCTGGTAAATGTGTTATCATCTTTTCATAATTAAAAAAATAAAAAAGAAGTAAAAAAAAAAAAAAAAAAAAAAAACTTCCTAGAGAGAGCATAGTACCACACTGTGTAGCACAGAGGCATTGGTAAGCACCAAAAGCATTCGTTAAATATGTAAACACAAGGATGAAGTACATCAAAGTTGATACCTGAAGGTCAGGTGAGATTTGGTATGAAAGGGGGTGGGAAGAATGTTGCAGGCTGAAGTAACAGCAAGTGCAAAGGCCCAGAAGCAAGAGTGTGTGTGCCAGGTTGGAGGAACTGAAAGTCAGGAATGGCTGGAGAGCACGCTGCTGGGAGAGGAAAAGCAAATGATGTTGGAAAGATGAACAGAAGCCTCCTGGTCACGGAGGTACTGTAAACCAAATATAACAGCAGCGAGTGTTAAGAGACATGATGATTTGATATTTGCCTTTGAGAAAACCAAATAGGCTTGCAGCATGAAAAGCAGATTAGAGGAGGGGGAGTAGGAGTTAGGAAGCCAGTGCAAAAGATCAGGAGTGAGAGCGCGTGGGTGTGAGTCATGGTTTTGGGGATGGAAGTAGACATGAGAGACATACTGCAGATAAAACAGAAAGGCCTTGCTTGAAGATGGGTTTGATTTGGGGGACTAGAAGAGGTGGAGTCAGGGTAACCATCAGGTTTCTTCCTTGGGAAACTTGGATGTATTTTGCCACAGATCTCTGAGGAAAGAATACATGAAGAGATGAATAGGATTGTAAGAGATCTGAGGAGCCATCACCAATACATTCATTTCTGAATATGTGGAGTCTGAGGGGTCTGTGAGACACTGAAGAGGAAATTCCCACTAAGCAGATGGATATGGAGGTGTGGGTCTTGGGGAAGAATCTGGCTAGATATAAGGATTTGGAGTTGTTAAAATATAAGTGATAATCAGAGCCATGAGTTTAGGGAGGTACACAGAAAGATGATAAGATAAGGGGGCCCTGAAAACTTTTTGAGAAATATTTAAGGGATAGCAGAGGAAGAGAATGAGGAAGAGCAGCCACAGAAGCCAAAGAAGAACATGGTCTGATGAAAGTCAAGAGAGGAGAATGTTTCAACAGGGAGGAGCTTCTTCTGTGACAAATGCCACTAGCGGGTCAAGGAAGATAGAGTGTCACCCAGTGGTTAAGCACGTAGGCTTTGGATTCAGATCGCCTAGGCCTGTATGGTAGGTCAGAAGCACCCAACCCACACAGTGAGGCTGCCTGACTAGATGTATAACTCACAGACTGGGGAATGACAGTTTCAGAGCTCAGCACGTATCTGTAGCCTACTTGGAGTTCAACTGGGTCACCCTAATGGTCAACTTGGTCATACAACTGTCAGGAGTATGGCTGAGTCCAAGCCCATGTGGGGTCTTCCCTTGGGGTAGTCCCACCTGGCCCAAGATCTGGAGCTGCAGAGCCTAAACTCTGTTCACAGAGCCTTGGCAGACTGAATCATCAGCTAGACCAAAGCAAGATTCTGTACAAGCGGCAGCTGACAGAGTGTCGGCAGCAGGAGAACCTCATTGAGAACCTGACCAAGCAGCGGGATGCCCTGCGGGCTCAGTATGAGGCTTTCCTAGAGCAGGTGCGCTCTTCCTACCACCTGCCCTGCACTGATCCCCTCTTGGAAGGGAACAACCTCTCCTAGGATGCCCAGAGGAGAGGATGGGTTGGCTTGTCATGGAGTCTCCTGGGGCAAAGGTAATAGGATGGCTTGGGGTGTGGTCCCTTGGAGACCCTAGGAGAAGATGGTCCCTCCTGGAAATACCTTGAAGGAAGAAAGGACATTCTGGGAGCTCACTGCAACTGCACGTCTCTCCTTGTTTAGATGGGCAAGGCATTTCTGGGGCCCCTGAGCCAGCTGCAGGTGGCTGACTTTGAGGAGATAAGAAGCTATCGAGCACCACCAGAGTCTGTGGTCCAGGTGACTGATGCTCTGTGCGACCTCTTCCACCGTGAAACAGGCTGGGCCAGTGCCAAGCAGCTGCTATGCTCTGAGGATTTTTATCAGGTAAGAAATGTGGGGCTCCACGGAGGAGGAGAAATGCAGGCATAAAGCGGCAACTTGGCAGAGCGAGGCTGTTGGGACAAGGTCAGAGCATCCATGTCTTCCTCCACCCCTCTTAACACAAACTCCCCCAGGAGCTGGTGTTCTTCCCCAAGGAGAAGATGACAGACGCAGAGATAATCAAGTTAAACCTGGCTCTGAAAGCTCCAGGCATGAGCGATGCAGACTTGCGGGCAGTGAGCATACCTATAGCAAGCCTGGCAGCCTGGCTCTGGGCCGTTCTGTGCTATGGGCTGGCACAGCGCCGAGGACTGCCCACGGGCCTGCTACTGCGGCAGGTGGAGGCAACACTGGCTCGGGAGCAGGCCCGCCTGGGCCAGTATGAGTTCCAGGCCCAGGAGATTCTAGAGCACAGTTTGGCCCTGTCTAAGAATCTGGAAAATGCCCAAACTTCCCACAAGCGTGTGGTCGAGAATCTGGGGCAGGCTCAGTGTGGCAAACATCACAAGTGGCCGGTTGAGGCTGCCCTGCTCACACCTATGCATTCCTGGACTACGGAACTCCAGGTAACCAGCTCCTTCTAGATTGCCCCCTAAAGCTCATTTCTGCACTGCAGACCACTCCTCTGCCCCTCCCCATGCCCTCACCGCCTCCCTCTGTCCCAGTCTGCCCTCCTTGCCACGCTTTCCCCCACACCCTGCCTTGCTCCCTCCCCACCAGACCTTCTACCTGAACCCTCCCCGCCAGCCCACACACTGTCTGGTCTTCCCTTCCACACCAGAAGTTGAAGGGTCACTCCTCCACGGTGCTCGGAGATACCCTCTTGTGTTCAGCTGCCATCAACTACCTGGGTCCCTTCCCACCAGTGCGACGCCAGGAGCTGTTGGACAAGTGGCTGGCTCTCTGCAGGGGCTGTCAGGAGCCGCTGGGCCCAGATGACGTGGCACAGGCCCTGAAGCAGATGCAGAAATCTGTCGCTAGGTTGCCAAAGAACCCTCTGCTCTCCATACGCTCTCCCTTCAGCCTTGTGTCCTTGCTGAGCTCCGAATCTGAACAGTTCCAGTGGGACCGAGACAAGAAGCCCCAGGCAAAGTCAGCCCGCCTGGCGGCGCTGCTTTTGCGAAGTTGCACTCACTACTTCAGCTGCCGTTGGCCCCTGCTGCTTGACCCCGGCAACGAAGCCCTCATCTGGCTGAAGCCGCTGCCTCTGGAAGAGGCTGGACGCTTGGCCACCAGTCCCACCAATGGCACAGGTAAATCCAGGGATAATAAACTGATATCTGAGCTGCTCAACACTCTCAGCCACATGCACTCTTCCCTTTCACAATGAAGACACTAAATATTCATGGCCAGGGTATCCCAGATTTCTTCAGCCAATATGATATTCATAAATCAGGTCACATGTATATTTTTGGGCCCATACTGCAATGATTGTGAATCTATGTGGCTGACCATAATCTTCCACTTCCTGGTCTGCTCAGCACTATTAGAACCTTGGACTATGACTCAGAGTTTTCCTATTCAAATTTATCAGGAATTCTGGGGAAATATTTCCATTGTTTCTGCTTAGATCAGGGACCCATCTGAGTAGAGCATCAGAAAGAGCATTTCCTAGGGGAAGGAAGGAAGAGTGTTTATTTCCCAGAAGAAGGGGCTGAGGGTTGTACTGGTAAAAATAATAGATTTCTAGAACAGAAGGTATATAATAAAGTAGTCTGTAACTGGGGCTCTATAAGCAGACTACCTGGGTCAAATATTTGCACTTTGCTAGCTGTGTGACCTAAGGCAAGGTATTTAATCTCTCTAAAGCCTAAGTTTAAAAAATATTAAAAAGCAGAGACATTACTTTGCCAACAAAGGTCCATCTAGTCAAGGCTATGGTTTTTCCAGTAGTCATGTATGGATGTGAGAGTTGGACTGTAAAGAAAGCTGAGCATCGAAGAATTGATGCTTTTGAACTGTGATGTTGGAGAAGACTCTTGAGTGTCCCTTGGACTGTAAGGAGATCCAACCAGTCCATCCTAAAGGAGATCAGTCCTGAGTGTTCATTGGAAAGACTGATGTTGAAGCTGAAATTCCAATACTTTGGCCACCTGATGCGAAGAGCTGACCCCTGATGTTAGGACAGATTGAATGCAGGAGGAGAAGGGGATGACAGAGGGTGAGATGGTTGGATGGCATCACCGACTCAATGGAGATGAGTTTGGGTAAACTCTGAGAGTTGGTGATGGACAGGGAGGCCTGGCGTGTTGCAGTCCATGGGGTCTCAAAGAGTCGGACACAACTTGAACAACTGAACTGAACTGAAAGCCTAAGTTTGTTTGCCAATAAAATCAGGATCTTATAGCTATCTCATAAAGTGTTGTGAGAATTAAGATAATTCATGAAAAAAAGAGTTTACACAGTGCCTAATGTATAATAAGTTCTCAAAAACATTAGTCATTATTTGTTCTTGTTGCTATTTAGCCACTGAGTCATGTTCGACTCTTGGTGATCCCATGGACTACAGCATGCCAGACTTCCCTGTCCTTCACTATCTCCCAGAGTTGGCTCAAATTCATGTCCATTGAGTCAGTAGTCATTATTACTACCAGTGTCTTACTGCTATCGATACTACAGTCCATCCCTTGGCTGTCCAGTATATGACTTTCTGTT
Organism: Bos indicus x Bos taurus; assembly: GCF_003369695.1. Classification (NCBI taxonomy): domain Eukaryota; kingdom Metazoa; phylum Chordata; class Mammalia; order Artiodactyla; family Bovidae; genus Bos; species Bos indicus x Bos taurus. The sequence continues at coordinate 37,510,106 of NC_040090.1, forward strand.
GTGCCCATACACCATTGCAAAAACATCCACTATACCGCTAGCACATGTGTAGCTATAAATTAATTTACCCCCTCTCTAATAAGAGACACCCTAAAGAAACATCCAGCTGCTATATCCAATTCTGAGTCCTGAAACTCTGAATCTTGATCAGATCTGGATATGGCTTTTCATGGTGGTTCTGTAAACTATCCTAGATTAAGTGAATCTCACCTTAAGAATACACCTGATAAGCAAAGAGAAGCAAAATCAAATCAAGATAACTATAATAAACTTCTGTTTAGAAACTTGGAAAGGGTAAGAAATACACATTATATTGGTCTCTAGCAGATACTGTGCAATGCCAGACAGAAGGTAAAAGATTAGCATCATTTCACTGGCTAATTGAATTCATTGGAGTCAGTTGCTGGACAGCCAGTTCAGCTGCCCTGAGTTCTGATAAATAGTATAATTTTCCTTGCCCATTGTCCCCCAGAAGTATCTGTGAGAGGAAGGTCAGGCAAGAGTACCCTGTTGGTAGCCGTTATACTGTAAATGTCCACTTCCTATTGGAATGGGTATGGGGGCTTAGAATGTGCTGTAAAGTTAAGCAAACACTTATTACCAGAGGGGGGAGTTTCTGGTTAATCCCCTAAAATCTCTCATCTTTTCCCCTCCAGATTTCATTTGTAAAGATCCTATTAAACTGATGCCAGAACTCTTGATATATTCTCGTTGTTGAATTTAAGCCCCAACTTCTGGCTTCTGTCTCTTAACATTGGTTCTGGGGACTCCACCAATTCCACTAAGCCTTAGTGTAACTGTCATCCATCTAAACCTTGGCCCTTAACTCAGGGCTGTAGTAAGAAAACAGTATTAGGGGGGAGCTTAGGCTGACTGGCCATGGAATGCAGCCCCTACTTGGAAGTATGTGGATCAAAATGGGGAGAGAGACTACTTAGGCAGGGAATGCAGGGAGAAAAGTGCTTGCGATGAACCTGGAGGCATCCCTGATTTTCCAATAGCCCGTGAGTTCCTATTCCATGTGATATGATGTACAGAATCATTTTTTAGAAGTCAGCAAGGCTCATGAGTATCTGATCATGTGTGATCTAACACTGCTTGATATGAGAAGAAAGGAATTCCCTTAAAGTTCTTTCTGGAGATTGTTTCACTAAGAAGAAGTGTAGCCAGCTTGCTCCAGCATCTTCTACTAAGTCCACTAAAGTTCAGTGAGCACAGGGGCCAAGTCCCATGAGATAAGCCAGCTTTTTAGCTACACATAGCTTAGCTACCTTACCAGTAAGGAAAAGAAAAATCCTCACTGCTGCTTACTGCCTGTAACAAAAGTCCCACTCACCATGGCTTAAACAAATGGACTTATTTTATTGGATAAGTCCTTTTTAACCTATAAAAAGGACCGGGATAAGCAGGTATAGGGCTTCAGTGTTGCCTCCAAGCACCCAGAATCTTCTAGCTTTCTGACCTATGACCCTTGGTATAGTCATTTATCACATTGTAGTAGGTTGGATGGTGTCCACCCAAAAGATATATCCTCATCCTAACCTCCAGAACCTATGAATGTGATCTTTTTTTGGAAAAGGAGTCTTTGTAGATATAATTAAGTTAAGGGTTTGCAATGAGACCATCCTAGATTTCCAGGGTTGGCCTAAATCCAATGATAAGTGTTCTTATAAGAGATAGAAGATAAGGCATAGGTGCACAGAGGAAGGCCATGTGAAGGGAAAGACAGTGGGGTTATGTAGCCACGAGCCAAGGAACTCCTAGAACCACCAGAAGCTGGAAGAGGCAAGAAAGAAATCTTCCTTAAAGCCTTCAGAAGGAGTGCAGTCTTGCCAACACCTTGATTTTGGATTTCTGGTCTCAAGGCCACTAAGAGAATAAATTTCTATTGTTTTAAAGCCACCATATTTGCTATCAAATGCTACTATCCCTCCAAGCATCATGTCAGAGGTGCTCCTAGCCAATATCTGTCCCTTTCATCAGAAAAATAAAAGATCTTCCAGAAATCTGGATAGCCAGATGCACAAATAGCATATATCACTTATATGTGGAATCTAAAAAAAAAATGATACAAATGAATTTATTTACAAAACAGGCATATTTACAGAAAATAAAGTTATGGTTACTAAAGGGAAAGGAGGGGGAGGATAAATTAGGAGTTTGGAATTAACAGATATTATTGTATACTACTATCGATATAACAGATAAAAAACAAGGACCTACTTATAGCACAGGGAACTATATTCAATATCTTGTAATAACCTATAAAGGATAAAATCTGAAAAAGAATACACCTATAGATATCTGAATCATTTTGCTGTATACCTGAAACTAACAGCACTATAAACCAACTGTACTTCAATAAAACAACAAACAAAACCCATAAAATGGTAAGCCTGGAAGAACACACAAGTCCCAGTTGAGCAGTGCAACCCATGATTTTAGTCTCAATTTTAGCCCAGTATAACTCTGAGCAGAGCGTCTGGTCAGGTTTCTAACCTACTAAACTGAGAGATAATAAATGTGTGTCGTTTTTAGCTGTTTAGTTTGTGGTAATTTGTTAAGCAATAGGAAACAAACATTGTGGGTCTGGCAACCTCTACTTGCCGATTTCTTAAACACTTAATTTTTTAAAAAACTTATTCTTAAATTTCCCAACATAAAACAAAACAAAACACTATTCATCTTTTCCAGCTCCTGCTGTAGAGGAGGCAAAAGAGAAGGGGACTGCAGATAGCTGTTGGTTACAACCACCCATGTCCATAGCACTGCCCATGTGGTGGCCAAGGCCACAGTTTATGGACTTTCTTTTACAAATTGATACTTCCAGGCACTGATCTCTATGCTAGTGGTGACTCGTATAGTTGTTAGTGACAGAATTAGCTCAGGCAAAAAGGGAAATGCACTGACTCTTCGAGCCAACCTACAGAAAGGCAGAAATGGAGCTAGTTTCAGGGGTGACTAGAACCCCTCCCTGGAATTTTATAGTTACTGAGAGCTGCCCTCTACTGAGTGCTTGCCAGGCGCCAGCGGAGTGCTTTCTGTGCATTGTTTCACGTCATCTTCACAGGAACCCTATGTGGTGTTAGTAATGCACTCATATCAACCCATTTTGCAGATGAGGAAATTGAGTCTTAGAGAGCTTAAGTGACTTTCCTAAGGTGTCTTCCTGCAGACCAGACCTTCCTTCATGAGCTGGAGTCCTTGGGTGAATAAAGCTCCCCAGGAGCCTGATTCCCTCCCTGAGAAGAACACCTCTTCATCTTCCTGCCACAGGGAAGGGCTTTAAGAGAAATAAAAAAGAGTCTAAAGAGGAGAACATGGAAGATGAAGATGATGATAGTGATGAGTGTGATAAAACAAAGGAGCAGAAGGCAGAAGAAAGGAGAATCAAGGAGACAAAGGAGGAAAAGGAAGGGCAACAGGAGCAAGAGGAGAAAGAACAGCAGGATGAGGAGGAAACTCAGTCCTCACCCGCTCCCGACCTCCAAGTCTTCTCAGGCGCCAGCCCAGAGTTGGGGCCTCGGCTCCAGGAGGCAGCTGCCCATGGTGAGAATGCAAGCCCTCCGCCCAAGGTCTCCTGTGTCCTGCCCTACCCAGTGGCCCCACAGGCCTCTCAACCCCCAGTCTAACCTCCACCCCAGGCACTAATCCTCTGGAAGAACCCTGGGTTGGAGCCAGATTTAGTGCATGGGAGCACCCAGGTGCTGACATGGTGGGTAAGGTGTCCTTGTCTCCCCTGCGCAGGCCTGCCCGTGCTACTGACCAACATGGAGCTGGGCCTAGACTGCCCAGAACTGCAATGGCTACTTCAGCGGGAACAGCTAAGCCCACCCCAGGTGCAGCCTGGCTTCTGCCTCTATCTGAGTACTACTGTCCCCCTCAATGCCTTGGAAAAAGGTGAGGCCCAGTGGGTGAGTTGCCAGCACACCTTTGTGGACATACCAGGGCCCGAGCTTCACTCAGTCTGACCTAGAGCAGGCTCAGGACCATAGCTGGTAGCCACACTCTCTGGGCCCCTCACCCCTGGCTCTGCCAAAGGGAAGGGGTTAAGCATTTCTCCTGTGTGACTCCAAGTGCTAGGCTGTGAATTGCTGAAGGGGCTGAATGTGCTGGACCTGGGTGTGAATACAGAAATCCTAGAAGAACGGATGCTGCGGGAAATCTTATGCACGGAGCGTCCTGAGCTTGAGACCCACTGGTGGGACCTGACCGTCAGATTCCTGGACTCCTGGGAAGCTGCAGGGGCTGTTGAGGTGCTTGGAGATTCAGTCTGTGGGTTGGGATGGGGCCCAGTATGGGGGTGGAGATGAATGTCACTGAGCGGGGATCTACGTGGAGAAGGACCAGGTCCATGCAATAAGTAACTGTTTGTAGGAGCGGCTGCTGACGATGCTACTGCTCCAGGGCCCACGGCGTCAGAAACCAGCCAAGTTCCTGCGAGACGTGGTGAGGGCCCAGGCGGAGCTGTGTCAGCTGCATGCCCATTTAGAGGACCTAGAAGAGCTGAAGCTGAAGGAGGTGGCACTGTGGGCACCCTATCGGCGTGTGGTCTGGCATGGCATGACCATCATAAAGGCTCTTAGCTCACTGCAGAACTTACTACCACTTTTCCGTTTGAGTCCAGAGGATTGTCTGGCTGCCACCAAACAGGCTCTGCACAGCATAAAGGGTGAGATTCACCAGCGGGAGGAAGTAACCTGCCGTCTGCTGCAGCTGAAGAGACAGCTGACCCACCAGCTACTAGGTACAACCATGGCTACACTGGGCCTGACCCGAGTACCCTTGGTGGGTGTCTTGGGTGCTTTGGCTCTGTTGCGAGTGGCAAGGAAGGCGCCGGAGCTGGAGAGGCTGGCCCTCTGGCCTGGACTGGCAGTCTCTCCCAGCACAGGCTGTGAAAAACCAGTCCCACGTGTGGCTCGACCGGCCTGGCTAGGGCTGAGAACCTGGCACGAATGTGAGATGTTAGAGGTGCTGCCCCCATTCGCTGGGCTGTGTGCATCCCTGGCGGGCCATGCCAGTGTTTGGCAGGCTTACCTGTCGCTATCATCCAGTGTGCTGGGCCCTGCACCAGGGCCGGGGGCTCACCCACTGAGCCTCCTCCAGAAGCTGATCCTGTGGCGTGTGCTGCGACCTGAGTGCCTGGTCAGCACCCTGGCAACCTTCACCACCAGCCTCCTGGGCCGGCCCCTGGATGAAAACCTGAGTGCCCACACCATCCCCATTGAACACACTCAGGCTACTCAGCCCATACTGATCTTGTTACCACCACCTGGTCATCCCACTGCCACCCTGCATCACCTGACCGTTATCCAGAAGCTGGCTGCCAGACATAAACAGGTTTGAGCCCAGCCTCTGGGCCACAGAGTGACGGGGCTCTTAGGGCTGGGGTGGGTGGTACCCCCCCGCTCCCCCAGAGCATTCTCTTTCTGGATTACTCAGGGACTTTGGGTCATCTGTGGCATTACTCTGGGTCCTCTGGGTCATCCTAGGATCTCTTTGAGTTACTCTGCCATTTTGTTGTTTGTCTCCAGGGAAAGAAGCATCTGAAGGTGATAGCTCTGGGCTCTGAAACCTGGGACCCAGTCTCCATCGTGATCAGCTCTCTCCACAAGGCTATGCTCAGGGGGGAATGGCTGGTGCTGGAGAACTGTCATCTTATGCCTCACTGGCCAAAAGAGCTGTTGCAGCCCTTGCTGGGACTGTTGGATGGAGCCAAGGGTGGGTTTGCTGTCTAGAGATGGCTTCTAGGACTTTATCCTGAACTTGGGCCTGAGCTTGAACTTGGGTCTCATGGTCTATCCCCTCATCCCCTTTGTATGACCCCTTAGCCTCAAGTCTGATCCCTATCCAGAAATTGATCTCAGCCCCATGTCTGACCCCTAGAGGTCTCGGACCTGGAGTTAGAACTGCTTTTTGCTCAACAAGCAAATGGGAATGTGGCTGCTGTCCACAGGGATTTCCGTCTTTGGCTTACTGTGTCTGCAGAAGCTACTGCTTCCTTACCAGGTGAGGAAGGAGCTTCCCCATAGGCTCTTGGATTGGAGCCCAGAGGGCAACTGCACTGTGCTGACTCAGCACTTTCCTTCCTCCCCAGCCGTGCTCACTCAGCACTCCATGCCTGTTTTCTGGGACCAGTCCCTGGAGCTGGGCCATGTCCTGGTCGACAGTATGGAGCTAGTCCAGCAAGGACTCTCTGTGCAACCCCCAAGCAGGGTGCTGCCTCTGCTTCTCCTACATGGCCTCCTGCTACACCGGCAGCTCTATGGAATGAAGCTGCAGGCTCACAGGGGGCACTGGTGAGGGATCCCCACCCATCCTGCTCTGTCAGTCGCTCAACAAACACTGAATATTTTTCACATGCTGGGATTCATCTCTGGGGAGCTCCAAAATATGAGGGCAAGGAGAAGTCAAGGAAGGCGTCGCCAAGGACTTTGGAATCTTGCTTTGAATTGAGTCCTGATAGCAGAGGCAGATCAGGAGGAGATGAGGCCTTTCTGAGCAGAGGGAACTAAGCTTAGCAGGAGAGAGAAGGCTTTAGTGTGGCTGAGGTGGACATGCTAGGGGTCAGGCTTGTGGGACTGATCGGATCCTGAGGACAGTGGGAAGCCACTAAAGGGCTTTAAATAGAAGAAACATGATCCCATTTGTTTGTTGGAAAGATCAGTCTGACAGCAGTGTGGAGAACGGATCAGATGGGGTGGGCTGGAGGCAAGCAGAATAGTTTGGGGAGGCTCTGGCAGTATCGAGAAATGAGATGGGGTGAGGAAGAAGTAAGAGTCAAGGATGGGTCTCAGATTTCAGCACTGGATGACTGGGTAGCTGGTGTGGGGGGAAATGATTTCAGTTGAAAGGAAATTAGAGGTGCCAAGTGGCAATGACTAATAAGCCTCATGGGTTTGGAGCTCAGGAGAGAAGTCTGGGCTGGAGAGAAAGATGTGAAAATCCTCAGCATATAGACAGTTTTGAAACCCAACTTCCTGCTCTCCACCCTCAGGAGTCAAGCGACCCTGACCCACGTCCTGCAGATCCAAGACCAGCTGTGGGCCAGCCTTAGCAATCCTAGTGTTGCCATGAGGGAGCTGGCCGGTGAGACTCCTCCTGTCCCCCATGTGGTCACCAGCCCCCAGGAGAACCCAGAAGGGAGTGGGCTGGGGGAGCACTGAGATGGGACATAATGTACTACTTCGGTTTGGGAGGTGGTGGAAATGGAAGGGACTGAAACTGAGGGGCTCTGACCTCACCCTCAGCTTCAGTTTTCTATGGGGGTCCTGTGGGAGATGACAAGGACAGGGAGGTCCTGGTTAGCCTCATGCGAGCCTGCTTGAGCTCCAGCAGCGGGAATGGAGCCCAGCCACACACACCTCAGTATCTGCTGGCCACTCTGATGCCCAGCCCAGGTGAGCTGCAGTCAGGTATCTGTGTTGGGGCGGGAAGCAGCACAGTAATGCCACCTTGCTCAAGGGAATATAACAAAGGTACCAATAAAGGTATAGAAAGGAGGATATTGACACAGTTATGGGATAATGATGGGTTCAAATGTCAGAGGAAGGCCTACTCCTTGGGTCTGGGGTGGAAAAAGATGGTCTTTATCTCTCACCCCTCCTCTCCAACCCCTAAGAACTAAAGGAGCTGGATGCTCTGGAAGAGTGCAAGGCTCAGATGCACCTACTGCCCACACCACCTGAACCCCGGATCTGCGGACTGAGTGCTGGCTCCCAGACATGGCTGTTGCGACGCCAGAGCCGCGCCATCCTGAGTGCGCTGCAGCGATGTTCACCTACTTGGGTGCCCGCGGCCCGCGGGACCTCGCGGCGTGCCGAAAGGCGGCTGCGGCAACGCCTAGCGCAAGCCAAGCGGAGACTGGAGTCACTGCAGGCTCAGCTGACCGAGACCACGCGCCAAGAGGAGTCTGGCGTGGGGTTCGGGGAGCTGGGGTTGAGTGCGCCGCTCCCGGTGGAGGGCTTCCTCAAGACGGAGGTGCTAGAACTGAGCCAGCTGGTGGGCGCGCTGCAGAGGGACCTGGATTGCCTGCTGCAGCAGCTGAAGGGCGCGCCCCTGTGTGCCGCCCGGCGCTGTGCCGAGGTGGCTCAGGCTCTCTGGACTGGCCGCCTACCCCCGCCTTGGCGACCCCATGCGCCTGCCGGGCCGCAGCCACCCTGGCACTGGCTGCGACAGCTGTCGCGCCGTGGGCAGCTGTTGCTTCGCTACCTGGGTGTGGGAACCCAAGTACCAGAGCGCATCTTTCACCTGTCAGCCTTTTGCCACCCGCGCCGCCTGCTGCTGTCCTTGCGATGGGAAGCTACCTTTGCTGTGGTCGCCCCGACAAATTTCCTAGCTTGCCAAGCCTCCAGCTCCTGTCAGCTCCCCCACAAACGTCAGGAGCTGATCAGTCCTCTGCACTTCCAGGTATCTTCGTGCTACCCCTTCGTTTCCGCCCCTTCAAATTCCTGGTTACACCTCGCAGTGTAGCTAAGCCCCTCACCTTAGCTCCTCTTGGTTCTACTTCCTCAGTAGCTCACCTGCTTCTCTGATCTGACTCCACCGGGACCCCTTAGTTTCTTAGCGGTGCCTGATCAGTTTCTGGCACCCCCAGGTGGCAAATGGCCCACATCCCACAGTTCCAGAGATGGGGCTGCTGCTGATTGGACTACAGCTTCACAATGCCAAGTGGGACCCGGTAGCAGGGGCCTTGCAGGACAGCTCCTCCAGTCAACCCAGCCCTCTGCCTCCTGTCAGCGTCAGTGCCCAGGCCCCAGGGGCCAATGACCTGCCACCCCGAGGCGGCCTGGCAGTGTATTCCTGTCCTGTGTACTTGGAAGGGCCCCTGGGCACCACTAGGCTACACAGGAGGAAGGTCCTGATGCACCTGCCCCTGCCCACCAAGCTGAGCCCTGCCACCTGCATCCAAAGGAGAGTCCACGTATGCAGCCCTCCGTTGTCCTGAGCCCACAGCCAAAATAAAGTTGGACTGATGTGATGAAATGCTTCTGAGACTTATAAGGGTTGTAGATGTGTGCACACAGACAAAGTGACACACTGAGGGGACAGTGTGTGCATCCGAGAAAGAGGAGGTCTGTTCACACTGAAGGTAGAAGAGGGTGTGTGCCTGGCCCTTGGGGAGAGGCAAGTGTGGGGACACCGTGGGGAGATGGACCTGGGGTTAGTCCTGTTTCCAAGGGGCTAGGCAGATCTCAGGATGGCTAACACATAGGACTTTGAATCCCTGCCCAGCTCACAACTGTGCTCTCAGCTCTGTGCTAAACCCACAAGGGATATTTTTAAAGGGAGAACATTAGAACTCAAGATCATTTCTTCAGGCACTTAGTAGTACTACTGGGAATGCCCCAATTCTGCCCAGCTAGTCATCACCGCAAGATGTATTCTCAGCACACACATGAAGAAACAAAAGCAAAATAACACACAAGGTCCTATGTTCATTCAATGGTCATTTATGAGCCCTCTTTGGAATGAGGTGCTCTTCCAGGCACTGATGAGGCTATTCTAATGCTGGGAGACAATAAAAAGGCCAACATATAAATGAGTTAAGTTTGATGATTTTTAAGTGCTATAAAGAAAACAAAACAGGCTGATGTGTTGGAGTGTGAATGGAGGGGAGCAGTTAATCTAGTTTGGGTGGTCAAGGAAGGCTTGCTGAATATTTGAAATGGAGCTATTTGAAGATCTAGGAGTAGATCTGCTAGATCTAGGAGGAGAAAATCTAGGAGTACCTATCTTTCACATAGAGCCTTCAGTAGATGCGAAGAGCTTGAGGCAAGAACAACCTGGGGTGTTCAAGGAACAGAACATGCAGCTATAACACTGTGAGTGAGGAGCGAAGTGAGCCGAAAGTATGGAAAGGTATAAACCGGAGCAGATCGTGATGATGAGCTTGTATTTTTAAAAGTGTAAGACAGAATCTACTGGAGAGTACTAGCTGGGAAATTATCTTTTTCAAAGACCATTCTGGCTGTTCTATGGCAGGTGGATGTGTGTATGTGCTCAGTTGCTCAGTTGTGTCTGACTCTTTGCGACCCATGGACTATAGCCCACAAGGCACCTCTGTCCATGGAATTTTCCAGGCAAGAATACTGGAGTGGGTTGCCCTTTTCTACTCCAGGGGATCTTCCTGACCCAGGGACCAAACCCCGTGTCTCTTGTGTCTCCTGCAGCGGCAGGTGGATTCTTTACCACTGTGCCACCTGGGAAACCCATGGTGGGTAGATGGATGGAAGGTAATCCAGAGTAACAAGGGGGAAGATTTGTTTGGAGGTTATTGAAGTAAATCAAGTGAGAGATGATGGGAGTTTGGACTAAGATCATAACCATGGAGATGGAGAATTGATGGATTTAGGAAATATTCTGGAGGCAAAGCCAGTAGAACTTACCGACGGACTGAATGTGAGGGAAAAGGGCAAATCTAGGATGACTTGAGCAACTGGGTGGATCATGGTGTCATTAAGTAAGATGAGAAATTTGAGAAAGAGAGAGACAGGTTGGAGGTAGGGAATCAGGAATTCTGCTTTGATATGTTCCGTTATTATTAGTTTCATGATTGCTTTCTACCCCAGCGCAAACCTCTTGGATAAAAGTTGGGTTAGAATGTAGCAGACAGTACCAGTTAAAAGCCAACACCAGCTCCTCTCCTTGCCCCCAGGCACCAGAATTTACTAGGTACAAATTAATTCCCTTGCTGTATGATTAGGTACGAGCTACATGGTGGGAGGAAATGCAAGCAGAGATGTATACCGAGCATCAGTGCATAGGCTCTTCAGTTACCCCACTTGCTAGTGACTGCAGTGCAACTGATGTCCTAACAAAGGCTGAGCAAAGAGGCAAAAGCTCCCTCTTTCTTCAGAAACTCTTCCCTTTTCTTTTCTATAACCAGGGGCATGGCTATCCCTTTAGGTGAGGAGATTAGCAGAGTATTAAAGAAGTCCTTTTGGATAAATGAACTCTCTGTCCATATGTACCATCAATACTATTTTCCCCACTGGGAACAGGAACAATAGTGATACACAAGTAAAACCATCTGCAATTGGTTAGACCAGAATATTTTCTATAAATCCACATCATTCTCTAGACCAAAATGTATTCTTTTTTTAAACCTAGAATTTCTTTTTTTTTAAATTAATCTTTACTGATGCATAATTGACTGAAATTCATTCTTGAATTATGCACAGCAAACTGTTTTTAAACTTAGACAATCAGAGGTTATAAGTACCAACTTAGACAAGTAGAGGTTATAAGTAGCAAGTGACAGTGTAGCCCAAATACAATGAGTCTAAAAATATTCCAGATTCAACAATTTCACAGTTGAAATTGTCTGTCAGATAAATTAAAATCTCAGGGGGAATTCCCTGGTGGTCCAGTGAATAGGACTGTGTTTTCACTGATGGGGCCAAGGTTTGACCCCTGGTCAGGGAACTAAGATCCCACACGTCCAGTGGCATGGCCAAAAAAAAACCCCCAAAAAACCCAAATTTAAAAATTAAAAAAATCTCATTAGGGAAGTAAAGTCTCAAACAATGAAAGGAAGGAAGAAGTAAGACATGTGACAAAGGGAAGAGATATGTCCCATCCTGTCCTGAAAGATCAGGTGGTGGGGGAGGGGTGGGGGATGAAGAAGTGGAGTCAAGGGAGGGAGGAATATGATAAAATAAACATGATCTGGGACTTCAGAAGTAAACTGAGGTAGTGAGGGCAAAGAGGCTTTTCCTCTTTTCCCTACCTGTGATTTTAGAAGGGAAATGCTCTGCAACACTGACCTACTGTGGCCACAAGAGCAATAAGAAGGCAGAGTGGCATGGACAGGAAGAAGTGTCCCTTGATCCCTGCGTAGTGTAGTAACTGAATAGAGATCTGTTAAGCTCAAGGGAATATGAGGCAGAGAATCACTGAGGTCTGCAGCAGCAAACAAGAGTTGTTGAGAGGAGGCCAAGTTGGCAGGCAGGGGCAAAAGGCTCCAACAGCTGAAAAAGACAAGACCACGAATTCATGAGCTTTAGAAGCAAATTCTGGCAAGACGCCCAGGTGTGGAACTAGGCCAACCCTACCCAGAGGATTCCAGCGTGTGCATGCCCAAGAGCCAGTATTAGGCCAGGGATCCATTTCTTCTGACATCAAAATGCCACACAAGCCCTTCTCGCAACACCCAGCTGCCACTTTGGAGAGGAACAAAGGTAGAATGCTCAGAATTTTAGAATGTATTTCAAAGCGAACAAATGAAACCTAAAGAGACTGAACAAAATTTATTTCTAGCCTCTTCTGGGAGGATGGGAGTGCGACTTGTGAGGGAAATCAGATCAGTAATTGAGAAAGGAGCTAAATTTTATCTGCATATCCAAATTTGTGAGGAAATTTGTGATCTGGCTCTGTACTATATATGCATTAATAATCCAAAGACCAAAAATTTCATTGACTAGTACTCTGCAGCTCACCTGAAACATATTTTTTTCAGCTTTTCAATTTGAAAATCCTTATTCAGAAATAGCATATATATGGGAAATGTTTGAAACAGAAAAGAAGAAAGTGCCAGTTTATCCACTAATGCCTAAGGAGCCCTGGTAGCTGTAAGTTAGGTACTATAATATTATTATTCCATACCACAGGTCAGGAAACTGAAATACAGATTCAGTCAGTTATTCAATGTCACAAAGTTAGAGCCAGTTTGTTTTTTTACCTTTGTTGTTTATATATATTTCTTTCTTTAAGAAGATTTAGTCTGTAGTATTACAACCAAATAATATCTGGGTCTTATTTTGAGTAAAGTGTGCCCTTACTCAGTTTTGAAGTTCTCACTCTACTTGACATACTTTTCTCACTTTGTGAGAGAAAATTGGACCCATTTTAGACCATATGACTATGAGCCTGTGCTTGAGAGCCATGCAAGGAATGGTATTTTGAATACCATTTAATACCATTTAAATAGAGTGCTTTTTAAAACTACAAGATGACAAATCCTCTTGCATGGAAACTAAGACAGCATTACCTTACACTGGAATTTTTTCTGCATGGAAGAACAGAGTAAGCATCCAGCACAGTCACCATCAGTATCAGTACTGAATATTCATCGGAAGGACAGATGCTCCAATACTTTGGGCACCTGATGCGAAGGACTCACTGGAAAAGACCCTGATACTGGAAAAGATTGAAGGCAGGAGAAGAAGGGGATGGCAGAGGATAAGATGATTGGATGGCATCATGACTCGATGGACATGAGTTTAAGCAGGCTCCAGGAGTTGGTGATGGACAGGGAAGCCTGGCGTGCTGCAGTCCATGGGGTCACAAAGAGTCAGACACGACTGAGTGACTGAACTGAAGTCACCATCAACCCTGAGGATCTGAGCCATTGATTAGAAGGGGATTCGAGTGTCCCTACTGAATATAGCTTTCTCCAGATGTATGTGAATCGGGTGAAGGAGGCCCCTCTTTGGTCATGGATGAACGGTTAGCCCATCCCTGGGCAGTATGAGTCTGATGGAAGACTGGTTGGTGCCAGCACTGGATGTAGAGACATGGGTCTTTTGAGTGTTTAGTCCTTTTAGATGAACAGATTAACCCATTTTGGGGAGCAGATCCTACATGTCTTATGCCAGGTACTGGAATAGTCACTTTCAAATTGCTTATCTCTTTTAATCTTTTTAACAATCGTGCAAGTCAACCCCCCGCCACCAACACCTTTTTTGCACTTTTATAAACTGAAATATTGCTGATGTACAATATTATGTAAATTGCAGGTATATAATATAGTGACTCACAGTTTTTAAAGGTTATACTCCCTTTATAGCTTATTATAAAATATTCAGAGCCAGTTATGGAATCCAGGCATTTGTCTCCAGAATCCATTCTCTCTGTGGCACTCTTTTTGCTTCTAATGTAAGAAATGTTGAGTAGACAGTGGAAAACAAGAGTCCTTATGTATTGTTGGTAGATGGGTATACTGGTGTATTCTGGGGAGCAATTTGGCAGCACTTAGTGATATTAATTAAATACAATATGTCCTAGTAATTTTGCTTCTGGGTTTGTCTTAGGCTCACACAAAAGGACTTGGGAAGTGTTCTGTCCTACTCTGCTTACTAAAAGAGTTTGTGTCAGATGGATATTATTTAAGTGGTTGATATAATTTCACATTAAAGCCATCTGGGCCTGGAGATTTTGTTTTGTTTTGCTGAGGAAGTTTTTAGTAACAAAGTCAATTTCTTTAGTAAATATAAAGCTACCAGGTTTTTGACCCCTGAGTTTTCAGTTATTTATATATTCTAGATACTTCTTTGTCAGATACGTGGTTTGCAAATATTTTCTCTCAGTCTGTAGCTTCCTATCTTCATAGGGTCTTCCACAGAGTGAAGGTTTTAAATATTGGTGAAATCTCAGCCTATCAGTTTTTTCTTTTCTGAATTATGCTTTTGATGCCAAGTTTAAAACTCTTTGCCTCACCTTAGACACCAGAGACTTTCTTCTGTGTTTCTTTTCTAAGAGTTTTATACTATATATCATTTTACACTTAAGTCCGTGATCCATTTTGAGATAATTTTTGTACAAGGTGTGACACTAGGTCAAGACAGATATGATTTACGTGTGTATGAATATATTTATTTTTGCCTGTGGATGTTCAAGTTCTCCAGCTCCATTTGTTGAAAAGACTATCTTTCCCCCATTGAACTGTGTTTGCACTTATGTCAAAATCAGCTGGGCATGGTTGTATCGGTTTGTTTCTGGGTTCTCTGTTCTATTGATTTTGTATCTATACTCCCCTCCAGCAATACCACACAGTCTTGATTACGTACCTATGTAGTAAGTCTTGAAAATGGGTAAACTGATTCCTCCTACTTTGTTCTTCTTTTTCAAAACTGCACCTATTTTAGTTCCTTTGCATTTCCATACAAACTTTAGAATCATCTTATCTACTACAAACAAGTCATGTTGGGATTTTGATAGGAATTGTGTTTAAACCATGAATAGTATGAAAAGGCAAAATGATAGGATGAAATGAAAATGAAAGGGGAACTCCCCAGGTTGGTAGGTGCCCAAATTGCTACTGGAGATCAGTAGAGAAATAACTCCAGAAAGAATGAAGGGATGGAGCCAAAGCAAAAACAATACCCAGTTGTGGATGTGACTGGTGATAGAAGCAAGGTCCGATGCTGTAAAGAGCAATATTGCATAGGAACCTGGAATGTTAGGTCCATGAATCAAGGCAAATTGGAAGTGGTCAAACAGGAGATGGCAAGAGTGAATGTTGACATTCTAGGAAT
The DNA here is from genome assembly GCF_003369695.1 of Bos indicus x Bos taurus. Lineage (NCBI taxonomy): Eukaryota > Metazoa > Chordata > Mammalia > Artiodactyla > Bovidae > Bos > Bos indicus x Bos taurus. The sequence goes on from NC_040090.1 coordinate 37,525,363, forward strand.
CAGCTAACTAAAATGGACTGGAATCGGTGAGTTTAACTCAGATGACCATTATATCTACTACTGTGGGCAGGAATCCCTTAGATGAAAAGGAGTAGCCATCATGGTCAACAAAAGAGTCCAAAATGCAGTACTTGGATGCAATCTCAAAAACGACCTGAGAATGACCTCTGTTTGTTTCCAAGGCAAACCACTCAATATCACAGTAATCCAAGTCTATGCCCCAACCAGTAACGCTGAAGAAGCTGAAGTTGAACAGTTCTATGAAGACTTACAAGACCTTTTAGAGCTAACACCCAAAAAAGATGTCCTTTTCATTACAGGGGACTGGAATGCAAAAGTAGGAAGTCAAGAAACACCTGGAGTGACAGGCAAATTTGGCCTTGGAATACGGAATGATGCAGGGCAAAGGCTAATAGAGTTTTGCCAAGAGAACGCACTGGTCATAGCAAACACCCTCTTCCAACAACACAAAAGAAAATTCTACACATGGACATCACCAGATGGTCAACACAGAAATCAGACTGATTATATTCTTTGCAGCCAAAGATGGAGAAGCTCTATACAGTCAGCAAAAACAACACCGGGAGCTGACTGGGGCTCAGATCATGAGCTCCTTATTGCCAAATTCAGACTTAAATTGAAGAAAGTAGGGAAAACCACTAGACCATTCAGGTATGACCTAAATCAAATTCCTCATGATTATATAGTGAAAGCGAGAAATAGATTTAAGGGACTAGATCTGATAGATAGAGTGCCTGATGAACTATGGACGGAGGTTCATGACATTGTACAGGAGACAGGGATCAAGACCATCCTCATGGAAAAGAAATGCAAAAAAGCAAAATGGCTGTCTGGGGAGGCCTTACAAATAGCTGTGAAAGGAAGAGAAGCGAAAAGCAAAGGAGAAAAGGAAAGATATAAGCATCTGAATGCAGATAGCAAGAAGAATAGCAAGGAGAGATAAGAAAGCCTTCCTCAGCCATCAGTGCAAAGAAATAGAGGAAAACAACAGAATGGGAAAGACTAGAGATCTCTTCAAGAAAATCAGAGATACCAAGGGAACATTTCATGCAAAGATTGGCTCGATAAAGGACAGAAATGGTATGGACCTAACAGAAGCAGAAGATATTAAGAAGAGGTGGCAAGAATACACAGAAGAACTGTACAAAAAAGATCTTCACGACCCAGATAATCATGATGGTGTGATCACTGACCTAGAGCCAGACATCCTGGAATGTGAAGTCAAGTGGGCCTTAGAAAGCATCACTACGAACATAGCTAGTGGAGGTGATGGAATTCCAGTTGAGCTATTTCAAATCCTAGAAGATGATGCTGTGAAAGTGCCACACTCAATATGCCAGCAAATTTGGAAAACTCAGCAGTGGCCACAGGACTGGAAAACGTCAGTTTTCATTCCAATCCCAAAGAAAGGCAATGCCAAAGAACGCTCAAACTACCGCACAATTGCACTCATCTCACACGCTAGTAAAGTAATGCTCAAAATTCTCCAAGCCAGGCTTCAGCAATATGTGAACCGTGAACTTCCTAATGTTCAAGCTGGTTTTAGAAAAGGCAGAGGAACCAGAGATCAAATTGCCAACATCCGCTGGATCATTGAAAAAGCAAGAGATTTCCAGAAAAACATCTATTTCTGCTTTATTGATTATGCCAAAGCCTTTGACTGTGTGGATCACAATAAACTGTGGAAAATTCTGAAAGAGATGGGAATACCAGACCACCTGACCTGCCTCTTGAGAAACCTATATGCAGGTCAGGAAGCAACAGTTAGAACTGGACATGGAACAACAGACTGGTTCCAAATCAGGAAAGGAGTGTGTCAAGGCTGTATATTGTCACCCTGCTTATTTAATTTATATGCTGAGTACATTACGAGAAACGCTGGGCTGGAAGAAGCACAAGCTGGAATCAAGATTGCCAGGAGAAATCTCAATAACCTCAGATATGCAGATGACACCACTCTTATGGCAGAAAGTGAAGAGGAACTCAAAAGCCTCTTGATGAAAGTGAAAGAGGAGAGTGAAAAATTTGGCTTAAAGCTCAACATTCAGAAAACTAAAATCATGGCGTCCGGTCCCATCACTTCATGGCAAGTAGATGGGGAAACAGTGGAAACAGTGTCACACTTTATTTTGGGGGGCTCCAAAATCACTGCAGATGGTGATTACAGCCATGAAATGAAAAGACACTTACTATGACCAACCTAGATAGCATATTCAAAAGCAGAGACATTTCTTTGCCAACAAAGGTCTTTCTATTCAAGGATATGGTTTTTCCAGTAGTCATGTATGGATGTGAGAGTTGGACTGTCAAGAAAGCTGAGCACCAAAGAATTGATGCTTTTCAACTGTGGTGTTGGAGAAGACTCTGAGAGTCCCTTGGACTGCAAGGAGATCCAACCAGTCCATTCTGAAGGAGATCAGTCCCGGGTGTTCATTGGAAGGACTGATGCTAAAGCTGAAACTCCAGTACTTTGGCGACCTCACGCGAAGAGTTGACTCATTGGAAAAGACTCTGATGCTGGGAGGGATTGGGGGCAGGAGGAGAAGGGGATGACAGAGGATGAGATGGCTGGATGGCATCACCGACTCGATGGACATGAGTTTGGGTGAAGTCCAGGAGTTGGTGATGGACAGGGAGGCCTGGCGTGCTGCAATTCATGGGGGTGCAAAGAGTTGGACACGACTGAGCGACTGAACTAAACTGTGTTTAGACCTCCATACCCATGCGGGTACACAACTGACGTCTTTACTGCTTTTGCAATCCAAGAACATGGTGTGTCTTTCCGTTTATTTGCTTGCATGCATGAAGTTGCTTTGGTCGTGTCCAACACGTTGCAGCCCCATGGATTGTCCTCTGTCCATGGGATTTCCCAGGCAAGAATACTGCAGTGGGTGGTCATGCCCTCCTTCAGGAGATTTTCCCCACTCAAGGATCAAGCAGCATCTCTTACATCTCTTGAACTGGCAGGCAGGTTCTTTACCACTAGTGCCACCTGGAAGCCCATTTTTTTAGATCTTTGATTTCTTTCATCACCACTGTACAGTTTTTAGCATAGAAATCCTACAAATGTATTATTTATAGTTAAGTATTTAATTTCTTTTCAAGCAAATGTAAATGCTATTTTAAATTTTAGTGTCTACGTGTTTCTACTGTACAGAAATGCAATTAATTTTTGTATGTTAATCACTCAGTCGTGTCTGAGTCTGTGACCCCATGGACTACAGCCTGCCAGGCTCTTTTGTACATGGAATTCTCCAGGCAAGAATACTGGAGTAGGTTGCCATTTCCTCCTCCAGGGGATCTTCCCCACCCAGGGATCAAACCCCAGTTTCCTGCATTGCAGGTAGATTCTTTATTGTCTAAGCCACCAGGAAACGGCATAGATATGCAGTTAACTTCTGTGGTCTACTTTTTATGTTGTTATGATGTTCAACTCACTTATTCTAGGAATTTTTTGTAGATTCCTTGGGATTGTCTATGAATAAGAATGGTAAAAGTGGAGACCCTTGCATTTTTTTCAGTTTTAGGGGAGAAACATTAAGTTTGTTTTTTTTTTTAACCCATTAAATATGTTAGCAGATTTTTTAGATGCTCTTTATGAAGTTGAACAAGTTTCCCTCTATTTGTAGTTTTCTGAGACTATGAATGGTTGTTGAATTTTGTCAAATCCTTGTTTATCATCAACTGATATAATCCTGTAATTTTTCTTTAGCCTTTAAATATGGTGGATTACGTTGACTGATTTTCTACTATTGAACCAGCCCTTGCATTCCTGGAATAAACTCTGCTGGGCCATGGTATATATTTTTATATATTGCTGGATTCTATTTGCTAACATTTTGTTAAGAATTTTTACATTTATATTAATCAGGATTTTAGTCTGTGTTTACATTCTTTCTTTCTGGTTTTGGTATCAGAGCAATAGCTTCTTAAAATGAATCGGGAAGCGTTCCCTTCTATTTTCTGAAAAAGATTATGAAGAATCAGCGTTATTTCCTCTTGAAACATTTGGTCGAATTCCCCAGTGAGACAATCAAGGCCTGGAGATTTTTTTCATGGGAGGTTTGGAATTACAAATTTAATTTCATTAATCGTTATAGGGCTATTTATTTTATACTGTATGAATTGTATTCTGGTGTCCTTAGGGGGAGGAGAATTGTTCCATTTCAACGAAGTTGTTAAATAAACCTCCAGAGAGTTGTTTGCAGCATTCCTTTATCTTTATGTATCTGTCTACACAGTCTGTAGTGCTATTTGTTGCTTTATTCCTGATATTGATAATTTGTGTCTTTTCTCTGTTAGTCCTGCTAGAAGTTTGTAATTTTACTGATGTTTTCCATTTGGTTCTTTCTTGTAGTTTCTATGTTTCTGGCAAGGTTCCCCATCTGTGTATTCACTGAGGCCTTAATTTCCTTAAATTTCTTAGACATATTTTCATTATTTGGACACATTAGTAACAGCTACTTTGAACTATGTGATAGCTAAATCCAGTGTGAGAGCCCACTAGAGTCAGTTTCTATTGACTTTCTTTTACCTGGAGTTTAAGTCACTGCTTATAATTTCATATTTTTATAATTATATAATTGGGCTATAATTTCCTATTTATTTGCATATCTTGTAATTTGGGGAGAAAACTGGGTATTATAGATAATATGCTGTAGAAACATAGAAACTACAAGAACCAAATGGAAATTTGCATTCTGTTACGTTCTGACAATTTGTTGTTGTTGTTGTTGAACTTTTGAGATGGGGGGGGGAGTGGGCTCAAAACGCAAATTTCATATTTCCTGTAGTATGTATGCAACAGTTGATATACCTGCTTACTTTTTTTGGCTTCCAGCAGCTGCTTTTTCAGCCTGGCCTCAGAGCATCTCACCTGCATTTACACAATTTAGTCATTTGTCAAAGATTTGGACAGATTTAGGGACACATCTCTATGGTTCTTTTGCTTCTGGGACTTTCCTTTTAAATTTCCAGCTTTACTCCATTGCCAAACCCTGTCTTCTGACACGTAAGCTGCCATCCCAAGTTGGACATGGATTGAGGAATGCACACAGGCAAAAAAGCAGCAAATTTGCAAACCTTTCCTCAGTGCATTTCTATCATTCAAAGGTAGAGTCCTCACTGGATTCTGTCAGCTATTTTTGCTCCCCTTGAGTCTCCACTATGCACATGTAATTTAGTGGTCATCCAGGGATTTGGGCTGAGTTTATGTCCATATTTTGGTTTCACCCCTTATACCACTCTCTCTTCCAGATTTCTGCTCTTACATTTCCAGCAGTTTTACCAGCCCTGAACTCTGTCCTCTGCTATTCTGAGCAAGTAAGGCTGTGGTTTTCTGCTTTTGGAACTTGGGGATAGGGTGGGGCTGGAAAATGGGGTGGGGAAGGAAAGCCTTCAGACAGAAAGACCACAAAGATCCCAATTCTTACCCATTGCAGTTAAAGTCTTTCATGGGTAAATTCTCCTCTGCTTTCTGCCTGCTTTTTGTTCACTTTCCAGGGCCTTCAAATAGTTGGTTTTTGTTTGTATTTTGTTCAGATTTTAGAGTTGTTAATTATGGGATAACTGGCCTGACCAATTAACTTGAAATCTGGAACAAAGACTCATATTACATTTAAGAGAACATTTATAAGAAAATCCTTCCCCAAAATGTTTGTAGTCACAAGGACTTGGATAATCTAAAGGTCTTTAGAGGAATGGCTAAGCTAAATGTTCTAAACAGATACACACTGGAACACTAAACAGATATTGGATGCAAGTATGTACTATCAGGGATACAGTATTAAATAAGAGAAGTCCCTGCTCTCTTGGAAGTGCAGAGAAATACACAGTAACTACATAAACAAATAAATACGTAATCTAAAAGGTGAAGAAACACTAAGCAGAGTTAAGGCAGTAGAAAATACTGGGAGGAAAAATAAGAAGTATTGGCTACAGGGTTAATCTGATAGACTGACATTTGAACAGAGACCTGCATACAGTGTGGAAGTGGGCCATAAAGATATCTGTGGAAATAATATTCCAGATAGATGAATAACGCAACAGCAGGGGCATACCCAGAATATTCAATAAATAGCAAAATGGACAGTATGGCTGGAAGGGTGTGTGTAAAGGCGGTGAGTGTTCAAGAGCTATCTGGAATCCAAACAAGACAGGGCCTTTTTAGCTATAGTAAGAACTCTTACTATAAGATGGGAAGTCATTAGAACATTTGAAGACGGTGTTAAAAGTGAGTTATAGTACATAGAACAATATGAAAAGAACTTAAAAACACTGCATTGTGTGGGAAAAGGAAGATTGCAACATGACTGATCTGATCTGATCATTTATGTTCACACATAAGCACAGATTAAAAAGTCCTATACAAAATATTATCAAACTGATTTCACCAATATGTAAAATGGGTGTAATCAACAAAGTTGATTTTATTCCAAAAAATTAAGGTTGATTTCACATATAAAATAAATAAATAAATCTTTTATTTGCTACACGGACAGAATTTTTAAAAATATATGATCATCTCAATTCAGAAGCAGCATTTGACAAAATTCAAAATTCGATTCATAATACAAGTAATAGCAAGTAGAGCATATTATTAATCTGACATCCATTAATCAGAATCTCACTTCAAATATCACACCCAGTGATGAAACACTGAAAGTTCTTCCTTCAGGTCTGAGAATGATTCAAAGATTTCTACCAACATCACTTGAACACAGTGATGGACCTCCTGGAGTACATCATGGCTAAGAATAAATGATACAGAATTAGAAAGCATGAAATAAACTGATATGATAATCACATATTATGAGGATAATATGTGTAGAAAAATAAAAGAATACAGATAAATCACTAGAGTAAGTGAGGTTACTTTGCAAGGGTGCTGCTCCATGGTCAACATACAAAAACTGGTTGTATTTCAGCCAGGTGGCACTAGTGGTTAAGAACACTCCTGCCAGTGCAGGAGATATGAGAGATGTGGGTTTGATCCTTGGGTCAGGAAGATCCCCTGGAGAAGGAAATGGCAACCCACTCCAGTATTCTTGCCTGAAGAATCCCATGGACAGAGGAGCCTGGTGCGCAGTCCACGGGGATGCAAAGAGTTGGACACGACTGAGCAACTAAACAGCTCAACCATAAGACTATAAAGAAAAGCAAGGAAATCAGTGTTCTGGAAGTCAGGATGGTGGCAATTCTGTAATGTTGAGAGAAAGCTGCTCCCGTTTGGGAGGTGACATAAAAGAGGCTTCTGGGTGTTGTCAGCACTTCGTTTCTCAGTCTAGGTGGTGCCTACCTGGGCACTGGCCTGTGATAAACCATTAGGCTTAACATTTTTGTTTACTTTTCTTTAGGGCCCTGTTTTATTTACTTTTCTGATGTGTTCGATTAAAAGGGATTTTAAAGAAACATCACTAGTCACTGGCTGAAAAAGATGGAAATTTATTTCTCACTCACGAGACATCCAGAACAGATGCTCCCAATTGGTGGGTGGCTCTCCTCTAAGTGGTGTTCAGGCTCCTTCCATCTTCTGGCTCTTTCAAGGTGTAGCTTTCAAGGTCGTATGCTCCAAGGCCAAATTGGAAATAACATGGGGGACCATGCATAGGAAAATTTAAGGACCCAGGTCGTAGGAATAGCACACCTTAGTTCTACTATCTTCCACTTGATCACACTTAAGAATAAGGGAAGCTGGGAAAGAGTCCAGCTGATTTCCCACAAAGAAGAAAATGGGTGTGAGGATCAGCTGGCAGTCTCTGCCAAAACACACATATACCAAAACCACCATCTATTTTGCCAAGGATACACAGGTGTCCAGGCGAACACAACAAATATGTTGTGAAGCTATAAGAGAAACTGAAGTATGAATCGGGAATAAAGGAAACAAACAAAATAACAAAGAATGGGAGAGGGGCCTTTCATGAACCAATCCTAAAGTGCCATGAACTTAGAGGGAAATGCAATTCTCAGCATCACTCTATGTACCGACAAGAGTGAGGAAAAAAGTCAAGTAGCAATGGTGCCAGCAATGCCATCCTAACCATGATGACTCTAAAGTTGACCTTAGTTTTTGCAGCTGTTCATCCTCCCCTGGCTCCTGTCTGTTCTCTAAGCCTCACTCCCTGGACTTTCCATTAGTTCTCTGAGTAACTTATGATATCCTTCCAATAATTTTCCCTCTTAACCATCAAAGCCAAACTTGTACAAAGTAGATTTATTTTACCTATTGAACCTCCAGTTCTACGTTGAACTTTAGCCACTACAGTATGCATCCTTTTGTCCTTGGCTTCGATGCAAATGCTGCTGCAGAAAGCCCAACATCTAAACCTGCCTCTGGCAACAGCCAAGCAGCAGGAACATGACACTTACCTCCCAAATCTCAGAGTGCATATAACTGGGGGAACTCATTTTGTACTCAGAATCCTAAACTGCAAGGGTTTTAATTTATCCAGATGGCAAAGAATTTGAGGCAACCAGGAGAATGGATAAGCTCACTATGGTGGATGCTTATTAGGAAAAACTTCAGAGCTGACAGAAACAACAATCTAGATGTATGAGCAGCTATTAATACATGGAATGCTCTGGTTATTTATCTATTTTCTTTTGGCTCCTGCACTCTCTGTATCCCCCTCTGCAACACACCTCCCTCTCAACCCCCACATACACACTCTGGAGTTGTGTTGCTGCAGCTGTGACTCTGCAAACTGTATTTCCCAGAATCCACTGCCAGGTGGTTCCATTACGTTCTGCCAAAGAGATGTCATAAAGGGAAACTGAAAGTGAAACACAGGGGGGAGGGTCTTCATTCCTGTTTTCCAGCTGCTGTTACGTACTTCAGCTGCAGACAGTTGGCTCTGGCTACCGGCTTCTTCTGCACTCTGCAGCAGCTTCGCTACACTTCTGAGATACCAGCAGCAGATCAGTTTCTGGCATGACAGCCAGAGAAGAGTCAGACCGTGTGCCCCCACCTTCAAGGCCAGGTTATGTGGAGGGAGCCTCCCCCACCAAAGTCTGAGTATTGACCAGTCAAAAGCGGCCGCTTCTCTGAGCTCCTGGTTTCTGATAATCACATTGCTTCTTCCGCTTGGTTTTCCCAGGCCTTTGGACAGTATCTGATTTCTCCAGTTCTCAATTTTTAATTACATCAAGCATTTTCTTTTGACTTGGCTTTTGTCACTAGGAATCAATTCTCTGCATTAAATATCCTCTATTTGAAACATTTAGTGTGGTTTCTATTCTCCTGACTGAGCCCTGATAAACAGATAGATATTAAAAATATAGTTGAGTGAAGGAAAAAAGTAAGACATAAGACAAAATTTGTTGACAGTACTCGGTAAGTTAAGCACACACACAAGAACAATTCACATTTTATAAAAATGCTTGTGCAAGGGTTTCCCTGGTGGTCCAGTGGTTAAGAATCTGCCGTCCAATGCAAGGAACATGGGTTCAATGCTGGTGGGGGAACTAAGATCCCACATGCTGCAGGGCAACTAAACTCGCAAGCCACAACTAAAGAGAAGCCGGAACGAAAGATCCCTACACCACAACTAAGACCCGAGACAACCAAATAAATAAATATTTTTTAAAAAATACTGGCACAATAAGGGGATATTAAATAAAGGCCCTAGATATATCTATATAGGATATGTTGTTCAGTCACTAAGTCATGTCCGACTCTTTGTGACCCCATGGACTGTAGCCCGCCTGGCTCCTCTGTCCATGAGATTTTCCAAGCAAGAATACTAGAATGGGTTGCCATTTCCTTCTCCAGGGGATCCTGACCCAGGAATCAAACCTGCAGCTCCTGCCACATCTCCTGCATTGCAGGTGGATGAAGAGCCATTGGGGAAGCCCAACATAGGATTTACTCTTAGATAATAAAGCTGATCCAGAGCTCACTAACCCTCCTACCGTACATGAAGTTAGAAATACCAGCTTGATTGATGGGAATTTGGAGGAATAGAGAGAACGTCCCCCTGAAAGGTAAAGAAGTAGGGCTGTTCCCTCTATCCTCAATCAGGTGAGGAGGGCTCTAAGAGGACCACTTGTAGTCATTTTGTATTCCCATGACAGGGAGAGACCTTATATTCATTCAGCATCACATTCTCTAGCGGGAGGCTTGCTGCACTCAGAAACGTACAGCCCCAGTTCCAACAAGGCCACTGGGGTGGAGACTTGTTGGGAGAAAGTAACCCAAGACACTTAAAAGGGTCTGGAGCCAGAGAGAATGGAGAGGTCAGAGTCAGGCTAGCTGCGGCAGGGCGAGGGGAGAGGAGTCAGATGCTAGTCGGGCTGCACTTCTGCCCTTTGGCTGGACAAACATGTGGGAGCTTCCTGGGGGCTCCCAAAAAGGTAACCACTCTTAAGATGTTTGCTGAGACCTCTCTCAGGAGGGCTGCCAGCCAGGGTGAGGTTCTTTAGCACTAGGAGGCTATGGATACACTGTCAGGGTCAGAAGCTGAGGGGTGTGGGATGAGTATCTTAAGGAGGGAACCAGAGCCAGTTAGTGCAAAAGCCCCCAGGGGGCAGGGGGTGGCTCCAAAGAACCCCAACACCTCACACACTGAACCATTTAAATGCTTGTCTTAGTAGAACACACTGATAAAGCCAAACTAAACCAAAAGTTTAGCCTTTTTGCCTCTAATATACCCTTCCCCATCCCAATCCTAGAAGTGACAGAGGGGTAAAGAATGAGTGAAGTAAACAGAACCGTGAGTTTCCCCACCCCCACTGAGCTAGAGGGAGAACAGCCTTAAACTGGAGGAGCTGCTGACAAGTCACTGAGATGTGGGAAGGGGTGGGGAAGGCAAATGTATTTAAAATGTTAGTGTTTCAGACTGATCTCAGTCATGTTCTAGGGAATAATGGAACATATTTACACCAGAGTATTAACAATGTAGAAGGACCCTTGAAGTAAGACCAAAAAGACAGGGACTGTGGTAATCTGTGAGGCTCCTGAGGAGGCTAAGTAGGGTGTTCCTGATTAATCAAATCACAAGGTGTCTCTTGTGACCATGAGAATCGAGACCAAGAGAACCACACAGACCTAACTGCTAAGATCCTTGAATTCCTGAGCCAATGCCAACAACCATCAGGTTTCTAGTCTTATGAGATGAAAAATCTAACTTGAGATATTCTTTAGGAGGATTTTTTTTTTGGTGGGGGGTGGGGGGGGAGGGAGCTCACAATCAAAATGTAACTGGTAAAATCATTCTCTCAATTTCCTCATGTGAGCATTTTTTCCCCAATCCTATTAATAGGACAAGGGATAGTGTAAACTGGCATCTGGTAAAATAATTAAATGTCTGAAGCACCCTGAAGGAAACACGGGTTTCCTTGTTTTGTGATTAAGACTAAGGTGGACAGGATGTCCAGAGAAGATATATTAGCCAGGGCATATAATGCTAACGACTGTAACAGTCCCCAAACTCACTAAATTAATGCAAAAGAGGGTATTCTTTGTAAAAACCAACGTGGATGTTCTTGGTCAAGCAATTTTCCTCTAAGCCGGGGCTCAAACATCCAGAGGTCTATTCTCTGACTCCATCTTCAAAATACCTGCATCAAGGTCACCTTGAAAGGCAGATGAAGGGGTGGAGAATACAGAGAAGGTTCATCCACTCTTTAACTGCCCTGTCTGGTAGTGAAACATCACTTCTATTTACCTTCCACCGGAAGGACTATGCACACAGCCTCACCTTGAGGCAAGGAGCTGGGAAATGTAATTTAACTATGTGTCCAGGAAAAGGACATTCTGGTGAAATCTAGCCTGTTTTTTACAGAAAACGTGATGCTAGTGTGAAGATCTGGAAGATGAAAATGAACTCACCAGGGAAAAGTGCCCTGGGAAGACGAAGTGGCAATTATAAAGAACCAGAAGTAGAAATGGCTTGGAACGCTTGAGGAATGAAAAGAAAGCCTGTGCAGCTAGAGTTTTTCATGTGGAAGGAGTGGATTAAGATGCAGTTGGAGAGGGAGGCCTCGGCAAGATCACTTAGGCCCTGGAAAGGAGTCTGCCTTTCGTTCTCAGAACAGTGAGAATCCATTGAAGAGTTTAAGCAGAGAAGTGACATATCTGACTTACATTCTAAAAAGGCTCACTTGGCTGTGCGGCAAATGAATTGCTCTGGGAACAGGAGTGGAAGCAAATGGATTGGTAATGTGGTGACTGTAGTAGTCAGAACCAGCTGGCCAGCCTGGGAAGTCACCGGGGATGGAGGACAACCTAGAGGTCTCTGTGAAAACCTGTAAAGGACTTTGTGCAATTATCTAAGTGGTTGAGTGACTGGAGCTGAGCTGTGTCTCCGCCAAGATCATGTTGTTTCTTTGGGGACTGTGTTCCCTTAGGACTGTGTTACAAGAACAAAAGCTGGAGCACAACAGTGCCTGCAGGGGTAGTCAACCTCTGAAACGGATGCTGAGGAAGCATGAGCACAGACTGCTATCCAAACCCAACTGTATTCTTGTCTCCCACCACCCCTCCAACCTTTTTTCATTCAGAGAAAAGCTGTGGCAAGCCTGTGACTTACGGCTCATTCTCAGTTCCAGATTCTTAGGATCAGTATAAGATACAAACCCAATCTCAAGTGATTACAACATCTAATCCTATGTAACAATAAATAATCTGTACCTCTTCTGGCTTTAGCTGTTTTCACCTCTCAGCTCTGTCCCACTAAATTCAAGAAGCCTGCACTGGAGAAGGGCAGGGGGGTGATCTCTAGGCTCTCTGCTCTTCCCATCTCCTCTGTGCCTAATAGCTGCTGACTGCTCTGGGCCCAACTGCAGAGAAGGAAGGGGATAAGACAGCTTTTGCCCAGTTGGATATTTCTGGGCCCCATGGGCCTCACAGATTTAAAGGGGCCATCTTGCTGTCCTTTTTCTACAGTCCCCTTTACCCTGGTGGGTGCAGCTTTATTCTGGGTGGTATCCTACAATTCCCTCCTTAGTCCAGATGGCACACTCCTAACTTCTCTGTGCTTCCTTACCTCTTCAATGGTCCTACTGGACAGCACTCTAGACCACCTGATGCTTCCCCTGCTACAAAGTGCACAGGATACACTCCTGCATTGTTCACCTCAGCAAATTCTAGAACACACACCAATGCAAAAGCAGCAGCACGCCCCGGGCTCCACCACTGAAAGTGAGCCTCTGCTTGCCCTCTGCATTTCCAGGCCAGGAATCAGACTCCAGGTGTACCATTTCTTGGCTTTAGGAATAAAGACCTCAAGCTTCCTGAATGCTCCCAGTGGAGTCTCCAGTTAGACTCTTTCCCACTCTCATTTACCTCTTACTATGACTGCCACTCCTTCATCCTATTCTCAAATTGTACCTTAAACTGATCTCATTGTTCCTTAAACAGCTGGTATGCTGCTTCTTCTTAAGGGAGTATACACTGTTCTTTCTTCAGTCTAGGCTCTCAGTATCAGACACTGAAGCCCAGGCTTGAACGAGAGATGGTCCTGAAGCTGATAATGGAGCAGCGATGACCCAGACTCAGAAGTCCTGCTTTCAGAATTGATGGAAAAGCAGGTGGAGGCTGGCCTGAGATAGGGGGAGTCGGGGGCTTGAGTCAGACCCAGAAAGATGTTTATTCAGGTGGCTTGAGCCAGAACAGGCAAAGAAAGAATCCAAATTTTAAGTAAGGGAAGGAAAGCAAGAGAGGGAGGAAGGCAGACCCCAGCTGTCCTGTTGAGCATGATAACAAAACAGGAAAAACTAATCAAGATCTAGGAATATACGTAACACCTGGGAGGAAACAGGGCTATGACACTGTAAAAAGGTGATGTATGTTCTATAATGAGGCAGATGTCCTTAGACTTTACAGCTTGCCTCCCCATGATCCCAAGAGGTTCCCACCCCACGAAGCTGCCGCAACAGTTGCCCCTATAATCCCCAGAGGATCCCGGTAAGTTGGAGACAACTGTCAGGGTATTGTCTTGGCTGCCTGGCGCTCACCAGCCTCACATCATCCCCCAAACAGAAGTCTCTCTAGTAGGCTGTGTGACCCTCTGTCCTTCTGAATTTGTGCTATCCGGCCTCTCCTACTATGTCTGCAGATTTCCTGAATCTGTCCCCTTGTTCAAGACATTGGCACTGTTCCATGCTAACTTCTGTCATCATCTTGGAGAACTTCAAAGTCCATGCAGACCCACTCCCAATATCTGAGCCCCCCATGCAATAATCAATCTCCAGGCAACCTCCCATGCACTCCTCTCAGGCACTCACTCCTATAACTACACTCTTTAACTTGGCCACTGCCTGGGTCTGCTCTGCTTCCAGTATGAACTATTTGGACATTCCAGTTTCTGACCACAGCCTCCCATCTTCCCAGGTTACTTTTTTAATTACCCTCAGTGAAACTACCTACTCCTGTCTTCACTCCACTCAGTTGTTCTACAAAGTTCCATGGCCCAGCATAGACATTACTAATTTGTGAATGGTCTGAAACTCCTTTGCTCAATTTCATTTCAATTGTGTGGTAAGGTTTCAACTCTGGATGATCCCTTAGTACTCATTTTTCCTACAGTTACACCTAGATTCCTGAGCAGGCAGAGATAACCACAACATTGGGCCAACTGGTGTAACTATACATTCATGAATAATACCACTATAAATTCAAACCCCTCAACATTAAGCAGAAATCCTCTCCCTGCCACAATCTGACCTTTCTCTCATTTTAACAGACCTTTCAAGAGCATCCAACAGCCTAAAACCTTCCCATTCCTTCCACATTAAGAAACCCACTCTTCCTGGTTTTACTCCACCTCTGGCCCCACCTTCTCTTGTCACCCTTACTGGTTCGTTTTCCTTTACTTATCCATTAAATGCTCCTCAGAGTTCTCTTCCAAGCCATTTTCTCTTCTCGTTATCTTACTCAGGATATCTTATCTATTACGATGACTTGAATTACCTCCCCTGGCTGCTGAGTTTATGTCCCGCTTCCAAATCATCATCTAGGTACCAAAATCCCAACATTTTGAATGGCGTCACCAGCGCAACCAGTCGCTTAAGCCAGAAACCCAAGACCTGCTTCAGAATTCCTCTCACCAAGCCTCAATGCCCCACCAGTCCTCCTAGCTGAAGTTCTCCCACCTGCCCACTCCTTGCACCGTCACTAGTGACCTCATCATCTGGCCAAACCTGGGTTCCTGCAACACCCCTGCTTCTCACTGCTCCACAAACCCTGTCATCTTTATCACCTCCTTAGATGGATCTCAAGTGACCAGCTCTGGAAATACAAAGATAAATATGAGCTGAGAAGACTGCAGCCTAATGCACAAAACAATCGCCACACAGTATTTAAATGTTGCAGTTGACCTCTTCCTGTAGTGCTTTGAGAATGCAGATGGAGAAATTAGTTCTGCTTTGGGAGTAATGGAGTAGGAAACAACTAGGCTGTCTGGAAGGATGAGTAAGACTCTGCTAGTCAGATGAGTATTCGGCAGCGAGAAGCACGTGCAGAGGTACTGAACAGTGTCTGCTGGATGGTTCACAGCCCAGCCTCCAAACATGCCCTCTGGCCTGCACAACCTGCCTCAAAACACCCCCTTACTGGAGGCACTCAACTGGTGCAGAGTCCTGGAACCTGTGTGCCAGTGGTTCCTCTCAGGTCTTGTTCTTGGAAATAAGTCTTTACCGTCTGAGCCAGTAGGGGAGCCCTTAGAAATAGGTAGAACAGACTGTATCTTTATACCTGGGCCCACGGCAGATGTCTTTTGGAAGAGGCCAAGGACTTGTCATCCCAGTCATCTTCTCCCAGAACTAGTCTTCTCTGCCCATAGTTTGGCCTAGTATATGCTGATCTAGGCCCACTGCAAGGCAGAAACAACAGACACATTCTTCTGCCAATCCCCACCCCAAATGGCATCAATCAGTTGTGATTTATAGAGACCCAGCTCCCACATCACCCCCACTCAAAGAACTGCTCACAATCTATTAAGAATCTCTAAAAATCTTATAAAATAAGGCTGTTGAAAGGCTTATCTTGAGCTTTCCCAGAGTCTTCCTCAATCAACAAATTCATCCTTTACTCTTCAACCCCTAATCCTGCTTAGGGAAGGTCTTTAGAAACAGTAAGGTTTGCAACACACAACAGCCACAGCAACAGTTACTGAGCATCTCCTACGTGCCCAGCCTTGGCTACAGATTTCCTCATTAACCCATACAACAATCCTGAGTCAGTAATTCTATCATTTACCAAGTGAGTAGCAAGACATTCAAAGAGTAAAAGGTTCTCAGCAGTCAATGACAGGCCAACCTGATTCCAATATCTGTGCTCTCAGCCAGACAAACACCAGGGCCCAACAGAACAACAGATGCTAGGAAGGTTAGGGCCATTCAGCTCCGAAGATGGAGATGACAATCAGGGGGAAAAAGTACTCAGTACAGGGACAATCAAACCATCTTGACCGAGACGTCCAGATGATGTTGGTGGACAACAGCCAAGTTGCCTCTGCTGATGTGAGGGCTGCTGCACTTGCTCTAGAGCTAAGCTGCCCTAGAGCCAAGAAGCAATGCCTGCCTGCGGCCTTAAAGGCCCGAGCAGACTAAAGCTTTGTAGAAGCTTTGGGTGAGCAGAGGGATCTGATGTACCAACAGGAAAATTAGAACAGAGAGTGGAGATGCTCAGACAGAAAGCTCATATGGCTTCTGAGAGATGGAAACAGACACCAAACCCAGAGATGCCTTGAATTCCAAACCATGTAGTTTCCATGACACTGAGGGGATCCGTAATTCCCACATACTCCTGTGTTCTCACAATGAACTCCTTACTCTGTAGCTAGCCCTAACGACTTTATGCTTCCTAGAACCAAGAAGCCGTCTTTACATCAGGGTTGAGCCAAGAGTTTCATTACATTTTCTTCTTGAGATGGAGTAAGGGTGGTACCAGGCCCCAGGTCACAGTCTGGCTGGATACAGTCTTCAGAGTACTGAGTTTGGAGTTCAAGATTTGCCTCCTCATTCAAGGGGGGCTCCAAAGGTCACCTGCGCTTGTAGAGACAAGGCTGAAGCTTCAGGCCTGAGAGCTGAGTCGTGGGCCCTACCCGAGGGGGCCCGGTCTTTTCAAAATCAAACAAGAAGAAGTGGCTGTTGGTCAGATCCTAGGTACAGAAAAGACCCAGTGAGCTCTAAGTCCTCACCCCAGCTCTTCAAATCACCTCTGTCCAGGCCCCACCCCTGCTCAGAAAGCTTCCCAGCTCTCTCCCACTACTCAAGCCTTCAAGGAGCAAACATCTGTGTCTGACAATGACCTCCTTCCTGAACACCATTATTAGCCTGAAGGGCCACACATGTGACAAAAACAGGACAGATTTCCTGGGGTCCTCACCTTGGAGATGACCTTGAAGCCCAGTTTGGTGACAGCCCCCAGAAAAGTCCGAACATCTTCAAAGCGGCTGCTGACCTCAGCCACTTTCAGGAGACCCCTGAGAAGGACGGAAAGTTCTGGGTAAGTACACTGACATGCGCCATGTGCACAGTCATGCATCTGTGTCCTGGGACCACCTACCCTGGCTTCAGCACTCGATTTGCCTCCTCCAGGAAGTCTCTGATGTTGGTTCCCATCAGTGAAAGGCAGAACACAGCCACATCTATAGATTCATCCTCCAGAGGCACCTGTGGAGAGTGAGAATGTTGTACTAAGCACACATTATGGGAAGGAGGAAGCCAGCACTGAATGCTAGGAGTAGACACAAGGATGCAGGGTGAGCAGAGTGCATTCTATGGAAGGAGAGAGGGGCTTACCTGGGCCATGTCACACACAGTGACCCGGGGGTCCAGAGAGGCCAAGTCAAAGCAGTGTACAGGGTTCCGGATACTTGAAGCCAGGCGGCAGTCCCCACAGCCAAAGTCAGCTACCACCAGGGACGCAGGCCTGGGAATGGAAGGGAGGAAGAGCTCACTGGTCCAGTCTGAGCCTGGGACTGACACACCTAGCTTCTCACAGCACCCAATTTTCACTAACCGCTGGCGAAGATCCCTGGCGATGCGGTCTACCGGCTGCAGTGGCCACTTCTTGACTTGGTTCTGGAAGCCACGGTGGTAGAGGAGAAAGGCCTCAGGGTCTTCCTGGAAGAGGCGCTGCGCAGCACTGCTGGGCCCTGAGTACAGCTGTTCATTGAGGTAGCGGAACCGGGCACCGTCCAGACGCTGGGCCATGCGAGCTCGAAGAGCCTCTGCCCGGGCTCCATGGTTGTCTGGACTGGGGGCAGAAGGCACCTCTGCCTCCTCTGCAGAGGCTGGGGCCGGGGCTGGGGCCTGCTCTGGTGGCTGAGATGGCCGAAACTTGTTCTTCTGTCTACGCTTGTTCTTCTGCCGGTTCCGCCATTGCTTGCGACTCAAGGTATGGGGAGGATTAGAGGAAGGGGTCTCACAGGTTGGCTTGGTGGGATCACTTGTAGCACTAGAATTCCAAGCTTTAGAACCTGAAGAAAGAGAGACAGAAAGGCATACTGGGGAGCAAGATGCCCTGAATTCAGAGGCTTAGCACGTCACCCTGGCCATACCCCCGTCCCTAAGAGAGAAACTGTGGTCTATGTGAAAGTACTTATTCCCTAACCCCAAACCTACTGGTGGCAGAGGAACTCTGTTATATGTAGGATCAGCTGATCCCCACACCCCCAGCCCTCATCATCCCCATATACTACCTGTTTGGTCAACACTGTCCAGGGGCTGGGCAAGATTTGAAGGGATCTGTTTCTGGCATTTCCTCTTTTTTTTCTCTTCTTCAGCCAAGTCACTGCCAAGAAGAGCCCCTTTGTGGCACTTCTCCCTTTCCACTTCCTCTTCCTTGGAGTCACTGCTAGGTGGGCCCCGTTTGTGACGTTTCTTCTTCCTTTTCTCCTCTACTTCATTAGACGCACCAGCAAACAAGCCCTTTTTTGGGCGTTTCTTCTTTGTTTCCACGACCTCCTCCTCCTCCTCAGAGTCACTGCCAGGAAGGCTAGGGGACTGCTGGGGAAGAGATGCTACCTCCAGGGCCCGTAATGTGGCCAAGAGCTGGCGGCAGTTGGAGCCCTGGGGGAAAACAAGGGATGAATGAAGGGGCGAGAATGGATGGGGCCTAGGGAGTAGAAGAGAGATGGGGACCTCATTCAGATGCTGGTTAGAGGCATCTGGATTATTCCCAATCAACCACCTAGCTTATCACGAAGACTGCCAGGGCCTGAAGAACTTTCAAAATTGCCATCTCAACCTTTGGGAGGCTGGAGAGCAGAGAAACCACCCACCTCACTTTCTTCATTGTATAGATGAGGTGATGGGGTTCCCAGAAAAACACTGTAAGGCCACAAGCTACAGGACCAAGGCTAGTGACCAGGAGTTCCAACCCTCAATCTCAGGTTTCTACCTCTGGCTAATACCTTTTTATAACAAGTAGGAAGATTTTTGAAAATAAGAGTGACATGATCACACATGTGTGTATTAAAGATGCCTCCAGTTGTAGTGTAAAGAACTGAAAGAAAAAAAAAAAAACACTGAAAGGGACAAGCTGCAGACAGAGGCCAGTGGTGGGGATTACAGCAATGGGTCGAGGGGTTGAAGAGGAGGGAATAAAGCAGGCAGATTTCATGTCACAGGCTGACTGAAGGACAGAAAGAGCCTGAGCAAGTGCAGTAGCCCTCACATTGGCAGAGGCTTAAAGGAGGTCCACTGTCTGGGAGACCGTTCTGGATTGAAGTCCTACTAGACGGGTTACTCATCATGGAGATTCTCAGTACCCCCTCAGCACCAGCTCCCTTTGAACAGTAGTACTGACAGCCCTTCACTGCCATTCAGTTTTGCTCTTTCCAATCTCCACACGGCAACCAGTGACCTTTTCAAAACGCAAATCTGAAGAAATCATTCCCCTGCTAAAACACTCCATTGGCTTTTATCTTTAACATGCGCAAATATTCTAACGTAGCCCTCCGATTTCTACCACACTGCCTCTCATTCTGTGTCATGCTCCCTTGCGCCCGGGTCTCTCCACATGCCTTTCCTTCCAAGAAACCCTCTTTGCTTCACTAACTTCTACTCACCAATTCTCTCAGTTCCAAAGTCACTTTTTTTTGGAAATTCCGGATTTGGGGAGGCTGCAGGCGGCCCTCCTCCCCCTAATTACACACACGGCGCGCCCCAGATCCGGAATCCAGCAGAGTCTGTTCTGAGGACCCCTGCGGGGCCACTCACCTTGATTTGAGAGACTGCCGTGGGCCGAAGCCCTAAGGCTACAGACCCGAGGTCCGCGACTACAGGGGCCTCCTCGGCCCACTCCGGCTCCTCGAACATGGGGCTGGGGAGCGCAAGGTTGCGGGATCCACGCGCTTCTCCACGTGCAGACAGCGTCTCTAGGAATCAGACCTCTCAGAGACGCCGGAACAGGGCAGGAAACCAAAGAGTGAGAGCTGAAGTGGCTAGAGCAGCCGGCGCAGTGCCGAAAACCATCGAGTTTAAACACTGGTGGACTAGAAGGGCAAGAAAGGCGGGAGGGAGGGGCTGGGAGAAGGAGGCCCGCGCTGGCCTGAGAGGGCCAGGGGCGGGGCCGGGCGGCGGGCGCGGCCGGACGGGAGTTCCCCGGAGAAGGCTCCTCTAGCCCGAGTCCCGGTGAGTGTGGGGGCACCCGTGCCCCCTCCCCAAGGCTCGAGCTCTACCAGGCGGTCACCCCTCACTCCATCTACTCGGTTCCGAGTGAGGAACGAGGGCGATCCCCGGCAAGGACCTCCGATCGCCTCCTTCAGGGTATACGGCGCCTAAACTCCCCACCCCCACCCCCACCCCCAGCTCTGTTCGCTGTTAGGGTCTCTGTGCTTGCTCTCGTGACATCCCTTCGGGAGACACTGCCTCTTAATCAACGCCTACTTCGCCCGATCCGCCTTTCCCTCGCGCTCAAGGGACACAGTCCAGTACCATCCCGCTGCCTCCCTAACTCCTTTCACACATCCAGTAGCTGGGGACGCAGAGCCCAGACCCCCAGCCCAACACACTTCTCTCCTGTAGGGGACAAAGCCTGGGGCTCACCCACCCCCCTAGATCCTTCTACAGTTCCCGCACTTTCCCAGTCTAGGGGACTCTGTGCCGGGACGCTGCTATGGACGACATTTTCACTCAGTGCCGGGAGGGCAACGCGGTTGCGGTCCGCCTGTGGCTGGACAACACGGAGAACGACCTCAACCAGGGGTGAGCTAGGGTGGCTGGGGGGCGAGAGGAAGGGCAAAGACAGACTCCTTTCCGCGATGTGGGGTGCTCACTTCTGGTGCGGGCGGCTAACTTTCCTATTCAGTGTGATGAGGGTTAAGCACAGCCTGTCAGCGGGGCAGAGGGTCTCCACACCGGAAGCTGTTGTTTGAGCTGAATCTTGACTGAATAAGAATTTACAGGCAGAGTCTGCAGAGAAGTTTTCTAACCTCAGTGAAGCTCATGGGCAAAAGCTAGGGGGCAAGACACGGAGCAGAGTGCCAGAAACTGTCCGGAGCTCCATATGGCTAGAGGAGGGAAAACTGCTGGGCTTCTGTGGGCTAAAGCTCTAAGCACAAGTGTAGAATGACGGAAGTTAAGACTGGAAAGGTCTGCAAGGGTCAGTCAGATCATGCAAGAGTATTTAGGCTATAATAATGTTTTTATTGCAAGGGCAAGGGTTTAGAACCATGTAATGGGAGAAGGCAATTAGCAACCACTCCAGTACTCTCGCCTGGAAAACCCCATGGACGAAGGAGCCTGGTGGGCTGCAGTCCATGAGGTCGCTAGTTGGACACAACTGAGCTACTTCACTTTCACGCATTGGAGAGGGAAATGGCAACCCACTCCAGTGTTCTTGCCTGGAGAATCTCAGGGATGGGAGAGCCTGATGGGCTGTCGTCTGTGGGGTTGCACAGAGTCGGACACGACTGAAGCGACTCAGCAGCAGCAGCAATGGTATGATGAGATTGTCCATTTGTTAAGTGTCATCTTGGATGCTCTGTGAAGAGCAAATGGTGATGTGAAGAGAGGCAACTAACTGCCTAGCCCATCTTAAGTGGTGATGGCTTAGACTAGAATTGGGGCAGGCAAAAAAGTGATCAAATTCCTGAAATCTTTCGTATAAAGAATCGGTGAGACTTGGTGTGGAAAGTGAGGAAGGTCAAAGATGATGATCAGGGTTCTGGCTTGGGCAGATAGTGGTTCCTTTTATTGATACGGACAAGGCTGAAGGGTGGTGAGTTCCACTCGACACATTTAAGTGACAATAAAGTGGAAATGTGGAATAGGCTGCTGGATTCCAGGAGAGAGATGTGACTTGGAGACAAAGATTTGGGCGATATTAGCATGAAGATCGGAGAAGGCAATGGCACCCCACTCCAGCACTCTTGTCTAGAAAATCCCATGGACGGAAGAGCCTGGTGGGCTGCAGTCCATGGGGTTGCTAAGAGTCGGACACGACTGAGCGACTTCACTTTCACTTTTCACTTTCATGCATGGGAGAAGGAAATGGCAACCCACTCCAGTGTTCTTGCCTGGAGAATCCCAGGGACGGGGGAGCCTGGTGGGCTGCTGTCTATGGGGCTGCACAGAGTCCGACACGACTGAAGCAACTTAGCAGCAGCAGCAGCATGAAGATGGGCTTCCCAGGTGGCTCAGCAGTAAAGAATCTACTTGCCAGTGCAGGAGCCTGCAGGAGATGAGGGTTCAACCCCTGGGTCTGGAAGAGCCCCTGGAGCAGGAAATGGCAACCCACTCCAGTATCCTTGCCTGAGAAATCCCATGGACAGAGGAGCCTGGCAGGCTCGTCCATGGGGTTGCAAAGTCAGACATGACTGAGTGTGTATGCACGCATGCACACACACACAACACACGCCTGGCAGGCTGGTCCATGGGGTTGCAAAGTCAGACATGACTGAGTTTGTATGCACGCATGCACATACACACACACACATACACACAGCCTGGCAGGCTGGTCCATTGGGTTGCAAAGTCAGACATGACTAAGCATGTACACGCAAGCACACACGGGCACACACACAGCATGTAGATGGCACCTGAAGAGGTGGATATGAAACGGGATGAGAAACCTACAAGACCAAAAAGGAGCAACTAGAGGTTGAAGAAGAAACAGGAAAATATACTAGTAAGGCTTAAAGAAGTGAATGTTTCAATGAAAGGAGAGTGGTCAGTGGTACTCTAGACTGCTAAGAGGTCAAAGAACTTGAGCACTGAAGTGTAACCATTGAATTTACAATTAATTATATATTTAATGATCTCTGTGAGAGCTGTTTCGGAGGAAAACAAGTGGAAAAAACCATACTATACTTGGTTCCTTCATTTAAGGAACTATGCTGAACATGTACTGGGTGCTAGAAGTCCAGAATCAGACATAATGCTTGCCCTCAAGGCAGTGGTCTCCTGGGCAGGTTGAATGTGAGGTAGAGAAAGTGAATGTAGACAAGTTCTTTAAGGTTGGCTGAGGCAGGAAGGCAAGAAAAGCAGTAGTGATGCTGATTCAGGATAGTGGAATTTTTTTTAAAGTGAGGAGAAAATAGATTTTAGGTTTGAGAGTTAAGGATCACCTGTCACTTTCATCCAGGCTTTATGGGTCCCCATTAGACTCTATGCTATTTCTCTGTAATTCACACTCGTTCCATTTTTCATATAATTCTTCAAACGGTGCTCTGATAAAGACAGAGAACACAGCTACTATTTTGTTGGTGGCATCATAAAGGGTAGGTAACTTTTTCCAATGAAGCTGGCATCTAGGAAGACTGCTGCCAAAACGTGAAAGAGTGGTATTAGTGAAAGTGGTGCAGGTATGAGTGGACAGGCTTCGGGGCCCCAGTTGGCTATATTGTGGGTATGAAGTAAGGGTCAATTTCCTGCTGGTCTCTTTGGGATTAAAGTTCAGGCTCTGGGGTGACCGGAGCCTGGCAGTGGTTAGAACCCTTGTGCCCATACTTTTGCTCTCAGGCTCTGGCCTTCTCTGGGGTCATAGACTGCCAGCGGCTGATAAACTGGGGCACAAATTAAAGAGCTGGGATGCAAAACTGACTGATAAGTAAGGGGTGGTGATTGCTTTAGGAAGAGGGAGGGAAATACCTCCCAGGAAAGCTTTTGGTTATCTTTGTGAACAGATGGGGGCAGCTGTAGAGGGAAATCAGTAAGTTAAAGGTCACACCCACCACCCATTTTGGCTTTGGGGACATCTGGATTGTCTGGGGTGACCATACCCCTGATCGGCTCCAGGCCCCGCCTAGAGCCCCCACACGGGAAGTGACCGCAGCACTAAGGCATCCGGAGGCTGACGGCCCAGACCACGGGACCGCCCCCTTGCTCCGCCCCTTGGATCTGCAGCCCAGGACTGGAGGGAATTTCCTTTTATGGCCCCAGGCTGTCAGGCAGGCCTAGTTTCCACCCAATTGTGGGGTTTTTTTGTTGTTTTTTGTACCTTTAACTTTATAAAATAGAGAAGTTCCTGGGAAAAGAAAAAAGTTAGGTACAGCTTTCTAATTAAGTCATTCTCATTTTCTTGTTTTCTGTACCTAGGATTGCTTAAGAATCCTGTCTTATGTGGCAGTATCTGCCTCATGAATAACTTACCCAAAGCCTTTCTCCTTTTCATTATAAACCCCTCCAAACCATCAGTTTAATTCCATTCCCTTTTTAGATTTTAATTTCAGTATCAGAACCAAAACCAATCAGTAAGCTTGCTTCCTCTTCCATAAACTGTGGCTTTTCTTCTCAAAGCTTCCCTTCCTTCGTATTAACATGCACTGAACAGCTGTTGTCAATTCTCAAGAGGCTTAGTCTAATAGACAAGACAGCCCATTTAACAGATTTTTACAATCCAGTGTGACAAGTACCATAATGTAGTAAGGCAGTGTACAAGATGTGGTGAAAACAGAAAGAACTAACAGATGTTGCCAAAGGGGTACAGAGAAAACCAGATGAAGAATGTTACCATTTAATGAGATAGAAAGTACCCAGGGAAGAAAGGCTAGAGGGAGATGAAAACAGGAATTGTTAGGATTTCAGGTAGTGGTTGGTTGGGTTTGACACTCAGAGGAAGGTCTGACAGCTTTGGGAGTTGCTGGCATGAAGAGCATCAAAGTTCTAGAGGTAAGGCTTCCCAGGGAGAGTATGCAGAGTGAATATTAAGTTTTTCCTGTGTCAAAGCCTTTGCCCCCATCCCACTTCCAAATCAATGACCCTTGTGCCTTCCTCAAAGGGACGATCATGGCTTCTCCCCCTTGCACTGGGCCTGCCGAGAAGGCCGATCTGCTGTGGTTGAGATGCTGATCATGCGGGGGGCACGAATCAATGTGATGAACCGTGGGGATGATACCCCTCTGCACCTGGCAGCCAGTCATGGGCACCGTGATATTGTACAGAAGGTATGTATGAACCCTTTGACGCACATGCCGGGAAGTAAGACACAGGCACTATAATATAACGTACAAAGTATGTGTACTCATCTCCCTCCTTGCATGCCTCAGTACACTTCTCTCATGTGGGACTGACTGTACCTTCTACCTCTTTCTGTTTGGCCACGGGGACCAGCTGCTGCAGTACAAAGCTGACATCAATGCGGTGAATGAGCATGGGAATGTGCCCCTGCACTATGCCTGTTTCTGGGGCCAAGATCAGGTGGCAGAGGTGAGTACTCAGGCCCTGAGCTCTGGGATGGGTGGGAAGGAAGTCTGAGCTTGAGCGGGAGACTCTGGAACCCTCAACCCTTCCTGTGAACAACATTCACAAGGTTTGTACTGCATCTGCACTCATGGTTAGTTGGGAATGCCCTCATCACAGCCATCTCTTAATTCCAGGACCTCGTGGCAAATGGGGCCCTTGTCAGCATCTGTAACAAGTATGGAGAGATGCCTGTGGACAAAGCTAAGCCACCCCTGAGAGAGCTGCTCCGAGGTCTGTCCCCACCCACTGCTTGTGTCCTCGTCTTGTCCTAGCCTGTCTCTTTCCACACAACAGCTGAGGTCAAGACTTTTGTCTTTCTTCCCCAGAGCGGGCAGAGAAGATGGGCCAGAATCTGAACCGTATACCATACAAGGACACATTCTGGAAGGGGACTACCCGCACTCGGCCCCGTGAGTCAGCTGTGAGGGGAGGGGTGGTGAGAGAATAGTCCTGGACTCCTGGGGCTGGGAAAGAGGGAAGCTGGGTACCTGACCTGCCCACACTCTCAGGAAATGGGACTCTGAACAAACACTCCGGCATTGACTTCAAACAGCTCAACTTCCTGGCGAAGCTCAACGAGAATCACTCTGGAGAGGTAACTCCCCACCCCACCCCACCCCATTACCTGTTGTGCACCTGTTTTAAGTTTCTCCTCCAGCTAGTAGGCAAGAAAACAGTGGCCTTAGTTAAAGCCTTCTAACCCTTATCTGCCCCTCAGCTATGGAAGGGCCGCTGGCAGGGCAATGACATTGTCGTGAAGATGCTAAAGGTTCGAGACTGGAGTACAAGGAAGAGCAGAGACTTCAATGAGGAGTGTCCCCGGCTCAGGTGGGGCAAGGCCTAAACTGGAAGCCTTGATTTCAAGGAACCCTGTCCAGCACTCAGGAGATCTTTCATGCTGGATCTCAGCCAGGAACATTCTCTCCCTCTTCCAGGATTTTCTCACATCCCAATGTGCTCCCAGTGCTTGGTGCCTGTCAGTCTCCACCTGCTCCTCACCCCACCCTCATCACACACTGGATGCCATACGGATCCCTGTACAATGTGCTACATGAAGGCACCAGTGAGTACGGGGTGCTAAATCTCACTGTAGCAGAGTGTGGGGAAGGAGAGTCTGTGACCCTCTCCAAGTGATTTAACTCTTGCCTTCTCAATTAGATTTTGTTGTGGACCAGAGCCAGGCTGTGAAGTTTGCATTGGACATGGCAAGGGGCATGGCCTTCCTACACACACTAGAGCCCCTCATCCCACGACATGCACTCAACAGCCGTAGTGTAATGGTGAGATCACAACTTCACTCCCGGCCCAGGCCCCAGAGGTCCTTTCCCTAGAATAGGACTTACCTCCTTCCACACAACTATCTTCTTTTCCTCAGATTGATGAGGACATGACTGCTCGAATCAGTATGGCCGACGTCAAGTTCTCCTTCCAGTGCCCCGGGCGCATGTATGCACCTGCCTGGGTGGCTCCTGAAGGTGAGTGATGGCATTATGATGTGAGGCAGAGAAGGGGCAGCTCAGTAGTAATGGAAGGGAACAGAGACAGGACAAGCAGCTGGAACAGATAAGTCCTGTCCCTCCAGCTCTGCAAAAGAAGCCTGAAGACACAAACAGACGCTCAGCAGATATGTGGAGTTTTGCAGTGCTTCTATGGGAACTGGTGACACGGGAGGTACCCTTTGCTGACCTCTCCAACATGGAAATTGGAATGAAGGTGAGAGCATAACTGGATATACTTGTGTTGGGGGAACTGTAGTGGTAGTGACAATTGTAGTGGGGCTGGGCTCCTGCCACACTGATTCAAATATACAGAATCCTGTCCTGAGGGCTAGACGTCTCTCCCCACATGAGACTCAAGTTCTGAGACTCACCTTGTTTTTCCTTGTTTTCAGGTGGCACTGGAAGGCCTTCGGCCTACCATCCCACCAGGCATTTCCCCCCACGTATGTAAACTCATGAAGATCTGCATGAATGAAGACCCTGCTAAGCGACCCAAGTTTGACATGATCGTGCCTATCCTGGAGAAGATGCAGGACAAGTAGAGCTGGAAAGTCCTTGTCTGAACTTCAGAGGTGTCAGGACACGGTTAGGGGAGTGCACCTCCCCAAAGCAGCAGGCCTCTGGTTGCCTCCCTTGCCACTAGTCATGGTACTACCCCAGCCATGGGGCCCATCCCCTGCCCCCATCCCTACCACTGTGGCCCCAAAAGGGAATGGGCTCAAAGCTTTGTCACTTGCCACACGGTGTCTCCCAGCATGGGAGGGATCAGCCCTGCCTGTCACAATAAAGTTTATTATGAAAACAGGCTGGTGTGGGGACAAGAGAACAGACAAGTACATTTAGACTGGGTGGCTCAGGTGAAGTAGTGCGGCTTCTTCACATTGATGCCATACTCGCTGAGGGCAGGGGTCAAGTCCTCCATGGTTAGAGTGTACTTGCGGTCCTGAGGGAAGAGGGAAGAGCACCAGCTGAACACAGGAATTCCAGATTTCAATCCCAGGCGGGTGACCCTGTGTAGGTCTTTCACCTCCCCTAAGGCTTAATTTCCCTCAAAGGGGTTTCAGGATAATTTAAGCCTCTGCTGCTGTAGGAGGTAATTACTGAATCAATGAGCCTCCCCTCACACCTTGCTCTTGCTTCGGGAGCTGCCAGAGGCTGTGCCCTTCATTTTGCAGTGCTGTAGGGCATCGTTGGCAATATCTGAGATGAATTTCTGGGCAGCTAGGGAGATAAGCCGAATTCTAGAGAGAAAAAAATGGTATGAGAAGGTCATAGACAACAAACTCCACACAAGCAACCCAACACTCTAACCTGCCCTGAGTTTACTCACATGCGTGGGTCGGAGGCCTCAAAGCCAGCACGGTTCAGGTAGTAACCAGTCACTGCATCAGGGATCTGAGAAATCAATTAGACGACTGTAAGCGTTAGCCCTGGGTACTGCGGGGCTGAGAGCTGGGGTAAGGGAAATGGAGGGCAGGCCTGGCTATCAGGAAGTTCCCAGTTTGGGTGGGCAGAAGGGGAAAATCACAAAAGCTAGGAAGGGAAATAAACACAAGAGGACGCAGCAAATCCAGATGGTGTGGCACAAGTTGGCAATGACAGCGAGTCAGGAGCCTTGTTCAGGCGGGAAGCCCACCGTAGGCGTGTAATCCTCCAGCTGCATCAGGAAGTCCACTAGAGGCGTGCTGGACACCACCGGCTTCACCTCTCCATTGGCCGCGCTTGGCAGCACGTAAACCCCGTTAGACATGGCCCCCTCCGGGGGCGCCGCGCCGCCAGTCGTCACCGGAGCTGGAGGAAAACCAGCAAACTGAGACACGGAGGTGGGAGGCTCGAGGGTTCCGCTAGGTCTGTCTTACCCTCTGCCCTCACCCGCCGCTGGGCCCAGCCCAAAACGCGGCCCTCGCCCTCACCCGTCCCGGCCCTCACCCGCCCCGCGCCGCTCGGCAGGCTCCCCGGCCCGCGCCGCCACGGCTCCAGTGCCCCCTGACGCGGCTCCAGCCCCAGGCCCCCCTGCCGTCCCCGCGGGGCTGGCCTTGTTCTCCGCGGCGGTGCCGGCGGGCAGCGCGGCGGGGGCCGAGACCGCGGGCGCCGGGCCCGGGGCCGAGGCGGCGGAGGCCGGCGCCGCCTCGGGGTCCGCGCCGGAGCCACTGCAGCTCATCGGGCCGGTGGGAGAGGCGGCGAACAGAGCCGCTTCCGCTTCCGTTCACGTTACGCACACACCAGGGGTGACGTCACGCGCCCACGACTCGTCCGTCCCACACCACGTTTGCTCCTCCCTTAAGCCTCCTTCCTTTATTCCCCACCCATCCAGCCGCTACAGGACAAAGGCCAGAGGGCGGAGACCAAGTGTTGAGGAACTGCCACTAGTTTGGACATTTCGCGTCCGGACCCGCTGTTCTCCAGTGTGGATCCTCTGGGATGGGAACCCTTCAATGTCGAGGATTCTTTTTTGTGGGTTTGGGGCCCCTCACCCAGCCTGACGCCTAAAATCCTTGCTTTGAGGCTCATCGCCCCGACACCTCTCGACTGTTGGTCGCCTGCCAGTCTGCATCTTTTCTAGTTCCTTTATCCAGCCTTTTAAGGGTTTGTAGTGGAGTTGAATAGCCTCTTTCCCCGCCAGCTGCCCAAAGTGAAGGTAACCGGACAGCTGACACAGTGCTGCTGCAGATGGGGAAAGAGATACAGTCCACCGTCCTTACAGGTGGTGAGAGGTTGGTAGGATTGGTTCCAGGACTCCCCCCTACTCCCGTCCCCAACCCTTGTATACCAGAATCCGTGGATGCTCAAGTCCGTTATATGAAATGGCGTAGTATTTGCATTGTATACTCTAAATCATCTCTAGATTGCTTATAATATACAAATGCGATGTAAATAGTTTACTGGTGCATGGTAAATTCAAGTTTCGTTTTTTATAATTGGAATTAAAAAAAAAAAATCTTCAGTTCATGGTTAGGTGAATCTGTGAATGGAGAACCCGAGGATACAGAGGGCTGGCTGTCTTTCAGTCTTAATAAACAATTTATGTAAAATCACGGCTAGTGAAAGAGTGGGGTTTTCAACGCAGCAAAAATTTATTTTTGTCAGTCCTGAGCTAGGGTCTGCAAATACAAAGTTAAGTAGGAGAAGGTTCTAGTCCTCCAGGCACTAGTGGTCTTGGAAAGGGAGGCAAACAGTTAAACTGGCCATTTCACCAATATATGGGAGTTAAAATACTGGAGGTAGACACAAGGTGTGCAGTGCAAGGGAGGAAGGGAACTAATAGTTGCTGCCTACATCTGTGTGTTAGGCATTCCATTAAGTTTATTCCACTTAATGATTTCCTGAATATTAGAGGCAGGTATCAATATCCTCACCTAACAGATGAGGAAAAAGTCTGAGAGAGTTGAACTTACTTGCCCCAGGTTCTCTCTAGTGTATATCAGAACCAAGAATCTAAGATTTTCCTGTCATACCCACATCAACTAGCTTCAGGGAGCCAAAAGATTCACAAGAGAAGGTGAGCTGAGTCTTGAAAGAATTCTGGACCTCAACCAGGCACAGGGAGCCAGGGGTAATGTTAGGGCAAAGAATATCTTGAGCAACAGTGAATGAAAGTGCATGGAGGCGGGTGCAGGGAGACAGGGAAGGATAAACAATTTGTTACTCGGAAACAAATAGCAAGTAAGGAGATAGGCTTGTAAGTGATGATAAAAAGCTTGACCTATATCCAGTAATCTTTGAAGGCTCTTAATTAAGTAGATGACCTCATGAAATTTGCATCTTACTCTGGTAGTTGGTTTTGCGGCTTCCCTTGTGGCTCAGTGTTAAAGAACATGTCTGCCAATGCAAGATACCCATGTTCCATCCCTGAGTCAGGAATAACCCTGGAGAAGAAGTGGCAATCCACTCTGTATTCTTGCCTGGGAAGTCCCAGTCCATGGGGTCACAAAAGTGTCACACACAACTTAGTGAATAAACAACTGGTAGATGGTTTAGGGAAAGGCAGGATGTAAGGACACTTCTTGCAAGGGCCTCAATTCAGAGGAGCGGGAATATGGCTCACAGCTAATGTAGTAGCAGTGGAGCTGGAGAGAAGTAGATGAATTCAAGATACACTTTGGAAATATAATTGGAAGAACTTTTGGGTTGATAAAGATGTATTTAAGAGCTAGAGTCAGTAGATAGTAGTCACTTGTTGACAAGGTGATGATGGGAGGAGTTGAAGGAAATGGGAAACTTGGATGATACTTTAGGCTTCTGGCTCAGTTGGAAGTGTCAAGCATAGTGTCATTGATAAATAAGAAACAAAAGAGAACAGTTTGGGATTGGGAAGAAGGGAGATGAAATGTTGTGAATTACACATCTTGCTTTTGAGGTATCAATCACTGTAGGATGGAAAGTCTGATTTAGTGAGACGGTGATGGCTGTGGATGCCAGTCATTGATTTGTTCCAGTGGACAATGAGTCAAGTGAGAAGAGCAAAAGACAAAGGATAGAGCAATGATACTACATGGATTAGGTATGATTAGCATTTACACAGTTGTAATGCAAATCCTGTATGCAGCTCAGACAAAGATAGAATTGTATTGGGAGGACAAAAGAATGGGTGGTGGGGATTTTGAGTGATTGGGACAAGGCAGAAGAATGATCACAGGCTAATAGGAAGTCAGTAATGGCTATAACTGGGCAGGGGGAAATCAATAAACAGCAATATAAGCATGTTATTTAGAGATAAACTAGTGGTGGAGAACATGCCTGCCAATGCAGGAGATTTAAGAGATGCAGGTTCCATCCCTGGGTCAGGGAGATCCCCTGGAGGAGGGCCTGGCAACCCACTCCAGAATTCTTGCCTGGAGAACCCCAAAGACAAAGGAGCCTGGCAGGCTACAGCCCATGGGGTCACAAAGAGTCGGACACAACTGAAGCGACTTAGCACACACTAAAGAATCATCAGAAACAGTTGAAATGATTGCCTCAAGTAGCAGGAAATGGTGGTAATATACAAGGGGTGGCTATTTTTTTGCAGTAAGACTTAAAGAAGTATTTGACAATGTGCCCATATACTTTGATAAAATAAAAACCAAGAGTTATAAAATTTTACAAAAGGATAGAGCAACAAAATACAACAACGTTTAATGAGGAAGCAGAGAAAGAGAAGGAGGGAAAAGGGAATGAAGGAGGAAGAGGGAGTGGTCAGAGAAGAAGTTAAGCCCTGGAAGCTAAGAAAGAAGAGGCAGTAGGCTTCTATGACAGGGAGCTCACAAAGCAAAGGTTGGGAGTATTTCTCAGGGAAAAGGAAAGAGTGAAACAGTAAGAGTAGAGGTCTCATGGCAATGAATTGAGGAGTGAGGATGCAGTGAAATAGTGTACACAGACAGTGTAGAAAACACATTGGAAAAGCCTGGTTGAAAAGAAACAGAGCAGGGGGCCCCGGGGGGTGGGGGTGGGAGTGGTTGTATGCAGGGGATGCTCCCAAATAGTGCTGGTTATGGCACCTGTTGAGGAACCTGGGGCAGGGGCTGGGGGACCTGAGTATGATGGAACAGGTAGGGTTGGGAGTCAAGTCAAGCTCACAGCATTTCTGGGTTAGGGAGATAAGCTGTTTGTGGCAGTCAATGGTTGAGGGTTCAGCAGGGCCTCCAACACTGCAGAATAAGGGACCCAGCCACCTGCTGTGGGGCAGAGGACAGGCCCACCCTTCTAGCAGGAGAGGGTCAAGGGTTCATTAGTGTCTTCAGCAGAGCTGGGAAGTTGGGTGTTCCCCAGCCTGTCACAGGATCCCAGCCAGGGCCAGAGCAGAAACCTTGACCCTCCACCTCTTCATTTAGACAGGACTCATGGCAGCCACGGGTTACCTAGGGAGAGGGTGGGCATCAGATCTGGACCTGCTGATATTAACAGACTATAGCCCCTTACCCTGTATTCACATTCCAGAGGCTATCCCACCCCATCAGAATTGCCCTCAAGTTCATCTTAGCACTCAACATACTCTTACGAGTATGAATGTTGTCATTTCATATGAAAGTGGCCACAACCCTCCCTTCCATACTCACATCAAAGAGTCCTGCCCCATGCTTCTGGTAGAGCCTTGGGTTGAGAAAACCAAGAGGGGGTAGGCCTCTGAGGATTCTGTGTTCATTTATCAGGGATAGGAGTCCCCCAAACACTGGAGTAGAGGCCTGCAAGGGTGAGGGTGCAAGTAGAGGTCAGGGATTCAGAGTGGTTGGACTTTTTTGGAGGGATGGGTAGGAGGTCTCTGAGGAGTCAGGGGTTCTGGGTGCAAGGTCTTGGGTTGGAAGGTAGGGATATTCCCTGGGTGGAGGTTTGGAGCCAGACTGATTCTCACCGAGGTACCAGACACCCATGGAATGGGCACATGGTTGCTGACCACCCAGTAGCCATCAGAGAGTGCAGCCACGTCTGGGTAGGCGCGGCCACTGGCATTGAAGTAACTGGATGGTGGCAAGTGGGGACTGGAGCTCAGGTACCGGGTTACCGCTTCCTCCTGAAAGACACTGTTGAGTAAGTACCATCTGCTGAACTGAGGATTCCACCCATCTCTCCTCCACCAACACAAACACACACGTACCTGGTACGAAGGCCGTGGGAACACATTGCTGAAGCCGCCACCACTAATGTAGTCAACGACCTCATCTGTGACTCGGAAAGGGTTCTGAAAGGATGTGCCTCCCACCGTGGTGACATAGGGACTGAGGGCAGAAGACAGCACTCAGAATGTAGCACTTCTAAGACACCTCCAGAATGCATAGGGCTGAGTGACTGTGGCCTGGGTCTTGCTGGAGGGACTGGGAAAGCACTCTGGTGAAGTATGTACATGGGGAAGACTGAGAGGTTTGTGGCCCTCAAGGCATGGTCTGAGGTGACTGTGCACACTTCTCCCTACAAAACATCCACCAAATCTCCCACTAAAATGCCTGGGGACCGAGGAAGCAGAACACTGGGATCTCTGTCCTACTCAGGAGATTCAGGGCCTGGGACCTTCGGGAAGAAGAGGGGGTGCAGGAATCAGAGCAGAGACTGAAAATACTGCATGATCACGATCAGAGCAGGTACAACTGAGTGCTGACCCACAGGAGCACCTGGTGGGGTCAAGGCAAAGGTTCTAGACCATGAGATCACAAGTAAATGGTGGGCTTGGGTGCTTACCTGGAGGCAGGGAAGCTGGGACGGAACTGGTGTCTGCCAGAGACAGACCAACACCCGGCCCCACTGTCACCTGGGAGAGAGACCAGGTTTAGCATTCAGTTTCATTGGTCAGAGCTTGGAATGTGGGTTCAGATGTCAGAGAGGAAATTCACGTGTTAGTTATTACTGCAAGAGGTCAGAGTTGAGGTCAGGTCAGTGGTCCATGTTGAGTTCAGATTATGAGTTAAGAGATCAGGTCCAGGAGTTACTCTGGGGTCAAAGTTCTCATCTCGAGGGGGCGTGGGTGGTGGTGGGGTCTAAGTTTAGAGTAGGAGGTCACCTGAGGCAAAGAGCAGCGTAAGACCCCGAGCAGCCGCCTTCATGAGCTCAGTGTTGACCCGCTGGATATAGGTGCTGCTGAGGGAGTCCTCGTCATCGCCGTAGCTCACGGTGTGCACGTATGGCAGAGCTGACTCATTACTGAGCAGCAGAAGCCACTGCAGGAAAGGCTCCTGTGACTCATGCCGGCCTGGATGTTTTTTGGAGTAGGGGGCACAAGGGCAATCATTTGGGAAGTTGTCAGGATCTCCTTCTAGCTCATGGAATTCCCTTGAGGGCGCAAAGATCACTACTCCCCCCCAGTTCTGTCCCCACCAATCAGTCCCCTAGGCAGTACCAGGGCTACTGTAGACCCAGGTAGAGATGTTGGCACCAGCACTCATGAGGTACTCCACATCTAGGCTGGCCTCAATCCCGGCCCGGCCCCGGCCCTGTTGTCCAACCACACGGGCTACCGATGCCTGGTGTGCAAAGTCCCCACCGAAGAGGCGCATGAACTCAGCCAGGTCTGAATCGTGGAAATACTGCTCCAGGAACTACAGAGGGAGTCAGAGGAGATTCATGTGTCAGAAGACACAGCCCCAAGGGTCAGGTCAGGGGATGCTGTCCCAGATCACAGGATGAGAGCCCAGGGGTTAGAGTCAGAGAGTCATCACCAGGCTGGTCAGGCACCTTGAGGAGGCTGCGAGGATGCTGAGGCTCCCTGCATGGCTCACCTGAGCACAGGCTTGACTGTTGTTGGTTGTGCCAGAGCCCACATCTTGTGCCGTCAAGTTGTAACGCTTACGGATCACGGATGGGGTCACTCCCAGATGCAGGCCAACAGTCCCTGGCACCTGTGGCTCCGGGTGTTGTCTCAGGGTTGATGTAGGGGGAAAACGATGCAGTCCCCCCACTGTGGGGAGGAGTCAGGCTTGAGGAAGAGATCTTTTAGACTCCAACCCTCATTTCACCGCTGTGATCCCACCCCCACTCGCACCCCCTGTGGCACCTGAACTTCTCCCATCCCTGGCTCTGCCCCTCCAACCTCCAGCAGCCCCACTGGGTGTTACCAAAGTCCACATGCGGGGCCAAGGCCTTTGGGAGCCGGTAGGGATGTAGGGACCTCACAGCATGGGTCTCTGCAGGTCCTCCCACATAGTGATGAAACTCAGCCCCAGAGAGCAAAAGCTCTGCCTGTCTGGAGGTCAGAGTTCAGAAAACACAGGTCAGAAAGCATGGAGCAGAGCAGAAGAGGCTGCCTGAGCATCACCGGGTAGTTAGTTGTTATCTTCCCATACATTTTCACCCACAGCACCTGCAAACTCTTGGCTCCCTCCCCCTGGTAGGGAGACAAATCTCCCTGATGGGGTGATCAATACCCTCTATGAGGCAATTATCCCCTCTCACCGGACACTCAGCCAGCAAGTCAGAAAGTCCTGTGTGGTCACTGAGTGGCAGTTCCGGGCTCCAGCCGCCAAAAGCCATTTCTGTACCGTGTGGAGGGTCAATGGTGATGGCCGGACCAGTTCAGCCACATCCTCTAGGGTCAGGTACTTGCCTGCAGGGATTCAGTAGAAAAGCAATGCCTTCGTTCATTGCTTTTCCAAATTGCTCTTTTTGGACTTCAACCAGGAGACACTGGGACTTCCTAGGGAAATTGGAGCAGGGGCTTGAGGGATGGGTGGGAAGCTTCTAGTAAAAAGGC
Source organism: Bos indicus x Bos taurus (assembly GCF_003369695.1). Taxonomy (NCBI): domain Eukaryota; kingdom Metazoa; phylum Chordata; class Mammalia; order Artiodactyla; family Bovidae; genus Bos; species Bos indicus x Bos taurus. The sequence goes on from NC_040090.1 coordinate 37,561,672, forward strand.
AGGCCATACAGGTGTAGGCTCAACTTGGGGGAATATGGATTTATCCTAAAGGAGAGTAGGTTGCAAATACCGCATGATCATGAAAAACAAATGAGATTAATAGATTAAAAATGTTCTTTTGGGGGTCAGGGGGTGTGCCACACAGCTTGTGGAATCTTAGTTCCCTGACCAGTGATAGAATCCAGGCCACAGCAGTGAAAGCACTGAGTCCTAACCACTGGACTGCCAGTGGAATTTTAAAAAAATGTTCATTTTAAGTTTATTTCCAATAAAAGTTTTCAAAACTTTCAGGACCAGTTATAAGATGATATCTAATTTAACTCACATCTTGATACTTACTGATTTCAGGCTAAACATGATGGTGAGTCACCGTTCTGCATGGATCATGCACACACCTCCTGGGTGAGCCTTAGATTGCCCCCTCACATGCTTACCACTCCCACTCCTTCCCCACCACAAGGGGCTCCCTCGGAGGAAGGACACGGTCCAGCTTGACCATTAGAGCGAAACACCAACTCTTGGAAGAGAATGTGAAGTTTAAAGGGAGTAGACTGGAGGGGAGGAGACGGCAGACCATCGAGGGGGCTGGGCAGCAGTCCATGTGAGAGAGTAATCAACTGAGTTGGTGGCAACAAGGAACGATGAGAGAGTGGACTGTTTCAGAGCTGGAACTAACAGCTTTAGGGTTTGAGTGGAGGAATAAATGAGAGTGAATTTAGCAGGGGTTGGAGGTGAAATCTGAGGTAGTGAGCTAAATTTACATGTACTGGATGCCACTTCCCCACTTGTCTGGCAGCTGGTAAGCAGTAGAGTCATAATTTAAATTCAGGTTTGATCACCAAGCCTGTGCTCTTAACCATACCCACTTTCAGTTTTTTAGCCTGATGAACACAGGTGGAAAGTTTTGGAGGGAAGAATGTGAATTAGTTTTGGACAGTCTACTTCCCATTCACTTTTTTATTCAGAAACTCTTCAGTGAGGGTCACTGCCATTCATCTGTCCTATACCACCCCCTCCGCAGGCCCCAAGACAATGCCCTTGACATGACCTGCACTGTCCCATGCTCAGCCCAGCCCCGTGTCCCTCCACTGCATCCCATATCCTGCCCCTTGGTCCCGTCAAGCACCGTAGCGAGGAGAGCCAGGATCCGACACAGCCTGCACCAGCTCGGACAGTCTCTTCACATTCTGCTGTCTCAGGGCAAACGTAAGACTCAGCTCTTCCTCAGGGTCCGCACGGCCCAGGGACACCCAGCCAGGGGGCAGCCTGCAGGATCAGGGGTCACACAGACTTCATTATTAAAGTGGGGATGGGAAGGTTCAGTACTAGACCTAGATTTGGGGGAAGATTCCGGAAGCAGATTTGAATCACAGGAGATGGATGATCAGACTGAGCCTGGGAACTATGGTGGGGGGTACCAGGAGCTGGTAAGCCAGTGAGGGAGGCTAGAACCAGGATAATAGATGCAGGACAAGCCATGGGGAAGGGGCGGTCAGTGCTAAGTCAACTCACCTCCTCTGCTGGTCAGGCTCCGGGCTGTAACTGCATTTGCCAGCGACAAAGAGGGCAAAGAGCCCTAGGAGGCTGCAGGGACAGCACATGGGTTTCAGCAGGAGCTGGACTGTTGCTGTTCCCACCCTCCAACATAAACTCCCTCCAACGTGATTCCCTTCTCCCGGAGCCCCCCAGTTTCTCACCCGGATCGGGGTCCCATTCTGCCTTTCGGCTTGTCGGCTGTCATGTGACAGATCACATGAACCCTGTAGTCCTCCACCACCACCTCTGCCTAGGAACTAGTGACGTGCTGGCCCCGCCCTCAAATGGGTGGTCCTGAATGCTGGAGAAGGGGTGGGGCGGCCACTCAGATGCTCCCTCTGTGGACTGTCAAACACTGGGTGAGCCCAGGACTCACCACAGTGTAGGCGGTGCTTAAGAAAGGGGCTCTGGAGGCCCATAGACCCAGAGATCCGGGTCCTTACAAGAAGTATGATATCAGGAAAGTCACAGCTTCTCGGAGCCTTGGTTTCTTCATGTAGAATATGGAGACTGTTAGGTTAAAACTGCTCTGCCTCAGCAGATTGCACTGAAAATTTACAGAGATAAAGCAAGCAAACCCCTCGGAGAGCCTCACATGGCAGAAGCTCAACAAATGTGAGCTGTTATTATATATGAATATATTATATGTAATGACCCCACAAAAAACAAATAAACCACTTGGCTACTCTTGTATCCAACCCCACCTCTTTGAAGACCCTCAAGCCTAGAGCTGGTCATCTCCAAAGTCTCCCCAGCCAGCCAATTCCTCTCTGGATTGCTGCCACAAGCAAGCTCCTGCTGTCTGCCTTCGTCTGGCCTCTTGCCCATGTTAGAGGGAAAGGTTGACTTCAGAGACATGTGACAGCCTCAGATTAGGCTCTGGTTTCCAGTGCCATCCCCACTCACCCCCACCCTAGAAACCCCTATGTCCATCCCACTCTGTGCCTCCTGAGGTGTCTACAGGGTGTCAGGAGCCTTTCCATCACTGCCCCGTCCCTATGGGCCCAGAGAACAGATCCGGACACTGGATACAAACTGCAGTTTATTAAGGCTCCAGAGTGAGAATTGGCACTTGATTCTGGGCAGGGGCAGGGGTGTCAGTGGAACCCAAAGGAGTTGGGCCTGAACAAAGTTGCAGGGGCTGGCCCCACTCCCCTACCCCCCAATAAATAAAGTCTCAGCTCCATCTCAGGGTGCTGGCACAGGGCAAGAAGCCCTCACTGAGGGGAACCCCGGGGCTGCTGCCTCCTTCCTCATCTCTCTCCCTGCGTCGGACCTGGCCATAGGTCAGCGCCCAACCGGGCCTCGCGGTACTGGGGCTCTGCCAGTGCTGGAGCAAGACGTGAGACCTGCCCCTACTGGAGGACTCTGGGGTGGGGAGCTGGCCTCCCCAGTGGCCAATCATGGTCCAAGGCTGCCCGGGCAGGCTCAGATGGGGCCTGCATTGGGGACACTGTGTGCATCCCAGGTCGGGGCCCGGTCCGGGCCACACCTAGATATGGAGCTCGGTGTCGTCTGGTGGCTCCAGGCCAGACTCTGCGCTCAGAGCTGAGGCTGAGGGGCCCTGGGCCACCCCAAATGGTGAGACGACGGGTGAGCGAGCGGCCAGAGGAGATAGTGAAGGTGAGAAGCTGGGAGACATGGCCGCCGAGGACAGGGAACCTTCGTGGCTGATGGGGGAGCGGTGAGAGGCTGGTGGGAAGACGGCCCGGGTTGCGGCCGTGCTGGCTGGTTTGGGGGGCACAGACTTGGCTCCTGGGTGGGCCACGGCAGTGATGAGGGGCGGTGGGTCAATACGGGGCGCCGGGGGACACGGCCGAGCTTCATCCTTGAGCCGGGCAATCTCTGTGAAGACACTGGCCAGCGGCTGGAACTGAGGGCACCAGCTCAGCAGGTAGTCCCAGTTGTAGCTGCCACGGAGCTCCTCCTCACCGGCCACGATGGCCGTCAGCGCTCCCGCCACACAGGGCTTGCCATCTGCTGGAAAGCCGTAGTCCCCGGTGGGCGCGGGGCTTAGGCCACAGCCCCCCAGGAAGGTGGTGGCAGTGGCTGGGGGGCCGTCTTCTCTGTACAGAGTGGCTCCTGCACCCGGCAGCAGCAGCCCTGCCTTACGGCCCTTATACCAGGTGTCAGGGGCAGGTGGCTCACAGGAGGTGTCACTCAGTCCGTCTGCATCCTGCTGGATGCCGGAGTCAGGGCCGCGGGCAGCCAGGGAGGAGGCCACACTGGCCACGCGGGGGAACTCGTTGATCATGCGGATCTCGTCATCTTCCGCAGCCTCTGCTGAGCCTCGGCCGCTTGAGTGTGAAGGGTCCAGGGAGCCACCGCGGGGGTAGGGTCCTCCAGCTCCAGGCCCACCATAGCTGGGGAGGGTCTGGTGATACAGGTGCTCTGAGGGCGGCGGGCTGGGTGGCTCTCGGCCCAGCTTCTGCAGTGAGCCACTGGCCAGGGGTGCCGCCTGGGACATCGGGCCAGGCGCCGCCTCAGCTTTGCGGCTCCGGGCCCGCACCAGTCCCAGGACAAGGGCTGCCAGGGCAAGCACCACCACGACTCCCAGAGAGGCTGCCACGGCTCCCACCAAGAGCAGGTTGAGGTCAGGTGCCAGGCCCAGCGCAGTGTGGGTGATGTCCACAGTCACAGGCACGGTGGCACTCCGAGAACCGGGCAGAGGCCCCCTTGCCACCACCTCCAGCCTCAGCTCCCGTGGCGCCTCACGTCGGGTCCGGCCCCCACCCCCGGAGGTGCCTGTTCCACTGCCTGGTGCCCGGCTGTCCACCCGCAGGTACAGGGCACCTGTAGTCTGGTTGATACCAAAATAGGGGGACGAGGCGGCCAGCGAGTACAGCACCAGGCCGTCAGCACCTCCATCCTCGTCTGTGGCCTGCACGTGACCCAGGCTGTGGCCACGCCGTGCACCTTCTGGCACCTGAAAGTGGAAAGCTGGAGCCAGGAACACTGGGTCATACTCATCCTCACCGGTCACCAGCACTGACACAGTGACTGAGGCGGACAGGTTCCCGGCATCCGTAGCGCCCACCAGCAGCTGGAAGCTGCCAGTGTGCTCGTAGTCAAAGGCCACTCGTGCCCGCAACTCCCCAGTTGAGCTGTTGAGCGCAAACGCCTCGCGGCCCTCGGGCCCCGGCCCAGCCTCCAGCAGGCTGTAGTGGAGCCTTCCGAAAGCCCCAGCATCCCCATCAATTGCATGCAGGGTGGTAACAAGAGTGCCTGGAGGCTGGTTCTCAGCCAGGCTGGTGCTGAGCAAGCTCAGAGGGAAGGCGGGGCCATGGTCATTCACGTCCTGGACCTCAATGGTCACTGGTGCCAGAGCAAAGTGTGCCCCGGCAGGGTCGGCAGCCTGCACTACAAGCTGATGTCGAGCTTGGGTCTCACAGTCCAACGGGCGGGCCAGTCGCAAGTCCCCGGAGCTCTCATCCAGCTCAAAGAGCCCCAGAGGGTCGCCTGAGCTGAGGGTGAAGCGTACAAGGCCATGGGGGCCTGGATCAGCGTCGGAGGCCTCCACGTGCAGCAGCTCGGCTCCCACAGGCGTGTCCTCAGGCACCGCCACACGGTAGGCTGCTCGGGTGAAGACAGGTGGGTTGTCGTTGACATCCAGCACGCTGACGGTGACTGGCACAGCCGAACTTCGAGGTGGCTGCCCCCGGTCAGTTGCTGCCACAGTTAGGTTGTACTGGGTTAGGCTTTCAAAGTCTAGAGGCTCAAGCAACACCAGGCAGCCCAGGGCCCGGGGGCCTAGTCCATCACTCTCCCCAGCCTCCGCCAGCCGGGGTTCCAGCTGAAAGACTCGGCCCCGGTTGCCACTGACAATGCTGTAGTCCACGGCGGCATGGCTGCGGCTCCCGTCGGCATCTGTGGCCTCCAGGGTGAGCAGGGTGGAGCCAGGCGGCAGATCCTCAGTCACAGCCACGCGGTAGTGTGGCAGCGTGAAGCTCGGGGCATGGTCGTTCTGATCCTGCAGCTGCACGTGCACTGTGGCTCGGGCGGCCCGAACCGGCACTCCGTGGTCTCGGGCTTCCAGCACCACGTCCACCATGCCTGGCCCTTCATGGCCCAAGGCCACTGTCCCCACTGTTGTGAATAGGGTCCCTGAGATGAAAACGGAATGAAGAGAAATATGCCATCAGTAGAGACTGTGGGTGAGCAAAATGACCCTCCGGGGATGGGGAGTTAGCCTTGGAAGTCAGATTCCAGGGAATGGCCTGTGTGCTGGGAGATTATGGAAGGGGCTCCAGGATTCAGGGAATGGCTTCTAGACATGCAGTCTGGACAGTGCTTAAAACTGAGACGAAGGGGGACTTCCCTGGTGGCCCAGTGGAAAAGAATCCACCTGCCAATGCAGGGGACATGGAAGGGTTTGATTTTTTGTCCAAGAAGATCCCACATACCGCGGGCAACCAGAGCCTGTGCACCACAGCTACTGATCCTGCATGATGCAAGTACTGAAGCCTGTGTGCCTGGAGCCCATGCTCCACAATGAAAGAAGCCACCACATTGAGAAGCCCATGCACTGCAATGAAAAGTAGCCCCTGCCCACTGTCTCTACACAAAAGCCTGCAAGCAACAATGAAGATGCAGCATGGCCAAAAACAAATAAATTAATTAATTTTAAAGAAAAGATACAAAAGCAGGGAAATGTCCTCCCTAGGTCAGAGATCTAGGAGTTAGGAGTTCAGGCAAGAAATTCTAGGGATGAGGTCAAAATATGCCCCAGCACAGTCAAAGATAAGGGGTAGATGCCAGGAAGGACACACCGTTGTTGGGGTCAATGCTGAAGCCCTCAGCAGAGGAAGCCAGGTGGTAGGAGACGTGACCGTTGGCGCCCGAGTCCCGGTCAGTGGCCGAGACGGAGAGAATGGCACTGCCCGGGGGTGTGTGCTCGAGCAGCATCACCTGAGGTATAAGACAAAGGTTTATAGCTGAGCCTCTCAGCTGCCTTGCTGCTCACTCAGCCTGCGTTCTGCAGCTTGGTCCCATGAGTTCTGCGTGGCACCGGTTCCAGCTTGGAGCCCTTATACCCCTTAATATTCGAATTGTCCCCCTTCCCCCATTTCTGGGCCCTGAATGCAGAACCTGGACACAGTTCTTAGGACTTAGAAGGCTGGTTTGAGATGGGACCTTTATACCCCCCCAAGCTCTGTCCCCAAGTCAGTTCCAACATACAGCCCACCACAGCTCCTTCTAGCGTTGTCACTTCCCTCCATCATGAGCAGCCCTGGGCCCGGGGGTGGTGGTGGTGGGGCACTGGCACCTGGTAGAGAGTCTGTGAGAAGGCAGGGGAGTTGTCATTGACATCCTCCACGAACACCGTGAGGTTGGCCCGGCCCTCGTGAGGCCCGTCGTGTGCCAGGAGCTGCAGGTGGTAGCGGTCGCGCTGCTCAAAATCCAAGGGGCCCGTGAGGGAGAGGCGGCCTCCATAGCGGCCGACACTGAAGGGATCCTGGGGCCCAGAAGGGCTCAGAACGTACCACAGCACTGGTCCTGAGTCCACATCATTCCCCGTTACCTGTGCGATCTCCGAGCCCAGCAGTGCATCTGCAGTACATGGCACGAGTGTGTTTATTATAGTCACATACAGTCCTGGAGCCCCATGGTGGGCAATAATGCTTCCCTACCACCCTTTATACCTCTCACTTGACCCAGTCCTCACCTTCTGACACTCGGAGCTCCCAGGGCTGGGGGATGGTGGGGCGATTGTCATTGGTGTCGATGACCATCACCGTCAGGGTAGCTGAGCCCACCAGGGCTGGGCTTCCTCTGTCTGTGGCCATCAGCACCAGCCTGAACACAGAGCACAATCAGGGGGTGGGGCCTGGGATAAGCGAGAACCCTGGGCAGGGACAGGAGGGCTCAGGACAGGTGGCAGGGGTGGAAGCGGGGAACTCAGGATGTGGCCTAGGGATTGAAGGGGATTTAATGCAGGACTCGAAATTGCATGGACCCAGGAAAGAGTCTTAGGGTCTACAGAGCCAAGCTTCACCGTGTTTCGGCCCAGATCTCGCGGTCCAGGATAGCTGTGGTGGTGATAGTGCCCGTGGCTGGGTCTACATGGAACAATCCCCGGGCTGGCTGGGATGCGGCCAGACTGTAGGAGATCTGTCCACTGGGGCCTTGGTCCAGGTCATCTGCTTCCACCTGGCGGGAACAGGAGGCTGCTGGCACTGGGCTGGTGGCAGACAAAGTCTGCCCAGCCCTGCCCCCATCTTCCTATCACACTCCACACCTGTAGCAGGGGTCCCTCCAAGGGCCTGGACTCTGGAAGGAAGGCCACGTAGTGGGGCTGCAGGAAGCGGGGCGCGTTGTCATTGGCATCTTGCAGGGTTAGGGTCAGCACAGAGAAGGCATAGGCTCCTCCACTCTCTGCCTGCAGCACCAGTCGCAGCCGTGGGTTTGCCTCAAAATCCAGCCCCTCTGCTGAGCGGACTGTGATGGCTCCTAGGGGAAGGCAGAATGGATCACTGACAGACCTCTTGCTTGCCCGAGTGCCTCTGTCTCTGAGGCCTACCACTGCAGGGCAGCCCCTCCTCAACCGGAGTCTCCTGGGGCCCAAAAAGGAGCTCCCCCAGGAACCTGTCCCCCAGAGCCCCTTGCTCCTTCCCTTACCTGTACTAGGCTGGATGGAGAATGTCCCTTTCTCATTCCCACTGAGAATGCTGTATGTGATGGGTCCACTCGAGCCCCCTGCATGGATAGCCTTGGGGGAGACAACGGGAGTCCCTAAAGAAAGGAGGGCATTGGTTGAAGTGTGAGCACTAGACTGAGGGAGTTTGGGGAACATTTTCACTGAGCAACCCCAGCCCATCCAGAGATACAAAGCTGGGAGACATGGTTAGGGACTCACCTGGGGGTGCATTCTCACGGAGCATGGCTTCACTACTGGCTCGGGAGAAGCGGGGTCCATGCTCAGACTCCCCTTGCAGCCCAATAATGACCACACCAGTGGCAGAGCGAGCTGGACGGCCAAGGTCAGTTGCCACAATGAAGAGGACACGATCTCGGGGGCTCAGAGATACAGGGGAGCGGGACACACGGATTTCACCAGTGTAAGAGTCCACGGTGGTGCCAGGAGGTGGTGTGCCTGCCAGCCGGTACAGGATGGAGGCATTGGCACCAGTGTCACGGTCTTCAGCTCGCAGAGTGGCCAGAGGCAGAATTGGAGTGCTGAAGACAGGGCCTGGGCGGGGCAGGCGCAGCCTCAGGGGACTGGTGGGGAAGGTGGGCGCGTGGTCATTGACATCACGCACTGTGATGGTGACGGGCACTGTGGTGCTTAGGGGCCCAGCAGCTGCACTGTCCACTGCATTCACTGTAAAGGCATAGCTGGGACACTGCTCTCTGTCAAGGGTGGTGGCTGTGCGCAATTCCCCAGAGCTGGGCTCTAGCAGGAAGGCTCCTGCTGCACCTGTACCCAGGTAGTAGGTCACACGACCATTGGCCCCAGCATCAGGATCATGAGCCTGCAGCTGCAGCAGCAGGGTCCCTGCAGGTGCGTCCTCAGGCACCTCCACAGAGTAGGAGGACACAGGGAAGGCTGGGGCATGGTCATTGGCATCTAGCACTGTCACTGTCACAAGAAGCGTAGCGCTGAGAGCTGGCTGGCCTCCATCCCGGGCTTCTATCTGCAGCTGGAATGCTGGCTCCACCTCCCGGTCTAGTGGCCTCATGGTGCCAAACTCCCCAGAAGCTAGGTCCAGGACAAAGGCTCCTGAGGGGTCCCCATCTGCAGAGAAGGGCATGCACACAGAAACATACTTGTGTCAGCCCATGGGAGAGAGGGTGATTTACAGGCAACGGAGAAGAAAGGGAGAGAGAGGGAGAGAGAGAGGGAGAAGGGCAGGAGAGGGAAAGTGGAATAAAGGCAGAGAAACAAAGAGAAACACAGAAGGTAAAGAAAGAGACTATAAAGTAGTTTTTCTCAAAGTGTGGTCTGGGGGCCCCAAGAATCCCCCTGAGACCCTTTTGGGAGTACATAAGATCAGAACTATTTTCATAGCAATACTAAGACATTATATGACTTTTCCATTCTCATCAACTCACAAATGCAGAGCGGAGTCCAGATGCTGCATGACATGTGATGATGTCATAACTTGGATGGTTAATGGAATGTGTGCTTATGTAATGTTGTGATTTCAAGAATATTCTAGGTAAAAAGTTTAAAGCATAAATGTGTTTTCAATAGATTCACTCAGCTTTTGTTAGCTTGTGTTCAATCATACCTGTTTAATCTTTGCAACCTCATTATTGTCCAACAAAATGGACAGTAAATCTCCTTGGGCCTATGCAGAAATACAGCAAGTGGTATGTTTCATTGGCTTGTTTTACAATGATATTTAAAAGTGTTCTCAGTTTTAATATCAAATGTGGTAAATAATGGTATGTGTTTATTATATATTTTAAATGTTCAATTATTATATCATATTTTATTACATCAATAAATGCTGATATCATATAAGCCAAAGTTCTTTACAGTTCTTAAAAATTAAGATATAAGGGTTCCTCCATCCTAAACTGTTGGTGGGAATGTAAACTGGTACAGCCACTATGGAGAACAGTATTGAGGTTCCTTTAAAAACTAGAGATACCATATGATCCTTCAATCCTATTCCTGGGAAAATATCTGGAGAAAAATATAGTCCAAAAGGATACATGCATCCCTCAGTGTTCACTGCAGCACTGTTTACAGTAGCCAAAACATGGAAGCAACCTAAATTTCCATCCACAATGAATGGGTAAAGAAGATGTGGTACATATATACAATAGAATATTATTCAGTCATTAAAAATGAAATAACACCATTTGCAGCAACATGGATGGATCCAGAGGTTGTCATACTGAGTGAAGAAAGTCAGACAGGGAAGAGAAATATATATCACTTATATGTGGAATCTAAAAAGAAATGATACAAATTTATTTATTTATAAAACAGAAACAGACTCACAGACTTAGAGACCTTAAAGGGGAAGGGTGGGGAGAAGGGATAGTTAGGGAGTTTGCAATTGACATGTACATGCTACTGTATTTAAAATGGATAACCAACAAGGACCAACTGTATAGCACAAGGAACTCTACTCAACATTACGTAATAACCTAAATGGGAAAAGAATTTGAAAAAGAATAGATTACATGTTTATGATAACTGAATCACTTTGCTGTACACCTGAAACTATCACAACTGTTATAGTTAATCAACTGTACTCCAATATAAAATAAAAAGTTAAAAAAAATAATGTTAAGGTTCCTGAGATGAAAAGGTTTGAGAACAACTACTCTACAGGGAGAGACAATCAAGAAAAAAAAAGATACAGGAGGATAAAAAGAGACAAAGAGGGAGATCAAATACTGGAGGGGCATAGAAAGAGATGCTTGGAGACCCAGAAACATAAAGGGAAGGAAAAGGGGATCCAGGCACACTGGGTCTGGGACACAGGCCAACAAGAAGTAGCCCTGGGCAAGTAGGTACGGGAAGGTTCTCACCCAGGATGCGGTACTGCAGCTGCCCGTTGGCTCCCACATCCGGGTCAGAGGCCCGCAGCGTGGTAAGGGTCTGGGGGTCCTGGCCCTCGGGCACCTCCAGGGAGAGATGGGCACTCCCAAAGGTTGGGGCATGGTCATTCTCATCCTCCACAGCCACTCGCACTGTGACGTGGGTCAACAGTGGAGGCGAGCCCCCGTCCCGGGCATATACTGTTGGGAAGCAAAGTCAATGAGATTTATCCTGCTCCCATGGAGGAATCCACACCACATGTGTTCACCAGGTGCACACAAAAATCAGAATATGTCTACCTTTTCACACCCCACAAGCACTCAGGCATGCATACATACATGTGGTGGTGTAACAGGAAAGGCACTAAATGAGATAACAAGAGATCTGGGTTCAAGTCCCAGCTCTGCCACTTCCAAGCTGTGTTAGCCTGAGCTAACCTCTTTGGTACTCAGTATCCATATGCTGCTGCTGCTGCTGCTAAGTCACTTCAGTCATGTTCGACTCTGTGCGACCCCACAGACGGCAGCCCACCAGGCTCCTCCGTCCCTGGGATTCCCCAGGCAAGAACACTGGAGTGGGTTGCCGTTTACTTCTCCAATGCATGAAAGTGAAAACTGAAAGTGGAGTCGCTCAGTCATGTCTGACTCTTCGTGACCCCATGGACTGCAGCCTACCAGGCTCCTCTGCCCATGGGATTTTCCAGGCAAGAGTACTGGAGTGGGTTGTCATTGCCTTCTCCATATGCACCTCTGTTAAATGCCTGCAGTGTAATCTGAGGGAATCCTAGAAGGCACAGCTGTGACATTATGTGTTTGAGAGTATAATCACAGTGGTTACAGCCTAGAAGTCAGTTCACCTTGTACTCTGACAAACTCCCCCAAAGGATTAAAAATACAAGCTGTGCTGTAAGAGTAGAAGTTTCTTGAAGGTACTTTGGGGGTCCTGCCCATGTAACAATGGTGTTTATGCCACCTCAGGCTTTGGGGAGCCTGTCAGTGTATACCTGTCAAGTTGATCTCCTCCTGCTCCTCCCGATCCAGAGCCCGAAGAGTGGTAAGGACCCCGGTGTCTGGATCCAGGGAGAAGTTTTCGCCAGAGATGCCTCCATAAGTCACTTGCCCATTGGCCCCTGAGGAGAGCCAGCGTGGGGTAAGATCACAGGGTGAATATACCCTTTCTTGACCCAGTCCCTCCCTCTTCCAACTTATCCCCTCACGCTTACCCAGATCGGGGTCGGTTGCCTGCAGAGTGAGCAGAGACGTTCCAGGCGGGCTGTTCTCCCGCAAGAGGACGCTGTACTCCTGCTGCTGGAAAGCGGGTGCCTCGTCGTTGACGTCGGCGACACTGACAGTCAGAAGCTGCGTGGCCGAGCGCGGTGGGGAGCCGTGGTCAGAGGCCACCACAGTCAGCACGTACTCAGCTCGCTGTTCGCGGTCCAGAGACCGCACCACGGACAGCGCTCCTAGGTAAGCGGTGGGCAGGTTGGAAGAAAACACTCGCTCTGCATTAGCATCCTCCTCGTTCCCATCCCTCCCAGCGGTCCAACTCACCGGTGCTGGGGTGTAGCCGGAAACAGCCGTCCGCGCCAGCTGCCAGGCGATAGGACACCCGTGCGGCCTCGCCCAGGTCGGGGTCCCGGGCTACCACGTGCAGCGCCGTGGGCCCGGGCGGGTGATCCTCAGGGAGGCGCACACGTGAGGGCGAGGCAAAGACTGGAGCATTGTCGTTCTCATCCGTGACAAAGACGCGCGCGGAAACGCGTGCTGTGCGGCGGCGGCTGGCGTTGGCGGGCCGGTCAGTGGCTTCCACGAGCAGCAGCAGAGCGGGAGTGGTCTCCCGATCCAGGCCTCGCGGGGCGCTGAGCGCTCCGGTGCGCGCGTCCAGGCGAAGCGCGGGCACAGGCGGCTCTTGGCGCAGCAGGCGGTAGCGCACATCGCTGTTGGGGCCGGGGCCGTCGGCGTCGGACGCGCGGAAAGTGTACAAGGTCGCGCCCGGCTCCGGGTTCTCTGGGAGCGCCAACGCCAGCGGGTCGCGCGCGAAGGCCGGCGCGTGCTCGTTCTCGTCCTGCACGCGCACCTGCACTCTCAGCAGCCGCGCGCCCGCGCCTCCCGGCCCCTCGGCGCGCACCGTGAGCGCGCGCCAAGCCGGACCCGCCTCGAAGTCCAGGGGCCGCGCCAGGTACAAGCGCCCAGAGGCCGCGTCCAGCGCAAAGGTGCCCTCTGGGTCGGCGCCGCCCACCAGTGTGTAGGTAAGGGCGCCCACCCCCGCCTGCTCCAGCGGTGCCACAGAGCCCAACAGGGAGCCGGGCAGGAGCCCCTCGGCTGCTGTCACGGTCAGCACGACAGGCACAGGCGCCACCGGGTCTGGCTCTGAGGGTTCCGGTGCAGGCTCAGCCGAGCGAGTGGAGGGAAGCACCTGTTATGGACCCGGGAAGGAGGACGGAATCAGGGCGACCCAAGTAAAAGGGAATCTGGGCTGGACTGCTGAGCATTAGGAGGGGTGGTCAGAGTAGCCGTCTAGAGGAGAGGGCACAAGGGCTTAGGAAGATGGCACTCTGGGAGGGGGTGCCCACGTTGGTGGCCAAGGAGACCTGGATAGATTGGAGGAAGGGCAGCCATACCTGCACTAGCAGCTGGAGGCTGGAGCTCCGAGGGGGGCTGCCTTGGTCATGAGCGCTCAATGTGAGCACGTAGTGTGGCCGCTCTGCTCGGATCAGGGGTGCTGCCGTGAGCAGCTCTCCCGAGTGAGGGTGCAGGGAGAAGAGCTCTGAGCCAGGACCTGGGGATGGGCAGAGCAAGGGTGAGGGCTTCCATTTCAGAGCTGGGCGTATCATGAGGACAGGCCATCCACCACCAACTCCCTTCTCTCCACTCCCCATATACCAGTTAGCATGTACAGGATGGTTCCATTCTCCCCCTCATCTGGATCCTTGGCCTGCAGGGTTGTCACCAATGTTCCTGGAGGCACACCATCTGGTACCTGTGGGAACACACAACTCATCTACAGTTGTCTCCCTCTGTTCTTGAGACAACCCAGGATATATTCCCCTAACCTTTGTGCAGACAAAGCCCCCTTTCTACTCTCACACCTGTTCCAAGATGCAGTTTCTTTTACCTCTGTCTAGAGTTATAAGTGGACACCCACATACTCTTACTTCTTCAAGGCAGGGCCCTGCAGCTTCACATACCTGTATGGGGAGGCCTCCACCAGCAGCCCCTGAAGCCTGCAGGAAGGTAGGGCTGTTGTCATTGAGGTCAAGCACTGCGATGTGCACAGTGCCTGTGGTGCTGCGGGGTGGGCTCCCTGCATCCTGAACCTGCACCAGAAGCTGGTAGCTGTTCTGCCGCTCACGGTCCAGAGTTTGTAGTGTGGTCACCTCTCCTGCAAGTGCAGGATAGACAGAGAGCATGTATGGGGTAGCCAGAGATGAAGAGCCTGGGGTCTGTGAGAGGCTAGGGTTGGGGGAGTGTGGAAAGGAATGCCTGGGGAAAACTTCGAGCTTAGTCCTGGTCCCCATGACCAGGCTCTGGGGATCGTGTCTGGGTGTTCACCATTCCGAGGATGAGGCTATGGGATCTCAGATTCTGGGTCCCAGTGCTCACCAGTCTGGGGGTGGATGCGGAAGGCCTTGCTGTCTTCTGACAGCTGTCGCAGGCTGTAGGTCAGACGTCCGTTGATTCCTGAATCTCGGTCAGTGGCAAAGACCCGACCCACGCTTGTCCCTGGGGGCTGGTTCTCAGCCACAGCCAGGAAGGTGGGCTCCTCAGACAAGCGGGGACTGTGGTCGTTCTGGTTGAGGATGCTGATCCTCACGGTGGCCGTGGCTGTCTGCTGCCCCAACTCAGCTTTGGATCCAGACACTGCCATTACTTTCAGTGTGTACAACTCCTGGGCCTCATGGTCCAGTGCTGCCCGCACCCACAGCCATCCACTCTGTGGTTCCAGGCCAAAGGGGCTACCTGGCCCATCTGCTGCAAGGTGGTAGGTGACAGGGCTCCCATCTGGTGCTCGAGCCTGCACTTGTACGACTTGAGTTCCAGGGGTGGTGCCTGAGGGCAGGTCTACACGGTAGGTAGGGCTGTCGAAGTGGGGAGCCAGCCCACGGGTCCCCAAGTCCTGTACCACCACCCGCAGTCGAAAGTGGCTGGTGCGAGGTGGGGAGCCTCCATCCCGGGCTTCCAGCTCCAGTTCATGGGCTGGCCCCCCCGGAGGCCCCAGAGGTCCCATAAGCCGTATGTGGCCTGTGGTGGGGTCCACAGTGAAGGTCCCACCACCCCCAGCAAGCAGGGTAAAGGTGACTCGACTGTTAACTCCTGAGTCGGGGTCCAGAGCCCGCAGTGTATAGATGAGGGTCCCTGGGGCAGTGCTCGATGGCAGCAGCACTGTGTCTTCAGGCGCAGGGAAGGCAGGGGAGTTGTCATTCACATCGTCCAGCAGCACGCGCACCCGAGCTACAGCGAAAGCCGGTGGCACTCCGCTGCCTGCCCGCACCTCCAGCTCCAGCACTGGTCCCAGCAGCTCCCGGTCCAGAGGGCGAAGTGTCTGTAACAGCCCAGTGGCCCCATCTAGGGAGAAGAGTCCTCGGGGATCGCCCCCCGATAGGGCAAGGGTCACAGGTCCCAAGCGACCTAGGGAAAAGAGAGCAGTCAGAAAAGAGATGGGGACACCTTCTAAGTTGGAGCCCAGACTCTGATCCCCAAAAGGGCTAGGTAGTGTCCACATCTGGGCCTCTCAAAGTATTAGGGGAGAGGCAGGTGTTGGCAGAGAAGCTGGGTGGCACTAGGCTGATATTCGTGTACCTGGGGATGAAGCAGAGTGCCTACACCACGCCCAAGGAGGTGGCGGACTAGAACCAGAGAGTTTTGTATTGGGACTGTCAGTGGTGTTATACCTGAGGCTTACATTGGGGTGTCTGGGTACGGCACCACATGGATATAATGATAAGGGATACCTGGTGGATTGTGTGCCTGGACTACGCCCACACTGGTGCCTGGTGCCACATCCTCTGGCACAGAAAAGACATACTGAAGCTGCTCAAATACTGGTGGTACAGGAGTTCCAGGCACAATGCTGATGTTGACTCGGGCATTGGGCTCCGCCTGCAGGCCACCTCCATCCCGAGCCCCGATCTCCAGCTGCACCATGGAACTGGCCCGTCTGGCCAAGGGCCAGGCTACCGTCAATAGTCCTGGGAGGAGGGACAGAAGTGGAGATACATAAGGAAACAGAATATCACTGGAAGGGTTGGGGTGGAGGGCAGGTGGGGAGGCAAGCCCTGGGAATGGGAGGATCCTCACCTGAGTGCTCGTCCAAGGCAAAGAGCGGGGGGCTGTTGCCAGCCAGGATGTGGTAGGAGAGTCGCCCATGGGGTCCCTGATCAGGGTCATGGGCACGTACCCTCAGCACAGCTGTGCCTGGTGCACTCTGGGCGCTCAGACTGGCAGCATACTCCCGTGGATAAAACTGAGGTGGGTTGTCATTCTCGTCTGACACAAACACCTTCACATATACCATAGACTTGAGGCCTCCCTAGTGAGACATGCAGCCATTAAGTCAGGTGGGTCTTGATTGGCCCTGCTGAGTGCCCTCCCCGCAACCTGCCCACAGTCTGCCCACTCACCCCATCCACAGCTGTCACTGTGAAGTCAAAGCTTGAGGGCCCCTGATCGCGGTCCAGGGTCCGGGTCGTACACACGTCACCACTGTGGGCATCGATGCGGAACGGGGGAGACCCTGAGGTCCCAAGTCCGGCACCCAAGGAATAGGAGAGGAGGCCAAATGGGCCACTGTCTGCATCTGTGGCTGTCACCTGGGGAGAGGCTGGGGTGAGTGATGCCCCATCTTTTTGGCCAGAAAAGCCATAGTTAAGTATCAATTAGAAGGAGCAGACCCTTGGCCAGTTGGTGCCCAGAGTCTTTGGATGGTGGATACACAGAAGGGACTGGTAGGTTACGGGCTAAACTCTAAACCCAGCTCAGATCTCACCACTTGTGTTAGGTTCCTATGAGCCTCTGATCACAACTGACTTGTCAACTGATCGATATATAACTTTGTTTTATGTGTGTTTCTGTTTAAAGGCACCTTATTTAATATATATTGTTGGCTGACTAACACTGAACTCAGGGCTAATGGCACAACTCATATCTAAGTGAAACTGACATGTATTTTCTCTATAAGGCACAGCACAGCCCTCTTGCTTTTAAGAACACAGACAGCACTTCAGCACTACAGTTGGGGACCATTCTAAACAACAAAGTCACCAAACAGAAAGCACAAAAATGTGAAAAATGTGGCACCAAATAGACCACGAAAAGGACCCTTGTTTACAACATAAGAGCTGAAACACGAAGGCAGGGCATTGCCTTGTTCGACCTCAGCTGGAATGTGCTCATCGAGAGACTTGAATTTTCCATCCTTCTGCACATGTCCGGGAATGACAGTGAAAACTCCATGAGTGTGGATTCAAGGGTTACAGAGAAATTTTAGACAGTTGGTGAATTCACAAATACAGAATCTGCAAATGGATGAGGACCAACTATATTTAAAAGGAAAGTGCTAAGGGCTGTGACATCAAGTTCCAGGTGGGTCACAACAAGTTAATAAACATCACCAAGTCTCAGAATCACTCCAAGCAGAGCACTGGCTGACCTACAGAGTTATTCAGACTGCTGTTATAGGCCTGCCCTTTATTGAGTTTGGTCATTAAGTGGGATCTGATTGATCGCTGGGCTGATGAGGGTCTGCTCTATGCATTTATGGATGTGGCTTATACATCCTTCACATCCCTTCATCTCTTGAGCCAATCTCACTGGAAATGAGAGACAGAGAACTGCAGGTCTATAGGACAATATTCAGGTCATTAAGTTCCAGGGGTTCTCCCAAACTAAGAAATAGGGAAAGGCTTTCTTGGTGACTTCTCAGACATCTCCCAGATTGGCTCAGGTAGGGTTTATGATTGGATACCAAAGTCAGGAGCCTCTGAACATTTCAGAGTCAGATCAGCGGGAAACCCCATTCCAAAAGCTTCAGAGCTTAAGACAGGGCCAGGCGCACAGTAGGCACTCTATGTAAATTTTTTCATTGAGTAAACAGACATTTGGATTGCCCTGCCTTACAACAAAAACTTCTTTCAAAGCAAGTTTTATAAATTGGGTGCACATTAGGCCCTCAACAGTGGGTTAGCTGGTGCAGACTGCTGTAGCTGTGACAAAGTACTCTTTGTGGCTATGAGGGCCTCAGGGTCATGATATGCTGTGGAAAGGAAGCTGGAGAGTTCCCCTTTCTCAGCCAGAAAATGTTGCTCAGAGAGAAGCCGAGCCAAGGACTTCTGATTGTTGCCCAGGCCCTTGACAGAAGTGATTTGTGCCATTGTTTACTCTCCTGAGAGACACTAAGACCTTGCCATGCTGAGCCCTGGAAACAGCTCCTGCTCCAACTCTTTACTGTGGCCATGGGCCCGGATATCCCAGGAGACAAACTTCCCCCACATCCATCTGGTGGGCAGCAGCACAGCTGCGGCACCATCTCCAGAAGCTGTTAAAGGCCTCTGCCCTCTGACCTGCTGCAGGAAGAAAGCAATAAATAGTGGTCAAGGAGGTTGTCAGGAAGTGACCCCAAAAGGCACAGGGGTCAGTGACTGGAAATGACCAAGGCAGAAGTGAGTTTTCTGGCCTGTGCAGCCTCTGCTCAGAGGTTTCACTGCAAAGGCACAGCCTCCATTGTTAGCAGGCTCTCAGCCCCTCTTCACAGTCCAACCTTGGTCAGCTCCCTCTCCAGCTCTGCCTGAAAGCTGTAACTAACCTCACCTCTCTCCTCTTGTTTCCCCACCCTCCCCCAGCCTCCAGCTCTCATCAAATTCATTAATGCAAGGAGGAAATAAAGACCTTCATGTGTGAACTATCTAAAATTCCTACTAGACCACAAACTTACTGCATTTGCTCCATGCTGACTTCCTTCCCAGGAGTGTCTCCTGCTTCTCCTGCCACTGCTTCCCCACTGTCCAGCCTTCCTCCACCTCCCCTTACTCTGTCTGTTATACACTGTTGTTCCCTGGAACCTTTCCTTGGCATCTTCTTCTACACATTCTCTGAGTGCCTTCTCTTCCACTGCTGTGGCTCTGATGATGATCTGTACTTTGACCCAGACCACTCCTCTGTGCTCCCAACTTGTACATCCAGATGCCTGCTCAACATCTCCACTTGGATGTCCCACAGGCACCTTAAATCCAACCTGTCCTAAACTAAACTCATGATCATTCCAACCTCTCTCTAATGATTCTTCCATCTACGCAGCTGCTCGAGCCAGAAATCTGTTCTTCCCTTTTCCTCTGCCGACATATCAGTCAACTGGGGACCAAGTAAATCTTCATTATCCTTCTTATTTGTCTATTCCTCTCCATTACCGTTATCACTGTTCTGACTCAGGCCTGAGTCGTCTCTCCCCTGGGCTACTATAGTTCCCTTTTGATAGGTGTCTAACCCTCCAGTCTTGTCCTCTACACCAGGACTTCTCAACCTCCGCATGACTGACATTTTGGACCAAACATTTCTTTGTTGTGGTGCTGTCACGTGCATTTTAGAATGCTTGGCAGCATCTCTATCTACTAAATGGGCTTCCCAGTTGGTGGTAAAGAATCTGCCTGTTAATGCAGGAGATGCAGGAAACGTGGCTTCGATCCCTGAGTCAGGAAGATCCCCTGGAGGAGGAAATGCAACCCACTCCAGTAATCTTGCCTAGAAAATCCCATGGACAGAGGAGCCTGGCAGGCTGCAGTCCAAAGGGTCGCAAAGTGTCAGACACAACTGAGCAACTGAGCTCGCACGCATGCAATCCATTAGGTACTGATCAATCCCACCAGTTGTGACAACCAAAAATGTCTTTAGATGTTGACAAATGTCCCCTCCAGAGGGCAGAATCACCAGCTGTTGTGAACCACTGCTCTGCACTAACAAAAGCATCTTTTGAGAGAACAAATATGATCAAATTATTCCTCTACTCAAAAAGCTTCAATGTCTTCTAAATAAAAATGCTCACACTCCTTGGCTTGGCTTCATTCCTCACTGTCTGGCCTCCTGCAGTCTCATCTCACTCTTCCATCTCACACCTTAAACTCCAGAGACACTGAGCCACTTGTAGGTCCTTGAACATGTCAGACAGGTCAGGCTCTTGCTCTTCTCTCTGCATGTCACCTCTGTATGGAACCCTTCCCTTATCTGGTTCCCTCGTCAGCTCCTGCTTATCCTTTGTCTCAGCTCAAAGGTCCTTTCCTTTGGGAAAACATTCAAACTGCCCATCTGTAACTCATATATATCTCCATATGGAAGTTTCTTTTATTGCAGTAGAACTGTTTCTTTGCATATGAATCTCCCCTCTAAACTGTAAATTCTATGAATTAGGTAGCAGTTACTCAATCATTACTGTATTCTGTGTCCCTACTGACAGATATTCAAATGAATATTGAATGAATCAAATATTAAGACTTCTTGTAAAGGTTATGAACACCCAGTGGTCAATTTCACCCCTGCTTCCCTATGATTACCACTAGTAAAAACTCCAGGAAACCACCTGGAGAGATGCCCTCTTGCTTCAGGCACTAGTGAGGAGGGAAGTTAGAAGCCACAGCCCACTGGTCTTGGGCCAAGAGGGAGAGTAAACACATGGGAGAGTGGGTGGAAGCTGGACAGCAGTAGGCAGGCAAGCACCCAGAGTCTGGCCAAATGGGAGGTCAGCCAGGTCCAGGCACTGGCCTGAAAGTCTAGGCAAACAGCAGCTTCTAGAAGATGATCAGGGGTCTTCTGAGACATAAACATTTCCTCCTAAGAGACCTCCCTGCCTCCAGTCTCCTCTCCTGCATCCATAATTCTGTGGGAGAGCCAAAGCAATCTTTCCAGAAGACATATCAGATTTGCCTAGAACCTCCCATTGGTTCCCTGTGATTTTTAAAATAAAGTCAAAGCTGATGATCCGGTCCCTGTCTACTCTCTTGTCTCCCCATAACTCTCTCATCAGCACAGTTGAGGCCAACCTGAACAATGCTGCCCATAAACACATATCATGGTGTCCTTCAGCTTTTTCTGTGAGCTTGGAGTTCCTGTCCATACACCCCATATTATCCCCTTGGCAAAGTATCACCGCTTCTGCAAAGGTCTGCCTCTAGGCTTCCATAGCGCTTCATATGCCACATGATGTATCACTAGCTACTGGTGTATCTCCTTGCCTAGACTGTGACCTGCCTGGGAATAAGACTGTCTCCTTTCCTTGTTCTCAGGACCCAGCACAGTGCCAGGCCTACAGTGCTAAGTTAAGTTTTCAATGTATTTCTTACCATTGATCTAATCTATTTTCACCCTTAAAGCAAGTTAGCTTCCAAACAAACAAACAAACAAACATAAAACATGGGATTTTCCTGGTGGGTCAGTGGTTAAGACTCCATGCTTCCACTGCACGGGACATGGGTTCAATCCCTGGTTGGGGAACTAAGAGCCCACATGCCATGTGGCACAGCCAAATAAAGCCCAACAACAACAAAAACAAACAAATAAAAAACCAAACAAAAACAATCTGTAGTGAGGAGGGAAGGATGAGGGGAACAGGATTTTTAGGGCAGTGAAACTACTCTCTATGTGTTACACTGTATGTCATTATATATGTCCATTATACACATACAATATACTTTTATCCAAACCCATAGAAGGTACAACACCAAGAGCGAACTCTAATGTAAGCTATGGACTTGAGTGATAATGATGGTTATGTAGATTCATCTGTTGCGGCAAATGTACCACTCTGGCGGGGGATGCTGACAGTGTGTGAGTCAGGGAAGGGGCATATGGAAAATCTACACCTTCCACTTAATAGTGCTATGAATCAAAAACTGCCTCCCAAACATAAAGTCTTAAACGAAGAAAAAACCATCTGATCCTGCCTTTTCTGGACCAAAGAAGTTCAGCGACCCTCTCTGCCTTCCAAGTAAAGTCCTAACCCCTCACAGCTTGGTGTCCAAGGACTTCTGCAATCTGGCTTTGGCCTGCCTTTCCAGTTGCATGCCTCCCCACCCATCTCCTCCAGGCCTGACTTGCAGGAAGTCTGTGGCTCCCTCAGCCTGTCCAGGGCTCCTGCCTCGTCCTCTGAGAGGTCTTCCTGGACATTGGGATCTCACTGAATACTTCCTGTTATCTCTCATCCCTGTGCCTGATCCCAAGACGCATTAGGGCTCAGCTCCAAGAGCATGGATGGATATATCTGCCAGGACAGTCCAGCACTGATCTAGGATTGGAGGGCTCTGTAAATGCTGGCATCTCCCCTGGGGAACAGGAGCCACATGGGTGTGCAGAATCTCCATCTCTGCCCTTGCAGAACAGCTTTGAAACTTTAAAGAGTCCCCTCTCACCTCCTCACACCACAAGACACATTTCTCAATATCCAATCTTGATTCTCTCAACCCCTTGATCACCTGGCCCAGCTCCTGCACCCTGCTTTCTCATCTTCTCAGTAACCCTCACCCTCTGCACAGACTGTGCAGCTCACTGAATAAGACTGAACCCTCTGGCAAATGTCACCATCAACAGCTAGCACCTTCAAGTCTTGGTTCCTGCTCTGAGGTCCCCTGCGACCCTCTGATCCATTCCCGTCCACAGCACCACTCCACTGTGTGTTGGGGGGCTTACCCACCTGCAGGAAGCAGGTTCCTGGCTGAGTGCCCTCAGGCAGCGAGGCGTTGTAGAAAGTCCTCTGGAACTGCGGCTCGTTATCATTCACATCTTGCAAGACCACGCTCACTGTGGCAGAGGAGGAGAGAGGGGGCAAGCCCCCATCCGTGGCCACCACGATTAGCTGTGGCTGAGGTTCCAACTCATAGTCCAGCAAAGCAGCTGTAGTGACA
This sequence comes from Bos indicus x Bos taurus, assembly GCF_003369695.1. NCBI lineage: Eukaryota > Metazoa > Chordata > Mammalia > Artiodactyla > Bovidae > Bos > Bos indicus x Bos taurus. The sequence continues at coordinate 37,584,588 of NC_040090.1, forward strand.
ATGCCTGAGGTGGGGTCTATGGAGAACCAGCGGGTGTGGGCGCCTGGGGCCAGGCTGTAGGTGACCTGACCATTGGTGCCCTGGTCAGGATCCCGGGCCGTCACCCGCACCACGAAGCTGCCAGGCAGGGCAACCTCAGGCAGAGGCTCGGGTCGGTAGAGCTGGCGGTCAAAGGCAGGCGCATTGTCATTGACATCAGTGACGTGTAGCACAAAGGCAGCCTCGGCCCGCAGTGGGGGTGAGCCTGAGTCTGTGGCAGTAACTCGCAAGTTGTAGGCGTCGCGCTCCTCCCGATCCAGCCTCCGAGCCACACACACCAGGTAGATGACGCTGTCCTGGGTGCTGAGCGCAAAGTGGCCCTCTCCACCCTCCAGGGACACGTTGACATGCGCAAAGTCACCGTCATCTGGGTCTGACACAGAGATTCGAGCAACAAGCTGGCCCGGGGGGGCAGCCTCAGATACACGGGGGGAGCCATCTGCACTCAGGAAGATGACAGTCATGGAGGGCTGATTGTCATTGGCATCTCGCACATGCACGGTCACAAAGGCTGAGCCCAGCTCAGGGTGAGCCCCTCCATCCCGAGCCTGCACCACCAGTTCGTGGACCCGACGTTGCTCAAAGTCCAGCGGCCGCTCCAGCCGCAGCAGCCCCGTGTGTGCATCAATGGAGAAGGGTCCATCACCCTCGCTCTGCCTCCGGTTGATCTCATAAGTTACAGCCCCATTGGCACCTGCATCGGCATCAGAGGCATACACCTGCAAGACAGGACTGCCGGGGGCCAGGCTCTCGGACACAGCAGCGTGGTAGCGGCTCTGATTGAAAGCTGGGGCATGGTCATTGATGTCTAGCAGTGTCACGTCCAGCAGGGCCTGGGCCCTCCGAGGGGGTGAACCACCGTCATAGGCCTCCAGTTGCAGCATGTAGTGTGAGCGGTTCTCTCGGTCCAGCTCTCCGGTAACTACCAGCTCAGGCACTGGGGCCCCATCTGGACCAGGGCGTGTCTCCAGCCGGAAGGTCTCTCCAGCCCCATCACCAGACAGGGCATAGCCCTGTGTTCCCAGGCGGCCAGCGTCGGCATCACGAGCAGGCTCCAGTGGGTAGCGGGTGCCAAGTGCTGTATGCTCAGGTATCTGCAGGACAGCCCGAGCCTGTGGGAAAGCCGGAGCATGGTCATTGATGTCAGCCACTCGCACGGTAACTTCCACAGTGGCACCGTCGGGAGTGACTGCAGTGAAGCGGTAGCGATCCCGCCGCTCTCGGTCCAAGACACGGGCTGTACGGACCACCCCACTGTGTTCATCGATGGCCAGGTCCGTGCCCACCCCGCTGCCCTCCTGGGCAGAGATGAAGTACATGGGAGGTGCTGCTGTGCCCGCTGGAAGCCCTGCACTGATGTCCCCGATCAGCGTGCCCGCTGGCTGCTCCTCATCAATCTGCAGGTCCAAGCTCCCAGCCTGACCCCAGGCACCTGGAGCCCCCGCCCCCAGGAGCAGCAGCATCAGCAATGACAGCAGGGGGAGAGGCCTGGGGATCTGCATGCCCGGGCACGAAGGTGCAGTGGCCCACTCCTTCTGCATGGCAGGGCCAGTCCAGCTGCGCCTTGGGATCCAGCTCCAGGCCAGGCTCCAGGAGCAGCCTGATCTCAGGTTTTGGATCAGGTCCAACTTGGACCCTGGCTCCAGCTCACTCTCTTTGACCTGGGAGAAAATTAGAAGGAAAACAGTCATGATGGGGGAGGAATCAACATTCCAGGGAGGCTGGGGTCCAGGCCACACCAGGACTGAAGTGTGTTCAGCTCCCCACAGGGCCCTCATGCTGCCTCAAACCATCTTGGGCCCAGGAAGCTCCTCAGGATCCACCGCAGCCTTTAACTGACAGGTCCTATCCATCCTGATTCCTGCTCCCCACCATCTCCCAGCAGATTGTTTTATTCCTATTGTTCAGGTCTGAATGCCTTCAGATTCCCTTCTTTCCATCTCTAGACTTAAACATGTGGCCAGTTCTTTCTCATTTTTCTTCTTATTCAGGACTAATACCTCAATAACCATGTGCTTGGCAATGTCATCTGAACCTCAACATTTTCCTCTCTGCCAGTATTCTAGTAACATTTAAATATGCTTAAATCTCTCTCTCCCTTCCTCTCTGTCTCCTTTTCCCTCTCCCCCATACACACACACACACACACACACACACACACACACACACACCCCTTTGGCTCCACTTCCCTCTCTACTCTATTCAACAAGAGATTGAGTACCTGCTTTGTGGAGAAACTGAAGACATACCAGTGAATAAAGAAAACAGTCCAGGAACTGGACAAGTAATTAGCAGTGTGATGTGGCCCTCGAGGGAGAGGTGCAGGGAGCTATGAGAGCAAGGAGGGGCTGATCACAGTAAGGAGTCAGCGAGTGCTTCTCCGAGGAAACAGCATTCAAGTCAGGATCTACTTAACGTAGGTGTTAGCTAGACAACGGTGGGCAGAGAAGGGGAAGAGAATGAGAGAAGACTCAGAAGAAGGAACAGAAAGAGAGGCTTAGAGTCTACTGTCAAGAAAGGGCTGAGAGTGTCTGGGGGTGTGTAGGGCCTGTGTGTGAGGTATAGAGTGCCGAGGCAGAAGGGATGAAATGGGGCAGGGGGTCAGAGGCCATACTGATGATCTGAACTTTATGCTGAGGACAAATGGAAGCCATGAAAGCATTCTAAGAGAGGGTACTGCAATATGACTTACATCTTGTGAAAATCACCGCTGCTGCCCCTTTGTAAACACAGGATCACACAGATGGGGAAGTTATCTTAGGACAGCCCTCATGACACACCAGGCCAGGGTGTGGCTCTGATGGAGTCTTGGATGAGTGTCAGCAATGAACATGGGGAGAAGTGGATAGCTCTGCGGAAGGTTTAGCAGGTAGAATGGCCAGGGCTTGACGATGGCTTGAAGGCAGAGGATGAGGAGTGGGAAGAGTCAAGGATGATGGGCAAATTTCTGGCCCGAACCATTAGCTGAACAGAGGCATCCTTAACTGGCCAAAGAGAGAGAAAGAAATCCAGGGAAGGGTGGTGCCAACAATGCTAAGGGAGACAGCATTTCCAATACTGCTGATATTCAAGGAGAAGGAGGCCTAAAGTCCCAGGAAGGCCTTTAGTGACTGAGTGAGGGCAGAATCAGTGGAGAAAGGTTTGCTCACTTCTGCCAGTTTCTCACTTCTCACACCCTCCTCCGTCTATGCAGAGAGGCTTCCTCTCCCGTGACACTGCTTTCACTAAGTTTCCAACCATCACTATACTCTGCATCCAATGGACACTTTTTCATCTTGTTGCATCATTCTGGAATACTGAATCACTGATCACTGGCTTCTTGAAGCCTAGCCCTCTTGGCTTCACATGGTGACATCCCACCTCTTGCTTCCACTGTGCTTCTATGTCCACTCTTCAGTCTCCTGGGCAAGTTCTTCCTCTGCCCTTAAAAACTGGTGCCCCTCAGGACTCAGTCCAGGGCCGCACGTCTTCCCACTTTTCACACTGCCTCGGTGATCTTATCCCCTCCCATGCCTTCAATTAAAAATGTTATCAGTCATTTTATTTTCTTTGTTGTTCAGTTGCTCAGTTGTGTCTGACTCATTGTGACCCCATGGACTGCAGCACTCCAGGCTTCCTTGTCCTTCACTATCTCCTGGAGTTTGCTCAAACTCATGTTCATTCAGTTGGTGATGCTATCTAACCATCTTATCCTCCTGCCCTCAATCTTTCCCAGCATCAGGGTCTTTTCCAATGAGTTGGCTCTTTGCATCAAATGGTCAAAGTATTGGAACTTCAGCTTTAGTATTGATCATTTTATGTCTATTTGCTGATGACTTTGCAATCTCCAGCTCTGGAGAGTGCTGGAGACATGTAACCCCCCAGAAAACGGACTCCCTTACAAGGTATTCCTAACCTTCACCTCAACCTGATTTTCTTCCTCCCTTCCCTTTCCTGCGAACAGCATCACCACTCAGAAACTCTCCTTGCTTTCCCTGCTCTTCTTCAGTCAAAACCTGACTATCTCAATGAGACACTATCTCAAGCCTGCACTTTCCTGTTTTCACACTGCTGCTGTCCAGGTCCAAGCACTGTCATCCCTCCTTTCGATTCCTTCCACAGTCCTTTATCCTCCCTGTGCCTCCTGGATTGGATCCCTTAATCCACGTCCTCCTCACTGGAGCTATCCTCACAATTCTCACCAAACCACCCCTGACAAAAGGTTTCCACTGGTTCACCGCTGCTGATGGCAGAAAACTGCTGCCCACTCTGGATAAAAAGAAAGCAGATGCATACACCCAAACTGTGTCTGCAGTTTTAAGGGTTCATGGACACTAAGTATAGAATGTCTATTCACACGACAAAGCCCAACCCCCTTAATACACCTTCCTGACCTGAGCCCCGCCATCTCTCCACTGTGCCTCACATTCACTTTCCCCCACTGCAGCCTGCGTTCCTACACTAAACCCCTCAACTGTTCCCCCCACAACTTCTTGCCTTGTATGAACTATGCTCTCGTCCTGAGATATCCTTTAAAGGTCCTGTCCAACTGGCCGTCTCCTGTTCGAACTTCAAGATGCTGTCTTCTGTGGATGTTTCTATGCTATCTCCTTGACCTCCCTGCAGTGCCTACTGTGTAGCCTACTGGGCTCTCACTGCTTTGGATGCACACTGACAACAGACTGCATAGCAGCCCTGTTTTGCTCATGTGTCTGCCCGATTCTCCTCTCCTGCCACACTCAATCAGGAGATCCCTAAGGGCAGCAGCTTGAGGGTCTTAGTCTCAGGTTCTCCAGCACTTGGTAGAGGTATCGTGAGAGCAGGCAATCAGTGCAGAATGCATGGCCAGAATCTCATAACTGCACACCACCACCTTCACCTACTGACAGAAGGGGAAATGTCCCTGGACATGCCAACTCGGTCACACACAGATGCACGTGAGCCTGTGCCCCGAGGCACCATGGTCAGAAGTGTGGCCACAGAAGTGGCTACTGAAGTGTGTCCTTTGGTCTTTCAAGATTTGCTCTGCTCTAGGACTTCCTGTCCTCCCCAGGGATAAGAATTTCTGACCCTCTACTTATACTTCCAACCCCATCTCTCCCACCTGTGTGAGGCAATGAAAAGAGCTGGGACCCTAAGTTTGAGTCCAGTCTGAATGCTATTTTCCTAATCCATATAACGGCCATGGTAATGCCTACTATCTGTGGTTTTGTGAAAATCACAGGTGATGGAAATGGGAGCCCAGAGTTGGGCACTTTGTAGGTGCTCTCACCTGGGTTCCCAGCACCATCCCTGATGAGGGATGAAGCCTCATCCTGGCTTCAGAGTTGGAGGGTTCACTAAGACCCCTCTTCCCAGAGGTCAAGTCTGCAAAGCCTAAGGAGCTGCCACATGGAATAACAGATCAGAGGAATTGAGAACAAGAAGGGCAGAGTGAACACAGGCCTGACCAGAGAGGGGAGAGGCTCCGTGTACAGAGGTGGTGCAATGGCCAGGGTCGGGGATCTAGGCCTCGAGACTGGGGTAAGGGTCAAGGGTTCGGAACAGGTCCTGTTCATTTAATCAGTCAGTGCAGAGAAAGCAGGGTGGGCAGAGAAGATAACGGACAGTGAGGTCAATGTACTTCTTACATTCTATATTAGGGTTCTCTGCACCCAGAGACAGAATGTCAGCTGTTCGAGGGCCAGGACTGTATCTTAATCACCGTTTTGTGTAGCACAGGCCATGGCACATGATCAGCATGTTTTCTGAATGAAAAGATGCATGAATGGTGTGAAGTAGCTCTCAGGTGAGTGATCAGCCTTGAGGAGGCATCCAGGCCCAGGCAGATGCCCCTTCTCCCAAGTTGTGCAGACCTTGGTGCCCTCCTGGTGCCCTCCTGGGTCCCTGTCCAATGCAAACTCCTGCATACACCCTCACAGTGGACGCACAAAGGTGCCTCCTCATGAAGTCACAGGCCCACACAGAGCCAGGCACACAGATGCACAGACTCGAGTATGGGCAGACTGGCACACTCCATACACACACTCACACAGACAGAGGCTACTCTTACATATACAGAGATACCCTTCCTCACACATACAGAGAAGCAGGTTATCACTCACACACACGCGTTCATTCACCTGGAACCTTCCTCCATTATCCACACATGCAGGCACACGTACAGACACACACAGGCATGCCTTTGTCCACACAGACACATGCACACAGAAAGACACTTTCCCATAGGCCTCACGTAGACAAGCACGCACACACGTACACACACACACACACACTCACACACACCCTTCCTCTCATGGACACAGACAGACCACATTCACCCGTGCGCAGACTCTCACTGGCAGACCCACCCACACGCCGGCACGCTCTCACACACGCTGCCGGGGCACTCGTGGTCAGCTCTGCGGCTGCAGCTGTGACCTTGAGGTCCCTGAGGCCTGTCTGGACTGTGCCTCATCACTTCCTGCTCCAGGGCTTCCAGCTCCAAACTCGAACTCCAGACTCTCTCCCGAGACTGTCTCATCCTCTCTCCAACTCTCTTCTCAGCACCATCTCCCCATCTGTCCAGGGTTTCTCACTGCTTCTTCCCCAAGACTTGCTCCTCCTCCCTGTTCCTGTCTCTTTCCCTCTCCAGGTCTGTCCCACCCCTTCCCCCAGATCTGGTCTAAACCATCCATCTTGTCTGTTTTCCCAGTCTGTCCTGCCTCCTACCCAGATCTGTCTTCTTTCTCCCCCTAGACTGGTCACAGTGCTTCCCCCGCCCAGATCTCCTTGCTACATGCCCTTGCCCCGTCCCGGGCCTGTTACTCTGTCCTCTGGCTCCATCCTGCTCTCCCCCTCTAGCCCCACATCTGGGCCTCTGGAACCACAGCTGGTTCTCATTAGGAGGGGGAGGGGCGAGACTGTTCATTGGGGCCTGCAATGTGATGTCAATCCACACCCCCCCGCCCTTCCAACACACACACACAGCCTGTGTGTCTACAGGACCTGGGAGCAGGGGGAACATGGGAGAGGAAAGAGGTGGGCTGTGGGGGAGTCGCAGGGGGACCATAAGGGAAGGGTGCTCCAGGAGGAAGCAGAGGAGTGGCCTGAGGTGCAGAGGGGAAGCAGGCTTGGGGAGCTGGCACCTCGCAGGCCTCCTCCCTCAACTTCCTGTCCCAGGGCCAGGAAGGGGCAGGGACCAGAAAGACAACAGGGTGAGGAGGGGGCTGCAAAAGGCAGATTGGCCCAGAAGGGGAGGAAGAAGAGGGTAGCCTTGGGCAAAGGGAGGTGGAGGTACAGGGCCAGGCATAAAGGAGAAAGGAAGAGGGGTGAGAGTTCTCACAGGGGATGACTGAGAGCAAGACTGGGGGAGAGTGAGTGTGTGTCGGCAAAGGAAAGAGTGAGGAGTTCACACAGAAAGGGGAGGCAAGTCAGAGACGGGAACAGCTGGGCTGGAGTGAGGGGGGGCATAAATAAAGGAAGGAGTTAGGGCTGGGGAGCGGGTGTGGGGAGCAGAAAAGAGGAGAGGAGGAGTGAAGACAGGAGGAAGAGGAGAAGGCTGACAAGTTGGCTCCCCTGGATGTCCCCTGGACAACCTCATGGATGGGCAGCTGGGCAGTGCCTGGGCCTGGCTCTGTCCCTCCCGAGGACTGGTTCCCATTAGGCACCTCAGGGAGAGGCCGGGACGGATGTGAGCAGAGAAGGCAGAAGGAAAATTTCTTTTCTGAGCTGTTAGTGTGTTGGCAATTCATAGACGGTGCCTTATTTAATCATCTTAATCATCCTAACAGCCCGGGTCAGGGAGGCGTCCCACCTTTCAGTGAGGAAACGGGCTGGGAGTGAAACAACTGTCCTGAGTTAACATACCCTTTTCTTTTTTTTTAATAAAACATTTATTTATTTAACGATTACTAATCTAGTTGCGGATTGTACCCACTCCAGTTGCATGGCTTCTCCCTCCCCCTGAAAAGTTACTCTTCAGAATTAGGTTCTTATCATTTCTAGTATGTCTTTATCACTTCACTGACTTTAAAGTTATCCATTTTATTTCTCTATTTCTTGTGGTTATCTTTAAAGTTTGACCATCTAGACTTAGCTTACCAAAACCTAAAAAGTGATTATTTTTGTCCTCCTTTTGACATAGCCTTGATCTTATCCCAGGAGTATGCACTCCACACTGCCTGAGATTCACGGAGAAGGGAAAGATGGATCGAGGCAGAAATTACAGGGGAGCTGAAGGGAGAGACCTAGCAAGACAGTGGAGACCTGGAGAAGAGAACCCATGGGAGGAGGGGCACCAAGGATAAGGTGTTTGCAGCCCAGGCCAGTAGCAGTGGGACAGAGTAGACACAGAAGAAAAATGTGAGGAGGTGAGGTTGACAAGACTTGGCCACTGACCCTTCAGGAAGGGTGAGGGAATAAAAGAGCTCTAGACTGACTCCAGTTAGTGCTGGTCTGATGACCAATGTGGGGCCATTAGGATACCACAGAGGAGAGCCATTTTGGGGGTGCCTGTTGGGGTCTTCTCATGGGGATGTCCCTCACACAGATTTGCAGGTCTGGAGCTGAGGAGAGAGGTCTGTTTGGAGATATGGATTTGGACCAACCAAGGAGTAACTGAGAGCCATGGGTGCGGAGACCCATCAGCTAGGATGTGTGGAGAGAAAAAAGAGACTAGGACAGAACGCTGGGGAAGAGTAGATTCAAGGGGCAGCCAAGGAGAGCTTGATTCTTCTTGGAGAACAAAGAGGAGGCCATATCTCAGAAGTTAAGAAAACAGCATTTCAACAAGGATGGAGGAGTCAGTAGAGTCCAATGCTGCTGAGAGGCCAAGTAAGATGAAGACTGAGAAATGCCCATTGGTTTTAGCAGTAATAAGGTCATAGTGATCTTGGGGAGAATCATTTCAGGAGACTCCTAAGGGAGCAAGCCTCCTGCAATGGGAAACGACAGGGAATGAATAAAGTAGCCATAGACAAGATGTCAGCATAGATTCATCCTTCAACATGTGCTTACTGCACACCTCGAAAAGAGAGGCAATGTGTCACGGTGAGGAAGGACGGGACAGTGCCAAAGACTGGACTTGGGCCAAACCAACTCTGGGATTTCTCTCCAGCTTCTCACTTGCTAGTTATGTAACCTTTAGTGAACCATTTAAATGTTCAGTGCTTCCATTTGCTCCTTTATAAAATAGGAACAATAATAACACTACAGTGTACTTGTAGTTAGAACAGTGTGTGGCATAGAGTAGGCATTTTATAAGTGCACAAGCATGAACTATTACTACAGTGGTTAGGAAGATGGGCTCTGCTGAGTCAAATTCAGATGCTGCAGCTTTTGGTGTAATCCTGGGAAAATTGTTTAATCTTTCTAGGCCTGAGTTTTCTCTTTTGTAAAACGGGGATCAAAGTGCCTGCTTTATATAGTTGATAGGGGAGTTAAATGAAAGAATGGCACGAAAAACTTAGCATGGTGGCCTGCACACAGTGAAGGCTCAATGAATGTTGGCTGCTACTACGTGCCAGACATTCACAATAACCCTGGGGTAAGTGTTATTCTACAGGTGAGGAGACAAAAACTCAGAGCAGGTAGCAGAGGATTATCTGGAACTCAGCTCCGACAGACTCCAAAGTTAGTGCTTTCTCATCTACAACATTGCTTCTCTGCTGGAGGACCTGGAGCAGCCTGATAAAGGGTCATGGAAGTGGCCAGGCAACCAAACAGGGAAGGTGCCTGAGGAGAACTCTGGGTAGGAGAGTAATTCCAGCTCGCACACAAGGTGGATCAGAGGTGATCAGTGACACGGCAGTTACGAGTCTAGGCTGAGGGTCAGGTGGGTGTGAGGTCAGGTGGTGAGAGGGGAAATGACCAGAGGAGGCTTGGAGGTTTCTAGAAGACAGAGGGAAAAATAGGAGGGATGGGTCCAGGGCATTCATTGATACATTTATTCAGTTAGTATCTATTGAAGACCTACAATGTGCCAAACACCATACTAAGCAGTAGAGACATAGCAGTACCTGGACAGACCACATCCCTGCCTTCATGGTGTTCACAGGTTGGGAGGCTTGGGCAGGGATGGGCAGGGCAGGGTGAGGGAGCTAGGGGTAGCGGGATGAGCAGCAAGAGCCTGGTCTTAAGGTCTAACTCTCACAAGGAGAGTCCAGGCTACATAGGAGGCTGGTGAGAAGGCAGAGAAGTTGGAGATGTAGAGGGAAGAACGAGTTTGGGGGAATGAGACGTTGAGAAGAAGAAGAGTAGTGGAGGGACTGAGATTGTGGAAGTAAAACAAACTAAATTAAGAGTTGAACATTTAATAGCCGTTTTCTTTCTCAATCCTCAAAACAACTCTACTGTTACCTCCATATTCAACTGAGGAAAGGGAAGCTCAGAGAAGCTAAGGTGATCCAGGTGACAAATGGTGTGACTGGAAAGTGTGAAGCATAGCCCTCCTTTCCTCCTTCCTTTCCTCCTTCCTCACCAAGAATATGAGAGTGTGTTCCAGGCTCTGAGAAGAAATAGCTCCCTCCATTGAGCAACTTAGACAGAAAAACATAAACAACAGGCCTGGGGGTTCTAGGTGGACTGCCAGGAAGAGATGCCCTCTCAACAGGGGACAGAGGAACTGAGAAACCCCTCCTAAGTGGCAGAGGCTTAAATGTCCAGAAGGAAGAGGATTACCTGGAAACACAGACACCAGAGCTGAAGGCAGGGGCAGGCAGCAGGAACCCAGGAAGGTGATGGGATCCAATAGCTTGAACCCATCAGAGGGGCTTTTGCTTGCAGGTGCCAGGGCATCAGAAAGTCTGATCTTACTTCTGTTACTACTGACAGAAAAAAAGAGGAAGAGGGCACAAGTATCTGGGAACCTGATACGGGAAGGGTCTGGGTGCCAGGAACAGGAGGGCACAGCGTGGTATGTGTGAGGGGGCTGTTAGCAGAAGGGGCAGCCTGTGACACCTCCTAGGAAGGGGGCCTGGTGGAGTAGAACAGATGGAGCAGAACCGAGGTTCTGTGGCCTGATAGCATGTCACAGCTTCCTCAGCTTCCACTCCCTCCAAGAACCCCAACAACCACATGGTCCAACAGATTTGGATCTGCAAATTTCTGGTGTTTATTAGATATTTGGCAGCTGAATCAAAGAGAAATAAAGTACAGACTGGGGGAGAGGAAGAGGATCCAGGAAAAGAGAAGCCCAGGTGAAAGAGAAAGAAGAGGAGAGCGTAGGGGGAGGAAGGACAACTTGTGGGGGAGGGGACTGGAAACGTCTCTACTGGGTAAGTGGGCATGTGTGGAAATGACTCTATTGTGTGGGCAGCTGAGACCAGGAGTCAGTCTTCTGAAGAGTGAATGAGAGTGAGGGAGGAGCTGTGAGGTGCCTCATTCATTCATTTGTTCATTGCCAAGCGTCTATAGAGGAACCTGGGGGATGTGAAGATGAATAACATGTAACCTTGCCATTAAGGACGCCCCAGCCCAGGCAGAGAGAGAAAAAGCAAAGAGGCAATGACAACAGTGAGACAAGAGGATTCCAAGCTGGTCTGGTGGTCAGGAGAGGGAGAGCTTGAGAAGAGAGCTGAGGATGGGACGGGGTCAGCCAGGAGACAAAGGGAGTAAAGGGCTTTTCAGGCAGAGAGCAGTATGTCTAAAGGGCCAGAAGCATGGAAGAATGCAGCGTCTTTGGAGAACGACAAGGAATTCAGCATGGCTGGGACTTGCAATGTGAGGGAACTATGGAAACAGGACAGGCTATGAGGCTGGGGAGGCTGGGGGAAGTCTGATCGTGACAGATCTCTGAAGCCTCATTAATGTAGAAGTCTCACCCAAGATAGTGTAAGGATACTAAAGAACGCAAGCAGGGAATGCTATGGCTGGATTTGCATTTTACGGAAAAGATTGGATTGGAAGAGGGAAGAGCAGACTAGAAGTAGACTTGTCTAGGGAGACAAGTTAGGAGGCTCCTGCTGTAGTTCAAGTGAAAATATGGTGAGATGGAGGCAGTAGCTGAGCCCATGGATAAAAGGGGATGGCACATCAGAGAAAGCTGGGAAGGAAGAAGAACTAAGAGGTTCTAGGTTATAGGACATGTAGAGAAGAGAGTGGCTACAGTTAATTTCTGGCTTTGTAGCTTGTTGACTGAGTGGAGACGGTGGTTTTGGGGAGGAAGGAAAGATGAGCTCAGGTCTGGGACATGTTAGGGGACTCTATAGTATGGGCTCAGTAGTAAAAATCCAAAAGGAAGCAAGTCTGCAGGTCTGGGCGTCTGAAGAGAGATCTGGAAGAAAGAGTTATTTGGGAGTCATCAGCTTACTCAGATGATAACTAAAGCCCTGGAAATGAATGCGATAGATCACCCAGAGGGGTGTATACAGTGAGATAAGAAGGTCCAAGTCAGACCTCTAATAAATCGTAACACTTAGGGGTCACTCAATCACACAGCATGCATGCATGCTCAGTCGCTCAGTCGTGTCCAGTCTTTGCGACCTCATGGACTGTCGCCTGCCAGGCTCTTCTGTCCATGGGTTCTTCCAGGCAATAATACTGAAGTGGTTTGCCATTTTCTCCTCCAGGGGATCTTCCTGACTCAGGGATCAAACCCATATCTTCTGTGTCTCCTGTATTGGCAGGCGGATTCTTTACCACTAGCGCCACTTGGGAAGCCCTAGGTGCCACCCAAAGGAGCCCCCAAAGTAGACAGAGAAGGAACAGTCAGGAGGTGTTTTGAGAGAGGGATGCACAGATCCCACCCTACTGTATCATCATCTGTTTATTTGCCTGTCTCCTTTGCCGAGGGTAGGAACAGTGTCTTCCATCATCATATTCCCAGCACCTAGCAGTGTGGTTGGGACATGAGAGCTCATCGAATGTTGACAGAATAAAATAGTGGTTCAAAAGGCATAAGACATGAATGATTCAAAGAGGAAATAACAGTCAACAATGTTGGACCCTTCCAAGAGGTCAAGCAGTTGAGGACTTTTGAAAAAAGCCCCTAAATTTGGCAAACGAGAAGTCATGTTATCTTAGGGAGAGCAGTTACATAGATGGGGCAGGAATAAATGGGAAGTCAGGAGGTGGGAACAGTTTGGTGCAGAAGAGCTTTTCACAAAACACGGCAGTGAAGCAAAGCGAGAGAGCGTCTTAGATAGTCAGGTATTTCAGAGTGCAGGAAAGTAGGAGAGCCTGGAGGCTCTTCATGTGCTCATAGGAGGAACGAGTGCACAGGGAGAAACCAGACACATGGATAAGACTCAAGATTACTTCGTTGAGTGAGGTCTCCCCTGAGGCTGAAGTGGATGGGATCTGCAACAGTTGAGGGAATTCAAACTGGATGGCCTCAACTTTCCGGGTGGCTGACAGACCAGGTCTGTCTGTTGTGTCTGCTCTTCCTTCCTTCCTCCCTCTCCTTCAGCCCCCGTATCCATTCTGTCACTGAGTCCTTCTGACCCCACTGCTTAAAGCATTCTTGAAGCTACCTACTATCTCGACCTCTACTGCCATTCTTCCAGTTCAGCCCAGCATTATCCCCTCCTGGGTTCCTACAACAGCCAGCTATCCCCTTCCTTTCAGATGCCTCCCTCTAGTCTCCACACTGCTGTCAGAGTGGTCTCTGTAAGACAAATCTGATCATATCACACCACAGCTTCAAATGATTCGGTGACTTTCAATTCTCCCCGGGTCAGGAAGCAATCATGTGACCTAGAAGCACACAACCTAACTAACCCTTTCTCACCTCTCCCAGACTCTCTGACCCACCCTCACGTCGTGCTATCAGTGCCAGGCTCATTGGATTGCTTTTCCCCTCAGACATACAATACTTTCTTAATGTGGGTTTTCCAGTGCTGCTCCATTGGTTTGGCATACTCTCCACATGCTCCACCTCACCGCCGCCTCTCCTTTGCTTGGTAGCCTCTTACTTATCTATCAAGCATAAGCTTCAATGCCACTTCCTTCCCAAACCCTCGTCTAGTTCCCCTTCAAGGGCTCAGGTTGGCCTGCTACGTGCTGCCACATCACCGTGCTCACCCCATGGCCTGTAAGCTCCATAAGGGCAAGGACCACATCTATTTTGTTCACCCTTGTAATGCTAGCATCTATCACACTGCTTGGCACACAGTAGGTGCTTAATAGGTGTTTGCAGAATAAATGATCCAGTGGGTTGACTAATTAATCTGCTGAAGACAATGAGGGATGTAAGGTGAAGGGATGTAAAAAACTAGAAAATATTTCATCTATTTGTTTATTTATGGAGGGCCCAGTTGAGGGTGCAATTTATAGAAGCATGAATTTATAGAAGCATCACTTGGTGTGGTTGGGAAATGATTCCAGCTGGGTTGAGACTTTGTGGGACGGGTGGTCTAAAGACAATAACAAAGGAACAGAGCGGTCAAAGAGTGGGTGAAGTGATGGTCTTGGGCATATAAACTGGAAGGAGAGTATAAAGCCAGAAAGAGAAGATTAGGAAAAAGCAAAAAGGTTAAGGGCAAGGGATCACTGTGAGGTTGAAGGGTAAGTGGAATGGGAGTGAGGGCATCAGGGAGCTCAAAGGACTCAGGAGGCTGTGGGCAGAGTGGAATGCAGGTACAGAATTTCAGAGACAGACCAGTTGCACTGAGTGGTCCTGGGAGAGGAGATGGCAATAGGAGCTGAAGAACTCAAGACTGTGAGGCTGCACTTGGAGGGACACTTAGAACCATGGCAGGGTACGGGGTGAGGGAAGGATTGATCTAAGTCCCCAAGTTTTCAAGGAACCAGAGGGTAACCCTGGGAGGTCTATGGGTGAGAAGACTTGGTGTGAGCATCATAAGTTAATGGGAGTTTATTCAGCAGTTGGGACTGCTCAGTCTGTGGCGTGTGCATGACACCTAAAAGTTTTTCTTATGGGATGTACAAAAAGGTGTTGGTAAGAGTGACTGCAACACAGCATCCCATTACTGTCAGGTCTCTGAGACACCTGCTATGTACAGACAGCCCTGAAGTACAACCTAGATGTTGGTGGGCTGTGACAGGTTCCCAGTGGATGCATGTTGCTCCGGCAGTGTCTCAGGAAAGGTGCTGGCAGCAACCGTGTCTCCCTTGCTGTGTGCTGGCTTTGACAGAGTCCCGTGTTGGCTGCACCATTTCTGCTGTGGGTGTGCACTGTTCTCAGAGCACCTTCTGTAAACGTATGTTGGCTCTGTCAGTGCTTCCGAGGGGCATGTGATGGCTGTGAAGGCATCTCTTGTGGATGTGTGCTGCCTGTGACTGTGTCCCCTGTGGGTATTTGAGGAGTTGACATTAGCAACAATATTTTTCTGGCCTATGACCCCGTGGCTGCGGGCCCAGCCCACGCCACACTGAGTTCATTGTGCTTCTGGACCTCCCCTTCCCCACCCCCTCCACGTGGGCTGAGGCTGGTGGTGACCTCCCTCTGTCCCCTGTGTGGGATTCTGATCTAGGCATCCTGGACCCAAATTCAACAGTCTGGGTGACAGGCTTCCAGCTTGGGCTTGGCCTGTCTCTTCCCTGTTTCTCTTTACTTCTCCCTCCTCAGTTTCTTTGTCTCAGTTTGTCTGTCACACACCCATCCTCCACATTCTGACACATGGCTCCCACAGAGGCGGGCAACACACACACACACACACACACACACACACACACCCACACTCCCTCACAAGGACTCGTTCACCAGACACACACTCACTCTGACCCACACCCCATCATAGTGACACGCACGTACACACGGCCAGACACATACACGCAGACACACAACTTCCCAGTGACACGCACTGACTCACACTAGGCGATGCACTCGCGCTCACACTCACACTCGGAGGAACACACACACACCCTGCCCACACCCCCGGCACACTCACGCCGCCACACACCCGACGCGATGACACACGCAGCACAAAGACCCCCAGCCCTGCCCCCACGTTCACGTTCACGCTAGCCCTCATCCCGCAGGCCCAGGCCCCCCCTCCCCCATTGTCTCCGGCTCAGAACAAAGCCCCCGGCTCGGTCGCCGCCACCGCCGCCCGGGAGAGGCCGGCGGGCCGGCGGGCGCGGCCGGACGGGCCGGGCAGCCGCGGGCACTAACCTCCGCGCCGCGCGGGCTCCCTCGCCCGGTCCTGGGGCGCCGTCCGGCGCGGTCAGCCCCCCGGGCAGCGCCCGCCCGTGCGGGGCCTGGGGCTGCGCATCTTCCGCCGCCGCTGTCTCTCAGTCCGCGAGCAGCTCCCGGCGACCGGCCGTCGGTCCGCGCGCCCCCGCCCGTCGATCGGTCCGTCCGCCGCCGCCGCCGCCGGGGCGCCGCCTCCTCCACAGCCGCCCCGCGGAGGATGCGAGATTCGCCGCCGCGGCCCCGCGCCCCCTCCCCTCCCCTCCCTTCCCCTCCCCCGCCCTCCGCGCGGTAACCCGAACCCCCGCCCCTCCGCCCGCGAGCCCCCGCCTCCGCCCCCACCCGCTCTCCGCGCCGCTGCCCCCCCAGCCCGTCCTCCCTCCGCCCCTCGACTTCCCGGCCCCATCCCCGGCCGGATCCGGCCCCAGCGCCGCCCCGCGTCCCCGCTCCCTTCCCTTCTCCCGGTCCAACCGCCCGGTCCCCCTTCCCCGTCCCGTTCTCCGCATCCCCTCTCTGAGTCCCAGTCTCCTTCTCGTCCTGCTCTTCCATCTTCTTTCCCGCCCCCTATTCCGCCACCGTCCCCTCTTCTCCCTCACTGTTCTATTCTCCTCCCCTGCGAACCCTTTTCTCCCCGTTCCCCTCTCCCTTCTTCCCATCGTCTTCTTCTCGTTCCATCTCTCCGTTCTTTCCTCTCCAGACCCTTATCCTCCATCCCTTCTCCTGGATCCTCTCGCCTCACCTCTTCTCCGCACCAGTTCTCCCCATGTCCTTTGCCTGCCCTTCTCCTTTCCTGTCTCCCCACCTTTCCCCCCAACCGCTTCTCCTTCTCCCTTTCTCCGTGTTTCATCCCCACATCCCCTTACCTCCCAATTTCCTCTGTCATCTCTCTTTCCCCATCCTCTTCTTCCTAGTGAATCTCTCCATTCTCTCCGATCACTTCTGTTTATCCCATGCTCTTTATTCCTTTCCCCCTTTTCGTCGCCTACTTCTCCCTTCCTCGCTTCCTCTTTTATCCCAAAGTTGAGGCTCCAGATGGAAGGGACTGGAACGAAAAGATTTAGGGTGGGTGTTCTCACTCAGGGTATATACTTCTCAGAAAAGGAAAGCGAGATGGAAACTGGGCAGGGAGGTGGGAAGGGTCTTGAGGGGCCAACTGGGAGAGAAAATGAAAATAAGTCCATCAGATGGAGGTGTACAGTGTTATAAGAACTAGAAGAGTTTTGATCCCTCTTCTCTGTCTTTCCTTATGACTGAGTGTAGGCTGTTAGTCTAAAGGTATTCTGGACTTGAGACTTGTGCAAGTGGTATAAAGAAATCAGGAACTTCTGGAAAGAGAGATCAGTTTCGATGAAAGCAGAAGGGAGTGTGATTTTTTTCAAGAGCAATGAAGAAGACGCTGGAATCCTTGATAGCACCCAGGTTTCTGGCTTGGACAGCTGGGTTTGGTGGTGACATTCACTGCGTTGGACGAAAGGAGGAAGAGTACCTTGCAGAAGGCTGATTTAGGAAGATGATGACTTTTGATTTGGGCTGCTGACTTTGAAGTGCCTGTTGGCTAGGTGGGTCTGCAGCTTAGAACAGCGGTCTGGGATGGACATAAATATTTGGGAATCATCTGCAAATACCATATAAGCTTGAATATAGGGTGAGGTTTTTGCTGTTTTGTTTTTCCAAAATCATACCAAAGGAAAGAGGGAGTAACCTTATACTTGAGTCCTTACAAAGTCTCTCATATTACAGGGTTTGCTCTCATTTACTTTATTTTGAACAACAAACCACTGGATAGGGCAGTATGGTATGGTGACTAAGCTTGTGGACTCTGGAGCCAGACTGCCTGACTTGGGGTCCAGACCCTGCCATTTACAAGCTGTGTGGCTTTTAGAAATTCACTTAACCTGTCTTTGACTCAGTTTTCTCATCTACAAAGCAGGACTTGGGGTTAAATTATTTAATATATGTAAATATACTTGGCACATAGTAAGTGGTCCATAAACGCTATCTATTTTTACTGTTCGACCAAGAACAGTAACCTGAAATGTCCTCAATAATGGATGCCTGTATAGGTCACTTGCCACAGAATCGATAGTCCCAGCTTTGATAACTATTCCTGGTAATACAGCCTTACAACTGCATGTGTTGGGTGTTTCTAAGGATGTTTTATAAACAGTGCTTTAAAAAGCAATACTGTAGTATTTGTGAGGGATTCTAGACTGCTGGAAATGTTCTCTTTCTTGGCCTGATTGATGCTATATGGATGTTTTACTCTGTGACTATTCATTAAGCCAAACACTTATGGCTTAGATGATTTTCTATATGAATATTATACTTCAGTAAAAAAAAAAAATCTAAAAGGTTATTTTTAAAAGGCAAAAAAATTAAGTGGTTTTTAGAGGTCATGAATATACTCTTGCAGGATGCAAGCCAAACACTAACTGTCTTAGTGTGATGCAAATGGGACCTGTAACTTGGGATAAAGTTTCCAATGACTGCATTACATGTGGATTCAAATTGTGCTGTGTCCTCGCCCAAATTCTGCCCTCGGACTGAAGAGAAGGTCATCTGTTTTGGAAAATAGATAAGATGGCTGAAAAAGTGACCCTAATAATGAGGAAGATACTGCTTTGGCTAATTCATGTTAAAAGATGCATTAAATTATTTATTGAACTAGGAATATGGAAAGAAAGCCATATTTATGAATCAATGTATTATTCATAAATATTTATATTTCATGATGATCCTGTGCTGTGCTCAGTTTCTCAGTTGTGTCTGATTCTTTGTGACCCCATGGACTGTAGCCTGCCAGGTTCCTCTGCCCATGCAATTTTCCAGGCAAGAATACTGGAATGGGGTGCCATTTCTTACTCCAGGAGATCTTCCTTACCCAGGGATTGAACCTGCATCTCTTGTGTCTCCTGCATTGGCAGTATTCTGTACCATTAGCATCACCTGGGAAGCCCTTTGTGATGATATATGAATTTAAATATATGTATAATAAAGTCCATTAACTGATAGAAGTAGAATTTTGGCTGTTTCAGCCTCATCCATGAAGGTACATGTTTTCAGTTTGGTCAAAAAGCTTTCTGGGTTTTCTCACTGGGAAAATGAGAAATCATCTTAGGTTTGGGTTGACTTATAGGGGAAATGTGGTAAATGAAGCTAAGGGAGTGAGTAAGATTTCCCAGGGACAGAATGTACATTGGGAAGAGAAGGTGGCCTGAGACAGACCCTAAGAAGTTCTAAGGGTCTGTCTTTAAGTGTTGAGGAGAAGAATCACAGTCATCAAAGGAGAGTGAGAAGAAGTGGCCAGAGAAGGAGAAGAAAAGGAAGATGCAGTGCCAATGAAGCCAAGTGAAAGGCTGTGAAAGGAGTCACGAGGCAAGGAGTGCTGATCAGGGTTGATTGACACAGAGGAGGCCAGGGAGGCAAGGACTGAAAAGCATCCATTGGATTGGGCCAGAGGGACAGCACTGGTGACCTTGGGGACAACAGGGTAGGGGAGCGGTAAGGGTGGAAACTAGTCAGCACTCAGGAAAGGAGCTGGGTAAGGGATGAGGAACTGCAGACATGCTGTGCAGCCTGTTCTTTCAAAAGGCTAGACTACAGGGAGGAGCGAGATCTATTGCAGGGGCAAGGGACAGGTGTTTTAGGGGACCGGAGAGTTTTTCAAATAAGAGAACCTAAATTTGCTTACCTCTCTTTATTGAAGATACATATTAATGGCCACTATGTGCCAGCTTTATGCTTAGGATACATTGTTAGGATATGACTAAGGAGCATTCAAAAGCTGTGAAGACAGATCTGTACATTGGCACTGCGTAGTATAATGATAGAGGAAAGCATGGGATTGCAGGCATAGTTCAGCTCAGTTCAGTCGCTTAGCTGTGTCCGATTCTTTGTGCCCCATGGACTGCAACGTGCCAGGCCTCCCTGTCCATCACCAACTCCTGGAGATTACTCAAACTCATGTCCATTGAGGCAGTGATGCCATCCAACCATCTTATCCTCTGTCGTCCCCTTCTCCTCTCGCCTTCAATCTTTCCCAGCATCAGGGTCTTTTCAAATGAGTCAGCTCTTCGTATCAGGTGGCCAAAGTATTGGAGTTTCAGCTTCAGCATCAGTCCTTACAATGAAGACCCAGGACTGATCTCCTTTAGGATGGACTGGTTGGATCTCCTTGCAGTCCAAGGAACTCTCAAGAGTCTTCTCCAACACCAAAGTTCAAAAGCATCAATTCTTTGGTGCTTAGCTTTCTTCATAGTCCAACTCTCACATCCATACATGACTACTGGAAAAACCATTGCCTTGACTAGATGGACCTTTGTTGGCAAAGCCTGGCTTGTAGTGAGGATCTAAACTAAGTTAGTAGGATTAGAAAAGAAGAGTGAGAAATGAGAGAAGTTTTAGAGACTACAATTCTTTTTTAAAATTTTTAACCTTTTATTTTGTATAAAGATATACATATGTATAAAATATACACATATATAAAATCAGTATAGTCGATTAACAATGTTGTGATAGTTTCAGGTGAGCAACGAAGGGCCTCAGCTATACATATACGTGTATACATACTCCCAAAAACCCTCCTCCCATCCAAGCTGCCACATAACATTGAGCAGAGTTCCATGTGCTGTACAATAGGTCCTTGTTGTTTATTCATTTTAAATATAGTAGTGTACATGACTATCTCAGACTCCCTAACTGTTCCTTCCCCCTGTCAACCATAAATTAGCTTTCTAAGTCTGTGAGAAAATCTTTATTTACTTATTTGGCTGCACCCAGTCTTAGTTGTGGCACCCAGGATCTTTGTTGCAGCATGTGGGATGTAGTTCTCTGACTAGGGGTCAAACCCAGGCACCCTGCATTGGGAGCTCGGAGTCTCAGCCACTTGACCACTAGTGAAGTCCCTAGGGACTACATTCTTGATGGCTAACTAGAAGTGAGGAGTGCTGGTGTAGGAAGAGTGTAAGATGACTTACATCTTCCTGGTCTGTACATTAGTGATGTTACTCACTATGTTTGGGAAGAAGAGGATGAGCATGTTTGAGAGGAGAGAGATATGATAATGAATTTGGTTTTGGACATGATGACTTTAATATGTATGTGAGATATCCCAATGAAGATGTGTAGGAGGTGGTTGAGTATAAAATTTGGAACTCAGGTAAGCTGAGGAAAGATATTTTGGAGACACCAGTCTGTCAGTCTATAGAGGTTAAGTGGAACCATGAGAATGGATGTGGTCACCTGCAGAGAATATATAGTGAAAGAGTGCCTGGGCAGCATTAGGGTGGATAACAAAAGAAGAGCCATGAAGGGGATTGGGAAGAAGTGGCCAACAGGATAAGAACTAAGCAAGAGAGTAGTTTCCAATGTGCTATCATAAAAGCCAAGGAAGGAAACAGCTTCTAGAATGAGAGTTGTCATCAGAGAAAAATTACCACACTTAGATGAGGTCTCACAGGTCTCCGTTAGACTTTGAAATTAAGATGTAGCTGATGATCTTAATGATTCAAAGACAGAGGAAGAACGAAGCCAGAGGCATCACACCTCCTGATTTCAAACTGTATTACACAGCTGTAATCAAAACAGTATATCTGCATAAAAGCAGACATATAGATCAATGGAACACGATAGACAACCCAGAAGTAAACTCATACATCTAATTAATTTCATGTGGAAACAACCTAAGTTTTCATTGATGGGCAAATTAATAAATAATATTCATTCATGCTGAATATGGGCTTCTTTGGTAGCTCAGCTGGTCAAGAATCCGCCTGCAATGTAGGAGACCCTGGTTCAATTCTTGGATAGGAAAGATCCCCTGGAGAAGAGATAGGCTACCCACTCCAGTATTCTTGGGTTTCCCTGGTGGCTCAGATGGTAAAGAATCTGACTGTAAGGCAAGAGACCTGGGTTTGATTCTTGGGTTGGAAAGATCTCCTGGAGGAGAGCATGGGAACCCATCCAGTATTCTTGCCTGGAGAATCCCCATGGAGAATCGCCATGTTGCCTGGTGTGCAACAGCCTATGGGGTCGCAAAGAGTCAGACAGGACTGAACAACTAAGCACAGTATATGCTTACTATAAGAAAGAATATAAAGATTCCTTCCATAATAAAGAAGGAATGCTAGTGAGACAGCAGGATAAAGAACTACTACTACTCAGTGAGTGAAGCAGGGAATGAACGACAAAGGATAGTAACATGAGGCTGAGAGGAGGAATGGGGAAAAGAAGGACTGAGGAACTGTTGCTGGGAAGTAAGCAGCAGGATCACATTTAACACCGCAGGTAAGAAGCTAATGGAGGGGCAATGGCTAGTGGAGAAAGGGCCCAAAGAAGAGAGGCAGGTGTGAGGAATTAACCATGGTTACTGGAAGGAACTGGTTTTTAACCTTGAGAGGTACTTCTTCCTTCAAGACTAAACGGGAAGATGGGTGAGGATGCAGATAAGTGCAGGTATGAGGTTATGATGGCAGTAGGGGTGGAGGGTTGACATGGGAATTTCAGGCCATTGTACCTGGTGATCCCATTCTCTCTGGAGAGGAGTTGGTGTTTGTGAAAAATGGAACATGAGGGAGGCAGAATGTTAGGGATTTTGAGGAAAGTGTTAAAGGAGGGGAGACACTGTTATGAGGATGATGGCTGTTGGCCTTATAGGCTCAAAGGACCATGGAGTTGAAGATGCTAGCAAGAGAACAAAAGATACAAGCACAGCTACACTTAAGTCTCTGATGAAGAAGAGAGGTCATTTCATGACAACACTGAGGAGGGCAGAGGTTTGAATAACAAGATGGTATGATTCTCAAGGACTGGGAGGAGGTATGAAGTGCTTGTGTGTGTTTGGGCCTTTGGAAGCTCCGAGAATGGAGACAACTTCCCTCTCCATAGACGTGTGGAAGAATGTGAAGAAATGTTGTACTTAAACAAAGCCAGCTCTCTTAGAGGAAGTGGAGGCACAGAGGTATATAATGGGGCTGAGAATTTTGGGGTTTCAGAACGGAAAAGTTGGGAGAAGAGCCCAAGATAGAAAGGGCTAACTCTGGGAAGCAGTGAAAGGGTAAATTAACCAGGGGCAAGGAAGGACAGATGAGTGTGAGGAAGACCACATGGGAAAGGAAAGGTGACCCCAAAGGCCTGCCTTGTAAACGATGATCCTGAATGACAGGATGGGAGACTATCAATTCTTGCTGGCTCTATTAATCATTTGTTTCTTAGTGAGGGGCGAGGCGCTGGGTAGCATCAGTGTTTAGTTGTAGACTGCTCTGAGACTAAGCCCCTGCTCAAATGCTCATGAGAAAGCCACAATTATTAGTGCTCTTCAGTAGAGCCCAGCCCTGGAGAAAGTGAGCAAGAGTATTAAAAAATGGCCGGAGTCCAGCACTGCTTGAGTTGGGCTCTTCCAAGAGTAAGTATGTTTTTCAGGCTCTGAAGGATTTCAGTTCCCTGTAGAGACTCTAGGGAAGAAAAAGGGAGACTCTTGATTCTCTCCCACAGAGCAGGAGCCAGAGAAGGCAGAACCAGATGGAATCTAGAACACAGGTGGAAGGATTAAATGTGGAGAAGAAGAAGGACTCCTGTCCTCTGGGATAGGAAGTAAGGAGAGCCAGTTCTCTAAATTTCAGTTCACAGAGTGATCAATTTGCTGAAATTCATCAATTTTGCCAATTTACCAAAATTTTGTTTAATTATGTGTAAAGTTTACAACCATTTGCATGGCTGTATGTATTTTAACTAGTTTTGAAAATTACAAATTGTCAGTTGACTAATCTGAAGTGTAGTTTAGCTCAGTTTTAGTTTTAATTTATTTGCAGCTGTTTCACTGAAGTCATTTTTGCCAGGGCTGGCCTGGCAAAAGTTCAGTGTAGTCTAAAGTTTTCCTTAGTTTGAATCCACCACTTTTGAGAATGAGAATTTCTTGTGTATTTTGTTCTGTAACTATTGTAAAATGACTCAAATGTCAAATATAAACAATCTTTTTTTTGGGGGGGGAGTTTCTGTTTTTCAACATTTTCAAACTAATAATTTGGTTTTTTTTTTAATACTTTTTTGTACATTTATAATTTTAATAGGTATATAGATATGGGCTGAAATATGGCCACATAATATTTCCTTCAGTTCAGTTCAGTTCAGTCACTCAGTTGTGTCCAACTCTTTGCGACCCCATGAATCACAGCACGCCAGGCCTCCCTGTCCATCACCAACTCCCAGAGTTCACTCAGACTCATGTCCATCGAGTCAGTGATGCCATCCAGCCATCTCATCCTCTGTCATCCCCTTCTCCTCCTGCCCCCAATCCCTCCTAGCATCAGAGTCTTTTCCAATGAGTCAACTCTTCGCGTGAGGTGGCCAAAGTACTGGAGTTTCAGCTTTAGCATCATTCCTTCCAAAGAACACCCAGGGCTAATCTCCTTTAGAATGGACTGGTTGGATCTCCTTGCAGTCCGATGGACTCTCAAGAGTCTTCTCCAACACCACAGTTCAAAAGCATCAATTCTTCGGTGCTCAGCTTTCTTCACAGTCCAACTCTCACATCCATACATGACCATTGGAAAAACCATAGCCTTGACTAGATGGACCTTTGTTGGCAAAGTAATGTCTCTGCTTTTGAATATGCTATCTAGGTTGGTCATAACTTTTCTTCCAAGGAGTAAGCGTCTTTTAATTTCATGGCTGCAATCACCATCTACCGTGATTTTGGGGCCCCCCAAAATAAAATATGCCACTGTTTCCACTGTTTCCACATCTATTTGCCATGAAGTGATGGGACCAGATGCCATGATCTCCATTTTCTGAATGTTGAGTTTTAAGCCAACTTTTTCACTCTCCTCTTTCACCTTCATCAAGAGGCTTTTTAGTTCCTCTTCACTTTATGCTATGCTATGCTAAGTCACTTCAGTCGTGTCCGACTCTGTGTGACCCCATAGACGGCAGCCCACCAGGCTCCCCTGTTCCTGAGATTCTCCAGGCAAGAACACTGGAGTGGGTTGCCATTTCCTTCTCCAATGCATGAAAGTGAAAAGGGAAAGTGAAGTCACTCAGTCGTGTCCGACTCTTAGCGACCCCATGGATTGCAGCCTAACAGGCTCCTCCATCCATGGGATTTTCCAGGCAAAGAGTACTGGAGTGGGGTGCCATTGCCTTCTCCCCTCTTCACTTTACTTATTGGTAAATGGTATTAATAATTACTACAGTGATAAAATTAATTATATAAATTTATTAGCTCAAGATAATTATTCTAGGATCTCATGATGACCATTAATAAATGGGCCTCCTGCCATAGTGACACTGAAGAAACATTTGTAGAATTTCTGCTGGTCCCATTTTTGTCACTATAGGAAGACTGTACTTTAGGAATATCTCTGCTGATCCTTATCCTTGATTATGTAGTTGCTACTAACTTCTAAATAAAGTTTTTACTCTGATTTTATTTTTTATTTAAGTAACAGTTTTATTGGGACGCAATTTCATAAAGTTTGTCCTTTTAAAGTGTACAGTTTGTAGTCGCTTTTAGTATATTCAGAGTTGTGTATCCATCAACCACAGTCAAATTCCAGAATGTTTTGTTCCAAAAGAAACCCCATATCCACTAGCAATCACTCCCCATTTCCTTCTCCCTTCAGCCCCTGGCAATGAATAATTACTTTCTGTTGCTGGAGATTTGCTTTTTGGATATTTCATTTAAATGGAATCATATAGTAAGTAGCTTTTGTGTCTGGCTTCTTTCACTTAGCTTATTTTTGAAGTTCATATGTGTTGTAGCATGCATCAGTATTTCATTCTCTTTTATGGCAGAATAGTATTCCATCCTATTAATATATCACATTCTGATTATTCATTCATTAGTTGATGGACATTTGGATTTTTTGCCCTTTTGGCTGTTATGAGTAATGCTGTTGTGAACATCTGCATACAAGTTTTTGTGCAGACACACTCTTTCAGTTCCCTTCTGGTATAATATATTGTTAACTTCATATTGTAAACTATGTTTACCATTTTGAGGAAATATTTGAGGAAATGGGCCAAATTTTTCTATAGCAACTTCAACATTTTACCTTTCTTCCAGGAATGTATGCCTGCTCCAATATATCTGCATCCTTGCCAACACACTTATTGTTCATCTTTTGTATTGTAATCATCTTAGTGGGTATGAAGTGGTATCTCAAAGGTTTTGATTTGCACTTCCCTAGTGACTAATGTACAGGAACATCCTAATGACTAATGTACAGACATGCGCTGCATCATAGAAAAGCAAGAGAGTTCCAGAAAAACATCTACTTCTGCTTCATTGATTATGCCAAAGTGTTTGACTGTGTAGATCACAATAAACTGTGGAAAACTCTGAAAGAGATGGGAATACCAGACCACCTTACCTGCCTCCTGAGAAATCTGTATGCAGGTCAGGAAGCAACAGTTAGAACTGGACATGGAACAACAAACTTGGGAAAGGAGTGTGTCAAGGCTGTATACTGTCACCCTGATTATTTAACTTCTATGCAGAGTACATCATGAGAAACGCTGGGCTGGAAGAAGCACAAGCTGGAATCAAGATTGCTGGGAGAAATATCAACAACCTCAGATACGCAGATGACACCACCCTTATGGCAGAAAGTGAAGAGGAACTGAAGACCCCCTTGATGAAAGTGAAAGAGGAGAGTGGAAAAGTTGGCAAATAGATGGGGAAACAATGGAAACAGTGAAAGACTTTATTTTTCTGGGCTCCAAAATCACTGCAGATGGTGACTGTGGCCATGAAATTAAAAGACACTTGCTCCTTGGAAGAAAAATTATGACCAACCTAGAAAGTGAAAGTGAAGTCACTCAGTTGTGTCTGACTCTTTGCAACCCCATGGACTATAGCCTACCAGGTTCCTCCGTCCATGGGATTTTCCAGGCAAGAATACTGGAGTGGGCTGCCATGTCCTTCTCCAGAGCAAGACCAAGTAGCTGAACACGGGAATCTGTAAGTACTTTTGTCTGGCCAAGATGCTGGGGGTAGGACAGGGGCAGGTGACTCTGCACCATGCTGTCCGGATGTCCCAAATCTCCCACCGGCCTGGCTCCCCTGCCAGAGGAGAAGGGTTCCCTTGCTGCCCGTGTGGGTTCAGGGAAGCTCTGCTGGCTGGCAAGTCAGAGCAGTGTTTCTGGTCTTCTGACACCTTGGGTGAGATTCTGCACATGACCTTGACTAGATGCCAGTGCTTCCTCTCACTAGGGAGCAGGAGCCCCTGAGATAGGGCCTGAGTGCAGGGCTGACATATGGGGTGGTCCTGATGTTAACTCTATGGCCGTTCTGGCTCCATCCTATGTATCCATCCTCTGGGCTTATGCAGGGAAAAGGCTTAGAAAAGGCTGGAATGCTTTTTTAGCTGGAGAGGATGGGATGGATGGAACAGAAGGGGGCTGGACAGAGTAGTAGACCAACCTAGACAGCATATTAAAAAGCAGAGACATTACTTTGCCAACAAAGGTCTGTCTAGTCAAAGCTATGGTTTTTCCAGTAGTCATGTATGGATGTGAGAGTTGGACTATAAAGAAAGCTGAGTTCCAAAGAATTGATGCTTTTGAACTGTGGTGTTGGAGAAGACTCATGAGAGTCCCTTGGGCTGCAAGGAGATCAAACCAGTCATTCCTAAAGGAAATCAATCCTGAATATTCATTGGAAGGACTGATGCTAAAGCTGAAACTCCAATACTAACTGACTCATTGGAAAAGTCCCTGATGCTGGGAAAGATTGAAGCAGGAGGAGGAGGGGATGACAGAGGGTGAGATGGTTGGATGGCATCACTGACTCAATGGACATTAGTTTGAGCAAGCTCTGGGAGTTGGTGATGGACAGAGAAGCCTGGTGTGCTGCAGTCCACGGGGTCACAAAGAGTTGGATACAACTGAGTGCTGAACTGAACTGAATGACTAATGATGTTCAGCCTCTTTTAATATGTTTATTGGCCATTGAATATTTTCTTCTCTGGTTTATTTCAGGATTTTTTATGTCTTTGATTTCCTGTGGTTTGAATATTCTGTAGTTTAAATATTCTGCAGTCTTGTACACCTAGTTTTTTCAGTGTCCATTTTGATGTTTTCTGAACCTTCTGGATATGTGGTTTGGTGTCATCCATTAATTTCAGAGAATTCTCAAGGATTATTACTTCAAATATTTCTTCTGTTTCTCTTTTTCCGTATTCCCATTACATATATTGTTATTGTCCCACAATTCTTGTCTTCCACAGTTCACAGTTCTTGGATATTCTGTTCCTTAAATAATTATCTAATTTTCCTTTTTAAAAAACTTTAATTGAATGAGTCTTTAAATTCTGTAGTGCTTTACAGTTTTCAGTTTCACACATGATTTCATATAATCACATTATATAACCCTTTTGTTCCCCACCCCTATGTTGCCCCTTCTCCCTCTTATTTTCCTTTTCTTGTTTGTGTTTTTGGCATCCTATCTAAGACATCATCATCTAATCCAAGGTCAAGATTTACTATTTTTAAAAAGCTTTATAATTTTAGCTTTTACATTTAGGTCTACAATCCATTTGAATTAATTTTTGTATGTGGGTGAGGTAGTGGCAACTTTTTACATGTAGATAGCTAGTTCTATCATTATTTGTTGAAAAGACTTGTTTTGGATTTTCTTGTCATCCTTGTTAAGAGAAAATTGACTATAAATGTGAGGGTTTATTTCTGGCCTCTCAATTCTAGTCTCATCTACACGTCTATCCTTATGCCAGTACCACATAGTCTTGCTTACTTTGTATAAGTTTTAAAATGAAGAAGTATGAGTCCTCCCATTTTGTTCTTTTTCAAGAATATTTTGTATGGCTGTTCTGAGTCCCTTGAATTTCCATATGAATTTTAGTATCTCTGCAAATAAAAAAGGCAGCAGAACTTTCATAGGGATGGTGTTGAATCTCTAAATCAATTTGGGGAGGATATGCATCTTAACAATATTAAGTCTTTGCATCCATGAACATGTGTTTTCTTTACATTATTTAGGCATTTTACATTTTATCTCAATAATCTTTTGTAGTTTTCAGTGTGTAAACTTTTGTTAAATTTATCCCTAAGCATTTTATTCTTTTTGCTATTATTATTTGTTTTATAATGAAATTGTTTTATTTTTTGGATTGCTCCTTGCTAGTGTGTAGAAATACAATTGGTTTTTATTTACTGATTGATTTCAGAATGGTTAACTGTCCTTGTATTTCTACAGTAAAACTGACTTGGTTCTGGTTTATAATTCTTTATGTTGTTGGATACAGTTTGCTAGTATTCTGTTGAAAAAGTTCGCATCTATGTTCATAAGGGATATTGATATTTTCTTGCAATGTCTTTTTCTGGATTTAGTTCATGGTACTAATGGCTTCACAGAATGAGTTAGAAAGTGCTATTTTTAACTTTTTTTTAATTCCTAGATTTTTTTTTTTTTTTTTATCAGCTTGATCAAATAAGCATTGCCTATTTGTTTTGGGTATTTGAATCCTAAGTTTCTGATGTGAGTATCACACACAATAGTGACATTCAATACAATTTGATTGAAATGTGGTACACAATAGATCTAAAGAGACGACTTTGGTAAAACTAAACTAAGTCAACCTGAAATTAATTGAAAACTAAAAAGAAGAAAAAAAAAAGTGAACCTACAAAGTTATTAAACCTTTCCATGCAACACAATTTCCATAAATTTTATAAACTATTGATAGAAACAAATTTTTGGTGACTTGGTAACTTTATCAGATTAGATTTTGGTGCTCAAAACCAATTTTTAAACTTGATTAACTTTGGAAAACTTGATGAATTGAGCCTTTGGGAGCTTGGTCAATGGGTGACCTGTCTTCAGTAAATAGATTTTCAGCTAATTGCCTAATTCCTGGATGTAGATAAAGATCAGGAGGGTAGAGAATTGAGAAGACCATGCTTATAGCCTCTCTCTCTCTTTTTTTTTTTTTTTGAGAAGTAGGAGGTGAGGTTAAGTGCTTATAACAAGACATGAAGGCCTGGTAAACAGAACAGGCTGGAGAGATGGGCTTCAGGAGGAGAGAACAATAAAGAACTATGGAGCCAGCACCTTGAATGGACCATCCCAGGTTGGGATGGTAAGACTCTATGCCTAAGACTTGAATGAATGTGTGAATGATCAGAAGCCGTCTTCTTCAACCTTCATCCCCAATCGGCTTGTGCAATGAATGGCCCAGTCAGTTATAAAAAAAGATGGATGTGGAGAAGTGGTTCTTAGTATTATAAAACCCCTTCAGAGTTTGGACTATCCTGTACTTGCTCCTATCTCTGCTAGCTCCATGTTTTCTCAGTCATGTTTGGAATTCCTGGTATTTTGTCTATCCTCTCTAGCCCATCCTGATAAATCTGATCCATTTTGTGACTAGCTCTGGGCTACACACTGCATGCTTTCTCCTCAAAGGCAGACATGTTCAACGTGCAGGCTTGCCAACTGACCTCCTGTGCACTGGGCCAGCAGGTGCTTTAGGCATCCACTAGCAGTTAAGGCCGAGAACATCAGGAGGAGGTGGTACAACCCATGTTTTGAGTTCTCAAGAAAAGAGGCTTTACATAAAGGTGGTGGAAGCCAGAGTAGGGAATGAGAAAGATCTCCTCCAGCCCCTTTGCCCTCAACAAAAGATTTTACACTTTTCCCTTAAATTTGTCTAAATCCTTAAGTGTCTATCTCCATAACTAAGGCCTGGCAAAAGTACCCATTATAAAATTGTCTTAGTCTATTTGGGCTATTATTACAAATATACCACAAACTGGGTTATTTATAAACAATAGGAATTTATTTCTCACCGTTTTGAAGGATGGGAAATCCAAGATCAAGGTACTGGCATGGCTGAATTCTAGTGAGGACCCTTGTCCAGGTTCATAGCCGGCATCTTCTCACTGCGCCCTCTTTATAAGAACAATATTCCCATTTGTGAGGCTTCTGCCCTCAGTATCTAAGCACCTTCCAAAGGCTCCACCTCCCAATATCATCCAATTGGGCTTAGGAGTTCTTTCTTAAATTTTTTTTTACTTATTTGCACTGGTCTTAGTTGTGACATTCAGGGTCTTCGATCTTCATCGTGGCATGCAGGATCTTTAGTTGGGACATCTTTTTTAGTTGCGGCATGAGGGCTCTTAGTTGCAGCATGTGAGATCTAGTTCCCTGACCAGTGATCAAACCTGAGCCCCCCTACACTGGGAATGTGGAATCTTAGCCACTGGACCACCAGGGAAGTCCCTGAGCATTAGGATTTCAACATATGAATTTCGGGGGTGGGGCACACAAATATTCAAGCTGTAGCAAAAAATGAATTCACTACTCTTCAAAATTTACTGTTTAAATCTCCTTTACCCTCAAGTTGCTGCTGTATCTCTGTTCTATCTCCCCCTACCCCTTTTCGTAAGTCTTTACTGAATGTTACAATACTGCGTGTTTTATGTTTTGGTTTTTGACTGTAAGGCATGTGGGATCTTAGCTCTATGACTAGGGATTGAAACTGCACTCCCCTCCCACCTGCCCCTGGCACTGGAAGGCAGTCTTAACCATGGGACTGCCAGGGAAGTCCCTGTCCTCCCTTTTCACTGTCACTACACTTTTGTAGTTGTTTTTATGGTTTCTGCTTTTGCCCCTCTCAAGAGACTGCTCCATTAGCGGTAACAGTGAATATCCTAATTTTCAAGCCAGATGGCCAAAGATACTCATTATAATAACTACTATTTGGAGCCTGGCCAACATCAGGTTCCAAGAATACACAAATCATCTAGTGTCTGTACCCAGAAGCTCAGAATCGGAAGATGCTTCTGACCCCACATCCCCTGGATTTTGAGACACCAGTGTTCTAGCTGTAGTTCTTTTTACCCTCCTCAGAGGGCTTCTTTTTCTCTGTCTGGCCTTTGAATGTTGACTCTGTCCTTTTCCTTTTACTCTATATTTTTTGTCTGGGAAATCTCATCCAGTCCAGTTGCTTCAGTTTCCACATATGTGTGTGATTCTCACATGTGTATCGCTATCTTATATATTCTCTCAACTCCAGAACAACTCTTCACAAGGCAGCTCTGTAACATGAATATGTTTACAGCAAAGCTCATCTCAGATCTGCTTCTCCTCTGCTGTCTTCATTCTCTGTGAATGGAATTATTTCACTCAACTGTCCAAGCAGGAATGTGGTATTGTGCTTGACTCTTAACTTCTTACTCTACCTCATGAAGCACACGTGATATCTAGTCTATTCTATGTCCTTTATACCTGTTTGATCTGTTGGCTTCTCTCCATTCCCTCTGCTTCTGTCCTAGTCTAATCTTCCCTCAACTCCCCTTGGATTCTTTAACTAGCCTCTTATTCGATTTCCTTGCTTCAAGTCTTGTCCCCTAACCCATCTTCCGGTCTGATGCAAGAATGATCGTTCTGAATTGTAAATCTGATCCCTTTTCTCTTCATTTAAAAATCCTTCAGTGGCTTCCCCTAGTCTTCAGGATAAAATCCAAGCACTTTATCATGTCTTACAGGGCCCTTTGTAACCTGATCTTGCCTGGCTTTCTCGCTTCATTTCCTCCACTTCATCCTCAAAACTAAATCCCAGATGTACCAAATTACTTACTTGGAATTTCTCAACCACTCCATTCTGTTTCATAATTCAGCACACTTCTACCTGCAGATCTTGCTGCCTGGAGTGCCCTCCCAGGGGACCTTGCTACCCAACGCTTGATGAATGCCTACTCATTCAAGATTCAGCCCTAGCATTGTTTCCTCTGAAAAGTTCCTTACTGATCTCCTCCTTTCTTAGTACTCCAGTATGCCTTGTGCACACCACTTTATTAGCTATCCATCTTACTATCTTGTGCTTATTCATGATTGGTCCCTCCAAATGGCCTGTTGGGCCCTGGAGGAGTCATCCCTGTATTCTCTATACTAGCACTGTGCTTTGAATGAAGAAGGACTATGTTTGCTAAATTCATTTGGTAATTAATTTTTGAGTCTCTCCTATGTACAAGGAAGACACTGTACTGGGTACTGTGATGAATTTTGCAGGTTCTCTTTCCTCTCTGAAAGGCAATTTCTCAGTCTCCTTCATATTCTGTATCCTGTCTGTCCCCTAATGTCTGACCTCAGTCTCCTTTCCCTCTACATATATACCCTGAGTCATCCCATCCATTTCCTTAGCTTTAACTGCCAAGAACTCTCAAATCTCTTTTCCCAGGGAAGAACTCTTTCCTAAAAACTCCACACGCTCCCAGGCATCTCAAACTCAGCACATATAAAACTGAACTATTTTTCTTTTCCTTTGTTCCATGTGAGATAAAAGGAAAAGGTTAATTGTGTAGGAAACCTTCTGAGACCAGTTTTAAGAAAAGCAGTTAGCAATTAAGTCTGGACAATGGGATTGAGTTTTCAGTTACATCTCTAGGTACAGCTTTCACATGTTCATCTTCTTGAAGTGAAAAGCAGTAAAACTGCTTTGGCTTTTCATGCTGGGCCACACAGTGGTGTGCCAAAGTATACGTGAAGCCACAGTGTAAACAAAGTTCATCTTCCTACAGCATGAATTTTGATAGAATTTGTTATGTGTGTGTTCAATGTACAATACTTAACTTGTAAGAACTAAAACCATTATTTTTATATTAAACATATACATTGTGGAACAGAATGCAAAATGTCACAAAAGTTGAAACTCCTTTCCTCAAAATAAAAACACAGACCATTTAGGAATCAAACATAGATTTCCCACATTGCAGGCAGATTCTTTACCATCTGAGCCACCAG
Source organism: Bos indicus x Bos taurus (assembly GCF_003369695.1). Lineage (NCBI taxonomy): Eukaryota > Metazoa > Chordata > Mammalia > Artiodactyla > Bovidae > Bos > Bos indicus x Bos taurus. The sequence goes on from NC_040090.1 coordinate 37,618,433, forward strand.
GGAAACCCTTTTTATTATTAGGACAGCTTAAATTTAACTACCGAATTCATGTCTCTGAGTCAGAGCTACAATATGCCCCCACATTTAAGGGCACAGAGGAAAACTTCATGGGTACGGACATTATCCAGTAGTGAACAATGGGGAATCAGCATCGCAGGAAGTTCATTTTCAGATGAAGTAAGAGGAAACTGGGGAAGGGAGGAGTTAGGAAACTTAAAATGCAGAACTTGGCTGAAGAACTTAGTACAATATGTTGACTCAGTTGAGACATTTATAGATGCCTATTTTTCCCATGTTCTCTACTGGGTGGCCCAAGAGTTGATTAGGCATCTCCCCTATCCTCTAGGAATTCATCAGCTAGTGATGGGTGTTGAACAATGTAACTGTGCCATTGCTAAAACGAAGGGTGTACTGTGAGAAACTGGACCACTGGAAAAGTCACTAACTTAGCTTGCGGAATTCAGTGAATACTTCTTAGAGGAGGCAACAGATCAGCTTCTGGCTACATCTTGGAAAATGTACAGGTATTTTCTGTCTGTAGGTAGGTTAGAAATATTTCAGGAAATTGAAATATGAAATGTGTGGGAAATCAGTTAGACACAAGTTTACATTCTTGATTGTCATTATGAACACCTAAGTCCCTGGAGTGGAAGGAGCCTGTTTCTTCAGCTTTGGTATATTCAGCAGTGTAGCTCAGAGCTGAGCCACAGAGCTGATTATGACAAAGATAACATGTAGTGACCCCTCCTCATCTTAAAAACATATATTGAATTCAGGTTCAATTGTAGGAACAGAGTTATCCAGAAGGGTGAATCCCAGTTCCTGGCTTTGGGTGCTCAGTTGAGTGAAGGAGTCAGTCAAGCAGACAGGCAACTATAGTAGTGTGAGAATGCTTTGACAGCCATACCTCAGGACTCTTACTGCACTCAAGAATGGACCTATTCCCATATGGAAGGCGATGTGAAGTTGGCCTCAAAAAACTGACTTTGAGTAGAGATTTGAATGACATGTAGGAGGTAACCTGAAAGAGGGCAAGCACTACACTAGAGGCACCATCATGCAGAAAGGTATGATACATTTGGAGAATAACAAATTAACTATAGGATTAAGGTAGGAGACAAGTCTGAGAGGTGACTGAGGCCAGGTCATAGAAGGCCTTTGTGCCAGGATACAAGCTTGGATTTTAACCAGGAAAGCTAATACTGAATCACTATAATGCTGGCTTAGATCAGGTTTTTCAGAGCTAGGTTGTAAAACATTACTGAGTTGTAAAATCAACTTGGTGAGTTGGGACCCTCATTTTAAAAAAGTAAACTAGAAGAGAGTAGACAATATCAATGTACATGATGTTTATAAATAACATTTTGTGATGCTTTTGTTTCAACAATATATATATATACATATATATATATATACACACATCAATATTGTGTTCTGACATAAATGTATTTTGATCTATGGGTCATAGTAAAAAAAATTTGGAGAAACACTAAAGATTCAACACTACAAAACAATTTATCAGATTACTTTTGGTAGCAATTCATAGAAAAAACTCAGGCACAAATGGGAATAATCACTAAAGATTCTCATTATAAAGTATCTTTTAGTTGTTCTGACCTACCATTCTCAGTATCATCTTCAGCCTTGAGCCAGTTGCCTGTTTATCAGAATAATATGTGATCTTAGTCTTACAGAGCCTGGATTCTCACTGCCTCAAATTATTTAAGACCTCTCTATCTCTGAACCCATCAATAGCAAGGGGGTGGATGTACCATTGACTGCCTTTAGACTAATCTGGGGCATTTGTTTGGGAATCAACCCACTGCAAGGAACTGTAATGCAATGTGGTAAATTCAGTGCATTACGAAAACACTGTAGTGGCACCTAGGGTCACTAAGAAGATGGTCAGAGCAGTCACCCAAGAGATGCCAAAAGTGTGTACAAGTCAGGTAGGTAAAAGGGAGCGAGTTCTCTGGGTGGTAGATGAACAAAATGTACTAAGGAAAGCCATGCACAGGGAAGTGCTAAGTGTGTCCGACTCTTTGTGATCCTATGAACGGCAGCCCGCCAGGCTCCTCTGTCCATGGGGATTCTCCAGGCAAGAATACTGGAGTGGGTTGCCATGCCCTTCTTCAGGGAATCTTCCTGACCCAGGGATCCAACCTGTGTCTCTTATGTCTCCTGCACTGGCAGGCAGGTTCTTTACCACTAGCACCACCTGGGAAGCCCATGTATAGGGAAACCTCCAAGACTCTGGAACATAAAATTAGAGACAAGAGAAGTTGGAGCAATGAGCAGATGCCTACTCACTGAGGAGAATCACAGTAAGGAATATGGACTCCTTCCCTATTGGAAAAGAAGAGCAGAGAATTAAGACAGCATATCCCTATCACTATGGCTGCAGTGTAGAGGGAAGTAAATCAGGGGGCTGTGGGAGTAATCCAGGATAGAGAGGTCTTGGATTTTAGACTAGGGAGGCGTGTTTACAGATTTGAGATATGGAAATAAATTTCACATGACGTGCTAATTTTACTGCAGAAAATGAGTGTAACATTAAGTCTCTGACTTTTGTAGTAGTTTCCTTTGGATACTGAGCTTACACTGCCATTGATCTATTGAGACTAAATTTGTTACGTTTTGAGGAGAATGGGCATACTTGGTGAAGCTGGAGCCTGAATAGAGAATCTTTACAAGGAGGAGGGAATTTTTAGTATATATAGGCCTCTCTTGGGAGTTTAGAATTTATTAAATAGGTGCTAGCGTGGATTTGGGGGCATATTTCACCTATTTAGGTGAAGACTTGCCATTTATAGGCCTGATTAGTGAAATTGCTGGAGACGGCAATGGCACCCCACTCCAGTACTCTTGCCTAGAAAATCCCATGGACGGAGGAGCTTGGTGGGCTGCACTGCATGGGGTCACTAAGAGTCAGACACGACTGAGTGACATCACTTTCACTTTTCACTTTCATGTATTGGAGAAGGAAATGGCAACCCACTCCAGTATTCTTGCCTGGAGAATCCCAGGGACATAGGAGCCTAGTGGGCTGCTGTCTATGGGGTCGCACAGAGTCAGACACGACTGAAGTGACTTAGCAGCAGTGAAACTGCTACACTGTTATTTCCCTGGTGTTATCCCAGTGTTTATGTTCAGTCCAGTCCAACTCTGCAACCTGGTGGACTGCAGCCCATCAGACTGTCCATGGAATTTTCCAGGCAAGAATACTGGAGAGGGTTACCATGTCCTACTCCAGAGGACTTTACCAACCCAGGGATTGAACTCGTCTCTTGCACTGGCAGGGGAGTTCTTTACCACTGCACAATCCCTGAGCCTTTAGTAAATGCTTTAGGATTCACATACTCTATCTACTATACAGACTAAAACATTAAAGGGGATGCAGTGTCTCTTGAGACCACTGTGGCACTGGACATGGCCCATCAGGCTGTGAGCTCCTTGATGGCAAAGGTTGTTTCTTCTCAATTCTATATCCTAGTATGTAGCCCAGGGCCCGACATATGGCCAACACTTGTTAACTAGTATATCCCTAGTGCGTAAAATGATGCTGGGTACTAGCAGATGCTGAATAAAACACTTGGGGAACTACTGAAAGCCCCAAAGGAAGGTATATTTCTGGGGCCTAAGAGGAAAAGATACAAAAGTCCAGTCATAACCCACCTGTTACCAATACTTAAAGATGTGGTTTTAATTTTAAGGAAAGTGCTTTTTCTAGGAGTCAAGGCTGACTCCAAGATATCTGGCTAAGGGAAATGAGTTAGTGCCAAAAAAGACAGAAAGGGGACAAATTCTTTTGGAGAAGCATTCAGAGTTCAATGTTTAGTCAATAAATGTTCTAAGTGTCTACTATATGTTACTCAAAATATAATGTCAGAAAGAGCTTTTTTGTAATAGTGAAGACCAACTGGAGTACAGTAAAAGAGATGAGACCTGTGTTGGGAGCAGATCAGTTTCTCAGACTTGGGCAGGTGTCCTGAAACAGGACCAGAGTAGCTGTCACCAAGGCTAGTATCTGTCTGCTAGACTGGTGAGCCCTCCACCTGCAACCTTATTATCTCAAACAGTGTATGGGTTTGGTGGGCCAAATACCCTCTGAAGGTCTGCCCTAAGATAAAAATCTCTTTTTCCCACTGTACTAGCAATCTGGGATCTGCTAGGCCCTATCCCGTATTCATGCAGGGATGACAGCTCTAAGACTTCCCATGACTATCACCAAGTGAAGCCTCTGAGTGTGAGGGATGGGCAGGCTGGCTGGGCCCAGTCTGGCTTCACAGTTCCTAGTGCACATAAAGGAACTTCCTACTTCTCACATCCCCTGACCATTCTGAAGCCGGATTTCCCTCTTCCGAGTTCCCAGAGAGGCCCAGATTTGACAACAATGAAAACTTCCAGGAAATTCCCACGGATTTAACTTCCTAATCTTTCTTCCACTTCTACCCTCTCCTTCACCCCTCCATTCCCACCCCAAAAGGAAGGAGCTTATCCTGCAGTCAACATCCTCTGCTAAATGCTTCCACTCTCCTGGCCAGGTTGATGGTCCTCTCCTCTGAAGTCCATTCAGGATTTGAGGGGAGCACTTGAGGGTAACATGTGATCCTGTCCAGAAACAGAGGAATGGAACCTTGAAGGTTCCTAGGGTACCAGATTATTACAGAAAGTTCACTTCTAGATGTTCACCCTCCTACCCTTGTCAGGAAGTAATCTTTAAGAAATCCCAGGGGCTCAGTCTCTATGCTAGATAACAAAACTCAATCACCTATGGGGGCTAGTTTGGAATTACAGAATACATGCCCCATATAATCAGGCATGAAGAAAAACCAAACTGTGTTAATTCAACACAACCCAGATTAAGAGCCAGAAACATGCCATGAATTTACTATCTCAGTTCTCATTCTCCAGAAATCCAAAGGGGGGAAAACAATCAGTTTACATACATACAATGAATTTTTACCTATTGTGCCAAGAAAAGGGTATCTGGCTCTCAGAAAGTTCTGGGCTCCAGACTCCAATCAGACAGTCCATTTTACAACTCAAGCTCCAGTTCTTAGAGCTTAATAGAGCTCCCAAGGCCTGTGATCATGGGCACTGATGGGGGCCACATGCCCTTTGGCTTCAGTTAAACTTCTGGTGTTTGAGCTGGGTGGGAGCTGCGGGTGCTTGCTTCCTGGTCCTGCCGCAGCCCCCGAAGCAGCTGGTTTAGGAGTGTAAGGTCGCTGTCTCTGCGTGGCAGGGGCAGGGGTGGGAGACAGTTCCCTTTGTACTCAATCACTGCCATTTTGGCCCGATCCTGCTGATTCCGATTTGGGATCTGCAGCATTCTCGTGTAGCCCCCATTCTGACCTTGGTACCGAGGGGCCAGTACTTGAAACAGCTTTGGGATCAAGTCTTTCTCCTAGAGGGGGAGAGTTTTCCAGGAGACAGCAGAGTCAGGCACCATCATTGAGACATTAACTTTCAGCATCCCCAAAGGTAGGGTCCAAACACACACCCCCCTACATCCCTTCCCTCACCCTCTGACGTGGTATTATAAAGTGATCAATTACAGACAATTGTGTAGACTGAGATTCACGTTGAACTCAACGTAGGACATATATCTCTAACTTAGTTCACATTTGTCCGTAAGTGCCTACCTTAATTCTGCCCAGTTCCCTTTCCTCTAACAACTCCCTTCCACTTAGGGACCAAAGGATAAGATCTGGGAAGTGGACAGGATGCACTCACCGTGAGCCAGAAGTCCGCCATGCGCATGGCTCGTTCGTTGGTGTCTCCCAGCTTCCCGTAGTCAATAAGCTGTGAGGACACAACATCACTGACCAAAATCCGAGCAAGAAAGGAGGCGTCAATCTTAATCCTCTAATGCCAAACTACAACCTATTCATTCCAGACACTAGCAAAGCATGTCGCTAATTCAGGGTACCTCTAACCACGCAGTCCTAATCAGGTCTCCATTTGAGGGGCCACAGGAGTAGGTTCAGCTCACGGTAATAAGGAAAGAGACTTCCGGCACTGTTTACCAGGGCGGTCCCAATTCTTCCCCAACTCCAGCCGGATCCCGCCCCCTCAGGCCAGACCTAGGAGAGGAACAAGAGGGTCACGCCCCTTACCTTCTCGGCGTAGCCCCTCAGCTCGTCCACGCGTGCCCATGACGCCTCGATGCGTTCGTGTCGCACCAGTCCCGTAAGCAAGTTCTGCAACAGGTGAATGCGGGACTCGGGACCAAGGCCTAGGCGGCGGTATACGCGGCCGTGGGAGATCGCGGCGGCGAACGACAACCGCATGTTCCCAGCTTCTCCCCGCCCCTGTGAGGCCGGAACTGGAAACTCAGAGACGCGGCCGAGAGGCGGAGCTTAGAGGACTCACGCGCCCTACGTAGCTGCGTGGTGGACGTGTTTGCGCATGTGTATCGGAGCCTGCCTCGTTGGCAGCCTTGGGGAGGGCGGGGACGGGGCGTTGACCTCGTCTGGAGGAGGAGAGACGGGCGGAGTTTGGTCTAGCGAGCGCTGCTGCTTTGCCCGGGAACCAGGCGCCCCCTAGTGTGGAGTGAGCAGGCTGACGGTTTCTCTGGTGCTGCAACAGTGGTCATAGGACCCCGCGCTGGGAAGCTCTGCCAGGAGCTGGTTGGGAGAGTGAGTACCTAAGGGGAAAGTGCCTGGCGGTGTTCCAGTCTTCAGGCCGGCGGACCTGCTCTTTCTGAGGCGCGGGGCATGTGACACGCTTAGCGTGTCATTTTGAAAAGAAAATTGTTTTCAGTAGTAATGGCGAAATGAATGAATAACAATAATAGGAAAGAAACGGAGATGGTGAAAATTTTCTTTCCTTGAAGTTGTTGACTGGAAAAAAAAAAGCACAACGTTAAAGTTGAGAGTTGTTTTATCTAGCAGACAAAACTGAGGACTTGATCCCACGATACAGTAGCTAAGGTAACTTCTAGAGGCTATGGTGGCAGAGGGGGTTGTAGAAGGGGTTTAGGGTGGGTGGGGGGCAGAAAATATAAGAGATTTTGCAGGGAAGACAGGGTAGTTGGAGCATCAAAAGATTACTCTTAAAGAAAGCCAGATATCTCAAGGAATTTAGTGCTTTTCTATGTATGAGAAGATATAAGAGTCTAGGCTCACTGAGATCATTGTTTTGATATGCACCTCAGCTATTGGGGGCTAGTGTCCTGTTTTTTCATGCTGTCTCCTCAGGTTGCTCTATTCATTCAGTGAGTGGCTGCAGTGTCTGATGATTCACTGAGGAGGGTTATGTTTCTGTCCTGATTTTACTTGGGGTTGACTGTGGTGGAGAGGAGGTGCCTGTAGCGGCTGATGACTGCAACATAGTTTGTTTACTGATGTGGCAGGGGACATTTTTAATTCTCAAAGCACATAGAACCATCCTAGTTCAAGAAAAATCACTGTGCTTAAAGGAAAAGCAATGATTTAATATTTTTAAATTACATCACTGTGTTTTTTATTTTAAAAGGGGAAAACATACATATGCATTTATGTGTTAAAGAAATGAACAATAACATTATAGTTTCTGGTTTTAAGCCTTTGTGTCAGCTGATTTGCCATGAGAGATCAGTCGCTCAGTCGTGTCCGACTCTTTGCGGCCCTGTGAATCACAGCTCGCCAGGTCTCCGTGTCCATCACCAACTCCCGGAGTTCACTCAGACTCATGTCCATCGAGTCAGTGATGCCATCCAGCCATCTCATCCTCTGTCGTCCCCTTCTCCTCTTGCCCCCAATCCCTCCCAGCATCAGAGTCTTTTCCAATGAGTCAGCTCTTCGCATGAAGTGGCCAAAGTACTGGAGTTTCAGCTTTAGCATCATTCCTTCCAAAGAAATCCCAGGCCTGATCTCCTTTGCCATGACTTAGTGAAAATTGTTCCTTGTTGAGAAGGCAGTGGCAACCCACTCCATACTCTTGCCTGGAAAATCCCATGGTCGGAGGAGAAGGAAATGGCAACCCACTCCAGTATTCTTGCCTGGAGAATCCCAGGGACGGGAGAGCCTGGTAGGCTGCTGTCTGTGGGGTTGCACAGAGCTGGACATGACTGAAGCAACTTAGCAGCATGTACTCAGATGTGTCCCCCCACAAAAAATATATGCTAAGTCCTATCCGACTCCCATACCTCCTGTATCTCCTTCAGCCAGTACCTCAGGGTGTGACTTTCTTTGAAAATAGAGTCCTTGCAGATGTAATTGGTTAAGATGAGGTCATACTGCACTAGTTCAGTTCAGTTCAGTTGCTCAGTTCAATCGTGTCTCACTCTTTGCGACCCCATGGACTGCAGCTGGACTAGGGTGGATGCCTAATCCAAAATGGCTGGTGTCCTTATAAAAAGAACACTTGTGAAGAGACAGAGACACACAAGGGCAATGCCATGTCACCAGGAAGGCAGAGATCAGAGTTGTCTAATGCAAGACAAGGCTTTCTGGCAAACATGAGAAACTTAAGAGCAAGTGAAACTGTCAAGTGTCCTTTTGGGAGGCTCTGAAGAGTTGTGGTCCTTTATGTCTCAGTGCAGAAAGAATTCAGCGAGAGGCAAAGTGATAGATAAGAACTGATTTATTAGAATAGGACGCTTGTGAGACTTACAAGCAGGCAGACGAGAGGTTGCTGCACCCCAAGAACTTACTGGGCTACAGTTTTATAATCAAAAAGTGAGGAGGAGGAGAAGAAGACTTCTTCGTAATTCTTGAGTAGAGGTCATGCTTCCATCACTTGTTCCTCCTCCAGGCTGGGCAGGGGAGTTTTCTTGTCCCTACGTGGTCAAGCTAGGTCCACAAATTATTGTTTTTTATGTGTGCACAGAGCATGTCCTAACTTACTGAGTTCATTGGTCAGGATGTGGGGCTCATGCTACCATTGTTTTCTTGTTTGGGGCATGTCTCTTGCTTCTGTTACATGGTTTTGTTGCTAAGCAAGCCTGCTTGGTTTTGTGGTTAAGCAAACCTGCTTTCTTGAGTAATCATTAACTTACAGGGGTCTCCCATATATTTTTCTACTTGCAATCCTTTAGTGGGGTTAACTATTTAATCACCTCCTTCTTTCCTTTACTCTGTCCCTGTCACAAGATGTGGAACAGATTCTTCCCTAGATCCTTCAGAGAATGCTTGACCTAGCTGACAAGTTGATTTTGGACTTCTGAACTATAAGATAGTAAATTTCTGCCCAGTTTGTGACATTTTGTTACGGAAGCCCTAGACACATACCCATGTTTGTTAGAAAGCATATTTATATTTGTCATTCTGTTTTCCTCTTAGATAACCAGAGAACACTTCTTGTTAATTTTAGTTTTGAAAAATTTCCTTAGTCTGAAGCAACAATTATGCAAATAAGAAAAGTCTTAAACATATGGATATGTTGGCAGAAAATTATACAAACCACAGTTCACAATAAATTTCAGAAATTGCAGTATTCTCTGTGTCTCATTTATTTGGGATTAATTTTTGCAGCTTTCAGTTATCTCCGCATTTCAGTATAACATCATCATCAGAAAATTCATCCTAAATTTCTACTGGTAAAAGTTGGTTAGATTTTCTTTGCAAAATTCAGGGAAATTGAATATTGACACGTGTTATTTGATCCATTGCTTTAAAAAAGAAATATCCACATGGTGAAAATGTACAGCATCAAACATTGTCTTTATTCATTTAGGTTAGTGCAAATGTAAATGTAATTGTGGTTTTGGATCACAAATTTTAAATCATTATAACTAAGCTCAAACACATCTTTATTAATTAAAATATGAACCAATACAATCAACACGTTTTTGCCAATGAGGCATAAGTTTGTTTATTCCTGTAGTGTAAAAATCTGTGCTTCGAGATTGGTCAAACTGCTGGAAAGCATTTTCTGCCTCCTGCTGGTTGTGGAAGCGTTTTTCCTCCAAACAGTTTTCGAGATGGTTGAAGAAGTGATAGTTGGTTGACGAGAGGTCAGGTGAATATGATGGATGAGGCAAAACATCACAGTCCAATTCATTCAACTTCTGAAGCATTGGTTGTGCAACATGTGGTCAGGTGTTGTCGTGGAGAAGAATTGGGCTCTTTCTGTTGACCAATGCCAGCTGCATGCATTGCAGTTTTTGGTGCAACTCATCTATTTCCTGGAAGGACTGATGCTGAAGCTCCAATACTTTGGCCACCTGATGCAAAGAGCCAATTCATTAGAAAAGACCCTGGTGTCGGGAAAGATTGATGGCAAGAGGAGAAGGGGACGACAGAGGACGAGATGGTTGGATGGCATCACTGACTCTATGGACATGAATTTACGCAAGCTCTGGGAGATGGTGAAGGACAGGGAAACCTGGCGTGTTGCAGTCCATGGGGTCTCAAAGAGTCAAACATGACTGAGCAACTGAACAACAAATCAATTTGCTGAGCATACTTCTCAGATGTAATGGTTTCACTGGGATTCAGAAAGCTATAGTGGATTAGACTGACAGTAGACCACCAAACAGTGACCATGGCCTTTCCTTGGTACAAGTTTGGCTCTGGGAAGTGCTTTGGACTTCTTCTTGGTCCAAGTACTGAGCTGGTCATTGTCAGGTGTCATATAAAATCCATTTTTCATCGCATATCACAATCTGATTGAGAAATGGTTTGTTGTTATTGCATAGAATAAGAGAAGATGACACTTCAAAACATCGATTTTTTTACTTTCCAGTTAGCTCATGAGGCACCCACTTATCGACTTTTTTCACCTTTCCAATTTGCTTCAAATGCCAAATGACTGTAGAATGGTCAACTTGAGTTCTTTGGCAACTTCTTGTGTAGTTGTAAGAAGACCAGCTTTGATGATGGCTCTCAATTGGTCGTTGTCAGCCGCTGATGACTGGGCCATACACTCCTCATCTTCCATGCTTTCATCTCCGTTGCAAAACTCCTTAAACCACCACTGCTCTGTATATTAGTTAGCAGTTACTGGGCCAAATGTGTTGTTAACGTTGCGAGTTGTCTCCTCTGCTTTATGACCCATTTTGAATTCGAATAAGAAAATCAATCGTATTTGCTTTTTGTCTAAAATCTTTTCTGTAGTCTAAAATAAATATAAAATAGACAGCAAGTAATGTCATTAGCAAAAAACCATAAAGCAAGAAGTGCACATTAAAATGATACCTAACATAACCATATATATTTAAGAATGTATTCCAGTATCAAATGGTAAAGTTCAACAATGCAAACCCACAGTTATTTTTGCACCAACTTAATATTTTTTGGCTGTATGAGACTGTCATCTCATCTGTTCTGGCAGTACTCATGTTTTGATTCTTTTTGTCTATGTCACTTTCCTTACATTTTGTTGGTGCATAGTTAATGGCTTTCTATACAATTTTGTGGACTGATGTTCAAGGAACAGTTTTAAACCTTGGTGTCTATTCTGGCTGTTTGCAGATACTTTTGTGTCTGATTGACCTCATTTGAAACTTCATCTCAAAACAAAAAATAACTCAGGAGAGAAAAATCTTATATGAGTAGGGTTATTTTATTTTAATTTTTTTTAAATTTTATTTTATTTTTAAACTTTACAATATTGTATTAGTTTTGCCATGTATCGAAATGAATCCACCACAGGTATACCTGTGTTCCCCATCTTGAACCCTCCTCCCTCCTTCCTCCCCATACCCTCCCTCTGGGTCGTCCCAGTGCACCAGCCCCAAGCATCCAGTATCGTGCATCAAACCTGGACTGGTGACTCGTTTCATACATGATATTATACATGTTTCACTGCTGTTCTCCCAAATCTCCCCACCCTCTCCCTCTCCCACAGAGTCCATAAGACTGATCTATACATCAGTGTCTCTTTTGCTGTCTCGTACACAGGGTTATTGTTACCATCTTTCTAAATTCCATATATATGCGTTAGTATACTGTATTGGTGTTTTTCTTTCTGGCTTACTTCACTCTGTATAATAGGTTCCAGTTTCATCCATCTCATTAGAACTGATTCAAATGTATTCTTTTTAATGGCTGAGTAATACTCCATTGTGTATATGTACCACAGCTTTCTTATCCATTCATCTGCTGATGGGCATCTAGGTTGCTTCCATATCCTGGCTATTATAAACAGTGCTGCGATGAACATTGGGGTACACGTGTCTCTTTCCCTTCTGGTTTCCTCAGTGTGTATGCCCAGCAGTGGGATTGCTGGATCATAAGGCAGTTCTATTTCCAGTTTTTTAAGGAATCTCCACACTGTTCTCCATAGTGGCTGTACTAGTTTGCATTCCCACCAACAGTGTAAGAGAGTTCCCTTTTCTCCACACCCTCACCAGCATTTATTGCTTGTAGACTTATGGATTGCAGCCATTCTGACTGGCGTGAAATGGTACCTCATAGTGGTTTTGATTTGCATTTTTCTGATAATGAGTGATGGGTTATTTTAAATTTATAGTTTTAGAAGCAGGGCTATGTTCTACCACAAGGATGGGAGGCACAAAATGTGCCTGATGTGAACTTGAAAGTTTACAAATTGTTATGAGTTTATCAGTACTGTGAAAAGTAATATATATGGCCTAATCTGACTATGTAACTGATAATTTTTCAAATTAATTTGTGGAATAAAATGTTTTAGTGGATTAGTTTGTAAAAAGTGATAGTTTGAAGTTTACATGTGTTTTATTATAATATGATATCAATTGTAATCGTATCATGCAAAATGCTGGGCTGGATGAATCACAAGCTGGAATCAAGATTTCTGGGAGAAATGTCAACAACCTCAGGTATACAGATGATACCACTCTAATGACAGAAAGTGAAGAGGAACCAAAGAGCCTCTTGATGAGGGTGAAAATGGAGAGTGAAAAAGCTGGATTGAAATTCAACATTAAAAAAGCTAAGATCATGGCATCTGATCCCATCACCTCATGGCAGAGAGATGGGAAAAAAGTGGAAGCAGTGACATATTTTATTTTCTTGGACTCCAAAATCACTGCAGATGGTTACTACAGCTGTGAAATTAAAAGACGCTTGCTCTTTGGAAAGAAAGCTATGACACAGCTAGATAGCATGCTAAAAGGCAGAGACATCACTTTGCTGACAAAGGTCAGGATAGTCAAAGCTGTGGTTTTTCCAGTAGTCATGAATGGATGTGAGAGTTGGACTGTAAAGAAAGCTGAGCACTGAAGAATTGATGCTTTTGAACTGTGGTGTTGGAGAAGACACTTGAGGGTCCTTGGACTACAAGGAGATCCAACCAGTCCATCCTAAAGGATATCAGTCCTGAATATTCATTGGAATGATTGTTGCTGAAGCTCCAGTACTTTGGCCACCTGATGCAAAGAGCTGACTCATTGGAAAAGACCCTGATGCTGGGGAAGATTGAAGGCAAAAGGAAAAGCGGGTGTCAAAGGATGAGATGGTTAGACAGCACCACCAACTCAATAGACTTGAGTTTGAGCAAACTCAAAACTATGAGCCAAACTCACATTTTTGGCTATGAGAGTCTGTCCTCTCTTGTTTGTTCTCCCAGCAGTATTCATGCTTTGATTCTTTTTGTGTATGTCAGTTTCCTTACATTTTGTTGGTGCATCAGTAATGGCTTTCTTTACAATTTTGTGGATTGATGTTCAAGGAACAATTTTAAATCTTGGTGTCTTACTGGTGTTCAAGGAATATTCTGGCTGTTTGCAGATACTTTTGTGTCTGATTGACCTCATTTGAAACTTCATCTCAAAGCAAAAGATAACTCAGGAAAGAAAAATCTTACATGACTAGGGTTGTTTTAAATTTATAGTTTTAGAAGCAGAGCTATGTTCTACCACAAGGATTGGAGGCACAAAATGTGCCTAATGTGTGCTCTGGGAGATAGTTGAGGACAGAGGAGCCTGGGTGCTGCAATGCATGGGGTTGCAAAGAGTAGGACATGACTTAGCAATTGAACAACAACAACAACGATCCGTTGTTTAGCACTTAGAGAAACAAAAGATTTTTCTTTGAGAGTTATTGTATCACTAACATTGTTTAGCATAGTCATGCAATGTGATGAAAATCAGATTAACTTTCTTTCAGTTTTCTTACTATTTTAAAATTCTTTACAGACAATTCACCTTCTTATGCTTACACTGGGCCAGGCTATGTCTACCTCCCAACCCTTGCTACTCACTGTCTGAGAGATTTTAAGAATAGAATTGCTCTGGTGTCAGAAGCCTCTACTCTGAATGACTGCATCCTCTTCTGCTGATGCCTTCATGAAGCAATGTCCTGCAGCCTGTACAGGGATCAAGTGTTCAATAGGGAATTTAGTGATGATGGTGAAAAGGAATTGTCGATTGGATTCCAAGCCAACTTTTGATTCTATCCCTAGAATCCTGAATGTTGTGAAGTATCATAGGGACTACCTCCTTCTGGATTTTCTTTTTCCTCTTAGGTCAGGGTCTTCACACCTTTCTGGATCAGTCCAGCGTTCTAGGAAGGATTGGACAAAGACAGAGCTCGTCTCTGTTGTCAGATGGAATTGTGATCATATTGGGCTTAGTGAAAATGAGTTTCCCAAATTTGAATCATTGAAATATTGAAGAATATAATTAATCAAACCATCCCAAATGAAAACAAGAAATCTTGTAAGCAGTTGAATTTAGGAAAATAAATCACTAATCTATATGCAACTAAAGTTGAAGTGGTCCAGGGCTAGAGAGGGACATGGAGTTTGGATAGAAATCAGCATAACCCTCTGTGGTGACACTTCCCTCTGGAAATGATGACTATTGATAATTCCAGCTTGGCTTATTCTCCTCACGTGTGTTCTTTCCCCTCTCTACTTCATTTCCTTGTATTATTTGTGAGATGAACTGCCTGCTGATGAAATTATAAGGTCCTTTAAGGTCAGAGAAGGACTGTGATTCATGTATCCTATCTCCTCTCCCTGCCTACCTCCAACCTAGTTCTGTGCTGCTCTCAATAACCCCCTGCAAAGTCTTTCAATAAAAGTTTGTAAAAAAGAAAATTTGGATTTTTGTTTCTTTGTGTCCCTTGATGATTTCACTTTTACTTATATCAATTGTTTATCTTCCACTTTCTCTTTCATCTGATAAATATTTGCTGAGAATTTACTATATGGCTAGGTACATTGCTTGTTAGCTACCTTTCATTATAGTTCAGTCGCTCAGTCGTGTCCGACTCTTTGCAATCCCATAGACTTCAGCATACAAGGCTTCCCTGTCCATCACCAACTCTGGAGCCTACTCAGACTCGTGTCCATTGAGTCGGTGATGCCATCCAACCATCTTATCCTCTGTCGTCCCCTTCTCCTCCCACCTTCAATCTTTCCCAGCATCAGGGTCTTTTCCAATGAGTTGGTTCTTCGCACCAGGTGGCCAAAGTATTGGAGTTTCAGCTTCAGCATCAGTCCTTCCAATGAATTTTCAGGACTGATTTCCTTTAGGATTGACTGGTTTGATCTCCCTGCAGTCCAAGGGACTCTCAAGAGTCTTCTCCAACATCACAGTTTGAAAGCATCAATTCTTTGGCACTGAGCTTTCTTTATAGTCCAACTCTCCTTTCATCACACTTCAACACCAAACATCTCACTAATTGTACCTCTCACAGTACATCCCTTTCTCTGTGATCTTTTGCTATTGAGTTTAAATTATTAAAAAGTTTTCTCTAGCACATTTCTTCTTATGAATCTGAACTCACACATGACACTGACTGTATGTAGTATTTGCAGTGCATCTGACTTGCTTTTGCTTTGGGTCTGTCTCTTACCATAGCTGACATATTTCTTCATCGCTGGGAGTTGGAACTTTCATTTAGCCCATGGAATTCTCTAGGCCAGAATACAGAGTGGATATTTCCCTTCTCCAGGGGATCTTCCCAACCCAGAGGTTGAACCTAGGTCTCCTGCATAGTAGGTGGATTCTTTACCACCTGACCTACAAGGGAAGCCCAAGAATACTGGAGTGGGTAGCCTATCCCTTCTCCAGGAGATCTTCCTGACCCAGGAATCAAACCAGGGTCTCCGGCATTGCAGTGGGATTCTTTACCAACTGAGATGTGAGAGAAGCTCACCCTTTTATTCCCTACCCACTGTCTTAGAAACCCTAAAGCCATTTAAAAGTTGGACAGTAGACCCATCAGAGTAGATAATAGCTATAAACTTCATCCATTTGAAAGAAACCTTGCTGATTATCCAGCCTACCTGTTCTTAACCTTTTTTGTGCCTTTTGACCAAGACTGATGAATTCTGTTCTTCTGAAAAATAGTTTTATAATGTAAAATGAATTTAAAAATATTATAAAGGAACCAATTATTAATATATTGAAACACCTCATAATATTTATAAAACTCTCCAAATTGCTTTACAACCCATTTTGAATTCGAGTAAAAAAATTGCTAGAATTTGCTTTTTGTCTTATAGTCTAAAATAAATATAAAATACACAATAATATCATTAGCAACATAACATAAAATGAGAAATGAGCTTTAAAATGATGTGCAATATAACCACATTTATTTAAGAATGTATTCCAATATCTAAAAACAGCAAAGTTGAGCAATGCAAAACCACAATTATTAATAGCTTCTCTTTCTTTACTGATTTCATTTATTTTATCTCTCTTTTTCTTCCTTGATGTGTTTTGCTAGAAGTTTATCAATTTTATCTCATCAAAGAACTAGCTTAGTTTCATTGATCTTTTCACTTTTCAGTCTCTTTTTCAATTATTTTTTCTCCAAGCTTATTATTTTTCTTTTATGAGCTTCAGGTTTTGTTTGTACTTTTTATTCTCATTCCTCTAGGTATAAGGTTAGTTTGTTTATTTGAGACTTTTTTGTTTCTTTGTTTTCTTTAGGTAGGCCTATATTACTATGTACCTCCCTGTTAGAGCTTCTTTTGTTCTACCTCATAGGTTTTGGAGCATTGTGTTTTCATTTTCAGTTGTCTTGAGATTGGTTTTTAAATTTTATCTTTGATTTCCTCAAGGAACCATTTGTTGTTTAGTAGCATGTTGTTTAGACCACAAGTTTATGGTTTTTCTAGTTTTTTTTTAGTTATATTCTTGTTTTATCCTGCTGTGGTCAGACAAGATAGTTGATATAATTTTAGTTTTCTTATATATACTAAGACTTGTTTTATGGAGTTGCATATGATTTATTGTTGAGAATGTTCCTTGGGCACTTGAATATGTATTCTGTTTTATTTGAATGATATTTTTTGTGTATCTAATAAGTCAACCTGATCAAATGCATGGTTTAAGGCCCATATTTCTTTATTGATTTTCTGCCTGGATCATCTGTTCAGGGATGTAAGTGGGCTTTTAAATTCCTGTAAGTGAAAAGTGAAAGTGAAGTCACTCAGTCGTGTCCGACTGTTAGCGACCCCATGGACTACAGCCCACCAGGCCCTCCGTCCATGGGATTTTCCAGGCAAGAGTACTGGAGTGGGGTGCCATCGCCTTCTCTGTTAACAGTGGCTAGGCATATTATATTTACTTGGAGCTGGTATACTTGGTGACAGCCTTAGTGCCCTCGGACACTGCGTGCTTAAATTCCTGTACTTTTATTGTATTACTGTTCATTTCTCCCTTTATGCCTGTTAATATTTGCTTTATGTGCTTAGGGGGCACCTCTATAGGGTGAATTGATAGTTACAAGTTTGGAAATAATAGCTGAATCCATAAGAAATCAATTGACATTCAAATTTCAATTTTATGTACTTTTTTTTGGTAGAGAAGTCATTATGCAACACATATATCTGATAAAGTGCCTACATGGAAAGAACTATAAAATCACCACAAAATGAATATGGATGAGAGACTTGAGCAGGCACTTTATAAAAGTGAATATTCAGATAGTCACAAGGAATGAAGGAATTCCCATCTCAGTAGTAATCAGGGAAATGCAAACTATAGTGAGTTACTAGTACTACATAGTTCAGAGTGACTAAAATTTAAAAGAGTGATAATAGTGTTAATAAACATGAGAAGCAATGGAAACACTCATATATTGCTGCTGCTACGCCACTTCAGTCGTGTCCGACTCTGTGCGACCCCATAGATGGCAGCCCACCAGGCTCCCCTGTCCCTGGGATTCTCCAGGTGAGAACAGTGGAGTGGGTTGCCATTTCCTTCTCTAATGCATGAAAGTGAAAAGTGAAAGTGAAGTTGCTCAGTCGTGTCTGACCCTCATCGACCCCATGGACTGCAGCCTTCCAGGCTCCAGGTTATAAATTTGTACAGCTACTTTATTTTATTTTATTTTTTTTCCTTTTTTTTTGATTATGCGTTGTTTTTATTTTTTTTATCATTATTATTATTTTTTACTTTACAGTATTATATTGGTTTTGCCATAGATCAATATAGAACAGTCTTTTGTACAGCTACTTTAAAAATTGACTGTTATTCTCTCCTAAAGTTGAAGAGACATCTAGATATGTAGATAAACTATGACCCAGAAATTATTCTCCTGGTATATACCTAATGGAAATGTGTGAGTAAATGCTACAAAAGACATGTGCAAGAATTCTTAGAGCAGCAGTATTTAAATAAACACAAGCTGAAGAAAATTCAAATGTTTGTAAGTAGTATAATGGATAAATGAATTGTGATATATAGTGGAATATTATACAATGATGAAAAACCCAACTGTAGTTCCATTTAGTAACAGATAAATTTCCCAAACACTATTGAGTGAATGGAAGTCAGACATGAAACAATTACACTGAATCATTCAATTTGACTGTTCAAAAACAGAACTCATCTATGGTGTTGAACCTCTGGAATAGAGAGAGGGTATAGTTACTAGAAGAGGACATGTGAGGGAGGTGATTCTAGGAGGTTGGTGATGTTCTGTAACTTTTCCTCCATGGTGGTTAAATTGATGTGTGTGTTATGGAATAATTCCATGAGCTATACATGTGTAATTTGTGTTGTTGGTTTTTTTTTTTTTTTTGGTAGTATAACTCTTGTATTCAGTTAAAAATAGGTTTAAAAAAATTACAGGTTTTATAGCCTCCTGACTCTCCAAGAGTTATTTCTCTTTCATTCTATGAGTCGGTGTGATATAATGAATAAAGGAACTCCCCCCCTGCAAAAAAAAAGATATCTATTTTCTAATCCCCAGAAGCTGTGAATATATTGCTTTATATGGCAAAAAGAACTTTTCAGATGTGACTAAAGATATTTAGTCACAAGATTGGGAGATTATTATGGGGGTTGTGACGAATGTAATCAGAAGGGTCCTTATGAGAGGGAGGTGTTGGAGGTCAGAGATAGAGTGATGTTGCATGCGGACAACTTGACTGGTCACTGACAGCTTTGAAGATGGATGGAGATTGTGAGCCTAGGAAGGAGGGCAGCCTCTAGAAGCTGGAAAAGGCAAGAGAACAGACTTTGCTTTAGAGCCTCCAAAAGGAATGCAGCTTTGCCAATAATTTGTGTTTAGCCCCATAAGACCTAATTTTGGACATATCACCTCTAGAACTATAAGAGAATTAACCTGTTGTTTTAAGTCACCAAATCCGTGGTAATTTGTTACAGTAGCAATAGGAAACTAATAGTGGTAGTTCATGGGCAGTGTACTCTGACAGGTACAATGTCAGAGTACACTGTCCATAATAGGTGTTCTGCAATTGTGCTGAATGTATGATCACGCTTCAAAAGTGTCATTCCTCAGTATGGTAAAGGGATTTTTGAAATAAATAAGGATGTTGAGAATTCACCCAGTATGATGTGATGTGACCAGGCAGTTTGTACCAGTCTCTTTCCCTCTAATCTTCAAACTTCCATAGACATGAAAGGCTTAGAGTCTGGAGGTGGAGGAAAAGAGCATAGGGTTTGTAGTTATCAGGCACAACAAAATTGGAGATGAGGATGCAGATGAAGATGGTATGATTAGGACTTTCCCTTGTCTGTAAAAGGCTTTGGTATCAAGAGGGTGGTTACAATATTTTACAAAAGAAATAAGACGGAGGTAATAATTCTCTTGATATCCCAAATGGACTTAGTTGTTGTAGTTCAACCACTCAGTCATGTCCCACTCTTTGCAATCCCATGGACTGCAGCACGTCAGACTTCCCTGTCCTTCACCATCTCCCAGAGCTTGGTCAAACTCATGTCCATTGAGTTGATGATGCCATCCAACCATCTTGTCCTCTGCTGTCCCATTCTCCTCCTGCCAACAGTCTTTCCCAGGATCACAGTCTTTTCCAATGAGTCCATTCTTCGCATCAGGTGGCCAAAGAATTGGAGCTTCAACATCAGTCCTTCCAGTGAATATTCAGGATTGATTTCCTTTAGGATCAACTGGTTGGATCTCCTTGCAGTCCTAGGGACTCTCAAGAGTCTTCTCCAACACCACAGTTCGAAAGCATCAATTCTTCAGCACTCAGCTTTCTTTATCATCCAACTCTCACATCCATACATGACTATTGGAAAAACCATAGTTGTGACTATAGGACCTTTGTTGGGAAAGTAGTGTCTCTGCTTTTTAATATGCTGTTTAGGTTTGTCATAACTTTTCTTCCAAGGAGCAAGCATCTTTTAATTTCTTGGCTGCAGTCACCATACACAGTGATTTTGGAGCTCAAGAAAAAAAAGTCTGTCACCATTTCCATTGTTTCCTCATCTATTTGCCATGAAGTGGTGGGACTGAATGCCATGATCTTCGTTTTTTGAATGTTGAATTTTAAGCCAGCTTTTTCATTCCTCTTTTACCTTCATCAAGAGGCTCTTTAGTTCCTCTTCACTTTATGCCATAAGGGTGGTGTCATCTCCTTTTCTGATGTTATTGATATTTCTCCCTTGAATCTTGATACCAGCTTGTGCTTCATACAGCCCAGCATTTTGCATGATGTACCATGCATATAAGTTAAATAAGCAGGGTGACCATATACAGCTTTGACCTACTCCTTCCCAATTTTGAACCAGTCCATTGTTCCATGTCCCGTTCTAACTGTTGCTTCTTGACCTGCCTACAGGTTTCTCAGGAGGCAGGTAAGGTGGTCTGGTATTCCCATCTCTTGAAGTATTTTCCACAGTTTGTTGTGATCCACAGATTTAAAGGCTTTAGCATAGTCAATGAAGCAGAAGTAGATATTTTTCTGGAATTCCCTTGCTTTTTCTATGATCTAGCGGGTGTTGGCAATTTTATCTCTGGTTCCTCTGGCTTTTCTAAATCCATCTTGAACATCTGAAAGTTGTCAGTTCATGTACTGTTGAAGCCGAGCGTGGAGAATTTTGAGCATTTCTTTGCTAGCAAGGGAGATGAGTTCTATTGTGCGGTAGTTTGAGCATTCTTTGGCATTGTCTTTCTTTGGGATTGGAATGAAAACTGACCTTTTCCAGTCCTGTGGCCACTGCTGAGTTTTCCACATTTGCTGGCACATTGAGTGCAGCATTTTAACTGCATCATCTTTTAGGGTTTGAAATAGTTCAGCTGAAATTCAGTCACCTCCACTAGATGTGTTCTAAGGTCTACTTGACTTAGCACTCCAGGATGCATTCTAGGTGAGTGATCACACCATCGTGGTTATCTGGGTCATTAAGATCTTTTATGTCTAGTACTTCTGTGTATTCTTGCCACCTCTTCTTAATATCTTCTGCTTCTGTTAGGTCTGTACCATTTCTGTCCTTTATTGTGCCCATCTTTGCATGAAATGTTCCCTTGGTATCTCTAATTTTCTTAAAGAGATCTCTAGTCTTTCCCATTCTATTGTTTTCCTCTATTTCTTTGCACTGATCACTTAGGAAGCCTTTCTCATCTCTCCTTGCTATTTTTTGGAACTCTGCATTCAGATGGATGTATCTTTCCATTTGTTCTTTGTCTGTAGCTGCTCTTCTTTTCTCAGCTATTTGTAAGGCCTCCTCAGGCAACAGTTTTACCTTTTTGCATTTCTTTTTCTTGGGGATGGTCTTGATCCCTGCCTCCTGTACAGTGTTACAAACCTCCATCCATACTTCTTCAGGCACTCTGTCTATCAGATCTAATCCCTTGCATCTATTTGTCACTTCCACTGTATAATCGTAAGGGATTTGATTTAGGTCATACCTGAATTGCTTAGTGGTCTTCCCTGCTTTCTTCAATTTAAGTCTAGTTATAATTACTATGGAGAAGGCAATGGCACCCCACTCCAGTACTCTTGCCTGGAAAATCCCATGGACGGAGGAGCCTGGTGGGCTGTAGTCCATGGGGTCGCTAAGAGTTGGACACAACTGAGCGACTTCACTTTCACTTTTCACTTTCATGCATTGGAGAAGGAAATCGCAACCCACTCCAGTGTTCTTGCCTGGAGAATCCCAGGGACGGGGGAGCCTGGGGGGCTGCCATCTATGGGGTTGCACAGAGTCAGACATGACTGAAGCGACTTAGCAGCAGCAGCAGCATAATTACTAAGATCTGTTCCCAACCATAGAACACTTCTGACACTAAAAATGTGGGTTTTCCCTACCAAACAGTTCTCTAATTCTGTGCAGATACCAACTGGGTGTCCTACAATTTAATTCAATTCTGACACTAAGTACCTGGAGTTGGTTCAGACCTCCCTTGTTAAGGGCTCAGCCCCACCAGACTGCCCTCCTACTTCAGATAGCAATTGCAAATTTTGGGTACCTAGTTTTCTACAAGTTGTCTGACTTGTCTTAAAATTTGGGATTCCCATGACCCTCTTTTCTAGTTTGATAATTTGCTATGACAGCACGTGGAAATCAGGGACTTTTCTTATTTATAGCTAAATATATATGGGAGATATATATTTATATATCCTTATAAAGGATGTTGCTGCCGCTGCTGCTAAGTCACTTCAGTCGTGTCCAACTCTGTGCAACCCCATGGACTGCAGCCTACCAGGCTCCTCCATCCATGGGATTTTCTAGGCAAAAGTACTGGAGTGGGGTGCCATTGACTTCTCTGATAAAGGATGTTAGAAAATATATAAATGAAGAACCTGATTAAGAGGTAAATAATATGAGGTATGGAAGTGTCCTGAATACAAGGGCTTCTGTGACTGTGGAGGTTAGGGTACACCAGCTTTCTGCGTGTGGGGGTGTTCACCACTCTAGAAGCTCTGCAAACCCTTTCCTTTTCAGTTTTATGGAGGTCCCATGACATAAGCATGATTAAATCATTGGCAACTCTGGATTAACTCAGTCTCTATCCTCCTGGAGGTGTGAAGGGATTTGGAGCTGAAAGTTCCAACCCTCTAATCACATGGTTTCTTTGGCAAGCAACCTCCATCCTGAAACTATCTAGGGGGCTCATACAGAGTCACCTTATTAACATAAACTCAAGTATTCTCGACAGGGATTTTTTAGGAGTAACAAAAGAGGCTCCTCTCATCCCTGTAACTCACGAAGTTCCAAAAATTCTAGGAGCTCTGCTCCAGGAACCTGGACAAAGACTGGATGTATCTTTATTATTATTATTATTTTTTGTATCTTTATTATTATATCACAATATTGTACTAGTTAATAATGAGAAGTAATTGAAAACATCTCCTGGAAGCAGCCCCTTCCTTTTCCAGAAGAGACTCATCTGTGTTGCCAGTTTATTTCTCCTCTTGCCCCTCTTCCTCATTTTTCTTCATCTGTGTGTAACCTGTTCATTGAATGAGTAGGACTCAGTGGTGTATAATTGGAATATTCCTTTATTTATCTCTACTCTCTGCTTGCCACCATGTTATTTTGGTTCTCCCCTCCCCCATTCCTGGTAATATTCTTGGGAAATTTCTAGTCACTTTTGGTATTAGAATATCTAAAGTCTTAGGCATTAAAAAGTTTAGTCCTATCTACTATCAAAACTTCCATCTCTCATTAAATCCTAAGCTGGCTCCTTGACCACCTTTCACCACCTCCATCAAGTTCAGGCCTGATTTACAATTTCATTGGACAGTAGGGAGTAAGTATGTCATAGCCTGTTTTTTTCTCATTTCTTTACTTCCTTTCCTCCTCTATTCTCATTATTTGGTTTGAGGGATGAGAGCTGAAGGGTAGCTGGTGCTATTTGTGGTTTTTCTTTTAGTTGTTGAATATACAATAGGGGCTTATTGTGGTTGTGCTTTTGTGGAGTCTTCAGAATGCGCCCATACACTTAATGACCTGATAGTGTAAGCTACCAGCACAACACATTGATGGATTTGTGGATAACGACCCATCCCAGCATCCTGGGATGAATCCTACTTGATCACTGTATATGAGCCTTTTAATGTATTTTAGAATTTGGTTTGCTAATATTTTTTTTTTGAGAATTTTTGCTTCTGTGTTCATTAGAAGCTTCTGTGTTCAGAAAAACACATTTTGCTTCTGTGTTCATTCTGTGTTCATTCACTGCCCTAATGTCTTCAACTGTTTGCTGACCTGTTTTGCTGACATCCCAGGGTAACCTGTTTGACTTTCCCCTCATTCCTGCTTCTGGCAGTATATTTCCAGTTGTCTCTGCTAAAGTGGGCAGTGGGAGGGGTGGGCAGGGTGAGAAAACTGTTGGGCAGAGGATCCAATCTGTATCCCATGGACCTTGGAGAAATTCAGCATCTTGTTCAGGAGTAGAGGACACTAGTGACCATGAGCAGGCAGCCCCAGCCTCCATGTTAACTACCATTATTGCCGTTTCTGAAGGTTGCTCAAACTCAGTGATGCTATCTAAACATCTCATCCTCTGCTGCCCTCTTCTCTTTTTGCCTTCAATCTTGATATCTCCTCCAAATTAAAAGACATATAAGTCTATCTTAAATCCCTATGGATTTCAGGATGACAGAAATATTTAGTCTGTAACAGTCCATAATACATTTCATTTACTTAGAGACCTAAGTGAAAATCTTCTTAGTGCAAATTTCCATCTTTTTTAAAGCATGTGCTGGTGCTCAGTCATGTCCAACTCTTTGCAGCCTCATGGACTGTGGCCCAACAGTCTCCTCTGTCTATGGAATTTTCCAGGCAAGAATACTGGAGTGGGTTGCCATTTCCTTCTCCAGGGGATCTTCCCAGCCTAGGGGTTGAACTTCGCTGTCTCTTTTATCTCCTGCATCGGCAAGTGAGTTCTTCACCATTGGTGCCACCTGTGAAGCAACTCACATCGTATTTGTGTTATTTATCTTGTCCTAGAATCCATCACTCTCCTAGCCCCATTCCTGCAGGACTTGTCCTCTCTTGCTTAAATTACTCTGGAAATTCCGTACGTCTATTGATGTGGTGACCCCTAATTCCTTTGTTTCCATGATCCACATTTTCAGTGACTCTGAGAGACTGTACTGATCATGTGAACCTTACCTCCAGTGACCTTACAACTCTGGCCATCTCTAATCCCTGTGACCTACACTGGGCCCAGCATCTCCCACTTTTCATGACTATAGGATTCTCATCCCTATGAACTCTGTCACTCTACTCCAGTGTTCCTAATATCTCTCTTACTGACCTTAGCCCATTGACACTTTGATCCTGACCCCACCTTGATGGCACTTTACTCTCCACGACTATCACAGAAAACCATATTCATATGTTTCCATCTACCCTCATTCCCAACTTATGTCTAGCCATTTTGTAGGGAACTTTTGACACTGTCTCTGAATTGCATTTAGTAATCACTCTACTTAAATGCCTGAGGAATTGATAAAAATTATTTGTTTATACACAAGAATTTTGCCTGAAAATCAAAGTTAATTATAATACTTCTTAGTTAAAAGTTTTAATGGACTTATTGAACAAATATGAAAAGCATTGAACAAATGTTAACATTGCACAGTTATCAAGGATGCAGTGATGTCAGAGACAGGTGCTATATTGTGCGTGGGTTCTGTTTTTATCACTATTTCAACTTTGTTCTATTTGGAGGCTCCTCCAACTCTCAGTGAGACTATTAAAGAACAAAAGGAAAATCCATCTATTCAAACAACTGCTTTCTATACAGCTTTTCTGTTTCATGATTTCTTCTGGAGACATGGTCACTTGACCTGAAACTGAAGAGTATGCTTGGGGCACAGAGATAGCAGAGTGAGTGCTCCTATCACCCCACTCTGAAGATCCAAGTCCTTTGATTGTTCTTCTTTGCACTGTATGTTTTCATACAGACTGTGGAGGGGTAGAGAGTGTACCCTTAAATAGAAGCCAATGAATGGCTCTATGTCAGACATGAGTAACTTTTTCCTTTGCATCAGGAGTCCTTCAGATCATCAGCTTTGAGAACCTAGCATAAGTCATTGTTTCAGAACGTATAGGTTTGCAGAATGGAGATTTCCTCCCTTCTCAGGTCCTTGGTTGGCTTCAGCATGTTCTCCGTTTTTATTTCTGATCATGACTCTATGGCTCAAATAGTGTGAAAAGACACAAAGGTGCTTGATTGGAGATAAGCATTTTCTTACATTTTAATATTCAGAAACATTTCTTATTGAATTATCACTATGGTTTAGTCACTAAGATGTGTCTGACTCTTGTGACCCCATGGACTGTAGCTAGCCAGGCTCCGCTGCCTATGGGATTCTCCAGGCAAGAATACTGGAGTGGGTTGCTATTTTCTTCTCCAGGGAGTCTTCCTGACCCTGGAATCGACCCCAGGTCTCCTGCATTGCAGGCAGACTCTTTACCGATTGAGCTATGAGGGAAGCCCCGATCTGGTCCACAGCCTTAATTAAAATGGCCCTTTTTCCCTGGTCATAAATCTTGTTCCATAAACGGGTCCTTCTCAGACTTGTACAGAGCTCTAGGCTCTGAATACCTAAACTCCAGTGAATTTTTTCTTTACCTTAAAAAAAAAAAACATGCACAGGCAAGTGCCAAAGTGCCCAGGAAGAAGAGAAAATGGTTAAATTAGAAAAAGTTATTTAACTTCTATTTTTCATACTTGTTTAATATTGTTTCCTGAATTGATGCAGGCTCTATCTTGGCCAAGTTTCTGTTTTTTTTTTTTTTAATTCCTATAATAAAATAGCTCTAAATGGCATTATATTTGAGAATTGGAAATCTTGAATTTCCTATGATTGTTTTTGCATTCAAGCATTAATAACTCTTCCTCACAATTTCATAGAGTGAAAAAAAATACACTTAGAAATGAAAAGAATTTGTAACTTCCAGTGAATAACTGTATGTTGATAAAAATATTCATATAGTTATTCTATAGATTTTGTAGCAGTCTGCAATGATTTTAATTTCCCTCTATAAAAATGAATTTCTTAAAGCTTTATATAATGTTACATATTTAAAAATAAAAACATTCAGAATAATATAAAATATGCAGTTATATTAAATGGACTATTCAATTTTATCATGTACTCATATGTATCAGTTATCTGTTTTTAAAGAAGAAGGAATTGAGGCAAAGAAAAATAATGTTCTTACTCAAGAAATCTTCAACTCTTGCTATGATTGATTTAGTTTTAGATGTTTCATTTGAAAAAAAATTGATATGAGGAAGGTTTTCATTTTGAGTGGCTGGTATTTTAGGCTTGTTCTGGTAATGTGCCTTCTTGGTTTAGATACTGGAACTCTTATCTGGTCATCGAGTATTAATTTTTTTTCAAGTCATCAAGCACATCCTGCTTTGTGATTTTGTTCCAGGCATCAGGAATTTCACCTTTATTGATAAATCTTTTGTGATGTTTTTCTTCTAGCTTTGATCTGAAGTGACAGACAAACCATTTCCAGTATGGCTGGGTGGATGTGTCTGGGGTGATGCTCCATGTGGCATATTCCCCTCCTGCTTGTCGATAGGTCTTATATAGGATTGTCCTGCCATCATTCAAAACAAAATCACAATCACTTGCTACCAGACTAGTACAGTGTTCAATGACAAAATGGTCTGTTTGATACCACCCCCATCCACTGAGAGCCTTTGGACGGTGGAAGGGAACACTGTGGTCTCCTTCATGGGTAGGGATTGTGTTTGTACAAATTGCTTTACAGAAGGGACACTGTTTCCAGCAGCCACAGAGATGTTCAAAGAGCATTTTCTGGATTTCAGGAATCATTTCTTCTACAAGTCTAGACAAACAGTTCTGTTCTTCACTGTTCATTGCAGAATCCAAAGCTTTACTCATGGCCTCTTTGATAAACTCGATATCTTTTATCTCCTGGTGTTCAATGCTTATTAAGTCTTTTCGTGGGAAGATCAAGGTACTCCCCAGGTGATCACAGAACAAATCTAACCACCCAGACACTGTGCTGCTTTTATCTTTAGCTATTGCTGTAGATGCATGTATAGCTGAGAGGATGGCAATCTTGATGTCATCTAAACTCATTTGTAGAAAAGTCTTTATTTTTTCACTTCCTGTGTCAGACAAATATCTTTTAACATGGTTTTCAATGTAATTCTTAAAAAATGATTCTGGGATTATGAAGGTACTGGCAGTAGTTATCAAAATTTTCCTCTTCTGCCAGAGAGATGAGAATGTGTTTCTCCAGGTTAGCTCTGTTTTCACTGAATGCCCGGCAGGTGGTTCGAATGTCCCCAGCAATTTTGAGGGCCATGTTTTTCCTTATGGTGCTGGAGACAGCAGGTGTGAGTTTCTTCCACAGAAAATCAACAAACATTTTAATTGAAGTTGCTCCTTGACAAGAGATCTTAAAGCTCATGAAGAAATCATCTTTCTTGCATTGCAGATAGTGTACAGGATCATTTGCCCTCTTGAATGCCTTGTGCATCTCCTTAAACTTCACTGATGCTCTTTGGAATAAATACAATGATAAGTCTATTTCATATTTTCTTGTAAATGTGTATCTTTTCTGAGTGGGTTCAGACTTCACCTCCTCTTCTATTATTCTCAGGATTTCATGGAAATAAGTTAGATTGTAATCATGCTTTTGCTGACATATTTTGTTAACAGTTTCATTAACTTTTGAAATAAGGCAGTCAGTAGTTGTATTTATGGAGTGTATATCCTGGTTCTCTATTGTCATTGTAGAGAGTTCCCCAGATTTCCTGTTCATCTTAACATGGTTATCATAGTTGATTTCAAACTTTTCTCCAGAAGAGTTCTTCAGTATGCTTACTATGTCTTTTTCCTTTTTGAAATATTCCAAAAGGATGTTTTCAGAATCCACTTTAATTTCAGGGTCTGTGGCTGGAGGGAGACTTGAGGACACATCATAGACCCATTTTTTCCAAACTGAGTTGAATTTCTCATGGAGCTCTTCCTCGCTCAATTCGGTGCCATTTAGTGATAAAGCCAAATTCCGGCTTTTTTCCAATAATTCCTTTTCATAACTTGACTTTTTGTTATCCAGTTTTTCTTGATTTTTTTTTAAACTAATAAGTTCTTTGGCTTTTCTTTGGACATCTAAAATTAGTTCCTCTTTAAGGGTTATTAGTTTATTTTCAAAATTTCCTTTCCACTGAACCAGCACTTCACTATCTGGGTCTTCATAAAAATATTTTTCAAGTTTTTGCTTGATGGCTTCATATATCTCTCTAACAGAAGCCTCCAGGGTATATGTTTTGAGTGTCTGGATTTTTCCATTCTGAATCTGGTTGATCAGCTGGTCCTGTAATCTCTGCATATGACTCCTCAGCTCCCATGTCCAGGAGTTATACATGGTTTCCAGTTTGCTCATGGCCATGACTTCTTGAGTGTTCCTGAAACTGAAAATAAAGTTCTCATTCAGTAGGGCTCTCCACAGATCTTGAACTCGGAATTTTACATCTGATATCTTCATGATGCTTCCCCTCGATTCCTGTTGGGCAGTCACAAGAATTCTGCTTTTTAGTTCCTGAACATTGTGGCTGTAGCGAGGATTGGGAGGGGCCATTGGGGGATTGCCATCCCAGAGGTGAGCAAAGTAGTAGACGTGGGTGTTGACGTCAAACTTAATGACATCACTAAAGCAGCTTACATTGGAGCACTGCTCTTCCTCAGCTGCTATTGCTGCCATTTTGTCCAATGTCTGCTTTAGCCGCCTTCTTCCTTCCATATTTTGGTCTTTAGCTGTAACTTCCCCCACATTCTGATGGACAAAGAGATAAGTGGGAGAGATTTTTACTTGTTTCATCCTCAGAAAAGCTTGGACAACTATTTGTAGAATATCTTGCATTTCTGATGGATTTCCCCCCATAATATTGATCAGAGTCAAGTTTCCAATTCCAATGACAAAGGTTGCCAACTCATTGTCATGATTCTGGGACTTGTTGCTGAGTTCTGGGGCTCGAAGTCCCTCTGTGTCCACAACAAGCACAAAGTCAAAGCCAAGTTCAGCTGTGAATGTCTCCTCCACTTTCAGAAGCTGCAAGTAGGCCCCCCGGGTACACCTCCCAGCACTGACAGTGAACTGCAGCCCAAAAAGGGCATTCAGCAGGGTGGACTTCCCTGAACTCTGCAGGCCAAGGACAGAGAGAACAAAGAGCCGCTTGTTTCCAAGTTTCTCAGAGAGCTTGTCAAAAACAGCTGCCACCCACCTCAGGGGCACATATGAAACATCCCCATCTAGCAGCTCAATGGGAACCCCAGATATCATCAGATCTGCAGCAATGTGGGGAAGGGAGAAAAATAGGGTATCTTTCATGGGTGAAGCTTCTTCCAGAGCTTCATAGATCTGGCCAACTTCTCTGAGAATGTGCTCAATTCCCAAGGTACAGTCATTAATCTCTCTGGAAATAGCTTCTATGTCATTTTGCCAGTCTTTCAGAGAGCTACTCTTTGGGGCCTCTTGGTTTTCTTTTTGAATCAATTCCTTTTTCTTCTCATTTAGATTTTCCAAGTGTCCTGCAGTCAGGTTGTCCAAAGCTACATTCAGCCATTGGAGGAAGTAGAGTTTGGTGTGAGTTTCTGAATGATTTTGGAGAATTTCAAGGACAGAACGCATTAAAGCATTGAGAGGAAAGGCTTTTCTGAACTGTTCATGTCTTATCATTTGTTTTTCTGTCTCAGTCTCACTTTTGTGTTGTTCAATGCTGCGATTCCCCTTTTCTCTCAGATGATAGAGTTCTTTGTCCTTTTTACACCAAAGTTGCCACAGTTTTCCCTGAAGAGGTAGTAAGTTTTCCTTGACCTGAGGTATTTCCATTTCTCTCAATAGGGTAATTATAGCCTCTGCCTTTTCTTTGGCTTCCTTGCAATGTCTCTGGTTTGCATCAATAAGCATTCCTTGCTTGTGAGCAACCTGGGCACAGTTTTCCAAGCTGAGTGCAGTGTTAGAGAGCTCCAGCAAACGTCTGATTGTAGTTGTGAGCTCCCCTATTAATTCTGCCTCATTTCTGTTCCTGATCCCAATTCTCACTCTTGGGCCAGAGTCATTGACTGTGATTTTCCCTTTATCATCAAGCAAGAAGATTAAAGGTTTTGATGACTGACACATGTCACGGACTATTTTTTGGTTTCCTTTATTATCCTCAGAAGTTGACATGAGGACCACAATTATGGAAGAGACCTCCTGCAAAAAGGCCAGTTGCTTCTCATATTCCTTTGCATCTCCATGAAGATTGGTAAAGGTCAAGCAGTTGTCAAATCTGTCCTGCTCTTCCACCCCAGGACAGAACCAGGCGACTTCCACCACTCCTCCCATCAAGAGATAGTCTCTGCTGCTGCCTTTGCAGTGTCGGTGAAAAAAGACATCATGTTTGCGTTCACTGAGAAGACAGTTCATGATCTGAGATTTGGAGGCAGAGAAGCCAGTTCCAGCTCTAATAAAGGACACAATGGGGGCAGAAACACGACACATCTGTTGATTCGTGTAATTGTCCTTCTCCCCTTTTATTGATTTCCCTACTTGCTGCCAGCTCCTTCGAATTTGACTGAGAGACCAGAGAGAGAATTCAATTTGAGCATTGCAAGGATTAGGTATGAGAAGGGGGAGGGCAAACTGACAAATGGAAAGTTTGTCCAAAATATGTTGTCTGGCAAAATCATCTGCACAGTGAAGAATTGCCATCTGAATATCCATAGGGTGAACATAGGGTCTGACATTAGTGGCTGCTGAAGGCTCAGTAGGATGAGCACTTTCTTCAGGTAGATCTTCATATGGATCAAAAGCCTCCTTTTCTTGATTTGAGGTGCTTGAATAGACTTGGTTCTCTGTGTATTCTTCATGTTTGATGATCAGGTATCTCAGCCCATAATCCAGCATCAATAGCTTCTGTAGGAAATAGAAGGGAAGTTCTCTTTCAGAGCAGGGCTGGGTGTTGTACACAGAAGTCTTGTGGATTAGTTGGAAGTTAGCTCTGCTCATTTTTCTTGGGTAGTAATGTTCTAGGCCTAGACGCTGGAGTAAATCTTGGAAGGCTCCATTTTCTATGACTTCCTCCTTTTTCTTTTCATTATCATGTGGTTCATGGGGCTCTTTCTTTTCATGGAAGACACTTTGCAATTCTTTTATCACCTCCTCCACTTGCAATGAAGAGACAGCAGCCTCATATTTCCCATCAATGAGCAGTCTTAAGTCTTTTTCTAGGTTTTCCCAATCATGATCTCTGCGATTGGTGAGGACATATACAACTTCTTTAGTCAAAGATCGTCCCATGTATTGTTTGATCAATGCCAAGTGTTGTGTTTTCTCCTCTGGGGAAATAGCTTTGATACCTACTGTTGCTGTCAGACCTGTGAGCACCAGAAATGCCTGAGCCCTGTAGTTGCAAATATTTTTGAGCTCTTGGTATTTATTTTGCGCAGTTTGCATTTTATCCAATAGGAAGTCTAACTCATCATGCCCCAGGGGATACTGAAATTTATTGTCACCCACATGATATCCTGCACCAGATGCTATCAAAAGTAGCAAGATGCGTGTGTCTGGCTTCCCCATTTCTTGGAGGTTTTTCAAGAAGGAGCCAAGAGACAAGCTGACCTTGTAAGTCAGCTTTCTTTGAGCTTCCTCCACCAACTTTGTGGATCCAGAGTTTGCCATTACTTCCCTAAGGTCATTCTTTTTTTTTTTTTTAATATTTCAATTAACTCGGAAAATTGGGTGATATGGACATTGTCTTCCTTTGGTTCTGACTGAAATATCCATTGCATAATGGAATGAGCCTGAGGAAAGTTTTTTACTTTATGGATGTGAGGATCCAAAAGACTGCTCACCTGAGATTTAATATACTTCGTTCCACAATTGGAAGATTTTTTGCAAAAGTTGACAGTGTTTACCAGAGATTTCTTCAGACCCAAGTTTTTGAGACGTGTATTAGTCCAAATGGTATTACTTTCAGTTTTTTGACTCAATCTTTGCATGCAATTTCTCAGCCTTCCAGGCTGTTCTTCAGGATTAAAAACTTCGCAGGATTTCACATCCTCTAGGACAATCCTAGCCTCCTTCTTAATATTCAGTAATTCTTCTCTCTCCTGGATCTGGGCAGTGAGTTCAGTCAGATCAGTATAGCTGTCTTTCAGGCAGTTAGCTACTTTAAAAGGATCCTTAAAATCACTTCTGTGGCCAGAGAGGACAATGTCCCAAACAGGTACCAGCTGAAGTCCACGGTCAATGACACACCAGGTTTGATTATTGGCAACTAGACCTTCTTTCCAGTCAGAAAGGCCATTTGCTACTGGTGGGCCACCTGTCTGAGCCACAGATAATTTGACTTTGGTATGGAGATTTTGGAAGCTTGTTCTCTGAGAGGCTTTTTTCAAATGACAGTCTGACATATCCAGACCTGTACCAATGTTCACTCCAAAGCCACTGGAACTGCCCCTTATGTAACTATCCAGGGCCTCTGCTGCTTGCTGTTTCACTTCTGCCAGCTGCTCTTTTTGGAAACCCTCTGAAATGGCTTTCCACCAGTAGATTCCTCCCAGGTGCAGAGGGCCCTGGTTAGCATGAGAACCAAACCTCTGGAAGAAGGCTTCAACCCTATGCCTCAACAAGTGTAGTTTGTCTGGGTCTTCTGACTTACCCAAAAGGTCTTCAATGCATTTTAATTCCTGGAGAGCAGCATTGGAAAGTTGGAGCTGGTCAATGGGAAAGTGGAAGGAGGCCAGTGGGATATAGCTGAACTTGGTTGAGCAGAAATAAGAGTGTGTAGAATGTGACTGTTGTATTTTCTTGGATTCTGAATGCATGCTATGATCCATACCAGCTTCCAGGCTAATTCCCCAACCTCCACCCTTTGCTAAGGCAGTTACACTGAAGCCCAGCTTCTCTACAGTCTGAGTGAACATGGATTCTTCTTGAGAAGATGTAAATTCCTTCATTTCTGTCCATGTACCCTGAGTAGGGCCAAGGAGTACAAACTCCGTGGGGATGCAGAGTAGCTCCTCTTTCTTCCCTATAAGACACCTTTGGTCACTGGTTTTGTAAATTCCCTGTAGGGCTAGTCCTCCAGAAGCATGTCTCACCAGTTCTTTATCTGAAAGATTTTTCCTGTGAGAAAGTGCCCCCTTCATGACCTTGAGTTGTCTCTGCATATCTTGCATGACTTCTCCTGGGGGGTTTTCAGGTGATGGCCAGACTTCTTTGGGGATCTCCATTGTTTGCCTCAGCACTGCTTCCTTTTTCCTCACTGCCTCTTCCTGTTGTTGCCTCTGTTCTGCCAGCATTTCTCTTTGTTCCTGCAGTGCCTGTTCTGCCTCCATCTTCCTTTTCTTTAATGATTCCACCCAAGACTCCTGTAACTCTGAAAGAGTATTTGAGCATGACAGGTTAAGCAGTTTCTCCAGGGCCCTTTTCTCCCAGGAATGTTGCACCTGGCATTTCAGTTTCTGGAGGTCTTTTTCTTCTAGTGTTGTAAGGCATGGGCAGAAGTCACACCCAGGTGTTCCTGCAGCTTTGACAACTAGTATTCAACTGCCAGTCCTACTTCTCTGAGCATCTCTTGGAGATCTTGCCTATTTTTGCCTCTAAACAGGGGTTCATTGGGCCTAGACTCTGCTGTGTCCATGGCTATGGGAAGAAAAGACACTCAGTTAGCCTGTTGCATGTTAATATGCAGAATTCTGTGACTAATTTGCAGAAATCAGTTGCTTTTCTATACACTAATAATGAATTATCAGAAAAAAATTTCAGGGAACAGTCCCATTTATGATCATACTGAAAAGAATAAAATACCAGAGAATAAACTTAACCAAGAAGGTGAAAGACCTATATTCTGAAAACTATAAACACTGATAAAAGAATTTGAAAATGATAAAAAGGAATGGAAAGATATCCTGTGTTCCTTGATTAGAAGGGTTAATGTTGTTAAAAATGTCCATACTATCCAAAGCAATCTATAGATTTAATACAGTCACTATCAGAATACCCAGGATACTTTCACAAAAGTAGGACAAATTAATTCTAAAAATTGTTTTGGAACCACAGAAGACTCAATTGCAAGCTGACTGGAGAAAAAAAATAGCTGGATGTGTCACGTTCCCTATGCAGACTATACTACAAAGCTACATTAATAAAAAGAGCATGACATTGACATAAAAGCAAACATATAGATCAATGGAATAGAATAGAGAGCCCAGAAATAAACCTACACACTTATGGTCAATAATCTATGACAAAAGAGGTGAGAAAACAATGGAAAAAAAATTCCAATAAATGATGCTGGGAAAATTGGATAGCTACATTAAAAGAATATTAGGAAAAAGTAGGCAAAGAATAAATAGATGTTTCTCCAAAGAAGACATACAGATGACCAACAGGCACATGAAAAGTCACTCAACGTTGTTAATTGTCAGGGAAATGCAAATCAAAATGATAATGAGGTATCACCTCAAGCCAATCATAATGGCCATCATCATATATTCTACAAATAATAAATGCTAGAGAGGGTGTAGAAAAAGGGAACCCTTGTATACTGTTGCTGAGAATTTAAGTTGGTTTAGCCACTATGGAAAAGATTATAGTTTCCTCAAAAGTGAAAAATAGGATCACAATATTACCCAGCAATTCCAGTCCTGGATATATATGCAAAGGAAGTGAAGACAGGATATTGAAGAGATATATGCACCTCCATGTTTACTGAAACATTATTAACAATAGCCAAGATATGGAAACAGCCTAAGTGTCAGCCCATGGCTTAATGGATAAAGCATATGTGATACAGCATGCACAGACACAGACACACAGTGGAATATTATACAGTCACAAGAAAGAGGGAAGTCCTGCCATTTGTGTGTGACAACATGGATGGACCTTGAGTGCATTACGCTAAATGAGATAAGTCAGACCAAGAAAGAGAAATTCTGTATCATATCACTTACATGTGGAATCTAAAAAAGCCAAACTTGTAAAACCAGAGTAGTATGGTGGTTACCAGGATTGGAAGGTGTAGGAATTAGGGAGATACTGTTTAAAGGTACAAATGTGCCATCAGTAGATAAATAAGTCCTAGACATCTAGGCTTCCCTGGTGGCTCAGATGGTAAAGAATCCGCCTGCAATGCAGGAGACCTGGGTTTGATCCCTAGGTTGGGAAGATCTCCTGGAAGAGGGCATGGCAACCCACTCCAGCATTTTTGCCTGGAGAATCCTTATGGACACAGGAGCCTGGCGGGCTACAGTCCATGGGGTTGCAAAGAGTTGGATACAACTGAGCGACTAAGCAGAGCACATAGCACACATAGTGATTATAAATAATGGTATGCTATGCTATGCTAAGTCACTTCAGTTGTGTCCGACTCTGTGTGACCCCATAAACGGCAGCCCACCAGGCTCCCCTGTCCCTGGAATTCTCCAGGCAAGAACACTGGAGTGGGTTGCCATTTCCTTCTCCAATGCATGAAAGTGAAAAGTGAAAGTGAAGTCGCTCAGTTGTGTCCAACTCTTAGCGACCCCATGGACTGCAGCCTACCAGGCTCCTCAGTCCATGGGATTTTCCAGGCAAGAATACTAGAGTGGGGTGCCATTGCCTTCCCCAATTATAAACAATATACTGTATTATAAACGATAAAGTTGCCAAGGGACTTAATCTTATTTGTTCTCACCACAATAAAGAAATGCTACTGTGATGAGATAGAGGTGTTAGCTAACTCTATCTTGGTCCTTTGGTGATATAAAAATGTATCGTATCAGAACATTGTATACCTTAGACTTATGCAAGGTTATATGTTAATTTATCTCAATAAATAAAATGCACTTCTTAGCTGATTTATACTTGTCACCCTCTTCTCACTCTTCCTCTGACACTAGTTAATACCATTATATATATCTATTTTATATTATAAACTATATATGTATAATCAAATTCTCTTTATCTACTGATTCCATCTTAATGTGTGTATGTAGAACCAAATACTCTTATATGCAGTGTTGTCTCAATGTTATGTTTTTAACCACCTTGTCTTTGACACATTATATGAGATGAGATTTCACACATTTCAACTTCACACATAATTCAGGTTTCCTCTCTTATTGTATTTCCTGTCCTACTGAATGTCACTATTATAATCCTATGCATCCTCTTCCTCCTAATGTGAATGTAGTTTCATGTCCTTTCAAATTATCCTTTTCAATCTCTCCTAAATCTCAATTCTTTTTAATCCCCTACCACCTCTCCCTTAGATTTTTCCTTCATTTTTGTCTTTACTGAATCACTCTAATTGTCATGTCATCTTACAGTCATTTTGATTTTGTGCTTTCCATCTTCACCAATGTCACTAAAATTTGAATCTAAATTTAATGGCAGACTCAGTAATTAAAAAAACAGCTTTTTTGGGCTTCTCTGGTGGACAGTGGTTAGGAATCCACCTTGCAATGTAGGGAACACTGGTTTGATCCCTGGTCCAGGAAGATCCCACATGCCACAGAGCAACTAAGCCTGTGACCACAACACCTGCGCCTGTGCTTAGAGCCCATGTGCTGCAACTACTAAAACCCATGTGCCCTACGGGCTGTGCTCCACAATAAAAGAAGCCATAACAATGAGAAGCCCTGGGTATATATGCAAAGGAAGTGAAGACAGGATGTGGGTGAGATATATGCAGTGTGCATATGCACACTGCAACTAGAGTAGCCCCCACTTACTGCAAATAGAGAAAGCCTGCACACAGCAATAAGGACCCAGTGCAGCCAAAACATAATTAGAAGAGAGAACAACTTTTCCAACTGAGTTATCTAAAATATCTAAATTTTTAAGACAAATTCTTTGAAGTCTCAAGGAATTAACTTATATGCAGAGTACATCATGAGAAATGCTGGACTGGAAGAAACACAAGCTGGAATCAAGATTGCCGGGAGAAATGTCAATAACCTCAGATATGCAGATGACACCACCCTTATGGCAGAAAGTGAAGAAGAACTAAAAAGCCTCTTGATGAAGGTGAAAGAGGAGAATGAAAAAATTGGCTTAAAACTCAACATTCAGAAAATGAAGATCATGGCATCTGGTCCCATCACTTCATGGGAAATAGATGGGGAAACAGTGTCAGACTTTATTTTGGGGGGCTCCAAAATTACTGCAGATGGTGGCTGCAGCCATGAAATTAAAAGATGCTTACTCCTTGGAAGGAAAGTTATGACCAACCTAGATAGCATATTGAAAAGCAGAGACATTACTTTGCCAACAAAGATTCGTCTAGTCAAGGCTATGGTTTTTCCAGTGGTCATGTATGGATGTGAGAGTTGGACTGTGAAGAAGGCTGAACGCCGAAGAATTGATGCTTTTGAACTGTGGTGTTGGAGAAGACTCTTGAGAGTCCCTTGGACTGCAAGGAGATCCAACCAGTCCATTCTGAAGGAGATCAGCCCTGGGATTTCTTTGGAAGGACTGATGCTAAAGCTGAAACTCCAGTATTTTGGCTACCTCATGGGAAGAGTTGACTCATTGGAAAAGACTCTGATGCTGGGAGGGATTGGGGGCAAGAGGAAAAGGGGATGAGAGGGGATGAGATGGCTGGATGGCATCACTGACTCGATGGACGTGAGTCTGAGTGAACTCTGGGAGTTGGTGATGGACAGGGAGGCCTGGCATGCTGTGATTCATGGGGTCGCAGAGTCAGACACGACTGAGCAACTGAACTGAACTGAACTGAATAGTAAGTGATGTTGAGCATGTTTTCATGTGTTTATTAGCCATGTGTATGTCTTCTTTGCAGAAATGTCATTTTAGGTCTTTTGCCCACTTTTTGATATGATTGTTCATTTTTCTGGTATTGAGCTACATGAGCTGCTTGTATATTTTGGAGACTAATTCTTTGTAGGTTTTTTCATTTGGTATTACTTTCTCCCATTCTGAGGACTGTCTAAGGTAAGTGGATTTTATCTTCAAATAATAATTAGAGACAGCAATGACCTCAACAGCACTGATGGAAGCCAGAAGGCAGTAGGATGGAAGGTTAAACCTACTGAAAGAAAACATCTGATAAAGTAGGATTCTATACAGAGTTTAAAATATCCTTAAAGAATTATGGTGAAAGAAAAACATAATTGAAAACAGCACAGTAACAAAATTTGCTACCTAGAAATGCACATTGAAGGAACTACTAAGGCATGTTTTTTCAGGAGAAGGAAAATATCACCAATGAATAGTCAGAGATGCAGGAAAAGATGGTGAGGAACAAAGGAATAAATATATGGGAAAATCTAAATAAATGCATAAAACAGTGGGGTTTAAAATACATGATGGCAATTGCATTTAGGCTGGAGTCTGCAACCAAATGGATTGAAAAGACCCTCAGTTCCTTGGGGTATTTGAGAGGAAGGTCAAAGATTCTATTGATTTTTTAGAATATATGTTGCAATTTCTAGAACAATGTCAAATATAAGAGTCAAGAATATATAACTGTAAAACTAACACAGGAAAATAAAATAAGAAACATTTTATTGTACAACTTACCAAATTTGTGGGCTACAGTGAAAGGGCGTGCTTAGAGGGAAATTTACATTGAATGCATACATAACAAAAGAATAGTTATATGAAAACAATAATCTAAGTTTCCATCTGAGGAAATGAAGAGAAAATTGAATCCAAATAAGCAAGAGAAAAGAAATAAGAACTAAAAAACCAATAAAATTGAAAACAGGAAATCAATAGAAAAAAAATCAGTAAAAGTACAACATGATTCTTTGGAAATACCAACAAAACTAATAATTCAGACTGTGAAAAGAGGGAAGACAAATTACTAATATCAGAAGTAAAATATGGGTTATGGATATGAATTCTGTAGACTTTGAGGGATGAAAAAAAGAGTACTATGAAAAACTGTTTGCTCTTTTTTTTTTTTTTTTTCTTTTAGAAGACAGGAGGCCTTTTATTTATTTATTTATTTTTACATTTTAATTATTATATCTTTTTTCTTTTTTTTAAATTTAATTTAATTTTATTTTATTTTATTTTTTTTTTTTTACATTTTTATCCAATTTATTTTTTTTTAATTTTATTTTAATTTTTAAACTTTACACAATTGTATTAGTTTTGCCAAACATCAAAATGAATCCATCACATTATTTTTAAACTTTACAATATTGTATTAATTTTGCCAAATATCAAAATGAATCTGCCACAGGTATACCTGTGTTCCCCATCTTGAACCCTCCTCCCTCCTCCCTCCCCATACCCTCCCTCTGAGTCGTCCCAGTGCACCATCCCCAAGCATCCAGTATCGTGCATCGAACCTGGACTGGCGACTTGTTTCATACATGATATTATACATGTTTCACTGCTATTCTCCCAAATGTCCCCACCCTCTCCCTCTCCCACAGAGTCCATAAGACTGATCTATACATCAGTGTCTCTTTTGCTGTCTCGTACACAGGGTTATTGTTACCATCTTTCTAAGTTCCATATATATGCGTTAGTATACTGTATTGGTGTTTTTCTTTCTGGCTTACTTCACTCTGTATAATAGGTTCCAGTTTCATCCATCTCATTAGAACTGATTCAAATGTATTCTTTTTAATGGCTGAGTAATACTCCATTGTGTATATGTACCACAGCTTTCTTATCCATTCATCTGCTGATGGGCATCTAGGTTGCTTCCATGTCCTGGCTATTATAAACAGTGCTGCGATGAACATTGGGGTACACGTGTCTCTTTCCCTTCTGGTTTCCTCAGTGTGTATGCCCAGCAGTGGGATTGCTAGATCATAAGGCAGTTCTATTTCCAGTTTTTTAAGGAATCTCCACACTGTTCTCCATAGTGGCTGTACTAGTTTGCATTCCCACCAACAGTGTAAGAGAGTTCCCTTTTCTCCACACCCTCGCCAGCATTTATTGCTTGTAGACTTATGGATTGCAGCCATTCTGACTGGTGTGAAATGGTACCTCATAGCAGTTTTGATTTGCATTTCTCTGATAATGAGTGATGTTGAGCATCTTTTCATGTGTTTGTTAGCCATCTGTATGTCTTCTTTGGAGAAATGTCTATTTAGTTCTTTGGCCCATTTTTTGATTGGGTCATTTATTTTTCTGGAGTTGAGCTGTAGGAGTTGCTTGTATATTTTTGAGATTAGGGTCATAGGGGTCCCAGAAGAAGAAGACAAAAAGAAAGACCATGAGAAAATACTTGAGGAGATAATAGTTGAAAACTTCCCTAAAATGGGGAAGGAAATAATCACCCAGGTCCAAGAAACCCAGAGAGTCCCAAACAGGATAAACCCAAGGCGAAACACCCCAAGACACATATTAATCAAATTAACAAAGATCAAACACAAAGAACAAATATTAAAAGCAGCAAGGGAAAAACAACAAATAACACACAAGGGAATTCCCATAAGGATAACAGTTGATCTTTCAATAGAAACTCTTCAAGCCAGGAAGGAATGGCAAGACATAAAGTGATGAAAGAAAATAACCTAAAGCCCAGATTATTGTACCCAGCAAGGATCTCATTCAAATATGAAGGAGAAATCAAAAGCTTCTCAGACAAGCAAAAGCTGAGAGAATTCAGCACCACCAAACCAGCTCTCCAACAAATACTAAAGGATATTCTCTAGACAGGAAACACAAAAACGGTGTATAAACTCGAATCCAAAACAATAAAGTAAATGGCAACGGGATCATACTTATCAGTAATTACCTTAAATGTAAATGGGTTGAATGCCCCAACCAAAAGACAAAGACTGGCTGAATGGATACAAAAACAAGACCTCTACATATGTTGTCTACAAGAGACCCACCTCAAAACAGGGGACACATACAGACTGAAAGTGAAGGGCTGGAAAAAGATTTTCCATGCAAATAGGGACCAAAAGAAAGCAGGAGTAGCAATACTTATATCAGATAAAATAGACTTTAAAACAAAGGCTGTGAAAAGAGACAAAGATGGTCACTACATAATGATCAAAGGATCAATCCAAGAAGAAGATATAACAATTATAAATATATATGCACCCAACACGGGAGCGCCGCAATATGTAAGACAAATGCTAACAAGTATGAAAGGAGAAATTAACAATAACACAATAATAGTGGGAGACTTTAATACCCCACTCACACCTATGGATAGATCAACTAAACAGAAAATTAACAAGGAAACACAAAGGTTAAACGATACAATAGACCAGTTAGACCTAATTGATATCTATAGGACATTTCATCCCAAAACAATGAATTTCACCTTTTTCTCAAGCGCACATGGAACCTTCTCCAGGATAGATCACATCCTGGGCCATAAGTCTAGCCTTGGTAAATTAAAAAAAATAGAAATCATTCCAAGCATCTTTACTGTTTGCTCTTTCGTTTGATAGCCTAGATAAAAGGTATCAATTCCTTGGTAGACCAACTATTAAGCTTACATGAGAGGAAATAAATAATCTAAATAGGCCTGTGTCTGTTAAAAAAATTGAATCAATATTTAACAACCATCCAAAACAGAAATCACTAGTCCCAGTGGAATTCACTGGTGAATTCTACCAAGCATTTAGGGAAGAAACTACCAAATATCTACAATCTCTTTCAGAGGACAGAAGCAGAAGAAGTACTTCCTAATTTAGTTCATGAGGTCAGTGTTACCCTGATACCACAACCATTTAAGGACATTATAAGAAAGAAAACCGAAAACCTATATCTCTTATGAAAAAAAATTAACAAATTAAATCTAATAATGTAAAAAGGAGTTATATACCACAACCATGTGGGATTTACCTCAGGTAAGCAAAGTGAATTCAACGTTCAGAATCAATTCATGTAATATACTACAATGAACTGAAAAGAAAAACCACATGGAGAGAACCCATTTGACAAAATCCAATACTTATTCATTATTAAAACTTCCAGCAAGCTAAGAATAGAGGGGAACTTACTGAACTAGATAAAAGACATTAACAAAAGCCCTACTATTAACATTACACTTAATGCTAAGAACCTAGAAACTGTCCTCTTAAAGAAAAATAGGTTAAGGATATCCCGTCTCATCTCTCCTATCACACATTCTATTGGAAGAGTTAGTTAATAAGATAAGGAAATAAAAATATACTGATTTGGGAAGAAATAAATAGAACATGTCTTTGTTTGTAGATGACAGTATGTAAAAAATGCCAAAGAATCAACAAAATATCTCCTGGAACTGATTACTGAATACAACAAGGTAGTAGAATATAAGGGTTAGAATACAAAACTATTGTTTTTTAATATGCTAGCAATAAGCCATTGGAATTTGAGGTTAAAAACACAATACCATTTAAACTAGTACCCTTGCATAATAAATACTTAGATATAAACCTAATAAAATATATGCAAGATCTATATAAGGAAAACTACAAAACTCTAATGAAAGAAATAAAGGAATATCTATATAAATGGAGAGGTATTTATGTTTAATATTGTTAAGGCATC
Organism: Bos indicus x Bos taurus; assembly: GCF_003369695.1. Taxonomy (NCBI): domain Eukaryota; kingdom Metazoa; phylum Chordata; class Mammalia; order Artiodactyla; family Bovidae; genus Bos; species Bos indicus x Bos taurus. The sequence goes on from NC_040090.1 coordinate 37,661,973, forward strand.
AGTTCTTCCCAACGTAATTTATAGAGACAGTGTCTTCTTCAGCACCACAATTTGAAAGCATCAGTTCTTCAGCACTGAGCTTTCTTTATGGTCCAAGTCTCACATCTGTACATAACTGCTAGAAAACCTATAGGTTTGACTATATGGACCTGTGTTGACAAAGTGATGTCTCTGCTTTTTAATACGCCATCTAGGTTATTATTACTGTTTAGGAAAAAAAAAAGAATTGATCTATAAAGCTGTGAAAGACAAAGAAGACTCTTAAATCACATTGCTGTGTGAAAGAATAGTCTGATAATGCTACATATTTTATTATTCCAACTATATAAAATAGTTGAAGTCAAAACTATGGAGACTATAAAATAGATCAGTGGTTGCCAGGGGTTGTAGAGAGAAAAAAAAAATTGGTGCCTGTAGGCTTGCTTAATGCAGGGTTGCCACAAGACTTCAGTTTGTAAAAAACAGAATATCCACAAAGCACAATAAAATGAGATATGACTGTATACCTATTCAGTTCAGTTCAGTCGCTCTGTGTCCGACTCTTTGTGACCCCATGGACTGCAGCACACCAGGCCTGCCGGTCCATCACCAACTCTCAGAGTTTACCCACTCATGTCCCTTGAGTTGGTGATGCCATGCAACCATCTCATCCTCTGTCGTCCCCTTCTCCTCCCGCCTTCAACCTTTCCCAGCATCAGGGTCTTTTCCAATGAGTCAGTTCTTTGCTTCAGGTGGCCAAAGTATTGGAGTTTCAGCTTCAACATCAGTCCTTCCAACGAACACTCAGGACTGATCTCTTTTAGGATGGACTGGTTGGATCTCCTTGCAGTCCAAGGGACTCTCAAGAGTCTTCTCCAACACCGCAGTTCAGAAGCATCAATTTTTTGGTGCTCAGCTTTCTTTATAATCCAACTCTCACATCCATACATGACTACTGGAAAAACCATAGCTTTGATAGATGTACCTTTGTTGGCAAAGTAATGTCTCTGCTTTTTAATGTGGTGTTTGCTGCTGCTGCTGCTGCTAAGTCACTTCAGTCGTGTCCTACTCTGTGTGACCCCATAGACAGCAGCCCACCAGGCTCCCCCATCCCTGGGATTCTTCAGGCAAGAACAGTGGAGTCGGTTAATATGGTGTTTAGGTTGGTCATAACTTTCCTTCCAAGGAGTAAGCGTCTTTTAATTTCATGGCTGCAGTCACCATCTGCAGTGATTTTGGAGCCCCCCAAAATAAAGTCTGCCACTGTTTCCCCATCTATTTGCCATGAAGTCATGGGACCAGATGCTGTGATCTTCGTTTTCTGAATGCTGGCTTAAAAGCCAACTTTTTCACTCTCCTCTTTCACTTTCATCAAGAGGCTCTTTAGTTCTTCTTCACTTTCTGCCATAAGGGTGGTGTCATCTGCTTTTCTGAGGTTATTGATATTTCTCCCGGCAATCTTGATTCCAGTTTGTGCTTCATCCAGCCTGGCATTTTGCATGATGTACTTTGCATATAAGTTAAATAAGCAGGGTGACAGTATACATCCTTGACATACTCCTTTCCCGATTTGGAACCAGTCTGTTGTTCCATGTCCGGTTCTAACTGTTGCTTTTTGACCTGCATACAGATTTCTCAGGAGGCAGATAAGGTGGTCTGGTATTCCCATCTCTTTAAGTATTTTCCAAAGTTTTTCCAATTCACACAAAGGCTTTAGTGTAGTCAACGAAGCAGAAGTAGCTATTTTTCTAGAATTTTCTTGCATTTTCTATGATCCAAAGGATGTAGACAATTTGATCTCTGGTTCCTTTGCCTTTTCTGAATCTAACTTGAACATCTGAAAGTTCACGGTTCATGTAGTATAGAATCCTGGGTTGGAGAGTTTTGAGCATTACTTTGCTAGCGTGTGAATTGAGTGCAATTGTGCAGTCCTTTGAATATTCTTTACCATTTCCCTTCTTTGGGATTGGAATTAAAACTGACCTTTTCCAGTCCTGTGGCCACTGCTGAGTTTTCCAAATTTCCTGGCATATTGGGTGAAGTACTTTCACAGCATCATCTTTTAGGATTTGTAATAGCTTAACTGGAATTCCATCACCTCCTTTAGCTTTGTTCATAGTGATGAACAAAGGTCCACTTGACTTTGTATACCAAGATGTCTGGCTCTAGGTATACATCTTGTATACCAAGATGTCTGGCTCTATGGTTATCTGGGTCATGAAGATCTTTTTTGTATAATTCTTCTGTGTATTCTTACCACCTCTTCTTAATATCTTCTGCTTCTGTTAGGTCCATACCATTTCTTTCCTTTATTTTGCCCATCTTTACATGAAATGTTCCCTTGGTATCTTTAATTTTCTTAAAGAGATCTCTAGTCTTTCCCATTCTATTGTTTTCCTCTATTTCTTTGTATTGATCACTGAGGAAGGCTTTCTTATCTCTCCTTGCTATTTGGAACTCTACATTCCCATGGGTATATCTTTCCTTTTCTCCTTTGCTTTTAGCTTCTTTTCTTTCCTCAGCTATTTGTAAGGCCTCCTCAGAAAGCCATTTTGCATTTCTTTTTCTTGGGGATGGTCTTGATCACTGTCTCCTGTACAGTGTCACGAACATCTGTCCATAGTTCTTCAGACACTCTATCAGATCTAATCCCTTGAATCTATTTGTCACTTCCACTATATAATCATAAGGGATTTGATTTAGGTCATACCTGAATGGTCTAGTGGTTTTCCCTACTTTCTTCAATTTAAATCTGAATTTGGCAATAAGGAGTTCATGATCTGAGCCACAGTCAGCTCTGGGTCTTGTTTTGCTGACTGTATAGAGCCCTCCATCTTTGGCTGCAAAGAATATAATCAACCTGATATCATTATTGACCATCTGGTGATGTTCATGTGTAGTCTTCTCTTTTATTGTTGGAAGAGGGTGTGTGCTATGACCAGTGCTTATTCTTGGAAAAACTCTGTTAGTCTTTGGCCTGCTTCATTTTATACTCCAAGGCCAAATTTGCCTGTTACTCCAGATGTTTTTTTACTTCCTACTTTTGCAGTCCAGTCCCCTAAAGTGAAAAGGACATCTTTTTTGGGTGTTAGTTCTAGAAGGTCTTGTGGGTCGTCATAGAACTGTTCAATTTCAGCTTCTTCAGCATTACTGGTGGGGGCATAGACTTGGATTACTGTTATATCGAATGGTTTGCCTTGGAAGTAAACAGATCATTCTGTTTTTTTTTTCCCCTAAGTACTGCATTTTTGAGTCTTGTTGACTATGAGGGCTACTCCATTTCTTCTATGGGAATCTTGCCCACAGTAGTAGATGCAATGGTCATCTGAATTAAATATGCACATTCCAGTCCATTTTAGTTCACTGATTCCTAAAATGTTGATGTTCACTCTTGCCATCTCCTGGTTGACCACTTCCATTTTGCCTTGATTCATGGACCTAACATTCCAGGTTCCTATGCAATATTGCTGTTTACAGCATCGGACTTTACTTCCGTCACCAGTCACATCCACAACTAGGCTTTGTTTTTGCTTTGGCTCTGTCTCTTCATTCTTTCTGTAGTTATTTTTTCATTCTTCTCCAGTAGCCTATTGGGCAACTACCGACCTGGGGAGTTCATCTTTCAGTGTCATATCTTTTGCCTTTTCATACTGTTCATGGGGTTCTCAAAGCAAGAATACTGAAGTGGTTTGCCATTCCCTTCTCCAGAGAATGCATAAGGTTTATCCACCATCTTTGAGCTTTGTTCTCTCATTTATCCTTATTTCATTCGTTGCATGTCCTTATCCCCTGATTGTTTCATATTAGCCCCCAGACATGCTCAGGCATTCCTATTCTAGATAAATACAGGTTGGTGTTTGTCTCCTCTTTAAGTTCTCAGCCTGTTTATTCCTTTCACTATAATATTTCCAAAAACTTGAAACATTATCGTAGTAAGTATGACTATATGTGCTGTGCTGTGCTTAGTTGCTCAGTCGTGTCTGACTCTTTACAACCCCATGGACTATAGTCCCCCAGTGTCCTCTGTTCATGGAATTCTCTAGGCAGTTCTACAGTAGGTAATTATTTCCTTCTCCAGGGGATCTTCCCAACCCAGGGGTCAAATCTGGGTTTCCTACACTGCAGGCGGATTCTTTACTCTCTGAGTCATCAAATATGAATGTGCTTAGTTGCTCCCGACTCTTTGTGACCCCATGGACTGTAGCCCACCAGGCTCCTTTGTCCATGGGGATTCTCTAGGCAAGAATACTGGAGGAGGGTTGCCCTGCCCTCCTCCAGAGGATCTTCCCAACCGAGGGATTGAACCCAAGTCTCCCACACTGTAGGTGGATTCTTTATCATCTGAGCCACCAGGGAAGCCCTCAAATATGAATATATTATGGCTAAATAAGCTAATGAACATTCTGTTTACTATTTTTCGTAAGTTTAGGTTGTGCCATATGACTTTTAATACCACAATCCTGTCCTTCAGTCTCTGATTGCTAAGTTAAATAACATATTTTTGTACTCTGTCTTCATCTTACTGATTGTTAAGACCAATGAAACTGTTTTCTTCTTTCTTGTGTTTATCTAAGCTAGTTTAATACAAAAATAAACCAAGGTTGTGCTGTGCTGTGCTTAGTCACTCAGTCGTGTTCAACTCTTTGTGACCCCGTGGACTGTAGCCTGTCAGACTCCTGTCCATGGGGATTCTCCAGGCAAAGAATACTGGAGTGGATTGCCATGCCCTCCTCCAGGGGATCTTCCCAACCCAGGGATTGAACCCAGGTCTCCCACATTGCAGGCAGATTCTTTACCATCTGAACCACGAGGGAAGCCCAAACCAAGGATGCCCTACATTTATTTCAGTGTTTACAAATACTGGTCATTTGCCAGTAATGTTCTAGGTTCTATAGATTGCTCGCTGAAGAAGACAGAGACGTCCTTGCTCACCCAGGGTGAGGAGACAGATAATTCATACATAAATTGATATAATAAATAATAATATTATAATATTATTATAATGTTATAATAAATATAATATTATTATAAGAAGAGGACTACTGATTATAAAGTGGATTATCTTGTGTGTGTCTGTGTGTGAGTGCCCCTGGGTGGAACATCACACATATAAGCCATATTCATCACCCAGCTGTCAAAGTGAGCCCCTCCTTTGCTTCTACCCACTGCTGTGGAAATGCTTTCAGTTTTATTTCTCTTTCTCTCATTTTCCAGAAACAATAGTTTTTCTTCTTTTTTTTTAATTTAGCAATGTCTTGGCAAGGATAGAAAACTTTACCACATAAGGAAATATTGTCATGTACTATAGACTCTGTCTCAACTTCATTCTTGCAACAGAAGTTTAGTTTAGAAATAAACATTTCAGTACTGTTTTTATACCCTATGACCCTAGTTATAACCATAATGTTTAAAATAATAACACAGCCTATGAAATTTTGGTTCATACATTTTCCTCTACAAAGGCTTGATTTAGAATATTACCTGACACTTATCTTATGATACTGCAATATTTTATTACTTTGCATGCTGAAAGGAGCCTAAAATCTTCAGCAGTTCTGATAACTGAGAGCTAGAGCGGGTAAGGGTCTATGTTGTGAGAAATTCTCATTGAGATTAGAAGTGTGGTATGTGTAGGGGACAAGAATAAGTGATAAAATGGTTAGAAAAGCATACAAGAGTGTTTTCAGGGAGGAATAAAATCTCAGTAATAGGCCTTCAATTCTTACTGATTTGGGGAAACTTTTCTTATAGATTCCCTCTTAGTGCCCTCTCAGAAACCTCTGTAAACATCTGTTATGCCTTCAGTGACCATATTTCATGGTATCCTGGAACCAGCCTATACTGTCTCATGAGAAAATTGTTAAATGTTCAGGATTTTGTAAGACAGTTATTAAGCACAACCATTATGAAAAGTAAATTACATGGGAGCACATCTGCAAATATGAAGGGATAAGTAACTCCAGGGGTCCATCCTTCTACTGAAACAATAAATGAGGAAAAAACATCAGAATCTACTTTGTTGAAAATCTGGAAAACAATTAAAGGTTTATGTGTGCTAATCAAGAAAAAGGTCTACAAGCAATAAATGCTGGAGAGGGTGTGGAGAAAAGGGAATCCTCTTCCACTGTTGGTGGGAATGCAAACTAGTACAGCCACTATGGAGAACAGTGTGGAGATTCCTTATAAAACTAGAAATAGAACTCCCTTATGACCCAGAAATCCCACTGCTGGGCATACACACCGAGGAAACCAGAATTGAAAGAGACACGTGTACCTCAGTGTTCATCACAGCACTGTTTACAATAGCCAAGACATGGAAGCAACCTAGATGTCCATCAGCAGATGAATGGATAAGAAAGCTGTGGTACATATACACAATGGAGTATTACTCAGCCATTAAAAAGAATACATTTGAATCAGCTGTAATCAGGTGGATGAAACTGGAACCTATTATACAGAGTGAAGTAAGCCAGAAAGAAAAACACCAATACAGTATACTAACGCATATATATGGAATTTAGAAAGATGGTAATGATAACCCGGTATGCGAGACAGCAAAAGAGACACAGAAGTATAAAACAGTCTTTTGGACTCTGTGGGAGAGGGAGAGGGTGGGATGAGTTGGGAGAATGACATTGAAACATGTATAATATCATATAAGAAATGAATCGCCAGTCCAGGTTTGATGCAGTATATAGGAAGCTTGGGGCTGGTGTACTGGGATGACCCAGAGGGATGGTACAGGGAGGGAGGTGGGAGGGGGAATCAGGATGGGGAACATGTGTACACCCGTGGAGGATTCATATGATGTATGGCAAAACCAATACAATATTGTAAAGTAATTAGCCTCCAATTAAAATAAATAAATTTAAATTTAAAAAAATGGGAGGGGAGTGTTGTGGCATTTTTACTTGCCTTTGGGCCACCTTCCTCCCTTGCTTGAGAGAGTCATGAAGTTATAGGCCACGTTCCCATTCTGAGACCTTTGTCCCTGCTTTCAAAGGGAAAGGAGGAGACCCTGATCTCAAAGATTGTGTTTGTCTACTTGGAGCCCTCTGGGGATTATCTGAAAGACTGAAGGAAGGCAGTTGGTTTTTGTTTTGGGCAGCACACAGCTCCATCAGAATGCAGCCAAGTGGAGGGCATTCCTTGCAAACAAGAAAGGTAAATAGACAACCCCTCCTATCTGGGGGAAGACGTTAAGGTTGAGATAAACAATAGACATGCTGAAAACTTGGCAAGAAAGACTGAGAAGAGACATTTTGTGGGGAAGTGGAACAGTAAAAAGTTCCCTGTGTAGGATTTATACCTCTAATGATCTTTAGGTTCAAGAGAAGCAGAAACTAAAGGCTAAGGCAGAATTGTAAAGGCCCTGGTTAATTTTTGAAGGATTTAGACAAGGCAGAAGAAGCAGAAATCAAATTGCCAAGATCTGTTGGATCATGAAAAAGCAAGAGAATTCCAGAAAAATAGCCACTTCTGCTTCACTGACTACACTAAAGCCTTTGTGTGAATTGCAACAAACTATGGAAAACTCTTAAAGAGAGGGGAATACCAGATCATCTTACATGTCTCCTGAGAAACTTGTATGCAAGTCAAGAAGCAACAGTTAGAACTGGTCATGGGACAATGGACTGGTTCCAGATTGGGAAAGGAGTATGTCAAGGCTGTATATTGTCACCTTGCTTATTTAATGTATATGCAGAGTACATCATGCCACATGCCAGGCTGGATGAAGCACAAGTTGGAATCAAGATAGGCACAATAAAGGACATAAATGGTATGGACCTAACAAAAGCAGAAGATATTAAGAAGAGGTGTCAAGAATACACAGAAGAACTATGCAAAAAAGATCATCACGGCCCAGATAATCAACGATGGTGTGATCACTTACCTAGAGCCAGATAACCTGGAATGCGAAGTTAAGTGGGCCTTAGGAAGCATCACTATGAACAAAGTGGAGGTGATGGAATTCCAGTTGAGCTATTTGAAATCATAAAAGATGATGCTATGAAAGTGCTGCACTCAATATGCCAGCAAATTTGGAAAAGTCAGCAGTGGCCATAGGACTGGAAAAGGTCAGTTTTCATTCCAATCCCAAAGAAAGGTAATGTAAAAGAATGGATGTGAGAGTTGGACCATAAAGAAGGATGAACTCCCAAGAATTGATGCTTTTGAACTGTGGTGTTGGAGAAGACTCTTGAGAGTGCCTTGGACTGTAAGGAGATCCAACCAGTCCATCCTAAAGGAAATCAGGCCTGAACATTCATTAGAAGGACTGATACTGAAGCTGAAGCTCCAACACTTGGGCCACCTGATGCGAAGAGCCGACTCATTAGAAAAACCCTGATTCTGGGAAGGATTGAAGGCAGAAGGAGAAGGGGACAACAGAGGATGAGATGGTTGGATGGCATCACCAACTCAATGGACATGAGTTTGAGCAAGCTCTGGGAGATGGTGAAGGACAGGAAAGCCTGGCATCCTGCCGTCCATGGGGTCGCAAAGAGTTGGACATGACTGAGTGACTGAACAACAAAGCATTCAAGGCATGCTAAACACTGAGCCAGTATGCAAAGAGGTGTTTTTTTTTTTTCTTGCTGTTGTTGCTTTGGGTATGTTTTTTCTTGCTGTTGTTGCTTTGGGTATGTTTTTGTTTTTTCCAGGGAAAAAAAACTTAAAACAATGCATAAACTTACCATAAGATAAAGGACACATTCCTAAGAGCACATACCACTAATATTTTTAGAGAAAAAGGTAGAAAAGTGCTAGACATATAACCAAAACCCACAGGAACCAACCAAAACAAGCCCTGAGCACGAGAAAGTTTATTATTTCAAGAGTTATCTTATTATAAAATACAAAATGTTCAGCTTTCCACAAAAAATTTAAAAAACTTGCAAAGAAGAAAATATAACCCATTCATAGAAAAATTAATAGAAACTATGAGGAATCAAGTCATAGAAGTTACTCAGCAAGGCCTTTAATTCAAGTGGCTTAAATATGCTTAAAATAGTAAAGGAAATCATGCACAAAAATTGTATAACTCCAGGGGAATGATATTCCTGAAAGAGTGTACACCTCTAAAGAGATGCAGGTTATAAAAACGGACCAAACTAATTCTAGGTTAAAAATTACAATACCGGAAATGAATTCACTAAGAATTTCAACATCAGATTTGAGCAGTCAGAGTTGAAAATCAGAGAACTTGAAAAGAAGTCATTTAAAAATTATCCAGTCTGAGGAACATAAAGACAAGGGAATGAACAAAAATGAAGAGAGCCTATGAGATCTGTGAGACACCATCAACAATAGAACATCAAATAATGCAAGTTTCATAAGGAGAGAACAGAGAGAAAGGGATGTAAAAGAATTTTGAAGAAACTATGACCAACAAGTCATACTTTGATTAAATACATGAATCTACACATTCAAGAAGCTCAATGAACTTTAGGAAGGAAAAACACAAGAGATCCACACTGAGACATGTTCTAATAAAACTTTTAAAAGTCAGAGACAAAGGAGGAACCTTGAAGCAGCAGAAGAGAACTGAATGTCCTATTTAAGGGAGACTCATTAAGAAAAAGACTGGACATCTTAGCAGAAAACATGGAGGCCAGAAGGCAGTGCGATGACATATTTAAAGCACCTAAAGAAAGAAAAAGCCCATAACTCTATACCTGGCAAAACTATCATTCAAAAATAAAGGAGACGGTAAGACATTCCCAGATTAACAAGTGCTGAGGGAATTCATCACTAGTAGATGTGTCCTATTTGTTCAGTCGCTGAATTGTGTCCCAGTCTTTGTGACCCTGTGGACTGTGGCCTGTCAGGCTTCCGTGTCCTTCACTATTTCCTGGAGTTTGCTCAAATGCATGTTCATTGAGTTGGTGATGCTAGATGTGTCCTATAGGAAATGCTAAAAAGAGACCTTCAGGTGGAAATGGAAGGACACTAGACAGTAAACTTGAAGCCACAGGAAGAAATAACACGGGTAAAGGAATATATAAACCAGTATTAGTGTATTTTCCATTTGTGACTCCTTTTCCTTTCCCAGTTTGATCAAAAAGACAAATCATAAAATGGGAATGATAAGCCTATGTTAAATGGGCACACAAAGTAGAAAGATGTAATTTGTGACACAGTAACATAAAGGGGAGAGGGATGGAGAAATGTATGATCAGAATTTTTACATACCTATGGAAGTTAATATGATATTTCAAAATAGATATTTACATGTTTGTGAGGTTGATTGTAAGCTCCAGCACAACCAATGATATAATAACTTTTAAATATACAGAAAAATAAATTAGAAAGGAATCAAAATCATACACTACAAAAATGCCAAACACAAAAGAAGGCAGTTAATGGTGACATTGAGGAACAAACAAGATATGAAACATATGAAAGACAAAGCAAAATTGCAGAAGTAAATGTTTCATTATCAGTAATAAGTGCATTAAACTCTTCTATTAGAAGGTAAATATTCTCAAAATAGATTAAAAAGCAAAATGCTATACATGCTATCTAGAAAAGACACATTTTATATCCAAAACGAATAGGTCAAAAGTAAAAGAAAGGAAAAGGACATTCCAGGCAAATAGTTACTAAAAGAGAACTGAGATATCAGTGCTATGATCAGATAAAATAGACTCAGCTGAAAATTGTTACAAGCGGCAAGGAGGAACACTAAATATTGATTAAAATGTGAACCTATGAGGAAGATATAAACCTAGGAACCTAACAACAGAACTCTAAAACATAGGAAGCAAAAATTGAGAAGTGAAAGCAGAAATATACAGTTCTAAAATAATAGTTGGAGATTTCAATGCTGTACTTTCCATATGGATAAACAATTAGAAGATCAGTAGCAAATAGAGGAGTTGAACAATACTCTAAACCAGCTATATCTGACAGACATAAACAGACACTCTCTCCAACATCAGCTTAGTAGTGTTTCTGCTGAACAGGTTTTCTCAAGAGCTTTGTGGATCTTCTGTAAATGTCAGTGGGATTCACTCCTCTAGGCAAAAACCACATTTATAGATCTTTTCCAGACAAACCCTTCTAAGCCTTGCCCTCCTGATGAAATAGTAGGAAATAATACCCTTAAGCTTCCTAGAGGACTTCTAGTTTGGTTGATATCTGTAAGGCAAACCCTTATCCTCTTTTTTGGGGAGGGTGTGTTTAAAATAATTTTTATTTATTATTATTTTTAATTGGAGGATAATTGCTTTACAGTATTGTGTTGGTTTCTGCCATACATGAACATGAATCAGCCAAGTATACATATGTCTCCTCCCTCTTGAACCTCCCTCCAACTTACCATCCCACCCTTCTAGGTTGTCACAGAGCACTGGGTTGAGCTCCATGCATCATATAGCAAATTCCCACTGGCTATCTATTTTACATATGGTAATGTGTGTTTCCATGTTACTCTCTGAATGCATCTCAACCTTTCCTTCCCCTACTGTGTCCACAGATCTGTTCTCTGTGTCTGTGTTTCCATTCAGTTCAGTACAGTTGCTCAGATGTGTCCGACTCTGCAACCCCATGGACTGCAACACGCCAGGCCTCCCTGTCCATCACCAACTCCCGGAGCTTACTCAAACTCATGTCAATTGAGTTGGTGATGCCACCCAACCATCTCATCCTCTGTCGTCCCCTTCTCCTTCCACCTTCAATCTTTCCCAGCATCAAGGTCTTTCCCAATGAATCAGTTCTTCGCATCAGGTGGCCAAAGTATTGGAGTTTCAGCTTCAGCATCAGTCCTTCTAATGAATATTCAGGACTGATTTCCTTTAGGATGGACTGGCTGGATCTCCTTGCAGTCCAAGGGACTTTCAAGAGTCTTCTCTAACACCACAGCTCAAAACATCAAGTCTTCAGTGCTCAGCTTTCTTGATAATCCAACTCTCACATCTATACATGACTACTGGAAAAACCATAGCTATGACTAGATGGACCTTTGTTGTCAAAGTAATGTCTCTGCTTTTTAATATGCTGTCTAGGTTGGTCATGACTTTTCTTCCAAGGAATAAGCGTCTTTTTATTTCATGGCTGCAGTCACCATCTGCAGTGATTTTGGAGCCCCCCAAATAAAAGTCTGTCACTGTTTCCTCATATTTTCTATGAAGTGATAAGACCAGATGTTAGCTTTCTGAATGTTGAGTTTTAAACCAACTTTCTCACTCTCCTCAACTTTTTCACTTTCCTCAAGATGCTCTTTAGTTCTTCTTCACTTTCTGCCATAAGGGTGGTGTCATATGCATATCTGAGATTATGATATTTCTCCCAGCAGTCTTGATTCCAGCTTGTACTTCATCCAGCCTGGCATTTTTCATGATGTACTCTGCATATAAGTTAAATAAGCAGGGTGACAGTATACAGCCTTAATGTATTCCTTTGCCGATTTTGAACCAGTTTATTGTCAATGTCCGGTTCTAACTGTTGCTTCTTGACCTGCATACAGGTTTCTCAGGAGGCAGATCAGGTGGTCTGGTATTTCCATCTCTTTCAGAATTTTCCAGTTTGTTGTCATCCACACAGTCAAACGCTTTGGCATAGTCAATAAAGCAGAAGTAGATGTTTTTCTGGAACTCTCTTGCTGTTATTGATGATCCAACGGATGTTGGCAATTTGATCTCTGGTCCCTCTGCCTTTTCTAAAACCAGCTTGAACATCTGGAAGTTGACAGTTCATGTACTGTTGAAGCCTAGCTTGGAGAATTTTGAGCATTACTTTGGTAGCATGTGAGATGAGTGCAATTGTGTGGTAGTTTGGGCATTCTTTGGCACTACCTTTCTTTGGGATTGGAATGAAAACTGACCTTTTCCAGTCCTGTGGCCACTGCAGAGTTTTCCAAATTTGCTGGCCTATTGAATGCAGCACTTTCACAGCATCATCTTTTAGGATTGTTTCCATTGCTGCCCTGTAAATAGGTTCATCAATACTATCTTTCTAGATTCCATATATATATATGTGTTAATATACCATATTTGTTTTTATCTTTCTGACTTACTTCACTCTGTATAATAGGCTCTAAGTTCATCCACCTCATTAGAACTGACTCAAATGCATTCTTTTTTATGGCTGAGTAATATTCTGTTGTACATATATACCACAGCTTCTCTATCCATTTGTCTGTAAATTCCTCAGTCCAGTATTTGACGTATACTAAGAGCTCAATAAATGTAACACCTCCTATCTTTAGATTTTTCTAAAGTCTCTGATGGAACCACAGTCTCAGTGCCCAGAGGGATGTGGGACTCAATGAGGTAAATTCCACTGAAGGGGTGGAGGATCTAAAGGAGTTTGCCACCACCTAGCCAAAGGAGAATCAGATACTCTTACTTATAAGTGCATGCTTCACAGTTTAGGAAAATCTGGAGAAAGGAACTGTTAGTGGAGACTTGAAGACCTAAACCAGAGAACTTGGAAGGAATACGTATGCAGATTAGGTTTCAGGGAATTTTTCAGTGTATCAGGGTATAGTATAGAAAGGAATTAAGAGAGAAGCATAGCCCAGGGAGTGTATGCCATCCAAACAAGTAAGATGGCTATTATATGGAGATACATATAACCTTCAAGATATCCTTTTAGTTGACCAAAGGGACTTGGAGTTTAGGTGGTTTAGGATTATAACTGAGCTATTCTGTACATGGAATTCATTTGGTGCCTATACCTATTCCAGGTGGTAGATGCAAATTTTAAGAGATGGTATTCAGTTAAGATTGGCCTGTGAACTAAAGTAACCTGAAAAGTGGCAAGTGTAACAGGGAAAACATCATGAAAAGAGACAAAGGCTGTTTGAATGGGATGAATAAATTCCAAGGACTAGAGCATCTTATGGGACCAAGAATTGAAATGTACGAAAAAGAGAAGCTCCCCAAGGTAGAAGCAGGTTCCAATTTCTAGGAGACCATGAAAACTGAAAGTAGAATGTCAGACCCACCACTCCAGGGAGAATAAATATAGGATTTAACGGTAATATGTCAAGTCCAATAAAGATTGGGAAGCTTACATACATAGGAGAATGAAAGGAAAGATCAAGACTGAAGGGTCTAAATTAAGGCCAAGGTTTGTTTTTTGTTTGTTTGTTTTTTTGTTTGAGTTTTACTTTAACTAGAAACTACATACCATAACTACAGTCAGGAATGCCGATCCTGTAGGTTTTCTTTCAGAAGTGACTTCCCATCTCCTGAAGCTTCTGCCATGAGATAATAGGAAATATTAGGAAATAGCAATTTGGAAATTTCCAATTTCCAATTAGGAGATAATAGGAAATAGCCATATGGAAATTGCTGCTACGTGGAAAATAACTTTCAACATTTTGGTATAGACTGAAAGTTAATAGAGATGCTGTTTGTCTTTTCTGCTAATGTTTTAGCAATTCTCTTATTTTCTTGTTGTCTCAAAATGGGGAGATGCTTTCCTTTAGGAGATGTGGGAGATTGTAACCCGAAGAAGGCCTCTTCAGCATTTGAAATCTTTGACCTCCATATAGATTCAGTTCAGTTCAGTTCAGTTCAGTCACTCAGTTGTGTCTGACTCTTTGTGACCCCATGAATTGCAGCACACCAGGCCTCCCTGTCCATCACTAACTCCAGGAGTTTGTAACCAGGATATGGAAACAACCTAAATGTCCATCAACAGAGCAATGGATAAAGAGGATGTGGTACATATATACAATGGAATATTGCTCAGTCATAAAAAGGAATGAAATTGGGTCATTTGTAGAGATGTGGATGGACCTAGAGACTTTTATACAGAGTGAATTAAGTCAAAAAAAGAAAATCAAATATCATATATTAATGTATATATGTGGAATTTGAAAGAATTGCCATAGATGACTTATTTATAAAGCAGAAATAGTGACACAGATGTAGAGAACAAATACATAGATAGGTATCAAGGGGGAAAGGAGGATGGGATGAATGGGAAGTTGGGACTGGCATATACATACTATGTATAAAATAGGTAACAAATGAGAGCCTACTGTATAGCTCAGGAAACTGTACTCAGTGCTCTGTGGTAACCTAAATGGGAAGGAAATCCAAAGAAGAGAGGATATATGTATTTGTATAGCTGACTCACTTTCCTGTACAGTAGCAACTAATACAATATTGTGAAGCAACTATACTTCAATAAAAACTTTAAAAATTCCAATTAGCTCAATACAGGATAAGGTGGTATAGGTGAGGATACTGTGTGTGTGTGTGTGTGTGTGTGTGTGTGTGTGTGTGGTGGTAATGAGAGTGAAAATATACCAAGGTGGTAAAAATTTATTTTTGAATGTGAAGATAAGAATGAAAGTTAGTAATGACATAAAAGGGTGATTCCTTTCTCTCTCTGTGTGTGCATGCTCAGTCAGGTCCAACATTTGTGACTACATGGAATGTAGTCCCCCAGGCTTCTCTGTCCATCAGCCTAACTAATGAAATAATAAAATGAAATAAAGAAATCTCAATTGGTATCACAAAAGTAGACAAGAAAAAAATTCAAAGGAAGAAATTACAGGTACATACAAATAAGTGACAGGAATAAGTCAAGTTTTTCATCCTTATGTATATGCCAGTAGAACTCTGTTTAAACACACATCAAGACATATCCACCAGAATGTTCATAGCACCACTATTAATAAAAGTAAAAAATTGGAAAGAATCCTGATGTCCTTTCACAGTCACATGGTAAATAAAAGGTGACATATTCATACAATAATAAAAACAATATCATGGTGAACACAACAATATGGGTAAAATCTCACAATTTTAAATTTTGAAACAAGCCAAATACAAAAGCATACAAATAATATGATTCCATATACAGAAAGATAAATACCTGCCAAAATGAATTTATAATATCACAAGTCTGAGTACTGACTAGTGCAAAGTGTTACAAAGTAGAGAGATTAATGATAAGTAGCTAAGAGTATGAGAGATTGTTCTGGAATATGGGCAGTGTTCTAATACTCCATCTGGGCATGCTTATGTGGTCAATTTGTGATACTTCATTAAACTGTAGATACTGGTAGACTCTAATCTCATGGCATGATCTTCTCTATGGTTTGAGAAGTCATTGGTCAGTATAGGAAGGATCAAAGAGACCAGGAGCAAAGACCAAAGCAGTCTTTGTTCCATCCCAGGAGGACTGTAAAGTTAGTCTGTGTTGTTCCTAATCAGGGTAAAGTCACAGGCACATGTTTTATGGTTATTGGGCTCAAATCTTTCATAGTCACATAAAAAGAAAGCTGATAATCTCAGACCTTATATGGAAAACCCCCTGAGAATCTGTTTGTTAATTTCCTGAGCTAAAAAGCCTGAACATGGTCCGTCTGAGACAGATTTGAGGGTACAGTTGGACAGAACTAGAGAAAGACTTATAGTTCTTTAGGGTAAAAGTCAGGCCAATGGGAAATGGTGATTTTCAGAGACTATCAGGTAAATTTAGGGTTATTATTAAATGACTTGTCCCCTGTAAAAAAGGAGAGCCTAATCTTTGTTTAATTTCCTGTTGTCTAAGAAAAACCCAGATAAAGTTGTGTGGACATCTATGTGACAGAAAAATAACATCAGGTAACTTGTATTCAGAGATCTTCTCTGACATCCCCTAACTCAATGTTTCTTTTTGACTCTTTTGTCCTAAGTAAATTGCACATGTATATGTGGTTTGGTTATGTATGTAAAAAAGAAAGAGATCATTGCATTGTCTCAATTTAAGACTTACACACAGCCACCAAGAACAAGATGGTATTAATGAAGACAGATATAAGTCCATGGAAATGGAAGAGTACAGAGGATCTAGAAATACACTCATACATATATGCTACACCGATGTGCAAAGAGGAGTGGAAAATCTATTCAACAAGTGGTGCTGGGACAATTGGATATCCATGTGGAAAAAAGCTGATCATTGACCCTGCTTTATACCACACCCAAAATACCTCATCACACCACACCCAAAATAACTCAAAATAGACCAAAACTTAAATGTAAAAATTAACCTATTAAACTTCTGGATGAAAGAAGAGTGAAAAATATTAATATTCATGGCCTTGCAGTGGGCAAATCTTTCTTCAGTTCAGTTCAGTCACTCAGTTGTGTCTGACTCTTTGCAACCCAATGAATCGCAGCATGCCAGGCCTCCCTGTTCATCACCAACTCCCAGAGTTCACTCAAACTCACGTCCATCGAGTTGGTGATGCCATCCAGCCATCTCATCCTCTGTCGTCCCCTTTTCCTCCTGCCCCCAACCCCTCCCAGCATCAGAGTCTTTTCCAATGAGTCAGCTCTTTGCATGAGGTGGCTAAAGTATTGGAGTTTCAGCTTTAGCACCATTCCTTCCAAAGAACACCCAGGGTTGATCTCCTTCAGAATGGACTGGTTGGATCTCCTTGCAGTCCAAGGGACTCTCAAGAGTCTTCTCCAACACCACAGTTCAAAAGCATCAATTCTTCGGTGCTCAGCTTTCTTCACAGTCCAACTCTCATATCCATTCATGACCACAGGAAAAACCATAGCCTTGACTAGACGGACCTTTGTTGGCAAAGTAATGTCTCTGCTTTTCAATATGCTATCATGAGCCATAAAAAAACTGATCAATTAGACAATCAAAATGAAAAATTTGCCTCTCTGAAAATTACATTAGGACAATTAAAGTTCGAACTAAAGAATGGAAGAAAATATTTTCAATGAATATATCTGACCAAAAACTGATATCCAAATTATATAAAGACTCTTACAGTTCAATAATATGTAAGAGAATGTAGTAAGAACAGGGCAAAGTGTTTGAATAGCTGATTTCATAAAAGAAGATATTGAGTGGTCAGTAAGTGCATGAAAAGATGGTCAACGTCATTAGTCATTAGGGAAATTCAAATTAAAACTGCAATGAGAAAACAGAACAAACTCATTAGAAAGACTAAAATTAAGAAGACTGACAATATCAAGTGTCAGAGAGGATGTAGAGCCCCTAGACCATGGCTCACTATTGGTAGTAACCATTTCAGAAACTTGTTAGGCATTTGTGAAACATGCACACACCATATGACACAGACATTTCACTTCTAGATATCTATCCAAGAGAATTAAAAATTTTTGTCCACACAATGATTCATGTATAGATGTTCATAGTAGATTTTTGCATAATAGCTAAAGACTGGAAATACTAAAAATATCCATAAATATATAGATACTGGGTTGGCCAAAACGTTCTTTTGGGTTTTTGTGTAACATCCCCTGAATGAAATTTCTGGCCAATCCAATAGTTAAACAAAATATGCTATACAATGAAATACTGCTTAATAATAGAAATGGATAACTACTCATACAAGCAACAACATGGTTGAATTTAAAATTTATTATGCTGTGTGAAAGAAGGCATTAATGAAGGAATACTTATTATATTATTCCATTTATATAAAATTCAAACTAATTTATAGTAACCCAAAGCACATCTGGTTGCCTGGGACTGGAGCAGAGAGAGGAATAGACTGCAGAGGGGCACTGTAAATTTTTGGGGATCATGAAAATATTTTATGTCTTGATCATGGGAATGGTTTCAAGGGTTTAGTGGTTTCAGCTTGTCAAAATTCATCAATATGTGTACCTTAAATGGATGCATTTTTTTGTGCATAGGTTATTTCTCAATAAAATTGACATAAAAATAAGAAAATAATTTTAAACTAGGATAGAGTAAGTCACATGATTCCATCTTCTGTGGGACCTTTCAAATGCAAAAACATAGGGCCCATTTATGCAAGAGTGTATGCTTACACTTAGACATGACTTCCTTGAGACCATTTTATTCCCATATTCTAATTTGCTTTTAGCCTAGTGAGGCTTCTGGAAGCATTCTAAAACCACATAGCAAGAGAAGATCTTTTCCCTTTCCTTAGTTTTTGCATTTTTGTCTTCATGTACCTAGTGATTAGTAGCAAATACCTTAGGTACAGTTGAAACATGAGGCATTGTCTTGAGGACAGAAAGAAACTGAACTTGGACCTGAACCAGGAGCAGCCAAATGTTTAGAGGATGTTTTTGGATAACTGAGGAGACTGAAGAAAAAAAGTTGAATCCCTGGGGGCCCAAGGGAATGTGAAACCAGCATGGGAACAGCTTAGGACAGAGTTGTACTTCTTACCAGCAGGTGAGACCCTTGAGGTGGAATATAAGTGCATCCCAGCTTGCACCCAGTAACTTGTTTAAACCTCTCTCTGCCTTTTGTTTTCTCAATGCATCCATTCTATTGCTATCTTCCCAGTGTCTCAGGGCCCCAAAAAGTCTAGTTTGATTCTTCTTCATTCTCTTCACTTCCTACAATCAAACGACTCATCTTCATAATTTTACATATAATTTACACTTACTGGTCTAGTCCTAAGTGCCAGTCACTTTGGGGCTAGAGAAATAAATTCGAAAAAGGCTGAGTAGGTCCTTTGAACCGATAGTCCAGAAGCATTGAGAGGGGTCTATGAATGCAGGAAAGATTACATCTCTCTCACATTTGGTGACGTCTCTTTCCATTTCTACAGAGTGTAAAAGCTATGTGGTCAGACCTTCCTCATCTTTAAAGATTGTCACCTTCAAATTAAGAGTCTTTTATCCATTCTTGTGTTCTTCCCTCTGGTCCCTAAGGAAGAGGCATCCCTAACCTCTTTCCAGGGAGAAGGCAATGGCACCCCACTCCAGTACTGTTGCCTGGAAAATCCCATGGATGGAGGAGCCTAGTAGGCTGCAGTCCATGGGGTCGCTAAGAGTTGGACACGACTGAGTGACTTCACTTTCACTTTCCACTTTCATGCATTGGAGAAGGAAATGGCAACCCACTCCAGTGTTCTTGCCAGGAGAATCCCATGGATGGAGAAGCCTGGTAGGCTGCAGTCCATGGGGTGGCACAGAGTCGGACACGACTGAAGTGACTTAGCAGCAGCAGCAGCAACCTCTTTGCAATACTAACTCTGTTCTCTAAATCCTGCTGCTACTCACCTCCCGTTGGGCTTTTTTTTTTTTTTTTTTTTATCTTTATCTTGGGTCTAAAATATCTTGAGTATTTTACTTTGTGGTTGCTTCACTTTGGATAAGAAAACACACATCTTCCCATTTTATATAGAGTGGATCTTGCCTCCTCCGTAAGCTTTTCTTTATATTTCTTTTATTGCCAGATTTCTCAAAAAGGAATTTCAAATTTAGCACTTCTGGCTCAGTAAATGTTTGTTGATGAAATAAATTGCTGAATGCATCCTATCCACTTATTATTATTTAGTTTCACTTCTGCCCTCACCTTTTTCTAGAAAAAGTTCTCTAGAAGCCTGATATTCACATTCTAATTATCCAGTCCAGGGAGGCTTTCCAGCTTTCTGTCCTGTTAAATCTGGGAGCTTCTCTTTCTTGACCAGCTCTCCTCCCTTGTACCCATCATGATACTGTGCCTTTGAGTGAATGAGATCATACAAGTACTGCTGATTGGAAGTTTGGTAAAGATTTTTTAAACATCAGCATTTACTTCACACATATTTATTGAGGGCTTGCAGCATGCTGGGAAATGCTTTAGGTACTGTGTGTTGACCAATGAATAAAGCAGGTTAGCTCCCCGCCTCTAGTGTTTACCTCTACTGAGGGAGGCAGACCATAAGCTTCAAAATATTTGAAGGAAAATAATTTCAGGTTAAGTGTTAGCAAAGAAGCAATCAGACGATTGGATGGAGAGTAACCTGAGACTGCTTTTGATCATGTAGTTAGAGAATATGTGTTCAAGGACTCTGCTGCTAATCGTGAGCTGCTTTAGGCTCTTTATGCAGTGCCTAGCCTTTTCCAGTTTCTATCAAATATCATGATCCACCAGTGACACCACTGGGTATTTATCTAAAGGAAAAGAAAATACTAATTTGAAAAGATCCTCCCCTTCCCTGACCATGTTCATTCCAGCATTATTTATAATAACCAAAGTTGAAAGCAACATAAATGTCCATTGATGGATGGATGGATAAAGAAAGTGTGGTACATTTCTAATGGAATATTATTCAGCAAAAAAAAGAAAAAAAAAAAAGAAGAAGAAGAAATCCTGCCATTTGTGACAACAAGGTTTGACCTTGAGGGCATTATGTTAAGTAAAATGTCAGATAAAGATAAATACCATATGATCTCACTTACATATGGAATCTAAAACAAAACATAACATAACCAAAAACGAGCTAAATGATACAGAGAACAGATGGGTGGTTGCCAGAGGGTGGGGGAGAAGGACGGAAAATGGGTGAAGGAGGTACAAAGGCTGAAATTTCCAGTTACAAAAGGAATGTGTCCTGGGAATGTTATGTGCAGCATGATGACTATAGTTGATAATACACAATTGTGATTTGAAAGTTGCTAAGAAGACCTTAGCATTTTTCATCATAAGGAAAATAAAGTATAACTGTGTGGTGATGGTTGTTTACTAGGCTTGCTGTGGGTTATCATTTGGCAATATATACACATATGGAATCATGTCACACAGTTTAACTAATATTATATGTGAATTATATTCAATAAAAAAGAAAAAAGTAACAAAATGTTAGCTTGCCTCTTAAACTCTACCTCCTACTGTAGATTTTACTATTTCTGTAGGTCCTCTTTGGACTTGGATTTATGGTGTTGGATGGCTTATCCAGTTAAAAACTTATTTTGAATTCCTAACTCTGGCCTTTTGCGGGTATTATTCCATTTTGATGGGCAAATGGTGATGTGGGCACCTTTTATTTCTTGGAAGCCATTTTTTCCTATTTTTTCACCTAAACTATGTCCCTCTTAGTAACCTACTAAGTGCTGGGCATTAGTTTGCGCTATTTGACTGCTCTGTATAATAAGCTCTCGAATCTGTATCTCTGTCCTTGTATGGCCCACCTTTCACAGTGCATCCTAAAACTCATAGGTAAGTCATTAACTTGTTTACAAAACTCTAAAAATCCTTATTGGTTTATGATACTTGGCCCTAGCATTCAATCCCCCTCATAATCTGGCAACAATCAACCCAGTCCCCCCTTTTTTTCTTTGAAGTGAAGTAAAGTGAAGTCGCTCAGTTGTGTCTGACTCTTTGTGACCCCATGGACTGTAGCCTACCAGGCTCCTCTGTCCATGGGATTATCCAGGCAAGAGTACTGGAGTGGGTTGCCATTTCCTTCTCCAGATCTTCCCGACCCAGGGACTGAAAACAGGCTCCAGCATTGTAGGCAGACACTTTACCATCTGAGCCTTCTGTTATGATATTACTTCTCTCTTATGGTTTGGTTTCCTGGTGGCAAGGCAGGTGGCATCTTAGCTCCCCCACTGGGGATCAAACCTCAAAAAGCAAAGTCTTAACCACTGGACTGCCAGGGAAGTCCCAACCCAATTCTTTTTACAACCACTCTCTTTCCTTTTCTGAACTTCTAGTTCAGTTTCTTCCCTTAAAAGCTGTACTCTGTCATCTTTCCTCAATCTCATAGTTTTTTTAACCCTGTATGTTGAGGTGGAGCAGAATATGCCATCTCCAAATCTGCCACTTTGACATGTGGATTGTTCTGAGCAGAAGGCAATTAAGACCCAGGAGACTCAGGAAAAGCTTTTTTACCTCTCCTTGAACTGCCTAAAAGAATTATATAGAGGGCCTGTATCAGAAAGTCTTGGAGAAGGAAATGGCAACCCATTTCAGTATTCTTGCCTGGAGAACTCCATGGACAGAGGAGCCTGGTGGGCTACAGTCTGTGGGGTAGCAAAGAGTTGGAGTGACTGAGTGACTAACACTGTACCAGAAAGAGCTATTACCAGACACAGCTTTTTTATCAGAAAGACATATCTCCATGGCATCACAAACATTTGCTTACCAATCATTTGCTCTTCCCATCTTCTTAATTGTCTCCCTCCTCTTTGAAGCCCCGATCCCTACTGCCTTCTCCTTAGCTTGAGATGGTATATATGCCTCAGTTGCCAGACCATCTTTGAGTCTTGGTGGGGATTCTGTAAGTATGTAATTAAACTTAACTTTGTCCTGTTAATCTGTTTGATATCAATTCAAATATTAGATCAGCAAAATATTATATTAGATGAGCATTTCCCAGGACACTATACTCCTAACCCAATTCTCCTTATTTGTGAAGCCTTCCTTTATTCTTCCAGGTCCAGTTAGTTCCCCTCTTCTCTGTATTTACCATAGCACCTCTTACTTACATGAGTCATAATAAACTTTTCATGAGTCCTTTGCTCTTGGAAAGCAGTGATGGTTAAAAGAACTCCATGCAACCTTTTGTGCTCTGAGAATTAAATTACTGCAAAGAGCCACCTTTTTGCATATGACTTAGGTAAGACTCGTTGGTGTGTTCCCCTATTACTTATAAGGAGGCCAGACACAGACCCCCTTTTTAAAAATAAACTGCTTTTCTCTCTCTCTTTCTTTATTGCTATACAGTAGATCTTTCTTGGTACTTATTTTAAATATACCATCAGACAAAGACCCTTTAAATTCCATTCTTTGCCTCATGAAGCTTTCACTGAGCTGTTTGTCCCCTTGATCAGTTGGAGTGTTTGAAACTAAACATTAATTAAACTTCTCTTCTTTTTAGCCCCCTTCATGTTGACCCATCCTCTTTCTGATCCAGCCTACAAACCCTCCTTAATGATCCCTCCTAAGAATAAAAATATTTCCTTTTATACACACCCTCTACTCTGTGTTCTTTCTAGCCTGTTGACCCTTCCCTACAAAAGAAAATTCCTTTCTGCCTGTCCTTTGAGATGCTTGCAGTTCTGTTTGAATTGTTTTCTCTATTACAATAGTCTCTTTCCCTTTATTTCAATAATCCTTTCAAATGAAGTCTCTTTTTATGTCAGTGTAGATTTATTTTTATTTGACGATAGAAGTCACCAAATTCTTTGTCTCTTTTGATAATGTACTCCCTTTCCCTCAGATTTGGAGCTGTTTATTGGAACAATGAGAATGTTAGATTCATATTTGTGTTCTCATCATGCCTTAATCTGCCTTGATCTCTGACTGCCCCTATTCCCGTTTCCATCAATTTCTGTTTTTATTTTAGTCTCTGAGTATGTTGTTGTATCTCTCTGTCTACCCATTACTCTCCTTTTCCTTCACTTACCTGTCTCCTGGAGGCCAAGCTCCTGTCTTCAGTTTGCTCCAGAGAGATGAGTGAGAAAGCAGAGCAGGTTCCTTTCCTGAGTCTGGCAGTTTGCTTATTGAAATCTCCAGCCTAGACCTCAGCTCCTTCTGTGGTAAAAGGGCAAGCAGGAAGTGAAAAACTGGTTTCACTTTTGTGTTTTTTCCCCATCTTTTAAAAGATCAGCTGATTTTAAGGAATCCTACTCATTTATTTATTTATTCTTTCATTCATTTGTTTATAATTGTGATTTATATTTATTTATATAATTGTGATTAGATAATTGTGATTTGTAATTGTGTTTACACTGTGATTCCTGGGTGTTAACGTTATTGCAAATGGAAGAGTAATGTGTGTGTGCATGTTTCTTTATGGTGGCCTGGGGTGAGCACCAGATAAAGAACATGGGAGAAGCAGGATAGGGAAAGAATTGCAGAAAAGAGACAAGGGCACGTTAGAATGTCTTCCTCAGGGAACTTGCTTTAACTGCTTTACTGTTCTCGCTGTGTGATTGATTCGAAAATTAACAAAGTTTCAAAAGTGTATTAGCTGATGTGGATGATTCAACACTAACATGAGCTAAATTCTTAAAAGCATACTGTGTTTTTATAGTGAGAAAGAGAATTTTACTGTTCTCTAATTTTGTATTAGAGCTTTTGTAGTAGTTTAGTTGCTAAGTCGTGTCCGACTTTTGCAACCCCATGGACTGTAGCCTGCCAGTCTCCTCTGTCCATGGGATTCTCTAGGACAGAATACTGGAGTGGGTTGCCATTTCCTTCTCCAGGGCATCTTCCCAACCAAGGAACTGAACCCAGGTCTCCTGCATTGCAGATGGATTCTTTGACTGAGCTACAAGGGAAGCAGAGCTTTTGAGTAATGTTAAAAATCTGTTTTCCCTTACACATCTCATGTAAAGCATTTTGTTTCATTAATTATTATCTTACCCCATGATTTAATTCATTATAATTTTGCTTGTAAACAGTACTGCCTGCTCTGTTGTTCCTCTGTTTCAAGCTGTGTATGTCTGCACATGTCTTCTTGGAGGAGAACCTCATGCTCAGTTTTCCCAGGACCTCTAGAAATGCTACCCACGTCATCTCATATTTCCCCTTTCCACTCCCAGTGCACCTGCCCGTCCCCCCTACACGGGCCTGTACTGAGCTGTCTGTGCTGCTCTCAGAGCACTGACTCCACCTGCGATGCTCCCGTCACAGTGTGCTGCTCTGTAACTGCTGCTTGTCTCCCTCATTTCTCCCATCCCCAGACCTCAAACATCCCACCTCCCTTTGTTCCTCCCAGTTGTGGGGGATTTGTCTTATTCAGCTTTGTATCCCATGCATAGTGCATGAACCATAGAGATGAGCAGAATGTCATGATTGAATAAGAAAATGATTGGTCTGTCTGAGCCTGTTTCTTCAGTTTTATGTGAGAATATTAACAGCTATTTCAGTGAGTGACGTGAGACATGAGGAAGTTATAAGAAGGGCTTGAATGGTACCCTTCCAATAAGACTTCCCTTTTCCTGCTTTTAGAATGGGAATGGAAGTGTTTTCTAGTAGGCCAGAGTTTAAATGTCAGGCATTAGTTTGAGTCCAGGATCCAGCAGTTCCTAGCTATATTTGCTTATGTGTGTGGAGAGGGTGACCTAAGTAATGAGGAGCAGTTGAGGAGTGGAATGAATTTGTTTCAGTAATACCATCCACTCGCAGAATATTAATGAGGATAAAATGAGGTAGGTTAATCTCACCCAGTGCTTGGCCTGAAGTAGACGTTCACGTATGAATTCTTTTCCCCAGCACACAATTTGTTGATGATCAAATCTGTCAGAACAAGAACTATCAAGGGACGTGTGTTTAGCGGCGGGGTTCCCTCCACTGCTCAATCTGCACCTCTGAGTGTTTCTGTGCACGTGCGTGTCCTTGCGTCCTTGTGCTGGGCTTTGTGTCAGTGCCGGTGTCTTCTCTATTGCTATGCTTTGGTCTAGAGATCATAGAGTCTGATGCACCTCAGATTCTCTCACAGAGTGAGTAAACTTTCTGTACATGGTAAGATTTCAGTAAATGTATAAATTAGTGGACTAAAAGCAATCCCTTAGAATAAAATCGGATTTGAAACCAAGTTTATTTCACCACACATTTACCTCCCATTACTCCATGTCAACGCCCAATACAGGAAACAGACTTTCGCTTTCTTTTTCACTTTTCTCTCAATTCCAGGAAATGTTTGTTTTTAACATGAACTTTGGTTCAATGACTAGTGAGTGTTTTTTGAAAGATGTTTTCTCTGGGCTTTTTTGTTTCTTTTTTTATTGCCAGATTTTAACTTAAGTTCTCTTTGAAAAATTATAGCCTTATTTTGAATAAACTGAGGAAAAAGGAAATCACCCAGTCCTCCACAGTGATACTAGAGAGAGCCGAGCACCCAGGGCTGGAACTAGGGTGAGGCAAGAGAAGAGTTTAGGGTGTAAGGGAAATTTTTGTAAATTTTGTAGTCTGGGTGCCTCACTTGCTTCACCCTAATTTCAGCCTTCTTTTAGCTTCAACTAAAAATCCTGGCATGAACCAATCCATGTCTAACCCCTTGATTACAGAGAAAAGGGCAGCTGAGATCACTGGGTCTCTCTTGTCTGACATTTCCCCCTGATTCTTTCCTTCTAACTGGCTCTTTGACTAAGAGAATATGTCTGTTAAGGGACTCTGTTGGCCTCTTCTGAAATCAGGTGGGTGATACTTGACAACAAAAAAAGGGGTGGTGGTATTTTTCTTTTTCCCCTTTTATTTCTTTTGGCTAGTCAGATAATTAAAATGACATAAGACATTCACAGTACAAAACTAAATTTAATACATATGTTTGGAGAATTAACATAGGCATGAGAAATTTGAAAGATAGTAAGGCAAGGTGAGGTACATTTATAAATCATATTGGACTAAGGAGAAAGAGGTAGGAGTCTGGGACTTCAAAGGGAAGTAAAGTAATTCACAGGAAAACATAGAGATTTAATGTTTGTTAAACAAATGTTCACTGGTCAATCTAGAGAGAATAGGACACAGAGAGGACTTTGATCAAACTGGCCTTGCTAAGTTCCTCCGTGTTTAGCACACCTAGTTCATAGTATACTATAGTTATGTATAGTGTTGCATAGTTATCTTTAGTGGTATCTCCCTCCTGGAACAGGCTCTATATTCTGTTCTCTTAGGCAGTTAGGTAGAAGTTCAAAGTTTCTTTCTGAGTCTTTTGGAACTTCCTTACCTTCAGGTTGAAATAATCTACACACCCAAGTGGCACATGTTGGGTCACCTACACTGTATCCCATCAAAAGAGAGGAAGAAGAGGAGGATAAAAAGCAGACAACCTAGGTGTTTTAGAAAAAAAACAACAACAGTTTTCCTTTGTTTCAACACCACATGTGTGTGGGGCTTTCCCCACAACAAGCAATTCTGCAGCACTAGCTGGTGTCCTACATTTAACTTGATTCTGACACTATGTATCTTTCTGAATGTACTGTCAGGTCCCACAGGTTAAGGGCTCAGTCCCAGAAGACTGCCACTGGCTTCACATGTCAAATTCAGGCAGTAGATCTTCAGATTACCCTCAACTTCTGTATGACTTGGCTATAAATCAGAAGTTCCCGAAAGCTGCCTCTTCAGGTTTGATGTACTTGCTAGAGCAACTTCTAAAACTCACGGAAGACTTATGTTTACTAGTTGAGTAAAGAATGTGATAAAGGATACAGATGAACATACAGATAAAGAGATACATAGGTTGAGGTCTGGTGGGTTCTGTCCCAGTGGAGTAGGGGGTCCATCCCTCTCTTGGTATATGTGGATATGTTCACAAAACTGAAAGCCCTTCAAACCTCATGCTATTGGGATTTTATGTAGGCTTTCTCACATAGGATTAATCTATTTTTAAGTTAATTTCCAGCCCCTCTCTGGAAAATGGGAAGTGGAGGCCTGAAAATATGAAACTTCTAATCATGGCTTTGTCTTTCTGGTGACTATCTCCCATCCAGGGGCACAACTACAGTTGCCTCATTAGAACAAAAGTTCTACCATTCTTATTACTTAGGAATTTATAAGCATTTCAAGAACATGTTTTATGAACTGGGACAAAGATTACTTATATACTTCTCGTTATAAATAAATAACAATATTACAGAGGGAAAGACACAGAGGCATCAGATCCTGCCTTCAGTGGACTTCTCCCCCTACCTCTCAGGACAGTGGCCAGCTGCAACCAGTAGGGCTTTGCTAGCCCTAGGTAGAGGTAGAAAGGCAGAGTGTATTCTTCTTTGAACCCTGAGATTTTCCTGCTTCTGCTGTCTGACCCTACTTCCAGTCTACTCCCTTTAGAAAACATGAATTTCTAAGCAAATATTTAGGTGGCATTATCCTTGCAGATGACAGGGATATAAAAATTTGGACAGATTTGTCAAGTTTAGGAATGGCTATCAGTACTAGTCTTCTTAAAGGTATGTATTTTCATGGAAAGTGGACCCAAACTCCATTGTTGTTACTTTCTAACTATGCAAACTTTCAGTTCAGTTGAGTTGCTCAGTAGTGTCTGACTCTTTGCGACCCCATGAACCTCAGGGAGGCCTGGTGTGCTCCATCACCAACTCCCAGAGTTCACTCAAACTCACGTCCATCGAGTCGGTGATGCCATCCAGCCATCTCATTCTCTGTTGTCCCCTTTTTCTCCTGTCCCCAATCCCTCCCAGCATCAGGGTCTTTTCCAATGAGTCAACGCTTCACATGAGGTGGCCAAAGTATTGGAGTTTCAACTTTAGCATCATTCCTTCCAAAGAACACCCAGGACTGATCTCCTTTAGAATGGACTGGTTGGATCTCCTTGCAGTCCTAGGGACTCTCAAGAGTCTTCTCCATCACCACAGTTCAAAAGCATCAAGTCTTTGGTGCTCAGCTTTCTTCACAGTCCAACTGTCAAATCCATACATGACACTGGAAAAACCATAGCCTTGACTAGACGGACTTTTGTTGGCAAAGTAATGTCTCTGGTTTTTAATATGCTACCCAGGTTGGTCATAACTTTCCTTCCAAGAAGTTTGGTGACACATTTAATCTTTCTCAGTTTTCCAGTAACTAAGTTGGACCCTATAGGGCTTTCCCCAAACCAAACTGCCCACCCTCCCATGTGCTCCATCTGCCTCTTTGTAGAAAAGCTTTAGTCTCCCAGGTCACTCCTGAGTCACAAAAGGCTGGCTCAAGACTTGATTTAAAGACTGTGAATTTGTAGTAACAAAAAATAGCAGCTGGGCCAGGAGAACTGGTAACAATTTAAACAACAGATCAGCCATATAGCAGTCACAGGACCTTTAGTTTCTTCTTGAAATACTTAGATAATGGTGTCTGATACAACTTCCTGAGTTGTTTTGCAAATACTAGAAAACCTCCACCAGATGTAAGAGTTAACTGCATTATGACTATGAGAACATGGCCCCCAGACTTATTGGAGTCTGAGGATTGATGGTATTAACCTCTATGACACCAACTTGTTATATCACCATCAACCAATCAGAGAATTATACACAAGCTTATCACATACCTGTGATTTTCTCACTCACTTTGCCTTTGAAAAAAAAGGAAGACTTTTCTGAAATCTACTGGGGAATCTGGACCTTTTGAGCCCATATGACTCCTTGTATGGCTCTCTAATAAATGCAGCATGTTTCGTAGCTCAGCTGGTGAAGAATCCACCTGCAGTGTGGGATACCCCGGTTTGATACCTGAGTAGGGAAGATTCCCCAGGAGAAGGGATAGGCTACCCACTCCAGTATTCTTTGGCTTCCCTGGTGGCTCATCTAGTAAAGAATCAGCCTGCATGTGGGAGACCTGGGTTCGATCCCTGGGTTGGGAAGATCCCTTGGAGAAATGAACAGCCATGCACTCCAGTATTTTGGCCTAGAGAATTCCATGGACCATATAGTCCATGGGTACAGTCTGCAAAGAGTTGGATAGGACTGAGTGACTTTCACTTTCACTTCCTTCACCGAACCTTGGTGTCAGTAGATTGGCATTACATGTGCTAATGGACTCAGGTTTATAAAAGTTCAGTAACATTTCTTCTTGTGACTTTTCATTGTGTTGATGAAATGAGAATTCCAGGGCTTAACCTGAGATAGGGGCTCAAAATATTAGTTCTTTCCATCTCTTCTTCCCATTTAAGTTCTGCTTAAAGGAATCTCCGGTGTAAACTCTATCTCAGTCTCAGGTGGGGATACTGAAACCAATTATGCAAAACTGAAAGTGTCTCAGACAGTAAAGAATCCACTTGCAGTGCAGGAGTCCTGGGTTCGATCCCTGGGTCAGGAAGATCCCTGGAGAAGGGAATGGCTACCTACTCCAGTATTCTTGCCTGGAGAATTCCATGGACAAAGGAGCCTGGCAGGCTACAGGCCATGGGGTTGCAAAGAGTTGGACATGACTGAGTGACTTTGACTTTCACACACTGTGAAACAGAAGGTGGAATTCAAAGATGCTTCCATCACCAAGCCAAGTGGAGAACTTACTGTGCCTTTCTTGACATTATGATAGGTTTTATAATTGATGATATTGAACACTTTAGAATCCAGGGTAAATGTCCATCAATAGGAATCTAGAAGAGCAAATGTAGAAAATTTACAGTTGTTGGGGATATAGGGTGGCCCCCATTTCAGAAGAACCTGAGGGATTTTCAGAATAGCCAGGAAGAATGCAAAGGGAAATTAAGGTAGAAGCTTAATTTAGAGTGTCCACCATGGAAGTGGTAAGAATGAACTTAGGGAAGAGCTCCCAGTAATATGGGAGCAGTCGTGGATTTTGCTGGCTCTGAAAGGGATTTGGTTGCATTCTGGTACCACTCATGAATATTGAAAACTTTAGAAGAGATTACTAATTACTAAAGGTATCCCTCGGGTTTGGGGTCAGATATGAGGGGGAAGCAGATCCAGGATTTTTGCTAATTTGGTCAAATAGAGACTTAGAGTTGACGTAATTTGGGACACCATTTTAGGGGAATATTTTTGAACCCTCAATCAGATTATTGCAGACATGTTGGGAGGTCTGGGATATGAATTCAATTCAACAAATTTTATTGGTTCTACTATCAAAATATATGCTGGATTAGGCCACAGGCCATGGGTAGCACTAAGCACTATCCTAATACAGGCTGTTATCATCTCTTTCCTGAGTTGTTGCAATAGTCTTCTAACTTACTCCCGAGTTGTCATTGTCATTGTACTTTACCTCATTTTCTCTGTCTATTCACACAGTATGAACATTTTAGTAAGAGAATGAC
Organism: Bos indicus x Bos taurus; assembly: GCF_003369695.1. Taxonomy (NCBI): domain Eukaryota; kingdom Metazoa; phylum Chordata; class Mammalia; order Artiodactyla; family Bovidae; genus Bos; species Bos indicus x Bos taurus. The sequence continues at coordinate 37,693,360 of NC_040090.1, forward strand.
CCTTTTAAATAAAAAGTAAGATGTCACTCCTCTCCTTAGAAATCTCCAAGAGCTTTCCATCTCTCTCTTAACAAAAGTAGCAAGTCCTACAATGTCCCACAAGGTCTTATGTCAGTTTCCTTTGTCACCACTCTCTCCCTTGTTTTTTTTTTTTTTTTTGTGTGTGTTACAACTATACTGGCTTTCTTGTTAGACCTCACCTGCTTCCATCTTTGGAGTCTTTGCTCTTACTCTGTCTGAAAAAAATTTTTGTTTCCATCACTTTCTTCAGAATTATGCTCATATTTCACTGTACCTGGAAAAATATTTCCTGATGACCCTATATTAAATAGCAGTCTTGTATGCCCAGCACTCATTACTTTCTTTATTTTGCTATATTTTTTTCTTAGCATTTGTCATTATCTAACATATAATTTATGACCTAAATCAGATCCCTTACAAGTATACAGTGGAAGTGACAAATAGATTCAAAGGATTAGATCTGATAGAGTGCCTGAGAACTATGGACAGAGGTTTGTGACATTGTACAGAAGGCAGTGATCAAGACCATCCCCAAGAAAGAGAAATGTAAAAAGGCAAAATGGTTGTCTGAGAAGGCCTTACAAATAACTGAGAAAAGAAGAGAAGCCAAAGGTAAAGGAGAAAAGGAAAGATATACCCATCTGAATGCAGAGTTCCAAAGAATAGCAAGGAGAGATGAGAAAGCCTTCCTAAGTGATCAATGCAAAGAAATAGAGGAAAACAATAGAATGGGAGAGACTAGAGATCTCTTCAGAGAAGGCAATGGCACCTCACTCCAGTACTCTTGCCTGGAAAATCCATGGACAGAGGAGCCTAGTAGGCTGCAGTCCATGGGGTCACTAAGAGTCGGACACTACTGAGCGACTTTATTTTCACTTTTTACTTTCATGCACTGGAGAAGGAAATGGCAACCCACTCCAGTATTCTTGCCTGGAGAATCCCGGGAATGGGGGAGCCTGGTGGGCTGCCGTCTATGGGGTTGCACAGAGTCGGACACGACTTATGCGAATTAGCAGCAGCAGCAGAGATCTCTTCAAGACAATTAGAGATACCAAGGGAAAACATCATGCAAAGATGGGCACAATAAAGGACAGAAACAGTATGGACCAAACGAGCTGAAGATATTAAGAAGAGGTGGCAAGAATAACCCAGAAGAACTATACAAAAAAGATCTTCATGACCCTGATAAACCATGATGTTGTGATCACTCACCTAGAGTCAGACACTTGGAGTGTGAAATCAGGTAGGCCTTAGGAAGCATCACTACAAACACAACTACTGGAGGTGATGAAATTCCAATTGAGCTATTTCAAATCCTAAAAGATGATGGTGTGAAAGTGCTGCACTCAATGTGCCAGCAAATTTGGAAAACTCAGCAGTGGCCACAGGACTGGAAAAGGTCAGTTTTCATTCCAATCCCAAAGAAAGGCAATGCCAAAGAATGTTCATACTACCGCACAATTGCACTGTATCTCACACACTAGCAAAGTAATGCTCAAAATTCTCCACGCCAGGCTTCAACAGTATGTGAACCAAGAAATTCCAGATGTTCAAGCTGGATTTAGAAAAGGCAGAGGAACCAGAGATCAAATTGCCAACATCTGTTGGATCATCAAAAAAGCAAGAGAGTTCCAGAAAAGTATCTACTTCTGCTTTATTGATTATGCCAAAGCTTTGACTGTGTAGATCACAACAAACTGTGGAAAATTCTTTAAGTGATAGGAATACCAGACTACCTTACCTGCCTCCTGAGAAGTCTGTATGCAGGTCAAGAAGCATCAGCTAGAACCAGACATGGAACAACAAACTGGTTCCAAACTGCAAAAGTAGTATCTCAAGGCTGTATATTGTAACCCTGCTTATTTAACTTCTATGCAGAGTACATCATGCGAAATGCTGGGCTGGATGAAGCACAAGCTGGAATCAAGATTGCCAGGAGAAGAAATATCAATAACCTCAGATATGCAGATGACACCACCTTTATGGCAGAAAACAAAGAGGAACTAAAGTGCCCCTTGATGAAAGTGAAAGAGGTGAGTGAAAAAGTTGGCTTAAAACTCAACATTCAAAAAACTAAATCATGTCATCCGGTCCCATCACTTCATGGCAAATAGATGGGGAAAAATGGAAACAGTGGCTGACTTTATTTTCTTTCCTCCAAAATCACTGCAGATGGTGACTCAGCCACGACATTAAAAGATGCTTGCTCCTTGGAAGAAAACCTATGACCAAACCAACAGCACATTAAAAATCAGAGACATTACTTTGCCAACAAAAGTTCATCTAGTCTAAAGTATGGTTTTTCCAGTAGTCATGTGTGGATGTGAGAGTTGGACTCACGCTCAGCTTAAGAAAGCTGAGCGCTGAAGAATTGATGCTTTTGAACTGTGCTGTTGGCGAAGACTCTTGAGAGTCCCTTGGACTGCAGGAAGATCAAACCAGTCAATCCTAAAGGAAATCAGTCCTGAATATTCATTGGAAGGACTGATGCTGAAGCTGAAGCTTCAATACTTTGGCCACCTGATGTGAAGAACTGACTCCTTGGAAAAGACCCTGATTCTGGGAAAGATTGAAGACAGGAGGAAAAGAAGACAACAGGATGAGATGGTTGGATGGCATCACCGACTCGATTGACATGAATCTGAGCAAGGTCTGGGAGTTGGTGCTGGATGGACAGGGAAGCCTGGCATGCTGCCATCCATGGGGTCACAAAGAGTCAGACACGACTGAGCAACTGAACTGAACTGAACATTCTATTTATATCCTTGTTTATTTATTGTCTCTTTCCATTAGAAAGTTTATAAAAAAGTTTATAAAAAAAGTTTCTTTAACACTTGCTCACTACCTTTTATAATAGTAGCTAGAACACAGAATGTGCCTCAATGATTATTGACCATATGTAATAGTAATTGTTTATTTTAACAAAATTGGATCACATTGTACACAGCTATTTGTACCCTGCTATGTTTATTTAATGTGTGTTCATATTTTTCTAATAGATGTACAAGGCATTGTCTCATTTTTCTTAATTTCTGTATTAAATCCTATTGAAGAGATAGATTGTTTTCCTGCTTAGCATCTTCAAAATAATGGACTTTTAAACCATTTTCACATTTTTTTTAATGTATGTTTCTATGACCAGTACTTTTCCATAGTTAGCTTGTATATGTTTATATATTTAGTTAGAATAAATTCCTACAAGTGAAATTGCTAGGGCATGTCCTTTATTAAGGCTTTTGATACACATCATGAAATTGCCTTCCAGTGTACTACTTTATATTTCTATTAGCAGTACAGGTGCTAGTTAAAAGTGACATGATTGTTCATTTTAATGTTTGTTAAGTTTTAATTTTATTCAGTTTAAAATTATCTTGATATTAATGATATTTAAGATTTATTTATATATTTATGATTTTTATTTCAGTTTTTTGGATATGCATTTTGAATTATCATTTTCCTTTTGATGTGTTTATTTTTTCATGTTTACTTATTTTAAATAAACTTTATACATTAAAGATGGGAAATTTTTGTCTTTATTATATATTGCAGTTATTTTTTTCTTTTTGTTGTATCTTTAAATGTAATTGTTTTGCTTTATTTTTGCTATGTTGATCAGTCATTCAGTCGTGTCCAACTCTGTGACCCCGTGGACTGCAGCACGTCAGGCCTCCCTGTCCTTCACCATCTACCAGAGCCTGCTCAAACTCATGTCCATTTTTGCTATATAAAAATTTCAAAGTTTAAGTGAAAGTGTTAGTCACTTAGTTGTGTCCAACTCTTTGGGACCCTATGGACTGTAGCCTGCCAGGCTCCTCTGTCCATTGAATTCTCCAGGCAAGAATACTGCAGTGGATAGCATTCCCTTCTCCAGGGGATCTTCCTGACCCAGGAAATGAACCCAGGTCTCCTGTATTGCAGGCAGACTCTTTACCATCTGAGCCACTAGGGAAGCAGATAAAAGTTTTAAATTGATATGAAGTCAGATCTGTTAATATTTTCCTTAATATTGCCTGCTTTTGGTTTATTAAAAGGTCTTTCTCACTGAAATAGGGTAAGTTACTCAAAATATTTGTCACTTCTGTGGGGATTTTTGTACATTTGGATTTTTATTTTATGTAAAGTATGTGTAATTATCCAACAGATATTTTCCTAAATGATATGCTGTGTTTTTCTAGTCACATTTGTCAAACCCACTCCATTCTGTGTTTTATCCCTGGGTCAGAAAGAATCCACCAGCAATAAGAGGAGACCCGGGTTTTATTCCTGAGTTGGGAAGATCCCCTGGAGAAGAAAATGGCAACCCACTCCAGTATTCTTGCCTGAGAAATCCCATGGACAGAGGAGCCTGGAGGGCTGGTTAATGGGGTTACAAAGAGTTGGACACAACTGAGAAACTAACACTTTCACTTTACAGTAGCCTTGGGAGTGTTAAAAACAAAACTCAACTGAGTGAATTTTAAAGATCTCTTTGGCTTTATTCAACGAATCATGTACTAGTCAGAGTCCAATCTAGTAGACAGAAGGGATCTCTGAAGAGCTATACAGTGAAGTAATTTCATAGACAGAGGGGAAAAGGAACAAGGAAGCAGAACTAGGCGAAAAGCACATCGGTTACTAAAAGCTTAATTTCCTTATAGGGAATGGGTAGAATTTATCAGACAGATTACCTAATCCATGCTGATCAGGATATTCCTGATTGCGTGGTGTTAGACTATTTTTTGGGAAAGCCAAAACTATAATTGTCTCAGTTTGCTGTATAGGATTACCATGAATGATTCAATTTAGGGCCTGTTGGCTTTTTTTTTTTTTTTTTTCCTAATGGAAATCAGTCCTGAATATTCATTGAAAGGACTGATGTTGAAGCTGAAACTCCAATACTTTGGCCACCTGATGCAAAGAACCGACTCATTTGAAAAGACCCGGATGCTGGGAAAGATTGAAAGCAGGACGAGAAGGGGACGAGAGAGGATGAGATGGTTGGATGGCATCACTGACTCAATGGACATGAGTTTGAGTAAGCTCTGGGAGTTGGTGATGGACAGGGAAGCCTGCAGTCCATGGGGTCACAACGAGTCGGACACGACTGAGTGACTGACCTGAACTAAACTGATCAGTCTTGTTTTTAACAGAGCCTGTGACAATCTTCCTGCTTCTTGAAAACACCACAGACTTTCAAGACAGAGCACTTTTCTAGTTTCCCTCCTTTGCAAACCTGGATGCACTTCTCCTCTGTTGGCTTTGCAGGCTCTTCAAAACTTATACAGACATGCATATGATAATTCATTATGGCACTGTTGTACTATGTTCCTCATCTACATTGTTCTCTCATTCTACATGACCCCTTGGCTTCACTGGTCAGTTCAGTTCAGTTCAGTCGCTCAGTTGTGTCTGACTCTTTGTGACCCCATGAGCTGCAGAATGCCAGGCCTTCCTGTCCATCACCAACTCCTGGAGTCCACCCAAACCCATGTCCATTGAGTTGGTGATGCCATCCAACCATCTTATACTCTCTCGTCCCCTTCTCCTCCTGCCCTCAATCTTTCCCAGCATCAGGGTCTTTTCAGATGAGTCAGCTCTTCACATCAGGTGGCCAAAGTATTGGAGTTTCAGCTTCAAAATCAGTCCTACCAATGAACACCCAGGACTGATCTCCTTTAGGATGGACTGGTTGGATCTCCTTGCAGTCCAAGGGACTCTCAAGAGTCTTCTCCAACACCACAGTTCAAAAGCCTCAATTCTTCGGCTCTCAGCTTTCTTTATAGTCTAACTCTCACATCCATACCCGACCACTGGAAAAACCATAGCCTTGACTAGACGGACCTTTGTTGGCAAAGTAATGTCTCTGCTTTTGAATATGCTGTCTAGGTTGGTCATAACTTTCCTTCCTAGGAGTAAGCGTCTTTTAATTTCATGGCTGCAATCACCATCTGCAGTGATTTTGGAGCCCAGAAAAATAAAGTCAGCCACTGTTTCCACTGTTTCCCCATCTATTTTCCATGAAGTGTTGGGACTGGATGCCATGATCTTCGTTTTCTGAATGTTGAGCTTTAAGCCAATTTCTTCACTCTCCTCTTTCACTTTCATCAAGAGGCTCTTTACTTCTTCTTCACTTTCTGCCATCAGGGTGGTGTCATCTGCATATCTGAGGTTATTGATATTTCTCCTGGCAATCTTGATTCCAGCTTGTGCTTCCTCCAGCCCAGAGTTTCTCATGATGTACTCTGCATATAAGGTAAATAAGCAAGGTGACAATATACAGCCTTGAAATACTCCTTTTCCTATTTGGAACCAGTGTGTTGTTCCATGTCCAGTTCTAACTGTTGCTTCCTGACCTGCATACATGTTTCTCAAGAGGCTGGTCAGGTGGACTGGTATTCCCATCTCTTTCAGAATTTTCCACAGTTTATTGTGATCCACACAGTCAAAGGCTTTGGCATAGTCAATAAAGCAGAAATAGATGCTTTTCTGGAACTCTCTTGCTTTTTCCATGATCCAGCAGATGTGGCAATTTGATCTCTGGTTCCTCTGCCCTTTCTAAAACCAGCTTGAACATCTGGATGTTCATGGTTCATGTATTGCTGAAGCCTGGCTTGGAGAATTTTGAGCATTACTTTACTAGCATGTGAGATGAGTGCAATTGTGCGGTAGTTTGAGCATTCTTTGGCATTGCCTTTCTTTGGGATTGGAATGAAAACTGACCTTTTCCAGTCCTGTGGCCACTGCTGAGTTTTCCAAACTTTCTGGCACATTGAGTGCAGCACTTTCACAGCATCATCTTTCAGGATTTGAAATAGCTCAACTGGAATTCCATCACCTCCATTAGCTTTGTTCGTAGTGATGCTTCCTAAGGCCCACTTGACTTCACATTCCAGGATGTCTGGCTCTAGGTCAGTGATCACACCATGGTGATTATCTGGGTTATGAAGATCTTTTTGTACAGTTCTTCTGTATATTCTTGCCACCTATTCTTAATATCTTCTGTTTCTGTTAGGTCCCTACCATCTATCCTTTATTGAGCCCATCTTTGCATGAAATGTTCCCTTGGTATCCCTAATTTTCTTGAAGAGATCTCTAATCTTTCCCATTCTGTTGTTTTCATCTATTTCTTTGCATTGATTGCTGAGGAAGGCTTTCTTATCTCTCCTTGCTCTTCTTGGAACTCTGCATTCCAGTGGGTATATCTTTCCTTTTCTCCTTTGCTTTTCACTTCCCTTCTTTTCACAGCTATTTGTAAGGTCTCCTCAGAAAGCCATTTTGCTTTTTTGCATTTCTTTTCCATGGGGATGGTCTTGATCCCTGTCTCCTGTACAATGTCATGAACCTCCGTCCATAGTTCATCAAGCACTCTGTCTATCAGATCTAGTCCCTTAAATCTATTTCTCACTTCCACTGTATAGTCATTAGGTATTTGATTCAAGTAATACCTGAATGATGTAGTGATTTTCTCCACTTTCTTCAATTTCAGTCTGAATTTGGCAGTAAGGGGTTCATGATCAGAGCCACAGTCAGCTCCCGGTTTTGTTTTTGCTGACTGTATAGAGCTTCTCCATCTTTGGCTGCAAAGAATATAATCAATCTGATTTCAGTGTTGACCATCTGGTGATGTCCATGTGTAGAGTCTTCTCTTGTGTTGTTGGAAGAGGGTGTTTGCTATGCTCAGTGCATTCTCTTGGCAGAACTCTATTAGCCTTTGCCCTGCTTCATTCTGTATTCCAAGGCCAAATTTGCCTGTTACTCCAGGTGTTTCTTGACTTCCTACTTTTGCATTCCAGTCCCGTATAAGGAAAAGGACATCTGGTCAATTTATATGTAAATTATTGTTTTGTCTATCAAGCATTGTATCAGAGTTCTATCTAAAAGGAAACTGTAACTTTGAATAATTTGGAATATGGGATTTATTCTAGGAGTTTGATTTCATGAAGCAGTATGACTATTGCCTCTGTGATTAGTGATGGGCCTAAGTCATAGGGGAGGAAAGATAAATGGGGAGGAAAGATAAATATGACATGGGGGAGGATAATCATAAACTAGAATTCATGAGGATGAGCTATAGACTGTTGTGGTCTCTTATAGCCTCCAGTTACCTGACTTTGATAATGCAGGTAATCTACAAAAGAAGCTGGTATACTTGGTCACGATATTAAACTTCTACCTGGCTCATGAGTCAGTGAAGATGAAAGAGGGGAGCTGGATGGGAACTGATGGAGTTGTCAACTGATCCACTGCCCCACATCTACAAGGTGAGTCAGTGAAAACCTCTGTGAGTTGAGATAGTGTCCCTAATCAACTTCCTACATAGAAGAAGAATACAAAGAATATAGCTGCTGCTTCAGCTCTGCCCTCTAAATCTCACACAAAATATCTCTGTGGTTTACACTAACCTTGAACTATTAATAACACAAGGAAGGAAGTTCTAGAGAATGTAGTTTCAGTTTAACTAAGTAGACACAGGACAGCTCCACTACAGTCTTGATTTTCAGCCCCATAAACTATGGTGACCACATGATTTGCTTTTAAAATGGGGCACTTTAAAGAGCAAAAGATGATGGGGCAAATGCTAAAATCCTTACAGCACTCCAGGCCATCTATTTAGAATATATATACTCTAAACTTGCAAAGTATCTACTTTAGACTGGTATTTCCTCCAAGTTCAGTTTCTGATGCTAGTCGAGTTTATTCTTAGCATCGTGCTGCTGCTGCTGCTGCTAAGTCGCTTCAGTCGTGGCCGACTCTGTGTGACCCCATAGACGGCAGCCCACCAGGCTCCGCCGTCCCTGGAATTCTCCAGGCAAGAACACTGGAATGGGTTGCCACTGCCTTCTCCAATGCATGAAAGTGAAACGGAAGTGGCTCAGTCGTGTCCGACTCTTCGCGACCCCGTGGACTGCAGCCTATCAGGCTCCTCCGTCCATGGGATTTTCCAGGCAAGAGTACTGGAGTGGGTTGCTGTGGCCTTCTCCTAAAAGACACATTCCTGTGGCAACCAAAATTCTCCCCTGGCTTTTACAATCTTCTGCCATGGTGGTCTCTATAATGGGCTTGTGTTCTTAGTCGTTCAGTACAGTCCAATTCTTTGCAACCCTGTGGACAGTAGCTCACCAGGCTCTTCTGTACATGGTCATTCTCTAGGCAAGAATACTGGAGTGGGTTGCCATGCCCTCCTCCGGGTTTCTATAATAATGAGCTCTAAATATATTGTTTTCCTGTTTTCCATTTACTTCTGCTTTTTTCCTCCATGGAATCTTCTCAGTTTAAGTGAGAAGATTCTCCTCTATGAAATTACTTCACTGTATAGTTTTTCAGAGATCCCTTCTGTCTACTAGATTGGACTCTGACTAGTACATGATTCATTGAATAAAGCCAAAGAGATCGTTAAAATTTCAGCTCAGTTCAGTTCAGTCGCTCAGTCATGTCTGACTCTTTGCGACCCCATGAATTGCAGCATGCTAGGCCTCCCTGTCCATCACCAACTCCCAGAGTTATCTCAAACTCACGTCCATCGAGTCAGTGATTCCATCCAGCCATCTCATCCTCTGTCATCCCCTTTTCCTCCTGCCCGCAATCCCTCCCAGCATCAGAGTTTTTCTAATGAGTCAACTCTTCGCATGTGGTGGCCAAAATATTGGAGTTTCAGTTTTAGCATCATTCCTTCCAAAGACCACCCGGGGGGAGGAGCCAAGATGGCGGAGGAGTAGGACGGGGAGAACACTTTCTCCCCCACAAATTCATCAAAAGAGCATTTAAACGTTTAGTAAATTCCACAAAACAACTTCTGAATGCCGGCAGAGGACATCAGGCACCCAGAAAAGCAATCCAACTCTTCGAAAGGAGTTAGGAAAAAATATAAAAGACAAAAAAAAAAAAAAGAGACAAAAGAGGGAGGGACAGAGTTCCGTCCGGGGAAGGGAGTCTTAAAAAGAGAGAAGTTTCCAAACACCAGTTAACCTTCTCACTGCCGAATCTGTGCCGAGCTTTGGAAGCACAGAGGGCAACATAACAGGGAGAAAAAATAAACAATAAACTCGCAGATTGCGAGCCCTATGGTAACTCCCCCAGCGGAGAAGCAGTGCAGACGCCTGCACACGCCTTTAGCAAGCGGGGGCTGGGCAGGGAGGCGCGGCGCGGGCTGCATCGCTCAGAGTAAGAATCTGGCCTGAATACCCTGAGCACTATCTGAGCGAAATAATTTGGGCTAGCAAACCAGACTGTGGGATATCTACCACGCGAAAAGCCAGCCCCAACCTAAGACACCACCAGGCCCGCGCACGGAACAAAGGACTGAACAGAGATAGCCGGCTGCAGACCTTCCCCCTCCGGTAACAGGCAGCCAGAGCCGGAAGGGGACAATCGCAGCCCGAGAGAGACATTATCTATAAAACTGTAAGCAGGCTTCTTTGCTAACTAAAACTTCTTGGGGGTCTGGACGGTCAACATCTGCCTGAGAAGGTGCGCCAGTTTTACACCCAGATAACTGAGTGGCGGGGAGGCGATAAGTCGCAGCATTGACGTTCGCCAAGCACCTCATCACCTGAGCTGCTCGGACCTGGGAAAAGCACAAAATTCAGGCCCAACAGAGTCTGCGCCTCTGAGGACTACCCGAATGCTTGAACCTGAGTGGCTTGGACCTGGGAGATACATGCAGCCCAGGGCTGGCCTCGGATTGTTCTCGGCAGAACAACCTAGAGCCCGAGCAGTGAGGGCAGGGAGGCTACACGCGCCGTGAGTGGGGGCAGACCCAGTGTGGCTGAGGCACTGCGAGCGCACGCCAGTGTTATTTGTTTGCAGCATCCCTCCCTCCCTCCCCACAGCGCGACTGAACAAGTGAGCCTAAAAAAAAAAAAAAAAAAGTTTCCCCCACCGTCCCCTTTGTGTCAGGGCGGAAGCCAGACACTGAAGAGACCAGCAAACAGAAGAAGTTGTAACAGAGGGAAACGCCTTGGAAGCTACAGGCAATAGATTAAAACCCCGTGGTTACTACGGACTGCATAGGAAGGGGCCTATAGATCTTGAGAAATATAAGTCGGACCAAGGAACTAGCCAAAAATGAACTGAACCCACCATACAACAAAACCAGAGAAAGTCCTAGATATATTTTTACTATTTTTACGATCATTCTTTCTTTTTTTTTAATTAAAAAAAATTTTTAAGTCCTCTATTGTTCCTTTAATTTTCACTTTTATAACCTATTACTTTGCAAAAAAAAAAAAAAAGACCCTATTTTTTTCTTCTTCAGCAAACTTCATATATATATATATTTTATAATTTTTTGATCTTGTTTTTTTTTTTTTTTTTTTCTTCTTCTTCTTTTCTTTAACATTGTATTTTTGAAATTCCAAACTCTACTCTAGTTTTTAAATTATAGCTTTTTGGTATATGTTATCAATTTTGTACCTACAGTTTTTTTTTTATAATTTCTGTGACTTTTTTTCTGTTTCATTCTCTTCTTCTTTTATATAACATTGTATATCCGAAATTCCAAACTCTACTCTAGATTTTTAATTTATGCTTTTTGGTATTTGATATCAAATTTGTACCTGTATCTTCTTTATAATTTTTGCAACATTGTTTTTGTTTGTTTGTTTTCTCTCTTTATGTTTCTTCTTCCTTTTTTTAAACATTGTATTTTTGAAATTCCAAACTCTACTCTAGATTTTTAATTTTTGCTTTTTGGTATTAGTTATCAATTTTGTACCTGTATTTTCTTTATAATTTTCGTGACCTTGTTTGTTTTTCTTTGTTCGTTTTTTCTCTCTTTCTTTTCCTTCTTCTCTTCTTTAACATCATATTTTTGAAATTCCAAACTCTACTCTAGATTTTTAATTTTTGCTTTTATGTATTTGTTACCAATTTTGTACCTTTAAGAACCCAATCTTCAGGACCCATTTTTCACTACGGACCGAGATTACTGGCTTGACTGCTCTCTCTCCCTTTGGACTCTCCTTTTTCTCCACCAGGTCGCCTGTATCTCCTCCCTAACCCCTCTCTACTCTACCCAACTCTGTGAGTTTATGTGTGTTCCAGATGGTGGAGAACACTTAGGGAACTGATTACTGGCTGGATCTGTCTCCTTCCTTTTCATTCCCCCCTTTTATCCCTCTGGCCACCTCTGTCTCCTTCCTCCTTCTTCTCTTCTCTGTATAACTCCGTGAACATCTCTGAGTGGTCCAGTTGTGGAGTGCACATAAGGAAGTGACTACTGGCTACCCCACTCTCTCCACTATTGATTCCACCTCATCTCAGTTGGGTCACCTCTAACTCCCTCCTCCCTCTTCTCTTCTCCATGTAACGCTGTGAACCTCTCTAAGTGACCCTCACAGTAGAGAAACTTTTCATCTTTAACGTAGATGTTTTATCAATGGTGCTGTATAGAGGGAGAAGTTTTGAAACTACTGTATAAATAAGACCGATAACTGGAAGCAGGAGGCTTAAATCCATTAATTGACAGGAGCTCATCAAACACCTTCAAACCGACACTGAAACCAAGCACCACACAAGGGCTAACAAGTTCCAGGGCAAGACATACCAAGCAAATTCTCCAGCAACAAAGGAACACAGCCCTGAGCTTCAAGATACAAGCTGCCCAAAGTCACCCCAAAACCACAGACATCTCATAACTCATTACTGGACACCCACCAGAACACCGACACAAGCTTCCCTAACCAGGAAACCTTGACAAGCCACCTGTACAAACCCACACACAGCGAGGAAAAGCCACAATAAAGAGAACTCCACAAACTGCCAGAATATAGAAAGGACACCCCAAACTCAGCAATTTAAACAAGATGAAGAGACAGAGGAATACCCAGCAGATAAAGGAACAGGATAAAAGCCCACCAAACCAAACAAAAGAGGAAGAGATAGGGAATCTACCTGATAAAGAATTCCGAATAATGATAGTGAAATTGATCCAAAATCTTGAAATCAAAATGGAATCACAGGTAAATACCTTGGAGGCTAAGATTGAGAAGATGCAAGAAAGGTTTAACAAGGACCTAGAAGAAATAAAAGAGAGTCAATATAAAATGAATAATGCAATAAATGAAATTAAAAACACTCTGGAGGCAACAAATAGTAGAATAACAGAGGCAGAAGATAGGATTAGTGAATTAGAAGATAGAATGGTAGAAATAAATGAATCAGAGAGGATAAAAGAAAAACGAATTAAAAGAAATGAGGACAATCTCAGAGACCTCCAGGACAATATTAAACGCTACAACATTCGAATCATAGGGGTCCCAGAAGAAGAAGACAAAAAGAAAGACCATGAGATAATACTTGAGGAGATGATAGTTGAAAACTTCCCTAAAATGGGGAAGGAAATAATCACCCAAGTCCAAGAAACCCAGAGAGTCCCAAACAGGATAAACCCAAGGCAAAACACCCCAAGACACATATTAATCAAATTAACAAAGATCAAACACAAAGAACAAATATTAAAAGCAGCAAGGGAAAACAACAAATAACACACAAGGGAATTCCCATAAGGATAACAGCTGATCTTTCAATAGAAACTCTTCAAGCCAGGAGGGAATGGCAAGACATACTTAAAATGATGAAAGAAAATAACCTACAGCCCAGATTATTGTACCCAGCAAGGATTTCATTCAAGTATGAAGGAGAAATCAAAAGCTTTTCAGAAAAGCAAAAGCTGAGAGAATTCTGCACCACCAAACCAGCTCTCCAACAAATACTAAAGGATATTCTCTAGACAGGAAACACAAAAACGGTGTATAAGTTCGAACCCAAAACAATAAAGTAAATGGCAACGGGATCATACTTATCAGTAATTACCTTAAACGTAAATGGGTTGAATGCCCCAACCAAAAGACAAAGACTGGCTGAGTGGATACAAAAACAAGACCCCTACATATGTTGTCTACAAGAGACCCACCTCAAAACAGGGGACGCATACAGACTGAAAGTGAAGGGCTGGAAAAAGATTTTCCATGCACATAGGGACCAAAAGAAAGCAGGAGTAGCAATACTCATATCAGATAAAATAGACTTTAAAACAAAGGCTGTGAAGAGAGACAAAGAAGGTCACTACATAATGATCAAAGGATCAATCCAAGAAGAAGATATAACAATTATAAATATATATGCACCCAACACGGGAGCACCACAGTATGTAAGACAAATGCTAACAAGTATGATAGGAGAAATTAACAATAATACAATAATAGTGGGAGACTTTAATACCCCACTCACACCTATGGATAGATCAACTAAACAGAAAATTAACAAGGAAACACAAACTTTAAATGATACAATAGACCAGTTAGACCTAATTGATATCTATAGGACATTTCATCCCAAAACAATGAATTTCACCTTTTTCTCAAGCGCACATGGAACCTTCTCCAGGATAGATCACATCCTGGGCCATAAAGCTAGCCTTGGTAAATTCAAAAAAGTAGAAATCATTCCAAGCATCTTTTCTGACCACAATGCAGTAAGATTAGATCTCAATTACAGGAGAAAAACGATTAAAAATTCCAACATATGGAGGCTGAACAACACGCTGCTGAATAACCAACAAATCACAGAAGAAATCAAAAAAGAAATCAAAATTTGCCTAGAAACAAATGAAAATGAAAGCACAACAACCCAAAACCTGTGGGACCCTGTAAAAGCAATCCTAAGGGGAAAGTTCATAGCAATACAGGCACACCTCAAGAAACAAGAAAAAGGTCAAATAAATAACCTAACTCTACACCTAAAGCAACTAGAAAAGGAAGAAATGAAGAACCCTAGGGTTAGTAGAAGGAAAGAAATCTTAAAAATTAGAGCAGAAATAAATGCAAAAGAAACAAAAGAGACCATAGCAAAAATCAACAAAGCCAAAAGCTGGTTCTTTGAAAGGATAAATAAAATTGACAAACCATTAGCCAGACTCATCAAGAAACAAAGGGAGAAAAAGCAAATCAATAAAACTAGAAACGAAAATGGAGAGATCACAACAGACAACACAGAAATACAAAGGATCATAAGAGACTACTATCAACAATTATATGCCAATAAAATGGACAACGTGGAAGAAATGGACAAATTCTTAGAAAAATAAAACTTTCCAAAACTCAACCAGGAAGAACTAGAAAATCTTAACAGACCCATCACAAGCACAGAAATTGAAACTGTAATCAAAAATCTTCCAGCAAACAAAAGCCCAGGTCCAGATGGCTTCACAGCTGAATTCTACCAAAAATTTAGAGAAGAGCTAACACCTATCCTGCTCAAACTCTTCCAGAAAATTGCAGAGGAAGGTAAACTTCCAAACTCATTCTATGAGGCCACCATCACCCTAATACCAAAACCTGACAAAGATCCCACAAAAAAAGAAAACTATAGGCCAATATCACTGATGAACATAGATGCAAAAATCCTTAACAAAATTCTAGCAATCAGAATCCAACAACACATTAAAAAGATCATACACCATGACCAAGTGGGCTTTATCCCAGGGATGCAAGGATTCTTCAATATCTGCAAATCAATGAATGTAATACATCACATTAACAAATTGAAAAATAAAAACCATATGATTATCTCAATAGATGCAGAGAAAGCCTTTGACAAAATTCAACACCCATTTATGATAAAAAAACTCTCCAGAAAGCAGGAATAGAAGGAACATACCTCAACATAATAAAAGCTATATATGACAAACCCACAGCAAACATTATCCTCAATGGTGAAAAATTGAAAGCATTTCCTCTAAAGTCAGGAACAAGACAAGGGTGCCCACTTTCACCATTACTATTCAACATAGTTTTGGAAGTTTTGGCCACAGCAATCAGAGCAGAAAAAGAAATAAAAGGAATCCAAATTGGAAAAGAAGAAGTAAAACTCTCACTATTTGCAGATGACATGATCCTCTACATAGAAAACCCTATAGACTCCACCAGAAAATTACTAGAATTAATCAATGACTATAGTAAAGTTGCAGGATATAAAATCAACACACAGAAATCCCTTGCATTCCTATACACTAATAATGAGAAAACAGAAAGAGAAATTAAGGAAACAATTCCATTTACCATTGCAACGGAAAGAATAAAATACTTAGGAATATATCTACCTAAAGAAACTAAAGACCTATATATAGAAAACTATAAAACACTGGTGAAAGAAATCAAAGAGGACACTAATAGATGGAGAAATATACCATGCTCATGGATTGGAAGAATCAATATAGTGAAAATGAGTATACTACCCAAAGCAATCTATAGATTCAATGCAATCCCTATCAAGCTACCAACAGTATTCTTCACAGAGCTAGAACAAATAATTTCACAATTTGTATGGAAATACAAAAAACCTCGAATAGCCAAAGCGATCTTGAGAAAAAAGAATGGAACTGGAGGAATCAACCTACCTGACTTCAGGCTCTACTACAAAGCCACAGTTATCAAGACAGTATGGTACTGGCACAAAGACAGAAATATAGATCAATGGAACAAAATAGAAAGCCCAGAGATAAATCCACGCACATATGGACACCTTATCTTTGACAAAGGAGGCAAGAATATACAATGGATTAAAGACAATCTCTTTAACAAGTGGTGCTGGGAAAACTGGTCAACCACTTGTAAAAGAATGAAACTAGAACACTTTCTAACACCATACACAAAAATAAACTCAAAATGGATTAAAGATCTAAACGTAAGACCAGAAACTATAAAACTCCCAGAGGAGAACATAGGCAAAACACTCTCTGACATACATCACAGCAGGATCTTCTATGACCCACCTCCCAGAATATTGGAAATAAAAGCAAAAATAAACAAATGGGACCTAATTAACCTTAGAAGCTTCTGCACCTCAAAGGAAACTATTAGCAAGGTGAAAAGACAGCCTTCAGAATGGGAGCAAATAATAGCAAATGAAGCAACTGACAAACAACTAATCTCAAAAATACACAAGCAACTCCTACAGCTCAACTCCAGAAAAATAAATGACCCAATCAAAAAATGGGCCAAAGAACTAAATAGACATTTCTCCAAAGAAGACATACAGATGGCTAACAAACACATGAAAAGATGCTCAACATCACTCATTATCAGAGAAATGCAAATCAAGACCACTATGAGGTACCATTTCACACCAGTCAGAATGGCTGAGATCCAAAAGTCTACAAATAATAAATGTTGGAGAGGGTGTGGAGGAAAGGGAACCCTCTTACACTGTTGGTGGGAATGCAAACTAGTACAGCCACTATGGAGAACAGTGTGGAGATTCCTTAAAAAACTGGAAATAGAACTGCCTTATGATCCAGCAATGCCACTGCTGGGCATACACACTGAAGAAACCAGAATTGAAAGAGACACGTGTACCCCAATGTTCATCGCAGCACTGTTTATAATAGCCAGGACATGGAAGCAACCTAGATGTCCATCAGCAGATGAATGGATAAGAAAGCTGTGGTACATGTACACAATGAGTATTTCTCAGCCATTAAAAAGAATACATTTGAATCAGTTCTAATGAGGTGGATGAAACTGGAGCCTATTATACAGAGTGATAGGAAGGAAAGCCAGAAGGAAAAACACCAATACAGTATACTAACGCATATATATGGAATTTAGAAAGATGATAACAATAACCCTGTGTATGAGACAGCAAAAGTGACGCTGATGTATGGAACAGTCTTATGGACTCTGTGGGAGAGGGAGAGGGTGGGAAGATTTGGGAGAATGGCATTGAAACATGTAAAATATCATGTATGAAATGAGATGCCAGTCCAGGTTCAATGCACGATACTGGATGCTTGGGGCTGGTGCACTGGGACGACCTGGAGGGATGGTATGTGGAGGGAGGAGGGAGGAGGGTTCAGGAGGGGGAGCACATGTATACCTGTGATGGATTCATTTTGATGTTTGGCAAAACTAATACAATTATGTAAAGTTTAAAAATAAAATAAAATTAAAAAAAAAAAAAAAAAAACAAAGGCCACCCAGGACTGATCTCCTTTAGGATGGACTGGTTGGATCTCCTTGTAGTCCATGGGACTCTCAGGAGTCTTCTCCAACACCACAGTTCAAAAGCATCAATTCTTCGGCACTCAGCTTTCTTCACAGTCCAACTCTCACATCCATACACGACCACTGGAAAAACCATAGCCTTGACTAGATGGACCTTTGTTGGCAAAGTAATGTCTCTGCTTTTGAATATGCTATCTAGGTTGGTCATAACTTTCCTTCCAAAGAGTAAGTGTCTTTTAATTTCATGGCTGCAATCATCATCTGCAGTGATTTTGGAGCCCAGAAAAATAAAGTCTGACACTGTTTCCATTGTTTCCCCATCTATTTCCCATGAAGTGATGGGACCAGATCACTTCGTTTTCTGAATGCTGAGGTTTAAGCCAACTTTTTCACTCTACTCTTTCACTTTCACCAAGACCCTTTTTAGTTCCTCTTCACTTTCTGCCATAAGGGTGGTGTCATCTGCATATCTGAGGTTATTGATATTTCTCCTGGCAATCTTGATTCCAGCTTGTCTTCCTCCAGCCCGGCGTTTCTCATGATGTACTCTGCATATAAGATAAATAAGCAAGGTGACAATATACAGCCTTGATGTACTCCTTTTCCTATTTGGACACAGTCTATTGTTCCATGTGCAGTTCTAATTGTTGCTTCCTGACCTGCATATACGTTTCTCAGGAGGCTGGTCAGGTGGACTGATATTCCCATCTCTTTCAGAATTTTCCACAGTTTATTGTGATCCACACAGTCAAAGGCTTTGGCATAGTCAATAAAGCAGAAATAGATGTTTTTCTGGAAGTCTCTTGCTTTTTCCATGATCCAACGGATGTGGCAATTTGATCTCTGGTTCCTCTGCCTTTTCTAAAACCAGCTTGAACATCTGGAAGTTCACAGTTCACGTATTGCTGAAGCCTGGCTTGGAGAAATTTGAGCATTACTTTTCTAGCGTGTGAGATGAGTGCAATTGTATGGTAGTTTGAGCATTCTTTGGCATTGCCTTTCTTTGGGATTGGAATGAAAACAGACCTTTTCCTGTCCTGTGGCCACTGCTGAGTTTTCCAAACTTTCTGGCATATTGAATGTAGCACTTTCACAGCATCATCTTTCAGGATTTGAAATAGCTCAACTGGAATTCCATCACCTCCACTAGCTTTGTTCGTGTGATACTTCCTCAGGCCCACTTGACTTCACATTCCAAGATGTCTGGCTCTAGGTGAGTGATCACACCATCGTGATTATCTTGGTCGTGAAGATCTTTTTTTTTTTACAGTTCCTCTGTGTATTCTTGCCACCTCTTCTTAATATCTTCTGCTTCTGTTAGGTCCCTACCATTTCTGTCCTTCATCGAGCCCATCTTTCCATGACCACTAGACCATGGGGGCAGGAGGAAAAGGGGACGACAGAGGATGAGATGGCTGGATGGCATCAGCCACTCAATGGATGTGTGTTTGAGTGATCTCTGGGAGTTGGTGATGGACATGAGGCCTGGCGTGCTGCAATTCATGGGGTCACAACGAGTCGGACATGACTGAGCAACTGAACTGAACTGAACTGAAGGCTAGTGTAAGTGAAAGTGTTAGTTGCTCAGTTGTGTCTGACTCTTTCTAATCCCATTAACTAGCCCGCCAGGCTCTTCTGTTCAGGGGATTTCCCAGGCAAGAATACTGGAGTGGGTCTGTATACGGCTTTAAGCTTTGTCTTCAGGACTTCCCTGGTGGTCCAGTGGTTAAGAATCTGCCTGATAGTGCAGGGCACATGGATTTGATCCCTGGTCTGAAAAGATGCCGCATGCCTCAGGACAACTACACCCACATGCACAACTGAGCCCACGTAGTGCAACTGCTGAAAATCATGTGCCTAGAGCTTATGCTCTGCAAGAGAAACCACTGCAATGAGAAGCTCAGGCACCAAAAGGAAAAGTAGCTCCCACTCGCCACAACTAGAGAAAGATAGAGAAAGCCCTTACATAGCAATTAAGACTCAGCACAGCCAAAAATTAAAAACAACAAAACAAAACTAAAAACTTTGGCTTCTTTCCTTAAATCAGTATATGGGCTTAGTGTATCTACTAATGGCCTTGATGTATTGGGGGCACCATAATTTCTGGAGTTTATCTTGTCATTGTTCAGTCACTAGGTCATGTCTGACTCTTTGCAACCCCATGGGCTACAGCATGCCAGGCTTCCCTGTCCTTCATCATCTCCCAGAGTTTGGTCAAACTCATGTCCACTGAGTCGGTGATGCTATCTAATCATCTCATCCTCTGTCACTGCCTTCTCCTCCTGCCCTCAGTCTTTTCCAGCATCGGGGTCTTTTCCAATGAGTTGGCTCTTTACACCAGGTTACCAAAGTATTGGAGCTTCAATTTCAACATCAGTGCTTCCAATGAATATTCATAGTTGATCTCCTTTAGGATTGACAGGTTTGATCTCATTTCAGTCCAAGGGACTCTCAAGAGCCTTCTCCCACACCACAATTTGAAAGCATCAGTTCTTCAGTGCTTAGCCTTCTTTATGGTTCAACTCTCACATCCATTCATGACTGCTGGAAAAACCATAACTTTGACTATATGGATATTTGTTGGCAAATTATGTCACTTCTTTTGAATATGCTGTCTAGGTTTGCCATAGCTTTTCTTCCAAGGAGCAAGCGTCTTTTAATTTCATGTCAAGCGTCTTTTAATTTCACCATCTGCAGTGATTTTGGAGCCCCCCAAAATAAAGTCTGCCACTGTTTCCATTGTTTCCCCATCTATTTGCCATGAAGTGATGGAACTGAATGTCATGATCTTAGTTTTTTGAATGTTGAATTTTAAGCCAGCTTTTTTACCCTCCTCTTTCACCTTCATCAAGAGGCTCTTTAGTTCTTCACTTTCTGCCATTAGGGTGGTATCACTGTATATCTGAGGTGTTGATATTTTTCCCATTTATCTAAACTACATCAATTCATTTGGTAAATAAAAACCTAACTTAAAAAAAATTCACATTTCAAAGTTTTTAATTGTTGATCTTAGGGGAACATCCAGCTCTAAATGACTGTTCATAACAGAGATGGATGATTGGAAATTCCTGAGTTCAGTGGATCTTTCCTTCGCTGAACAGGATTGTCCTCTCTCTTTAGAAAGTTCTCTTTGATGATATTCCATCATTGTCAGGAATAAAGGAGAAATTTAAACAGGAATTGAAAGTCACATAGGATAGCACAGAGTCATGGCTGAATGCTAAAAAGTTTATCTCAAACGACTGCTTTATGTTTATACTGATTATTTGAGAAATATGTACACACAGAGACTTGGGGGAAAATACAAATACAAGAAGAGGAAACCAGATCAAGAACAGACTAATGTAAGTTGAACCATGGTCTGATGTAGAAAACAGCTGAATCTGTGTCCTGGGTGTGGAATTAACACAATCAGGAAAATATCCAAAAAGCGACCTATTCAATAGTATGATTTGGAGACATGTTTGAAATAAGAGGATGTCTTTGAATGTCTTTGAATGTGTTGAGAAATAGACACTTTAAATTGTTACAAATATCATTTCTATACCTTGGGAAGTATACATTATTGAAATGATAAATATGATAAACGTTTATTAGTTAGAAACAGTGTTCTTGCAGACTAGATCGTGGAGACTAGGAGTGGTCAGGTGATCTGGGAGTGGTCAGGTTTACCAAGTATGTCAGGAAAATCTTTCTGCCCTCCTGCCTTCAATGCTTTCACCTGTGTAGGTGGAGAAGGCAATGGCACCCCACTCCAGTACTCTTGCCTGGAGAAACCCATGGATGGAGGAGCCTGGAAGGCTTCAGTTCAAGGGGTCGCGAAGAGTCTGACACAACTGAGTGACTTCACTTTCACTTTTCCCTTTCATGCATTGGAGAAGGAAATGGCAGCCCACTCCAGTGTTCTTGCCTGGAGAATCCCAGGGACGGCGGTGCCTGGTGGACTGCTGTCTATGGGGTCGCACAGAGTCGGACACGACTGAAGCGACTTAGCAGCAGCAGCAGCAGGTGGAGAAGGAGCCTCAGAACTCTGTGTTTATCTTGGCAAGATCCCTTTACTTCTCAGTATATCCCTAAACTCACAACTTTGCTGTCAGTATCTGCCTTGAGCCTTGATGGTTAAGCCCAGTTTAATGGGTTGAATTGTGTCCCCTAAAAGATATGTTAATACATTTTCACTCCCTGTTGCTCAGAATGTGACCTTATTTGGAAATAGGGTGATTCCAGATGTAATTAGGTGAGCTGTGGTCATTTCTGAGCAGGGGGGCCCTTAATCCAATATAACTGGTATCCTTATAAGAAGAGGAGAAAGAGACCCACAGTGGGAATACCATGTGATGATGCAGGCAGAGACTGAGTTGCTGTAACTGCAAGTTCAGGAATGCCAAAATTTGTCAACAAATCACCAAAAAAATTGAAGAGGCAAATGAAGATTCTTTTTTTTTTAAATTTTATTTTATTTTTAAACTTTACATAATTGTATTAGTTTTGCCAAATATCAAAATGAATCCACCACAGGTATACATGTGTTCCCCATCCTGAACCCTCCTCCCTCCTCCATCCCCATACCATCCCTCTGGGTTGTCCCAGTGCACTAGCCCCAAGCATCCAGTATCGTGCATCGAACCTGGTGAAGATTCTTCTTTACAGGTTTCAGATGAAGGATGGCTCTCCTAACACCTTGATTTTGAACTTCTAGCCTCCAAGAACTTGAGGCAATGAATTTCTGTTATTTTAAGCAAAAGAGTGTGTGGTACCTTGTTAATGAAACCCTAGGCAACTAATGTACACAGTATATCCTTACACCCTTTATCTTTATTTGTGCTTGTTACAAGAAATCCATGACATACAGTATAGCACATACCTCTGCATGTTACTTCTCATACAGTTTATACAGCCTTCATTTGACTGTATCGTATGTCCTTCACTCAGAGGTTAAAGCGTCTGCCTCTAGTGCGGGAGACCTGGGTTCGATCCCTGGGTCAGGAAGATCCCCTGGAGAAGGAAATGGCAACCCACTCCAGTATTCTTGCCTGGAGATTCCCATGGACGGAGGAGCCTGGTGGGCTACAGTCCACGGGGTTGCAAAGAGTTGGACACGACTGAGCGGCTTAACTTTTAACTTTATGTCCTTCAAATCCTTTTCTTGTGTCCTGTGGAACATGAGGTCAGACAGCAAAATGAAACGAGGCTTTCCTGAAAAGTCAAAGCTTCCTGTACTAACATCTCAAACACATCTGCTGTATTCCCTTCTAAGGAATTTTAAACTTGCTGTTAGCTTTGTTCAGAATGCTTTTTCCTCAGATAACTGAATTACTCCCTCTTTCAATTCCTTTAGGCCTTTAATTCAAAATAACTTTGTTAGAAAGACCTTTTATTTTTTGTTAAGATAGTTTTGTTGATTTATTTGTTTTTGGCTGTGCTGGGTCTTTGTTGCTGTGTGGGCTTTTTCTCTGGCTGCAGCAAACAGGGGCTACTCTCCAGTTGCAGTGCACAGGTTTCTCATTGACATGGCTTCTCTTGCTGCAGATCACCGGCTCTAGGGCGCTTGGGCTTCAGTAATTGCAGCTCCTTTGCTCTAGAGCACTGACTCAGTAGTTGTGGTGCATGGGCCTAGTTGCTCTAGGCATGTGGGATCTTCCCATGTGTCCTGCGCTGGCCTTCTTTATCTATCACTAAGCCACCAGGGAAGCCCTGGAAAGGCCTTTCTAATCACTTTATGTGAAGTTGACATCCTATGTTTGCTATTCCCCTTTCTACTACCCTTCCCTGATACGTTTTTTTAATGTATAGCTGATTTACAATATCATATTAGTTTCAGGTGTGCAATATAGTGATTCAATATATTTATAGGTTATTTAAACTTATTATAAAATAGTAGCCATTTCCCCCTGTGCTGTATGGAGTATCCATTTTGCTTATTTCTTTTATACATAGTAGTTTGTATCTCTTAATCCCTTACCCTTTTCATCCCTGATGTTTTTTTACCTTATACTTTTCACCATAAAATATGATTTCACTATGAAATATAACTTGTAATTTATTTATTCTGCTTGGAAGGAAAATTCAATAAGGTATAAAATTGATATAAACACCTAATAATAATGTAAATGGATTATTAAATGGTCCTGAAACAGACAGCAAGACATTTCTCTAGCAAGTATGGGTTTACTCATGATCAGCAGAGAACTACAACCTGGGGGCTGCCATCTTGGCAAGCCACATGCAAGTCCCCACCCACACAGCAAGGGAAGGAGAATGCTTGGATAGAAGGAAGAAGGACATTGCAAAGGTCATAGTGAAAAAAGGGACCCATGGCTTTTCATGTCTGAGTCCTGACAGGAGCAGGAGGAGTATTTCTTCTTCCTGTTGGACTCTGCTACTGTCCCAGAGTGTTTGTGAGCTTCCTCTCTGGTCTGTTGACTCTATTTAATTAAGGTTTCTATTTATTATTTTTTTACATTCCCCCCTCCCCCTTATTATCAGGATTTTTCTCAGGAAGCATTGCTGATCAAGAGTTGGGTTTTCTGAATTCAGTGTTGTTTTGGTCCATCAGTGCCAGGAAGGACCTTTCTTCCTATAAGTGTAGCATGAACATAGTCTCTCACGTTGGAGGGAAGGTGCAGATTGGACACCTGTTGGAGTCACATTTGAGTAACGAGGGGTAGGATGGAGAATTTTCAGGAACTTTTTATCTGAAGTCCATATGTTATCAAGATCATGGACATTGGGGGTCATCTGAAGCTTTATATCATCATCAAAGTTTTATGTCACAAAACTGTATGTGACAAACTCCCGACAAACCTAATCTGGATATCTTGGGAAAACTGTCTCATCCAATGTCTCCTGCTTCAGTTGTGGGAAATTTTTACTATCAGGTCACCAGAGGATGTGCAGTCCGGTCAGGATTTGGTGCTTTCTTTAGGTATGTTATGTGAATCCAGAGTCTGTCTATTCCTTGGAGTTTGGTGGCACAAGTGTTGCTTAGCAGTGCCTGAAACAGGCCTTTCCACCTAGGTTGAGGAGACCTCTGCTGGAGGTATCTTTTCCGTAGAGAAATCTCCAGGTTGCAAGCTGTCATGCTTAAGGTCTTCATCTCTTGAAAGTGCACTGTGAAATGATTGATCTGCCAAAATATGGTTACTTTTAATAGAAATAATTAGGTCTCTGCAGTATTAGAATATCTCTCCTTTTATCAGTTTTGAGTCAAAAGAAGCAGGACCCAAGTGCACTGGGCATCCTATCACTATCTGAAAAGGTGAGAGCTTCTAAGTTCTGAAAAATGTGGATTCAAGATATAGAAGAACTTATGGCAATGATATTTGCCAGTGCAATTGGAGAGCCTGTACAAGTTTTGTAAATTAAACCTTAAGAATCCTGTTAGTATGTTTGACTAAACTAGAGGCATGAGGGTGGTAAGCACAGTGTATGTATTGTGAAACCAGCATAGCTGTTGAAGTATCTGGCCAGTAAAATGAATTTCTTGATCATTATTGAGATTGAGAGGAGTTTTATAGGTATGGATTATCTTCTCCAGAGGACTTTGGCCACAGAACAGGCCTCTTGAAAGGGGAGGCTTCAGTGTGAAACCATACAGATCGCGATTAAAATATATTTATATTTATTAGACAGATGAAATTTTATGAAACATATTGGCCAGATTCCAATGACCAGTTTAAATTGTTAAGGAACAGTACAAACAGGCTTGTTTCTGTTGTGCTTTGGACAAGTGGAACAAGTGAGGTAAGCACTCTTTGCAACCTTGTTAATGCTTTCCCACCAATATTGATTCATTAAGGCTATCTCTGTGTCAGCAGACCAACAGTGTCTCCAACAGTGTTGAGGCATAGGAATTTAGAGTCTCCAGGAGGACTGGTGATACTGAGACAAACTTGGGTCTGCTTGTTCATGCACAGCAAAGTCAATATGCTGACCTCTAACTGTGGTGAAGAGAAGTGCAGCATTTATTGCAAGGCCAAGCAAGGAGTATGGGCTGCTAATGCTGAAAAGACCAGAACTCCCTGGTGGATTTGATGGAAGTATTTTTAAAGACACTTTCTCATGTGAGTGAGAGGGTTGTAGGGTGCCTGATCAACTTATGGGCATTCTGATTAGTTGGTGGTGAGGTATATAATTGAGAGTCAATATTATCAACCTTAGTACCAACAGTTCTGGGGTCTATGTGCTTGTGGTCAGCATGCAGTTAGCTTCTATCTGATCGGGCTTTCCATATCTGCAAGACAGCTCAAGGATATGGCTGAGAATATTAGATATAGCCTTTGAGAGGAACTGAAGTCCTTGACTTGGTTGTATGACTAAACTATTATTATTTTGTCTTACTTAACTGTTTCCCTTTGTTTCTGTATTTTCTCACTTTTCTGATTAAATTTGCTCTTTTGAACTTGGCACAAAGATAGCAGAGTGAGCACTCCTGTCTCCCAGCTCTGAAGATCCAAGTCTTTTGATTGTTCTTCTTTGTACTGTATGTTTTTATATAGGCTGTGGAGGGGTAGAGAGTGTACTCTTAAAGGGAAGCCAATGAATGGCCCTATGTCAGACGTGAGTAACTTTTTTCTTTGCGTCAGGATTCCTTCAGATCATCAGCTTTGAGAACCTAACATAAGTCATTGTTTCAGAAGGTATAGGTTTGCAGAGTGGAGATTTCCTCCCCTCTCAGGTCTTTGGTTGGCTTCAGCATGTTCGTTTTTATTTCTGATCATGACTCTATGGCTCAAATAGTGTGAAAAGTCACAAAGGTGCTTGATTGGAGATAGGCATTTTCTTATATTTTAATATACAGAAACATTTCTTATTGAATTATCACTATGGTTTTGAATTATCACTTATGGACACTAAGACGTGTCCAACTCTTTTGACCCCATGTACTGTAGCTAGCCAGGCTCTACCCATGGGATTCTCCAGGCAAGAATACTGGAGTGGGTTGCTATTTCCTTCTCAAGGGGATCTCCCAACCCTGGAATTGAACCTGGGTCTCCTGCATTGCAGAAAGACTCTTTAATGACTGAGCTATGAGGGAAGCCCCGACCTGGTCCACAACCTTGATTAAAATGGCCCTTTTTCCCTGGTCATAAATCTCATCCCCAAAATGGGTCCTTCTCAGACTTGTACAGAAAACTAGGTTTGAATACTTAAACTCCTGTGAATTTTTTCTTTACCTTTTTTTTAAAAACATGCATAGGCAAGTGCCAAAGTACCCAGGAAGAAGAGAAAAATGGTTACATTACAAAAAGTTATTTAACTTCTATTTTTCATATTTGTTTAATATCGTTTCCTGAATTGATGCAGAATCTATCCTGGCCAAGTTTCTGTTTTTTTTTTTTTTTTTATTCCTGTAATAGAATAACTCTCCGTTCAGTTCAGTTCAGTTCAGTCGCTCAGTCGTGTCTGACTCTTTGCAACCCCATGAATTGCAGCACGCCAGGCCTCCCTGTCCATCACCAACACCCGGAGTTCACTGAGACTCACGTCCATCGAGTCAGTGATGCCATCCAGCCATCTCATCCTCTGTCATCCCCTTCTCCTCCTGCCCCCAATCCCTCCCAGCATCAGAGTCTTTTCCAATGAGTCAACTCTTCACATGAGGTGGCCAAAGTACTGGAGTTTCAGCTTTAGCATCATTCCTTCCAAAGAACACCCAGGGCTAATCTCCTTTAGAATGGACTGGTTGGATCTCCTTGCAGTCCGATGGACTCTCAAGAGTCTTCTCCAACACCACAGTTCAAAAGCATCAATTCATCGGCGCTCAGCTTTCTTCACAGTCCAACTCTCACATCCATACAAGACGACTGGAAAAACCATAGCCTTGACTAGACAGACCTCTGTTGGCAAAGTAATGTCTCTGCTTTTCAATGTGCTATCTAGATTGGTTATAATGTTCCTTCCAAGGAGTAAGCGTCTTTTAATTTCATGGCTGCAGTTACCGTCTGCAGTGATTTTAGAGCCCCCCAAAATAAAGTCTGACACTGTTTCCACTGTTTCCCCATCTATTTCCCATGAAGTGATGGGACCAGATGCCATGATCTTCCTTTTCTGAATGTTGAGCTTTAAGCCAACTTTTTCACTGTCCTCTTTCACTTTCGTCAAGAGGCTTTTGAGTTCCTCTTCACTTTCTGCCATAAGGGTGGTGTCATCTGCATATCTGAGGTTATTGATATTTCTCCCAGCAATCTTGATTCCAGCTTGTGATTCTTCCAGTCCAGCATTTCTCATGATGTACTATGCATATAAGTTAAATAAGCAGGGTGACAATATACAGCCTTGACCTACTCCTTTTCCTATTTGGAACCAGTCTGTTGTTCCATGTCCAGTTCTAACTGTTGCTTCCTGACCTGCATACAGGTTTCTCAAGAGGCAGGTCAGGTGGTCTGGTATTGCCATCTCTTTCAGAATTGTCCACAGTTTATTGTGATCCACACAGTCAAAGGCTTTGGCATAGTCAATAAAGCAGAAATAGATGTTTTTCTGGAACTCTCTTGCTTTTTCCATGATCCAGCGGATGTTGGCAATTTGATCTCTGGTTCCTCTGCCTTTTTAAAACCAGCTTGAACATCTGGAAGTTCATGGTTCATGTACTGCTGAAGCCTGGCTTGGAGAATTTTGAGCATTACTTTATTAGCGTGTGAGATGAGTGCAATTGTGCGGTAGTTTGAGCATTCTTTGGTATTGCCTTTCTTTGGGATTGGAATGAAAGCTGACCTTTTCCAGTCCTGTGGCCACTGCTGAGTTTTCCAAATTCGCTGGCATATTGAGTGCAGCACTTTCACAGCATCATCTTTCAGGATTTGAAATAGCTCAACTGGAACTCCATCACCTCCACTAGCTTTGTTCGTAGTGATGCTTTCTAAGGCCCACTTGACTTCACATTCCAGGATGTCTGGCTCTAGGTCAATGATCATACCATTGTGATTATCTTGGTCATGAAGATCTTTTTTGTACAGTTCTTCTGTGTATTCTTGCCATCTCTTCTTAAAATCTTCTGCTTCTGTTATGTCCATACCATTTCTCTCCTTCATCGAGCCCATCTTTGCATAAAAAATGTTCCTTTGGTATATCTAATTTTCTTGAAGAGATCTCTAGTCTTCCCCATTCTGTTGTTTTCCTCTACTTCTTTGCATTGATCGCTGAAGAAGGCTTTCTTATCTCTTCTTGCTATTCTTTGGAACTCTGCATTCAGATGCGTATATCCTTCCTTTTTTCCTTTGCTTTTCACTTCTCTTCTTTTCACAACTATTTGTAAGGCCTCCCCAGACAGCCATTTTGCTTTTTTGCATTTCTTTTCCATGGGGATGGTTTTGATCCCTGTCTCCTGTACAATGTCACGAACCTCAGTCCATAGTTCATCAGGCACTCTATCAGATCTAGTCCCTTAAATCTATTTCTCACTTCCACTGTATAATCATAAGAGATTTGATTTAGGTCATACCTGAGTAGTCTAGTGGTTTTCCCTACTTTCTTCAATTTCAGTCTGAATTTGGCAATAAGGAGCTCATGGTCTGAAGCACAGTCAGCTCCTGGTCTTGTTTTTGCTGACTGTATAGAGCTTCTCCATCTTTGGCTGCAAAGAATATAATCAATCTGATTTTGGTGTTGACCATCTGGTGATGTCCAAGTGTAGAGTCTTCTCTTGTATTGTTGGAAGAGGGTGTTTGCTATGACCAGTGCATTCTCTTGGCAAAACTCTGTTAGCCTTTGCCCTGTTTCATTCCATATTCCAAGGCCAAATTTGCCTGTTACTCCAGGTGTTTCTTGACTTCCTACTTTTGCATTCCAGTCCCCTATAATGAAAAGGACATCTTTTTTGGGTGTTAGTTCTAAAAGGTTTTGTAGGTCTTCATAGAACCGTTCAACTTCAGCTTCTTCAGCATTACTGGTTGGGCATAAACTTGGATTACTGTGATATTGAATGGTTTGCCTTGGAAACAAACAGAGATCGTCTGTCATTTTTGAGATTGTATCCAAGTACTGCATTTCGGACTCTTTTGTTGACCATGGTGGCTACTCCATTTCTTCTAAGGGATTCCTGCCTGCGTAGTAGATATAATGGTCATCTGAGTTAAATTCACCCATTCCAGTCCATTTTTGTTCACTGATTCCTAGAATGTCGACATTTACTTTTGCCATCTCCTGTTTGACCACTTCCAATTTGCCTTGACTCATGGACCTGACATCCCAGGTTCCTAGGCAATATTGCTCTTTATAGCATCAGACCTTGCTTCAATCACCAGTCACATCCACAGTTGGGTATTGCTTTTGCTTTGGCTCCATCCCTTCATTCTTTCTGGAGTTATTTCTCCACGGATCTCCAGTAATGTATTGTGCACCTACTGACCTGGGGAGTTCCTCTTTCAGAATCCTATCATTTTGCCTTTTCATACTGTTCATGGTGTTCTCAAGGCAGGAATACTGAAGTGGTTTGCCATTTCCTTCCAGCGGACCACATTCTGTCAGAACTTTCCAGCATGACCTGCCCTTCTTGGGTGGCCCCACACGGCATTACTTAGTTTCATTGAGTTAGACAAGGCTGTGGTCCTAGTGTACTAGAATAACTCTAAGTGGCATTTTATTTGAGAATTGGAAATCTTGTATTTCCTATGACTGTTTTTGCATTCAAGCATTAATAACTCTTCCTCACAATTTCAGAGAGTGAAAAAAATACACTTAGAAATGAAAAGATTTTGTAACTTCCAGTCAATAACTGTATATTGATAAAAGTATTCATATAGTTTTTCTATAGATTTTGTAGCAGTCTGCAATGATTTTTATTTCCCTCTATGAAAATGACTTTCTTGAAGATTTATATAACACTACATATTTAAAAATTTAAACATTCAGAATAATAATGTAAAATATGCAGTTGAAATATTAAATGGACTTTATTCAATTTTATCATGTACTCATATGTATCAGTTATCTGTTTTTAAAGAAGAAGGAATTGAGGCAAAGAAAAATAAGGTTCTTATTCAAGAAATCTTTAACTCTTGCTATGATTGATTTAGTTTTATATGTTTCATTTGAAAAAAAAATTGATACAAGGAAGGTTTTCATTCTGAGTGGGTGATATTTTTGGCTTGTCCTGGTAATGTGCCTTCTTTGTTTAGATTACTTTGGTCATTGAGTATTAATTTTTTTTCAGGTCATCAAGCACATCCTGTTTTGTGATTTTCTCCCAGGCATCAGGAATTTCACCTTTATTGATAAATTTTTTGTGATACTTTTCTTCTAGCTTTGATCTGAAGTGACAGACAAACCATTTCCAGTATGGCTGGGTGGATGTGTCTGGGGTGATGCTCCATGTGGCATATTCCCCTCCTGCTTCTCGATAGGTCTTATATGGGAATTTCCTGCCATCATTCAAAACAAAAAAACGATCACTTGCTACTGAACTAGTACAGTATTTAAGGGTAAAATAGTTTGATACCACACCCATCCACTGAGAGCCTTTGGACGGTGGAAGGGAGCACTGTGGTCTCCTTCATGGGAAGGGATTGTGTTTGTTCAAATTGCTTTACAGAAGGGACACTGTTTCAGCAGCCACAGAGATGTTCAGAGAGCATTCTCTGAATTTCAGGAATCATTTCTTCTTAAAGTTTAGACAAAAAGTTCTCTTCTACCTTCTTCATTTCAGGATCCAAAGATTTACTCATGGCCTCTTTGATAAACTCGATATCTTTTATCTCCTGGTGTTCAGTGCTTATCAAATCTTTTCGTGGAAAGATCAAGGTACTCCCCAGGTGATCACAGAACAAATCTAACCACCCAGACACTGTGCTGCTTTTATCTTTAGCAATTTCTGTAGATGCATGCATAGCTGAGAGGATGGCATTCTTGATGTCATCTAAACTCATTTGTAAAAAAGTCTTTATTTTTTTACTTCTTGTGTCAGAAAAATATCTTTTAATGTGGTTTTCAATGTAATTCTTAAAAAATGATTCTGGATTATGAAGGTACTGACAGTAGTTATCAAAATTTTCCTCTTCTGCCAGAGAGATGAGAATGTGTTTCTCCAGGTTAGCTCTGTTTTCATTGAATGCCCGGCAGGTGGTTCGAATGTCCCCAGCAATTTTGAGGGCCATGTTTTTCCTTATGGTGCTGGAGACAGCAGGTGTGAGTTTCTTCCACAGAAAATCAACAAACGTTTTAATTGAAGATGCTCCTTGACAAGAGATCTTAAAGCTCATGAAGAAATCATCTTTCTTGCTTTGCAGATAGTGTACAGGATCATTTGCCCTCTTGAATGCCTTGTGCATCTCCTTAAACTTCACTGCTGCTCTTTGGAATAAACACAATGACAAGTCTATTTCATATTTTTTTGTAAATGTGTACCTTTTCTGAGTGGGTGACTTCACCTCCTCTTCTATTATTCTCAGGATTTCATGGAAATAAGTTGGATTGTAATCATGCTTTTGCTAACATATTTTGTTAACAGTTTCATTAACTTTTGAAGTAATGTTGTCAGTAGTCATACTTATGGAGTATATATCCTGGGGATCTATTGTCATTGTAGAGAATCTCCAAGATTTCCTTTTCATCCTAACATGTTTGTCGTAGTTGATTTCAAACTTTTCTCCAGAATAGTTCTCCAGTATGCTTACCATGTCTTTTTCCTTTTTGAAATATTCCAAAAGGATGTTTTCAGAATCCACTTCAATAATAGGGTCTGTGGCTGGAGGGAGACTTGAGGACACATCATAGACCCATTTTTCCCAAAGTGGGTTGAATTTCTCACAGAGCTCTTCCTCGCTCAATTTGGTGCCATCTAGCTGTAAAGCCAAATTCCGGCTTTTTTCCAATAATTCCTTTTCATAACCTGACTTTTTGTTATCCAGTTTTTCTTGATTTTTTTTAAACTAATAAGTTCATTGGCTTTTCTTTGGCAATCTAAAATTAGTGTATCTTTAAGGGCTATAAGTTTATTTTCAAAAATTTTTTTCCACTGAACCAGCACTTCATGATCTGAGTCTTCATTAAAATATGTTTCAAGTTCTTGCTTGATGGCTTCATATATCTCTGTAACTGGAGCCTCTAGGGTATATGTTTTGAGTGTCTGGATTTTTCCATTCTGAATCTGGTTGATCAGCTGGTCCTGTAATATCTTCACCTGACTCCTCAGGTCCCATGTCCAGGAGTTGTACATGGTTTCCAGTTTGCTCATGGCCATGACTTCTTAAGTGTTCCTGAAACTGAAGATAAAGTTCTCATTCAGTAGGGCTCTCCACAAATCTTGAACTCGGAATTTCACATCTGATATCTTCATGATGCTTCCCCTCGATTCCTGTTGGGCAGTCACAAGAATTCTGCTTTTTAGTTCCTGAACATTGTGGCTGTAGCGAGGATTGGGTGGGGCCATTGGGGGATTGCCATCCCAGAGGTGAGCAAAGTAGTACACGTGGGTATTGACGTCAAACTTAATGACATCACTGAAACAGGTTACGTTGGAGCACTGCTCTTCTTCAGCTGCTGTTGCTGCCATTTTGTCCAATCTCTGCCCTAGCTGCCTTCTTCCATCCATATTTTGGTCTTTAGCTGTAACTTCCCCCACATTCTGATGGACAAAGAGGCAACTGGGAGAGATTTTTACTTGTTTCATTCTCAGAAAAGCTTGGACAACTATTTGTAGAATATCTTGCATTTCTGATGGATTTTCCCCCAAAATACTGATCAGAGTCAAGTTTGCAAGTCCGATGACAAAGGTTGCCAACTCATTGTCATGTTTCTGGGACTTGTTGCTGAGTTCTGGGGCTCGAAGTCCTTTTGTGTCCACAACAAGCACAAAGTCAAAGCCAAGTTCAGCTGTGAATGTCTCCTCCACTTTCAGAAGTTGCATGTATGCCCCCCGGGTACACCTCCCAGCACTGACAGTGAACTGCAGCCCAAAAAGGGCATTCAGCAGGGTGGACTTCCCTGAGCTCTGCAGGCCAAGGACAGAGAGAACAAAGAGTCGCTTGTTTCCAAGTTTCTCAGAGAGCTTGTCAAAAACAGCTGCCACCCACCTCAGGGGCACATATGAAACATCCCCATCCATTAGCTCAATGGGAACACCAGATATCATCAGATCTGCAGCAATGTGGGGAAGGGAGAGAAATAGGGTATCTTTCATGGGTGAAGCTTCTTCCAGAGCTTCATAGATCTGGCCAGCTTCTCTGAGAATGTGCTCAATTCCCAAGGTACAGTCATTAATCTCTCTGGAAATAGCTTCTATGTCATTTTGCCAGTCTTTCAGAGAGCTACTCTTTGGGGCCTCTTGGTTTTCTTTTTGAACCAATGCCTTTTTCTTCTCATTTAGATTTTCCAAGTGTCCTGCAGTCAGGTTGTCCAAAGCTACATTCAGCCATTGGAGGAAGTAGAGTTTGGTGTGAGTTTCTGAATGATTTTGGAGAATTTCAAGGACAGAACGCATTAAAGCATTGAGAGGCAAGGCTTTTCTCAACTGTTCATGTCTTATCATTTGTTTTTCTGTCTCAGTCTCACTTTTGTGTTGTTCAATGCTGCGATTCCCCTTTTCTCTCAGATGATAGAGTTCTTTGTCCTTTTTTACACCAAAGTTGCCACAGTTTTCCCTGAAGAGGTAGTAAGTTTTCCTTGACCTGAGGTATTTCCATTTCTCCCAGTAGGGTCATTAGAGCCTCTGCCTTTTCTTTGGCTTCCTTGCAATCTCTCTGGTCTTCATCAATACGGATTCCTTGCTTGCGAGCAACTTGGGCACAGTTCTCCAAGCTGAATGCAGTGTTAGAGAGCTCCAGCAAACGTCTGATTGTAGTTGTGAGCTCCCCTATTAATTCTGCCTCATTTCTGTTCCTGATCCCAATTCTCACTCTTGAGCCAGATTTATTGACTGTGACTTTTCCTTTATCATCAAGCAAAAGGATTAAAGGTTTTGATGACTGACACATGTCACGGACTATTTTTTGGTTTCCTCTATTATCATCAGAAGTTGACATGAGGACCACAATTATGGAAGAGACTTCCTGCAAAAAGGCGAGTTGCTTCTCATATTCCTTTGCATCTCCATGAAGATTCGTAAAGGTCAAGCACTTGTCAAATCTGTCCTGCTCTTCCCCCCCAGGACAGAACCAGGTGACTTCCACCACTCCTCCCATCAACAGACAGTCTCTGCTGCTGCCTTTGCAGTGTCGGTGAAAAAAGACATCATGTTTGTGTTCACTGAGAAGACAGTTCATGATCTGAGATTTGGAAGCAGAGAAGCCAGTTCCAACTCTAATAAAGGACACAATGGGGGCAGAAACACGACACATCTGTTGATTCGTGTAACTGTCCTTCTCCTCATTTATTGATTTCCCTACTTGCTGCCAGCTCCTTCGAATTTGACTGAGAGACCAGAGAGAGAATTCAATTTGAGCATTGCAAGGATTAGGTATGAGAAGGGGGAGGGCAAACTGGCAAATGGAAAGTTTGTCCAAAATATATTGTCTGGCAAAATCATCTGCACAGTGAAGAATTGCCATCTGAATATCCATAGGGTGAACATAGGGTCTGACATTAGTGGCTGCTGAAGGCTCAGTAGGACTAACACTTTCTTCAAGTAGATCTTCATATGGATCAAAAGCTTCCTTTTCTTGATTTGAGGTGCTTGAATAGGCTTGGTTGTCTGTGTAGTCTTCATGTTTGATGATCAGGTATCTCAGCCCATAATCCAGCATCAACAGCTTCTGTAGGAAATAGAAGGGAAGTTCTCTTCCAGAGCAGGGCTGGGTGTTGTACACAGAAGTCTTGTGGATCAGTTGGAAGTTAGCTCTGCTCATTTTTCTTGGGTAATAATGTTCTAGGCCTAAATGCTGGAGTAAGTCTTGGAAGGCTGCATTTTCTCTGACTTCCTCCTCTTTATTTTCATTATTATGTGGTTCATGTTGCTCTTTCTTTTCATGGAAGACACTTTGAAATTGTTTTCTCACCTCGTCCACTTGCAATGAAGAGACAGTGGCCTCATAATTCCCATAAATGAGCAGTCTCAAGTCTTTTTCTAGGTTTTCCCAATCATGATCTCCAGATTTGGTGAGGACATATACAACTTCTTTAGTCAAAGATCGTCCCATGTGATGTTTGATCAATGCCAAGCGTTGTGTTTTCTCCTCTGGAGAAATAGCTTTGATGCCCGCTGTTGCTGTCAGACCTGTGAGCACCAGGAATGCCTGAGCCCTGTAGTTGGAAATATTTTTGAGCTCTTGGTATTTATTTTGCGCAGTTTGCATTTTATCCAATAGGAAGTCTAACTCATCATGCCCCAGGGGATGATGAAACATATTGTCAACCACATGATATCCTGCACCAGATGCTATCAAAAGTAGCAAGATGTATGTGTCTGGTTTCCCTGTTTCTCGAAGGTATTTCAAGAAGCACCCAAGAGACAAGCTGACCTCATAAGTCAGCTTTCTTTGAGTTTCCTCCACCAACTCTGTGGATTCAGAGTTGGCCTTTACTTCCATAAAGTCATTCTGTGTTTTTTTTAACATTTTGATTAATTCAGAAAATTGGGTGATATGGATATTGTCTTCCTTTGGTTCTGACTGAACTATCCACTGCATAATGGAATGAGCCTGAGGAAAGTTTGTTACTATATGGATGTGAGGAACCAAAAGACGGCTCAACTGAGATTTAATAAATTTAGTTTCATAAATGGAAGCTTTTTTGCAAAAGTTGACCATATTTACCAGAAAATTCTGCAGACCCCTGTCTTTAAGGCATATATTAGTCCACGTGGTATAACTTTCAGTTATTTGACTCAATCTTTGCATGAAATTTATCAGCCTTTTAAGCTGTTCTTCAGGATCAAAAACTTTCCAGAATTTCACATCTTCTAGGAAAATCCTAGCCTCCTTCTCAATACTCAGTAATTCTCCCTCCTGGATCTGGGCAGTGAGTTCAGTCAGAATAGTATAGTTGTCTTTCAGGCAGTTAGCTACTTTAAAAGGATCCTTAAAATCACTTCTGTGGCCAGAGAGGACAATGTCCCAAACAGGTACCAGCTGAAGTCCACGGTCAATGACATACCAGGTTGGATTATTGGCAACTAGACCTTCTTTCCAGTCAGAAAAGCCATTTGCTTCTGGTGGGCCACCTGTCTGGGCCACAGATAATTGGACTTTGGTTTGGAGATTTTGGAAGGTTGTTTTCTGAGATGCTTTTTTTGAGTGAGAGTCTGATATATCCACACCTGTAGCAATGTTCACTCCAAAGCCACTGTAATTGCCCCTTATGCAAATATCCAGCACCTCTGCTGCTTGCTGTTTCACTTCTGCCAGCTGCTCTTTTTGGAAACCCTCTGAAATGGCTTTCCACCAGTAGATTCCTCCCAGGTGCAGAGGGCCCTGGTTAGCATGAGAACCAAACCTCTGGAAGAAGGCTTCAGCCCTTTGCCTCAGCAAGCGTAGTTTGTCTGGGTCTTCTGACTGATCTAAAATGTCTTCAATGTATTTTAATTCCTGGAGAGCAGCATTGGAAAGTTGGAGCTGGTCAATGGGAAAGTGGAAGGAGGCCAGTGGGATATAGCTGAACTTGGTTGAGCAGAAATAAGATTGTGTAGAATGTGACTGTTGTATTTTCTTGGATTCTGAATACATGCTCTGATCCATACCAGCTTTCAGACTAATTCCCCAACCTCCACCCTTTGCTAAGGCAGTTACACTGAAGCCCAGCTTCTCTAAAATCTGAGTGAACGTAGATTCTTCTTGAGAAGATGTAAATTCCTTTGTTTCCATCCGTGTACCCTGCTCAGGGCCACGGAGTACAAACTCCCTGGGGACACAGAGTAGCTCCTCTTTCTTCTCTATAATACACCTTTGGTCACTGGTTTTGTAAATTCCCTGTAGGGCTAGTCCTCCAGATGCATATCTCACCAGTTCTCTATCTGTGAGACTTTTCCTGTGAGACAGTGCCCCCTTTATGTTGAGTTGTCTCTGCATGTCTTCCATGACTTCTCTTAGGGCTTTTCAGGAGCTGGACAGAACTCTTTGGGGATCTCCATTGCCTGCTTCAGCTCTGCTTCCTTTTTCTATTCTGCCTCATCCTATCACTGCCTTCCTTCTGACAGCGTCTCTCTTAATTCCTGCAGTGCCCATTCTGCCTTCTTCTGCCTTTCCTTTACTGATTCTACATGAGGCTCCTATAACTCTGAAAGAGTATTTGAGTATGACTGGTTAAGCAGTTTCTCCAAGGGCCTTTTCTCCCAGGAATGTTGCATCTGGCATTTCAGTTTCTGGAAGTCTTTTTCTTCTAGATCTTGTAAGGCATGGTAGAAGTCACATCCAGCTGTTCCTGCAGCTTTGACAACTAGTATTCAACTGCCAGTGCTACTTCTCAGAGCATCTCTTGGAGATCTTGCCCACTTTTGCCTCTGTGCAAGGGTTCATTGGGCATAGACTCTGCTGTGTACATGGCTGTGTGAAGATAAGACACTCAGTTAGCCTGTGGCATGTTAATATGCAGAATTCCGTGATTAATTTGCAGAAATCTGTTGCTTTTTACACTAATACACTTCATACACTAATAATGAGCTATCAGAAAAAGAAATTCAGGCAACAATCCCATTTATGATCACACTATAAAGAATAAAATACCAGGGAATAAACTTAACCAAGAAGGCGAAAGACCTATACTCTGAAAACTATAAACACTGATAAAGGATTTTGAAAATGATGAAAAGGAGTAGAAAACATGCTGTGTTCCTTGATTAGAAGGATTAATGTTGTTAAAAATGTCCATACTATCCAAAGCAATCTATAGATTTAATGCAATCACTATCAAAATACCCAGGACACTTTCACAAAAGTATGACAAAATGATTCTAAAAATTATTTTGGAACCACAAAAGACTCAATTGCCAAAGCTGACTGGAGAAAAATAATAGCCGAATGTATCATGTTCTCTATTGAGACTATACTACAAAGCTACATTAATCAAAACAGCATGATATTGGCATAAAAGCAAACACAGATCAATGGAACAGAGAGCCCAGAAATAAACCTACACATTCATGGTCAATAATCTATGACAAAAGAGGTGAAAAACAATGGAAAAAAGATAATTCCAATAAGTAGTGCTGGGAAAACTGGATAGCTACATTAAAAGAATATTAGGAAAAAATAGGCAAAGAATAAGTAGATGTTTCTCCAGAGAAAACATACAGATGACCAACAGGCATGTGAAAAGTTACTCAACATTGTTAATTCTTAGGGAAACCATAATGAGGTATCATCTCAAAC
The DNA here is from genome assembly GCF_003369695.1 of Bos indicus x Bos taurus. NCBI lineage: Eukaryota > Metazoa > Chordata > Mammalia > Artiodactyla > Bovidae > Bos > Bos indicus x Bos taurus. The sequence goes on from NC_040090.1 coordinate 37,732,598, forward strand.
CAATCATAATGGCCATCATCATATAATCTACAAATAATAAATGCTAGGAGGGTGTGGAATAAAGGGAACCCTTGTGTACTGTTGCTGAGAATTTAAGTTGGTTAGCCACTATGGAAAGAATTGTAGTTTCCTCAAAAATGAAAAGTAGGATCACAATATTCCCCAATAATTCCACTCCTGGGTATATATGCAAAGGACATGAAGACAGTATATTGAAGATATATATATACCCCCATGCTTTCTGCATCATTATTCACAATAGCCAAGATATGGAAACAGCCTAAGTGTCACTCCATGGCTTAATGGATAAAGGATATGTTATACAGCATGCACACATATGCACACAGACACAGGCACACAATGCAATATTTCATAGTCATGAGAAAGAGGGAAGTCCTGCCATTTGTGTGTGACAACATGGATGGACCTTGAGTGCATTATACTAAGTGAGATAAGTCAGACCAAGAAAGATAAATTCTGTTAATATCATTTACATGTGGAATCTAAAAAAGCCAAACTTGTAAAACAGAGTAGTATAGTGGTTACCAGGGGTTGGAAGGTGTAGGAATTGGGGAGATACTGTTTAAAGGTACAAATGTACCATCAGTAGATAAATAAATCCTAGATATCTAGGCTTCCCTGGTGGCTCAGATGGTAAAGAATCCACTCGCAATGCAGGAGACCTGGGTTTGATCCCTAGGTTGGGAAGATCCGCTGGAAGAGGGCATAGCAACCCACTGCAGTATTTTTGCCTGGAGAGAATCCTCATGGACATAGGAGCCTGGTGGGCTAAAGTCCATGGGGTCACAAAGAGATGGACATGACTGAGCGACTAAGCACAGCACATAGCACACATAGTGATTATAAACAATACACTGTATTATAAACCTCAAAGTTGCCAAGGGACTATATCTTAATTGTTCTCACCACAATAAAGACATGGTACTGTGATATGATAGAGGTGTTAGCTAACTCTATCTTAGTCATGAGAAACGCTGGACTGGAAGAAACACAAGCTGGAATCAAGATTGCCGGGAGAAATATCAATAACCTCAGATATGCAGATGACACCACCCTTATGGCAGAAAGTGAAGAGGAACTCAAAAGCCTCTTGATGAAAGTGAAAGAGGAGAGTGAAAAAGTTGGCTTAAAGCTCAACATTCAGAAAACGAAAATCATGGCATCCGGTCCCACCACTTCATGGGAAGTAGATGGGGAAACAGTGGAAACAGTGTCAGACTTTATTTTTCTGGGCTCCAAAATCACTGCAGATGGTGACTGCAGCCATGAAATTAAAAGACGCTTACTCCTTGGAAGGAAAGTTATGACCAACCTAGATAGCATATTCAAAAGCAGAGACATTACTTTGCCAACAAAGGTCCATCTAGTCAAGGCTATGGTTTTTCCAGTGGTCATGTTTGGATGTGAGAGTTCGACTGTGAAGAAGGCTGAGCACCAAAGAATTGATGCTTTTGAACTGTGGTATTGGAGAAGACTCTTGAGAGTCCCTTGGACTGCAAGGAGATCCAACCAGTCCATTCTGAAGGAGATCAGCCCTGGGATTTCTTTGGAAGGAATGATGCTAAAGCTGAAACTCCAGTACTTTGGCCACCTCATGCGGGGAGTTGACTCATTGGAAAAGACTCTGATGCTGGGAGAGATTGAGGGCAAGAGGAGAAGGGGACGACAGAGGATGAGATGGCTGGATGGCATCACTGACTCGATGGATGTGAGTCTGGGTGAACTCCGGGAGTTGGTGATGGACAGGGAGGCCTGGCGTGCTTCGATTCATGGGGTCTCAAAGAATGGGACACGACTGAGTGACTGAACTGAACTGAATGTACATGTTTCAGTGGTATTCTCTCAAATCATCCCACCCTCACCTTCTTCTGCTGAGTTCAAAAGTCTGTTTTTTATATTTATGTCTCCCTTGCTGGCTTGCATGTAGGATTGTTGGTACTGTCTTTCAAAATTCCATATATATGTGTTATTATACAGTATTTGTCTTTCTCTTTCTGACTTATTTCACTCTGTATAATAGGCTTCAGGCTCATCAGCCTCCTTAGAACTGACTCAAATGCACTCTTTTTAATAGCTGAGTAATACTTCATTGTGTATATGTATCACAACTTCCTTATCCATTCATCTGTCAATGGACATCAAGGTTGCTTCCATGTCCCAGCTACTGTAAAGAGGGCTGCACTGAACACTGGAGTACAGAACAGATCAGTCGCTCAGTCGTGTCCGACTCCTTGCGACCCCATGAATCGCAGCACGCCAGGCCTCCCTGCCCATCACCAACTCCCGGAGTTCACTGAGACTCACATCCATCGAGTCAGTGATGCCATTCAGCCATCTCATCCTCTGTCGTCCCCTTCTCCTCCTGCCCCCAATCCCTCCCAGCATCAGAGTCTTTTCCAATGAGTCAACTCTTCCATGAGGTGGCCAAAGTACTGGAGTTTCAGCTTTAGCATCATTCCTTCCAAAGAAATCCCAGGGCTGATCTCCTTCAGAATGGACTGGTTGGATCTCCTTGCAGTCCAAGGGACTCTCAAGAGTCTTTTCCAACACCACAGTTGAAAAGCATCAATTCTTTGGTGCTCAGCCTTCTTCACAGTCCAACTCTCACATCCATACATGACCACAGGAAAAACCATAGCCTTGACTAGACGAACCTTTGTTGGCCAAGTAATATCTCTGCTTTTGAATATGCTATCTAGGTTGGTCATAACTTTCCTTCCAAGGATGTCTTTTAATTCTGGTTTCTTTGGACTGTATGCCCAGCAGTGGGATTACTGGTTGGAATGATGCTAAAGCTGAAACTCCAGTACTTTGGCCACCTCATGCGAAGAGTTGACTCATTGGAAAAGACTCTGATGCTGGGAGGGATTCGGGGCAGGAGGAGAAGGGGACTACAGAGGATGAGATGGATGGATGGCATCACCGACTTGATGAATGTGAGTTTGAGTGAACTCCGGGAGTTGGTGATGGACAGAGAGGCCTGGAATGCTGCAATTCATGGGGTCACAAAAAGTCGGAGATGACTGAGCGACTGAACTGAACTGATGACAATTCTATTCCCAATTTTTTAAGTAATCTCTGCACTGTTTTCCATAGTGGCTGTACCAGTTTGCATTCCTACCAACAGTGTGAGAGCATTCCCTTTTCTCTACACCCTCTCCAGCATTTAGTCTTATAGACTTTGATGATGGCCATTCTGACCAATGTGAGATGATACTTCATTGTGGTTTTGATTTGCATTTATCTAATAATGAATGATATTGAGCATCTTTTCCTGTGTTTATTAGCCATGTGTATGTCTTCTTTGGAGAAATGACTTTTTACGTCTTTTGCCCACTTTTTGATTGGATTGTTCATTTTTCTGGTATTGAGCTACATGAGCTGCCTATATATTTTGGAGACTAATTCTTTGTCAATTTTTTTTCATTTGCTATTACTTTCTCCCATTCTGAGGACTGTCTGAAGTAAGTGGATTTTATCTTCAAATAATAATTAGAGAGAATGATGACCTCAACAGCACTGATGGAAGCCAGAATGCAGTGAGTACTATGAAAAACTATTTACTCTCATTTGATAGCCTAGATAAAAGGTATCAATTCCTTGGTAGACCAACTATTAAGCTTACAGGAGAGGAAATAAATACTCTGAATAGGCCTGTGTCTGTTAAAAAAATTGAATCAATATTTAACAGCCATCCAAAACAGAAAGCACCAGTCCCAGTGGGATTCACTGGTGAATTCTACCAAACATTAAGGGAAGAAACAGTACCAAATATGTACAATCTCTTTCAGAGGACAGAAGCAGAAGGAATACTTCCTAGTTTAGTTCATGAGGTCAATGTTACCCTAATACCAAAACCAGTTAAGGACATTACAAGAAAGAAAACTGAAAACCTATATCTCTTATGAAAAAAATTAACAAATTAAATCTAATAATGTAAAAAGGAGTTATATACGACAACCATGTGGGATTTACCTCAGGTAAGCAAAGTGGATTCAATGTTCAGAATCAATTCATGTAATATACTACAATGAACTAAAAAGAAAAACCACATGGAGAGAACCCATTTGATAAAATTCAATACTTACTCATTATTAAAATTTCCAGCAAGCTAAGAATAGAGGGGAACTTACTGAACTTGATAAAAGACATTAACAAAAGCCCTACTATTAACATTACACTTAATGGTAAGAACTTAGAAGCTTTCATCTTAAAGAAAAATAGGTTAAGGATATCCCCCCTCATCACTCCTATCACACAGTCTATTGGAAGAGTTAGTTAATAAGATAAGGAAATAAAAATATACTGATTTGGGAATAAATAAATAAAACATGTCTTTGTGTGTAGATGACACTATGTGAAAAATGCCAAAGGCTCAACAAAAAATCTCCTGGAACTGATAAGTGAATACAACAAGGTTGTAGAATATAAGGGTGAGAATACAAAAACTATTGTTTTTTAATATGCTAGCAATAAGCAATTGGAATTTGAGATTAAAAACACAATACCATTTAAACTAGCACCCTTGCAAAATAAATACTTAGATATAAACCTAATAAAATATGTGCCAAATCTCTATAAGGAAAACTACAAAACTCTGATTAAAGAAATCAAGGAATATCTATATAAATGGAGAGATATTTATGTTTAATATTGTTAAGGCATCAATTCTTCTCAACTTAATTTATAGAGACAGTATCTTCTTCAAGACCATAATTTGAAAGCATCAGTTCTTCAGCATTCAGCTTTCTTCATGGTCTAACTCTCACATCTGTACATAACTGCTAGAAATCTTATAGCTTTGACTATATGGACCTGTGTTGACAAAGTGATGTCTCTACTTTTTAATATGCCATCTAGTTTATTATTACTGTTTAGCAAAAAAAAAAAAAAAAAAAAGAATTGAGCTATAAAGCTATGAAAGACACAGAAGAATCTTAAATCACATTGCTATGTGAAAGAGAACAGTCTGATAATGCTACATACTTTATTATTCCAACTATATGAAATAGTGGAAGTCAAAACTATGGAGACTGTAAAATAGATCAGTGGTTGCCAGAGGTTGTCGAGAGAAAAAAAAATTGGTGCCTCTGGGATGACCCAGAGGGATGGTATGGGGAGGGAGGTGGGAGGCAGGGTTCAGGATTGGGAACACGTGTACACCCGTGGTGGATGCATGTGGATGTATGGCAAAACCAATACAATATTGTAAAGTAAAAAAAAAATAATAAAAATAAATAAATAAATAAATAATACAAAACCAAAAAAAAAAAAAATTGGTGCCTATAGACTTGCTTAATGCAGGGTTGCCACAAAAATTCAGTTTGTAAAAAACATAATATCCACAAAGCACAATAAAATGAGATATGCCCGTATACCTATTCAGTTCAGTTCAGTTGTGTCCGACTCTTTGTGACCCCATGAACTGCAGCACACCAGGCCTGCCTGTCCATCACCAACTCCCAGAGTTTACCCAAACTCATGTCCATTGAGTTGGTGATGCCATGCAACCATCTCATCCTCTGTCGTCCCCTTCTCCTCCTGCCTTCAATCATTCCCAGCATCAGGGTCTTTTCCAATGAGTTAGTTCTTTGCTTCAGGTGGCCAATGTATTTGAGTTTCAGCTTCAACATCCGTCCTTCCAATGAACACTCAGGACTGATCTCCTTTAGGATGGACTGGTTGGATCTCCTTGCAGTCCAAGGGACTCTCAAGAGTCTTCTCCAACACCACAGTTCAAAAGCATCAATTCTTCAGTGCTCAGCTTTCTTCATAGTCCAACTCCCATATCCATACATGACTACTGGAAAAACATAGCTTTGATAGATGGACCTTTGTTGGCAAGTAATGTCTCTGCTTTTTAATATGCTGTCTAGGTTGGTCATAACTTTCCTTTGAAGGAGTAAGCATCTTTTACTTTCATGGCTGCAGTCACCATTTGCAGTGATTTTGGAGCCCGACAAAAATAAAGTCTGCCACTGTTTCCCCATCTATTTGCCATGAAGTGATGGGACTGGATGCCATGATCTTAGTTTTTTGAATGCTGAGCTTTAAGCCAACTTTTTCACTCTCTTCTTTCAATTTCATCAAGAGGCTCTTTAGTTCTTCACTTTCTGCCATAAGGGTGGTGTCATCTGCATATCTGAGGTTATTGATATTTCTCCTGGCAATCTTGATTCTAGCTTGTGCTTCAGCCAGCCCAGCGTTTCTCATGATGTACTCTGCATATAAGTTGAATAACCAGGGTGACAATACACAGCCTTGACGTACTCCTTTTCCTATTTGGAACCAGTCTGTTCTTCCACGTCCAGTTCTAACTGTTGCTTCCTGACCTGCATTTAGGTTTCTCAAGAGGCAGGTCAGGTGGTCTGGTATTGCCATCTCTTTCAGAATTGTCCACAGTTTATTGTGATCCACACAGTCAAAGGCTTTGGCATCGTCAATAAAGCAGAAATAGATGTTTTTCTGAAACTCTCTTGCTTTTCTGATGATCCAGCAGATGTTGGCAGTTTGATCTCTGGTTCCTCTGTCTTTTCTGAAACCAACCTGAACATCTGGAAGTTCATGGTTCATGTACTGTTGAAGCCTTGCTTGGAAAATTTTGAGCATTACTTTATTAGCGTGTGAGATGAGTTCAGTAGTGCGGTAGTTTGAGCATTCTTTGGCATCAGTACCCCTATTAGAATGGCTAAAGTTCAGATCACTAGCAGCACAAATTGCTGGCAAGGGTGTGGTGTGAAAGCAACTCTTAATTATTGCTTCTGGGAATGCAAATGGAATAGCTACTTTGAAAGACAGTTTGTTTCATTCTTACAAAGTTAAATGTTCTTTTTCCATATGACTAGCAACTAGCAATAGTGCTCGGAAAAGGCAATGGCATCCCACTCCAGTACTCTTGCCTGGAAAATCCCATGGATGGAGGAGCCTGGTAGGCTGCAGTCTATGGGGTCGCTCAGAGTCGGACACGACTGAGTGACTTCACTTTCACTTTTCACTTTCATGCATTGGAGAAGGAAATGGCAACCCACTCCAGTGTTCTTGCCCAGAGAATCCCAGGGACGGGGGAGCCAGGTGGGCTGCCGTCTATGGGGTCGCACAGAGTCAGACACAACTGAAGTGACTTAGCAGCAGCAGCAGCAGCGATCATGCTCCTTGGTATTTATACCTAAATTATACTCACAAAAACTAGTACAGAGATATCTATAGCAACTTTATTTATAATTTCAAAAACTTGGAGACAACCAAAACATCCTTCAGTAGGTGAGTGACTAAATAAACTGTGATACTTCTAAACAATGGAATATTATTCAATTCTATCTAAAAAAAAAAATGAAAAGAATTAAATGAAATGAAATGAGAAGCCATGGAGCAAATGTAAATATATATTGCAAAATGTATAAAGCCAGATCAAAAAGGCTTCAATTGTAATATATTCTGAAAAAACTAAATTATAGTAAAAGCACGAAGATGAGTGGTTACAAGGAAAGGATGAGAAGGAGGAGCACAGAGGATTTTTAGGGCAATGAACCTATTCTGTATATTGAAAAGTTTGTTACACTTCATTAGACATTTTTCAAAACCCACAGAATATGCAAGATGTACATAAACTATGTGCTCTGGGTGATTCTGACATTTCAGTGTGGGTTCATCACTGTAACAAATGTGCCACTTTGTTGGAGGATATTGATAATGCAGTAGATCACACATTTGTGGGGCCGAGAGGTATAGGGGAAGCCTCTGTAACTTGTGCTCATTTTTGGGTAAACCTGAAGCTGCTCTAAAAAATAAATTCAATAAAAATAAAGCAAAGTTTACAGACTTGGTGAAATTGAATCTACAACTACTTTAGGAAAGATTTAATATTACCGTATATTTTGTACCTGATAAATCAATAAAAAATCAGTAAATACAAAGAACACTGAAACAATATGATTAACAAATCAACCTAATGTCCTCATTTAAAACTGCTCACAACATGTTTGCATTGTGTCTCTAATGAGTTTTGGGAAACTTCTAGGCTCGGCACAAACTGCTTATCTGGACAGAGGACAGACACATATTTGGGTATTGTTTGTGGACAGTTGAAAGGAGAGAAGAAAGTTGAATACCTGAGGTAAGGACATGAAAATATGTATTTGGAGAGCCAATCTAGAGATCTGCCTAAGACAGAGATGTGGTCTTCAGCAGACAGGACTCCCCATAAAGGTGGATCAAAAAAGGATGTCCCAATTTGCACTTATCACCAGATTTCCAGACCTCTTCCTCCTTTTGTTTTCCCATCACATTCATCCCACTCTAATTTTTCTAGTGTCTCAGGTTGCAAATAGTTCTCTTTGACTTCTGTGTCTCTTTAGCTCACCTCAATCAGACATGATATTCTCAAATTTTTCCATATGTTCAAACGTGTATATATCATAGACTATGTATCAGGTGTTCTGATTGAAAATGGGGTTATAGGTATGAATAAGACAAGGTCAGAGAAGGTTCTGCATCAGTCTAGGAGGAAAGAAAATCATGAGTAGTCTAGGAGGAGGGAGAAACAGAGCTTTAACGGGAACTCCTCTAATCCTCACTAGACTAATTTTAGTTCTTGCTTCTCTAGAGAATGCATAAGGTTCATCCACCTTCTTTGAGCCTTGCTCTCTCCGTTCAGTTCAGTTCAGTTCAGTCACTCAGTCATATCCAACTCTTTGTGACCCTATGGACTGCAGCATGCCAGGTTTCCCTGTCTATCACCATCTCCCAGAGCTTGCTCAAACTAATGTCAATTTAGTCAGTGATGCCAACCAACCATCTCATCCTCTGTTGTCCCCTTCTCCTTCTGCCTTCAATCTTTCCCAGTGACAGGGTCTTTTCCAATGAGTCAGTTCTTTGCTTCAGGTGGCCAAAGTATTGGAGTTTCAGCTTCAGGATCAGTCCTTCCAATGAGTATTCAGGACTGATTTCCTTTAGGATGGACTGGTTGGATCTCTTTGCAGTCCAAGGGACTCTCCAGAGTCTTCTCTAACACCACAGTTCAAAAGCACCAATTCTTCAGCGCTCAGCTTTCTTTATAGTCCAACTCTCACATCCATACATGACTACTGGAAAAACCATAGCCTGACTAGATGGACCTTTGTTGGCAAACTAATGTCTCTGCTTTTTAATATGCTGTCTAGGTGGATCATAACTTTTCTTCCAAGAAGCAAATATCTTTTATTTCATGGATGCAGTCACCATCTGCAGTGATTTTTTGCCCAACAAAATAAAGTCTTTCACCATTTCCAATGTTTCCCCATCAATTTGCCAGGAAGTGATGGGACCAAATGCCATGGTCTTTATTTTTTGAATGTTGAGTTTTAAACCAGCTTTTTCACTCTCCTCCTTCACTTTCATCATTTCATCACTTCCTCAGTTCCTCTTTGCTTTCTGCCATAAGAGTGATGTCATCTGCATGTCTGAGATTATTCATGTTTCTCCTGGCAGTCTTGATTCCAGCTTGTGCTTCATCCAGCCCAGCATTTCTCATGATGTACTCTGCATTTAAGTTAAATGAGCAGGGTAACAATATACAGCCTTGACATACTCCTTTCCTGATTTGGAACCAGTCTGTTGTTTCATGTCCGGTTCTAACTGTTGCTTCTTGACCTGCATACAGTTTTCTCAGGAGGCAGATAAGGTGGTCTGGTATTCCCATCTCTTTAAGAATTTTCCAAAGTTTGTTACAATTCACACAAAGGCTTTAGTGTAGTCAATGAAGCAGAAGTAGCTATTTTCCTGGAATTCTGTTGCATTTTCTATGATCCAACAGATGTAGGCAATTTGATCTCTGGTTCTTCTGCCTTTTCTGAATCTAACTTGAACATCTGAAAGTTCACGGTTCATGTACTATAGAAACCTGGCTGGGAGAGTTTTAAGCATTACTTTGCTAGCGTGTGAGTTGAGTGCAATTGTGCGGTAGTTTGAACATTCTTTGCCATTGCTCTTCTTTGAGATTGGAATGAAAACTGACCTTTTCCAGTCCTGTGGCCACTGCTGCGCTTTCCAAATTTGCTGGCATATTGAGTGCAGCACTTTAACAACATCATCTTTAAGGATTTGAAATAGCTCAACTGAAATTCCATCACCTCCTCTAGCTTTGTTCATAGTGATGCTTCCTAAGGCCCACTTGACTTTGTATTCCAAGATGTCTGGCTGTAGGTGAGTGATCACATCATCATGGTTATCTGGGTCATGAAGATCTTTTTTGTATAATTCTTCTGCGTATTCTTGCCACCTGTTCTTAATATCTTCTGCTTCTATTAGGTCCATACCATTTCTGTCCTTTATTTTGCCCATCTTTACATGAAATGTTCCATTGGTATCTTTAATTTTCTTGAAGAGGTCTCTAGTCTTTGCCATTCTATTGTTTTCCTCTATTTTTTGTATTGATCACTGAGGAAGGCTTTCTTATCTCTCCTTGCTATTTGGAACGCTACATTCAAATGGGTATATCTTTCCTTTTTTCCTTTGCCTTTAGCTTCTCTTCTTTCTTCAGCTATTTGGAAGGCTTCCTCAGAAAGCCATTTTGCCTTTTTGCATTTCTTTTTCTTGAGGATGGTCTTGTTCCCTGTCTCCTGTACAGTGTCACAAACCTCCATCCATAGTTCTTAGACACTCTTTCTATCAGATCTAATTCCTTGACTCTATTTGTCACTTCCACTGTATAATTATAAGGGATTTGATTTAGGTCATACCTGAATGGTCTATTGGTTTTCCCTACTTTCCTCAATTGAAGTCTGAATTTTGCAATAAGGAGTTCATGATCTGAGCCACAGTCAGCACCCAGTCTTGTTCTTGCTGGCTGTATAGAGCTTCTCCTTCTTTGACTGCAAAGAATATAATCAACCCTATTTTGGTATTGACCATCTGGTGATGTTCATGTGTAGTCTTCCCTTGTATGTTGGAAGAGGGTGTTTGCTATGACTAGTGCTTATTCTTGGCAAAACTCTGTTAGTCTTTGGCCTGCTTCATTTTATACTCCAAGGCCAAATTTGCCTGTTACTCCAGGTATCTGTTGACTTCCTACTTTTGCATTCCAGTCCCCTAAGATAAAAAGGACATATTTTTTGGATGTTAATTCTAGACGGTCTTGTGGATCTTCATAGAACTGTTCAGTTTCAGCTTCATTAGTATTACTGGTTGGGGCATAGACTTGGATTACTGTGATATTGCATGGTTTGCCTTGGAAACAAACAGAGATCTTTCTGTCATTTTTGAGATTTCCCCTAAGTACTGCATTTCAGGCTCTTGTTGACTATGAGGGCTACTACATTTCTTCTATTGGATTCTTGCCCCCAATAGTAGATAGAATGGTCATCTGAATTAAATTCACGCATTCCAGTCCATTTTAGTTCACTGACTCCTAAAAAGGTGATGTTCACTCTTGCCATCTCCTGCTTGACCACTTCTAATTTACCTTGATTTATGGACCTAACATTCCAGGTTCCTATGCAATATTGCTCTTTATAGCATCAGACTTTATTTACTTCAGTCACCAGTCACATCCACAACTGAGTGTTATTTTCACTTTGGCTCTGTCTCTTCATTCTTTCTGTAGTTATTTCTTCATTCTTCTCCAGTAGCCTATTGGGCACATACCGACCTGGGGAGTTCATCTTTCAGTGTCATATCTTTTCCCTTTTCATATTGTTCATGGGGTTCTCAAAGCAAGAATACTGAAGTGGTTTGCCATTCCCTTCTCCAGAGAATGCATAAGGTTCATCCACCTTCTTTGAGCTTTGCTCTCTCACTTATCCTTTATTTCATATTTTGCATCTATTTTTATCCCCTGATTGTTTCATATTATCCCCCTAACATGCTCAGGCATTCCTATTCTAAATAAATACAGGTTGGAGTTTGTCTCCTCTTTAAGCTCTCAGTCTCTTTATTCCTTCCACTATAATATTTCCAAAAACTTGAAACATTATCTTAGTAAGTGTGACTATGTGGGCTGTGCTGTGCTTAGTCACTCAGTCGTGTGTCACTCTTTGCGACCCCATGGACTATAGTCTCCCAGGGTTCTCTGTCCATGGAATTCTCCAGGTAGTTCTCCAGTGGGTAGTCATTTCCTTCTCCAGGGGATCTTCCCAACCCAGGGGTCAAATCTGGGTTTCCTACACTGCAGGCGGATTCTTTACTCTCTGAGTCATCAAATATGAATGCACTTAGTCACTCCTGACTCTTTGTGACCCCATGGATGGTAGCCCACCAGGCTCCTTTGTCCATGGGAATTCTCTAGTCAAGAATGGGGAGCACATGTATACCTGTGATGGATTCATTTTGATATTTGGCAAAACTAATACAATTATATAAAGTTTAAAAATAAAATAAAATTTAAAAAAAATTAAAAAAAAAAAAAAGAATACCGGAGAAGGGTTGCCATGCCCTCTTCCAGAGGATCTTCCCAACTCAGGGATTGAACCCAAGTCTCCCACACTACACGCAGATTCTTTATCATCTGAGCCACCAGGGAAGCCCTCAAATATGAATATATTATGGCTAAATAAGCTAATGAACATTCAGTTTACTATTTTTTCATAAGTTTAGGTTGTGCCATATGACTTTTAATAACACAATCCTGTCCTTCAATCTCTGGTTGCTAAGTTAAATAACATATTTTTGTACTCTGTCTTCATCTTACTGATTATTAAGTCCAATGAAACTGTTTTCTTCTTTCCTGTGTTTATCTAAGCTAGTTTAATACAAAAATAAACCAAGGTTGTGCTGTGCTGTGCTTAGTCACTCAGTCGTGTTCAACTCTTTGTGACCCCATGGACTATAGCCTGTCAGGCTCCTCTGTCCATGGGGATTCTCCAGGCAATACTGGAGTGGATTGCCATGCCCTCCTCCAGGGGATCTTCCCAACCCAAGGACTGAACACAGGTCTCCCACATTGCAGGCAGATTCTTTACTATCTGAACCAGCAGGGAAGCCCAAACCAAGGATGCCCACATTTATTTCAGTGTTTACAATACTGGTCTTTTACTAGTAATGTTCTAGGTTCTATAGATTGCTCACTGAAGAAGACAGAGATGTCCTTGCTCACTCACATGAGCAGATAATTTTTACATAAATTGATATAATAAATAATATAATAAAATATTATTATTATTTACTTATTGTTATTATTTATCACAAGAGGACTACTGATTATAAGATGGGTTATCTTGTGTGTGTATGTGTGTGAGTACCCCTGGGTGGAACATCACACATATAAGCCCTATTCATCACCCAGGTGTCAAGATGAGCCCCTCATTTGCTTCTACCCACTGCTGTGGAAATGCTTTCAGTTTTATTTCTCTTTCTCTCATTTTCCAGAAACAATAATTTTTCTTCTTCTTTTTTTAATTCAGCAATCAATGCCTTGGCAAGGATAGAAAACTTTTTCACATAAGGAAATATTGCCATGTAGTACAGATTCTGTCTTAACTTCATTCTTCTGACAGAAGTTTCATTTAGAAATAAACATTTCAGTACTGTTTTTATATCCTATGACCCCAGTTATAACTATAATGTTTAAAATAATAACACAGCCTATGAAATTTTGGTTCACACATTTTCTTCCAGAAAGGCTTGATTTAGAATATTACCTGACATTTATCTTATGATACTGCAATATTTTATTACATTGCCTGCTGAAAGGAGCCTAAAATCTTCAGCAGTTCTGATAACTGAGAGCTAGAGCAGGTAAGGGTCTATGTTGTGAGAAACTCTCATTGAGATTAGAAGTGGGATATGTGTAGGGGACAAGGATAAGTGATAAAATGGTTAGAAGAGCGTACAAGAGCATTTTCAGGGAGGAATAAAATCTCAGTCACAGGCCTTCAATTCTTGACTGATTTGGGAAACTTTTCTTATAGATTCCCTCTTAGTGCCTTCTCAGAAACCTCTGTAAACATCTGTTATGCCTTCAATGACCATATTTCATGATATCATGGAACCAGCCTATACTCTCTCATAAGAAAATTGTTAAATGTTCAGGATTTTGTAAGACAGTTATTAAGCACAACCATTATGAAAAGTAAATTACATGGGAGCACATCTGCAAATATGAAGGGATAAGTAACTCCAGGGGTCCATCCTTCTACTGAAACAATAAATGAGGAAAAAACATCAGAATCTACTTTGTTTATCAGAGAAATGCAAATCAAAACCATATTGAGGTACCATTTCATGTCAGTCAGAATGGCTGCGATCCAAAAGTCTACAAGCAATAAATGCTGGAGAGGGTGTGGAGAAAAGGGAACCCTCTTACACTGTTGGTGGGAATGCAAACTAGTACAGCCACTATGGAGAACAGTGTGGAGATTCCTTAAAAAACTGGAAATAGAACTGCCTTATGACCCAGCAATCCCACTGCTGGGCATACACACCGAGGAAACCAGAATTGAAAGAGACACGTGTACCCCAATGTTCATCGCAGCACTGTTTATAATAGCCAGGACATGGAAGCAACCTAGATGTCCATCAGCAGCTGAATGGATAAGAAAGCTGTGGCACATATACACAATGGAGTATTTCTCAGCCATTAAAAAGAATACATTTGAATCAGTTCTAATGAGGTGGATGAAACTGGACCCTATTATACAGAGTGAAGTAAGCCAGAAAGAGAAACAGTATATTAACAATACAGTATACTAACGCATATATATGGAATTTAGAAAGATGGTAACGATAACCCTGTATGTGAGACAGCAAAAGAGACACAGATGTATAGAACAGTCTTTTGAACTTTGTGGGAGAGGGAGAGGGTGGGATGATTTGGGAGAATGGCATTGAAACATGTATAATATCATATATGAAATGAATCGCCAGTCCAGGTTCAATGCATGATACTGGATGCTTGGGGCTGGTGCACTGAACGACCCAGAGGGATGGTATGGGGAGGGAGGAGGGAGCGGGGTTCAGGATGGGAAACACGTGTATACCTGCGGTGGATTCATGTTGATGTATGGCAAAACCAGTACAATATTGTAAAGTAATTAACCTTCAATTAAAATAAATAAATTTATATTAAAAAAAAGAAAATCTGGAAAACAATTAAAGGTTTATGTGTGCTGATCAAGAAAAGGCAACTTAAAAATGTGAGGGGAGTGTTGTGGCACTTTTACTTGCCTTTGGGCCACCTTCCTCCCCTGCTTAAGAGAGTCATGAAGATATAGGCCAGGTCCCCATTGTGAGAACTTTCTCCCTGCTTTCAAAGGGAAAGGAGCAGACCCTGATCTCAAAGATAATGTTTCTCTACTTGGAGCTCTCTGGGAGTTATCTGAAAGACTGAAGAAATGCAGTTTGGTTTTTGTTTTGTGCAGCACACAGCTCCATTAGAATGCAGCCAAGTGGAGGGCATTCCTGGCAAACAAAAGGTAAATAGACAACCCCTCCTATCTGGGGGGAGGATGTTAAGGTTGAGGTAAACAATAGACTTGTTGAAAACTTGGTAAGAGAGACTGAGAAGAGACATTTTGTGGGGAAGTGGAACAGTAAAATATTCCCTGTGTGTAGGATTTATATCTCTAAGTGATCTTTAGGTTCAAGAGAAGCAGAAACTAAAGGCTAAGGCAGAATTCTAAAGGGCCTGGTAAAGCATTGAAGGATTTAGAAAAGACACAGGAAGCAGAGATCAAATTGCCAAGATCCATTAGATTATAGAAAAAGCAAGAGAATTCCAGAAAAATAGCTACTTTTGCTTTACTGACTACACCAAAGCCTTTGTGTGATTTGCAACAAACTGTGGAAAACTCTTAAAGAGATGGGAATACCAGACAATCTTACCTGTCTCCTGAGAAACTTGTATGCAGGTCAATAAGCAACAGTTAGAACTGGTTATGGAAAAATGGACTGGTTCTAAATTGGGAAGGAGTATGTCAAGGCTGTATATTGTCACCTTGCTTATTTAACTTCTATGCAGAGTACATCATGCCACATGCCAGGCTGGATGAAGCACAAGCTGGAGTCAGGATGGGCACAATAAAGGACAGAAATGGTATGGACCTAACAGAAGAAGAAGATATTAAGAACAAGTGGTAAGAATATACAGAAAAACTATACAAAAAAGATCTTCACAACCCAGATAATCAAGATGGTGTGATCACTCACCTAGAACCAGACATCCTGGAATGCGAAGTCAAGTGGGCTTTAGGGAGCATCACTACGAACAAAGCTAGTGGAGGTGATGGAATTCCAGTTGAGCTATTTCAAATCCTAAAAGATGATGCTGTGAAAGTGCTGCACTCAATATGCCAGCAAACTTGGAGAACTCAGCAGTGGCCACAGGACTGGAAAAGGTCAGTTTTCATTCCAATCCCAAAGAAAGGTAACATCAAAGAATGGGTGTGAGAGTTGGGCCATAAAGAAGGATGAACTCCAAAGAATTGATGCTTTTGAACTGTGGTGTTGGAGAAGACTCTTGAGAGTCCCTTGGACTGCAAGGAGATCCAACCAGTCCATCCTAAAGGAGATCAGTCCTGGGTGTTCATTGGTAGGCCTGATGTCGAAGCTGAAACTCCAGTACTTTGGCCACCTGATGCGAAGAGCTGACTCATTTGAAAAGACACTGATGCTGGGAAAGATTGAGGGCAGGAGGAGAAGGGGACGACAGAGGATGAGATGGTTGGATGGCATCACCAACTCAATGGACATGAGTTTGAGCAAGCTCTGGGAGATGGTGATGGACAGGGAAGTCTGGCGTCCTGCCATCCTTGGGGTCGCAAAGAGTTGGACATGACTGAGTGACTGAACAACAAAGCATTGAAGGCATGCTAAACCCTGAGCCAGTATGCAAAGAGGTGTTTTTTTTTTTCTTGCTGTTGTTGCTTTGGGTATGTTTTTGTTTTGTCTCCAGGCCAAAAAAAAAAAAACCTCAAAACAATGCATAAACTTACCATAAGATAAAGGACACATTCCTAAGAGCACATACCACTAATATTTTTAGAGAAAAAGGTAGAAAAGTGCTAGACATATAACCAAAACCCACAGGAACGAACCAAAACAAGCCCTGAGCACGAGAAAGGTTATGATTTCAAGAGTTATCTTATTATAAAATTGAAAATGTTCAGTTTTACACAAAAAAATTAAAAAAAACTTGAAAAGAAACAAGAAAATATGACCCATTCACAGAAAAATTAGTAGAAATTATCTATGAGGAATCAAGTCATAGAAGTTAGTCAGCAAGGCCTTTAATTCAACTGGCTTAAATATGCTCAAAATACTAAAGGAAATCATGGACAAAAATTCTATAACTTCAAGGGAATGATATTACTGAAACAGTGTACACCTCTAAAGAGATGCAGGTTATAAAAAGGGACCAAACTAATTCTAGGTTAAAAATTACAATACCTGAAGTGAATTCACTAAGAATTTCAACATCAGATTTGAGCAGTCAGAGTTGAAAATCAGAGAACTTGAAAAGAAGTCATTTACAAATTATCCAGTCTGAGGAACATAAAGACAAGGGAATGAACAAAAATGAAGAGAGCCTATGAGATCTGTGAGACACCATCAATAATAGAACATCAAATAATGGAAGTTTCATAAGGAGAGAACAGAGAGAAAGGGATGTAAAAGAATTTTGAAGAAACTATGACCAACAAGTCATACTTTGATTAAATACATGAATCTACACATTCAAGAAGCTCAATGAACTTTAGAAAGGAAAAACACAAGAGATCCACACCGAGACATGTTCTAATAAAACTTTTAAAAGTCAGAGACAAAGGAGGAACCTTGAAGCAGCAAAAGAGAACTGAATGTCTTATTTAAGGGAGACTCATTAAGAAAAAGACTGGACATCTTAGCAGAAAACATGGAGGCCAGAGGGCAGCGTGATGACATATTTAAAGCACCTAAAGAAAGAGAAAGCCCATAACTCTATACCTGGCAAAACTATCATTCAAGAATAAAGGAGACGTTAAGACATTCCCAGATTAACAAATGCTGAGGGAATTCATCACTAGTAGATGTGTCCTGTTTGTTCAGTCGCTGAGTTGTGTCCCAGTCTCTGTGACCCTGTGGACTGTGGCCTGTCAGGCTTCTGTGTCCTTCACTATTTCCTGGAGTTGGCTCAAATGCATGTTCATTGAGTTGGTGATGCTAGATGTGCTCTATAGGAAATGCTAAAAAGAGACCTTCAGGTGGAAATGGAAGGACACTAGACAGTAAACTTGAAGCCTCTGGAAGAAATAACACAGGTAAAGGAATATATAAGCCAGTATTAGTGTATTTTCCATTTGTGACTCCTTTTTCTTTCCCAGTTTGATCAAAAAGACAAATCATAAAATGATAATGATAAGCCTATGTTAAATGGGCACACAAAGTAGAAAGATGTAATTTGTGACACAGTAACATAAAGGGGGGAGGGATGGAGAAATGTAGGAACAGAATTTTTACATACCTATGGAAGTTCATATGATATTAATTCAAAATATATTGTTACATGTTTGTGAGGTTAATTACAAGCTCCAGCACAACCAATGCTAAAATAATTTTTAAATATACAGAAAAATAAATTAGAAAGGAATCAAAATCATACACTACAAAAATACAAACACAAAAGAGGACAGTTAATGGTGACATTGAGGAACAAACAAGATATGAAACATATGAAAGGCAAAGCAAAATTGCAGAAATAAATGTTTCATTATCAGTAATTATAAATGGATTAAACTCTTCTATTCAGAGAAGGCAATGGCACCTCACTCCAGTACTCTTGTCTCTTCTATTAGAAGGTAAATATTCTCAAAATAGATTAAAAAGCAAATGCTATTATATGCTGTATAGAAAAGACTCATTTCATATCCAAGACAAATAGGTCAAAAGTAAAAGAATGGAAAAGGACATTCCAGGCAAATAGCTACTAAAAGAGAACTGAGATATCAGTGCAAAGATCAGATAAGATAGACTCAGTCGAAAATTGTTACAAGAGGCAAGGAGGAACACTAAATATTGATTAAAATGTGAACCCATCAGGAA
Source organism: Bos indicus x Bos taurus (assembly GCF_003369695.1). Lineage (NCBI taxonomy): Eukaryota > Metazoa > Chordata > Mammalia > Artiodactyla > Bovidae > Bos > Bos indicus x Bos taurus. The sequence continues at coordinate 37,751,606 of NC_040090.1, forward strand.
GATATAAACCTAGGAACCTAAAAACTGAACTCTAACACATAGGAGACAAAAATTGAGAAGTGAAAGCAGAAATATACAGTTATAAAATAACAGTTGGAGATTTCAATGCTGTACTTTCCATATGGAGAAACAGGTAGAAGACCAGTAGCAAACAGGGGAATTGAACAATACTCTAAACCAGCTATATCTGACAGACATAAACAGACACTCTCTCCAACATCAACTTAATAGTATTTCTGCTGAACAGATTTTCTCAAGAACTTTGGGGATCTTCTGTAAATGTCAGTGGGATTCATTCCTCTAGGCAAAAGCCACATTTATAGATCTTTGCCAGAGAAACCCTACTAAGCCTTGCCCTCCTGCTGAAATAGTAGGAAACAGTACCCTTAAGCTCCCTAGAGGACTTCTAGTTTGGTTGATATCTGTGAGGCAAACCCTTATCCTCTTTTTTGGGGAGGGTGTGGTTAAGATTTTTATTTAATTATTATTATTATTAATTGGAGGATAATTGCTTTACAGTATTGTGTTGGTTTCTGCCATATATCAACATGAATCAGCCAAGTATGCATATGTCTCCTCCCTCTTGAACCTCCCTCCAACCTACCATCCCATCCCTCTAGGTTGTCTGAGCAGTGGGTTGAGCTCCCTGCATCATATAGCAAATTCCCACTAGCTATCTATTTTATATATGGTAATATATATTTCCCTGTTACTCTCTGAATTCATCTCAACGTCTCCTTCCCCTACTCTGTTCACAAATCTGTTCTCTGTGTCATTGTTTCCATTCAGTTCAGGACAGTTGCTCAGATGTGTCTGACTCTGCAACCCCATGGACTGCAGCATGCCACACCTCCCTGTTCATCACCAACTCCTGGAGTCCACTCAAACTCATGTCGATCAAGTCGATGATGCCATCCAATCATCTCATCCTCTGTCGTCCCCTTCTCCTCCTGCCTTCAATCTTTCCCAGCATCAGGGTCTTTTCCAATGAGTCAGCTCTTTGCATCAGGTGGCCAAAGTATTGGAGTTTCAGCTTCAGCATCACTCCTTCTAATGAATATTCAGGACTGATCTCCTTGGGTGGATCTCCTTGCAGTCCAAGGGACTCTTAAGAGTCTTCTGTAACACCACAGCTCAAAACATCAATTTTTCAGCACTCAGCTATCTTGATAATCCAACTCTCACATCCATACATGACTACTGGAAAAACCATAGCTTTGACTAGATGGACCTTTGTTAGCAAAGTAATGTCTCTGCTTTTTAATATGCTGTCTAGTTTGGTCATAACTTTTCTTCTAAGGAATAAGCATCTTTTTATTTTATGGCTGAAGTTACCATCTGCAGTGATTTTGGAGCCCCCCAACATAAAAGTGTCACTGTTTCCACTGTTTCCCCATTTATTTGCCATGAAGTGATAGGACCAGATGCCATGATGTTAGCTTTCTGAATGTTGAGTTTTAAGCCAACTTTTTCACTCTCTTCAACTTTTTCACTTTCATCAAGATGCTCTTTAGTTCTTCTTCACTTTCTGCATAAGGGTAGTGTCATATGCATATTTGAGATTATGATATTTCTCCCAGCAATCTTGATTCCAGCTTGTGCTTTATCCAGCCTGACATTTCGCATGATGTACTCTGCATATAAGTTCAATAAGAACGGTGACAGTATACAGCCTTGACATACTGTTTTGCCAATTTTGAACCAGTCCATTGTCAATGTCCAGTTCTAACTGTTGTTTCTTGACCTGCATACAGGTTTCTCAGGAGGCAGGTCAGGTAGTCTGGTATTTCCATCTCTTTCAGAATTTTCCACAGTTTGTTGTCATCCACACAGTCAAAGGCTTTGGCATAGTCAATGAAGAAGAAGTAGATGTTTTTCTGGAGGTCTCTTGCTGTTACTGATGATCCAATGGATGTTGGCGATTTGATCTCTGGTCCCTCTGCCTTTACTAAAACTAGCTTGAAAATCTGGAAGTTCACAGTTCATGTACTGTTGAAGCCTAGCTTGGAGAATTTTGAGCATTACTTTAGTAGCATGTGAGATGAGTGCAATTGTATGGTAGTTTGAGGATTCTTTGGCACTACCTTTCTTTGGGATTAGAATGAAAACTGACCTTTTCTAGTCCTGTGGCTACTGCTACATTTTCCAAATTTGCTGGCATATTGAGTGAAGCACTTTCACAGCATCATCTTTTAGGATTGTTTCCATTGCTGCCCTGTAAATAGGTTCATCAATACTATCTTTCTAGATTCCATATATATATATATATATATATATATATATGTGTGTGTGTGTGTGTGTGTGTGTGTGTTAATATATCATATATGTTTTTATCTTTCTGACTTACTTCACTCCGTATAATAGGCTCTAAGTTCATCCACCTCATTAGAACTGGCTCAAATGCATTCCTTTTTATGGCTGAGGGAGATCAGCCCTGGGATTTCTTTGGAAGGAATGATGCTAAAGCTGAAAACCCAGTACTTTGGCCACCTCATGCGAAGAGTTGACTCATTGGAAAAGACTCTGATGCTGGGAGGGATTGGGAGCAGGAGGAGAAGGGGATGACAGAGGATGAGATGGCTGGATGGCATCACTGACTCGATGGACGTGAGTCTGAGTGAACTCCAGGAGTTGGTGATGGACAGGGAAGCCTGGCGTGCTGTGATTCATGGGGTTGCAAAGAGTCAGACACGACTGAACGACTGGACTAAACTGAACTGAACATTCTGCTGTATATATATATATATATACCACAGCTTCTCTATCCATTCATCTGTCAATAGACATCTAGTTTGCTTCCATGTCCTAGCCATTATAAATAGTGGTGCAGTGAACATTGGAGTACGGGTGTCTCTTTCAATTACAGTTTTCTCAGGGTATATATATAGCCCACTAATAGGATTGTTGGGTCATATGGTAGTTTTATTTCTAGTTTTATAAGGAACCTTTATCCTTAAGATGATAGGAAGGCCTATTTTTGTGCCTGATTCCTTCACCTTTTAATCTTTCTGAAATTTTAGGGAAAAGTTGTACAATCATACTAAACAGAGATTAAGACTGTGAATCTCTTAATTCTTACAGATGGTGAGAAATTTCAAAATCGTAAGGTATTGATTTCTTTTTGTTTAAAAGTTCTTTCCTTAATTTATCATTCTCCTCTCACATATTATCATAAGTAGAAAAAACAATTCAAGAATCACTTTAACACTTTACTTGGAAGTCTCCCTAAGTATAAAACCAGCTTTTATTTTCTTGAACATAACTCCAGGATATAATTTTGCTAAGTTTTTTTTATCACTTTGTAACAAAAATCTTTCTCCTTCTGTCTCTAATAACATGTTCCTCAATTTCTTCTGACTCTCACTGTGGCATACTTAAAGATTAGATTTCTACCAACAGTGTGTTGAAAACATATAGGCTTTCTCTCAAAGTTCTTCTTGTCTCTGCTCACTTGACTGATTTCAAAGCTATTTCCAAGTTTTTAGGTACCATTTCTAGGCATCAAAATCTGTTTTATTTTTATATTGTTTTATAATGCATTACCACAAACTTAGTATCTCAAAACACAGATATATCCCAGTTTCTGTCAGGAGTCTGGCGTGACTTAGCTGGATGCTGTACTCAAGGTTTTATTTATTTATTTTTGTACTCGAGGTTTTATAAGGCAGCACTCCAGGTGTTGACTGAGCTGTATTTTCATCTAGAGTTTCAACTAGAAAAGCTGCTCTTAGCTTATACATGTTGACAGAATTAATTTTCTTGTGATTTTAGGACTGTTCACAGTTCCTGGCCACATTATCTTTTCCATAGGCCTTCCTTCAACATGACAGCTTACTTCTGTAAGTCAGCAGGAGGGAAAATTATCTCTAAAGAAGGGCTGAGTCTCTCTTTAAGGCCTTTGGCCTGATTAAGTTGAGCCTATCCAGGATAATCTTCCATTTGGTTAAAGCAAAATCAATTGATTTGGGTCCTTAATTTTATCTGAAAATTCCTTCATCTATGCTACATTCTATTGTTTAGCAGCAAAGGGAAGTCATTAGGTAGGCCTTGAATCATGGAGCTACCCCCATCTGCGTGCCAAGAGGTAAAGTATGTGAAGTCTTCAGTCCAGTGTTTGACATATACTAAGAGCTCAATAAATGTTAACACCTCCCATCTTTCGATTTTTCTAAAGTCTCTGTTGGAACCACAGTCTCAGTGCCCAGAGGGATGTGAGATTCAATGAGGTAAATCCCACTGAAGGGGATGAGGCTCTAAAGGAGTTTGCCACCACCTAGCCAAAGGAGAATCAGATTCTCTGACTTATAAGAGCATGCTTCACAGTTTAGGAAAATCTGGAGAGAGGAACTGTTTGTGGAGACTTAAAGACTTAAACCAGAGAACTTGGAAGGAATACATATGCAGATTAGGTTTCAGGGAATTTTTCAGTGCATCAAGGTAGAGTATAGAAAGGAATTAAGAGAGTAGCATAGCCCAGGGAGTGTATGCCATCCAAACAAGTAAGATGGCTGTTATATGGAGATACATATAACCTTCAAGATATCCTTTTAGTTGACCAAAGGGACTTAGAGTTTAGGTGGCTTAGGATTATAACTGAGCTATTCTGTACATGGAATTCATTTGGTGCCTATACCTATTCCAGGTGGTAGAGGCAAATTTTAAGAGATGATATTCAGTTAAGATTGGCCTGTGAACTAAAGTAACCTGAAAAGTGGCAAGAGTATCAGGGAAAACATCATGAAAAGAGAAAAGGCTGTTTGAATGGGATGAATAAATTCTAAGGACTAGATGATCTATGGGACCAAGAATAGAAATATAGGGAAAAGAGAAGCTCCTCAAGGTAGAAGCAGGTTCCACTCTCCTGGAGACCATGAAGACTGAAAGTAGAATGTCAGACCCACCACTCCAGGGAGAATAAATATAAGGTTTAATGATAATATGTCAAGCCCAATAAAGATTGGGAAGCTTACATACATTGGAGAATGAAAGGAAAGATCAAGACTGAAGGGTCTAAATTAAGGCCGAGATTTTTTTTTGTTTGTTTGATTTTTAACTAGAAACTACATACCACAACTGTAGTCAGGAACATTGATCTTGTAGGGTTTCTTTCAGAAGTGACTTTCTGTCTCCTGAAGCTTCTGCCATGAGATGATAGGCGATATTAGGAAATAGCAATTTGGAAATTTCCAATTTCCAATTAGGAAATAATAGGAAATAGCTATATGGAAATTGCTGCAACATGGAAAATAACTTTTAACATTTTGGTATAGACTGAAAGTTAATGGAGATGCTGTTTGTCTTTTCTGCTAATGTTTTAGCAATTTTATTATTTTCTTCTTGTCTCAAAATGGGGAAATGCTTTCCTTTAGGAGATGTGGGAGATTGTAACCCAAAGAATACCTCTTCAGCATTTGAAATGCCATAGTCATTGACCTCCATATAGGTTAGGAAAGAACAAAAAATGTAGGACAGTAACTCTTTCTGCTTTTTCCTTCTAAGTCTTTAAGACTAAGTCTACTGACCGAGAATTCTCAGAGCTGTCAGTTCGAGAGCACAGACAAAGACACATAGGGAGGAGCGTAGACTTCTCAATGATTGTCTCCACTTGATGATCTGGTTCAGATTTGGACAGATATTGTTGTGACACTGGAAAGCTGGGGAGTCTGTCCTGTTACACTGTCAGGCTCCCGTCATTCTTCATTCTGCATGAGTAACTGTGCTGAGTGTTGGGTAGGAGTTGAATGTGTCAGAAGATATTTTTCAAGATTACCTTCCCTGAAGGGAACTGGCACACTATGGATATATCCCCACATTAGGAGATGATCTGCCTGTGATTTGAGTACATTGGTTTACACCCCAATGAACACAACCTTTGATCACCAAGCAGCATGGTAAAAGTAAGATTTTATATTGACCACAGAAAGAGTAATGTGGAAATCAATCAGTATATTTAATTCTTGCTAAAGACTGAATCCTTGGTATCTATTGTAACCTAACAAAATGATCTCTGCTGAAGACGAATGCAGAGGTCTTTACTAGGTGTATGTAGGTCCAGAACACACTAGTATTTTCCTCAGGAGTAAATCAGTTTTACAGTTAAGTTGTATACCAGGATCCCTCCTTTCCACCTCCAACTAGAGTGTTTGGGAAGAAATCCTTTGAAGTCACATAAAACTCAATCTTGTCAGTTCTAGCAAGGATCTGGTAATAGCAATAATCATAGGACTACATCATTGTTGAAGATCTTGTTTTGTCTTTCACTGACTTATTCTCTAAGAAAAATACATATAAAATAGTGTGTATATTTGAGCACTTGTGTATAAGGCACTTGTTCTGATAGTCTAATGTCAATGAGTCATTCTTTGTAGCTTTATGTGCCTCAGAGCTAACACTGGTGTTGTGTCAATGAAAGAGAAGTAGAGATATGTGTAATAGGAAGAAGGATGAGGAGAAGAAAAGATTCTCTTAGTTCTTGTCTACTTTGCTTTTGCCTACAGTTCAGGACTTTTGGGCTAGAGGTAGATTATTTACCCATTCTTCGTGGTGCTGGAAAGATTTTATCAATGGTTTCTCTACCTTGCTTATCACATGAAAATGAAATGAAATGTTAATCTCTTAGTTTTGTCTGACTCTTGGTGACGCTATAGGCTGTAGCCTGCCAGGCTTCTCTGTCCATGGAATTCTCCAGGCAAGAATACTGGAGTGGGTTGCTGTTCCCTTCTCCAGGGAGTCTTCCAAACCCAGAGATCAAACCCAGGTCTCCTGCATTTCAGGCAGTTTCTTTACCGTTTGAGTCACCAGGGAAGTGTATAGTTTTGGTCTATTTGCATGCCAAATTATAGAGATAGATTTAAAGAAGGCAGGAATCTATTCAAAAAAGGCAGAAATTGCGGTAAATTAATGCAGGTGTTAAGGATTGTATGGCCTCACTCTTCAGACATGGAGAAGGCAATGGCAACCCACTCCAGTACTTTTACCTGGAGAATCCGTGGATGGAGGAGCTTGATAGGCTGCAGTCCATGGGGTCGCTGAGAGTTGGATGTGACTCTGCGACTTCACTTTCACTTTTCACTCTCATGCATTGGAGAAGGAAATGGCAACCCACTCCAGTGTTCTTGCCTGGAGAATCCCAGGGACGGGGGAGCCTGGTGGGCTGCGGTCTCTGGAGTCGCACAGAGTCGGACACGACTAAAGCGACCTAGCAGCAGCAGCAGCAGCACTCTTCTGACTGATTGAATTTGACTTGGTTTTAAACTAATGTCAAGTTTAAAACATGAATTAATCTTTCAAAGTAGTTGTCCTCAGACTTTATATTGCATAACGATTACCTGAGGACATCTTAAAAATGTGGATTCCCAGCCCCACTCACAGAGAATCTGACATGGAGGGTCTACGTTACTGCTCAGGAACTATGGTTTTTAAAAACACCTCACCTTTCATTTTACAAATGCTGCCAAGTGGTAAATCACATTAAAAAAAAAAAAAAAAAAACTCTCTTCTAGGAAAACAGTTTTTAGTGGAGAAAAGTTGGGAGTGTAAAAAATAAATTTGCCATTTCTGTTGGCCTGAACGTGATGATGTATCATTTGACTCTCTTTACTTCTTAGTTTCCAGTTGAAGTACTCTTTCTTTCTCACTATTTGAGTGAATACACATGAAAATTCAACTGCTGTGCTAGAATGTTCAAGTGAGTTAAATTTTTTAAGACTTTAACTTCAAAGGATAAAGAAATGGAAAGGCCTGTGCAGAGGTATAAAGCTTTTTAAGGAGACAGGTAGGCTAGCCCAAAATGCCGCTGACATGTGACTAATATGGTCAGAAAAATTACATGAAATTTCTGATAATTTCAGAAATTATCAAAGAAAAAAAATAGACTATTTCCCAGAGCTGTAGTAGGCCTGATTGTCCATAATGAAAATTTACATCAAATTATGTATGAAGTTAACAACAACAGAAACAACTCTGTTTACTAGATCCTGGAAATACTCTCCTATTTGTAGAATGGACAGTAAGGAGTTTGAATATTAAGCAAATGAACAATCTTGATTATATACAGATATGTTATTAATAAAAGCAGATGGATGTCAGAGTTCCCAGTAGTAGCATGGTATTGCTACATGATATTATAGCACTATTTTCAATATTCTTAAGGTATATGATTTGGATCCTAAGATTATCTGTCAACCAAATTAGTAAAGGAAAAATTAAAGCTACTAGTGTAAATGATTTTTACTGTATAAGACAAAAATTAAAAACAGTTATAATGAAAATTCTAGCTAGTTCATATAAGCAATGAATGCTTGAGAGGGTATGGAGAAAAGGGAACCCCCTTGCACTGTTGGTGGGATTGTAAATTGATACAGCCATAAGGAGAACAGTATGCTGCTGCTGCTGCTGCTGCTGCTGTTAAGTCGCTTCAGTCGTGTCCGACTCTGTGTGACTCCAGAGACGGCAGCCCATCAGGCTCCACCATCCCTGGGATTCTCCAGGCAAGAACACTGGAATGGGTTGCCATTTCCTTCTCCAATGCATGAAAGTGAAAAGTGAAAGTGAAGTCTCTCAGTTTTGTCTGACTTAGCGACCCCATGGACTGCAGCCTACCAGGCTCCTCCGTCCACGGGATTTTCCAGGCAAGAGTACTGGAGTGGGGTGCCATTGCCTTCTCTGGGAGAACAGTATAAATATTCCTTAAAAAATTAAAAATAGAACTAAAATGTGACCCAGCAATCCCACTACTGGGCAATTACTGCAAAGAAAACCATATTTCAAAAAGACACACGCACCCCTGTGATCATTGCAGTACCATTAACAATAACCAGCATATGGAAACAACCTAAATGTCCATCAACAGAGAAATGGATAAAGAAAAAGTGGTACATATATACAATGGAATATTATTCAGTCATATAAAGGAATGAAATTGGGTCATTTGTAGAGATGTGGATGGACCAAGAGACTTTTATACAAAGTGAATTAAGTCAAAAAAAGAAAAATATCATATATTAATGTATATATGTGGAATTAGAAAGAATTGCCATAGATGATTTATTTATAAAGCAGAAATAGTGACACAGAGGTAGAGAACAAATACATAGATAGGTATCAAGGGGGAAAGGAGGATGGGATGAATGGGAAGTTAAGACTGGCATATACATACTATGTATAAAATAGGTAACAAATGAGAGCCTACTGTATAGCTCAGGCAACTGTACTCAGTGCTCTGTGGTAACCTAAATGGGAAGGAAATCCAAAAAAGAGAGGATATATGTATTTGTATAGCTGATTCACTTTGCTGTACAGTAGCAACTAATACAATATTATGAAGCAACTATACTTCAATAAAAACTTTAAAAATTCCAGTTAGCTCAATACAGGATGAGGTGGTATAGGTGAGGATACTGTGTGTGTGTGTGTGTGTGTGTGTGTGTGTCTGTGTGTGTGTGTGTTTGTGTGTCTGTGTGTGTTTGGTGGTAATGAGAGTGAAAATGTACCAAACTGGTAAAAATTTATTTTTGAATGTGACATATAAAAATGAAAGTTAGTAATGACATAAAAGGGTGATTCTTTTCTCTGTGTGTGTGTGTGCATGCTCAGTCATGTCCAACTTTTTGTGACCACATGGAATGTAGTCCCCCAGGCTTCTCTGTCCATCATCCTAACTAATGAAATGATAAAATGAAATAAAGAAATCTCAATTGGTATCACAAAAGTAGACAAGAAAAAAATTCTAAAGAAGAAATTATGGGTACATATAAATAAGTGACAGGAATAAGTCAAGTTTTTCATCCTTATGTATATGCCAGTAGAACTCTGTTTAAACACATATCAAGACACATCCACCAGAATGTTCATAGCACCACTATTCATAAAAGTAAAAATTTAGAAAATACTACAGAGAAAGAGACATGGTTCTGATTCCTAAGGAACTTAAATTCTACTGATGAGTTATGGCAAGCACACAAATAGCCATAATACAAGAAGATATGAGAGCTATTAAAAGAAACTAAGATTTGTCACGAGGAACACCCTCTTCCAACAACACAAGAGAAGACTCTACACATGGACATCACCAGATGGTCAACACCGATATCAGATTGATTATATTCTTTGCAGCCAAAGATGGAGAAGCTCTATAGAGTCAGCAAAAACAAGACCAGGAGCTGACTGTGGCTCACATCATGAACTCCTTATTGCCAAATTCAGACTGAAATTGAAGAAAGTAGGGAAAACCACTAGACCATTCAGGTATGACCTAAATCAAATCCCTTATGATTATACAGTGGAAGTGAGAAATAGATTTAAGGGCCTAGATCTGATAGATAGAGTGCCTGATGAACTATGGATGGAGGTTCATGACATTGTACAGGAGACAGGGATTGAGACCATCCCCATAGAAAAGAAATGTAAAAAAGCAAAATGGCTGTCTGAGGAGGCCTTACAAAGAGCTGTGAAAAGAAGAGAAGTGAAAAGCAAAGGAGAAAAGGAAAGATATAAACATTTGAATGCAGAGTTCCAAAGAATAGCAAGAAGAGATAAGAAAGCCTTCTTCAGCAATCAATGCAAAGAAATAGAGGAAAACAACAGAATGGGAAAGACTAGGGATCTCTTCAAGAAAATCAGAGATACCACAGGAACATTTCATGCAAAGATGAGCTCGATAAAGGACAGAAATGGTATGGACCTAACAGAAGCAGAAGATATTAAGAAGAGATGGCAAATGTTCATGGACTGGAAGAATCAATATAGTGAAAATGAGTATACTACCCAAAGCAATTTATAGATTCAATGCAATCCCTATCAAGCTACCAACAGTATTCTTCACAGAGCTAGAACAAATAATTTCACAATTTGTATGGAAATACAAAAAACCTCCAATAGCCAAAGCGATCTTGAGAAAGAAGAATGGAACTGGAGGAATCAACCTACCTGACTTCAGGCTCTACTACAAAGCCACAGTTATCAAGACAGTATGGTACTGGCACAAAGACAGAAATATTGATCAATGGAATAAAATAGAAAGCCCACAGATAAATCCACGCACATATGGACACCTTATCTTTGACAAAGGAGGCAAGAATATACAATGGATTAAAGACAATCTCTTTAACAAGTGGTGCTGGGAAATCTGGTCAACCACTTGTAAAAGAATGAAACTTATCACTTTCTAACACCATACACAAAAATAAACTCAAAATGGATTAAAGATCTAAACGTAAGACCAGAAACTATAAAACTCCTAGAGGAGAACATAGGCAAAACACTCTCCGACATACATAACAGCAGGATCTTCTATGACCCACCTCCCAGAATATTGGAAATAAAATCAAAAATAAACAAATGGGACCTAATTAACCTTAAAGGCTTCTGCACATCAAAGGAAACTATTAGCAAGGTGAAAAGACAGCCTTCAGAATGGGAGAAAATAATAGCAAATGAAGCAACTGACAAACAACTAATCTCAAAAATATACAAGCAACTCCTACACCTCAATTCCAGAAAAATAAATGACCCAATCAAAAAATGGGCCAAAGAACTAAATAGACATTTCTCCAAAGAAGACATGCAGATGGCTAACAAACACATGAAAAGATGCTCAACATCACTCATTATCAGAGAAATGCAAATCAAAACCACCATGAGGTACCATTTCACGCCAGTCAGAATGGTTGTGATCCAAATGTCTACAAATAATAAATGCTGGAGAGGGTGTGGAGGAAAGAGAACCCTCTTACACTGTTGGTGGGAATGCAAACTAGTACAGCCACTATGGAGAACAGTGTGGAGATTCCTTAAAAAACTGGAAATAGAACTGCCTTATGATCCAGCAATGCCACTGCTGGGCATACACACTGAGGAAACCAGAAGGGAAAGAGACACGTGTACCCCAATGTTCATCGCAGCACTGTTTATAATAGCCAGGACATGGAAGCAACCTAGATGTCCATCAGCAGATGAATGGATAAGCAAGCTGTGGTACATATACACAATGGAGTATTACTCAGCCATTAAAAAGAATACATTTGAATCAGTTCTAATGAGGTGGATGAAACTGGAGCCTATTATACAGGGTGAAGTAAGCCAGGAGGAAAAACATAAATACAGTATACTAACGCATATATATGGAATTTAGAAAGATGATAACAATAACCCTGTGTACGAGACAGCAAAAGAGACACTGATGTATAGAACAGTCTTATGGACTCTGTGGGAGAGGGAGAGGGTGGGAAGATTTGGGAGAATGGCATTGAAACATGTAAAATATCATGTAAGAAACGAGTTGCCAGTCCAGGTTTGATGCACGATACTGGATGCTTGGGGCTAGTGCACTGGGACGACCCAGAGGGATGGTATGGGGAGGGAGGAGGGAGGAGGGTTCAGGATGGGGAACACATGTATATCTGTGGCGGATTCATTTTGATATTTGGCAAAACTAATACAATTATGTAAAGTTTAAAAATAAAAATAAAATAAAATAAAAAAAAAGAAGAGATGGCAAGAATACACAGAAGAACGTACAAAAAAAGATCTTCATGACCCAGATAATCACGATGGTGTGATCACTGACCTAGAGCCAGACATCCTGGAATGTGAAGCCAAGTGGGCCTTAGAGGGCATCACTATAAACAAAGCTAGTGGAGGTGGTGGAATTCCAGTTGAGCTATTTCAAATCCTGAAAGATGATGCTGTGAAAGTGCTGCACTCAATATGCCAGCGAATTTGGAAAACTCAGCAGTGGCCACAGGACTGGAAAAGGTCAGTTTTCATTCCAATCCCAAAGAAAGGCAATGCCAAAGAATGCTCAAAATACCACACAATTGCACTCATCTCACACACTAGTAAAGTAATGCTCAAAATTCTCCAAGCCAGGCTTCAGCAATATGTGAACCGCGAACTTCCAGATGTTCAAGCTGGTTTTAGAAAAGGCAGAGGAACCAGAGATCAAATTGCCAACATCAGGTGGATCATGGAAAAAGCAAGAGAGTTCCAGAAAAGCATCTACTTCTGCTTTATTGACTATGCCAAAGCCTTTGACTGTGTGGATCACAATAAACTGTGGAAAATTCTGAAAGAGATGTGAATACCAGACCACCTGATCTGCCTCTTGAGAAATCTGTGTGCAGATCAGGAAGCAACAGTTAGAACTGGAATGGAAAAAAAAAAAAAAAAAAAAGACCCTATTTTTTTTTTTCTTCAGCAAACTTCATATTACTTTGCAAAAAAAAAAAAAAAAAAAAAAAAAAGAACTGGACATGGAACAACAGACTGGTTCCGAATAGGAAAAGGAGTATGTCAAGGTTGTATATTGTCACCCTGTTTATTTAACTTATATGCAGAGTACATCATGAGAAATGCTGGACTGGAAGAAACGCAAACTGGAATCAAGATTGCCAGGGGAAATATCAATAACCTCAGATATGCAGGCGACACCACCCTTATGGCAGAAAGTGAAAGTCGAGAGTGAAAAAGTTGGCTTAAAGCTCAACTTTCAGAAAAGGAAGATTATGGCATCCGGTCCCACCACTTCATGGGAAATAGATGGGGAAACAGTAGAAACAGTGTCAGACTTTGTTTTTCTGGGCTCCAAAATCACTGCAGATGGTGACTGCAGCCATGAAATAAAAAGACGCTTACTCCTTGGAAGGAAAGTTATGACCAACCTAAATAGCATATTCAAAAGCAGAGACATTACTTTGCCAACAAAGGTTCGTCTAGTCAAGGCTATGGTTTTTCCAGTGGTCATGTATGGATGTGAGAGTTGGACTGTGAAGAAGGCTGAGTGCCGAAGAATTGATGCTTTTGAACTGTGGTGTTGGAGAAGACTCTTGAGAGTCCCTTGGACTGCAAGGAGATCCAACCAGTCCATTCTGAAGGAGATCAGCTCTGGGATTTCTTTGGAAGGAATGATGCTAAAGCTGAAACTCCAGTACTTTGGCCACCTCATGCAGGGAGTTGACTCATTGGAAAAGACTCTGATGCTGGGAGGGATTGGGGGCAGGAGGAGAAGGGGATGACAGAGGATGAGATGGCTGGATGGCATCACTGACTCTATGGATGTGAGTCTCAGTGAACTCCGGGAGTTGGTGATGGACAGGGAGGCCTGGCATGCTGCGATTCATGGGGTCACAAAGAGTCGGACATGACTGACCGACTGATCTGATCTGATCTGATTTGAAGCATTACCTCCTTCGTGATGGAATTCTCATGTTCCCATATATGGCTGCTGCTGCTAAGTCGCTTCAGTCGTGTCCAACTCTGTGACCCCATAGATGGCAGCCTACCAGGCTCCGCCATCCCTGGGATTCTCCAGGCAAGAACACTGGAGTGGGTTGCCATTTCCTTCTCCAATGCATGAAAGTGAAAAGTGAAAGTGAAGTTGCTCAGTCGTGTCTGACTCTTAGCAACCCCACGGACTGCAGCCCACCAGGCTCCTGCATCCATGGGATTCTCCAGGCAAGAGTACTAGAGTGGGTTGCCGTTGCCTTCTCCCCCATATATGGAAGTTCCCATATAATTTCAGCTCTTGACCCACTGGTGGGATGTCATTCAAACTGATCACTATCCTGTGGTCAAGGTGTAGAGAAGAAATCTTCCTTCCTTGGAATATTTCACATTAAAATTGAGAGTATCTGTTTCTTTCTAAGAGTGTACATTTTAAGAGGAAAAGTTCCAAGGAGCTGTAGGCAGCATGTTTCTTGACATGTGGGGGAAAATGGGCTGCAGGGAGAATGGAGCCTACATGAATATAAAGGATTTTTAGATCAGTGAAGACAGTCTATATGATGTTATAATGATGGATACAGGTCATTATACATTTGTCTAAATCCATGGAAAATACACCACTAAGAACCCTAATGCAATCTATGGACTGTGAGTGATTATGATATTTCAGTGTGGGCTCATCAAGCTGTAACAAATGTACCATTCTGATGGGTGATTTGATAATGGTGGAGGCTATGCATGTGTCGGGGCAGGAGATATATAGGAAATCTGTACTTTCCTCTTAATTTTGATGTGAACCTAAAACTACTCTTAAAAAAAAAAAGTCTTAAATAAGCTATGCTATCCATGCAATAGACTCTAAAGAACTCTTTAAAATAACACTGCAGATGACAATTCTCAAGATATATTAAGTTTGAAAAAAAAAGTACAAAGATGTGCAATCAATATGATTCAAATTTAGTTCTTATCTATACTGTGGAAAATTCTGAAAGAGATGGGAATACCAGACCACCTGACCTGCCTCTTGAGAAATTTGTATGCAGGTCAGGAAGCAACAGTTAGAACTGGACATGGAACAACAGACTGGTTCCAAATAGGAAAAGGAGTACATCAAGGCTGTATATTGTCACCCTGTTTATTTAACTTATATGCAGAGTACATCATGAGAAAAGCTGGACTGGAAGAAACGCAAGCTGGAGTCAAGATTGCCGGGGGAAATATCAATAACCTCAGATATGCAGATGACACCACCCTTATGGCAGAAAGTGAAGAGGAACTCAAAAGCCTCTTGATGAAAGTGAAAGTGGAGAGTGAAGAAGTTGGCTTAAAGCTCAACATTCAGAAAACGAAGATCATGGCATCCGGTCCCACCACTTCATGGGAAATAGATGGGGAAACAGTAGAAACAGTGCCAGACTTTATTTTTTGGGGGCTCCAAACTCAATGCAGATGGTGACTGCAGCCATGAAATTAAAAGATGCTTACTCCTTGGAAGGAAAGTTATGACCAACCTAGATAGCATATTCAAAAGCAGAGACATTACTTTGCCAACAAAGGTTCATCTAGTCAAGGCTATGGTTTTTCCAGTGGTCATGTGTGGATGTGAGAGTTGGACTGTGAAGAAAGCTGAGCGCCGAAGAATTGATGCTTTTGAACTGTGGTGTTGGAGAAGACTCTTGAGAGTCCCTTGGACTGCAAGGAGATCCAACCAGTCCATTCTAAAGGAGATCAGCCCTGGGATTTCTTTGGAAGGAATGATGCTGAGGCTGCAACTCCAGCACTTTGGCCACCTCATGCGAAGAGTTGACTCATTGGAAAAGACTCTGATGCTGGGAGGGATTGGGGGCAGGAGGAGAAGGGGATGACAGAGCATGAGATGCCTGGATGGCATCACTGACTCAATGGGCATGAGTCTGAGTGAACTCCAGGAGTTGTTGATGGACAGGGAGGCCTGGCGTGCTGGGATTCATGGGGTCGCGAAGAGTCGGACATGACTGAGCAACTGATCTGATCTGATCTGATATTTTATTTTATGTATGCTTGGCTTGTCCAGGCCAATTGCCCTATTATTCTACCTGTAATCATCTCTGAGGAATAGAATACAGCTGATGATTTCTACCTTGTGCTTTTCAGGATTTTTCAATTTAAAAAAAAAAATGAAAAAAAAGTAAAGAATTGGAAACAATCCTGATGTACTTTTACAGTCACATGGTAAATGAAAAGTGACATATTCATACAATATCATGGTGATACACAACAATATGGGTAAATCTCACAATTTTAAGTTTTGAAACAAGCCAAATACAAAAGAATACATATAATATGATTCCATATACAGAAAGATAAATACCTGCCAAAATGAATTTGTAATATCACAAGTCTGAGTAATGACTAGTGTAAACTGTTAGGAAGTAGAGAGATTAATGATAAGAAGTAGCTAAGAGTATGAGAGATTGTTCTGGAATATGGGCAGTGTTCTAATACTCCATCTGGGCATGCTTATGTGGTCAATTTGTGATACTTCATTAAACTGTAGATACTGGTAGACTCTAATTTCATGACATGATCTTCTCTATGGTTTGAGAAGTCCTTGGTCAGTGGAGGAAGGATCAAAGAGACCAGGAGCAAAGACCAAAGCAGTCTTTGTTCCACCCCAGGAGGACTGTCAAATTAATCTGTGTTGTTCCTAATCAGAGTAAAGTCACAGGCATATGTTTTATGGTTATTGGGTTCAAATCTTTCATAGTCACATAAACAGAAAGCAGAGAATCTCAGACCTTATATGGAAAACCCCCTGAGAACCTGTTTGTTATTTCCTGAGCTAAAAAGCCTGAACATGGTCTGTCTGAGACAGATTTGAGGGTACAGTTGGACAGGAGTAGAGGAAGACTTGTAGTTCTTTAGGATAAGAGTCAGGCCACTGGGAGATGAAGTTTTTCAGAGACTAGCAGGTAAACTTAGGCTTAGTATTAAATGACTGTTCCCTGTTAAAAAGGAGAGCATAATTCTTTAATTTCCTGTTGTCTAAGAAAAACACAGATAAAGTTGTGTGGACATCTATGTGACAGGAAAATAACATCAGATAACTTGTATTCAGAGATCTTCTCTGACATTCCCTAACTCAAAGTTTCCTTTCTATCACACCTCAGGTTCTAAAGAGGAAGATTGTAAAGAATAGGCCT
This sequence comes from Bos indicus x Bos taurus, assembly GCF_003369695.1. Classification (NCBI taxonomy): domain Eukaryota; kingdom Metazoa; phylum Chordata; class Mammalia; order Artiodactyla; family Bovidae; genus Bos; species Bos indicus x Bos taurus. Next base: position 37,769,008 of record NC_040090.1, read on the forward strand.
CTCAGCCATATTTAGCAGAAATTCAGTAGAAGGGATATGGTTGATGATATAGATGTTATAAAAGTTCAGATATTTGTTCATTTTTCTAATCTATACTGATCTCTAGCTTGTTAAAGTTCATGAATACTATTACTTCCAACTTGCTGACATTGTCAAGAAGCTTTGAGCTATTCAAACTCAAGATGTCTTCACTCAGAAATAGGGATTTTTTTTGACTCTTTTGTCCTAAGTAAATTGCACATGTATATGTGGTTTGGTTATGTATGTAAAAAAGAAAGAGGTCATTACACTGTCTCATTTTAAGACTTGCATACAGCTACCAAGAACAAGATGGTATTAATGAAGACAGATATAAGTCCATGGAAATGGAAGAGTACAGAGGATCTAGAAATACACTCATACATATATGCTACACTGATTTGCAAAGACGAATGGAAAATCTATTCAACAAATGGTGCTAGGACAGTGGGACATCCATGTGGAAAAAACCTGATCATTGACCCTGCTTTATACCACACCCAAAATAGCTCATCACACCACACCCAAAATAACTCAAAATAGACCAAACCTTAAATGTAAAAATTAACCTATTAAACTTCTGAATGAAAGAAGAGTGAAAAGTATTAATATTCATGGCCTTTCAGTGGGCAAAACTTTCTTAGGACACTAAAATCATGAGCCATAAAATCATGAGCTGTATGCAAGTCTTAATTTAATACTAAGCCTAAGTTTACCTGCTAGTCTCTGAAAAACTCCATAAAAAAACTGATCAACTAGAGAATCAAAATGAAAAATTTGGCTCTCTCTGAAAATTACATTAAGACAATTAAAGTTCGAACTAAAGAATGGAAGAAGATATTTTCAATGAATATATCTGACAAAAAACTGGAAATTTACACATTTCTGCCCAGTTTGTGACATTTTGTTACAGAAGCCCTAGACACATACTCACGCTTGTTAGAAAGCATATTTATATTTGTCATTCTGTTTTCCTGTTAGATAACCAGAGAACACTTCTTGTTAATTTTAATTTTGAAAAATTTCCTTCGTCTGAAGCAACAATTATGCAAATAGGAAAAGTCTTAAAGATATGGATATGTTGGCAGAAAATTATACAAACCACAGTTCACAATAAATTTCAGAAATTGCAGTATTCTCTGTGTCTCATTTATTTGGGATTAATTTTTGCAGCTTTCAGTTATCTCCGCATTTCAGTATAACATCATCATCAGAAAATTCATCCTAAATTTCTACTGGTAAAAGTTGGTTAGATTTTCTTTGCAAAATTCAGGGAAATTGAATATTGACACGTGTTATTTGATCCATTGCTTTAAAAAAGAAATATCCACTTGGAGAAAATGTACAGCATCAAACATTGTCTTTATTCATTTAGGTTAGTGCAAATGTAAATGTAATTGTGGTTTTGGATCACAAATTTTAAATCATTATAACTAAGCTCAAACACATCTTTATTAATTAAAATATGAACCAATACAATCAACACGTTTTTGCCAATGAGGCATAAGTTTGTTTATTCCTGTAGTGTAAAAATCTGTGCTTCGAGATTGGTCAAACTGCTGGAAAGCATTTTCTGCCTCCTGCTGGTTGTGGAAGCGTTTTCCCTCCAAACAGTTTTCGAGATGGTTGAAGAAGTGATAGTTGGTTGACGAGAGGTCAGGTGAATATGATGGATGAGGCAAAACATCACAGTCCAATTCATTCAACTTCTGAAGCATTGGTTGTGCAACATGTGGTCAGGTGTTGTCGTGGAGAAGAATTGGGCTCTTTCTGTTGACCAATGCCAGCTGCATGCATTGCAGTTTTTGGTGCAACTCATCTATTTCCTGGAAGGACTGATGCTGAAGCTCCAATACTTTGGCCACCTGATGTAAAGAGCCAACGCATTAGAAAAGACCCTGGTGTCGGGAAAGATTGATGGCAAGAGGAGAAGGGGACGACAGAGGACGAGATGATTGGATGGCATCACCGACTCTATGGACATGAGTTTGAGCAAGCTCTGGGAGATGGTGAAGGACAGGGAAACCTGGTGTGCTGCAGTCCATGGGGTCTCAAAGAGTCAAATGACTGAGCAACTGAACAACAAATAAATTTTCTGAGCATACTTCTCAGATGTAATGGTTTCACTGGGATTCAGAAAGCTGTAGTGGATCAGACTGACAGTAGACCACCAAACAGTCACCATGGCCTTTTCTTGGTACAAGTTTGGCTCTGGGAAGTGCTTTGAACTTCTTCTTGGTCCAAGTACTGAGCTGGTCATTGCCAGTTGTCATATAAAATCCATTTTTCATTGCATATCACAATCTGATCGAGAAATGGTTTGTTGTTATTGCATAGAATAAGAGAAGATGACACTTCAAAACATTGATTTTTTTTATTTTCCAGTTAGCTCATGAGGCACCGACTTATCGACTTTTTTCACCTTTCCAATTTGCTTCAAATGCCAAATGACTGTAGGATGGTTGACGTTGAGTTCTTTGGCAACTTCTTGTGTAGTTGTAAGAAGACCAGCTTTGATGATGGCTCTCAATTGGTCATTGTCAGCCTCTGATGACTGGGCAATACACTCATCTTCTGTGTTCTCATCTCCTTTGTAAAACTTCTTAAACCACCACTGCTCTGTACATTCATTAGCAGTTATTGGGCCAAATGCATTGTTGATGTTGTGAGTTGTCTCCTCTGCTTTATGACCCATTTTGAATTCAAATAAGAAAATCAATCGTATTTGCTTTTTGTCTAAAATCTTTTCTGTAGTCTAAAATAAATATAAAATAGATAGCAAGTAATGTCATTAGCAAAAAACCATAAAGCAAGAAATGCACATTAAATTGATACCTAACATAACCATATATATTTAAGAATGTATTTCAATATCAAATGGTAAAGTTCAACAATGCAAACCCACAGTTACTTTTGCACCAACTTAATATTTTTTGGCTGTATGAGACTGTCATCTCATTTGTTCTCCTGGAAGTACTCATGTTTTCATTCTTTTTGTCTGTCACTTTCCTTACATTTTGTTGGTGCATAGTTGATGGCTTTCTATACAATTTTGTGGATTGATGTTCAAGGAACAATTTTAAACCTTGGTGTCTTAGTGGTGTCCAAGGCATATTCTGGCTGTTTGCAGATACTTTTGTGTCTGATTGACCTCATTTGAAACTCCATCTCAAAACAAAAAATAACTCAGGAGAGAAAAATCTTATATGAGTAGGGTTATTTTAAATTTATAGTTTTAGAAGCAGGGCTATGTTCTACCACAAGAATTGGAGGCATAAAATGTGCCTGATGTGAGCTTGAAAGTTTACAAATTGTTATGAGTTTATCAGTACTGTGAAAAGTAATATATGTGGCCAAATCTGACTATGTAACTGATAATTTTTCAAATTCATTTGCCTGTGGAATAAAATGTTTTAGTGGATTAGTTTGTAAAAAGTGATAGTTTGAAGTTTACATGTATTTTATTATAATACAATATCAATTGTAATCATATCATGCAAAATGTGGGCTGGATGAATCACAAGCTGGAATCAAGATTTCTGGGAGAAATGTCAACAACCTTAGATATACAGATGATACCACTCTAATGACAGAAAGTGAAGAGGAACCAAAGAGCCTCTTGATGAGGGTGAAAAATGAGAGTGAAAAAGCTGGATTGAAATTCAACATTAAAAAAGCTAAGACCATGGCATCTGATCCCATCACCTCATGGCAAAGATAAAGGAAAAAAGTGGAAGCAGTGACAGATTTTATTTTCTTGGACTCCAAAATCACTGCAGATGGTGACTACAACTGTGAAATTAAAAGACGCTTGCTCTTTGGGAAGAAAGCTATGACAAAGCTAGACAGCATGCTAAAAGGCAGAGACATCACTTTGCTGACAAAGGTCAGGATAGTCAAAGCTGTGGTTTTTCTAGTAGTCATGAATGGATGTGAGAGTTGGACTATAAAGAAAGCTGAGCGCTGAAGAATTGATGCTTTTGAACTATGGTGTTGGAGAAGACACTTGAGGGTCCTTGGACTACAAGGAGATCTAACCAGTCCATCCTAAAGGATATCAGTCCTGAATATTCATTGGAAGGATCATTGCTGAAGCTCCAGTACTTTGGCCACCTGATGCAAAGATCTGACTCATTGGAAAAAACCCTGATGCTGGGGAAGATTGAAGGCAAAAGGAAAAGCGGGTGTCAAAGGATGAGATGGTTAGACAGCACCACCAACTCAATAGACTTGAGTTTGAGCAAACTCAAAACTTTGAGCCAAACTCACAGTTTTGGCTATGAGAGTCTGTCCTCTCTTGTTTGTTCTCCCAGCAGTATTCATGCTTTGATTCTTTTTGTGTATGTCAGTTTCCTTACATTTTGTTGGTGCATCAGTAATGGCTTTCTTTACAATTTTGTGGATTGATGTTCAAGGAACAATTTTAAATCTTGGTGTCTTACTGGTATTCAAGGAATATTCTGGCTGTTTGCAGATACTTTTGTGTTTGATTGACCTCATTTGAAACTTCATCTCAAAACAAAAGATAACTCAGGAAAGAAAAATCTTACATGACTAGGGTTATTTTAAATTTATAGTTTTAGAAGCAGGGCTATGTTCTATCACAAGGATTGGAGGCACGAAATGTGCCTGATGTGAGCTCTGGGAGATAGTTGAGGACAGAGGAGCCTGTGTTCTGCAATGCATGGGGTTGCAAAGAGTAGGACATGACTTAGCAATTGAACAACAAAACGATCATTTGTTTAGCACTTAGAGAAACAAAAGATTTTTCTTTGAGAGTTATTGTGTCACTAACATTGTTTAGCATAGTCATGCAATGTGATGAAAATCAGATTAACTTTCTTTCAGTTTTATTACTATTTTAAAATTCTTTACAGACAATTCACCTGCTTATGCTTACACTGGGCCAGGCTATGTCTACCTTCCAACCCTTGCTACTCACTGTCTGAGAGATTTTAAGAATAGAATTGCTCTGGTGTCAGAAGTGTTGTAAATAGAAAAACATGCCTCTTCCTCTACTCTGAATGACTACATCCTCTTCTGCTGATGCCTTCATGAAGCAATGTCCTGCAGCCTATACAGGTATCAAGTGTTCAATAGGGAATTTAGTGATGATGGTGAAAAGGAATTGTTGATTGGATTCCAAGCCAACTTTTGATTCTATCCCTAGAATTCTGAATGTTGTGAAGTATCATAGGGACTACCTCCTTCTGGATTTGTTTTTCTTCTTAGGTCAGGGTCTTCACACCTTTCTGGATCAGTCCAGTGTTCTAGGAAGGATTGGACAAAGACAGAGCTCGTCTCTGTTGTCAGATGGAATTGTAATCATATTGGGCTTAGTGAAAATGAGTTTCTCAAATTTGAATCATTGAAATATTGAAGAATATAATTAATCAAACCGTCCCAAATGAAAACAAGAAATCTTGTAAGCAGTTGAATTTAGGAAAATAAATCACTAATCTATATGCAGCTAAAGTTGAAGTGGTCCAGGGCTAGAGAGGGACATGGAGTTTGGATAGAAATCAGCATAACCCTCTGTGGTGACACTTCCCTCTGGAAAAGATGACTATTGATAATTCCAGCTTGGCTTATTTTCCTCATGTGGATTCTTTCCCCTCTCTACTTCATTTCCTTGTATTGTGAGATGAACTGCCTGCTGCTGAAATTATAAGGTCCTTTAAGGTCAGAGAAGGACTGTGAATCATGTATCCTATCTCCTCTCTCCCGGCCTACCCCCAACCTAGTTCTGTGCTACTCTCACCAACCCCCTGCAAAGTCTTTCAATAAAAGTTTGTAAAAAAGAGAACTTGGATTTTTGTTTCTTTGTGTCCCTTGATGATTTCATTTTTACTTATATCAATTGTTTATCTTCCACTTTCTCTTTCATCTGATAAATATTTGCTAAGAATTTACCAAATGGCTAGGTACATTGCTTGTTAGCTACCTTTCATTATAGTTCAGTCGCTCAGTCGTGTCCGGCTCTTTGCAATCCCATAGACTTCAGCACACAAGGCTTCCCTGTCCATCACCAACTCCTGGAGCCTACTCAAACTCATGTCCATTGAGTCGGTGATGCCATCCAACCATCTCATCCTCTGTCGTCCACTTCTCCTCCCACCTTCAATCTTTCCCAGAATCAGGGTCTTTTCCAATGAGTTGGTTCTTCGCATCAGGTGGCCAAAATATTGGAGTTTCAGCTTCAGCATCAGTCCTTCCAATGAATATTCAGGACTGATTTCCTTTACGATTGACTGGTTTGATCTCCCTGCAGTCCAAGGGACTCTCAAGAGTCTTCTCCAACATCACAGTTCAAAAGCATCAATTCTTCGGCACTGAGCTTTCTTTATAGTCCAGCTCTCCTTTCATCACACTTCAACACCAAACATCTCACTAATTGTACCTCTCACAGTACATCCCTTTCTCTGTGATCTTTTGCTATTGAGTTTAAATTATTAAAAAGGTTTCCCTAGTGCATTTCTTCTTATGAATCTGAATTCACACATGACACTGACTGTACGTAGTATTTGCAGTGTATCTCACTTGCTTTTGCTTTGGGTCTGTCTCTTACCATAGCTGACATATTTCTTCATCACTGGGATTTGGAACTTCCTTTTAGTCCATGGAATTCTTTACACCAGAATATGGAGTGGGTAGCCTTTCCCTTCTCCAGAGGATCTTCCCAACCCAGAGGTTGAACCTAGGTCTCCTGCATAGTAGGTGGATTCTTTACCACCTGAGCCACAAGGGAAGCCCAAGAATACTGGAGTGGGTAGCCTATCCCTTCTCCAGGAGATCTTCCCGACCCAGAAATCAAACCAGGGTCTCCTGCATTGCAGTGGGATTCTTTACCAACTGAGCTGTCAGGGAAGCCCACACTTTTATTCCCTACCCACTGTCTTAGAAACCCTAAAGCCATTTAAAAGTTGGACAGTAGACCCATCGGAGTAGATAATAGCTATAAACCATTTAAAAGAAAACTTACGGATTATCCAGCCCACCTGTTCTTAACCTTTTCTGTGCCTTTTGACCAAGACTGATGAATTCTGTTCTTCTGAAATATAGTTTTTCAATGTAAAATGAATTTAAAAATATTATAAAGGAACCAATTATTAATATATTGAAACACCTCATTATAAAACTCTCCAAATTGCTTTACAACCCATTTTGAATTCGAGTAAGAAAATTGCTAGAATTTGTTTTTTGTCTAATTTCCATAGTCTAAAATAAATATAAAATACACAATAATGTCATTAGCAACATAACTAAAGTGAGAAATGAGCTTTAAAATGATGTGCAATATAACCACATTTATTTAAGAATGTATTCCAATATCTAAAAACAGCAAAGTTGAGCAATGCAAAACCATACTTATTAATAGCTTCTCTTTCTTTACTGATTTCATTTATTTTGTCTCTCTTTCTCTTCCTTTATGTGTTTCACTAGAGGTTTATCAATCTTATCAAAGAACTAGCTTAGTTTCATTGATCTTTTCACTTGTTTTTCAGTCTCTTTTTCAATTATTTTTTCTCCAAGCGTATTATTTTTCTTTTATGAGCTTCAGGTTTTGCTTGCACTTTTTATTCTCATTCCTCTAGGTATAAGGTTAGTTTGTTTATTTGAGACTTTTTTGTTTCTTTGTTTTCTTTAGGTAGACCTATATTACTATACACCTCCCTGTTAGAGCTTCATTTGTTCTGCCTCATTGGTTTTGGAGCATTGTGTTTTCATTTTCAATTGTCTTGAGATTGTTTTTTTAAATTTTATCTTTGATTTCTTCAAGGAACCATTTGTTGTTTAGTAGCATGTTGTTTTGGAGAAGGCAATGGCACCCGACTCCAGTACTCTTGCCTGGAAAATCCCATGGATGGAGGAGCCTGGTAGGTTGCAGTCCACTGGGTCACTAGGAGTCGGACACAACTGAGTGACTTCACTTTCACTTTTCACTTTCATGCATTGGAGAAGGAAATGGCAACCCACTCCAGTGTTCTTGCCTGGAGAATCCCAGGGACAGGGGAGCCTGGTGGGCTGCTGTCTATGGGGTAGCACAGAGTTGGACACGACTGAAGTGACTTAGCAGCAGCAGCAACAGCAGCATGTTGTTTAGACCACAAGTTTATGGTTTTTCTAGTTTTTTTTTTTAGTTATATTCTTGTTTTATCCTGCTATGGTCAGACAAGATAGTGATATAATTTTAGTTTTCTTATATATACTAAGACTTGTTTTATGGAGTTGCATATGATTTATTTTTGAGAATGTTCCTTGGGCACTTGAAAAGAATATGTATTCTGTTTTATTTGAATGATATTTTTTGTGTATATAATAAGTCAACCTGATCAAATGCATTGTTTAAGGCCCATATTTCTTTATTGATTTTCTGCCTGGATCATCTGTCCAGGGATGTAAGTGGGCTTTTAAATTCCTGTACTTTTATTGTATTACTGTTCATTTCTCCCTTTATGCCAGTTAATATTTGCTTTATGTGCTTGGGGGGCACCTGTATTGGGTGAATTGATAGTTACAAGTTTGGAAATAATAGCTGAATCCATAAGAAATCAACTGACATTCAAATTTCAATTTTATGTACTTTTTTTTGGGTAGAGAAGTCATTATGCAACACATATATCTGATAAAGTGCCCGCATGGAAAGAACTATAAAATCACCACAAAATGAATATGGATGAGAGACTTGAGCAGGCACTTTATAAAAGTGAATATTCAAATAGTCACAAGGAATGAAGGAAGTCCAGTCTCAGTAGTAATCAGGGAGATGCAAACTATAGTGAGTTATTAGTACTACATAGTTCAGAGTGACTAAAATTTAAAAGAGTGATAATAGTGTTAATAAACATGAAAAGCAACTGAAATACTCATATATTGCTAGTAAAGTTATAAATTTGTACAGCTACTTTAAAAATTGACTGTTATTCTCTCCTAACGTTGAAGAGACATTTAGATATGTAGATAAACTATGACCCAGAAATTATTCTCCTGGTATGTGCCTAATGGAAATGGTGAGAAAATGCAACAAAAGACATGTGCAAGAATTCTTAGAGTAGCAGTATTTAAATAAACACAAGCTGAAGAAAATTCAAATGTTTGTCAGTAGTATAATGGATAAATGAATTATGATATATAGTGGAATATCATACAATTATGAAAAACCCAACTGTAGCTCCATTTAGTAATAGATAAATTTCCCAAACATTGTTGAATGAATGGAAGTCAGACATGAAACAGTTACACTGAATCATTCAATTTGCCTCTTCAAAAACAGAACTCATCTATGGTGTTGAACCTCTGGAATAGAGAAGGTATTGTTATTAGAAGAGGACATGTTGTGAGGGAGGTGATTCTAGGAGGTTGGTGATGTTCTGTAACTTTTCCTCCGTGGTGGTTAAATTGATGTGTGTGTTATGAAATAATTCCATGAGCTATACACGTGTAATTTGTGTTGTTGTTGTTGTTTTGGTAGTATAACTCCTGTATTTCAGTTAAAAATAGGTTTAACAAAAATCACAGGTTTTATAGCCTCATGACTCTCCGAGAGTTATTTCTCTTTCATTCTATGAGTCAGTGTGATATAATGAATAAAGGACCCCCCCCCCAAAAAGATATCCATTTTCTAATCCCCAGAAGCTGTGAATATATTGCTTTACATGCCAAAAAGAACTTTTCAGATGTGACTAAAGATATTTAGTCACAAGACTGGGAGATTATTATGGGGGTTGTGATGAATGTAATCAGAAGGGTCCTTATGAGAGGGAGGTGTGGAGGTCAGAGGTAGAGTGATGTTGCATGCGGACAACTTCACTGGTCACTGACAGCTTTGAAGATGGAAGGATATTGTGAGCCTAGGAAGGAGGGCAGCCTCTAGAAGCTGGAAAAGGCAAGAGAACAGACTTTGCTTTAGAGCCTCCAAAAGGAATGTAGCTTTGGAAATAATTTGTGTTTAGCCCCATAAGACCCAATTTTGGACATATCACCTCTAGAACTATAAGAGAATTAACCTGTTGTTTTAAGTCACCAAATCTGTGGTAATTGGTTACAGTAGCAATAGGAAACTAATAGTGGTAGCTCATGGGCGGTGTACTCTGACAGGTACAATGTCAGAGTACACTGTCCATAATAGGTGCTCTGCAAATTGTGCTAAATGTATGATCAAGCTTCAGAAGTGTCATTCCTAAGTACGGTAAGGGGATTTTTGAAATAAATAAGGATGTTGAGAATTCAAGACCACTATGATGTGATGTGACCAGGCAGTTTGTACCAGTCTCTTTCCCTCTAATCTTCAAACTTCCATAAACATGAAAGGCTTAGAGTCTGGAGGTGAAGGAAAAGAGCACAGGGTTTGTAGTTATCAGGCACAACAAAATTGTAGATGAGGATACAGATGAAGATGGCATGATTAGGACTTTCCCTTAGTCTGTTAAAGGCATTCATTATCAAGAGGGTGATTACAATATTTTACAAAAGAAATAAGACGGAGGTAATAATTCTCTTGATATCCCAAATGGACTTTGTTGTTGTAGTTCAACCACTCAATCATGTCCCACTCTTTGCAATCCCATGGACTGCAGCACGTCAGACTTCCCTGTCCTTCACCATCTCCCAGAGCTTGCTCAAACTCATGTCCATTGAGTTGATGATGCCATCCAATCGTCTTGTCCTCTGCCATCCCGTTCTCCTCCCGCCAACAGTCTTTCCCAGGATCACAGTGTTTTCCAGTGAGTCCATTCTTTGCATCAGGTGGCCAAAGAATTGGAGCTTCAACATCAGTCCTTCCAATGAATATTCAGGATTGATTTCCTTTAGGATTGCCTGGTTGGATCTCCTTGCAGTCCAAGGGACTCTCAAGAGTCTTCTCCAACACCACAGTTCAAAAGCATCAATTCTTTGGCACTCAGCCTTCTTTATCATCCAACTCTCACATCCATACATGACTATTGGAAAAACCATAGTTTTGACTATAGGACCTTTGTTGGCAAAGTAGTATCTCTGCTTTTTAATATGCTGTTTAAGTTTGTCATAACTTTTCTTCCAAGGAGCAAGCATCTTTTAATTTCTTGGCTGCAGTCACCATCCACAGTGATTTTGGAGCCCAAGAAAATAAAGTCTGTCACTGTTTCCATTGTTTCCTCATCTATTTGCCATGAAGTGGTGGACTGAATGCCATGATCTTTGTTTTTTTGAATGTTGAATTTTTTTTTTAATTTAATTTTATTTTTAAACTTTACATAATTGTATTAGTTTTGCCAAATATCAAAATGAATCCGCCACAGGTATACATGTGCTCCCCATCCTGAACCCTCCTCCCTCCTCCCTCCCCATACCATCCCTCTGGGTCGTCCAAGTACACTAGCCCCAAGCATCCAGTATCATGCATCAAACCTGGACTGGCATCTCGTTTCATACATGATATTTTACATGTTTCAATGCCATTCTCCCAAATCTTCCCACCCTCTCCCTCTCCCACAGAGTCCATAAGCCTGTTCCATACATCAGTGTCTCTTTTGCTGTCTCGTACACAGGGTTTTGTTATCATCTTTCTAAATTCCATATATATGCGTTAGTATACTGTATTGGTGTTTTTTCTTCTGGCTTACTTCACTCTGTATAATAGGCTCCAGTTTCATCCACCTCATTAGAACTGATTCAAATGTATTCTTTTTAATGGCTGAGTAATACTCCATTGTGTATATGTACCACAGCTTGCTTATCCATTCATCTGCTGATGGACATCTAGGTTGCTTCCATGTCCTGGCTATTATAAACAGTGCTGCGATGAACATTGGGGTACACGTGTCTCTTTCCCTTCTGGTTTCCTCAGTGTGTATGCCCAGCAGTGGGATTGCTGGATCATAAGGCAGTTCTATTTCCAGTTTTTCAAGGAATCTCCACACTGTTCTCCATAGTAGCTGTACTAGTTTGCATTCCCACCAACAGTGTAAGAGGGTTCCCTTTTCTCCACACCCTCTCCAGCATTTATTATTTGTAGACTTTTGGATCACAGCCATTCTGACTGGTGTGAAATGGTACCTCATAGTGGTCTTGATTTGCATTTCTCTGATAATGAGTGATGTTGAGCATCTTTTCATGTGTTTGTTAGCCATCTGTATGTCTTCTTTGGAGAAATGTCTGTTTAGTTCTTTGGCCCATTTTTTGATTGGGTCATTTATTTTTCTGGAGTTGAGCTGTAGGAGTTGCTTGTATATTTTTGAGATTAGTTGTTTGTCCATTGCTTCATTTGCTATTATTTTCTCCCATTCTGAAGGCTGTCTTTTCACCTTGCTGATAGTTTCCTTTGATGTGCAGAAGCTTCTAAGGTTAATTAGGTCCCATTTGTTTATTTTTGCTTTTATTTCCAATATTCTGGGAGGTGGGTCATAGAGGATCCTGCTGTGATGTATGTCGGAGAGTGTTTTGCCTATGTTCTCCTCTAGGAGTTTTATAGTTTCTGGTCTTACGTTTAGATCTTTAATCCATTTTGAGTTTATTTTTGTGTATGGTGTTAGAAAGTGTTCTAGTTTCATTCTTTTACAAGTGGTTGACCAGTTTTCCCAGCACCACTTGTTAAAGAGATTGTCTTTAATCCATTGTATATTCTTGCCTCCTTTGTGAAAGATAAGGTGTCCATATGTGCGTGGATTTATCTCTGGGCTTTCTATTTTGTTCCATTGATCTATATTTCTGTCTTTGTGCCAGTACCATACTGTCTTCATAACTGTGGCTTTGTAGTAGAGCCTGAAGTCAGGTAGGTTGATTCCTCCAGTTCCATTCTTCTTTCTCAAGATCGCTTTGGCTATTCGAGGTTTTTTGTATTTCCATACAAATTGTGAAATTATTTGTTCTAGCTCTGTGAAGAATACTGTTGGTAGCTTGATAGGGATTGCATTGAATCTGTAAATTGCTTTGGGTAGTATACTCATTTTCACTATATTGATTCTTCCAATCCATGAACATGGTATATTTCTCCATCTATTAGTGTCCTCTTTGATTTCTTTCACTAGTGTTTTATAGTTTTCTATATATAGGTCTTTAGTTTCTTTAGGTAGATATATTCCTAAGTATTTTATTCTTTCCGTTGCAATGGTGAATGGAATTGTTTCCTTAATTTCTCTTTCTGAATGTTGAATTTTAAGCCAGCTTTTTCATTCCTCTTTCACCTTCATCAAGAGGCTCTTTAGTTCCTCTTCACTTTATGCCATAAGGGTGGTGTCATCTCCTTTTCTGATGTTATTGATATTTCTCCCTTGAATCTTGATACCAGCTTGTGCTTCATCCAGCCCAGCATTTTGCATGATGTACCCTGCATATAAGTTAAATAAGCAGGGTGACAGTATGCAGCTTTGACCTACTCCTTTCCAATTTTGAACCAGTCCATTGTTCCATGTCCCGTTCTAACTGTTGCTTCTTGATCTGCCTACAGGTTTCTCAGGAGGCAGGTAAGGTGGTCTGGTATTCCCATCTATTGAAGTATTTTCCACAGTTTGTTGTGATCCATAGATTTAAAGGCTTTAGCATAGTCAATGAAGCAGAAGTAGATATTTTTCTAGAATTCCTTTTCTTTTTCTATGATCCAGTGGGTGTTGGAAATTTTATCTCTGGTTCCTCTGGCTTTTCTAAATCCATCTTCAACATCTAGAAGTTGTCAGTTCATGTACTGTTGAAGCCTAGCTTGGAGAATTTTGAGCATTTCTTTGCTAGCGAGGGAGATGAGTTCTATTGTGCGGTAGTTTGAGCATTCTTTGGCATTGCCTTTCTTTGGGATTGGAATGAAAACTGACCTTTTCCAGTCCTGAGGCCACTGCTGAGTTTTCCACATTTGCTGGCACAATGAGTGCAGCATCATCTTTTAGGGTTTGAAATAGTTCAGCTGAAATTCAGTCACCTCCACTAGCTGTGTTCTAAGGTCTACTTGACTTAGCACTCCAGGATGCATTCTAGGTGAGTGATCACACCATCGTGGTTATCTGGGTCATTAAGATCTTTTATGTCTAGTACTTCTGTGTATCCTTGCCACCTCTTCTTAGTATCTTCTGCTTCTGTTAAGTCTATACCGTTTGTGTCCTTTATTGTGCCCATCTTTGCATGAAATGTTCCTTTGGTATCTCTAATTTTCTTGAAGAGATCTCTAGTCTTTCCCATTCTATTGTTTTCCTCTATTTCTTTGCACTGATCACTTAGGAAGGCTTTCTCATCTCTCCTTGCTATTCTTTGGAACTCTGCATTCAGATGGATGTATCTTTCCATTTCTTCTTTGTCTTTAGCTGCTCTTCTTTTTTCAGCTATTTGTAAGGCCTCCTCAGACAACAGTTTTATCTTTTTGCATTTCTTTTTCTTGGGGATGGTCTTGATACCTGCCTCCTGTACAGTGTTACAAACCTCCATCCATACTTCTTCAGGCACTCTGTCTATCAGATCTAATCCCTTGCATCTATTTGTCACTTCCACTGTATAATCGTAAGGGATTTGATTTAGGTCATACCTGAATTGCTTAGTGGTCTTCCCTGCTTTCTTCAATTTAAGTCTAGTTATAATTACTACGGAGAAGGCAATGGCACTCCACTCCAGTACTCTTGCCTGGAAAATCCCATGGATGGAGGAGCCTGGTGGGCTGCAGTCCATGGAGTCGCTAAGAGTCGGACACAACTGAGCGACTTCACTTTCACTTTTCACTTTCATGCATTGGAGAAGGAAATGGCAACCCACTCCAGTGTTCTTGCCTGGAAAATCCCAGGGACAGGGGAGCCTGGTGGGCTGCCGTCTATGGAGTCGCACAGAGTCAGACACAACTGAAGTGACTTAGCAGCAGCAGCAGCATAATTACTAAGATCTGTTCCCAACCATAGAACACTTCTGACACTAAAATGTGGGGTTTCCCTACCAAACAGTTCTCTAATTCTGTGCAGATACCAACTGGGTGTCCTACAATTTAATTCAATTCTGACACTAAGTACCTGGAGTTGGTTCAGACCTCCCTTGTTAAGGGCTCAGCCCCACCAGACTGCCCTCCCACTTCAGATAGCAATTGCAAATTTTGGATACCTAGTTATCCACAAGTTGTCTGCCTTATCTTAAAATTTGGGATTCCCATGACCCTTTCTTCTAGTTTGATAATTTTCTATGACAGCACATGGAAATCAGGGACTTTTCTTATTTATAGCTAAATATATATGGGAGATATGTATTTATATATCCTTATAAAGGATGTTGCTACTGCTGCTGCTGCTGCTGCTAAGTCACTTTAGTCGTGTCCGACTCTGTGCGACCCCATGGACTGCAGCCTACCAGGTTCCTCCGTCCATGGGATTTTCTAGGCAAAAGTGCTGGAGTGGGGTGCCATTGACTTCTCTGATAAAGGATGTTAGAAAATATATAAATGAAGAACCTGATTAAGAGGCAAATCATATGAGGTACGGAAGTGTCCTGAATAGAAGGGCTTCTGTGACTGTGGAGGTTGGGGTACACCACCTTTCTTCGTGTGGGGGTGTTCACCACCCTAGAAGCTCTGCAAACCCTTTCCTTTTCAGTTTTATGGGGGTCCCATGACATAAGCATGATTAAATCATTGGCAACTCTGGATTAACTCAGTCTCTATCCCGTTTCCCTCCTGGAGGTGTGAGGGGATTTGGAACTGAAAGTTCCAACCCTGTAATCACATGGTTTCTTTGGCAGGCAACCTGCATCCTGAAACTATCTAGAGGGCTCATACAGAGTCACCTCATTAACATAAACTCAAGTATTTTCTACAGGGATTTTTTAGGAGTAACAAAAGAGGCTCCTCTCATCCCTGTAACTCATGAAGTTCCAAGAATTCTAGGAGCTCTTCTCCAGGAACCTGGACAAACCTGGAACTGGATGTATCTTTATTATTATATCACAATATTGTACTAGTTAATAATGAGAAGTAATTGAAAACATCTCCTGGAAGCAGCTCCTTCCTTTTCCAGAAGAGACTCATCTGTGTTGCCAGTTTATTTCTCCTCTTGCCCTCTTCCTCACTTTTCTTCATCTGTGTGTAACCTGTTCATTGAATGAGCTGAACTCAGTGATGTATAATTGGAATATTCCTTTATTTATCTCTACTCTCTGCTTGCCACCATGTTATTTTGGTTCTCCCTGCCCCCATTCCCGGTAATATTCTTGGGAAAGTGACTTTTCTAGTCACTTTTGGTATTAGAATATCTAAAGTCTTAGGCATTAAAAAGTTTAGTCCTATCTACTATCAAAACTTCCATCTCTCATTAAACCCTAAGCTGGCTCTTTGACCACCTTTAACCACCTCCATCAAGTTCAGGCCTGATTTACAATTTCATAGGACAGTAGGGAGTAAGTATGTCATAGCCTGTTTTTTTTCTTATTTCTTTACTTCCTTTCTTCCTCCTATTCTTATTATTTGGTTTGAGGGATGAGAGCTGAAGGGTAGCTGGTGCTATTTGTGATTTGTCTTTTAGTTGTTGAATATACAATAGCTGCTTCTTGTGGTTGTGCTTTTGTGGAGTCTTCAGAATGCGCCCATACACTTAATGACCTGATAGTGTAAGCTACCAGCACAACACATTGATGGATTTGTGGATAACGACCCATCCTAGCATCCTGGGATGAATCCTACATGATCACTGTATATGAGCCTTTTAATGTATTTTTGAATTTGGTTTGCTAATATTTTTTTTTGAGAATTTTTGCTTCTATGTTCATTAGTGATATTGCCCTATTTGCTGGCCTGTTTTGCTGACATCCCAGGGCAACCTGTTTGACTTTCCCCTCATTCCTGCTTCTGGCAGTATATTTCCAGTTGTCTCTGCTAAAGTGGGCGGTGGGAGGGGTGGGGCGTGGCAGAGGTGACGGGTAGGCGGGGTGAAAAAACTGCTGGGCAGAGGATCCCATCTGTATTCCATGGACCTTGGAGAAATTCAGCATCTTATTCAGGAGTAGAGGACACTAGTGACCATGAGCAGGTTGCCCCAGCCTCCATGTTAGCTACCATTATTGCTATTTCCTGAAGGTTGCTCAAACTCAGTGATGCTGTCTAAACATCTCATCCTCTGCTGCCCTCTTCTCCTTTTGCCTTCAATCTTGATATCTCCTCCAAATTAAAAGAGATAGAAGTCTATCTTAAATCCCTATGGATTTCGGGATGACAGAAATATTGAGTCTGTAACAGTCCATAATACACTTCATTTACTTAGAGACCTAAGTGAAAATCTTTTTAGTGCAAATTTCCATCTTTTTTAAAGCATGTGCTGGTGCTCAGTCATGTCCAACTCTTTTCAGCCTCATAGACTGTGGCCCACCAGTCTCCTCTGTCTATGGAATTTTCCAGGCAAGAGTACTAGAGTGGGTTGCCATTTCCTTCCACAGGGGATCTTCCCAACTTAGGGATTGAACTTCGCTGTCTCTTTTATCTCCTGCATCGGCAAGTGAGTTCACCATTGGTGCCACCTGAGAAGTAACTCACATCGTATTTGTGTTATTTATCTTGTCCTAGAATCCATCCAGAGAAGGCAATGGCACCCCACTCCAGTACTCTTGCCTGGAAAATCCCATGGACGGAGGAGCCTGGTAGGCTGCATTCCATGAGCTCGCTAAGAGTCGGACACGACTGAACAACTTCACTTTGACTTTTCACTTTCATGCATCGGAGAAGGAAATGGCAACCCACTCCAGTGTTCTTGCCTGGAGAATCCCAGGGACGGGGGAGCCTGGTGGGCTTCCGTCTATGGGGTCGCACAGAGCCAGACACGACTGAAGCAGCTTAGCAGCAGCAGCAGCAGCAGCAGCAGCAGCAGCAGCAGAATCCATCAGTCTCCTAGCCCCATTCCTGCAGGACTTGTCCTGTCTTGCTTAAATTACTCTGGAAATTCCCTATATCTATTGATGTCGTGACCCCCAATAACTTTGTTTCTGTGATCCACATTTTCAGTGAGTCTGAGAGACTTTTCGTACTGATCATGTGAACCTTACCTCCAGTGACCTTACAACTCTGGCCATCTCTAATCCCTGTCACCTACACTGGGCCCAGCATCTCCCACTTTTCATGACTATAGGATTCTCATCCCTGTGAACTCTATGACCCTACTCCAGTGTTCCTAATATCTCCCTCACTGACCTCAACCCATTGACACTTTGATCCTGACCCCACCTTGATGGCACTTTACTATCCACGACTATCACAGAAAACCATATTCATATGTTTCCATCTACCCTCATTCCCAACTTATGTCTAGCCATTTTGTACGGAACTCTTGACACTGTCTCTGAATTGCATTTAGTAATCATTCTGCTTAAATGCCTGAGGAATTGATAAAAAATTATTTGTTTATACACAAGAATTTTGCCTGAAAATCAAAGTTAATTATAATGCTTCTTAGTTAAAAGTTTTAAGGGCTTATTGAGCAAATATGAAAAGCATTGAACAAATGCTAACATTGCACAGTTATCAAGGATGCAGTGATGTCAGAGACAGGTGCTATTGTGCATGGATTCTGTTTTTATCACTATTTCAACTTTATCCTATTCGGAGGCTCCTCCAACTCTCAGTGAGACTATTTTTAAAGAACAAAAGGAAAATCTATCTATTCAAGAACATCTGCTTTCTATATAGTTTTTCTGTTTGATGATTTCTTCTGGAGACATGGTCACTTGACCTTAAACTGAAGAGTATACTTGGGGCACAGAGATAGCAGAGTGAGCACTCCTATCCCCCAACTCTGAAGATCCAAGTCCTTTGATTGTTCTTCTTTCTACTGTATGTTTTAATACAGGCTGTGGAGGGGTAGAGAGTGTACCCTTAAATGGAAACCAATGAATGGCCCTATGTCAGTCATGAGTAACTTTTTTATTTGCATCAGGATTCCTTCAGATCATCAGCTTTGAGAACCTAGCATAAGTTATTGTTTCAGAAGGTAGAGGTTTGCAGAATGGAAATTTGCTCCCCTCTCAGGTCCTTGGTTGCCTTTAGCATGTTCTCCGTTTTTATTTCTTTTTTTTTTTTTTCTTTTTCTCTAATTTTATCGTTTTTATTTCTTATCATGACTCTATGGCTCAAATAGTGTGAAAAGTCACAAAGGTGCTTGATTGGCGATAAGCATTTTCTTACATTTTAATATTCAGAAACATTTCGTACTGAATTATCACTATGGTTTAGTCACTAAGACGTGTCTGACTCTTGTGACCCCATGGACTGTAGCTAGCCAGGCTCCTCTGCCCATGGGATTCTCCAGGCAAGAATACTGGAGTGGGTTGCTATTTTCTTCTCCAGGGAATCTTCCTGACCCTGGAATCGAACCCAGGTCTCCTGCATTGCAGGCAGACTCTTTACTGATTGAGCTATGAGGGAAGCCCTGATCTGGTCCACAGTCTTGATTAAAATGGCCATTTTTCCCTGGTCATAAATCTTGTTCCATAAACGGGTCCTTCTCAGACGCATACAGAGCTCTAGGCCTTGAATACCTAAACTCCTGTGAATTTTTTCTTTACCTTTTTAAAAAAACATGCACAGGCAAGTGCCAAAGTGCCCAGGAAGAAGAGAAAATGGTTAAATTAGAAAAAGTTATTTAACTTCTATTTTTCATATTTGTTTAATATTGTTTCCTGAATTGATGCAGGCTCTATCTTGGCCAAGTTTCTGTTTTTTTTTTTTTTTTTAATACCTATAATAGAATAGCTCTAAATGGCATTATATTTTAGAATTGGAAATCTTGAATTTCCTATGATTATTTTTGCATTCAAGCATTAATAACTCTTCCTCACAATTTCATGGAGTGAAAAAAAATACACTTAGAAATGAAAAGAATTTGTAACTTCCAGTGAATAACTGTATATTGATAAAAATATTCATATAGTTATTCTATAGATTTTGTAGCAGTCTGCAATGATTTTAATTTCCCTCTATGAAAATGACTTTCTTGAAGCTTTATATAATATTAAATATTTAAATTGCACTCATCTCACATGCTAGTAAAGTAATGCTCAAAATTCTCCAAGCCAGGCTTCAGCAATACATGAACCGTGAACTTCCTGATGTTCAAGCTGGTTTTAGAAAAGGCAGAGGAACCAGAGATCAAATTGCCAACATCTGCTGGATCATCAAAAAAGCAAGAGAGTTCCAGAAAAACATCTATTTCTGCTTTATTGACTATGCCAAAGCCTTTGACTGTGTGGATCACAATAAACTGTGGAAAATTCTGAAAGAGATGGGCATACCAGACCACCTGACCTGCCTCTTGAGAAACCTATATGCAGGTCAGGAAGCAACAGTTAGAACTGGACATGAAACAACAGACTGCTTCCAAATAGAAAAAGGAGTACGTCAAGGCTGTATATCGTCACCCTGCTTAATTAACTTCTATGCAGAGTACATCATGAGCAACGCTGGGCTGGAAGAAGCACAAGCTGGAATCAAGATTGCCAGGAGAAATATCGATAACCTCAGATATGCAGATGACACCACCCTTATGGCAGAAAGTGAAGAGGAACTCAAAAGCCTCTTGATGAAAGTGAAAGTGGAGAGTGAAAAAGTTGGCTTAAAGCTCAACATTCAGTAAACGAAGATCATGGCATCTGGTCCCATCACTTCATGGCAAATAGATGGGGAAACAGTGGAAACAGTGTCAGACGTTATTTTGGGGGGCTCCAAAATCACTGCAGATGGTGACTGCAGCCATGAAATTAAAACACGCTTACTCCTTGTAAGGAAAGTTATGACCAACCTAGATAGCATATTCAAAAGCAGAGACATTACTTTGCCAACAAAGGTCCATTTGTCAAGGCTATGGTTTTTCCTGTGGTCATGTATGGATATGAGAGTTGGACCGTGAAGAAAGCTGAGTGCCAAACAATTGATACTTCTGAACTGTGGTGTTGGAGAAGACTCTCGAGAGTCCTTTGGACTGCAAGTAGATCCAACCAGTCCATTCTGAAGGAGATCAGCCCTGGGATTTCTTTGGAAGGAATGATGCTAAAGCTGAAACTCCAGTACTTTGGCCATCTCATGTGAAGAGTTGACTCATTGGAAAAGACTCTGATGCTGGGAGGGATTGGGGCCAAGAGGAGAAGGGGATGACAGAGGATGAGATGGCTGGATGGCATCACTGACTCAATGGACATGAGTCTCAGTGAACTCCGGGTGTTGGTGATGGACAGGGAGGCCTGGTGTGCTGCGATTCATGGTGTCGCAAAGAGTCAGACATGACTGAGTGACTGAACTGAACTGAACATATTTAAAAATAAAAACATTCAGAATAATAATATAAAATATGCAATTGGTATATTAAATGGACTTTATTCAATTTTATCATGTACTCATATATATCAGTTATCTGTTTTTAAAGAAGGAATTGAGGCAAAGAAAAATGATGTTCTTACTCAATAAATCTTCAACTCTTGTTATGATTGACTTAGTTTTAGATGTTTCATTTGAAAAAAGATTGATATGAGGAAGGTTTTCATTCTGAGTGGGTGGTATTTTATGCTTGTTCTGGTAATGTGCCTTCTTTGTTTAGACGCTGGAACTCTTATCTTGTCATTGAGTATTAATTTTTTTTCAAGTCATCAAGCACATCCTGCTTTGTGATTTTGTTCCAGGCATCAGGAATTTCACCTTTATTGATAAATCTTTTGTGATGTTTTTCTTCTAGCTTTGATCTGAAGTGACAGACAAACCATTTCCAGTATGGCTGGGTGGATGTGTCTGGGGTGATGCTCCATGTGGCATATTCCCCTCCTGCTTGTCGATAGGTCTTATATGGGAAACTCCTGCCATCATTCAAAATAAAATTACAATCACTTGCTACCAGACTAGTACAGTATTCAATGACAAAATGGTCTGTTTGATCCCATCTCCATCCACTGAGAGCCTTTGGACGGTGGAAGGGAACACTGTGGTCTCCTTCATGGGTAGGGATTGTGTTTGTACAAATTGCTTTACAGAAGGGACACTGTTTCCAGCAGCCACAGAGATGTTCAGAGAGCATTTTCTGGATTTCAGGAATCATTTCTTCTACAAGTCTAGACAAACAGTTCTGTTCTTCACTGTTCATTGCAGAATCCAAAGCTTTACTCATGGCCTCTTTGATAAACTCGATATCTTTTATCTCCTGGTGTTCAATGCTTATCAAGTCTTTTCGTGGAAAAGTCAAGGTACTCCCCAGGTGATCACAGAACAAATCTAACCACCCAGACATTGTGCTGCTTTTATCTTTAGCTATTGCTGTAGATGCATGTATAGCTGAGAGGATGGCATTCTTGATGTCATGTAAACTCATTTGTAGAAAATTCTTTATTTTCTCACTTCCTGTGTCAGACAAATATCTTTTAACATGGTTTTCAATGTAATTATTAAAAAATGATTCTGGATTATGAAGGTACTGCCAGTAGTTATCAAAATTTTCCTCTTCTGCCAGAGAGATGAGAATGTGTTTCTCCAGGTTAGCTCTGTTTTCATTGAATGCCCGGCAGGTGGTTCGAATGTCCCCAGCAATTCTGAGGGCCATGTTTTTCCTTATGGTGCTGGAGACAGCAGGTGTGAGTTTGTTCCAGAGAAAATCAACAAATGTTTTAATTGAAGTTGCTCCTTGACAAGAGATCTTAAAGCTCATGAAGAAATCATCTTTCTTGCATTGCAGATAGTATACAGGATCATTTGCCCTCTTGAATGCCTTGTGCATCTCCTTAAACTTCACTGATGCTCTTTGGAATAAACACAATGATAAGTCTATTTCATATTTTCTTGTAAATGTGTATCTTTTCTGAGTGGGTTCAGACTTCACCTCCTCATGTATTATTCTCAGGATTTTATGGAAATAAGTTGGATTGTAATCATGCTTTTGCTGACATATTTTGTTAACAGTATCATTAACTTTTGAAATAAGGCAGTCAGTAGTCATATTTATGGAGTACATATCCTGGTTCTCTATTGTCATTGTAGAGAGTTCCCCAGATTTCCTGTTCATCTTAACATGGTTGTCATAGTTGATTTCAAACTTTTCTCCAGAATAGTTCATCAGTATGCTTGCTATGTCATTTTCCTTTTTGAAATAATCCAAAAGGATGTTTTCAGAATCCATTTTAATATCAGGGTCTGTGGCTGGAGGGAGACTTGAGGACACATCATAGACCCATTTTTCCCAAACTGAGTTGAATTTCTCATGGAGCTCTTCCTCGCTCAATTCGGTGCCATTTAGTGATAAAGCCAAATTCCGGCTTTTTCCCAATAATTCCTTTTCATAACCTGACTTTTTGTTATCCAGTTTTTCTTGATTTTTTTTAAAACTAATAAGTTCTTTGGCTTTTCTTTGGCCATCTAAAATTAGTACCTCTTTAAGAGTTATTAATTTATTTTCAAAATTTCCTTTCCACTGAACCAGCACTTCACTATCTGGGTCTTCATTAAAATACTTTTCAAGTTCTTGCTTGATGGCTTCATATATCTCTGTAACTGGAGCCTCCAGGGGATATGTTTCAAGTGTCTGGATTTTTCCATTCTGAATCTGGTTGATCAGCTGGTCCTGTAATCTCTGCACATGACTCCTCAGCTCCCATGTCCAGGAGTTATACATGGTTTCCAGTTTGCGCATGGCCATGACTTCTTGAGTGTTCCTGAAACTGAAAATAAAGTTCTCATTCCGTAGGGCTCTCCACAAATCTTGAACTCGGGATTTTACATCTGATATCTTCATGATGCTTCCCCTAGATTCCTGTCGGGCAGTCACAAGAATTCTGCTTTTTAGTTCCTGAACATTGTGGCTGTAGCGAGGATTGGGAGGGGCCATTGGGGGATTTCCATCCCAGAGGTGAGCAAAGTAGTAGACGTGGGTATTGACATCAAAATTAATGACATCATTAAAGCAGGTTACGTCGGAGCACTGCTCTTCCTCAGCTGCTATTGCTGCCATTTTGTCCAATGTCTGCTTTAGCCGCCTTTTTCCTTCCATATTTTGGTCTTTAGCTGTAACTTCCTCCACATTCTGATGGACAAAGAGACAACAGGGAGAGATTTTTACTTGTTTCATCCTCAGAAAAGCTTGGACAACTATTTGTAGAATATCTTGCATTTCTGATGTATTTTCCCCAAAAATATTGATTAGAGTCAAGCTTCCAAGTCCGATGACAAAAGTTGCCAACTCATTGTCATGATTCTGGGACTTGTTGCTGCGTTCTGGGGCTCGAAGTCCCTCTGTGTCCACAACAAGCACAAAGTCAAAGCCAAGTTCAGCTGTGAATGTCTCCTCCACTTTCAGAAGCTGCATGTAGGCCCCCCGGGTACACCTCCCAGCACTGACAGTGAACTGCAGCCCAAAAAGGGCATTCAGCAGGGTGGACTTCCCTGAACTCTGCAGGCCAAGGACAGAGAGAACAAAGAGTCGCTTGTTTCCAAGTTTCTCAGAGAGCTTGTCAAAAACAGCTGCCACCCACCTCAGGGGCACATATGAAACATCCCCATCCATTAGCTCAATGGGAACACCAGATATCATCAGATCTGCAGCAATGTGGGGAAGGGAGAGAAATAGGGTATCTTTCATGGGTGAAGCTTCTTCCAGAGCTTCATAGATCTGGCCAGCTTCTCTGAGAATGTGCTCAATTCCCAAGGTACAGTCATTAATCTCTCTGGAAATAGCTTCTATCTCATTTTGCCAGTCTTTCAGAGAGCTACTCTTTGTGGTATCTTGGTTTTCTTTTTGAACCAATGCCTTTTTCTTTTCATTTAGATTTTCCAAGTGTCCTGCAGTCAGGTTGTCCAAAACTACATTCAGCCATTGGAGGAAGTAGAGTTTGGTGTGAGTTTCTGAATGATTTTGGAGAATTTCAAGGACAGAACGCATTAAAGCATTGAGAGGAAAGGCTTTTCTCAACTGTTCATGTCTTATCATTTGTTTTTCTGTCTCAGTCTCACTTTTGTGTTGTTCAATGCTGCGATTCCCCTTTTCTCTCAGATGATAGAGTTCTTTGTCCTTTGTACACCATCGTTGCCACAGTTTTCCCTGAAGAGGTAGTAAGTTTTCCTTGACCTGAGGTATTTCCATTTCTCTCAGTAGGGTCATTAGATTCTCTGCCTTTTCTTTGGCTTCCTTGCAATGTTTCTGGTCTTCATCAATAAGCATTCCTTGCTTGCGAGCAACTTGGGCACAGTTCTCCAAGCTGAGTGCAGTGTTAGAGAGCTCCAGCAAACGTTTGATTGTAGTTGTGAGCTCCCCTATTAATTCTGCCTCATTTCTGTTCTTGATCCCAATTCTCACTCTTGAGCCAGACTCATTGACTGGGACTTTTCCTTTATCATCAAGCAAAAAGATTAAAGGTTTTGATGACTGACACATATCACGGACTATTTTTCGGTTTTCTTTATTGTCATCAGAATTTGACATGAGGACCACAATTATGGAAGAGACTTCCTTCAAAAAGGTGAGTTGCTTCTCATGTTCCTTTGCATCTCCATGAAGATTGGTAAAGGTCAAGCAGTTGTCAAATATGTCCTGCTGTTCCCCCCTGGGACAGAACCAGGCGACTTCCACCACTCCTCCCATCAAGAGACAGTTTCTGCTGCTGCCTTTGCAGTGTCGGTGAAAAAAGACATCATGTTTGCGTTCACTGAGAAGACAGTTCATGATCTGAGATTTGGAGGCAGAGAAGCCCGTTCCAACTCTAATAAAGGACACAATGGGGGCAGAAACACGACACATCTGTTGATTCGTGTAATTGTCCTTCTCCCCTTTTATTGATTTCCCTACTTGCTGCCAGCTCCTTCGAATTTGACTGAGAGACCAGAGAGAGAATTCAATTTGAGCATTGCAAGGATTAGGTATGAGAAGGGGGAGAGCAAACTGACAAATGGAAAGTTTGTCCAAAATATATTGTCTGGCAAAATCATCTGCACAGTGAAGAAGTGCCATCTGAATATCCATAGGGTGAACATAGGGTCTGACATTAGTGGCTGCTGAAGGCTTAGTAAGGCTAACATTTTCTTCAGGTAGATCTTCATATGGATCAAAAGCCTCCTTTTCTTGATTTGAGGTGCTTAAATAGACTTGGTTCTCTGTGTAATCTTTATGTTTGATGATCAGGTATCTCAGCTCATAATCCAGCATCAATAACTTCTGTAGGAAGAAGAAGAGAAGTTCTCTTTCAGAGCAGGGCTGGGTGTTGTACACAGAAGTCTTGTGGATCAGTTGGAAGTTAGCTCTGCTCATTTTTCTTGGGTAGTAACGTTCTAGGCCTAGACGCTGGAGTAAGTCTTGGAAGGCTCCATTTTCTATGACTTCCTCCTTTTTCTTTTCATTATTGTGTGGTTCGTGGGGCTCTTTCTTTTCATGGGAAACACTTTGCAATTCTTTTATCACCTCCTCCACTTGCAATGAAGAGACAGGAGCTTCATAATTCCCATTAATGAGCAGTCTCAAGTCTTTTTCTAGGTTTTCCCAATCATGATCTCCATGGTTGGTGAGGACATATGCAACTTCTTTAGTCAAAGATTTTCCCATGTGATGTTTGATCAATGCCAAGCGTTGTGTTTTCTCCTCTGGAGAAACTGCTTTGATGTCCGCTGTTGCTGTCAGACCTGTGAGCACCAGGAATGCCTGAGCCCTGTAGTAGCAAATATTTTTGAGCTCTTGGTATTTATTTGGCGTAGTTTGCATTTTATCCAATAGGAAGTCTATCTCATCATGCCCCAGGAGATACTGAAATATATTGTCAACCACATGATATCCTGCACCAGATGCTATCAAAAGTAGCAAGATGTGTGTGTCTGGATTCCCCATTTCTTGGAGGTTTTTCAAGAAGGAGCCAAGAAACAAGCTGACCTCATAAGTCAGCTTTCTTTGAGCTTCCTCCACCAATTTTGTGGATCCAGAGTTTGCCTTTACTTCCCTAAGGTCATTCTTTTTTTTTTTTAACATTTCAATTAACTCAGAAAATTGGGTGATATGGACATTGTCTTCCTTTGGTTCTGACTGAAATATCCACTGCATAATGGAATGAGCCTGAGGAAAGTTTTTTACTTTATGGATGTGAGGATCCAAAAGACTGCTCAACTGAGATTTAATATACTTCATTCCATTATTGGAAGATTTTTTGCAAAAGTTGACAGTTTTTACCAGGAAATTCTGCAGACCCCAGTGTTTGAGGCATATATTAGTCCAAATGGTATTGCTTTCAGTTTTTTGACTCAGTCTTTGCATGAAATTTCTCAGGCTTTCAAGCTGTTCTTCAGGATTAAGAACTTTCCAGGATTTCACATCCTCTAGGAAAATCCCAGCCTCCTTCTTAATACTCAGTAATTCTTCTCCCTCCTGGATCTGGGCAGTGAATTCATTCAGAGCAGTATAGCTGTCTTTCAGGCAGTTAGCTACTTTAAGAGGATCCTTAAAATCACTTCTGTGGCCAGAGAGGACAATGTCCCAAACAGGTACCAGCTGAAGTCCACGGTCAATGACACACCAGGTTTGGTTATTGTCAACTAGACCTTCTTTCCAGTCAGAAAGTCCATTTGCTTCTGGTGGGCCACCTGTCTGGGCCACAGATAATTTGGCTTTGGTTTGGAGATTTTTGGAGCTTTTTCTCTGAGAGGCTTTTTTCGAATGAGAGTCTGACACACCCAGACCTGTACCAATGTTCACTCCAAAGCCACTGGAACTGCCCCTTATGTAACTATCCAGGGCCTCTGCTGCTTGCTGTTTCACTTCTGCCAGCTGCTCTTTTTGGAAACCCTCTGAAATGGCTTTCCACCAGTAGATTCCTCCCAGGTGCAGAGGGCCCTGGTTAGCATGAGACCCAAACCTTTGGAAGAAGGCTTCAGCCCTGTGCCTCAGCAAGAATAGTTTGTCTGGGTCTTCTGACTGACCTAAAAGGTCTTCAATGGATTTTAATTCCTGGAGAGCAGCATTGGAAAGTTGGAGCTGGTCAATGGGAAAGATGCAGGAGGCCAGTGGGATATAGCTGAACTTGGTTGAGCAGAAATAAGAGTGTGTAGAATGTGACTGTTGTATTTTCTTGGATTCTGAATGCATGCTCTGATCCATACCAGCTTCCATGCTAATTCCCCAACTTCCACCCTTTGCTAAGATAGTTATACTGAGGCCCAGCTTCTCTATAGTCTGAGTGAACATGGATTCTTCTTGAGAAGATGTAAATTCCTTCATTTCTGTCCGTATACCCTGCTCAGGGCCACAGAGTACAAACTCCTTGGGGATGCAGATTAGCTCCTCTTTCTTCTCTATAAGACACCTTTGGTCACTGGTTTTGTAAATTCCCTGTAGGGCTAGTCCTCCAGAAGCATGTCTCACCAGTTCTCTATCTGGAAGATTTTTCTTGTGAGAAAGTGCCCCCTCCATGACCTTGAGTTGTCTCTGCATATCTTCCATGACTTCTCCTGGGGGTTTTTCAGGAGATGGCCAGAGCTCTTTGGGGATCTCCATTGTTTGCCTGAGCACTGCTTCCTTTTTCCTCACTGCCTCTTCCTGTTGTTGCCTCTGTTCTGACAGCATTTCTCTTTGTTCCTGCAGTGCCTGTTCTGCCTCCTTCTGCCTTTTCTTTAATGATTCCACCCAAGACTCCTGTAACTCTGAAAGAGTATTTGAGCATGACAGGTTAAGCAATTTCTCCAGGGCCCTTTTCTCCCAGGAATGTTGCACCTGGCATTTCAGTTTCTGGAGGTCTTTTTCTTCTAGGTGTTGTAAGGCATGGGCAGAAGTCACACCCAGGTGTTCCTGCACCTTTGACAACTAGTACTCAACTGCCAGTGCTACTTCTCTGAGCATCTCTTGGAGATCTTGCCTATTTTTGCCTCTAAACAGGGGTTCATTGGGCCTAGACTCTGCTGTGTCCATGGCTGTGGGAAGAAAAGACACTCAGTTAGCCTGTGGCATGTTTATATGCAGAATTCTGCGACTAATTTGCAGAAATTGGTTGCTTTTCTATACACTAATAATGAATTATCAGAAAAAAATTTCAGGGAACAATCCCATTTATGATCATACTAAAAAGAATAAAATACCAGGGAATAAACTTAACCAAGAAGGTGAAAGACCTATATTCTGAAAACTATAAACACTGATGAAAGAATTTGAAAATGATATAAAGGAATGGAAAGATATCCTGTGTTCCTTGATTAGAAGGATTAATGTTGAAAATGTCCATACTATCCAAAGCAATCTATAGATTTAATGCAATCACTATCAGAATACCCAGGACACTTACACAAAAGTAGGACAAATTAATTCTAAAAATTGTTTTGGAACCACATAAGACCAATTGCAAGCTGATTGGAGGAAAAAAAATAGGTGGATGTATCATGTTCCCTATTCAGACTATACTACAAAGCTATGTTAATCAAAAGAGCATGACATTGACATAAAAGCAAACACCTAGATCAATGGAACAGAATAGAGAGCCCAGAAATAAACCTACACACTTATGGTCAATAATCTATGACAAAAGAGATGAGAAAACAATGGAAAAAATTACAATAAGTGGTTTTGGGAAAATTGGATAGCTACATTAAAAGAATATTAGGAAAAAATAGGAAAAGAATTAATAGATGTTTCTCCAAAGAAAACATACAGATGACCAACAGGCACGTGAAAAGTCACTCAGCATTGTTAATTGTTAGGGAAATGCAAATCAAAGCCATAATGAGGTATCACCTCAAGCCAATCATAATGGCCATCATCATATAGTCTACAAATAATAAATGCTAGATAGGGTGTGGAGAAAAAGGAACCCTTGTGTACTGTTGCTCAGAGACATGACTGAGTGACTTCACTTTCACTTTCCATTTTCATGCATTGGAGAAGGAAATGGCAACCCACTCCAGTGTTCTTGCCTGGAGAATCCCATGGACGGAGAAGCCTGGTAGGCTGCAGTCGCAGAGTCAGACACGACTGAAGTGACTTAGCAGCAGCAGCAGCCACTATAGAAAAGATTGTAGAGTTTCCTCAAAAGTGAAAAGTAGGATCACAATAGTACCCAGCAATTCCAGTCCTGGATATATATGCAAAGGAAGTGAAGACAGGATATTGAAGAGATATATGTATGCCCATGTTTGCTGCTGCTGCTGCTATTGCTAAGTCACTTCAGTCGTGTCCGACTCTGTGTGACCCCATAGATGGCAGCCCACCAGGCTCCCCTGTCCCTGGGATTCTCCAGGCAAGAATACTGGAGTGGGTTGCCATTTCCTTCTCCAATGCATGAAGGTGAAAAGTGAAAGTGAAGTATCTCAGTCCTGTCTGACTCTGAGCGACCCCATGGACTGCAACCTACTGGGCTCCTCCGTCCACAGGATTTTCCAGGCAAGAGTACTGGAGTGGGGTGCCATCACCTTCTACTGCATCATTATTAACAATAGCCAAGATATGGAAACAGCCTAAGTGTCAGCCCATGGCTTAATGGATAAAGGGTATGTGATACAGCATGCACACATGTGCACACAGACACAGACACACAATGGAATATTATACAGTCACGAGAAAGAGGGAAGTCCTGCCATTTGTGTGTGAGAACATGGATGGACCTTCAGTGCATTATGCTAAGTGAGATAAGTCAGACCAAGAAAGAGAAATTTTGTATAATATCACTTACATGTGGAATCTAAAAAAGCCAAACTTGTAAAACCAGAATAGTATGGTGGTTACCAGGGTTTGGAAGGTGTAGGAATTAGGGAGATACTGTTTAAAGGTACAAATGTGCCATCACTAGATGAATAAGTCTAGACATCTAGGCTTCCCTGGTGGCTCAGATGGTAAAGAATCCACCTGCAATGCAGGAGACCTGGGTTTGATCCCTAGTTTGGGAAGATCTCGTGGAAGAGGGCATGGCAACCCACTCCAGTATTTTTGCCTGGAGAATACTTATGGACACAGGAGCCTGGCAGGCTACAGTTCATGGGGCTGCAAAGAGTTGGACACAACTGAGCAACTTAACATAGCACATAGCACACATAGTGATTATAAACAATATACTGTATTATAAACCTCAAAGTTGCCAAGGGACTTAATTGTTCTCACCAC
Source organism: Bos indicus x Bos taurus (assembly GCF_003369695.1). Classification (NCBI taxonomy): domain Eukaryota; kingdom Metazoa; phylum Chordata; class Mammalia; order Artiodactyla; family Bovidae; genus Bos; species Bos indicus x Bos taurus. The sequence goes on from NC_040090.1 coordinate 37,800,024, forward strand.
AATAAGGAAATGATACTGTGATGAGATAGAGGTGTTAGCTAACTCTATCTTGGTCATATGACAATATAAAAATGTATCATATCAGCACATTGTATACCTTAGACTTATGCAAGATTATATGTTAATTTATCTCAATAAAGAAAATGCACTTAGCTGATTTATACTTGTCACCCTCTTCTCACTCTTCCTCTGACACTAGTTAATATCATTATATTATATATATCTATTTTATAGTATAAACTATATGTATATAATAAAATTCTCTTTATCTACTGATGCCATCTTAATGTGTGTATGTAGAACCAAATACTCTTATATTCAGTGTTGTCTCAATGTTATGTTTTTAACCACCCTGTATTTGAGACATATTAGATGAGATTTCACACGTTTCAACTTCACACATAATTCAGGTTTCCTCTCTTGTTGTATTTCCTGTCCTACTGAATGTCACTATGATAATCCTACACATCCTCTTCCTCCTAATGTGAATGTAGTTTCATGTCCTTTCAAAGTATCCTTTTCAATCTCTCCTAAATCTCAATTCTTTTTAATCCCCTACCACCTCTCCCTTAATTTTTTCCTTCATTTTTTTCTTTACTGAATCACTCTAATTGTCATCTCATCTTACAGTCATTTTGATTTTGTGCTTTCCATCTTTCCCAATGTCACTAAAATTTGAATCTAATGGCAGACTCAGTAATTCAAAAAACAAGTTTTCTGGGCTTCTGTCATGGACAGTGGTTAGGAATCCACCTTGCAATGCAGGGAATACTGGTTTTATCCCTGGTCCAGGAAGATCCCACATTTCATGGAGCAACTAAGCCTGTGCACCACAACACCTGCTCCTGTGCTTAGAGCCCACAAGCCACAACTACTGAGCCCATGTGCTGCAACTACTAAAACCTGTGTACCCTGGAGGCTGTGCTCCACCATAACAGAAGCCACAACAATGAGAAGCCCTGGGTATATATGCAAAGGAAGTGAAGACAGGATGTGGATGAGATATATGCAGTGTGCATATGCGCACTGCAACTAGAGTAGTTCCTACTTACTGCAACTAGAGAAAGCCTGCGCACAGCAATAAGCACCCAGTGCGGCCAAAACATAATTAGAAAAACTTTTCCAACTGAGTTATCTAAAATATCTAAATTTTTAAGACAAATTCTTTGAAGTCTCAAGGAATTTAATAGATAGTGAAATAATATCTGATGGAAGAGGTAAATAAATTTGAAGCAAGTGAAACACTTTCATCACAAATCAAAGGCAACATTTAGGATACCTTGGCATACACCTTGGAAGACAAAAGAAATTCACAATCAGACATAGTGAACCTGCAGAAAATAAAATAGGAAAAGCAAAGCATTTAGAGAAAGTCAGATTTTTAAAAATTAATGTATTTTAATTGGAGAATAATTACTTTACAATATTGTGATGGTCTGCCGTACATCAACATGAATCAGCCATAGGTATATAGGTGTCCCCCACAATTCTGAACCCCTCTTCCCACCTTCCTCCCCACCCTATCCTGGATTGTCCCAGAGCACCTACTCTGGATGCTCTGCTTCATGCATCGAACTTGCACTGGTCATCTATTTTACATATGGTAATGTACATGTTTCAGTGGTATTCTCTCAAATCATCCCACCCTCACCTTCTTCTACTGAGTTCAAAAGTCTGTTTTTTATATTTATGTCTCCCTTGCTGGCCTGCATGTAGGATTGTTGGTATTGTCTTTCTAAATTCCATATATATATGTGTTATTATACAGTGTTTGTCTTTCTCTTTCTGACTTAATTCACTCTGTATAATAAGCTCCAGGCTCATCCACCTCATTAGAACTGACTCAAATGCATTCTTTTTAAAAGCTGAGTAATATTCCATTGTGCATATGTAGCACAACTTCCTTATCCATTCATCTGTCAATGGACATCTAGGTTGCTTCCATGTCCCGGCTATTGTAAATAGTGCTGAACTGAACACTGTGGTATATGTGTCTTTTAATTCTGGTTTCCTTGGAGTGTATGCCCAGCAGTGGGATTACTGGGTGGTATGGCAGTTCTATTCCCAGTTTTTTAAGGAATCTACACACTGTACTCCATAGTGGCTGTACCAATTTGCATTCCTACCAACAGTGTAAGAGCATTCCCTTTTCTTCACACCCTCTCCAGCATTTATTGTTATAGACTTTGATGATGACCATTCTGACCAATGTGAAATGATACCTCATTGTGGTTTTGATTTGCATTTATCTAATAGTGAGTGATGTTGAGCATGTTTTCATGTGTTTATTAGCCATGTGTATGTCTTCTTTGCAGAAATGTCATTTTAGGTCTTTTGCCCACTTTTTGATTGGATTGTTCATTTTTCTGGTATTGAGCTACATGAGCTGCTTGTATATTTTGGAGCCTAATTCTTTGTAGGTTTTTTCATTTGGTATTACTTTCTCCCATTCTTAGGACTGTCTAAGGTAAGTGGATTTTATCTTCAAATAATAATCAGAGAGAGCAATGACCTCAGCAGCACTGATGGAAGCCAGAAGGCAGTAGGATGAAAGGTTGAACCTACTGAAAGAAAATAGCTGATAATGTAGGATTCTATACAGAGTTTAAAATATCCTTAAAGAATTATGGTGGAAGAAAAACATAATTGAAAACAGCACAATAACAGAATTTGCTACTTAGAAATGCACATTGAAGGAACTACTAAGGCATGTTTTTTTCAGGAGAAGGAAAATATCACCAATGACTAGTCAGAGACGCAGGAAAAGATGGTGAGCAACAAAGGAATAAATATACAGAAAAATCTAAATAAATGCATAAAACAGTGGGGTTTAAAATACATGATGACAATTGCATTTAGGCAGGAGTCTGCAGCCAAATGGATTTAAAGGACCCTCAGTTCCTTGGGGTATTTGAGAGGAAGCTCAAAGATTCTATTGATTTTGTAGAATATATGTTGCAATTTCTAGAACAATATCAAATATAAGAGTCAAGAATGTATAATTGTGAAACTAATGCAGGAAAATAAAATAAACATTTGATTATACAACTTATCAAAATTTGTGGGCTACAGTGAAAGCCGTGCTTAGAGGGAAACTTGCATTGAATGCATACATAACAAAAGAATAGTTATATGAAAACAATAATCTAGGTTTCCATCTGAGGAAATGAAGAGAAAATTAAATCCAAATAAGCAAGAGAAAAGAAATCAGAACTAAAAAAACAATAAAATTGAAAACAGGAAATCAATAGAAAAAAATCAGTAAAAGTACAACATGATTCTTTGCAAATACCAACAAAACTAATAATTCAGACTGTGAAAAGAGGGAAGATACAAATTACTAATATCAGAAGTAAAATACGGGTTATGGATATGAATTCTGTACACATTGAAGATGAAAAAAAGAGTACTATGAAAAACTGTTTGCTCTCACATTTGATAGCCTAGATAAAAGGTATCAATTCCTTGGTAGACCAACTATTAAGCTTTCATGAGAGGAAATAAATAATCTAAATAGGCCTGTGTCTGTTAAAAAAATTGAATCAATATTTAACAACCATCCAAAACAGAAAGCACCAGTCCCAGTGGGATTCACTGGTGAATTCTACCAAACATTTAGGGAAGAAACTACCAAATATGTACAATCTTTTTCAGAGGACAGAAACAGAAGGAATACTTCCTAATTTAGTTCATGAGGTCAGTGTTACCCTAATACCAAAACCATTTAGGACATTATAAGAAAGAAAACTGAAAACCTATATCTCTTATGAAAAAAAGTAACAAATTAAATCTAATAATGTAAAAAGGAGTTATATACCACAACCATGTGGGATTTACCTCAGGTAAGCAAAGTGGATTCAACATTCAGAATCAATTCATGTGATATACTACAATGAACTAAGAAAAACCACATGGAGAGAACCCATTTGACAAAATCCAATACTTACTCATTATTAAAACTTCCAGCAAGCTAAGAATAGAGGGGAACTTACTGAACTTGATAAAAGACATTAACAAAATCCCTACTATTAGCATTACACTTAATGCTGCTGCTGCTGCTAAGTCGCTTCAGTCGTGTCTGACTGTGCGACCCCATAGACGGCAGCCCACCAGGTTCCCCCGTCCCTGGGATTCTCCAGGCAAGAACACTTAATGCTAAGAACCTAGAAACTATCCTCTTAAAGAAAAATAGGTTAAGGATATCCCCTCTCATCTCTCCTATCATACATTCTATTGGAAGAGTTAGTTAATAAGATAAGGAAATAAAAATATACTGATTGGGAAGAAATAAATAGAACATGTCTTTGTTTGTAGATGACACTATGTAAAAAATGCCAAAGAATCAACAAAAAATCTCCTGGAACTCATAAGTGAATACAACAAGATAGTAGAATATAAGGGTTAGAATATAAAAACTATCATTTTTTAATATGCTAGCAATAAGCCACAGGAATTTGAGATTAAAGTCTTATGGACTCTATGGGAGAGGGAGAGGGTGGGGAGATTTGGGAGAATGGCATTGAAACATGTATAATATCATGTATGAAACGAGTCACCAGTCCAGGTTCGATGCACGATACTGGATGCTTGGGGCTGGTGCACTGGGACGACCCAGAGGGAGGGTATGGGGAGGGAGGAGGGAGAAGGGTTCAGGATGGGGAACACAGGTATACCTGTGGTGGATTCATTTCAATATTTGGCAAAGCTAATACAATATTGTAAAGTTTAAAAATAAAATAAAAAAAAAAACACAATACCATTTAAACTAGCACACTTGCATAATAAATAGTTAGATATAAACCTAATAAAATATATGCAAGATTGCTTTATTGACTCTGCCAAAGCCTTTGACTGTGTGGATCACAATAAACTGTGGAAAATTCTGAAAGAGATGGGAATACCAGACCACCTGATCTGCCTCTTGAGAAATTTGTATGCAGGTCAGGAAGCAACAGTTAGAACTGGACATGGAACAACAGACTGGTTCCAAATAGGAAAAGGAGTACGTCAAGGCTGTATATTGTCACCCTGTTTATTTAACTTATATGCAGAGTGCATCATGAGAAACGCTGGACTGAAAGAAACACAAGCTGGAATCAAGATTGCCGGGGGAAATATCAATAACCTCAGATATGCAGATGACACCACCCTTATGGCAGAAAGTGAAGAGGAACTCAAAAGCCTCTTGATGAAAGTGAAAGTGGAGAGTGAAGAAGTTGGCTTAAAGCTCAACATTCAGAAAATGAAGATCATGGCATCCGGTCCCACCACTTCATGGGAAATAGATGGGGAAACCGTGGAAACAGTGTCAGACTTTATTTTTCTGGGCTCCAAAATCACTGCAGATGGTGACTGCAGCCATGAAATTAAAAGATGCTTACTCCTTGGAAGGAAAGTTATGACCAACCTAGATAGCATATTCAAAAGCAGAGACATTACTTTGCCAACAAAGGTTCGTCTAGTCAAGGCTATGGTTTTTTGTGTGGTCATGTATGGATGTGAGAGTTGGACTGTGAAGAAGGCTGAGCGCCGAAGAATTGATGCTTTTGAACTGTGGTGTTGGAGAAGACTCTTGAGAGTCTCTTGGACTGCAAGGAGATCCAACCAGTCCATTCTGAAGGAGATCAGGCATGGGATTTCTTTGGAAGGAATGATGCTAAAGCTGAAACTCCAGTACTTTGGCCTTCTCATGCAAAGAGTTGACTCATTGGAAAAGACTCTGATGCTGGGAGGGATTGGGGGCAGGAGGAGAAGGGGACGAAGGAGGATGAGATGGCTGGATGGCATCACCGACTTGATGGGCTTGAGTGTCAGTGAACTCCGAGAGTTGGTGATGGACAGGAAGACCTGGCGTGCTGCATCATGGGGTCGCAAAGAGTCGGACACGACTGAGTGACTGATCTGATCTGATCTTATCTGAAGAGCTCAATAAATGTAACACCTCCTATATTTAGATTTTTCTAAAGTCTCTGTTGGAACCACAGTCTCAGTGCCGAGAGAGATGTGGGTCTCAATGAGGTAAATTCCACTGAAGGGGTGGAGGATCAAAAGGAGTTTGCCCCCACCTAGCCAAAGGAGAATCAGATACTCTTACTTAAAAGAGCATTCTTCACAGTTTAGGAAAATCTGGAGAAAGGAACTGTTAGTGGAGATTTGAAGACCTAAACCAGAGAACTTGGAAGGAATACATATGCAGATTAGTTTTCAGGGAATTTTTCAGTGCATCAAGGTAGAGTATAGAAAGGAATAAGAGAGAAGCATAGCCCAGGGATTGTATGCCATCCAAACAAGTAAGATGGCTGTTATATGGAGATACATATAACCTTCAAGATATCCTTTTAGTTGACCAAAGGGACTTGGAGTTTAGGTGGTTTAGGATTATAACTGAGCTATTCTGTACATGGAATTCATTTGGCACCTATACCTATTCCAGGTGGTAGAGGCAAATTTTAAGAGATGGTATTCAGTTAAGATTGGCCTATGAACTAAAGTAACCTGAAAAGTGGCAAGTGTAACAGGGAAAACATTATGAAAAGAGACAAAGGCTGTTTGAATGGGATGAATAAATTCCAAGGACTAGAGCATCTTATGGGACCAAGAATTGAAATGTACGAAAAAGAGAATCTCCCCAAGGTAGAAGCAGGTTCCAATCTCTAGGAGACCATGAAAACTGAAAGTAGAATGTCAGACCCACCACTCCAGGGAGAATAAATATAGGGTTTAATGATAATATGTCAAGTCCAATAAAGACTGGGAAGCTTACATACATTTAGATTGAAAGGAAAGATCAAGACTTAAGGGTCTAAATTAAGGCCAAGGTTTGTTTTTTGTTTGTTTGTTTGATTTTTACTTTAACTAGAAACTACATACCACAACTGCAGTCAGGAACACCGATCCTGTAGGTTTTCTTTCAGAAGTGACTTCTCATCTCCTGAAGCTTCTGCCATGAGATAATAGGGAATGTTAGGAAATAGCAATTTGGAAATTTCCAATTTCCAATTAGGAAATAATAGGAAATAGCAATATGGAAATTGCTGCAACATGGAAAATAACTTTCAACATTTTAGTATAGACTTAAAGTTAATGGAGATGCTGCTTGTCTTTTCTGCTAATGTTTTAGAAATTCTATTATTTTCTTGTTGTCTCAAAATGGGGAGATGCTTTTCTTTAGGAGATGTGGGAGATTGTAACCCAAAGAAGGCCTCTTCAGCATTTGAAATCCCATAATCTTTGACCTCCATATAGATTGAGTTCAGTTCAGTTCAGTTCAGTCACTCAGTTGTGTCCAACTCTTTGTGACCCCATGAATTGCAGCACACCAGGCCTCCCTGTCCATCACTAACTCCAGGAGTTTGTAACCAGGATATGGAAACAACCTAAATGTCCATCAACAGAGAAATGGATAAAGAAGATGTGGTACAGATATACAATGGAATATTACTCAGTCATAAAAAGGAACGAAATTGGGTCATTTGTAGAGATGTGGATGGACATAGAGACTTTTATACAGAGTTAATTAAGTCAAAAAAAGAAAAACAAATATCATATATTAATGTATATATGTGGAATTAGAAAGAATTGCCATAGATGATTTATTTATAAAGCAGAAATAGTGACACAGATGTAGAGAACAAACACATAGATAGGTATCAAGGGGGAAAGGAGGATGGGATGAATGGGAAGTTGGGACTGGCATATACATACTATGTATAAAATAGGTAACAAATGAGAGCCTACTATATAGCTCAGGAAACTGTACTCAGTGCTCTGTGGTAACCTAAGTGGGAAGGAAATCCAAAGAAGAGAGGATATATGTATTTGTATAGCTGATTCACTTTGCTGTACAGTAGCAACTAATACAATATTATGAAGCAACTATACTTCAATAAAAACTTTAAAAATTCCAGTCAGCTCAATACAGGATGAGGTGGTATAGGTGAGGATACTGTGTGTGTGTGTGTGTATGTGTGTGTGTGTGTTTGGTGGTAATGAGAGTGAAAATGTACCAAGGTGGTAATAATTTACTTTTGAATGTGACAGATAAGAATGAAAGTTAGTAATGACATAAAAGGGTGATTCCTTTCTCTCTATGTGTGTGCATGCTCAGTCATGTCCATCTTTTTGTGACCACATGGAATGTAGTCCCCCAGGCTTCTCTGTCCATCATCCTAACTAATGAAATAATAAAATGAAATAAAGAAATCTCAATTGGTATCACAAAAGTAGACAAAAAAAATTCAAAGGAAGAAATTATGGGTACATGTAAATAAGTGACAGGAATAAGTCAAGTTTTTCATCCTTATGTATATGCCAGTAGAACTGTGTGTAAACATACATCAAGACATATCCACCAGAATGTTCATATCACCACTATTCATAAAAGTATAAAAATTGGAAAGAATCCTGATGTCCTTTCACAGTGACATGGTAAATAAAAAGTGACATATTCATACAATAATAAAAACAACATCATGGTGATACACAACAATATGGGTAAAATCTCACAATTTTAAATTTTGAAACAAGCCAAATACAAATAATATGATTCCATATACAGAAAGATAAATACCTGCCAAAGTGAATTTATAATATCACAAGTCTGAGTACTGACTAGTGTAAACTTTTAGGAAGTAGAGAGATTAATGATAAGAAGTAGCTAAGAGAGATTGTTTTGGAATATGGGCAGTGTTCTAATACTCCATCTGGGCATGCTTATGTGGTCAATTTGTGATACTTCATTAAACTATAGATCCTGGTAGACTGTAATCTCATGGCATGATCTTCTCTATGGTTTGAGAAGTTGTTGGTCAGTGGAGGAAGGATCAAAGAGACCAGGAGCAAAGACCAAAGCAATCTTTGTTCCATCCCAGGAGGACTGTAAAGTTAGTCTGTGTTGTTCCTAATCAGGGTAAAATCACAGGCACATGTTTTATGGTTATTGGGCTCAAATCTTTGATAGTCACATAAAAAGAAAGCTGATAATCTCAGACCTTATATGGAAAACCCCCTGAGAATCTGTTTGTTAATTTCCTGAGCTAAAAAGCCTGACATAGTCCATCTGAGACAGATTTGAGGGTACAGTTGGACACAAATAGAGAAAGACTGGAGAAGGCAATGGCACCCCACTCCAGTACTCTTGCTTGGAAAATCCCATGGATGGAGGAGCCTGGTGGGCTGCAGTCCATGGGGTCGCTAAGAGTCAGACACAACTGAGCGACTTCACTTTCACTTTTCACTTTCATGCCTTGGAGAAGGAAATGGCAACCCACTCCAGTGTTCTTGCCTGGAGAATCCCAGGGACGGCAGAGCCTGGTCAGCTGCAGTCTATGGGGTCGCACAAAGTCGGACATGACTGAAGCAACTTAGCAGCAGCAGCAGCAGAGAAAGACTTATAGTTCTTTAGGGTAAAAGTCAGGCCACCGGGAAATGGTGATTTTCAGAGACTAGCAGGTAAATTTAGGCTTATTATTAAATGACTTGTCCCCTGTAAAAAAGGAGAGCCTAATCTTTGTTTAATTTCCTATTGTCTAATAAAAACTCAGATAAAGTTGTGTGGACATCTATGTGACAGAAAAATAACATCAGGTAACTTGTATTCAGAGATCTTCTCTGACATCCCCTAACTCAAAGTTTCCTTTCTGTCACACCTCAGGTTCTAAAGAGGAAGACTGTGGAGAATAGGCCTCTTAGCCATATTTAGCAGAAATTCAGTGGAAGGGATATAGTTGATGACATAGATATTATAAAAGTTCAGATATTTGTTCATTTTTCTAATCTATATTGATCTATAGCTTGTTAAACTTCATGAATATTATTAATTCCAACTTGCTGAAATTGTCAAGAAGCTTTGAGCTATTCAAACTCAAGATGTCTTCTCTCAGAAATAGGAAGTTTTTTGACTCTTTTGTCCTAAGTAAATTGCACATGTATATGTGGTTTGGTTATGTATGTAAAAAAGAAAGAGGTCATTGCATTGTCTCATTTTAAGACTTACATAGAGCCACCAAGAACAAGATGGTATTAATGAAGACAGATACAAGTCCATGGAAATGGAGGAGTACAGAGGATCTAGAAATACACTCATACATATATGCTACACCGATTTGCAAAGAGGAATGGAAAATCTATTCAACAAATGGTGCTTGGACAATTTGATATCCATGTGGAAAAAAGCTCATCATTGACCCTGCTTTATACCACACCCAAAATACCTCATCATACCACACCCAAAATAACTCAAAATAGACCAAAACTTAAATGTAAAAATTAACCTATTAAACTTCTGGATGAAAGAAGAGTGAAAAATATTAATATTCATGGCCTTGCAGCGAGCAAAACTTTCTTCAGTTCGGTTCAGTCGCTCATTCATGTCAGACTCTTTGCAACCCCATGAATTGCAGCACGCCAGGCCTCCCTGTCCATCACCAACCCCCAGAGTTCACTCAAACTTACGTCTATAGAGTCGGTGATTCCATCCAGCCATCTCATCCTCTGTCATCCCCTTCTCCTCCTGCCCCCAATCCCTCCCAGCATCAGAGTCTTTTCTCATGAGTCAACTCTTCGCATGTGGTGGCCAAAGTACTGGAGTTTCAGCTTTAGCATCATTTCTTCCAAAGAACACCCAGGGCTGATCTCCTTTAGAATGGACTGGTTGGATCTCCTTGCAGTCCAAGGGACTCTCAAGAGTCTTCTCCAACACCACAGTTCAAAAGCATCAATTCTTTGGCGCTCAGCTTTCTTCACAGTCCAACTCTCACATCCATACATGACCACTGGAAAAACCATAGCCTTGACTAGATGGACTTTTGTTGGCAAAGTAATGTCTCTGCTTTTCAATATGCTATCATGAACCATAAAAAATACTGATCAATTAGACAATCAAAATGAAAAATTTGGCTCTCTGAAAATTACATTAAGACAAAGGTCGAACTAAAGAATGGAAGAAAATATTTTCAATGAATATATCTGACAAAAAACTGATATCCAAATTATATAAAGACTCTTACAGTTCAATAATATGTAAGAGAATGTAGTAAGAACAGGGCAAAATGTTTGAATAGCTGATTTCATAAAAGAAGATATTGAGTGGTCAATTAGTGCATGAAAAGATGGTCAACATCATTAGTCATTAGGGAAATTCAAATTAAAACTGCAATGAGAAAACAGAACAAACTCATTAGAAAGGCTAAAATTAAGAAGACTGACAATATCAAGTGTCAGAGAGGATGTAGAGCAGCTAGACCATGCCTCACTATTAGTAGTAACCATTAGAGAAACTTGTTAGGCACTTGTGAAACATGCACACACCATATGACGCAGACATTTCACTTCTAGATATCTATCCAAGAGAATTAAAAATTTTTGTCCACACAATGATTCATGTATAGATGTTCATAGTAGATTTTTGCATAATAGCTGAAGACTGGAAATACTCAAAATATCCATAAATATATAGATACTGGGTTGGCCAAAAAATTCTTTTGGGTTTTTGTGTAACATCCCCTGAATGAACTTTCTGGCCAATCCAATAGCTAAACAAAGTACGCTATACAATGAAATACTGCTTAATAATAGAAATGGATAACTACTCATACAAGCAACAACATGGTTGAATTTAAAATTTATTATGCTGTGTGAAAGAAGGCATCAACGAAGGAATACTTCTTGTATTATTCCATTTATATAAAATGCAAACTAATTTATAGTAACCCAAAGCATATCTGGTTGCCTGGGACTGGAGCAGAGAGAGGAATAGACTGCAAAGGGACACTGTAAATTTTGGGGGGTCATGAAAATATTTTGTGTCTTGATCGTGGAAATGGTTTCAAGGGTTTAGTGGTTTCAGCTTGTCAAAATTCATCAATATGTGTACCTTAAATGGATGCATTTTTTGGTGTATAGGTTATTTCTCAATGAAATTGACATAAAAATAAGAAAATAATTTTAAACTAGGATAGAGGAAGTCACATGATTCCATCTTCTGTGGGACCTTTCAAGTGCAAAAACATAGGGCCCATTTATGTGGGAGTGTATGCTTACACTTAGACATGACTTCCTTGAGACCATTTTATTCCCATATTCTAATTTGCTTTTAGCCTAGTGAGGCTTCTGGGAGCATTGTAAAACCCTATAGCAAGAGAAGATCTTTTCCCTTTCCTTGGTTTTGACATTTTTGTCTTTATGTACCTAGTGATTAGTAGCAAATGCCTTGGCTACAGTTGAAGCATAAGACATTGTCTTGAAGATGGAAAGAAACTGAACTGGGACCTGAACCAGGAGCAGCCAAGTGTTTAGAGGATGTTTTTGGATAACTGAGGTGACTATAGAAAAACGCTGCATCCCTGGGGGCCCAAGGAAATGTGAAACTAGCATGGGAACAGTCTAGGACAGAATTGTACTTCTTACCAGCAGGTGAGACCCTTGAGGTGGAATATATGTGCATCCCAGCTAGCACCCAGTAACTTGTTTAAACCTCTCTCTGCCTTTTGTTTTCTCAACGCATCCATTCTATTGCCATCTTCGAAGTGTCTCAGGCCCCCAAAAAGTCTAGTTGGATTCTTCTTCATTCTCTTCTTCACTTCCCACAACCAAACGACTCATCTTCATAATTTTACATATAATTTACACTTACTGGTCTAGTCCTAAGTGCCAGTCACTTTGGGGCTAGAGAGATAAATTCGAAAAAGGCTGAGTAGGTCCTTTGAACCGATAGTCCAGAAGCATTGAGAGGGGTCTATGAATGCAGGAAAGATTACATCAAAGAGCATTAGTTGAGGCTCCTCTCACATTTGGTGATGTCCTTTTGCATTTCTACAGAGTGTAGAAGCTATGTGGTCAGTCCTTCCTCATCTTCAAAGATTGTCACCTTGAAATTAAGACTCTATTATCCATTCTTGTGTTCTTTCCTCTGGTCCCTAAGGAAGAGGCATCCCTAACTTCTTTGCAGGCAGAAGGCAATGGCACCCCACTCCAGTACTGTTGCCTGGAAAATCCCATGGATGGAGGAGCCTGGTAGACAGCAGTCCATGGGGTCACTAAGAGTCGGACATGACTGAGCGACTTCACTTTCACTTTCCACTTTCATGCATTGGAGAAGGAAATGGCAACCCACTCCAGTGTTCTTGCCAGGAGAATCCCATGGACGGAGAAGCCTGGTAGGCTGCAGTCCATGGGGTTGCACAGAGTCGGATACGACTGAAGCGACTTAGCAGCAGCAGCAGCAACCTCTTTGCAATACTAACTGTTCTCTAAATCCTGCTGCTACTCACCTCCCGTTGGGCTTTTTTTTTTTTTTTTTTTCTTTATCTTGAGTCTAAAATATCTTGAGTATTTTACTTTTGTGGTTGCTTCACTTTGGATAAGAAAACACACATCTTCCCATTTTGTTTAAATATAGAGTGGATCTTGCCTTCTTCATGAGCTTTTCTTTATATTTCTTTTATTGCCAGATTTCTCTAAAAGGAATTTCAAATTTAGCACTTCTGGCTCAGTAAATGTTTGTTGATGAAATAAATTGCTGAATGCATCCTATCCACTTATTATTATTTAGTTTCACTTCTGCCCTCACCTTTATCTAGAAAAAGTTCTCTAGAAGCCTGATATTCACATTCTAATTATCCAGTCCAGGGAGCCTTTCCAGCTTTCTATCCTTTTGAATCTGGGACTTCCTCTTTGTTGACCATCTCTCCTCTCTTGTACCCATCATGATAATGTGTCATTGAGTAAATGAGATTATACAAGTACTGCTGATTGGAAGTTTGGTAAAGATTTTTTTAAATGTCAGCATTTATTTCACACATATTTATTGAGGGCTTTCAGCGTGCTGGGAAATGCTTTAGGTACTGTGTGTTGACTAATAAATAAGGCAGGTTAGATCCCTGCCTTTAGAGTGTTTACCTCTACTGAGGGAAGCAGACCATAAACTTCAAAATATTTGAAGAAGGAAAATAATTTCAGGTTAAGTGTTAGCAAAGAAACAATCAGATAATTGGATGGAGAGTAACCTGAGACTGCTTTTGATCATGTAGTTAGAGAATATGTGTTCAAGGACTCTGCTGCTAATTGTGAGCTGCTTTAGGCTCTTTATGCAGTGTCTAGCCTTTCCCAGTTTCTATCAAATATCATGGTGTCACTGGTGATCTAAAGGAAAAGAAAATAGTAATTTGAAAAGATCCTCCCCATGCCTGACCAGGTTCATTCCAGCATTATTTACGATAACCAAAGTTGAAAGCAACATAAATGTCCATTGATGGATGGATGGATAAGAAAGTGTGGTACATTTCTAATGGAATATTACTCAGCAAAAGAGAAAGAGAGAGAGAGAGAGAGAGAAAGAAATCCTGCCATTTGTGACAACATGGTTTGACCTTGAGGGCATTATGTTAAGGAAAATGTCAGACAAAGATAAAAACCATATGATCTCACTTACGTATGGAAGCTAAAACAAAACATAACATAACCAAAAGCAAGCTAAATGATACAGAGAACAGATGGGTGGTTGCCAGAGGTTGGGAGAGAAGGACAGAAAATGGGTGAAGGAGGTACAAAGGCTGAAATTTCCAGTAATAAAAGGAATGTGTCCTGGGAATGTTATGTGCAGCATGATGACTATAGTTGATAATACACAATTGTGATTTAAAAGTTTATAAGAAGACCTTAGCATTTTTCATCATAAGGAAAAATAAACTGTAACTGTGTGGTGATGGATATTTACTAGGCTTGCTGTGGGTTATCATTTGGCAATATATACACATATGGAATCATGTTGCACAGTTTAATATTATATGTGAATTATATCTCAATAAAAAAGAAAAAAGTAACAAAATGTTAGCTTGCCTCTTAATCTCTACCTCCTATTGTAGATTTTACTATTTCTGTAGCTCCTCTTTGGACTTGGATTTATGGTGTTGAATGGCCTATCCAGTTAGAAACTTATTTTGAATCCCTAACTCTGGCCCTTTGGGGGTATTATTCCATTTTGATGGGCAAATGGTGATGTGGGCACCTTTTATTTCTTGGAAGCCATTTTTTCCTACTTCTCCACCTAAACTATGTCCCTGTTAGTTACCTACTAAATGCCGGGCATTAGTTTGCGCTATTTGACTGCTCTGTACAAGAAGCTCTCGAATCTGTATCTCTGTCCTTGTACGGTCCACCTTTCACAGTGCATCCTGAAACTCATACTTGTTTACAAAACTCGAAGAGTCCTCATTGGTTTATGATATGATCAAATTACTTGGTCTTAGCATTCAATCCCCCTCACAATCTGGCAACAATCAACCCAGTCACCATTTTTTTCTTTGAAGTGAAGTGAAGTGAAATGAAGTCGCTCAGTTGTGTTTGACTGTTTGTGACCCCTTGGACTGTAGCCTACCAGGCTCCTCTGTCCTTGGGATTATCCAGTCAAGAGTACTGGAATGGGTTGCCATTTCCCTCTCCAGAGGATCTTCCCGACCCAGGGATTGAACCCAGGTCTCCAGCATTGTAGGCAGACACTTTACCATCTGAAACTTCTGTTATATTACTTCTCTCCTATGGCTTGGTTTCCTGGCTGCAAAACAGGTGGCATCTTAGCTCCCTCACTGGGGATCAAACCTCAAAAAGCAAAGTCTTAACCTCGGGACTGCCAGGGAAGTCCCAACCCAATTCTTTTTACAACCAGTCTTTTTCCTTTTCTGAACTTCTAGTTCACTTTCTTCCCGTAAAAGCTGTACTCTGTCATCTTTCCTCAATCTCATAGTTTTTTTAACCCTGTATGTTGAGGTGGAGCAGAATATGCCATCTCCAAATCTGCCACTTTGACATGTGGATTGTTCTGAGCAGAAGGCAATTAAGACCCAGGAGACTCAAGAAAAGCTTTTTTACCTCTCCTTGAACTGCCTAAAAGAATGATATAGAGGGCCTGTACCCGAAAGTCTTGGAGAAGGAAATGGCAACCCATTTCAGTATTCTTGCCTGGAGAACTCCATGGACAGAGGAGCCTGCTGGGCTACATTCTGTGGGGTAGCAAAGAGTTGGAGTGACTGAGCGACTAACACTGTACCAGAAAGAGCTATTACCAGAGACAGCTTTTTTTTATCAGAAAGACATATTTGCACAGCATCACAAACATTTGCTTACCAATCATTTACTCTTCCCATCTTCTGAATTGTCTCCCTCCTCTTTGAAGCCCCAGACCCCTACTGCCTTCTCCTTAGCTTGAGATGGTATATATACCTCAATTGCCAGACCATCTTTGAGTCTTGGTGGGGATTCTGTAAGTATGTAATCAAACTTAACTTTGTCCCCTTAATCTGTTTGATATCAATTCAAATATTAGATCAGCAAAATATTATATTAGATGAGCATTTCCCAGGACACTATACTCCTAACCCAATTCTCCTTATTTGTGAAGCCTTCCTTTATTCTTCCAGGTCCAGTTAGTTCCCCTCTTCTCTGTATTTACCATAGCACCTCTTACTTACATGAGTCATAATAAACTAAACTTTTCATGAGTCCTTTGCTCTTGGAAAGCAGTGATGGTTAAAAAACTCCATGCAACCTTTTGTGCTCTGAGAGTTAACTTACTGCAAAGAGCCCCCTTTTTGCATAAGACTTAGGTAAGACTCATTTGTGTGTTCCCCTATTACTTATAAGGAGGCCAGACACAGACCCCTTTTTAAAAAATAAACTGCTTTTCTTTCTCTCTTTCTTTATTGCTATACAGTAAATCTTTCTTGGTTACTTATTTTAAATATACCATCAGACACAGACCCTTAAAATTCCATTCTTTGCCTCATGAAACTTTCACTGAGCTGTTTGTCTGCCTGATCAGTTGGAGTGTTTGAAACTAAACATTAATTAAACTTCTCTTCTTTTTAGACCCCTTAAGGTTGATCCATCCTCGTTCTGATCCAGCCTACAAACCCTCCTTAATGATCGCTCCTAAGAATAAAAATATTTCCTTTTATACACACCCTCTATTCTGTGTTTTTTCTAGCCTGTTGACCCTTCACTACAAAAGAAAATCCCTTTCTTCTTGTCCTTTGAGATGCTTGCAGTTCTGTTTGAATTGTTTTCTCTATTACAATAGTCTCTTTCCCTTTATTGCAATAATCCTTTCAAATGAAGTCTCTTTTTATGTCAGTGTAGATTTATTTTTATTTGACAATAGAAGTTATCAAATTATTTGTCTCTTTTGATAATGTACACCCTTTATCTCAGATTTGGAGCTGTTTATTGGAACAATGAGAATGTTAGATTCATATTTGTGTTCTCATCATTCTTAATCTGCCTTGATCTCTGACTGTCCCTATTCCCGTTTCCATCAATTTCTGTTTTTATTTTAGTCTCTGAGTATGTTGTATCTCTCTGTCTACCCATTACTCTCCTTTTCCTTCACTTACCTGTCTCCTGGAGGCCAAGCTCCTGTCTTCAGTTTGCTCTAGAGAGATGAGTGAGAAAGCAGAGCAGGTTCCTTCCCTGAGTCTGGCAGTTTGCTTATTGAAATCTCCAGCCTAGACCTCAGC
This sequence comes from Bos indicus x Bos taurus, assembly GCF_003369695.1. NCBI lineage: Eukaryota > Metazoa > Chordata > Mammalia > Artiodactyla > Bovidae > Bos > Bos indicus x Bos taurus. The sequence goes on from NC_040090.1 coordinate 37,817,531, forward strand.
TCCTTCTGTGGTAAAAGGGCAAGCAGGAAGTGAAAAACTGGTTTCACTTTTGTGTTTTTTTTCCCCTCTTTTAAAAGATCAGCTGATTTAAAGGAATCCTACTCATTCATTTATTCTTTCAATCATTTGTTTATAATTGTGATTTATATTTATTTATATAATTGTGATTAGATAATTGTGATTTGTAATTGTGTTCACATTGTGATTCCTGGGTGTTAAGGTTATTGTAAATAGAAGACTAATGTTGGGGGGAGTGGTGTGTGTGCATGTTTCTTTATGGTGGCCGGGGGTGAGCACCAGGTAAAGAACATGGGAGAAGCAGGATAGGGACCAAATTTCAGAAAAGAGACAAGGGCACGATAGAATGTCTTCCTCAGGGAACTTGCTTTAACTGCTTTACTTCTAGCTGTGTGATTGATTTGAAAATTAACAAAGTTTCACAATTGTATTAGCTGATGTGGATGATCAACACTAACATGAGCTAAATTCTTAAAAGCATACTGTGTGTTTATAGTGAGAAAGAGAATTTTACTGTTCTCTAATTTTGTATTAGAACTTTTGTAGTAGTTTAGTTGCTAAGTCATGTCAGACTTTTGCAACCCCATGGACTGTAGCCTGCCAGGCTTCTCTGTCCATGGGATTCTCCAGGCAAGAATACTGGAGTGGGTTGCCATTTCCTTCTCCAGGGAATCTTCCCAACCAAGGAATTGAGCCCAGGTCTCCTGCATTGCAGACGGATTCTTTGACTGAGCTACGAGGGAAGCAGAGCTTTTGAGTAATGTTAAAAATCTGTTTTCCCTTACACATCTCATGTAAAGCATTTTGTTTCATTGATTATTATCTTACCCCATGATTTAATTCATTATAATTTTGCTTGTAAATGGTACTGCCTGCTCCATTGTTCCTCTGTTTCAAGCTGTGTATGTCTGCACATGTCTTCTTGGAGGTGAACCTCATGCTCAGTTTTCCCAGGACCTCTAGAAATTCTACTGACATCATCTCATATTTCCCCTTTCCACACCCAGTGCACCTGTCCATCTCCCCTACACGGGCCTGTACTGAGCTGTCTGTGCTGCTCTCAGAGCACTGACTCCACCTGCTGATGCTCCCGTCACAGTGTGCTGCTCTGTAACTGCTGCTTGTCTCCCTCATTTCTCCCATCCCCCAAACCTCAAACATCCCACCTCCCTTTGTTCCTCCCAGTTGTGGGGGATCTGTCTTATTCATCTTTGTATCCCACACATAGTGCATGAACCATATAGATGAACAAAATGTCATGATTGAATAAGAAAATGATTGGTCTGTATGAGCCTGTTTCTTCAGTTTTATGTGAGAATATTAACAGCTATTTCAGTGAGTGACATGAGACACAAGGAAGGTATAAGAAGGGCTGGAATGGTACCCTTCCAATAAGACTTCCCTTTTCCTACTTTTAGAATAGGAATTAAAGTGTTTTCTAGTAGGCCAGAGTTTACATGTCAGGCATTAGTTTGAGTCCAGGATCCAGCAGTTCCTAGCTATATTTGCTTATGAGTGTGGAGAGGGTGACCTAAGTAATGAGGAGCAGTCGAGGAGTGGAATGAATTTGTGTCAGTAATACCATCCACTCGCAGAATATTAATGAGGATAAAATGAGGTAGGTTAATCTCACCCAGTGCTTGGCCTGAAGTAGACGTTCACGTATGCATTCTTTTCCCCAGCACACAATTTGTTGATGATCAAATCTGTCAGAACAAGAACTATCAAGGGACGTGTGTTTAGTAGCGGAGTTCCCTCCACTGCTCAGTCTGCACCTCTGAGTGTTTCTGTGTACGTGCGTGTTCTTGCGTTCTTGTGCTGGGCTTTGTGTCAGTGCCCGTGTCTTCTCTATTGCTATGCTTTGGTCTAGAGATCATAGAGTCTGATGCACCTCAGATTCTCTCACAGAGTGAGTAAACTTTCTGTACATGGTAAGATTTCAGTAAATGTATAAATTAGTGATGGAGTAAAAGCAATCCCTTAGAATAAAATCGGATTTGAAACCAAGTTTATTTCACCACACATTTACCTCCCATTACTCCATGTCAACGACCAATACAGGAAACAGACTTTCGCTTTCTTTTTCACTTTTCTCTCAATTCCAGGAAATGTTTGTTTTTAACATGAACTTCCGTTCAATGACTAGTGAGTGTTTTTTGAAAGATGTTTTCTCTGGGCTTTTTTGTTTCTTTTTTTATTGCCAGTTTTTAACTTAAGTTCTCTTTGAAAAATTCACCCCACTCCAGTACTCTTGCCTGGAAAATCCCATGGATGGAGGAGCCTGGTAGGCTGCAGTCCATGGGGTCGCTAAGAGTCAGACATGACTGAGCAGTTTTACTTTCACTTTTCACTGTCATGTGTTGGAGAAGGAAATGGCAACCCACTCCAGTGTTCTTGCCTGGAGAATCCCAGGGACGGGCGAGCCTGGTGGGCTGCTGTCTATGGGGTCGCACAGAGTCAGACACGACTGAAGCGACTTAGCAGCAGCAGCAGTAGCCTTATTTTGAATAAACTGAGGAAAAAGGAAATCACCCAGTTCTCCACAGTGATACTAGAGAGAACCAAGCACCCAGGGCTGGAACTCGGGTGAGGCAAGAGAAGAGTTTAGGCTGTAAGGGAACTTGAAAGTGAGAGAGACTTAAATTTTGTCGTCTGGTTGCCTCACTTGCTTCACCCTAATTTCAGCCCTTCTTTTAGCTTCAACTAAAAATCCTGGCATGAACCAATCCATCTCTAACCCATTGATTACAGAGAAAAGGGCAGCTGAGACCACTGGGTCTCTCTTGTCTGACATTTCCCCCTGATTCTTTCCTTCTAATTGGCTCTTCTTTGACTAAGAGAATATGTATGTTAAGGGACTCTGTTGGCCTCTTCTGAAATCAGGTGGGTGATACTTGACAACAAAAAAAGGGGTGGTGGTATTTTTCTTTTTCCCCTTTTATTTCTTTTGGCTAGTCAGATAATTAAAATGACATAAGACATTCACAGTACAAAACTAAATTTAATACATATGTTTGGAGAATTAACATAGGCATGAGAAATTTGAAAGATAGTAAGGCAAGGTGAGGTACATTTATAAATCATACTGGACTAAGGAGAAAGAGGTAGGAGTCTGGGACTTCAAAGGGAAGTAAAGTAATTCACAGGAAAACATAGAGATTTAATGTTTGTTAAACAAGTGTTCGCTGGTCAATCTAGAGAGAATAGGACACAGAGAGGACTTTGATCAAACTGGCCTTGCTAAGTTCCTCCCTGTTTAGCACACCTAGTTCATAGTATACTATAGTTATGTATAGTGTTGTATAGTTCTCTTTAGTGGTATCTCCCTCCTGGAACAGGCTCTATATTCTGTTCTCTTAGGCAGTTAGGTAGAAGTTCAAAGTTTCTTTCTGAGTCTTTTGGAACTTCCTTACCTTCAGGTTGAAATAATCTATACACCTAAGTGGCACATGTTGGGTCACCTGCACTGTATCCCATCAAAAGAGAGGAAGAAGAGGAGGAAAAAAATCAGGCAACCTAGGTGTTTCAGAAAAACAACAAACAAAAAACAGTTTTCCTTTGTTTCAACACCAGATGTGTGTGGGGCTTTCCCCACAACAAGCAATTCTGCAGCACTAGCTGGTGTCTTAAAATTTAACTTGATTCTGACACTGTGTATCTTTCTGAATGTACTGTCAGGTCCCACAGTTTAAGGGCTCAGTCCCAGGAGACTGCCACTGGCTTCACATGTCAATTTCAGGCAGTAGATCCTCAGATTACCCTCAACTTCTGTATGACTTGGCTATAAATCAGAAGTTCCCGAAAGCTGCCTCTTCAGGTTTGATGTACTTGCTAGAGCAACTTCTAAAACTCAGGGAAGACTTATGTTTACTAGTTGAGTAAAGAACATGATAAAAGATACAAATGAACAGACAGATAAAGAGATACATAGGTTGAGGTCTGGTGGGTTCTGTCCCTGTGGAGTAGGGGGTCCATCCTGCTCCTGGTGTATGTGGATGTGTTCACCAAACTGAAAGCCTTTCAAACCTCATGCTATTGGGATTTTATGTAGGCTTTCTCACATAGGATTCATCTATCTTTAAGTTAATTTCCAGCCCCCCTCTGGAGAATGGGAAGTGGAGGCCTGAAAATATGAAACTTCTAATCATGGCTTTGTTTTTCTGGTGACCATTTCCCATCCAGGGACACAACCAGAGTTGCCTCATTGAAACAAAAGTGCTTCTACCATTCTTATTACTTAGGAATTTATAAGCATTTCAAGAACCTGTTTTGTGAACTGGGACAAAGATTACTTATATATTTCTCATTATAAATAACAATATTACAGAGGGAAAGACACAGAGGCATCAGATCCTGCCTTCAGTGGACTTCTCCCCCTACCTCTCAGGGCAGGGCCCAGCTGCAACCAGTAGGGCTTTGCTAGCCCTAGGTAGAGGTAGAAAGGAAGAGCATCTTCTTGTGTGAACCCTGAGATTTTCCTGCTTCTGCTGTCTGACCCTACTTCCAGTCTACTCCCTTTAGAAAACATGAATTTCTAAGCAAATATTTAGGTGGCATTATCCTTGCAGATGACAGGGATATAAAAATTTGGGCTGATTTGTCAAGTTTGGGGATGGCTATCAGTACTAGTCTTCTTAAAGGTATGTATTTACATGGAAAGTGGACCCAAACTCCACTGTTGTTACTTTCTAATTATGCAAACTTTCAGTTCAGTTCAGTCGTTCAATCGTGTCTGATTCTTTGCGACCCCATGAACCTCAGCATGCCAGGCCTCCCTGTCCATCACCAACTCCCAGAATTCACTCAAACTCACATCCATTGAGTCGGTGATGCCATCCAGCCATCTCATCCTCTGTTGTTCCCTTTTCCTCCTGTGCCCAATCCCTCCCAGCATCAGAATCTTTTCCAATGAGTCAACTCTTCACATGAGGTGGCCAAAGTATTGGAGTTTCAACTTTAGCATCATTCCTTCCAAAGAACACCCAGGACTGATCTCCTTTAGAATGGACTGGTTGGATCTCCTTGCAGTCCAAGGGACTCGCAAGTCTTCTCCAACACCACAGTTCAAGAGCATCAATTCTTCGGCACTCAGCTTTCTTCACAGTCCAACTTTCACATCCATACATGACTACTGGAAAAACCATAGCCTGGACTAGACGGACTTTTGTTGGCAAAGTAATGTTTCTGCTTTTTAATATGCTACCCAGGTTTGTCATAACTTTCCTTCCAAGGAGTTTGGTCACACATTTAATCTTTCTCAGTTTTTCAGTAACTAAGTTGGACCCTATAGGGCTTTCCCAAAACCAAACTGCCCACCCTCCCATGTGCTCCATCTGCCTCTTTGTAGAAAAGCTTTAGTCTCCCAGGTCTCTCCTGAATCACAAAAGGCTGGCTCAAGACTTGATTTAAAGACTGTGAATTTGTAGTAACAAAAAATAGCAGCTGGGCCAGGAGAACTGGTAACAATTCAAACAACAGATCAGCCACATAGCAGTCACAGGACCTTTAGTTTCTTCTTGAAGTACTTAGATAATGGTGTCTGATACAACTTCCTGAGTTGTTTTGCAAATACTAGAAAACCTCCACCAGATGTAAGAAGTTAACAGCATTATGACTATGAGAACATGGCCCCAGACTTATTGGAGTCTGAGGATTCATGGTATTAACCCCTATGACACCAACTTGTTACATCACCATCAACCAATCAGAGAATTATACACAAGCTTATCACATACCTGTGATTCTCTCACTCACTTTACCTTTAAAAAAAAGAAAAAAAAAAAGGAAGTCTTTTCTGAAATCTACTGGGGAATCTGGACCTTTTGAGCCGATATGACCCCTTGTATGGCTCTGTAATAAATGCAGCGTGTTTTGTAGCTCAGCTGGTGAAGAATCTGCCTGCAGTGTGGGACCCCCTGGTTTGATTCCTGAGTAGGGAAGATTCCCCAGGAGAAGGGATAGGCTACCCACTCCAGTATTCTTGGGCTTCCCTGGTGGCTCATCTAGTAAAGAATCAGCCTGCAATGTGGGAGACCTAGGTTCGATCCCTGGGTTGGGAAGGTCCCTTGGAGAAATGAACAGCCATCTACTCGGGTTTTTTGGCCTAGAGGATTCCATGGACCATACAGTCCATGGGTACAGTCTGCAAAGAGTCAGATAGGACTGAGTGACTTTCCCTTTCACTTTCCTTCACCAAACCTTGGTGTCAGTAGATTGGCATTACATGTGCTAATGGACTCAGGTTTATAAAAGTTCAGTAACATTTCTTCTTGAGACTTTTCATTGTGTTGATGAAATGAGAATTCCAGGGCTTAACCTGAGATAGGGGCTCAGAATATTAGTTCTTTCCATCTCTTCTTCCCATTTAAGTTCTGCTTTAAGGAATCTCCAGTGTAAACTCCATCTCAGTCTCAGATGGGGATACTGAAACTGATTGTGAAAAATTGACGTTGTCTCAGACAGTAAAGAATCCACTTGCAATGCAGGAGTCCTGGGTTCCATCCCTGGGTCAGGAAGATCCCTGAAGAAGGGAATGGCTACCTACTCCAGTATTCTTGCCTGGAGAATTCCATGAACAAAGGAGCCTGGCAGGCCACAGGCCATGGGGTTGCAAAGAGTTGGACATGACTGAGCGACTAACTTTGACTTTCACACTGTGTGAAACAGAACATGGAATTCAAGGATTCTTCCATCACCAAGCCAAGGGGAGAACTTACTATGCCTTTCTAGACATTAGGATAAGTTTTATAATTGATGATATTGAATACTTTAGAATCCATCGGTATGAATCTAGAAGAGCAAATGTAGAAAATTTACAGTTGTTGGGGATATAGGGTGGCTTCCATTTCAGAAGAACCTGAGGAATTTTCAGAATAGCCAGGAAGAATGCAAAGGGAAATTAAGTCAGAAGCTTAATTTGGAGTGTCCACCATGGAAGTAGTAAGAATGAACTTAGGGAAGAGCTCCCAGTAATATGGGAGCAGTCGTGGATTTTGCTGGCTCTGAAAGGGATTTGGTTGCATTCTGGTACCACTCATGAATATTGAAAACTTTAGAAGAGATTACTAATTACTAAAGGTATCCCTCGGGTTTGGGGTCAGATATGAGGGGGAAGCAGATCTAGGATTTTTGCTAATTTGGTCAAATAGAAACTTAGAGTTGATGTAATCTGGGACACCATTTTAGGGGAATATTTTTGAACTCTCAATCAGATTATCGCAGACATGTTGGGAGGTCTGGGATATTGATTCAATTCAACAAATCTTATTGGTTCTACTATCAAAATATATCCTGGATTAGGCCACAGGCCATGTGTAGCACTAAGTGCTATCCTAATACAGGCTGTTATCATCTCTTTCCTGAGTTGTTGCAATAGTCTTCTAATTTACTCCCCTGAGTTGTCATTGTCATTGTACTTTACCTCATTTTCTCTGTCTATTCACACAGTATGAACATTTTAATAAGAGAATGACCCTTTTAAATAAAAAGTAAGATGTCACTCCTCTCCTTAGAAATCTCCAAGAGCTTCCCATCTCTCTCTTAACAAAAGCAGCAAGTCCTACAATGTCCCACAAGGCCTTATGTCAGTTTCCTTGGTCACCACTCTCTCCCTTGTTTTTTGTTTGTTTTTTGTGTGTGTGTGTGTGTTACAACTATACTGGCTTCCTTGTTAGACCTCACCTGCTTCCATCTTTGGAGTCTTTGCTCTTGCTCTGTCTGAAAAAATTTTTTGTTTCCATCACTTTCTTCAGAATTATGCTCATATTTCACTGTACCTGGAAAAGTATTTCCTGATGACCCTATATTAAATAGCAGTCTTATATGCCCAGCACTCATTACTTTCTTTACTTTGCTATATTTTTTTCTTAGCATTTGTCATCATCTAACATATGATTTATGACCTAAATCAGATCTCTTACAAGTATACAGTGGAAGTGACAAATAGATTCAAAGGATTAGATCTGATAGACAGAGTGTCTGAGAACTATGAACAGAGGTTTGTGACATTGTACAGAAGGCAGTGATCAAGACCATCCCCAAGAAAGAGAAATGTAAAAAGGCAAAATGGTTGTCTGAGAAGGCCTTACACATAGCTGAGAAAAGAAGAGACGCCAAAGGTAAAGGAGAAAAGGAAAGATATACCCATCTGAATGCAGAGTTCCAAAGAATAGCAAGGAGAGATGAGAAAGCCTTCCTAAGTGATCAGTGCAGATCAGTGCAAAGAAACAGAGGAAAACAATAGAATGGGAGAGTCTAGAGATCTCTTCAAGACAATTAGAGATACCAAGGGAAAACATCATGCAAAGATGGGCACAATAAAAGACAGAAACAGTATGGACCAAACAAGCTGAAGATATTAAGAAGAGGTGGCAAGAATAACCCAGAAGAACTATACAAAAAAGATCTTCATGACTCAGATAAACCATGATGTTGTGATCACTCACCTAGAGTCAGACACTTGGAGTGTGAAGTCAGGTAGGCCTTAGGAAGGATCACTACAAGCACAACTACTGGAGGTGATGAAATTCCAATTGAGCTATTTCAAACCCTAAAAGATGATGGTGTTAAAGTGCAGCACTCAATATGCCAGCAAATTTGGAAAACTCAGCAGTGGCCACAGGACTGGAAAAGGTCAGTTTTCATTCCAATCCCAAAGAAAGGCAATGCCAAAGAATGCTCAAACTACCGCACAATTGCACTGTATCTCACACACTAGCAAAGTAATGCTCAAAATTCTCCACGCCAGGCTTCAACAGTAGGTGAACCGAGAAATTCCAGATGTTCAAGCTGGATTTAGAAAAGGCAGAGGAACCAGAGATCAAATTGCCAACATCTGTTGGATCATCAAAAAAGCAAGAGAGTTCCAGAAAAATATCTACTTCTGCTTTATTGATTATGCCAAAGCTTTGACTGTGTAGATCACAACAAACTGTAGAAAATTCTTTAAGAGATAGGAATACCAGACTACCTTACCTGCCTCCTCAGAAATCTGTATGCAGGTCAAGAAGCATCAGCTAGAACCAGACATGGAGCAACAAACTGTTCCAAATTGGAAAAGTAGTATCTCAAGGCTGTATATTGTCATCCTGTTTATTTAACTTCTATGCAGAGTACATCATGCGAAATCCTGGGCTGGATGAAGCACGAGCTGGAATCAAGATTGCCAGGAGAAGAAATATCAATAACCTCAGATATGCAGATGACACCACCTTTATGGCAGAAAACAAAGAGGAGCTAAAGTGCCCCTTGATGAAAGTGAAAGAGGTGAGTGAAAAAGTTGGCTTAAAATTCAACATTCAAAAAACTAAGATCATGGCATCCGGTCCCATCACTTCATGGCAAATAGATGGGGAAAAATGGAAACAGTGGCTGACTTTATTTTCTTTCCTCCAGAATCACTGCAGATGGTGACTCAGCCACAAAATTAAAAGATGCTTGCTCCTTGGAGGAAAACCTATGACCAACCCAACAGCACATTAAAAATCAGAGACATTACTTTGCCAACAAAAGTTCATCTAGTCTAAAGTATGGTTTTTCCAGTAGTCATGTATGGATGTGAGAGTTGGACTGGCGCTCAGCTTAAGAAAGCTGAGTGCTGAAGAACTGATGCTTTTGAACTGTGGCTTTGGAGAAGACTCTTGAGAGTCCCTTGGACTGCAGGGAGATCAAACCAGTCAATCCTAAAGGAAATCAGTCCTGAATATTCATTGGAAGGACTGATGCTGAAGCTGAAGCTTCAATACTTTGGCCACCTGATGTGAAGAACTGACTCCTTGGAAAAGACCCTGCTGCTGGGAGGGATTGCGGACAGGAGGAAAAGGGGATGACAGAGGATGAGATGGTTGGATGGCATCACCGACTCGATTGACGTGAATTTGAGCAAGGTCTGGGAGTTGGTGCTGGATGGACAGGGAAGCCTGACATGCTGCCATCCATGGGGTCACAAAGAGTCAGACACGACTGAACAACTGAACTGAACTGAACATTTTATTTATATCCTTGTTTATTTATTGTCTCTTTCCATTGGAAAGTTTATAAAAAAGTTTATAAAAATAAGTTTCTTTGTTTTAACACTTGAGTCCCTACCTTTTATAATAGTAGCTAGAACACAGAATGTGCCTCAATGATATTGACCATATGTAATAGTAATCGTTTATTTTAACAAAATTGGATCACATTGTACACAGCTATTTGTACCTTGCTATGTTTATTTAACGTGTGTTCATATTTTTCTAATAGATGTACAAGGCATTGTCTCATTTTTCTTAATTTCTGTATTAAATCCTATTGAAGAGATAGACTGTTTTCCTGCTTAGCATCTTCAAAATAATGGACTTTTTTTTTTTAATAATGGACTTTTAAACGATTTTCACATTTTGTTTTATGTACATTTCTATGACCAGTACTTTTCCATAGTTAGCTTGTATATGTTTATATATTTACTTAGAATAAAATCCTACAAGTAAAATTGCTAGGGCATGTCCTTTATTAAGGCTTTTGATACACATCATGAAATTGCCTTCCAGTGTACTGCTTTATATTTCTATTACCAGTACAGGTGCTAGTTAAAAGTGACATGATTGTTTGTTTTTATGTTTGTTGTTTGTTTTCATATTATTCAGTTTAAAATTATGTTGATATTAATGATATTTAAGATTTATTTATATTTTATTTATGATTTTTATTTCAGTTTTTTGGATATGCATTTTAAATTCTACTCATTTTCCTTTTGATGTGTTTATTTTTCATGTTTACTTATTTTAAATAAACTTTATATATTAAAGATGGCAAATTTTTGTCTTTATTATATATTGTTATTTTTTCCTTTTTGTTGTAACTTTAAATGTAATTGTTCTTGTTTTGCTTTATTTTTGCTATGTTGATCAGTCACTCAGTCGTGTCCAACTCTTTGTGACCCCGTGGACTGCAGCACGTCAGGCCTCCCTGTCCTTCACCATCTACCAGAGCATGCTCAAACTCATGTCCATTTTTGCTATATAAAAATTTTAAAGTTTAAGTGAAAGTGTTAGTCGCTTACTTGTGTCCAACTCTTTGGGACCCTATGGACTGTAGCCTGCCAGGCTCCTCTGTCCATTGAATTCTCCAGGCAAGAATACTGCAGTGGGTAGCCTTCCCTTCTCCAGGGGATCTTCCTGACCCAGGAAATGAACCCAGGGTCATTGTATTGCAGGCAGACTCTTTACCATCTGAACCACTAGGGAAGCACATAAAAGTTTTAAATTGATATGAAGTCAGATCTGTTAATATTTTCCTTAATATTGCCTGCTTTTGGTTTATTAAAAGGTCTTTCTTACTGAAACAGTGTAAGTTACTCAGAATATTTGTCACTTCTATTGGATTTTTGTACATTTGGATTTTTATTTTATGTAAAGTATGTTTAATTGACAAATATACTCCTAAATGATATACCATATTTTTCTAGTCACATTTGTCAAACCCACTCCATTCTGTGTTTGATCCTTGGGTCAGGAAGAAGCCACCTGCAATATGAGGAGACCCAGGTTCGATTCCTGGGTTGGGAAGATCCCCTGGAGAAGAAAATGGCAACCCACTCCAGTATTCTTGCCTGGGAAGTCCCCTGGACAGAGGAGCCTGGAGGGCTGGTTAATGGGGTTACAAAGAGTCGGACACAACTGAGAAGCTAACACTTTCACTTTACACTAGCCTTAGGAGTGTTAAAAACAAAACTCAACTTAGTGAATTTTAAAGATCTCTTTGGCTTTATTCAACGAATCATGTACTAGTCAGAGTCCAATCTAGTAGACAGAAGGGATCTCTGAAGAGCTATACAGTGAAGTAATTTCATAGACAGAGGGGAAAAGGAACAAGGAAGCTGAACTGGGCATGAAGCAGATCGGTTACTAAAAGCTTAATTTCCTTCTAGGGAATGGGTAGAATTTATCAGGCAGATTGCCTAATCCAAGCTGATCAGGCAATTCCTGATTGCATGGTGTTAGACTATTTTTGGGGAAAGCCAAACTATAACTGTCTCAGTTTTCTGTATAAGATTAGCATGAATGACTCAATTTAGGGCCTGTTTTTTTTTTTTCTAACGAAAATCAGTCCTGAATATTCATTGAAAGGACTGATGTTGAAGCTGAAACTCCAATACTTTGGCCACCTGATGCAAAGAACCGACTCATTTGAAAAGACCCTGATGCTAGGAGAGATTGAAGGTGGGAGGAGAAGGGGACAAGGGAGGATGAGATGGTTGGATGGCATCACCGACTCAATGGACATGAGTTTGAGTAAGCTCCGGGAGTTGGTGATGGACAGGGAAGCCTGCAGTCCATGGGGTCACAAGGAGTTGGGCACGACTGAGTGACTGACCTGAACTAAACTGATCAGTCTTGTTTTTAACAGAGCCTGTGACAATCTTCCTGCTTATTTAAAACACCACAGACTTTCAAGACAGAGCACTTTTCTAGTTTCCCTCCTTTGCAAACCTGGATGCACTTCTCCTCTGTTGGATTTGCAGGCTCATCAAAACTCATACAGACATGCATACAATAATTCATTATGGCACTGTTGTACAATGTTCCTCATCTACTTTGTCTCTCACTCTAAATGACCCCTTGGTTTCACTGGTCAGTTCATTTCAGTTCAGTCGCTCAGTTGAGTCCAACTCTTTGCAACCTCATGAACCGCAGAATGCTAGGCCTCCCTGTCCATCACCAACTCCCGGAGTCCACCCAAACCCATGTCCATTGAGTCGGTGATGCCTTCCAACCATTTCATACTCTCTCGTCCCTTTCTTGTCCTGCCCTCAATCTTTCCCAGCATCAGGGTCTTTTCAAATGAGTCAGCTCTTCACATCAGGTGGCCAAAGTACTGGAGTTTCAGCTTCAACATCAGTCCTACCAATGAACACCCAGGACTGATCTTCTTTAGAATGGTTGATCTCCTTGCAGTCCAAGGGACTTTAAGGAGTATTCTCCAACACCACAGTTCAAAAGCATCAGTTCTTCGGCTCTCAGCTGTCTTTATAGTCTAACTCTTACATCTATACATGACCGCTGGAAAAACCATAGCCTTGACTAGACAGACCTTTGTTGAGAGCCCAGAAAAATAAAGTCAGCCACTGTTTCCACTGTTTCCCCATCTATTTGCCATAAAGTGTTGGGACCGCATGCCATGATCTTAGTTTTCTGATGTTGAGCTTTAAGCCAATTTCTTCCTCTCCTCTTTCACTTTCATCAAGGGGCTCTTTAGTTCCTCTTCACTTTCTGCCATCAGGGTGGTGTCATCTGCATATCTGAGGTTATTGATATTTCTCCTGGCAATCTTGATTCCAGCTTGTGCTTCCTCCAGCCCAGCGTTTCTCATGATGTACTCTGGATAGAAGTTAAATAAGCACAATGACAATATACAACGTTGATGTACTCCTTTTCCTATTTGGAACCAGTCTGTTGTCCCATGTCCAGTTCTAACTGTTGCTTCCTGACCTGCATATAGGTTTCTCAAGAGGCAGGTCAGGTGATCTGGTATTCCCATCTCTTTCAGAATTGTCCACTGTTTATTGTGATCCACACAGTCAAAGGCTTTGGCATAGTCAATAAAGCAGAAATAGATGTTTTTCTGGAGCTCTCTTGCTTTTTCCATGATCCAGTGGAGGTTGGCAATTTGATCTCTGGTTCCTCTGCCTTTTCTAAAACCAGATTGAACATCTGGATGTTCATGGTTCATGTATTGCTGAGGCCTGGCTTGGAGAATTTTGAGCATTACTTTACTAGAGTGTAAGATGAGTGCAATTGTGCAGTAGTTTGAGCATTCTTTGGCATTGCCTTTCTTTGGGATTGGAATGAAAATTGACCTTTTCCAGTCCTGTGGCCACTGCTGAGTTTTCTAAATTTGCTGGCATATTGAGTGCAGCACTTTCAGAGCATCATCTTCCAGGATTAGAAATAGCTCAACTGGGATTCCATCACCTCCACTAGCTTTGTTCGTAGTGATGCTTTTAAGGCCCACTTGACTTCACGTCCTAGGATGTCTGGCTCTAGGTGAGTGATCACACCATCATGATTATCTGGGTTGTGAAGATCTTTTTTGTACAGTTCTTCTGGGTATTCTTGCCACCTCTTCTTAATATCTTCTGCTTCTGTTAGGTCCCTACCAGTTCTGTCCTTTATTGAGCCCATCTTTGCATGAAATTTTCCCTTGGTATGTCTAATTTTCTTGAAAAGATCTCTAGTCTTTCCCATTCTGTTGCTTTCATCTATTTCTTTGCATTGATTGCTGAGGAAGGCTTTCTTATCTCTCCTTGCTATTCTTGGATCTCTGCATTCCAATGGGTATATCTTTCCTTTTCTCCTTTGCTTTTCACTTCTCTTCTTTTCACAGCTTTTTGTAAGGCCTCCTCAGATAGCAATTTTGCTTTTTTGCATTTCTTTTTCTTGGGGATGGGCTTTATCCCTGTCTCCTGTACAATGTCATGAACCTCCGTCTATAGTTCATCAGGCACTCTGTCTATCAGATCTAGTCCCTTAAATCTATTTCTCACTTCCACTGTATAGTCATTAGGGATTTGTTTTAGGTCATACCTGAATGGTGTAGTGGTTTTCTTCATTTTCTTCAATTTCAGTCTGAATTTGGCAGTAAGGAGTTCATGATCTGAGCCACAGTCAGCTCCCGGTCTTGTTTTTGCTGACTGTATAGAACTTCTCCATTTGTGGCTGCAAAGAATATAATCAGTCTGATTTCAGTGTTGACCATCTGGTGATGTCCATGTGTAGAGTCTTCTCTTGTGTTGCTGGAAGAGGGTGTTTGCTATGACCAGTGCATTCTCTTTGCAGAACTCTATTAGCCTTTGCCCTGCTTCATTCTGTACTCCAAGGCCAAATTTGCCTGTTACTCCAAGTGTTTCTTGACTTCCTACTTTTGCATTCCAGTCCCCTATAACGAAAAGGCCATCTGGTCAATTTATATGTAAATTATTCTTTTGTCTATCAAGCACTGTATCAGAGTTCTATCTAAAAGGAAACTGCAACTTTGAATAATTTGGAATATGGGATTTATTCTAGGGGTTTGATTTCATGAAGCAGTATGACTATTGCCTCTGTGATTAGTGATGGGCCTAAGTCATAGGGGAAGAGAGATAAATGGGGAGGAAAGATAAATATGACATGGGGGAGGATAATCATAAACTAGAATTCATGAGGATGAACTATAGACTGTTGTGGTCTCTTACAGCCTCCAATTACCTGACTTTGATAATTCAGGTAATCTACAAAAGAAGCTGGTATCCTTGGTCACGATATTAAACTTCTACCTGGCTCATGAGTCAGTGAACATGAAGGAGGGGAGCTGGATGGGAATTGATGGAGTGGTCAACTGATCCACTGCCCCACATCTACAAGGTGAGTCAGTGAAACCCTCTGTGAGTTGAGATAGGTCCCTAATCAACTTCCTACATAGAAGAAGAATACAAAGAATATAGCTGCTGCTTCAGCTCTGCCCTCTAAATCTCACACAAAATATCTCTGTGGTTTACACTAACCTTGAACTATTAATAACACAAGGAAGGAAGTTCTAGAGAATGTAGTTTCAGTTTAAGTAGACACAGGACAGCTCCACTACAGTCTTGATTTTCAGCCCCATAAAACTATGGTGACCACATGATTTGCTTTTAAAATGGGGCACTTTAAAGAGTGAAAGATGATGGGGCAAATGCTAAAATCCTCACAGCAATCCAGGCCATCTATTTAGAACATATATACTCTAAACCTGCAAATTATCTACTTTAGACTGGTATTTCCTCCAAGTTCAGTTTTTGATGTTAGTCGAGTTTATTCTTAGCATCATGCTAAATTGTATTAAAAAGACACATTCCTGTGGCAACCAAAATTTCTTCCCTGGCCTTTACAATCTTCTGCCACGGTGGTCTCTATAATGTGCGTGTGTTCTTAGTCATTCAGCCGAGTCCAGTTCTTTGCAACCCTGTGGATAGTAGCTCTCCAGGCTCTTCTGGCCATAGTCATTCTCTAGGCAAGAATACTGGAGTGGGTTGCCACGCCCTCCTCCAGGTCTCTATAATAATGAGCTCTAAATATATTGTTTTCCTGTTTTCCATTTACTTCTGCTTTTTTCCTCCATGGAATCTTCTCAGTTTAAGTGAGAAGATTCTCCTCTGTCTAAGAAATTACTTCACTGTATAGCTCTTCAGCAGAGAAGGCAATGGCACCCCACTCCAGTACTCTTGCCTGGAAAATCCCATGGATGGAGGAGCCTGGAAGGCTGCAGGTCATGGGGTCGCTGAGGGTCGGACACCACTAAGCAACTTCACTTTCACTTTTCACTTTCATGCATTGGAGAAGGAAATGGCAACCCACTCCAGTGTTTTAGCCTGGAGAATCCCTGGGATGGGGGAGCCTGGTGGGCTGCCGTCTCTGGGATCGCACAGAGTTGGACACAACTGAAGCGACTCAGCAGCAGGAGCAGCATAGCTCTTCATAGATCCCTTCTGTCTACCAGATTGGACTCTGACTAGTACATGATTCATTGAATAAAGCCAAAGAGATCTTTAAAATTTCAGTTCAGTTCAGTTCAGTCGCTCAGTCGTGTTTGACTCTGAGACCTCATGAACCACAGCATGCCAGCCTCCCTGTACATCACCAACTCCCAGAGTCCACCCAAACCCATGTCTACTGAGTCGGTGATGCCATCCAAAGATCTCATCCTCTCCTTCCATCTCCTCATCTCTGATCTTCCTTACACCTTCAATTTTCCTGTGTTGACTGTTATGCTCTACAGGGTTCTGTGTCAGCATCTCATTTCACTTTGAGACTTTAAACTCCTAGAGCATGGAATCTAACTATTTTGTTTGGTC
This sequence comes from Bos indicus x Bos taurus, assembly GCF_003369695.1. NCBI lineage: Eukaryota > Metazoa > Chordata > Mammalia > Artiodactyla > Bovidae > Bos > Bos indicus x Bos taurus. Next base: position 37,834,395 of record NC_040090.1, read on the forward strand.
CTGCTTCTTGAACACCACTGGGCATGGTGAAAAAGGTGAAGAAATAAGAGTATGAAATAATGGGTTGAACCCATGCCAGGCTTTAATATCTCTGGCAGTTCTGCCCTGTTGTCTCCAAAGGAGACCATTTCATCAAACCTCTACCACATGTTCCAGTCCCAGGTAAGAGCACTGGAAATAACATAGCTTGAAAGGTTACCTCAAGGTTACACTGCGAGCGCACGCCAGTATCATTTGTTTGCAGCATCCCTCCCTCCCTCCCCACAGCGCGACTGAACAAGTGAGCCTAAAAAAAAAAAAAAAAAAGTGTCCTCCACCCTCCCCTTTGTGTCAGGGCGGAAACCAGACACTGAAGAGACCAGCAAACAGAAGAAGCTATAACAGAGGGAAACGCCTTGGAAGCTACAGGCAATAGATTAAAACCCCGTCGTTACTGCGGACTACATAGGAAGGGGCCTATAGATCTTGAGAAATATAAGTCGGACCAAGGAGCTAGCCAAAAATAAACTGAAACCACAATACTCACAACAAAACCAGAGAAAGTCCTAGATATATTTTTACTATTTTTACGATCATTCTTTCTTTCTTTTCTTTTTTTTAAAAATTTTAAGTCCTCTATTGTTCCTTCAATTATCATTTTTATAACCTATTACTTTGCAAAAAAAAAACCAACCCTATTTTTTTCTTCTTCAGCAAACTTCATATATATATATTTTATAATTTTTTGATCTTGTTTTTTTCTTTTTTCTTTTCTTTAACATTGTATTTTTGAAACTCCAAACTCTACTGCAGATTTTTAATTTTAGCTTTTTGGTATATGTTATCAATTTTGTACCTATAGTTTTTTTAATAATTTCTGTGACTTTTTTTTTCTTTCTTCTGTTTCTTTCTCTTCTTCTTTTATATAACATTGTATACCTGAAATTCCAAACTCTACTCTAGATTTTTAATTTATGCTTTTTGATATTTGATATCAATTTTGTACCTGTATTTTCTTGATAATTTCTGCGACATTGTTTGTTCTTGTTTGTTTGTTTTCTCTCTTCATTTTTCTTCTTCCTTTTTTTTTAACATTGTATTTTTGAAATTCCAAACTCTACTCTAGATTTTTAATTTTTGCTTTTTGGTATTAGTTATCAATTTTGTACCTGTATTTTCTTTATAAGTTTCACGACCTTGTTTGTTTTTCTTTGTTCGTTTTTTCTCTCTTTCTTTTCCTTCTTCTTTTCTTTAACATTGTATTTTTGAAATTCCAAACTCTACTCTAGATTTTTAATTTTTGCTTTTATGTATTTGTTACCAATTTTGTACCTTTAAGAACCCAATCTTCAGGACCCATTTTTCACTAGGGAGCGAGATTACTGGCTTGACGGCTGTCTCTCCCTTTGGACTCTCCTATTTCTCCACCAGGTCGCCTGTGTCTCCTCCCTAACCCCTCTCTACTCTACCCAACTCTGTGAATTTCTGTGTGTTCCAGACGGTGGAGAATACTTAGGGAACTGACTACTGGCTGGATCTGTCTCCCCCCTTTTCATTCCCCCCTTTTATCCTTCTGGCCACCTCTGTCTCCTTCCTCCTTCTTCTCTTCTCTGTATAACTCCGTGAACATCTCTGAGCAGTCCAGTTGTGGAGTGCACATAAGGAAGTGACTACTGGCTAGCCCACTCTCTCCACTATTGATTCCACCTCATCTCATTTGGGTCACCTCTAACTCCCTCCTCCCTCTTCTCTTCTCCATGTAACGCTGTGAACCTCTCTGAGTGACCCTCACAGTAGAGAAACTTTTCATCTTTAACGTAGATGTTTTATCAGTGGTGCTGTATAGAAGGAGAAGTTTTGAAACTACTGTAAAAATAAGACCCATAACTGGAAGCAGGAGGCTTAAGTCCAAACCCTGACTCCAGGGAACTCCTGACTCCAAGGAACATTAATTGACAGGAGCTCATCAAATGCCTCCATACCGACACTGAAACCAAGCACCACACAAGGGCCAACAAGTTCCAGGGCAAGACACTCCAAGCAAATTCTCCAGCAACAAAGGAACACAGCCCTGAGCTTCAAGATGCAGGCTGCCCAAAGTCACCCCAAAACCATAGACATCTCATAACTCATTACTGGACATTTCCTTGCACTCCAGAGAGAAGAAATACAGCTCCACTCACCAGAACACTGACACAAACTTCCCTAACCAAGAAACCTTGACAAGCCACCTGTACAAACCCACACACAGTGAGGAAATGCCACAATAAAGAGAACTCCACAAACTGCCAGAATACAGAAAGGACACCCCAAACTTAGCAATTTAAACAAGATGAAGATACAGAGGAATACCCAGCAGATAAAGGAACAGGATAAATGCCCACCAAACCAAACAAAAGAGGAAGAGATAGGGAATCTACCTGATAAAGAATTACGAATAATGATAGTGAAATTGATTCACAATCTTGAAATTAAAATGGAATCACAGATAAATAGCCTGGAGACAAGGATTGAGAAGATGCAAGAAAGGTTTAACAAGGGCCTAGAAGAAATAAAAAAGAGTCAATATATAATGAATAATGCAATAAGTGAAATTAAAAACACTCTGGAGGCAATAAATAGTAGAATAACAGAGGCAGAAGATAGGATTAGTGAATTAGAAGATAGAATGGTAGAAATAGATGAATCAGAGAGGATAAAAGAAAAACGAATTAAAAGAAATGAGGACAATCTCAGAGACCTCCAAGACAATATTAAACGCTACAACATTCGAATCATAGGGGTCCCAGAAGAAGAAGACAAAAAGAAAGACCATGAGAAAATACTTGAGGAGATGATAGTTGAAAACTTCCCTAAAATGGGGAAGGAAATAATCACCCAAGTCCAAGAAACCCAGAGAGTCCCAAACAGGATAAACCCAATGCGAAACACCCCAAGACACATATTAATCAAATTAACAAAGATCAAACACAAAGAACAAATATTAAAAGCAGCAAGGGAAAACCAACAAATAACACACAAGGGAATTCCCATAAGGATAACAGCCGATCTTTCAATAGAAACTCTTCAAGCCAGGAGGGAATGGCAAGACATACTTAAAGTGATGAAAGAAAATAACCTACAGCCCAGATTATTGTACCCAGCAAGGATCTCATTCAAGTATGAAGGAGAAATCAAAAGCTTTTCAGACAAGCAAAAGCTGAGAGAATTCTGCACCACCAAACCAGCTCTCCAACAAATACTAAAGGATATTCTCTAGACAGAAAACACAAAAACGGGGTATAAATTTGAACCCAAAACAATAAAGTAAATGGCAATGGGATCATACTTATCAGTAATTACCTTAAACGTAAATGGGTTAAATGCCCCAACCAAAAGACAAAGACTGGCTGAATGGATACAAAAACAAGACCCCTACATATGTTGTCTACAAGAGACCCACCTCAAAACAGGGGACACATACAGACTGAAAGTGAAGGGCTGGAAAAAGATTTTCCATGCAAATAGGGACCAAAAGAAAGCAGGAGTAGCAATACTCATATCAGATAAAATAGACTTTAAAACAAAGGCTGTGAAAAGAGACAAAGATGGTCACTACATAATGATCAAAGGATCAATCCAAGAAGAAGATATAACAATTATAAATATATATGCACCCAACACGGGCGCACCGCAGTTTGTAAGACAAATGCTAACAAGTATGAAAGGAGACATTAACAATAACACAATAATAGTGGGAGACTTTAATACCCCATTCACACCTATGGATAGATCAACTAAACAGAAAATTAACAAGGAAACACAAACTTTAAACAGTACAATAGACCAGTTAGACCTAATTGATATCTATAGGACATTTCATCCCAAAACAATGAATTTCACCTTTTTCTCAAGCGCACATGGAACCTGCTCCAGGATAGATCAATCCTGGGCCATAAAGCTAGCCTTGGTAAATTCAAAAAAATAGAAATCATTCCAAGCATCTTTTCTGACCACAATGCAGTAAGATTACACCTCAATTACAGGAGAAAAACTATTAAAAATTCCAACATATGGAGGCTGAAAAACACGCTGCTGAATAACCAACAAATCACAGAAGAAATCAAAAAAGAAATCAAAATTTGCATAGAAACGAATGAAAATGAAAACACAACAACCGAAAACCTGTGGGACACGGTAAAAGCAGTCCTAAGGGGAAAGTTCATAGCAATACAGGCACACCTCAAGAAACAAGAAAAAAGTCAAATAAATAACCTAACTCTACACCTAAAGCAACTAGAAAAGGAAGAAATGAAGAACCCCGGGGTTAGTAGAAGGAAAGAAATCTTAAAAATTAGAGCAGAAATAAATGCAAAAGAAACAAAAGAGACCATAGCAAAAATCAACAAAACCAAAAGCTGGTTCTTTGAAAGGATAAATAAAATTGACAAACCATTAGCCAGACTCATCAAGAAACAAAGGGAGAAAACTCAAATCAATAAAATTAGAAACGAAAATGGGGAGATCACAACAGACAACACAGAAATACAAAGGATCATAAGAGACTACTATCAACAATTATATGCCAATAAAATGGACAACATGGAAGAAATGGACAAATTCTTAGAAAAGTACAACTTTCCAAAACTCGACCAGGAAGAAATAGAAAATCTTAACAGACCCATCACAAGCACAGAAATTGAAACTGTAATAAAAATCTTCCAGCAAACAAAAGCCCAGGTCCAGACGGCTTCACAGCTGAATTCTACCAAAAATTTAGAGAAGAGCTAACACCTATCCTGCTCAAACTCTTCCAGAAAATTGCAGAGGAAGGCAAACTTCCAAACTCATGCTATGAGGCCACCATCACCCTAATACCAAAACCTGACAAAGATGCCACAAAAAAAGAAAACTACAGGCCGATATCACTGATGAACATAGATGCAAAAATCCTTAACAAAATTCTAGCAATCAGAATCCAACAACACATTAAAAAGATCATACACCATGACCAAGTGGGCTGTATCCCAGGGATGCAAGGATTCTTCAATATCCGCAAATCAATCAATGTCATACACCACATTAACAAATTGAAAAATAAAAACCATATGATTATCTCAATAGATGCAGAGAAAGCCTTTGACAAAATTCAACATCCATTTATGATAAAAACTCTCCAGAAAGCAGGAATAGAAGGAACTTACCTCAACATAATAAAAGCTATATACGACAAACCCACAGCAAACATTATCCTCAATGGTGAAAAATTGAAAGCATTTCCTCTAAAGTCTTGTTCCTCAGGAACAAGACAAGGGTGCCCACTTTCACCATTACTATTCAACATAGTTTTGGAAGTTTTGGCCACAGCAATCAGAGCAGAAAAAGAAATAAAAGGAATCCAAATGGGAAAAGAAGAAGTAAAACTCTGACTGTTTGCAGATGACATGATCCTCTACATAGAAAACCCTAAAGACTCCACCAGAAAATTACTAGAACTAATCAATGACTATAGTAAAGTTGCAGGATATAAAATCAACACACAGAAATCCCTTGCATTCCTATACACTAATAATGAGAAAACAGAAAGAGAAATTAAGGAAACAATTCCATTCACCATTGCAACAGAAAGAATAAAATACTTAGGAATATATCTACCTAAAGAAACTAAAGACCTATATATAGAAAACTATAAAACACTGGTGAAAGAAATCAAAGAGGACACTAATAGATGGAGAAATATACCATGTTCATGGATTGGAAGAATCAATATAGTGAAAATGAGTATACTACCCAAAGCAATTTATAGATTCAATGCAATCCCTATCAAGCTACCAACAGTATTCTTCACAGAGCTAGAACAAATAATTTCACAATTTGTATGGAAATACAAAAAACCTCGAATAGCCAAAGCGATCTTGAGAAAGAAGAATGGAACTGGAGGAATCAACCTACCTGACTTCAGGCTCTACTACAAAGCCACAGTTATGAAGACAGTATGGTACTGGCACAAAGACAGAAATATAGATCAATGGAACAAAATAGAAAGCCCAGAGATAAATCCACGCACATATGGATACCTTATCTTTGACAAAGGAGGCAAGAATATACAATGGATTAAAGACAATCTCTTTAACAAGTGGTGCTGGGAAAACTGGTCAACCACTTGTAAAAGAATGAAACTAGAACACTTTCTAACACCATACACAAAAATAAACTCAAAATGGATTAAAGATCTAAACATAAGACCAGAAACTATAAAACTCCCAGAGGAGAACATAGGCAAAACACTCTCCGACATACATCACAGCAGGATCCTCTATGACCCACCTCCCAGAATATTGGAAATAAAAGCAAAAATAAACAAATGGGACCTAATTAACCTTAAAAGCTTCTGCACATCAAAGGAAACTATCAGCAAGGTGAAAAGACAGCCTTCAGAATGGGAGAAAATAATAGCAAATGAAGCAATGGACAAACAACTAATCTCAAAAATATACAAGCAACTCCTACAGCTCAACTCCAGAAAAATAAATGACCCAATCAAAAAATGGGCCAAAGAACTAAATAGACATTTCTCCAAAGAAGACATACAGATGGCTAACAAACACATGAAAAGATGCTCAACATCACTCATTATCAGAGAAATGCAAATCAAAACCAAAATGGGGTACCATCTCACACCAGTCAGAATGGCTGCAATCCAAAAGTCTACAAATAATAAATGCTGGAGAGGGTGTGGAGAAAAGGGAACCCTCTTACACTGTTGGTGGGAATGCAAAGTAGTACAGCCACTATGGAGAACAGTGTGGAGATTCCTTTAAAAACTGGAAATAGAACTGCCTTATGATCCAGCAATCCCACTGCTGGGCATACACACTGAGGAAACCAGAAGGGAAAGAGACACGTGTACCCCAATGTTCATCGCAGCACTGTTTATAATAGCCAGGACATAGAAGCAACCTAGATGTCCATCAGCAGATGAATGGATAAGAAAGCTGTTGTACATGTACACAATGGAGTATTTCTCAGCCATTAAAAAGAATACATTTAAATCAGTTCTAATGAGGTGGATGAAACTGGAGCCTATTATACAGAGTGAAGTAAACCAGAAGGAAAAACACCAATACAGTATACTAACGCATATATATGGAATTTAGAAAGATGGTAACAATAACCCTGTGTGCAAGACAGCAAAAGAGACACTGATGTATAGAACAGTCTTATGGACTCTGTGGGAGAGGGAGAGGGTGGGAAGATTTGGGAGAATGGCATTGAAACTTGTAAAATATCATGTATGAAACGAGTTGGCAGTCCAGGTTTGATGCACGATACTGGATGCTTGGGGCTAGTGCACTGGGACGACCCAGAGGGATGGTATGGGGAGGGAGGAGGGAGGAGGGTTCAGGATGGGGAACACATGTATACCTGTGGCGGATTCATTTTGATATTTGGCAAAACTAATAAAATTATGTAAAGTTTAAAAATAAAATAAAATTAAAAAAAAGAAAGTAAAATACCAAAAAAAATTTTTTTAGATTTTAATTCGAGGATAATTACAATATTGTGTTGATCTCTGCCATACATCAACATGAATCAGTCAAACGTATTCCCCTCCCTCCTGAACCTCCCTCTCACCCATATGTCCCATATGTCCCCTCCCTGTTGAATCTCCCTCCCACCTCCTGTACTCTTTTAAAGTTTCATGGAAACTTTGTCAGGTTTTTGGCTATACTTTCATTGAGTTTAGAAATTCATTTTGGGGAAAATGACCATTTTCTGTTATTGCAACTTCTCTTCCACAAATGTGGTTAGCTCATATTATTTTGATGTTTATGTGTGTCAGTAAAGTTTCATAATTTTCTTTAGCAGATTGACTCTAAGGACTTTTTGATAACACTAATAGCATGATTTTTTCACAGCCTATGTATTTTTATTTTATTTTTGTAGCATAACATATTTGTTTTGTTTTTTCATTTCATATTGGAGTAAAAAAGCTAGGTGAAGAATATATAAGCTCCTCAAGTGTTTATCCCAGTTCATAAAGTAGCAGAAATTCCTTACCCCAAAGGACATCAGTCAGTGTTTTGGAAGTTTTTGTAGGCCAACTTAAAATTAGTAAAAAATTCTTCTCTTTTACTTTCTAAATATAGAACAGGGTTGTTGGCTGTCTTGAATGCAATGCACATCTTTTTAAAATGGTTTGCTGCCTCTTTCAGTAGCTCTAGAGCAAGTTCTAGTTTAAATCTGTTTGTCAGCATAAATCTGACTCCTTGAGATGCAGCCTCAGCTTCAGTATGGATCACTTGCAGAATTTCATGGAAGTAACTAGAACTGTAACCTTCATTCTGTTGTTCTCTTTTGTGTATGATGTCTTGAACCAGTTTCACAATTTGAGCTGTTGTCTTCTTTATGATATCTTTTTCAAACTCTTCCTCAGAGGGCCCATATACTGGGAACTCTTGAGGGGTGATAACATGTTTAGAATAATTGATAGAAAATGTTTTCTTTGTACCACGATACTGAATTTTGTTCACAATATTGGGGTGCTGTTTAAAATGCTCCAGGAGAACATTCTCTAACTCAATATCAATATCAGGCCCCTCAGCAGATGCAAGTGTGGGAAGCAACAAAATGGAGATGTTCTCTGACCAGATCTTGTTGAACATATCTCTCAGTTCCTTATCATGTAATTCTTTCCTACAGGGGGACTTAGCCATCCCTCTGATTTTTTCTAATAACTTATGTTCCAGTTTTACTCTTTGCTCCTTGAAAAGGTCTTGTATTTTCTTTCCACTAATTAGAGCCTCACATTTTCTCATGGTTTCTACTATAAGATCCTCTTTAAGATTCTTCAAATCATCTTTAAATATTCCTTTCCTCTGAGACAAGATATTTCTATCTCTATCTTCTCGAAAATATCTTTCAAGTTCTTGCTTAATGGCTTCATGTTTTTGCACAACTTGATTCTCAATTGAACTTCCCTTGATCTCTTTAACTTCTCCTTTCTGAATCTGGTTAGTCAGCTGATTCTGCAAGTCCAGCACATGACTTCTGAGCTCCCAGGTCCAGCTCCTGTACACAGTCTCCAGTTTATTCATAGCCATGACCTCCCGAGTGTTCTTGAACCTGAAAATGAAGTTCTCATTCACTAAGGCCTTCCATAAATCCCGTACCCTGACTTTAAGTTCTGATATCTTCAAAATACTTCCTCTGGATTCTTCTTTGGCATGCTTAAGAATCCTGCTTTTCAGCTCCTGAACATTGTGGCTATAGCAGGGATTAGGAGGGGCCATTGGGGGAGACCCTTCCCAGAGGTGAGCAAAGTAATAGATGTGGTTCTTGACATCAAACTTAATGACATCACTGAAGTGACACACCCCTGAGCACTGTTCATGTTTGGCTGCTGCGATTGTCATTTCATCCAATATCTCTTGCAGCCACCTTTGCCTTTCCATACTTTGATCTGTATCTATAATTTCTTCTATGTTGTGATGAACAAATAGGCATCTTGGTGAGATATTCAGTTGTTTCATCCTGAGAAAGGCATGGAGAGCTATTTGCAGAATATCTTGTATTTCTGAAAGATCCTTTCCCAAAATATTGATTAGAGTTAAGTTTCCAAGTCCAATAACGAAGGTTGCCAACTCATTTTCCTCATTTTGTGCTTTGTTCATGAGCTCTGAGACTTGCAGTCCTTCTGTGTCCACAACAAGCATAAAATCAAAGCCCAGCTGTTCTCTGAGCATCTCGTCTACTTTCAGAAGATGCATGTAGGCACCCCGAGTATGTCTTCCAGCACTAAGGCTCAACTGCAGCCCAAACATTGCATTCAGCAGAGTAGACTTTCCTGAGTTCTGCAAGCCAAGGACAGAAAGAACAAACACACGTTTGTCTCCAAGTTTTTCAGAGACCTTGTCAAAAACAGCTGCCACCCACCTCAGGGGCACATATGAAGCATCCCCATCCATCAGTTCAATGGGAGCCCCGGATATCATCAGGTCAGCAGCCATTTGGGGAAGGGAAAGAAACAGTGTATTTGTTTGGGAGGAAGCTTCTTCCAAAGCTTCATAGATCTGACCCAGCTCTCTTAAGAGGTGCTCAATTCCCAGGGTGGAATCACTGATTTCTTTGGAAACAGCTTCTAGCTCAGCCTCCCAGCATCTGAGGGAGTCTCTCTTTGACTGCTTCTGCTTTTCTGTTCGTACTTGAGCCAACAAAGAACTGTGCCTCTGGTGGAGCTTCTCTAACTCTGTTGTGGTTAGTTGGTCCATTGACATACTCAGCACCTGCAGAAAGTAGAGCTCTGTGTGGGTCTCCAGGTGGGACTGCAGGCTTTCAAGCAGGGACTTCATCAGGTCGTTAAGGTTAATGACTTTGTGATACTGTTCACAGCGTATCTTGAGCTTTTCCTTCTCAATTTCATTCTTGTATTGTTCAATGCTCTTGTTTCCTTTTTCTTGCAGCTGATGGAGTTCTTTATCCTTCTTACACCAGTCACGCCATAGACCTCCTTGGAGAGGTAGTAACTTCCCCTTTATCTCAGATAATTTTACTTTTCTCAAGATGTCCATAAGGATGTTTGCTTTTTTCCCTGCTTCTTGGCAATCTCTTTGGTCCTCATCAATAATAAACTCATACTTCCTTGCCATGTTGGCCCAGTTACTCAGACTATAAGGAGATCCAGATTTCTTCAACAGCTCTGCTAATGTAGCTGCAATTTTATCAGCTAATTCTATCTTATTTAGATTCTTAATTCCAATTCTCACTTTGTGAGCATAATTCTTATCCATAATATTTTCTGCATTTTCAAACAAACAGATGAGAGGTTTGGGTGAATTCCAAAATTCAAGTAGAAGGGAGCTATTCATTATGTCAAAATCAGAAGTTGCCAGGAGGATAACAGTGACCGAGGAGACCTCCTGCAGGAACTTTACCTGCCTCTCATGTATTTCAGCGTTTCCATGGAGATTGGTGAAGGCAATACAATTTTCAAATCTGTCCTCAGCTCTCCCACCTGGACAGAACCAGCAGATTTCCACCATACCATCTACCAATAGACATCTATTATTGTCTTCCCTAGAATGATGGAGGAAAAAATGGTCATGTTTGCTTTTACTCAGGAGTGAATTCAAAATCTGTGATTTGGAAGTAGAGGCATAATTTCCAATTCTTATGAAAGATACAGTGTGTATAGGTTGCCAACTGATCAGCTGGTTGTTATAACTCCTAATCTTTTTCTCCCATCCTATTTTTTCCACCTCTCTCCAGCTTCTCCTGATTTGCCTCAGAGACCAAAGAGGGAATTCAATTTGGAAATTGCAAGGATTTGGCACCAAAAGTGGGAGAGCAAATTGACAAATGGAAAGTTTGGTTAAAATATACTGTCTTGTAAAGTGATCTGCACAGTGAAAAATTGCCATCTGTATGTCCATTGGGTGGATGCAAGTTGGTACTGTAGTTGATTGTGTTTCCTTGACAATAAAAAAGTCCTCAAATGATTTTTCTATTTCTGTGGTTCTCAGTGTCTGGGACACAGTAGGTATTCTGTCTATATTACCTCTGTAAACTTGATATCGCAAATGACAATCTAATACCAAAAGTTTCTCCAGAAAACACAATGGCAGCTCCTCCTCAGTTCTTGGTTGAGTGCCATGGAGGAAGGTCTTATTTATCAAAAGAGAATTTACTTTGGTCATCTTTTTGGGATAATAACTTTCTAGATTAAGCCGCTTGATCAAGTCAGGAAAGTGTTGATTTTGGATTGTTTCTTCCTTATTATTGACTAGTTGAGTGTCTCTGTGAGAAGAAGCAGTTTCATTGGGTGTTTTCTTTGACTTAGTTTGGAAGATATTCTTAAATCTCTAGAAAGAAAAAAAGACAATGATAATGGCTGTTATTTTTCTATATCAAAGGGGTTTCATTGTTTATCATTTATGAATACATGCATATATTCTTTCCAAAAATAAATTGAGTCATTTTATGTGTGAGGCAATAGTATGACCAAGGAATGAAGTATAAAACAGGGTCATGCCTTGGAGGGCTTAAAACTTACCAATAAAGTTTGAGAGAGATGAATAAGTAAGTAGTTAATTATATGGCCCACAATACAAGTCTGAGGCCATAAATGGTATAAAGTTCAAAGTGTACTGGCAACACGTTTGAAGAAGTGATTAGATTTTCTTGAGAAGCAAAATGAGGAAAAGCTTTACCAAACTGATGTAACATATAATCATGAAAAGAACATAGGTGGAAAATAAAATTTGAAAATAAATAGAAGGGAACCTACCACAATGTAGGTATTGTGTTGACTGTTTTGCAAGCTATTAATATATTACTGAATGAATGGGATTTTATCACACAAAGGACTAAGTGGGTAGGGGCATTCTAGAAAAAGAGAACAAAAAAGCCAAACCAAATATTGTAAAAGTTGGATATGCTTAGGAAATAGAAAGTAATCTAGTATATATATGGACAGAAGCAGAAAATGAGTTTAGTGAGAGAAACTGAAAAGAAAATGAATTGGTTTTTATTTAGTGACCATCAATTTTCATAATGCCCGTATTATTATTATTTCCATTTTGGAGAAGAGTAACTCATAAAAATTAAGCAATGTGCTTGAGAATGAGCAACAGAGACAGGAGTCACAGCCAGATTTCTCTGGGATCTTTCTTTTCTCCAAAACACCTTGGAGACATTTGGTGCTAACATGGAACAACCATGCCATGCTATAAGATCTGGAAACCAGCAAACCTCTGAGATTCTGAGCATCCTTTGGTCTAGACACTCCACTCAATTTCAGGGCAAAAATATCTTCCCCAGGGCAAATTACAAACCTTTGACATCGTTAGTTGCCATTTATCTTCATCCAGTCCTGCTTTATTCTCCTGCTTCCTCTTATTTGTCTTTTTTGCAACTTTTTCAGTGGAAGATCCAGCTTTGGAGGGAAAATAGTGTTCATTATTCTCACCATTAGTAAAGCATGGAGTCAGAATTGTAGTGTTGCTGAAGCTTAGCACCTTCCCCACTTACAATCACTAGCTTGGTGCCAGCAGCTTAACATCAATAAGTTCAACATTAGCATCTGTTTCCCAGGAATGACCCAAGAAAAGATATAGGTATTTTATGTTATAGGAATGATTAGGAAATAAGAATAACCATCTCATAGAATGAGAGGTCTTGGGTATAAAAATAACACAGAAAAAATAGTGGTCAAACAAGGAGGATGAGTCAAAGTAACTAGGCTATTGCTGACAAATAGAGTGTTATTTATACAGAAATCTCAGCCATAGCACATGGGGGATTGTCGGAGAGTCTTGTGATGGCTCTTAATAATTATATTGTCTTCCTCCCCATACTTTTAAGTTTACTGAGAAAGGAAATCAAAGTAACGTTGTTAAAGAGACTTCCCTAAGGATATCAATTTTTTTCTTTTTTTTTAGAAATGATGCTTTTAAGCAAATGTTTCTCTTATATTATTACCAAAATATTGAGCATCCAGTTTATTAGCACCTCATATTTCTAAGCTTCTCACTGATTATTCCTGAATCTCCTAACTCACCTCTAATGATGGTCCATGTGATAATCACTCCTTGGTAAAAAATGAGATTCAGGCTGATTCAAATTAAGGTTTAGTTGAGAATAAGGTTAGTAGCTAGCTAATGACCTACTTATAGCTAAGTAGGAAATCAGCCTGTAGTCAAGACTGTGAAATTTCACCTTCACCATTGTGGAACTAAAGGGCACTGGTATTCATATCTAAAAGGCCTTTAAAGTGTCTAGCACAAGAAATGGGGAAAGAAATTTCTACTTCGTGATAAATTTTGTAACACTAACCTTAAAATCATCTGGGACAGGGATGGGGTGCTGAACAGACCACCGACAAAAGAATGATAATGAGGTTGGCATCAGACTCACCATCAGTAAGTAACAAAGACAATTATGTCATCCTTTCCAAATAATGATGTAAAAGGATTTTTAACCTAGAACCCTAACTCCATCCCAGTTACTCTTCAAGTTTGAGAATAAAGTTATTTTCAAAAAACTAACAACCTAGAAAGTTTGCTGTCCATATACCCTTTATTAGGTGGGCTCCAGAGGAAATTATCTAAGAAATAAATGGAAGAATAGAGGACTTCCTTCACTTGGTAGGATACTGGAGATATTGGAAGAATATAAGGATGTGATCACGATGCACATGCAAAACAATATGACTATGAGATTGTTTCCATGAAGCAAAAAATAAAAAACTGAACTCCATTTGATTCTGTTATGAATAAAATTTACATATGTATAATAGTATAAATTGTTGACATTCAACTTTTGGAAACAAGCTATAAATTTAAAAATGCAAGATTTTTATTATGATTCAAGCAAGAAATAAAAATTTTTCAGCTTTGACCATGTAAAAGTATTTTAGGGAATTTCAAAGTAGTGCCTTTTATAATGGAACAAAATAAAAAGTTTAAAAAATAAAATTCAAATGTAGCCTGTATATAAATTAAAAAATATTGCTATTGGGAAGACAGTAGGTGGGGAAGCAAGCAGTGGCATAACTGAGCAAAAAGCTTACCTCCTAATGGTAGGATAACAATGAATAATATTGATAGTGATGTTGATAATGATAAAATGATTGAACTAGTAGACCTAATATTGATAAACTTATGGAAGAGGGGTAAAAGCATGATATTCAGAGACATGTCAGTTACCACCAAAAGAAACATTGAATTCTAAGGGGTTATTTTGTGAGAGAAGGGTCAAGGTAATGTTCTATATGCTTTAATTTTTACTGTATTCATGAATTATTTTATTAAATAAATTGAAAATTTGTTTAATATATATTTAAATATTTTTGAAGTGTTAACACTCTCCCTTACAAATTAAAATTTAGAAAGTGCTTCATGCTGTTGAAAGTGCAGTAAGAGGGGGCATGCTTATACACTCTATATGACCAAGTCAATATAGTAGTTCTAAAAAATTATTTGGAAATAATTGTATGAATATAAGTACATATTTATATTTGGGACCCCAGGGTCCCTCTTGGCCACATAGCCACCCACTTTGGTATTCCTGCCAGGAAAATCCCATAACAGAGAATCCTGGTGGGCTACAGCCCCTGGGGTCCCAAATACATATGTATTTATATTCATACTCTTTGACTCATGTATTTTAATTTAAGGAATTTAAGGGACTGAAATAAAATGAGCACCAAAATCTATTACTAAGATGATTTTCACAACATTATTCATAATGTTCATATTTTAGAAACAATATTTTAAATGGCATTTTGGCAAAATTATTTACAGAGCACCAACAGGATGGGATAATAAAATAGTTTAAAATAGTACTTAAGAGTTGATGTTTATTGCTTTGGGAAAAGCTTATTATATGTTTTAAGCTCCCCCAAATTTCTGATGTTATAGAACTGTATATAGAGTATAATCTAGGTGAAAAAAATTAATCCCAGTGAAGATACCATAGACACATTGTTTGTTGTATTAGTCTCTTGGTAGGGATATTACTGATGTTTTTTCTTTTTTCAAATTCTTCTCTGTTTATTGAGCACAAATTATCATTATAGTTAAAAAAGGAAACAACAATATGATCAATAAGAACTGAGGGGAAAACACACAGTGAATTTAGGTGAAAAGGCTAGTACTTCCAGTTGAGGTAGAAACAGGAATGGTTACAGTGGTAGCATTTCAGTTGGAGCTTGAATAATGGGTAGGAATTAAGACTATGATGATCATAGCCAAGTGGCATGGGCTCACTAAAAGACTGAGACTTCATCATTGGACTATAGACTACATCTTCTTCCTCCCTACCTTACCACCATTAGTAAATTTCCTGAATAATAATAATATTCCTATAATAATAGGGGAATATACTTGAGAAGACTGCGTATCTCAGACTTAAGAAGTTTCCGTGAAAACTCAAATACAACGAGTATAAAAAACAAGGACATTGAAGGAAGTTTTAGTCTTTGATACCAGAGTAAATAGCAAAGCCTAACTCCTAGCCAGATAAATATAGAACTTGACTTTAAAGGCTTATCTACCTCAGTTTCTTTTGAGTTTCAATAAAAAGTTACAAGGCATGGTAAAAAGCAAACAAACCAAAACCCCCACAGTTTGAAGAGACAGAATAAGCATCAGAATCAAACTCAGGTATGGCTAAGATGTTGGAAAGATGTGAACTTCATCTCAAAAATAATTTTTAAAAGCACTGTGACACAACTCCTTTTATATTTTATGCTCTCAATGTGTGTGTTGAATTAGTTAAAATGCAGAGATTTCAGGAAAAGTCTTGAACCATGTCTGCAGATGGGAGTAGGTTTGGTCTAGACTCACATTTTTCCATTGCCTGGCAGAGCTTCTCTGCTAGGTTGCGCTGGTTTATGGCTTTCAGGACCTCCTGAGTCACAGTCTTGGAGTATTCTTCCCCATAATACTGGATCAGTAAGTCAGCAAGTCTCACTGGGTTTGCTTGCTGGATAGTGCCCCGAGGCATATGGTTGTATCCCTCAGCTAGAGCTATGTTTGTGAGTTGAAATTTGAATTTAACCAACTCCTCCTCTAAAAGATCCTCAAGGATGTGAAGAAGGCATGCCTTCAGTGTGCTTTCCATTCTGTGCATCTGGGAAATGATGACCTGAAATGGAGACATAATTATGGATGATCACAGGAATGATGGAAAAACACACATGAGGCAGATGGTTTAAGAAAAGTGAGTGAAAGAAGAGGAGATCAGAGACTGCCATGCTTAAAAACAAAAACAAAATGCTTGGGCCCCCAACTTTGTGCCTATGATACATAGTCCTTACAGAAGGGATGTTTCTCAGAGCTGTGGGGCTACTTAACCTGCATTCCAGGCTTCCCTGGTGGCTCAGTGGTAAAGAATCAGGCTTCAGTGCAGGAGACACAGGAGACCTGGATCTGATCCCTGGTATCGGGAAGATGTCCTGGAGGAGCGCATGGCAACCCACTTCGGTATTCCTGCCAGGAAAATCCCATGAACAGAGGAGCCTGGTGGGCTACAGCCCCTGGGGTCCCAAAAAATATAACTCTTTTGATTTTCCTCAGAAGGTGTGATGCTACTGTTGGAGCTGAGGGCAGACGACCCCCAAATATTTAACAATGGCATATGGATTGTTTTGAATTAAAGTTACTTAAGAAACCACCAGTGCAAGTGAGACATTCTGACCCTCCTTTCCCCATCCCCCTGAAAGCAGGAAATAAATCTCTCATGGGAAAGGTGCATTCCCTGCATCTGAAGATATTGCCAGAGATGGGGAATTTGGGCTGAAAAGTTTGTGTAAACAAACCATGTTACTTTTTTTTAATTTACTGCCCCAAATCCGTTTAGGTTCTTTGCTAACTGAACACCCAAAACCTAATTTTCTTTTTCTTGTCAATTTCTCACAAATTTAATCTTTCTTTGTCTAAAAAGTGTAAAAGCTACCTGCTTTGGCCACTTCTTAGATCCCATTTCCATGAGACCTTCATACACACAAATTAAATTAGTTTATTTTTCTCCTGTTACTCTGTCTTGTGTCAATTTTACTATTATTCCATCCACAAGAACTTAAGAGGGATAGAGGAGGAAATTTCCCTCTCTGAGATACTACCTAGCTCTCAACTTTCACAATCCTTATTATACTTCTGTTTTGCCTTTTTACTATCGCTATCTATGTACTTCAATTATTTTCCTCTGTTAAATAGAGAACACTAAAATTAAACAGGCTATTAATTAAATTGTTTGTATTGAGCATCATTTACATTCTGAAAACTTTAGTGGATCCTTTGCACAATTTATTGCATTTATTTATTTTTTAAAATATTTATTATTTATTTATTTATTTGAATGTGCTGGGTCTTAGTAGGGGCATGTGGAATCTAGTTCCCTGACCAGGGATTGAACCTTGTCCCCTGCATTGGGAGCATGGAGTCTTAGCCACTGGATCACCAGGGAAGCCTGTATTGCATTTATTTTTAATAACAAATTAAATATTATCTCATTTATAGGTAAGAAAGCCAAGAATGAGACAGAGTAAGATTTCCAAGTTTACATTTTTTTTTTTAAGGGAAGAATGAAAAATCAAACACAAGTTTTTCAAATCCCAAAACCGTGATTCTTCCAGTATTTCCAATGGATAATGTGTTACTCCTCATTGTGTACACTTCAAGACACATCAGAATGATTTTTAAAATAATTATAATTGTCAAAAAACCCCCTAACTTTTGCTTCTTTTGCCCCACATTTCTGAAAAATGTCCCCTAATAATTTACTTATTTCTTTCTTACTTTCAGTGCCAAAAGGTACATCAAATAACTGTGTAGCACTCACCATACACCATGCAACGATCCATGTGCTGGATATTTGGTTACGAGCATGACAGAATACCTTTCCACAAAGAAATTTCATTCCGGGGCAAGGTAGGATATTGGGATATGTGTAAGAAAGACAATATCAAGAAAATAAAAATCTTAATGTGATTTTTCTGCTCTAAAGATGATTGAATATGGTGTGGTGAAACATTACTAGGAGCCAAGGGATAGGGAATGTTTAGGAAAGACTACTCTGAAGATGCAATGTTGTTGTTGTTCAGTCCCTAAATTGTGTCTTACTCTTTTGTGACCCCATGGACTGTAGCCCACCAGGCTCCTTTGTCCGTGGGAGTTCCCAGGCAAGAATACTGGAGTGGGTTGCCATTTCCTTCCATAGGGGATCTTTCCAATCCAGGGATCAAACCTGCGTCTCCTGCATTTCTAGGCAGATTCTTTACTGCTGAGCCATCAGAGAAGCCAGGAGATGCAATAGTTAAGTTTAAACCTGAAAGAAGATAAGAGGAATGTGAAGAACTTGGAGAACCTTCCAGGAATAGGAAATAGCAAATGCAAAAGCTTGAAACAGAAACCAGTCAGATGTTTTGAGGGACAAAATAAAGGCCACTGTTGTTGGCGCAAAATTGAAAAACAGGAAAGAGTAGTAGATGATAGAAAGTGTGATTCGTGTTCTACCTTTTAGGTCATGATAAAGATTTTGGGTTTCTTCTATGTGTTGTGGGAAGCAATTGGAGCATTTTAAGCATGAAAATGATATTACATGCTTGAGCTTTAGGAAGATCATTCTGTCTTCTGGATGAGGACAGAGAATCGAGTTACCACAAGGAGGCAGTGGTAACAATTAAGAGACTTAAAATGATCTAAAAAAGATGGTAGCTTGACTAAGTTTTTTAGCAAGTAAGATAATGAGTAATAGTCATATATAGAGTTTATCTTATAGACATAGCCATCTGGAATTATTGATGAATTCATTATGGGTGTGAAGAAACGTGAAAACTCAAGGATAATGTAGTAGGCAGGTTTCTAAGATGCTAAGATAGAGTCCACCTTACCCTCTCTTGTGTTCATGTCCTATATAGTCCCTTTCCCCTTAGTTTGGGCAGGTTCTATAAATATGATGGGATATGACTTCTGAAATTATGTTACCTTATGTGGCTCAGACGGTAAAGAATCCGCCGGCAAAGTGGGAGACGTGGGTTCGATCCCTGGGTTGGGAAGATCCCTTGGAGAAAGGCATGGCAATCCACTCCAGTATTCTTGCCTGGAGAATCCCTATGGACAGAGAAGCCTGCCAGGCTACAGTCCATGGAATCACAAAGAGCTGGACACGACTGAGCAACTAAGCACAGCACAGCTCATGTGAAAAAAGGGGGGAGGGTTACTCTGAATGGCTTTGACTTAATCAGGTAAGCGCTTAAAAGCGGTAAGAAGCAGCCGTAGGTATGCTCTTGCTGATCTGGAAGAGAGTGTGTGTTGAACTGCCTGTTTGGGTAATATTCCTAGGGTCTGAGAGTGATTCTGGCCTGATAGCCAGCAAGAAAATGAGAACTTAAGTCATAATCTGAAGGAAGCTCAATTTTTCTAATAACCTAAATGAAGTTTGAAGAAGACCCTGAGCTCCAGATGAGATAAGGAGCATGGAAAACACTTTAATTGCAGCCTTTTGCAATCTTGCCCAAAAGACTTATCTAACTCTTACATGGACCCCTAACCCATGGAAACTTTAAAATAATAAATTGGTGTTGTTTTAAGCCACTAACTTTTTGTTAATTTGTTGTGCAGAGATTAAAAACTAATATAGATGACTTCTAAGATTCTGACTTGAATAAATAGATTAATTCTGGTGTCATGCCCTGAGATGGTCAGTTTATTATATAAACAGATTGGACATCTTATTTAATTTACAGTATCAATTAGGTAGGCAGGTGGAGGTGGTAAGTAGACTAAAGTGGACATACCTTTAAAGGAGTGGGTCCAGTTTGGAGATATTGACCAGAGAGTTGCCCATATTTAGTATTTAAAGGCATGGGACTGGTAAGTTTGGTTAGGAAAAAAGTATAGATAGAGAAGAAAGAAGGTGAGTAGCATTCCAGCACTTAGATGAGAGGTAAGAGGAGACTAAAAGGAAGCAGAGGAGGTAGGGAATGAGGCATATATGAATTCACTGAATCCTGGAGAAGGAAGTGTTTCTAAAAGAAAGAAGTGGTCAGCCATATTAAGTGCTTCTGAGGCATCAGGAGGATAAAGATAGTGAATTAATCATTGTGTCCTTTCATGATGACCTTGATAAAAGCCATTTCCATTGGTGGGGGAAAAAGCTTAATGAATGTGCATAAAGATTGAGATGAGATGATCAGCTAAGTCTTTCAATATTTTTTGCTCTCAGTATAAGCAGAGTAAAGGGACTATTACAGGAACGGATCATGTGGTTAAGAAAATTTATTTTAGGTGTTGGATTTAGCAAAGCACTTGGTAGGAACGATCCTATAGGGAGGGAGAAATTTTTGATGAAGGAGATTGTCTTAATTTCCCATTGCTGCTATTTAAAAATTACCATAAAATTAGTGGCTTAAAACAGCAAAAAAAAAATTTTTGTCTCATAGTTCTGGGTCCAGAATTCTATATTGAGTTTGTCTTATGGGGCTAAAATCAATGTATGGCAGGACTTATAGTTTTTTCGGGAACCAGCTCCAGGGGAGAATCCATTCCTTATCTTTTCTGGCTTCCACTGGCACTCCTTGACTTGTGACCTCATTATTCCAGTTTCTGCTTCTGTGGTCACATTGCTTTCTCCCTTTCTGTAGTAAAAATTCCATCTGCCTTTTCTCTTAGGTGACTGAATTTAGGGCTTTCTTGGATAATTCAGGATATTATCCTAATATTCTTAACTTAACCACCTCTGCAAGTCCCTTTTGCCATATATAGTTTACAGGTTCCAGGAATTAGAACATGGATATTTTGGGGGGGGGGGAGGACTGTTATTTAGCCTATTAGATATATAAGAAAAATGTGCACCTGAGAGAGAGAAAAGAGAGGCTAATGATTAGGACAAGAAGTAGAACTGTGTTAGGAAGGACAGAGAAAAAGATATAGAATCAAAACATATTTAAGAGTTTTAAATAAATAGCAGAACTTTTTTTTATTGTTTGTGGAAATGAAGGTTTTGCAGGTGATTCCTAGGTTTATACTTAATTGGGCATTTTATTGAAATGCCCAATGCCTTGTAGGAGACTACAAGGTATGGAGCAGATCTGAGGCTGGAGGAAGATGACTGGTTTAATTTTAACAGACTGAGTTTGAGATTAACATAATGGTTAACATGTGCTCTTTGTATTTTCCAAACATTCTTCTACATACTTTACATGCTTTTTTGCTATTTTGTTTTTATTTTATTTTTGCCATGACACACAGTATGTGGGATCTTAGTTTCTGACCAGGGATTGAACCCATGCCCCCTGCAGTGGAAACACAGAGTCTTAACCACTGGACCACATGGAAAGTCCCTATATTGTTTAATTTAATACTGATAACAAACTTACCTCTTAAGTATTATTATTTTTTTTTTATTTTATTTATTTTTTAAATTTTATTTTATTTTTAAACTTTACAATGTTGTATTAGTTTTGCCAGTTAAGTATTATTATATCTTTATTTTATTGGTGATTATTCAGAGATGTAACTTGTTCAAGGTTCTATGAAAACCTGGCTGTAGAATAAATGCCCTTAGCTACCACATTAACATCTACGTGACGATGCCTGCTATTAGGCTGGTTTACACAGTCCTGCATACCAGAAACCTGTCTGGGCTGAAGATTTAGATTAAGGAATCATCAGCATATAGATAACAGTCAAATTAATAAAAAATAGATGCAATCAGGGAGAAGGCAATGGCAACCCACTCCAGTACTCTTGCCTTGAAAATCCCATGGACAGAGGAGCCCTTTAGGCTGCAGTCCCTGGGGTCGTTGTGAGTCAGACATGACTGAGCAGCTTCACTTTCACTTTTCACTTTCATGCATTGGAGAAGGAAATGGCAACCCACTCCAGTGTTCTTGCCTGGAGAATCCCAGGGACGGGGGAGCCTGGTGGGCTGCCGTCTATGGGGTCGCACAGAGTTGGACACGACAGAAGCGACTTAGTAGCAGCAGCAGCAGCAGATGCAATCAGGCAGGGAAAATATGCTCAGAGAAAGGATTAGCAGGCTCTATTTATACAGAGCTGATATACAGCTGTTAGGCTGTGGGGTAACCTTATCAACTATTAAATATTTACACACAGTGCTTCCATATGGGTGACTACTAGATTCTTCTCTAGCCTATATACCCCACCACCACCCTAGTTTCCCAGGATCTAGGGAACCCTGGGTGGGCCCTGCCAGGAGAAATATTCACTATTTCATTTAAAAATAAGTATTTGTTCAATATATTCTGTGGAGCTGTGGTAGATAATGGGAAATAAAGGAGAAATGGGATATTTTTCTTGTCCTCAAGAGATTTATGAAAAATGGCACATATAACCATGGCATGAATGTGATTAAGCTTGAATGCAATTATTTTATAGTGTGGTATAGAAACCCAGAGAATACAGAAATTATTGTCATTTATTTATTCAATTCATTCATTTTACTTAGATAAAAAGCTATTTTTAAGCAAGACTAATAAGACAAAATCCCATTCCTCAAGTGCTCAGTGGCTGGTGGAAGACATGGACACAGATCTGATTTACCTGTGTATTTTAAGACAAAAATAGATACAGTAGAGGACATAGCAGAACATAATGGGAGCAGAAGCCAGTATTGCTCAGTTCCAGTGACAATGATAGCCAAAATATGGACCCAGGCTTCAGTGAATTTAAAGACAGAAGAGTTCTTACACAGTCTTTAGGAGATTCCAACTTTCATGGGAAATTACTTAGAGATTGTCTAACCTGTCCCTCCATTTCACAGATGGGAAATCTTGGACTTAGAGGTAGGCTAGTTCCTGGCTAAGCCATGAGCCCCACCCAGCTCGAGCCTATCCAGAGACCTTCCCTCTGCCTCACACTATATTCTCTGTTGAGTTCAGGCTGACCCAAGTTGTACATGTACTTTGGTCTTTGTGTGTCCTCTGTAGACTGTTCACATTTTCAGAGATAGCTCAGACCTGGAGTCCTCAATGAGGACTCTTTCCCAGGGTTCCTAAATTTGAGCAAAGAACTCTGAAATGTGTTTAAAGCAGGACCTTAACAAACTGTAAGTCAAAGAAGACAAAGACAGAAAGAGTGACATGAGCGAGTCAGAGAGCAATCATAATAGAGCAATAGAGAATGATGAGAAAAGGGACCCACACATACATATATACAAGAGAAAGACAGAGACAGTCAAATCAAGAAGGAAAGCAAAGACCAGGAACAAGAAGACTTTCATACATACTACAGACATTTCTTAGTCAGCTGAGCTCCCATCTTCCACATGGGTAAAGGGAAAGCTAGCCCCATTATGGGCCCCTGGGCAAGAGGATACTCACAGGTATGAATCCTAGGTCTTCTAGTTCAGTCAGACCTTGGGATGGGAGATTGCTCTGGCAGGTTAGAAATATGGCTGTCTTTTGTGAGTCAAGCAGCTAGCTTGATTTTTTTTACATGTGTCTGATTAATGTGGGGTGTGGTAATACAAATCAGTGCCAGCCCACACCTACTCACCTGCTGCTGAGGGGATGGGACGGGGTGGGGGTGGGGCAACTAGGGCAAAACTAGAAGTGTTATCTTACCCCTGATTTAAAACTTTGTCAATTGCATCTCTTTATCTGTTGAATAAAGTTCAATTTGGGGATTTAAGATCCATCTAGCTAGTAAATAAGAGAATGGGTTGAATTGTATTCAGACTGATCTGACCTTAAGTCCCTGTGTGATTACTTGCTAGTTGAATTAGGATAAGCCTAGATAGCATATTCAAAAGCAGAGACATTACTTTGCCAACAAAGGTCCGTCTAGTCAAGGCTATGGTTTTTCCAGTGGTCATGTATGGATGTGAGAGTTGGACTGTGAAGAAAGCTGAGTGCTGAAGAATTGATGCTTTTGAACTGTGGTGTTGGAGAAGACTCTTGAGAGTCCCTTGGACTGCAAGGAGGTCCAACCAGTTCATCCTAAAGAAGATCAGTCCTGGGTGTTCATTGGAAGGAATGATGCTAAAGCTGAAACTCCAGTACTTTGGCCACCTCATGCCAAGAGTTGACTCATTGGAAAAGACTCTGATGCTGGGAGGGATTGAGGGCAGGAGAAGAAGGGGACGACAGAGGATGAGATGGCTGGATGGCATCACTGACTCGATGGACGTGAGTCTGGGTGAGCTCCAGGAGTTGGTGATGGACAGGGAGGCCTGGCGTGCTGCGATTCATGGGGTCTCAGAGTCAGACACGACTGAGTGACTGAACTGAACTGAAGGCTTACAAGCTGGTGGGTGAGAAATACCACACCCTGAGAACTTAGTGGGCTACAATCAAATCCTTTTTATAATCAAAGGAAAAGTAGGGGGAGGGAGAAGACCTTCTTTGTCTTTCTTGAGTAGACGTCATGTTTTCATTAGTTTCTCCTTCAGGTTGAGCAGGGAAGTTTTCTTGTCCATACATTGTCAAGCTAGATCCACAATTATTGTTTTTTATGTGTGTAGCGACTATGTCTTAAGGATCATTAACTTCGTGAGCAGAATGTGGGTCTCATGCCACCATTGTTTTATTGCTTGGGGGCATGTTCCGTGCTTCTGTTGTATGATTTTGTTGCTAAGCAAAGCCTGCTTGGTTTTGTGGCTAAGCAAACCTACTTTCTCGAGTAATCATTAACTTATAGGGGTCTCCCATATCTTTCACTCCAGTATTCTTGCCTGGAGAATCCCATGGATAGAGGAGCCTGGAAGGCTACTGTCCACGGGGTCGCCAGAGTCAGACACAACTTAGTGACTAAACCACCACCACCACCCATATCTTTCTACTTACAGTCCCCTAGTGGGATTAACAATTTAATTACCTATTTTGTCCCTTCATTCTGTCCCTATTGGTTTAGTACAAATCTCTGTCTGACCAGATTAATGATCTTGGAAGCATTTACTATTATGATCAGAGTTAATATTTTGCACCTCTGCTTCCTCAACTATTGCTAATTTTGAAAAGTCACAAAGGAGAGTCTCTCTCATTTCTATAGCTTCTCATTCTGCATTATACTTCTTTCTCTGAGGCAGGGATTTTTATAAATGAACAAAACAAAAGGAAGATGTAGCTCTGAATGAATGTGTTGTGTGCCAATAGACTTCCATGCACTTTCTTCAACCCCAATTCTACTTCTTTTACTCCTTTCCCAGCAGCTGTGTGTTTTTCCTTGTGTGTGTGTTTGAGTTGTCTCAACTTGGCCCATATTCATGCAAGCTGCAGCTGTCCTTGGTGTGGGGAATTTCCAGGGAAAACTTCTTTAAGCTTGTTGAAACTTGCTAAGAAATCAAGGCTTGGAGATATGCTCACTTTTTGATAATTAAAACTCAGAACTTCTGGCACTTTAAGAATTCAGAGAGGGCTTGCTATTTCTCATTTGCAATCACCTCCAATTATCTTCTTTGCATCATGCCCCAATAGAAATAACAGTCAAAACACTACAAGTTCTCAGCCTGAGCTTCAGGGTAAAATGGACCCTGTTCTTAACTGCTTTCTTGCATAAATCTTTACTGGAATATAATATTAAGAGACCTGACTTAATATTAATTAGTAATAATTTTTAAATACTCTAAAATTTCAGTCTGAAACTAGCTCCATATGAGCAAAAGTCAGATGGTCCTGTTGAGTAAGACTCATTTGACTTCTTCCAGCTTTATTGAGGTATAATTGACATATAATATTCTGTAAGTTTCAAATGTACAATGTATTGATTTAGTACATATATATATATATATATATATATATATATATATATATTTCTCAGAATGATTGCCCTCATACCATTGCCCAACATCTCCATCCCAGCTTCATTTGATCTTAAATTTCAATACTGCTGGCCGAGTATCCAGGAAAATGAAGTAATATACCTATATACTGATCAGTTTCTGTGGTTAGTGCTAAGAGTAACACTGTTTGGCCTGATGGATTTCTCAGGGACCAGATCCTTAAGTCACTGGAGTGGGTGAAGATATATGCTACCGTTAATGTCAGTTCTTTTTCAGGTAAGTCAAATGTTTTGGTAGCATTAGATAACAGGGGACATTAAAGGCATTAAAACTGGGGCTGAGAAGATTAGGGCAGCAGAGATTCCGGAAAATGAGTAGAAGGAGCTTTTCAGGGATGGCCTTGTATGCTGTTGAGAGTGAAAAATATTGGTGCATGACTAAGAAGCACTAACTTAATTTGTTCCACAATAAAATAAGGAAATAATCACCAGGAGTTTTTTGAAACATTCTGACACTGTTTCCCCACCTATTTCCCATGGAGTGATGGGACCAGATGCCATGATCTTCGTTTTCTGAATGTTGAGCTTTAAGCCAACTTTTTCACTCTCCTCTTTCACTCTCATCAAGAGGCTCTTCACTTTCTGCCATAAGAGTGGTGTCATCTGCATATCTGAGGTTATTGATATTTCTCCCAGCAATCTTGATTCCAGCTTGTGCTTCTTCCAGCCCAGCGTTTCTCATGATGTACTCTGCATATAAGTTAAATCAACAGGGTGACAATATACAGCCTTGACGTACTCCTTTTCCTATTTGGAACCAGTCTGTTGTTCCATGTCCAATTCTAACTGTTGCTTCCTGACCTGCATACAGATTTCTCAAGAGGCAGGTCAGGTGGTCTGGTATGCCCATCTCTTTCAGAATTTTCCACAGTTTATTGTGATCCACACAGTCAAAGGCTTTGGCATAGTCAATAAAGCAGAAATAGATGCTTTTTTGGAACTCTCTTGCTTTTTCCATGATTCAGTGGATGTTGGCAATTTGATCTCTGGTTCCTCTGCCTTTTCTAAAACCAGTTTAAACATCTGGAAGTTCACGGTTCACATATTGCTGAAGCCTGGCTTGGAGAATTTTGAGCATTACTTTACTAGCATGTGAGATGAGTGCAATTGTGCAGTAGTTTGAGCATTCTTTGGCATTGCCTTTCTTTGGAATTGGAATGAAAACTGACCTTTTCAGTCCTGTGACCACTGCTGAGGTTTCCAAATTTGCTGGCATATTGAGTGCAGCACTTTCACAGCATCATCTTTCAGGATTTGAAATAGCTCAACTGGAATTCCATCACCTCCACTAGCTTTGTTCATAGTGATGCCCTCCAAGGCCCACTTGACTTCACATTCCAGGATGTCTGGCTCTAGGTCAGTGATCACACCATCGTGATTATCTGGGTCGTGAAGCTCTTTTTTGTACAGTTCTTCTGTGTATTCTTGCCATCTCTTCTTAATATCTTCTGCTTCTGTTAGGTCCATACCATTTCTGTCCTTTATCGAGCCCATCTTTGCATGAAATATTCCCTTGGTATCTCTAATTTTCTTGAAGAGATCTCTAGTCTTTCCCATTTGTTGTTTTCCTCTATTTCTTTGCATTGATCGATGAAGAAGGCTTTCTGATCTCTTCTTGCTATTCTTTAGAACTCTGCATTCAGATGCTTATATCTTTCCTTTTCTCCTTTGCTTTTCACTTCTCTTCTTTTCACAGCTATTTGTAAGGCCTCCCCATACAGCCATTTTGCTTTTTTGCATTTCTTTTCCATGGCCCTGGCATGCTGACCTGCAATAAGGAGGGATATCAATGAGGGAACTGTGAACAGACTGCCCTGGGGCACAAGAAAGAAAAAACCCAGCAGTTTAAAGGACATCTAATCTATATGTGAAAGAAATTCATATACTAACCCTACGGCATGTGCAAACACTGTAAAACTGCTGAAATTCTCTCTGAGAGTGCCTCTCTCTCAGAGGCACTAAAAATCACCATTTTCGCTTTCCTCCTCCACCTTGATAGTGTGGATGGGAGAATGGTACAGGCATTCTAACTAACCTTCTAAGGCTTCCCAGGACACTCCAGGCTCCTGGCCCATACCAGCTGTCCCTCCAAGGAGGTCCTGAGAAAGAGTGCCCTGGGACCGCTAAACCCATGCCCACCAGGACAACCATGGTGAAGGAGGAAACAGACAGAACAGGCTCCATCTTTAAAGCAGGACTCCATCTTGGGCTCGACTGTGGACTTTGAGCTATATGCCCAGTACCTATGGAAACGACATACCAATGGAAAACCAGACCCCCTGGATGCAGGGGCCTCGGGGCTTGTACCTAGACTCTCTGGTGCCTAAAAGAATATGCTAATTCTCTCTGTAACACAAGAAAGTCATAAATCCCATTATGCTTATGGGGGTATGACCACAGGCCTAGTGAAAAATGTCCACTATTTAACTATCTAGGCTTATGACACATGAATCATGGGTTAACTTTGATTGTATCTTTCTTTTCTTTTGTTCAGACTAGTTTCAGAGAATTTGGGGAGGTGGGTTTGAGCATGTACACTTAGGGTATATAAGGTTTTCGCAAAAACTAGTCGGGGTCCTTGGCTAAGAGGAGACTCTTGTTGGGCTTGCTGGTGTAAAAAACTGCACTGCTCTGTCTGCACTGATAAACTCACTGTCCTGACTGAGTTTGTTTCGCAGAACGCATGGCTACAACAATGGCACATCATGCCCCAGGCCCATGCTCACTGTGGCTCCAGCTGTCCTGCCAAGGTGTCCCTAGCCCTTAGATCCTGCACAGGAGAGACAAGCCCTCTAAATGTCTGGGCCTGAAAACGAATAGGGATTATATCCAGAAAAGCTCTAGAACTGCAGGAGATGAAGAGCTCTCTCTTAAAGGACTTAGATTCACTTACCCTTTAACTCGACACATACACAGAAACACCAGTTGGAAAAATGCTTAGAACAAAAGAGAAGGAGCCTCATTTACTAATCTTAAAGTGTCTGTCAGAGAAGCAGGAAATCGGTGAATCCTCTCTGGGAAGCCCCACTTTGGTGAGCTTATCCATCCTATCTTGCTAATGCTAGGGGCCACTTTGCACTCCACTGGAAATCTGCTAGAGCTTGGGTGTGTCCCTTACTGAGAGCCCTGCTTATCTCTGTAGCAACAGTTGCCTGTCCCAACCAGCCTGAGGGAGAGAGCTCCACCCACACCCACACTGCAGCCGCAACCCTGCCACAGCAGGTGGGGCACATGCTGGGCCCACATACGGGAAGTCCCTTGATTTCCAGAAAGACTTTAATTAAGCAGAGATAAACAACCTGTCTGATGAGAGTTCAAAGTAATGGTTGTCAAAATGAAGAAGAATGGATGAACACAATCAGAACGTCAACAAAGAAAGAAAATATAAGAAAGTACCACACAAAAATTAAAACTGAACTGAAAAATATAGAGGTTCAGCAGCTAAATGGATGAAGAAGAAGCACAAGTCTGTGAGCTATAGGACAAAGCAATGGAGCTCATCCAGACAGAGTAGCCTAATGGAAAAAAATATTTTTAAGTAAAGATCCCTGAAGTCATATAATCAAGCATACTAACATTTACATTTTAGGAGTCCCAGAAGCATAAGAGATAGTGAAGGGGAGATCAACTTATTGGAAAAACTAATGATTAAAAACTTCTTTAACCTGGGGAAGGAAGCATATCTAGGTCCAGGAATCACAGAGAGTCCCAAACAAGGCAAACTTGAAATGAACCACAGAAGACATATCATAATTAAAATGGCAAAAGTTAAAGATAAAGAGAGAAATTTAAAGGGAGCAAAGAAAAACAACTAGTTACATACAAGGAAATATTGATAAGACGGATATCAATGAAGACTGAAAAATCAGCTGATTTTTTAGCAGAAGCTGCAGGCCAGAAGAGAGTGGCATGATATGTTTAAAGTGCTGAAAAGAAAAAAAAAATTACCACCAAGAATACTCTACTTGGTAAGATTATCATTCAGAATTGAGGGAGAGATAAATGAGTTTCTCAGACAAGCAAAAAGTAAAAAAGATAATTACTACTAAATTGGCCTTACATGAAATGTTAGCAAATATTTAAGTGGAAAAAAAAATCACTAGAAATAAGGAAATATACAGAAGAAAAAAAATCTCACTGGTAGAGATTCACTGGTGGTGGATGAGCCACTTAATAAAACTACTATGAAGGTTAAGAGACGAAAGTAGTAAAATTATAACTACAATAAGCAGTAAAGGGATATATACACAAAAAAGGATGTAAAATATGATGTTAAAAACATGTAACATTAGGAAGAATAAAAATGTAGTGCTTTTAGAATGCATTCAAAGTTAAGTGATTATCAGCTTAAAATAAACTGATATATATATATATTTTTTCACGGTGACTGCAGCCATGAAATTAAAAGATGCTTGCTCCTTGGAACAAAAGCTAGGACAAGCCTAGACAACATAGTGAAAAGTTGGGACATCAGTTTGCGGACAACAGTTCATAGACTGCAAGGAGATCCAACCAATCAATCCTAAACGAAATCAACCCTGAATATTCATTGGAGGGACTGATGCTTGAAACTGAAGCTCCAGTACTTTGGCCACCTGATATGAAGAGGTGACTCACTGGCAAAGACCCTGATGCTGGGGAAGATTAAAGGCAAAAGGAGAAGGGGCAGCAGAGGATGAGATGGTTAGATAAGCATCACCGACTCAATGAACATGAATCTGAGCAAACTCCAGGAGATAGTGAAGGACAGGGGAGCCTGGTATGCTGAAGACTGTGGGGTTGCCAAGAGTTGGGTATGACTTAGTGAGCAAACAACAATAACGTATATTCATGAACCTAATAGCAATCACCAATCACAAACCTACAACAGATACACCAAAAATAAAGGCAAAGGAACCCACACAAAACACTAAGAAAAAAAAAAAAAAACCAAACCACAAGGAAGAGACCAAGAGAAGAAAAACTAGTGAAGAACTACAAAAACAACCAGAAAAGTTAACAAAATGGAAATAAAGTACATACATATCAATAACCACTTTAAATGTGAAACAGTGAAATGCTCCAATCAAAAGACATAGGATGAATTAATGCATAAAAAATACAGACCCATCTATGTTCTACCTATGAGAGACTCTTCTTACCTATACATACAAAGACTGAAAGTAAAGTCATGGGGATAAAGATATTTCATGCAGATGGAAACAGAAAGCTGGTATTACAATACTCACATGAAACAAAATAGACTTTAAAACAAAGGCAGCAACAACTTAAATGGAAGTCATTTTATTGTCATAAAGAGAAGATCCAAGAGGATATATTGTAAACCCAACATAGGAATTATATTAGGAGCACCTAAATATATAAGCAAAAATGAACAGACATAAAGGAAGGAATTGACAGTAATACAATAATAGTAGAAACTTTAGTACCCAACTAACATCAATGTACAAATTATTCATACTGATTTATGAAAATCAGTAAATAAATATTGGCCTTAAATAACACATTTAACTTAATGAACTTAATAGATATAGAAAGAATAGTCCATCTAATACACATTCTTTTCACGTGCACATGAAATGATAGTGGCTCTGCCACTGGCAATCAGCTTGGTTAATCTTTTCTTGGAGATCTCAACTTTTATTTTTGACTATTTTGTGGTCTTGTGACCTCTGGCCTCTGATTGCTTCAAAAATTTTACAATTTTTTCCCCCCGATTCTTTCACTTTAAGCCAGTCTAGGTTCATTTGTTCAGCACAATGTTTTTGAGATTCAACCATGATGTTGCATGTATCAATACTGTATTATTTTCTATTTTCTGCTGAGTACTATTCTGTTAAATGGGTGCTCCATAAGGATACACCAGTTTATTTTTGCATTCATCTATTGATACACAGTTGGTTTTTTCCAAGCTTTTGACTAGCTTGAATAAAGCTGATAAGAACAGTTACAAGCTTTTGTGTAAGCAAAGGCTTTAATTTCTGTTGGGTATCTAGGAATGGAAGTACTAGGTTAAATAACACATGTACTTATGTTGTATTCTACATGTCCATTTAAAGTTTGGTCTCTGTTAAATAGAATTTGAAATCAGGGGAGACACAAAGATTCCAATCTGTGAATACAAACATAATATCAGTGGCTTCAGAATATCTTACAAAGTCAGACTCATGGGAATGCATTGTTTACTTCAGCTCTCAGGACCTTAATTTTAATGACTTCCTCCCAGGAAATGCTACTGTTCAAGCCCTTAGAGAATTTAGGTTCAGGTCTTTGAGACTAGTGGTTGGCAAAGATTTAGGGTGGGGAAATAAAAATCCAGTGAGAAATGCCAAATGGGATTTTGATCTTCAAACAGCAGATTTCACTGTCCTATATTCAGCCCTTGATGCCCTCTCCGCTGACTTCATTGCTTCATGCTCAGCCCAGCAGGTGAGACTACAGAATGTGTCAAGGAGGCTGCCTCTCTTTAGGCATTTTTGCGGTTTGGAGAGACTTGGCTTTTTCTCTTCAGTGCCACCTACCTTTCTCTCTCCTTCCCTTCCTTCCTCACTTCCTTTGTCTCTTTCTCTTTTTCTTCTTTTTGTGGAGGGCTTCTCTTTAACTCTCCTTACATAAAACACAGCATAGAAATCCTTTCAACATGCCTGTATGAATCAGATTCTACACTGAAAAAAAAAAAATTAGGATTTTGCCTTGAAATCTGTAGGATGATAATCTCCCACACTGACCTTATCCTCCAACAGCTGGAGCCTGCCACATACCCCCTGTCCTTGGCTGACTCTGTGTTCTCATCCCCTCGTACTTTTCCTACTATCACAGGTATAAAGTTACAGGAAACCTGTTTTTTTATTTTAACTTTGTAAGTTCTTGGATCTGGAGATGAATACAACAGCTACTTGAGGACTTTTGCTACCACAAGACCAAAAACCTTGCTCTATCATCTTTGTCACAACTCATATGGAAAGTAAAGGGTTTGTCCAATTTATAATCTTTGCTTCTTCTTGAACTCAAGGAAGGAAGAAAAAAATCTATTGTTTTTGCAACTTTACCTACTCCCAAGCCCAGGTGAGCATGCCTTATTTTTCTTGCTGATCATTTCTGTGGGTACCAAATGCTAATAGATATTGCTAATAGATATTAATTCATTTTGTTGTTCCTAGTTTTGTGAGTATTCATGTTTAGGTATATGAGTGTAAATATATGTAAATTTGTATATGTGATAATATGCACATGGGTTAAACATGCACATATTGATTTATCCAACAGATATTTATTGAAAAATTTATCTGTGTCAAGCAGTGGGGATAAAATAGCTGATGGTATTTCTCTTCAAAACAGAAAAAATCAAAGTGACTTGAAAGCAAGTATATATTATGTGATAGAAAAGATGTATTAATAGTTGTCAGGATAAAACCTAGAGAAGCAGAGAAATGGAAAATAGCAACTCAGCTTAATGGAGTGCATGGAAGCTTGGGTGAAGCTGTTAGAGGAGGATAATGGAGAATGACGAGGAGTTTATCTCCTTGATCAAGCAAGAAGTGAAGTTCCATAGAGGAAAGGGTGCAGGCAAAGGCACAGGTTCATGTACCTTTAGGTATGGACGTCATGGGTAAGAGTTAGTGAGCAAGGATAGATGACCCAGTCATCTCTTGCAGACATCTCCCAGTCAAGCAGAGATGCTCTAGAACCTGATTATACATTGGATTTAAGTCTATAAACAATGAAGAATTATTGAATTGGTTTAATGGGGAGTTGAAAATGATCCAGTTAGCATTTTCTGAAGATAGCTCTATTAGTTGAAAGAGCAATACAGGAGGCAGAAAGTCACAGAGGTATAATAAGTAGACACTATGAGGTCAGAAAATAGATTGGTGATACTAGCATTTGGGAGGAGGAGGGAGATTTGAGATCTCCTGAGATAAAATAAGTGACTATATAAATTTTCCACTTGATGGAAAAGAAAAAAAAGGAAAAGAATTAAGAGAAAATGATTCCAATTTTCAATCTGAAAATCTGTCTCAGTAGTTGTGCCAATATAAGGGAAAGAAAGGAGTGTTTACGGGGAAAAAAGATCATAGTTTCAAGTCTGGCTATCTTAAATTAAAAGTTAAACAAGAAAATGCATGTGAAGTAATTGGTCCATATGTGTGCATTAAGTCATGAATATTTACTATTATTCTAGATAATTAAACCATAATGTACACCAAACAATAACTGTGTTTTTATAAATAATTTAATTTTTGTAATAGATACTAATATCCTTATCTTGTAGATACAGAAACTAAAGCTTATGTGGCATAAATAACTTGCTCAATATGATCTATAGAGCTCAGATCCAAATCAAGTTGTCTGTCCACAAGATTTATTCCATCACTGTAACATCGTAATTATAGTAATTACTATTGTTATTATTATTTCTATTATATATAAAAGGAAATTGTCAGTGAGGTTCAGTAGGAAGTTTCCTATGTAAATCAGAACTTTGAAAGAAAATGACTCAGTTGCTTATAGAGATTTAGAAGCCATCAACAGTTAAATGATAGCTGAAGTCAGAAGAGTAGGTGAGATATTGCAGAGAGTGTATAGGCTCAGAAAGTGAAGAAAAGAGGAAAATGCCAATACTAAATGATGGGCAAAAGAAAAGTATGATAAGGAAAAGAAAAGGAGATGTCATTGGGAGAAAAAAGGTCTAAGAGAAGGCAAGGGAGAATATGGCTTTAAGAGTATCCATAGTTGTACACATGATTGAGGGATCGCATAAGATAATCAAAAGCACAATTAATATACTTGAGCATTGAAAGGTCTCTCTGAATTGTGCAAAATAGATATATTGGAGAGATTAAAAATATTATCTCGAGAAGCTTAGAGAGGAGAGTAAGGAGATAAAATTCCTTTGTTAGAAGGAGAAATCAGTAGCACAAAAGATGGGGAAGGTAAAAGGAAAAAAGAAGAGGTTAAGTTGGAAAAATAGCCAGAGAAGAAATATTTGATGTTACAAGCACAAGGGAATCCCCTTATTATAGCTAAGACAACTCTTCTGCTGAGAGGAAAGGGTGGATTAGTACATGGATATAGGGATGTGAAGAGGTGAACAGTTGAACCTATTTATGTTGACATTTTAAGTGCTCTGTGATACAGTCAGAGAGAAAATCCTGAGTGGTGAAGTTGACCTTAGTTGGGTGAGGGCAGGGGGAATAATATTTCCCTAGCTATGATGGGAGTATTGGAAAGACACAAGGAAAAAGTAGAGAAAAGAGACCAAGATTTGTGGAGGCTCTGGCTGTAATAACAAACTGTGGCATTTGTTGTGCTTTTTCTCCAACTTAACCTAACAGCTGAAATATATATGAGACAACATCAAATTAATACAGACTTCAGATTCAGGAAATTATATTTAGATTTAACAGAACCCAATGGGCAAGAGTTCCAAGGAGGAAGAGTGCCAAACAGTGCCCAAAACAGAGAAGTGAAGAATGCACCCAAAAGGGTCATATTAAGTGTGCATCAAATTATGGGAGAGTTTGGAATAGTAGTTTTTCAGTAGAATCACAGGAGTAGGAATTATATGAAAATAATTTAAAAGGGTAAATGAATGGGAACTTTCAGTCGTGAATATATTTGGCTGAAAGAATGATTAGAAAGTTTCAAAGCAAAATGAAGAGAAAAATTAGGCAATGGCTAGAAAGGACAGTAGAACCAAAGAAAGGCTGTTGTGTGTGTGTCTGAGTGCATTTTAATATAAAGGATGTTTCAATGAATTTGGCTATAATAAACGAAGGCAAAACCAAAATCAAATATAAGAAAAGAAATTCAAATTGTTTTGACACTTCCAAAAGACAGAAAAGAAGCTTATTGCCTTTGTTGATGATTCTTTAAAAGTAATGTTGATTTCTTGAGGAATTTGATTTTAGAAAGTGACACTTGATAATTACCTGTTGAATAAATAAGGCAACAAATGTGATCAGATGCCTATTTCTTCATGGCTAATGGATTTGGTATCATAATTATGTTTTTTCCTCATTCCAAGACCAAAAAGAAATTCTTTGTACTTTCTTTTCCATTATTTTTTGTCACTGTTTGTGTTCTATTTATCATATTTTTTTGCATTAGAGTCTGGTATGTATTATAAAATAAAATGGAAAATATACAAGTGAATTGGATATTTGTTGGTTATCTTTTTAATATCCTGTTTTCTTTGCTCAAAATTTCCTGATTTCTTTTATGGATACATATTTTTGCAGGGAATCTGACTCTATTCCACATCAGACTTTATCTCAGTACCTTTATGAGAAAGCTGTTGCAAAGAAACTTTACTTTTATGATTAGATGAGAGCAAGAAATCATGCATTCCTCATAGTTGCTAGGATGAGGACTATGTGGAAGACTATAAGGAAACATGCTGAGGATTTGGCTAGAACCTAACCTGAAGCCAGCCCTAAAATGGATTTTCAGTAATTTAAATCTATGTTACCATTGGGTTTTTTTCATCATTATTAGTAATGTTAGTAGTAGCATGCTCTGCTGTTGTTCAGTCACTAAGTCATGGCCTACTTTTTGTGACCCCATGGACTCAGCACACCAGGCTTCCTCGTCCTTCACTG
Source organism: Bos indicus x Bos taurus (assembly GCF_003369695.1). Lineage (NCBI taxonomy): Eukaryota > Metazoa > Chordata > Mammalia > Artiodactyla > Bovidae > Bos > Bos indicus x Bos taurus. The sequence continues at coordinate 37,871,257 of NC_040090.1, forward strand.
TCTCCTGGAGTTTGCTCAAACTCATATCCATTAAGTCAGTGATGCCATCCAACCATCTCATCCTCTATCACCACCTTCTCCTCTTGCTCTCAATCTTTCCCAGCATCAGGGTCTTTTCCAGTGAATCAGCTCTTTGCATCTGGTGGCAAAACTATTGGAACTTCAGCTTCAGTATCAGTCCTTCCAATGAATATTCAGGGTTAATTTCCTTCAGGATTGACTGGTTTGATCTTGCAGTCCAAGGGACTCTCAAGAATCTTCTCTAGCACCACAACTCAAAAGTATGTTCTAGTACCCAGCATACAAGATCCTTGACACAATAGTTAGGCTCCTATATCTCTCACAAAACCTTCTAAATTGCAAGTCTAATCCAATAATCTGAGTGTTAAAGGTAAATTTATGGTAACTGTATGGTCACCAGTGGCACCAGACTCAAACTGACCTTAATGCGTGTTGGCCCTGCTAGCACCCAAGAAGTGTTATTTATTATCGGCAGGCACAGCTGGGACTCCCTGGCTGCAGAAGGCAGCCTATGCGTGTTGTCTCTATTAGGATTCCATATCAGATTCTGTACTTTCTCTCTTAATTTAAGTCCTTGAAAGCAGAGCCTGAGAAAAGAGCTTGGGTACAGACAGTTTATTTGAAAACTGACCTCAGGGATGATTTTATGAGGGATGGTGATTAGGGAAAAAAACTCTAAAAAAAAGCTCTTTAGGGGAAATAATAGTAAAAGTAGGAGTAATAAACAATGGGGCTTAACTATATAGAGCTCAACTTCTAAGAAGCATACAGGCTGCCTCCCAGAAATGTCTGGTGCATTTATTCATCAATCCCCATTGCCCATTGGTTAAAGGTTGCCTCTGGGACATTAACTTGCCCATGCTTCCAGCACTGTGGGAAGAATGCTGAAAGATAGGCAGGGGATCCCTGAAGTAAATTGTCTGTAGTGCCAGGGAAGTCAGAACTGTTACCATGGCTAAACCTGAGGTCCAAGATGAGCTGAAATTGTGTGACAGGGCTGTGCAATATTCAGTTCAGAAGTTCAAGTTCTTGCTTAGTCCTGGCTTCATTTACTGGAACAAGGCCCTGGGTGCTAAAATCTCCTATAGAACATTTCTGAATTTTACAATTTTTCATACTACTTTTCCTCCTTATCATATGAAATATTTGTACAAAGGTCAGGATTATAGTCCATGGTTATAACTTCCTCTTTTCTTCCTTGTCCTGTTTGGATTGCTGCTCAAGCCTCTTTATAAAAACACAATGGAAAAATGCAAAACTAATAACAATGATTTATCTGTTTGAACTCCCAAGCCATGTTTTGGGAGTATTATGGTCAAATTTGACATTGACCCCTATTTTTTAATTTTGAAATATAAAAAGTGAGCGGTTTTTATTGACTAAACAAATTCACCTCATTCTTAGACTGCTGAGTCTCACAAGTACAAAATATTTCTTGAGGTGAAAAAATGAAATCAAAACAAAGGCAATATCTGTAACATATTTCACAGTAATTTAGCAATATGTAAATTACCTTGTCGGGAGTTGTCAGGAAAATGTATAGACTGTGATACTCAGACTACCAAGTGGATCAAGCAAGGAAAACTGGGCTTAAAAAGCTATATAAATTGGTGGAAATGACAATATGCATTCTAATGCTAACTGGCACACTGTAGGAAGCAGCTGGAAGCAAATAGTCCCCAAGGTACACTTGTTAACATTGCACTTGTTTATAAAGCTTGTGAAATCAAACATTCAGAATGCATCTACTCTCCTTCTGATGACAGGTAAACAGGGACAAACATCAATGGGAGAAGGAAACCAAACTTTTGTGCTTGAATTTACCTTGCTGGGACTTTCACAGGATCCAAAGATCCAAATCTTGCTGTTCTGTGTTTTCCTGATCATTTACCTTCTCTCTGTTTTTGGAAACCTGCTCATAATAATCCTTATCCAAACTGACCCTCGACTTCACACTCCCATGTACTTTTTCCTCAAAAAGTTGTCCTTTGTTGATCTTTGTTTCTCTACAAGCATCGTTCCCCAGATGTTGGCCCACTTCCTTGTAAAAAAGAAAACCATTTCCTTTGCTGGGTGCTCACTACAGATAGTTGTCTTCCTCCTAGCAGGGTGTACAGAGTGTGCTCTTCTGGCAATGATGTCCTATGACCGTTATGTGGCAGTCTGCAGGCCCCTACACTATTCTACTCTCATGACCCAGAGGGTTTGTGTCCAGTTGGCCATAGTGTCCTGGATCAGTGGGGCATTTGTGTGTGCCGTGGACAGTACATTTACACTCTGTCTCCCCTACCAGGGACAGAACATAATTAATCACTATTTTTGTGAACCTCCTGCACTCCTGAAGCTGGCTTCTGCAGACACCTACAATGCTGAAATGGCCCTCTTTTCAATGGGTGTGATTGTTCTCCTAGCTCCTGTCTCTCTCATCCTGGTCTCTTATTGGCGTATTATCTCCACTGTGATTCGGATGCAGTCAGGCGAGGGGAGGCTCAAGGTGTTCTCTACCTGTAGCTCCCATCTCACTGTTGTGGTTCTCTACTATGGCTCTGGAATATTTGCCTACATGAGACCCAATTACAAGACAATGAATGAAAGAGATAAGGTCATTTCTCTGTTCTATTCAGTTATGACTTCAATGTTGAACCCCATAATTTACAGCCTGAGGAACAAGGATGTGAAGGGAGCTCTGAGTAGACTGGCTGGAAGATAGTCAACATTCAGAGGCAATGATTTTTGACATTTTTAAAAAGTACTTTGAACACTGTGATAGACAACAATAGCTCTACTAGCTTCATTCTTTTCTTTCCTTGCCTTGTTTACCTCAGATGATTTTCTTCTCTACAAATATTCACTGAATGCCTACCCTATGAAAACACTGTGCCCAGAACCTCAAAATATGAGTAACTTAATGCCTTTCTTAAAAAAACTTGAAATTCACAAGATAACACAAATATAACTCTTTTAAGAGGTAACTCTTTCAAAAGTTAAATAAAGAAGGTATATTTTACAAACTTTTGCACAGCAGAGGAAACCATGAACAACATGAAAACCTATGGACTGGGAAAAATATTTGCAAATGATGGAACCAAGAGCTTAATTTCCAAAACACACAAACAGCTCAACCAACTCAATAACAACAACAACAACAACAACAAAAATCAAAAGATCAGCAGAAGACCTAAACAGACATTCCCCCAAAGAAGACAGTCACTCTCACTGTGTGTGTGTGTTCAGTCATGTCCAACTGAGCACAGGCCTATGGACTGTAGCCCACCAGGCATGGAATTTTCCAAGCGAGAATACTGGAGCAGGTTGCCATTTCCTACTCCAGGGGATCTTCTTGACCCGGGGATTGAACCTGTGTCTCTTGTATTTCCTGCACTGGCAGGTGGATTCTTTACCACTAGTGCCACCAGTCAGTTGGCCAATTGGCACCTGAAAAGATACCCAACATTGCTAGTTATTTGAGAAATGCAAATCAAAACTATGAGAAGTCATTTCACACTGGTCAAGATGGCCATTATTAAAAAGTCTACAAATAACAAATCCTGGAGGTGGTGTGGAGAAAAAGGAATCCTCCTACACTGTTGATGGGAATGTAAATTGGTGCAGCCACTGTGGAAAACTGTGCATAGTCATGCCTTCCTTTTAGGAGAAAGACAATGATTAAATGGAAAACTAAACTTGACAATTTGCATGAGCTTTAAGTAGGTGAAAGTCACTCAATCATGTCCAATTCTTTGCAACCCCATGGACTATACAGTCCAAGGAATTCTCCAGGCCAGAATACTGGGGTGGGTAGCTGTTGCCTTCTCCAGGGGATCTTCCCAACCCAGGGGTAAAACCTGGGCCTCCTGCATTGTGGGCGGATTCTTTACCAGCTGAGCCACAAGAAAAGCTGCATGAACACAGGATCACAATTAAAAAAAAAAAATTTTTTTTTTAATTTCAAGGTCTAAAGAAATCTTATTGATTATATTATCTAACTAATGTTTTAATCTCTGTAATTTTCTTAATTAACTCACACTGAGCTTTTTTATTAAAATGTCTGGGAGGTCTACATTCATTATATTCTAGCCACAACGACTTTCCTTTTCTTCCTCAAAAATGAAAAGTGCGTTCAACCTCTAATCATTAGCACTGGATATTCCTTGCATCTGAAATGTTCTGCTAATCAGCCTTGGTGCACTTAAGTTGTACCCAACATTGACAGTTCATTCTCAACAGAACCGTCAGCTCTCTAGGGGCCTTCACGAAACACACAGTCTAAGACAACATGCTTTCGTTACTCTCTATCTCCATTATTGCTTAATTTGTGTTTATGGGACTTCTAGCTCTGAAATTATATTTATTCATTTGGAAACATCCTGATTAAAACCAACTTGAAAGATGGAATGACAAAATTAATAAAAATCCAAGATCTGTAAAGGGAATCTGGCCATAGTGATGTGTCATAAATATAAGAAGGAAAAGATTTAAGAAATGAGAGGTACTCAGCAGTGACAAATGCAAAAGGATAGTCAAAAAGAATTAGAACTGAAAGGCTGCTCGTCAAAGCAGAAAAGATATTGGATAGGTGCCTGCAGGCAGTGGTTTTGTTATTCATTTTTTAATCATTTGTTGTTGGCAATAAGAATCCTCACTTATAAAATCAATATGGGATTAAATTATATGATATTTCAATTCCTAGTTCTAATATAATATGACTAAGTCCCAAATAATTAATAATAGTATAATTCAGAAAATTAAGTAAGTATTAATATGAATAATTATTCAATACATTATCCTTCTCTCTGATTCCCTTAGTGTAGTAACTGGTTATTCCAGATCCTATATCCATCATTTCTTTTGCTCTATTTTATACAGTTTTACTGAATCCACAAGTATTCCTCTAAAAATATTTTATCTGAATTTTAACCTTATAAAAGTTATTCCTATTCCTTATAAAAGTGTTCCGTACTTTTTTATTTTTAAAAAATCCCTATTTGGATCGCAAAAACACGGACAGACATACAAACAGACTTGTGGACACAATGGGGGAAGGAAAGGGTGGGACTAATTAAGAAAGTAGTATTGACACATATATACTATCATGTGGGAAATAGATAACTAGTGGGAAGCCACTGTATAACACAGGGAGCCCAGCCTGGTGCTCAGTGATGACCTAGAGGGGTGGAATGAGAGCAGGGAGGGAGGCTCATATATGTATAATTATGACTAATTCCCGTTGTTGCACAGCAGAAACCAACACAACATTGTAAAACAATTATCCGCCAATTAAAAAAAATTTATCTGAGTTTTTAACCTTATAAATGAAGTACCATGATACATAATCTTTAGGGTTCTTTTTTTCACTTAATATTAAGTTGCTGAATTATTTGTTTTGTTGTATGTTCTTCTGGTTCCTTTGATTGCTGCATGATATTCTTTTGTGTGAATATTTATCTATTCCACTGTTGATGGACATAAAGCTTGTTTCCAGTTTGTTTTTTTTTTTAATTGTGAATAGTGTGCTTTTACATTTCATATGTGTAAAACTTTCTTTTGGGTATGTTCTTTTTATGAGAAAAATAAAAAATCTTGTATTTTATTTCTTTCATTTTACTTCTGCAATAATTTTCTTGAGCATATTCTTTTTATAATCAGAACATAAAAAATGTATTTTTCATTTGCTTAAAATTGAAAGAAAAAAGTTATAACTTCAGCAGAAGTTTCCAAATTTTCTGGAAAAATAAGTGATTAAAGAGAGACTAAAGAATGAGGAGGACCTGGCAAAAGATTGGGTGAGGGAATGGCCTGAACTGAAGCAGTGATGGATAGAGGCAGGTGCTGTATCATTCATTATCTTAGAAGCGGCTGAGTCCACTTGAACTGAGTGCAGAAACATGCACACATGTGTGCTCATGAATTAATGAAAGAAAAAGGGAGAAACAAAAAACATAAAAGTATAGAAAGGTCCAATGAATCATTGCTTTGATGCTAATTAAAGCTCAAGGAAGGAAGGCCTGATATGAACAGAAGCACTGCAAAATTCATTTCTCTCTGGCTGATAATGGCCCAGGCTAGAGGCACAAATTGGGAGACGGGGAGTGGCAGCATTTACAGAATCCACAAGATACACTTTGTAATTTGGAAAGAAAGCTAACCAGGGGCCCTTGCTTCTTAGGTCATTCACTGATACTGTTTATTTAGTAGGATTTTGGAAATGGCCTTGGTAAGTCCATGTGAGGGCAGCATAGCCCTCAGGCCTCAGAGCTCATTTAGTGGGTAAACTTTGCTGGAGTTGGAGGCCAGGAGACATGCCTGAGAGATTCATTAAAATTTTGTTTCCTGGAGCAGCATTTTCAGGGGAGGTCATGTTAGCTGAAGGGATGAGACCAGGATGCCTCCCCCAGGACAGGGCCCCAGCTCACTGTCACCCCAGGGACAGTGAGGCTGGTGTAGAATCTCCATTGGGCAGTTCCTTTTATACCTTTTTAGTCCAATCCCTTCTCATCTTTTTTCGTGGCTCCTAGTAAGATAGGAATACCTGAAAGTCTGAGTACCTGGACTCAAGAATTCAGTTAGAATGATGCCAAGGCTCTGAAGGCTTTCTCACAGGGAGAATTTCACTTGTGCATAGAGATTTAGCTCCTTGCTTCCCCAGGATCCTGCCTAGGTTCTCATCTGCTCATTGGCATCCATTTCCACCTCCAGAGAGGACTGGCAATGTGACTGGAGGTGTCTTTGACCTCTGATTTCAGTCACAGCTGTACACATGCCTACATCCTCCCCTGCCAGAAGAACTATCACCTCTTTCTTCATCTTTATGAACATCTTCATCCCTCAAATGAATCACAGGGCAGAAGATGTACTCAGGCAGCTGAACCCCTCCCCATCTGAGGTAAGGGCTCTTTCTTTGTTTCAAGAAAATTAAGTGGAATCTGGAAGTCTTGAGATATATGGTCAAGACCTCACTGCTCCGCCTCTTAGATTCTCAGTCCCTCAGCCATTATAACTCATCCATTCTATTCTATACTTTAGGTACCCTTACATATACCCACAATTGATCTGTTCCACTGGCAAGACCTGGGTTCCTATACTTCCTGATGCTGGCATCCTGGTAAAAGTCTCAGTATTATCTCTAGACCTAGATTATCCTGGCCTCAGATGGTCTGATGTGTACCCATAAAAGACTGGGATCTCAAAAGAGGATAATCTAAAATCAGTTGAAGTGCCTGTTCCATATATGCCTGCTTGATATTAAAGTCCAATGCTACAGAAAAAGCTAATTGAAGTCAGTGAATATTTTAAAGTATGCTAACAGTGATACAGAGTAATAACATAAAGATGTGATTCCAAATTTTTGACTCCATCTTCTTCATTGGCTTTGTCTGACCATTTCCTATAAAGTACAACAATGCCCCTCTGTTAGTCTCGGTTTCTATTATCTTCCCTTGGTCTAAGGTATTCACCCATCATCAGCAGTTTTCCAGAAAGGGGGCTCATCCTGTGTAGGCATTTATGTTTTCTGGCATTTATCTTCAGATGACCTTAGTGGAGACAAACTAGAGGATGGAAGGAGGGAGAGTAGGGCTCTGAATCAAAGGGAGGAAGGCAGATAGAAAAGATCTTGAGTCCTAAGTATCACCACTTAAGTCCTGCTTTTTCTTTTAAGTCCTGTCCAAATTCCTGGAGCATAAATCTGGATAAATATAACCAGTTAATTATTTTCTTCCCTTTATTAATGTATCCATTCATCTTTTTAATTCAAGGAAAGTATTTCAAGTCATATATATACTAGGAACAGTACTAAGAATTGTCTTTGAATTTGTGTTTTTGTCACTGCCAATGGGCAAAGAAGTTCTTCCAGTCACTATTTCTCAGTTTCAATGTATATACATGGTTTTGTGAGACCAGAGAAAGATCTCAGACCCCAAAGAATGATGAAACAGTTTTACAAGAAGATGATTTTCTAGTTGACTTCTTGCCTAGACTTCACTGTGGCGTAAGTGCAAGGAGGATACTTGGACTTGTACTGCTTCAATGTTCTGACCTTTATAGTGCTGTCTCCTCTCTCTGTTATTGCACTCTGACCCCTTTTTCCTTAGCCCCTTATATTCATCTGCAGCCTGTAGCTTGCATAAGTGACATATACGTGATTATATAAAGTTTCCTTCCCTGATACTTCACTTAGATAGACTCGTAGTATGTTATACTTTCCTTCGTATTTCATTGCCAGTAGATGTGTGTAGGTGTTTATGTAATGGGCATTTCACATCCGTGCAATTTCCCTAGCATCAAATATAGTGCCTGGTATATTGTAAGAGCTTAGTGAATATTTATGGAGTGAATGAAAGGAACTAGATCAGTTGGAAAAGCCTTCCGAGTTTAGGATTTTATCATCCAACTACTGAAAGGTCCCAACCCTAAGTTGACAATGTTGGTGACATAAACTGAAGACAGAGGGGTAAGCGCAGATGATGCAAAGGAAAGATGAAACATTTGGTGGATTATTCTCTTCTTTTCCAGAGTGCCTCCTGAGTCCTCCATCCAACTATGAAAGGTCTGCATCCATGTAGAGGAAATGAAGTAGCACAGTTCCACACACCACTTGTTCTCCTGCTCAAACTTCCACATAGATTCAGGGCTCAGCAGAAACAGCATCTTTCCTCATACAGCTAATACTATGAGATAGAGGATCTCTGTTTTTTTATTCAAGATCTTAATTTGACTTTCAAGTGATGGGATGGCTTTGGGCCTTTTCTATAAATCCCCCTCTTTTATAACTCACCCCTTCTATCATGTACCCTAAACACAAATACCTTGCCATATCTTTTCAAGTCTCATGCACCACCTTCGTTTCTATCCTCATTCCTCTTGAGCAAACATCTTATCATTACCTGAAAATAGGCAAACATCTTTTGTACTGTTCCTGAATATGTACCTCCAAAATCTATACTATCCCAGTGATTCAGTCATGCACACAATTCCTCTTCCCTTCCGTAAAGTAGCAGTATGCTCATCAAGGATGTGAGGACAGTTCAAGAACACAAGAGACCAAGTGGTCCAAGAGCCAAGAGGTTCCCTGTTGAGAAAACTGTTCAGAACAATGAGACCGGAAAATAAAGCCAGATGTCATGTCTAGGGGAGCAGAAAAAAACAGAATTGGAATCCCAAGGAAATTTAAAGCAGAAAAGCAACTGAATTAAAAGCCAATGTGCAGGTAGTTTTTTTTGTTGGGAAGATAGCTATGATTTTATCTATTTACAAAGATATTTGCTTGTGTTCATTCTCTTGGTTATCTTATTTAAAGATGACAGGCTATAACCAACATGCTTGTTTCTAATTTATATGATACTTTATAATAATTTAATGAAAATATTCATAAATTCAGAAGACAGAAGGCAAACCTAGCTACCAAGAGGAAAAGATATCATCTCATGGAATTCTTATTGGTAATTCCATAGTGAGGTGAGACAATGCAAAACTAGGGTAATCTCCCTTAGAAAGGCTTTCATCAAGACCATCTGGTTCTACATAACTAAAGAAACAACACAGAATGGAGCACTGGAACTTCACCCTGGGAAGTGGCTTCATATTGATGGGGATTCTGAATGACAGTTTGTCTCCTGAGCTGCTCTGTGCTGCAATCACAGTCCTGTACATGCTGGCCCTCGCCACCAATTGCCTTCTGCTCCTGGCCATCACAATGGATGCCCGGCTCCATGTGCCCATGTACCTCCTGCTCGGGCAGCTCTCTCTCATGGACCTCCTCTTCACGTCTGTTGTCACTCCCAAGGCCCTCATGGATTTTCTGCTCAGTGAAAACACCATCTCCTTTGTGGGCTGTGCCCTTCAGATGTTTCTGGCACTGACCCTGGGTGGTGCAGAGGACCTCCTACTGGCCTTCATGGCCTATGACAGGTATGTGGCCATTTGTCATCCTCTGAACTACATGGTCCTCATGAGGCCGAGGGTCTGCTGGCTCATGGTGGCCACATCGTGGGTCCTGGCTTCCCTGAGTGCTCTAGGACATACCTTGTACACCATGCACTTCCCTTTCTGTATGTCCCAGGAGATCAGCCACCTGCTCTGTGAGATCCCACCTCTATTGAAGTTGGTCTGTGCAGATACTTCCAGATATGAACTCATGGTATATGTGACAGGTGTGACTTTCGTCTTGCTCCCCCTTTCTGCTATTGTTTCCTCCTATACACTAATCCTACTTACTGTGCTCCACATGCCCTCAAAGGAAGGGAGGTGGAAAGCACTGGTCACCTGTTCTTCCCACTTGACTGTGGTCGGGATGTTCTATGGAGCTGCCACATTCATGTATGTTCTGCCCAGTTCCCTCCACAGCCCCAAGCAAGACAACATCATCTCTGTCTTCTACACGATGATCACCCCAGCCCTGAACCCCCTCATCTACAGCCTGAGGAATAAAGAGGTTATGGGAGCTTTGAGGAGGGTCCTGGGAAAATACATACTATAGACACACCTCCTGATACAGTTACTAAGTAGATTTGGTAGTTGTTGTTCAGTCACTCACTGATGTCTGACTTTTTGTGACCCCATGGACTGCAGCACTCCAGGCTTCCCTGTCCTTCACCATTTCTCCTGGAGCTTGCTCAAACTCGTCGTTTGAGTAGGTGATGCCATCCAACCATCTTGTCCTCTGTCATCCCCTTCTCCTCCTGCCTTCAATCTTTCCCAGCATCAGGGTCTTTTCTAATGAGTTGGCTCTTCACATCAGGTGGCCAAAGAACTGGAGGTTCAACTTCAGGATAAGTTCTTCCAATGAATATTCAGGACTTATTTCCTTTAGGATGGACTGGTTGGATCTCCTTGCAATCCAAGGGACTCTTAGGAGTCTTCTCCAACACCACAGTTCAAAAGCCTCAATTCTTCAGTGCTCAGCCTTCTTAATGGTTCAACTCTCACATCCATACATGACTACTGGAAGATCCATAAATTGACTAGACAGACCTTTGTGGGCAAAGTAATGTCTCTCCTTTTTAAATGTTGTCTAGGTTTGTCTAAGCTTTTTTTCCAAAGAGCAAGCATCTTTTAATTTCATGGCTGCAGATGTGATAGACTAAGTTTCAATTTCAGTATCATACAGCAGTGATAATGATATAGCTAATAACAGGCTGAGCAAACTCCAACAGCTTCTTAAAGTCAGAGGAGGACTGCTTTCATTTGAACTGGATTCTTGGTTGTAGAAAGAAATATCTTCAGAAGATATCTTGGGCTTCTTGTCTTGTTAGGTAGATGGTTGTTCAAGCAATTAGTTGGAATGAATAATCGATTTGTGACTATATTTGTACAAATACTTATGTTGAAAGTGTTAAAGCGAAATTGTTAGTCACTCTGTCATGTACAACTCTTTGCAATTGCATGGACTGTAGCCCACAAGGCTCCTCTATCAGTGGGATTCATCAGGCAAGAATACTGGAGTGGGTTGCCATTGCCTTCTCCTGGGGAACTTCCTGACCCAGGGATCGAACCTGAGTCTCCCACATTGCAGGAGGATTCTATACCATCAGAGCCACCAGGGAAGCCCTTATGTTGAGATTAAAAAAAAAAAAAGCTAAATGGGACATTTTTATACTGCCTGAAATTAAAATTATAGAAATGAATAAAATAGAATGTGGAAATTCTCAGATTTCAAGTGAGGACTGGAGATACAATAGCACTGAGAGTCATGTGATGTGTATTTGCCTGATTTAAAAAAATATATATACTTTACATACATACAGACCTGTTTTGAAACATCAAAATAATTGCATGGTAAGTATAAGTATATGTCTATGTCCACAGGAAAGGAAGACTACCAAACATAATTCACTTTCTATTAGCTTAGAACGAAATTTAGTCGCTCAGTTGTGTCTGTCTCTTTGTGATCCCATGGACTGTAGCCCTCCAGGTTTCTCTGTCCATGGAATTCTCCAAGCAAGAATACTGGAGTGGGTTGCCATTCCCTTCTTCAGCAGATCTTCCCGACCCAGGGATTGAACCCAGGTCTCCCATGTTGGCAGGCAAATTCTTTACCATCTCAGCCATCTGGGAAGCATATCTATTAGTTTGCTGCTGCTGCTGCATCGCTTCAGTCGTGTCCGACTCTGTGCGACCCCATAGACGGCAGCCAACCAGGCTTCCCCTACCCGGGATTCTCCAGGCAAGAACACTGGAGTGGGTTGCCATTTCCTTCTCCAATGTGGGAAAGTGAAAAGTGAAAGTGAATTCGCTCAGTCGTGTCCGACTCTAGCGACCCCATGAACTGCAGCCTACCAGGCTCCTTCGTCCATGGGATTTTCTAGGCAAAAGTACTGGAATGGGGTGCCATTGCGGATATGCTTTATTTTATCATTCAATGTATCAGTTTGGGAAAATTTAAAACAAAAACTGGAAACTAAAATCTGTTCAGTTGAGAAGCTCCAAAAACACTTTGGGTCACATAGTTGAGATGAACACCCAAGGCCAGGGGTGGCGGCTGGGAGGAGCAACCCCACCTCCAAGGAGTGGTGGCTGCCCGGGCACAGGAGGGCCTAGAGGAGCTATCCCACGTTGAAGGTCAGGAAGGGCGGCGGTGAGGAGATACCCCTCGTCCAAGGTAAGGATCAGCTGCTGCGCTTTGCTGGAGCAGCCGTGAAGAGATACCCCATGCCCAAGGTAAAAAAAAAACCCAAGTAAGATGGTAGATGTTGCAAGAGGGCATCAGAGGGGAGACACACTGAACCATACTCACAGAAAACTAGTCAATCTAATCACACTAGGACCACAGCCTTGTCTAACTCAATGAAATTAAGCCATGCCCGTGGGGCAACCCAAGACAGGCAGGTCATAGTGGAGAGGTCTGACAGAATGTGGCCCACTGGAGAAGGGAATGGCCAAACACTTCAGTATTCTTGCCTTGAGAACCCCATGAACAGTATGAAAAGGCAAAAGGATAGGATATGGAAAGAGGAACTCCCCAGGTCAGTAGGTACCCAATATGCTACTGGAGATCAGTGGAGAAATAACTCCAGAAAGAATGAAGGGATGGAGCCAAAGCAAAAACAATGCCCAGCTGTGGATGTGACTGGTGATAGCAGCAAGGTCCGATGCTGTAAAGAGCAATATCGCATAGGAACCTGGAATGTCAGGTCCATGAATCAAGGCAAATTGGAAGTGGTCAAACAAGAGATGACAAGAGTGAATGTCGACATTCTAGGAATCAGCAAACTGAAATGGACCGGGATGGGTGAATTTAACTCAGATGACCATTATATCTACAACTGCTGGCAGGAATCCCTTAGAAGAAATTGAGTAGCCAACATGGTCAACAAAAGAGTCCTAAATGCAGTACTTGGATGCAAACGCAAAAACAACAGAATGATCTCTGTTCATTTCCAAGGCCAACCATTCAATATCACAGTAATCCAAGTCTATGCCCCAACCAGTAACGCTGAAGAAGCTGAAGTTGAATGGTTCTATGAAGACCTACAAGACCTTTTAGAACTAACACCCAAAAAAGATGTCCTTTTCATTATAGGGGACTGGAATACAAAAGTAGGAAGTCAAGAAACACCTGGAGTAACAGGCAAATTTGGCTTTGGAATACGGAATGAAGCAGGGCAAAGACTAATACAGTTTTGCCAAGAAAATGCACTGGTCATAACAAACACCCTCTTCCAACAACACAAGAGAAAGCTCTACACACGGACACCACCAGATGGTCAACACCGAAATCAGATTGATTATATTCTTTCCAGCCAAAGATGGAGAAGCCCTGTACAGTCAACAAAAACAAGACAAGGAGCTAACTGTGGCTCAGATCATGAACTCCTTATTGCCAAATTCAGACTGAAATTGAAGAAAGTAGGGGAAACCACTAGACCATTCAGGTATGACCTAAATCAAATCCCTTATTATTATACAGTAGAAGTGAAAAATAGATTTCAGGGCCTAGATCTAATAGATAGAGTGCCTGATGAACTATGGACTGAGGTTCGTGACATTGTACAGGAGACAGGGATCAAGACCATCCCCATGGAAAAGAAATGCAAAAAAGCAAAATGGCTGTCTGGGGAGGCCTTACAAATAGCTATGAAAAGAAGAGAAGTGAAAAGCAAAGGAGAAAAGGAAAGATATAAGCATCTGAATGCAGAGTTCCAAAGAATAGCAAGAAGAGATAAGAAAGCCTTCCTCAGCGATCAATGCAAAGAAATAGAGGAAAACAACAGAATGGGAAAGACTAGAGATCTCTTCAAGAACATTAGAGATACCAAAGGAACATTTCATGCAAAGATGGGCTCGATAAAGGACAGAAATAGTATGGACCTAACAGAAACAGAAGATATTAAGAAGAGGTGGCAAGAATACACAGAAGAACTGTACAAAAAAGATCTTCATGACCCAGATAATCACGATGGTGTGATCACTGACCTAGAGCCAGACATCCTAGAATGTGAAGTCAAGTGGGACTTAGAAAGCATCACTATGAACAAAGTGTAGTTGAAAGAATTCCAGTTGAGCTATTTCAAATCCTGAAAGATGATGCTGTGAAAGTGCTGCACTCAATATGCCAGCAAATTTGGAAAACTCAGCAGTGGCCACAGGACTGGAAAAGGTCAGTTTTCATTCCAATCCCAAAGAAAGGCAATGCCAAAGAATGCTCAAACTACCGCACAATTGCACTCATCTCACATGCTAGTAAAGTAATGCTCAAAATTCTCCAAGCCAGTCTTCAGCAATACATGAACTGTGAACTTCCTGATGTTCAAGCTGGTTTTAGAAAAGGCAGAGGAACCAGAGATCAAATTACCAACATCTGCTGGATCATGGAAAAAACAAGAGAGTTCCAGAAAAACATCTATTTCTGCTTTATTGACTATGCCAAAGCCTTTGACTGTGTGGATCACAATAAACTGTGGAAAATTCTGAAAGAGATGGGCATACCAGACCACCTGACCTGCCTCTTGAGAAATCTGTATGCAGGTCAGGAAGCAACAGTTAGAATTGGACATGGAACAACAGACTGGTTCCAAATAGGAAAAGGAGTACAGCAAGGCTGTACATTGTCACCCTGCTTATTTAACTTCTATGCAGAGTACATCATGAGAAACGCTGGACTGGAAGAAACACAAGCTGGAATCAAGATTGCTGGGAGAAATATCAATAACCTCAGATATGCAGTTGACACCACCCTTATGGCAGAAAGTGAAAAGGAACTCAAAAGCCTCTTGATGAGAGTGAAAGAGGAGAGTGAAAAAGTTGGCTTAAAGCTCAACATTCATAAAACGAAGGTCATGGCATCCTGTCCCATCACTTCATGGGAAATAGATGGGGAAACAGTGGAAACAGTGTCAGACTTTATTTCTTTGGACTCCAAAATCACTGCAGATGGTGAATGCAGCCATGACATTAAAAGACGCTTCCTCCTTGGAAGGAAAGTTATGACCAACCTAGATAGCACATTCAAAAGCAGAGACATTACTTTGCCAACAAAGATCCATCTAGTCAAGGCTATGGTTTTTCCTGTGGTCATGTATGGATGTGAGAGTTGAACTGTGAAGAAGGTTGAGCACTGAAGAATTGATAATTTTGAACTGTGGTGTTGGAGAAGACTCTTGAGAGTCCCTTGGACTGCAAGGAGATCCAGCCAGTCCATTCTGAAGGAGATCAGCCCTGGGATTTCTTTGGAAGGAATGATGCTAAAGCTGAAACTCCAGTACTTTGGCCAACTCATGTGAAGTGATGATTTGTTGGAAAAGACTCTGATGCTGGGAGGGACTGGGGGCAGGAGGAGAAAGGGACGACAGAGGATGAAATGGCTGGATGGCATCACTGACTCGATGGACGTGAGTCTGGGTGAACTCCGGGAGCTGGTGATGGACAGGGAGGCCTGGCATGCTGTGATTCATGGGGTCGCAAACAGTCGGACATGACTGAGCGACTGAACTGAACTGAACTTTGTTAAAACTCAGAAAAACTTTCTTTCTTTATAAAACTATCTTAGATTGCTTAATCTATTAAGATAAATGATCATATAAATATAATAATCTATGGAACTAATCCACATTCATCATAAAACAGAAAACTTGAAACTTCGTAAAGAAGCCAAAATCACTTATTAAGTTTTCTCTTTTTTGTTTTTTCATATATGTATTTTACTGAATAGTTATGTACATTTTGGTTAAAGTTCTGTTATTTCTTTGTTGTTGTTTAAAATTTGGTGAACTTCCTTCTGTGAAGAAGGAACATTATAGTGCAGGGGTAAAGAGAGACAGTAGCAGGGAGGGAGAGAGTATTGATTCCTTTTATGATCTGTGCATCTTTGAACAGTAAATTAAACCGTTTGTTTCTCAGTTTGGTCTTCTGAAAAGCAGTGATTTTAATAGAACTCATGATGATTTCATGATGTTTTAGGGAGTCTTGAATAAGATGATAAGGCACTTCGACCAGAGCCTGGCAAAGTCCTTAAACCATGCTGCTGCTGCTGCTGCTAAGTCACTTCAGCCCGACTCTGTGCCACCCCATAGATGGCAGCCCACCAGGCTCCGCCATCCCTGGGATTCTCCAGGCAAGAACACTGGTGTGGGTTGCCATTTCCTTCTCCAATGCATGAAAGTGAAAAGTGAAAGTGAAGTAGCTCAGTTGTATCCAAAAAGTGAAAGTGAAGTCGCTCAGTTGTGTCCGACTCTTCGCATCCCCATGGACTGCAGCCTACCAGGCTCCTCTGTCCATGGGATTTTCCAGGCAAGAGTACTGGAGTGGGGTGCCATTGCCTTCTCCGACCAAATTTTCCTACATAAGGGTATATTTTACATTAGGTCAAATTGTAGAAGTGGAAGTAGTGGGGTGTAAGCAAAGAAACTACTTTTAAATTCTTGTTATAAAGAGCCAGATTACTAACAAGTAGTTTAGAAACCCTTTCCATTCTGTCATAATGTTGAGCTGGAAGTGCCTGTTTATTGTACACTTTATGGAGCTGTCTTATCATTTGAACTTGCTTTGCTTATTTATTAAACATACCAATGAAAATTTAACAGTTGTTTTCATTTATATTACTTATTTTGCTTCATCTAATGAGGGTTTTTTTTTTTTTTTTTTTTTGTAGCTGTTTGTAGTTCCTTACATTTCCCATTCTTTGTTCAGAAAATATTTTCAAATTTCTTTTAGACTTGCTTAATAATTTCATAAGTGACATTTGACTTTTTAATCTGCAGTTTAGGTATATGATGAATGGTGAGCTTTAAGTTAATTGTGTTTCTAAATAGCTGATTTTCTTATTAGTATTCTTAATCACCTTTCCATAGTATGTGTTTATTATTACTATTACTGTATTTATAATTGCTTGACTATATGCTGTCTTGTAAGTCTAGCAGTAGAGAATGTTTATGCTCCTGTTCTTTAGTTCCATTGGTCAATAAAAAGTCTCTGTTTCCATTTTTCCTCACCAAAATTTTCTGAGGTTTTATCATCGGTTTATTCTTCCTGATGAATTCTTGAATCATCTGCTAACTGTCCAAAAAACCCACTGCTATATTGTTGCAATTGTATTTAACTCATACATTGATTTGGAAATGCTATCTTTTTGCAGTATTCATCCTTAACTCCCAGGAATGTAGTATCCCCTTGCCTCACCCAATATAATTTGTTTGTTATTCCCTAAAAATACTATTGCACACCTTGACTCTTTGCTTATGACTTGCATCCTACATTGCAGGGAAAAGGGGAGTAGTTATACAGAACTTCGTCATCTTCCACTACCAGCTTGACTAGCATAGCTGCACATAGCTGCACACTGATCTTTGGAAGAGCCCATCATATTCTCCAGGACAATCCATGTTGCTACAAATGACAGAATTTCACTCTTTTTAAATGGCTGAGTTATTTTTCATTGTTAAAATTTACCAAACACTACACTAAGTTCTCTTGAACCAAGTTCTCTTACTACTCAAAGAAATAGGTATTAGAATTATCTGCTTCTGCTCTGCAACATCTCTTTACAGAAATATTTGCTACAGTTTACACACTTGCTCCAGTAACCGCCATCTTAAAGAATTCTTCTTTGAAGTCATATTCTCCTCTCCAGTTCCTACTCCATTTCTCAGAGCAAATCATCTTACCATAAACTGTGTTTTTAGGGCCTAACTGTATGCATAGCTTCAGGCCCTTTCCTACGATTCAGGACACGTGCCGCTCTAATCAGGTCCTCTTCCACGCCACACCTGGAGCACTGCAGTTGTGCTTGTCAGTAAAGACAGGTTTGTGATTCATCATCCAACAAAGAAAATATAGTTTGTATATTTTATAAAATGGTAAATGTGAACTTTAATTACCCATGATAACCAATGACCATAAAAAGGTTTTAGAGATTAAAAAATAAATTGCATTGAAGATACAACAAATATTTATAATCTACATGTCTCAGAAAATTTTTGAACAATTTGTAGGAACTTCCAACACTGCTAACTATACTGAATTCCATTAATGTTTTTAGTCTTATACTCAGTGTGTGTGTTCCTACTTGATTTTCTCTCTGGAATTTCACTCCTTACAGGCATAAGAAATTCTGCTTATTTCCCAAAACTCCTTTTTTACTTTCTAAAATGCTTATTGGAAAGATATGAGGTTTAAGGGTTGAGGAAATAATTCCCTCATTTTGAATAACAACTTAAAGAGCCTATATTTTTCAATTTAATAGAATGCAAAATGAAAATAAAATTGCAAATGAAAATGGTTCAGTCACTATGGAAGATAATTCCTTAAAAATATACTTACCGGGGGGAGGAGCTAAGATGGCAGAGGAGTAGGACAGGGAGAACACTTTCTCCCCCGCAAATTCATCAAAAGAACATTTAAACGCAGAGTAAATTCCACAAAACAACTTCTGAATGCCAGCAGAGGACATCAGGCACCCAGAAAAGCAACCCAAGTCTTCGAAAGGAGGTAGGAAAAAATATAAAAGACAAAAAAAAAAAAGAGACAAAAGACGGAGGGATGGAGTTCCATCCTGGGAAGGGAGTCTTAAAAAGAGAGACGTTTCCAAACACCAGGAAACCTTCTCACTGCTGAATCTGTGCCAAGCCTTGGAAGCACAGAGGGCAACATAACAGGGAGGAAAAATAAATAAACAATTAAAACTCGCAGATTGCGAGCCCTACGGTAACTCCCCCAGCGAAGAAGCAGCGCAGACGCCTGCACCCGCCACTAGCAAGCAGGGGCTGGGCAGGGAGGGGCGGCGCGGGCTGCATCGCTTAGAGTAAGCATCTGGCCTGAATACCCTGAGTGCTATCTGAGCGAAATAATTTGGGCTAGCAAACCAGACTGTGGTATATCTACCACTCGAAAAGCCAGCCCTAACCTAAGACACCACCAGGCCAGGAATGGAACAAAAGACTGAACAGAGATAGCCAGTTGCAGACCATCCCCCTCTGGTGACAGATAGCCAGAGCCGGAAGGGGGCAATTGCAGCCCCAGAGAGACATTATCTATAAAACTATAAGCAGGCTTCTTTGCTAACTAAAACTTCTTGGGAGTCTGGACGGTCAACATCCGCCTGAGAAGGTGCGCTGGTTGTACACCTAGATAACTGAGTGGCGGGGAGGCGATAAGTTGCAGCAATCGCGCTTGCCAAGGACCTCATCACCTGAGCTGCTCGGACCTGGGAGGGCACAAAACACAGGCCCAACCGAATCTGCGCCTCTGAGGACTACCCGAGTGCCTGAACCTGAGTGGCTTGGACCTGGGAGGTGCAGGCAGCCCAGGGCCGGCCATGGATGGTTCCCAGCAGAGCAACCTAGAGCCTGAGCAGTGTGGGCAGGGAGGCTACATGCACGGTGAGTGGGGGCAGACCCAGTGTAGCTGAGGCACTGCGAGCACACGCCAGTGTTATTTGTTTGCAGCGTCCCTCCCTCCCCACAGGGCAACTGAACAAGTGAGCCTAAAAAAAAAAAAAAAAAGTGTCCACCACCGTCCCCTTTGTGTCAGGGCGGAAACCAGACACTGAAGAGACCGGCAAACAGAAGAAGCTATAACAGAGGGAACTGCCTTGGAAGCTATAGGCAATAGATTAAAACCCTGTGGTTAGTACCGACTTCATAGGAAGGGGCCTATAGATCTTGAGAAATATAAGTCGGACCAAGGAACTAGCTGAAAATGAACTGAACCCACAATACCCACAACAAAACCAGAGAAAGTCCTAGATATAGTTTTACTATGTTTACGATCATTCTTTCTTTCTTTCTTTTAATTTAAAAAAAATTTTAAGTCTTCTATTATTCCTTTAATTTTCACTTTTATAACCTACTATTACTTTGCAAAAAAATAAAAAGACCCTATTTTTTTAAAGCAAACTTCATATATATATTTTTTATAATTTTTGTGACCTTGTTTTTTTTTTTTTTTTCCTGCTTTTCTTTAACATTGTATTTTTGAAATTCCAGTCTCTAGATTTTTAATTTCAGCTTTTTGGTAATTGTTATCAATTTTATACCTATATTTTTTTTTTTAATAATTTTTGTGACTTTTCTTTTTCACTCTCTTTCTTTCTCTTCTTCTTTTATATAACATGTATATCTGAAATTCCAAACCCTACTCTAGATTTTTAATTTATGCTTTTGGTATTTGTTATCAATTTTGTACCTATATTTTCTTTATAATTTTTGCAACTTTTTTTTCTCTCTCTCTCTGTTTCTTTTCATTCTTCTTTTCCTTAACATTGTATTTTTGAAAATCCAAACTCTACTCTAGATTTTTAATTTTTGCTTTTATGTATTTGTTACCAATTTTGTACTTTTAAGAACCCAATCTTCAGTACCCATTTTTCACTAGGGAGCGAGATTACTGGCTTGACTGCTCTCTCTCCCTTTGGACTCTCCTTTTTCTCCACCAGATCACCTGTGTCTCCTCCCTAACCCCTCTCTACTCTATCCAACTCTGTGAATTTCTGTGTGTTCCAGACGGTGGAGAATACTTAGGGAACTGACTACTGGCTGGATCTGTCTCCCTCCTTTTCATTCCCCGCTTTTATCCTCCTGGCCACCTCTGTCTCCTTCCTCCTTCTTCTCTTCTCTGTATAACTCCATGAACATCTCTGAGCAGTCCAGTTGTGGAGTGCACATAAGGAAGTGACTACTGGCTAGCCTACTCTCTCCTCTATTGATTCCACCTCATCTCATTCGGGTCACCTCTAAGTCCCTCCTCCCTCTTCTCTTCTCCATGTAAAGCTGTGAACCTCTCTGGGTGACCCTCATGGTGGAGAAACTTTTCATCTTTCATATAGATGTTTTATCAATGGTGTTGTATAGAAGGAGAAGTTTTGAAATTACTGTAAATATAAGACTGATAACTGGAAGCAGGAGGCTTAAGTCCAAACCCTGACTCCAGGGAACTCCTGACTCCAGGGAACATTAATTGACAGGAGCTCATCAAATGCCTCCATACCTACATTGAAACCAAGCACCACACAAGGGCCAACAAGTTCCAGGGCAAGACATCCCAAACAAATTCTCCAGCAACACAGGAACACAGCCCTGAGCTCCAAGATACAGGCTGCCCAAAGTCACCCCAAAACCATAAACATCTCATAACTCATTACTGGACACTTCATTGCACTCCAGACAGAAGAAATACAGCTCCACCCACTAGAACACCGACACAAGCTTCCCTAACCAAGAAACCTTGACAAGCCACCTGTACAAACCCACACACAGCGAGGAAACGCCACAATAAAGAGAACTCCACAAACTGCCAGAATACAGAAAGGACACCCCAAACTCAGCAATTTAAACAAGATGAAGAGATAGAGGAACACCCAGCAGATAAAGGAACAGGATAAATGCCCACCAAACCAAACAAAAGAGGAAGAGATAGGGAATCTACCTGATAAAGAATTCCTAATAATGATAGTGAAATTGATCCAAAATCTTGAAATCAAAATGGAATCACAGATAAATAGCCTGGAGACAAGGATTGAGAAGACACAAGAAAGATTTAACAAGGACCTAGAAGAAATAAAAAAGAGTCAATATATAATGAATAATGCAATAAATGAAATCAAAAACACTCTGGAGGCAACAAAGAGTAGAATAACAGAGGCAGAAGATAGGATTAGTGAATTAGAAGATAGAATGGTAGAAATAAATGAATCAGAGAGGAAAAAAGAAAAACGAATTAAAAGAAATGAGGACAATCTCAGAGACCTCCAAGACAATATTAAACGCTACAACATTCGAATCATAGGGGTCCCAGAAGAAGAAGACAAAAAGAAAGACCATGAGAAAATACTTGAGGAGATGATAGTTGAAAACTTCCCTAAAATGGGGAAGGAAATAATCACTCAAGTCCAAGAAACCCAGAGAGTCCCAAACAGGATAAACACCCCAAGACACATATTAATCAAATTAACAAAGATCAAACACAAAGAACAAATATTAAAAGCAGCAAGGGAAAAACAACAAATAACACACAAGGGAATTCCCATAAGGATAACAGCTGATCTTTCAATAGAAACTCTTCAAGCCAGGAGGGAATGGCAAGACATACTTAAAGTGGTGAAAGAAAATAACCTACAGCCCAGATTATTGTACCCAGCAAGGATCTCATTCAAATATGAAGGAGAAATCAAAAGCTTCTCAGACAAGTAAAAGCTGAGAGATTTCAGCACCACCAAACCAGCTCTCCAACAAATAATAAAGGATATTCTCTAGACAGGAAACACAAAAAGGGTATATAAATTTGAACCCAAAACAATAAAGTAAATGGCAATGGGATCATACTTATCAGTAATTACCTTAAATGTAAATGGGTTGAATGCCCCAACCAAAAGACAAAGACTGGCTGAATGGATACAAAAACAAGACCCCTACATATGTTGTCTACAAGAGACCCACCTCAAAACAGGGGACACATACAACTGAAAGTGAAGGGCTGGAAAAAGATTTTCCATGCAAATAGGGACCAAAAGAAAGCAGGAGTCACAATACTCATATCAGATAAAATAGACTTTAAAACAAAGGCTGTAAAAAGAGACAAAGACGGTCACTACATAATGATCAAAGGATCAATCCAAGAAGAGGATATAACAATTATAAATATATATGCACCCAACACGGGAGGTCCACAATATGTAAGACAAATGCTAACAAGTATGAAAGCAGAAATTAACAATAACACAATAATAGTGGGAGACTTTAATACCTGACTCACACCTATGGATAGATCAACTAAACAGAAAATTAACAAGGAAACACAAACGTTAAATGATACAATAGACCAGTTAGACCTACTTGATATTTATAGGACATTTCATCCCAAAACAATGAATTTCACCTTTTTCTCAAGTGCACATGGAAGCTTCTCCAGGATAGATCACATCCAGGGCCATAAATCTAGCCTTGGTAAATTTAAAAAAAAATGAAATCATTCCAAGCATCTTTTTTGACCACAATGCAGTAAGATTAGATTTCCATTACAGGAGAAAAACTATTAAAAATTCCAACATATGGAGGCTGAACAACACGTTGCTGAATAACCAACAAATCACAGAAGAAATCAAAAAAGAAATCAAAATTTGCATAGAAACGAATGAAAATGAAAACACAACAACCCAAAACCTGTGGGACCCTGTAAAAGCAGTCCTAAGGGGAAAGTTCGTAGCAATATAGGCATACCTCAAGAAACAAGAAAAAAGTCAAATAAATAACCTAACTCTACACCTAAAGCAACTAGAAAAGGAAGAAATGAAGAACCCCAGGGTTAGTAGAAGGAAAGAAATCTTAAAAATTAGGGCAGAAATAAACGCAAAAGAAACAAAAGAGACCATAGCAAAAATCAACAAAGCCAAAAGCTGGTTCTTTGAAAGGATAAATAAAATTGACAAACCATTAGCCAGACTCATCAAGAAACAAAGGGAGAAAAATCAAATCAATAAAATTAGAAATGAAAATGGAGAGATCACAACAGACAACACAGAAATACAAAGGATCATAAGAGACTCCTATCAACAATTATATGCCAAAAAAATGGACAACGTGGAAGAAATGGACAAATTCTTAGAAAAGTACAACTTTCCAAAACTGGACCAGGAAGAAATAGAAAATCTTAACAGACCCATCACAAGCACGGAAATTGAAACTGTAATAAAGAATTTTCCAGCAAACAAAAGCCCAGGTCCAGACGGCTTCACAGCTGAATTCTACTAAAAATTTAGAGACGAGCTAACACCTATCCTACTCAAAGTCTTCCAGAAAATTGCAGAGGAAGGTAAACTTCCAAACTCATTCTATGAGGCCACCATCACCCTAATACCAAAACCTGACAAAGATCCCACAAAAAAAGAAAACTACAGGCCAATATCACTGATGAACATAGATGCAAAAATTCTTAACAAAATTCTAGCAATCAGAATCCAACAAGACACTAAAAAGATCATACACCATGACCAAGTGGGCTTTATCCCAAGGATGCAAGGATTCTTCAATATCTGCAAATCAATCAATGTAATACACCATATTAACAAATTGAAAAATAAAAACCATATGATTATCTAAATAGATGCAGAGAAAGCCTTTGACAAAATTCAACATCCATTTATGATAAAAAACTCTCCAGAAAGCAGGAATAGAAGGAACTTACCTCAACATAATAAAAGCTATATACGACAAACCCACAGCAAACATTATCCTCAATGGTGAAAAATTGAAAGCATTTCCTCTAAAGTCAGGAACAAGACAAGGGTGCCCACTTTCACCATTACTATTCAACATAGTTTTGGAAGTTTTGGCCACAGCAATCAGAGCAGAAAAAGAAATAAAAGGAATCCAAATGGGAAAAGAAGAAGTAAAACTCTCACTGTTTACAGATGACATGATCCTCTACATAGAAAACCCTAAAGACTCCACCAGAAAATTACTAGAACTAATCAACGATTATAGTAAAGTTGCAGGATATAAAATCAACACACAGAAATCCCTTGCATTCCTATACACTAATAATGAGAAAACTGAAAGAGAAATTAAGGAAACAATTCCATTCACCATTGCAACGGAAAGAATAAAATACTTAGGAATATATCTACCTAAAGAAACTAAAGACCTATATATAGAAAACTATAAAACACTGGTGAAAGAATTCAAAGAGGACACTAATAGATGGAGAAATATACCATGTTCATGGATTGGAAGAATCAATATGGTGAAAATGAGTATACTACCCAAAGCAATTTATAGATTCAATGCAATCCCTATCAAGCTACCAACGGTATTCTTCACAGAGCTAGAACAAATAATTTCACAATTTGTATGGAAATACAAAAAACCTCGAATAGCCAAAGCTATCTTGAGAAAGAAGAATGGAACTGGAGGAATCAACTTACCTGACTTCAGGCTCTACTACAAAGCCACAGTCATCAAGACAGTATGGTACTGGCACAAAGACAGAAATATAGATCAAGGGAACAAAATAGAAAGCCCAGAGATAAATCCTCACACATATGGATACCTTGTCTTTGACAAAGGAGGCAAGAATATACAGTGGATTAAAGACAATCTCTTTAACAAGTGGTGCTCGGAAATCTGGCCAACCACTTGTAAAAGAATGAAACTAGACCACTTTCTAACACCATACACAAAAATAAACTCAAAATGGATTAAAGATATAAACGTAAGACCAGAAACTATAAAACTCCTAGAGGAGAACATAGGCAAAACACTCTCCGACATACATCACAGCAGGATCCTCTATGACCCACCTCCCAGAATATTGGAAATAAAAGCAAAAATAAACAAATGGGACCTAATTAAACTTCAAAGCTTCTGCACAACAAAGGAAACGATAAGCAAGGTGAAAAGACAGCCTTCAGAATAGGAGAAAATAATAGCAAATGAAGCAACTGACAAACAACTTATCTCAAAAATATATAAGCAACTCCTACAGCTCAGCTACAGAAAAATAAATGACCCAATCAAAAAATGGGCCAAAGAACTAAATAGACATTTCTCCAAAGAAGACATACAGATGGCTAACAAACACATGAAAAGATGCTCAACATCACTCATTATCAGAGAAATGCAAATCAAAACCACTATGAGGTACCATTTCACACCAGAATGGCTGCAATCCAAAAGTCTACAAGCAATAAATGTTGGAGAGGGTGTGGAGAACGGGGAACTCTCTTACACTCTTGGTGGGAATGCAAACTAGTACAGCCACTATGGAGAACAGTGTGGAGATTCCTTAAAAAACTGGAAATAGAATTGCCTTATGATCCAGCAATTCCACTGCTGGGCATACACACTGAGGAAACCAGAACTGAAAGAGACACATGTACCCCAATGTTCATCACAGCACTGTTTATAATAGCCAGGATATGGAAGCAACCTAGATATCCATCATCAGATGAATGGATAAGAAAGCTGTGGTACATATACACAATGGAGTATTACTCAGCCATTAAAAAGAATACATTTGAACCAGTACTAATGAGGTGGATGAAACTGGAGCGTATTATACAGAGTGAAGTAAGCGAGAAAGAAAAACACCAATACAGTATACTAACACATATATATGGAATTTAGAAAGACAGTAACAATAACCCTGTATACAAGACAGCAAAAGAGACACTGATGTATAGAACAGTCTTTTGGACTCTGTGGGAGAGGGAGAGGGTGGGAAGATTTGGGAGAATGACATTGAAATACGTATAATATCATATATGAAACGAGTTGCCAGTCAAGGTTCGATGCATGATAGTGGATGCTTGGGGCTGGTGCACTGGGACGACCCTGAGGGATGGTATGGGGAGGAAGGAGGGAGGAGGGTTCAGGATGGGGAACACATGTATACCTGTGGCGAATTCATTTCTATATTTGGCAAAACCAATACAATATTGTAAAGTTTAAAAATAAAATAAAATTAAAAAAAAAAAAAAAAACACTTACCAGAAAACTGAGCAAGCTCACTGAAAGATACTTACCCAAGTGAGTAACAGTTTATGTCACTTGAAAATCTGCACCTGAATGTTTGTAATGGCTTTTTACACAAACAACACAAATCAGAAAGAACACACACATGTCTTTGATGAATAGAAAAGCAAGCTATGATACATCCTTACAAATGGACACTACTCAGCAATAAGTGTGAACAGGCTTCTAATAATCAGCAGAATTTGGATGAATCTCAAATATATTATACTAAGTGAAAGGAGTTATACTCGAAGTGTATGATACCATTCATATGACATGATGAAAAGGCAAGAAAGAAAAATAGTAGCAATGGTAAACAGATCAGAGTTGGCAGGGGACTTGTGGAGGGCAGGATATAATTACCAAAGGACACCAGAGAATTTGGGAGGTTGATACAACTTCTATATCTTGATTTTGGTGGTGGCTGTATACTATATATGGGCTTCCTTGGTGCCTCAGTGGCAAAGAATCTGCCAGTGCAGGAGATATGGGTTGATCCCTGGGTCAGGAAAAGCCCTTGGAAAAGGAAACGGCAACCCACTCCAGTATTCTTGCTTGGGAAGTCCCCTGGACAGAGAAACCTGGCAAGCTGCAGTCTATGGTGTCGCAAAAGAGTCAGACACAACTTAGTGACTGAACAACAAATATACATTTATGAAAACTTGCAGCACTATATACTACAAAAGGTGAATTTAACTGTATGAAAACTATACCTTAGTAAAACTAAAAAAAATATAGGAAAAGATAATTGTAAATAGAAGGATATGAAGCTTTTAATATCCTGCTTCTACGACCTTCTTTAAGTACCAGTAGAAAAAGTCCCCTGCCATATTGTTTTTTGTCAAGAGTTTAGTGTTATAGTTTTGAAATACAATTGTATTTATTCTGTCAATTAAACTTGCCAGATCATTTGTTGAGCCAATTACTGTGTTCATCATTGTTCCCTGTAATATATACACATCCCTAGGCATCACCTTCCTTCTTGATGAAATTATTATATTCAAGCATCTTTGGTGGTAAAGCCTTATACTTTTGTTTGTAATTTTTTTTCACTCCCTACTGATGCTTTTATCCATGCAGAGAACTCTCGGTGCGGGCAGTTATGTTCCCTCAGCACTTTTGAAGATATTTCTCTTTTGTCCTATGACTCCAGTGAAAAGTCCACTACCTTCTGTCTTTATCAGTGGGAAATCTGTCTTGTTTCTTTGAGAGAATTTTAAAGATTTTCATTAACACTGATATTCTCCATATTCAGTACTGTCTGGATAACTTTTTTTATTGCCTGCTCAATGTTTACAAAGTCCCACACTTTCTCTTCAAATGTCACTTGTGGCACACAATATAACACCAACACACATACGTATGTACAGGACAAGACAGATTGCCAAAGGTCATGGAGGGAAGACTGGGTAATTACAGACTCCACAGAGCACAGTCATGTTGAATTAAATAGTCCAGGCTAAGAAGATGATAAGTGAGGCCACGGGGGTGAAGGTGGGAAGCAACGTCCCACAGATGCCTCAAAACCCACCTTAAATCTGGGGCAGAGGACTGATTGACCACGAAAGGGTCTTTTCTTCCTGTTCATTTCAGTCGGTAATTTGGAAATGGGCCATCAGTGTCTTCCTTAGGTGACGTAGAAACCCAGGGCCTCCAAGCTCATTTAGTGAGAGAAAAGTACAAGGAAACAGGGCCAGGAAACAGGCCCAAAGGGACTCATTACCATCCTGTTTCCTGGACCAGCCTTTCCAGGGAAGGCCATTTCAGCTGAGAGGCTAGGCTAAGTCCCTCTAAACACAGGGGTAGAACAGAGGGAGTGGGATCATGGGATGAGGAAACTGGGCAGCCTCCCCCAGGACAGGCCCTGGCTCCGTGTTGGCCCTGGGGACAGTGAGATCAGTCATTGCACGGTCTCCTTTGAGCAGCCCTTCTAATATCTACTTCCTCCCGATTCCCACTGCTTTCATTTTTCCTCCCAGACCCCAGCAAGAGTAAATAAAAGTCTGAGCGTCAGTACCCATGAACTCTGTCTGACTAATGCACAATAGATAGATGAAACTTTTACTTGAGGAGCTGTGTGACAGAAGCAGTTTCTTTTACTTTTCCACAGGTGTAAAAACAGGACAGCTATACTCTTGTTCTGTAGAAGCTCTCCAAGTCAGAAGGATTCAGTTGGCTCTGTCAGCAAGTATTGCATTTCCAGAGCAGACCTGTAGAGGAACTGAAGGAATGGAAGGAGTCCTAATCGACCTTGGTCAGACCCCTCAGACTTTTAACATCGCTTAGCAAAATCAAACCTATTGGATATGGCTGAAAAAGTCCCATCTTCCTTCTTGTGTTCTACTGCATCTTCTTTGACCCTCAAACAATCCCCAGGTTGTCCATGTTGTCAGGCAGCTGGCATTTAACCACCTCAGGTAAGAGTATTGTCTCACTTTCAGGGAAGAGGGCAGTCTTGAGGAATTTTGACTTGAGAAATGGAGCCCAGTGCAGATCCCAAGAACTTCAGCTACTCTGTTCTCCAGGTTCTCTGGTGCTTGGGCTCTATACCTCATCACAAACTCCTCTATTCTTTGTTTTCTAAATATGAGGAGGAATCAGTGAGGCCTGATGGAAAATGCTATGCTACATCCCAGACCAGGGTATCTGCTTCCTGGTGGTAGCATTAAGATCTGTCTTTAGACCTCATAGGCTTTGCTGGCATCTGATAAAAATATTTGTAGCTATGTTATAATATATGCCTCTGAAGGACCATTTAAGATCAGATGATAGTTTTGTGACATGCTTTAGTACCTCTTTACTATTAAGATTCTGTGGACTTTGTAGAAGTCAATGGAAACTAGGGAAATGTCAAAATATATGACATAATAGAGGAAAGTGAGTTTTAGAAATATGCTTCACTTACAGACTTTTTAAGATATGTTCAAATCTGGATTTATCTGCCCAGTTTCCATGATGCGTGAGACTGATTTCTGTCAATCTCATGTCCCTGTTCTAGAAAGCTTCTCTCTGAGAATGAGTCCCACACACCCATGGTAGCTTTCAGAACAGGAGCTCTTTTTCCTCCCCCTGGGGGTCCTCAGTGCAGTCTGGATACCCTGGCTCTGTAGTTTGGGGACTCAAAATGGTGAAAGAGAGGGAAGCTAAGGTTAATGAGCTTGTTACAAATACAACACATGCTCTTTTTTCTCCTACAATTTTCCCTATTTCTCCCCCAAACAATCTGAGCTTCCTCATCAATTCCTTATGTTTTTCATATTTCTGAGTAATCCCAGGGTCACATTTATTATAATATGTCATAAAATAAACAGCTATGTTTGCCTTGATTTTAAAGGTTAAGTTCT
Organism: Bos indicus x Bos taurus; assembly: GCF_003369695.1. Classification (NCBI taxonomy): domain Eukaryota; kingdom Metazoa; phylum Chordata; class Mammalia; order Artiodactyla; family Bovidae; genus Bos; species Bos indicus x Bos taurus. The sequence continues at coordinate 37,901,555 of NC_040090.1, forward strand.
GAAAGTGACATCACCTCAAGCACACTATTCCATAGTCTCAGACAATCTAAATTATCTCCCCTCTTTGGCACATGGAGACTGTAGGGCTGGTCCAGTGAACTAAGATGCATACTTTAGCTCTTCTAATAAGGCTGTTTACAGCTTTGGGGGCTGCAAATCAATGTGGACATACGGTGTATGGAAAAAAATAATGAGGTACATTATTGATATCACACTGATGCTCTTGTTTTAGTATTTCATATTCAAAATAGGTACACAGAACAGTGACTGGGTACTTAAATCATCAGTCAAACATTATACCTAAAGCATAGGTATAAGAATTATTAAGAGCATGCATACCTGAATAATGATATATTGCAATGAGAAAGGTAATTTGAATTTCTGGGGAGATACATATTCAGGTTTGATATCCTGAATAATATTCTTATCTAGTGATCTTTGAATATTTAGCTGTTAACGTGATGCTTGTTCTCCATTCAGATGGTTCTTTTCAAGATACTTAAAAGAAACAGAGATCAAGAAATAAAATTAGCTACCAGTGGGAAAGGAATCACCATATTGGACTCATATTGGTCATTCTGTGGGGCCTCTGATGTTACAAAATGTTGCAACCATCTTAACAAAAATTCACCTAGAATCTACTTGGTTCTAGGCAACTAAATAAACAACACAGAATGGAGCACTGGAACTCCAGTCTGGGAAGTGGCTTCATATTGATGGGGATTCTGAATGACAGTTTGTCTCCTGAGCTGATCTGTGCTACAGTCACAGTCCTGTACATGCTGGCCCTCACCAGCAATTGCCTTCTGCTCCTGGCCATCACAATGGATGCCCGACTCCATGTGCCCATGTACCTCCTGCTCGGGCAGCTCTCTCTCATGGACCTCCTCTTCACGTCTGTTGTCACTCCCAAGGCCTTCATGGATTTTCTGCTCAGTGAAAACACCATCTCCTTTGTGGGCTGTGCCCTTCAGATGTTTCTGGCACTGACCCTGGGTGGTGCAGAGGACCTCCTACTGGCCTTCATGGCCTATGACAGGTATGTGGCCATTTGTCATCCTCTGAACTACATGGTCCTCATGAGGCCAAGGGTCTGCTGGCTCATGGTGGCCACATCCTGGATTTTGGCAACCCTTAGTGCCATTGTATATACTGTGTACACCATGCACTATCCCTTTTGCAAAGCCCGTGAGATCAGCCACCTGCTCTGTGAGATTCCACCTCTGTTGAAGTTGGCCTGTGCAGATACTTCCATATATGAACTCACGGTGTATGTGATGGGTGTGACCTTCTTGATTCCTCCTCTTGTTGCTATCCTTGCCTCCTACACACTAATCCTACTTACTGTGCTCCACATGCCCTCAAATGAAGGGAGGCAGAAAGCTCTGGTCACCTGCTCTTCCCACCTGACAGTGGTCGGGATGTTCTATGGAGCTGCCACATTCATGTATGTTCTGCCCAGTTCCCTCCACAGTCCCAAGCAAGACAACATCGTCTCTGTCTTCTACACGGTTGTCACCCCAGCCCTGAACCCCCTTATCTACAGCCTGAGGAATAAAGAGGTCATGGAGGCCTTAAGAAGAATCCTGGGTAGATATATGCTGTGGACACACTCCTGACAGAGTTGCCAAGTGGAGGTGGTAGGAACTAAGTATCATGTGGCTGTGATAATGGTAGCTTATAGAAGTCTTATCAAACTCCAATAACCTCTTACATCAGAGGAGAGCTGCTCTCATTTGACTGGATTCTTAGACAATTGTAGAGAGAAGTAGCCTCATAAGACATATTGGGCTTCTTGTTTATTAGGTAGATGGTTGTTAAAACAATTAGTTGGAAAGAGTAATCAATTTGTGACTACATTTGTACAAATACTTATGTTGAGAGAGTGGGAAAAGCTAATGGGCCATTTTTATACCACAAAATGAAAATTAAAGTAGAGAAATGAATAAAACAGAATGTGGAAGTTCCCAGGTTTCAAGTGAGCATTGGAAATATAATAGCAGTGAGAGTTATGTGTTGTGTATTTTTCTTGAGTTTTTTTTTTTAACTTTACAATATTGTGTTGGTTTTGCCATATATCAAAATGAATCCGCCACAGGTATACATGTGTTCCCCATCCTGAACCCTCCTCTCTCCTCCCTCCCCATACCATCCCTCTGGGTCGTCCAAGTGCACCAGCCCCAAGCATCCAGTATCGTGCATCGAACCTGGACTGGCGACTTGTTTCATATATGATATTACACATGTTTCAATGCCATTCTCCCAAATCATCCCACCCTCTCCCTGTCCCACAGAGTCCAAAAGACTGTTCTATAAAACAGTGTCTCTTTTGCTGTCTTGTATACAGGATTACTGTTACCATCTTTCTAAATTCCATATATATATGCATTAGTATACAGTATTGGTGTTTTTCTTTCTGGCTTACTTCACTCTGTATAATAGGCTCCAGTTTCATCCACCTCATAAGAACTGGTTCAAATGTATTCTTTTTAATGGCTGAGAAATACTCCATTGTGTATATGTACCACAGCTTTCTTATCCATTCATCTGATGATGGACATCTAGGTTGCTTCTATGTCCTGGCTATTATAAACAGTGCTGTGATGAACATTGGGGTACACGTGTCTCTTTCAATTCTGGTTTCCTTGGTGTGTATGCCCAGCAGTGGGATTGCTGGATCATAAGGCAATTCTATTACCAGTTTTTTAAGAAATTTCCACACTGTTCTCCATAGTGGCTGTACTAGTTTGCATTCCCACCAACAGTGTAAAAGGGTTCCCTTTTCTTCCCTTTTCTCTAGACTTTTGGATAGCAGCCATTCTGACTGGTGTGAAATGGTACCTCATAGTGGTTTTGATTTGCATTTCTCTGATAATGAGTGATGTTGAGCATCTTTTCATGTGTTTGTTAGCCATCTGTATGTCTTCTTTAGAGAAATGTTTATTTAGTTCTTTGGCCCATTGTTTGATTTGGTCATTTATTTTTCTGGAATTGAGGTGTAGGAGTTGCTTGTGTACTTTTGAGATTAGTTGTTTGTCAGTTGCTTCATTTGCTATTATTTTCTCCCATTCTGAAGGCTGTCTTTTCACCTCGCTTATAGTTTCCTTTGTTGTGCAAAAGCTTTTAAGTTTAATTAGGTCCCATTTGTTTATCTTTGTTTTTATTTCCAATATTCTGGGAGGTGGGTCATAGAGGATCCTGCTGTGGTGTATGTCGGAGAGTGTTTTGCCTATGTTCTCCTCTAGGAGTTTTATAGTTTCTGGTTTTACGTTTAGAAAAGTACAACTTTCCAAAACTTTCCAAAACTGGACCAGGAAGAAATAGGAAATCTTAACAGACCCATCACAAGCACAGAAATTGAAACTGTAATCAGAAATCTTCCAGCAAACAAAAGCCCAGGTCCAGATGGCTTCACAGTTGAATTCTACCAAAAGTTTAGAGAAGAGCTAACATCTATCCTACTCAAAGTCTTCCAGAAAATTGCAGAGGAAGGTAAACTTCCAAACTCATTCTATGAGGCCACCATCACCCTAATACCAAAACCTGACAAAGATCCCACAAAAAAAGAAAACTACAGGCCAATATCACTGATGAACATAGATGCAAAAATTCTTAACAAAATTCTAGCAATCAGAATCCAACAAGACACTAAAAAGATCATACACCATGACCAAGTGGGCTTTATCTCAGGGATGCAAGGATTCTTCAATATCTGCAAATCAATCAATGTAATACACCATATTAACAAATTGAAAAATAAAAACCATATGATTATCTCAATAGATGCAGAGAAAGCCTTTGACAAAATTCAACATCCATTTATGATAAAAACTCTCCAGAAAACAGGAATAAAAGGAACTTACCTCGACATAATAAAAGCTATATACGACAAACCCACAGCAAACATTATCCTCAATGGTGAAAAATTGAAAGCATTTCCTCTAAAGTCTTGTTCCTCAGGAACAAGACAAGGGTGCCCACTTTCACCATTACTATTCAACATAGTTTTGGAAGTTTTGGCCACAGCAATCAGAGCAGAAAAAGAGATAAAAGGAATCCAAATGGGAAAAGAAGAAGTAAAACTCTCACTGTTTACAGATGACATGATCCTCTACATAGAAAACCCTGAAGACTCCACCAGAAAATTACTAGAACTAATCAACGATTATAGTAAAGTTGCAGGATATAAAATCAACACACAGAAATCCCTTGCATTCCTATACACTAATAATGAGAAAACTGAAAGAGAAATTAAGGAAACAATTCCATTAACCATTTCAACGGAAAGAATAAAATACTTAGGCATATATCTACCTAAAGAAACTAAAGACTTATATATAGAAAACTATAAAACACTGGTGAAAGAAATCAAAGAGGACACTAATAGATGGAGAAATATACCATGTTCATGGATTGGAAGAATCAATATAGTGAAAATGAGTATACTACCCAAAGCAATTTATAGATTCAATGCAATCCCTATCAAGCTACCAATGGTATTCTTCACAGAGCTAGAACAAATAATTTCACAATTTATATGGAAATACAAAAAACCGTGAATAGCCAAAGCTATCTTGAGAAAGAAGAATGGAACTGGAGGAATCAACCTACCTGACTTCAGGCTCTATTACAAAGCCACAGTTATCAAGACAGTATGGTACTGGCACAAAGACAGAAATATTGATCAATGGAATAAAATAGAAAGCCCACAGATAAATCCACGCTCATATGAACACCTTATCTTTGACAAAGGAGGCAAGAATATACAATGGATTAAAGACAATCTCTTTAACAAGTGGTGCTGGGAAAACTGGTCAACCACTTGTAAAAGAATGAAACTAGAGCACTTTCTAACACCATACAGAAAAATAAACTCAAAATGGATTAAAGATCTCAACGTAAGACCAGAAACTATAAAACTCCTAGAGGAGAACATAGGCAAAACACTCTCCGACATACATCACAGCAGGATCCTCTATGACCCACCTCCCAGGATATTGGAAATAAAAGCAAAAATAAACAAATGGAACCTAAAAACTTAAAAGCTTCTGCACAACAAAGGAAACTATTAGAAAGGTGAAAAGGCAGCCTTCAGAATGGGAGAAAATAATAGCAAATGAAGCAACTGACAAACAACTAATCTCAAAAATATACAAGCAACTCCTACAGCTCAGCTACAGAAAAATAAATGACCCAATCAAAAAATGGGCCAAAGAACTAAATAGACATTTCTCCAAAGAAGACATACAGATGGCTAACAAACACATGAAAAGATGCTCAACATCACTCATTATCAGAGAAATGCAAATCAAAACCACTATGTGGTACCATTTCATGCCAGTCAGAATGGCTGCAATCCGTAAGTCTACAAGCAATAAATGCTGGAGAGGGTGTGGAGAAAAGGGAACTCTCTTACACTGTTGGTGGGAATGCAAACTAGTACAGCCACTATGGAGAACAGGGTGGAGATTCCTTAAAAAACTGGAAATAGAACTGCCTTATGATCCAGCAATCCCACTGCTGGGCATACACACTGAGGAAACCAGAAGGGAAAGAGACATGTGTACCCCAATGTTCATTGCAGCACTGTTTATAATAGCCAGGACATGGAAGCAACCTAGATGTCCATCATCAGATGAATGGATAAGAAAGCTGTGGTACATATACACAATGGAGTATTACTCAGCCATTAAAAAGAATACATTTGAATCAGTTCTAATGAGATGGATGAAACTGGAACCTATTATACAGAGTGAAGTAAGCCAGAAAGAAAAACACGAATACAGTGTACTAACGCATATATATGGAATTTAGAAAGATGGAAACAATAACCCTGTGTACGAGACAGCAAAAGAGACACTGATGTATAGATCAGTGTTATGGACTCTGTGGGAGAGGGAGAGGGTGGGGAGATTTGGGAGAATAGCATTGAAACATGTATAATATCATGTATGAAATGAGTCGCCAGTCCAGGTTTGATGCACGATACTGGATGCTTGGGGCTGGTGCACTGGGATGACCCAGAGGGAGGGTATGGGGAGGGAGGAGGGAGGAGGGTTCAGGATGGGTAACACAGGTATACCTGTGGTGGATTCATTTTGATATTTGGCAAAACTAATACAATATTGTAAAGTTTAAAAATTAAATTAAAATTTAAAAAAATCATAACAATTGTATGGTGAGTATATTTCTTTGTTTGTGTCCACAGGAAAGGAAAGCTATCATTATAATGCACCTTATGCTAATTTAGATATGCTTTATTTGTATCATTTGATTTACCTGTGTGGAAATATTTATAATAAAAACTGTGAACTTTCCTGGCTCACCTAATTGAAATTATTTGGGGAGGTAGTGCTTTTTTAAAACTCAGAAATATTTTCTTTTCAGAAGCTGTCTTAAATTACTTGGTGTATTAAGATCAATGATAATATAAAAGCTAATAATCTATGGAACTAGTCCAAGTTCATTATATAAACAGGAAATTCAGAAATTGAGAAAGAGAAAACCTATAAGGTTTTCTATTCATTTTTGCTTATCTATATGCAGTTTACTGAATAGCTATGTACATTTTGGCCAAAGTTTTGCTTTTTTTTTGCTTGAAATTTGGTGAAGTTTCTTCCTTTGGAGAGAGGACATTATAGTGTAGGGCTGGGGGGCTTAGGGAGGTAGGTGGCCAGAGTTCTGAGTTTAATCTCTGCTCACCATGTATACCTGTGTATCTTTGAACAGAAATTAAACCATTCATTTTTCATTTTGTTCCTCTGAAAAGCAGTGATAATAATAAGACTCATGATGATCTCGTGTTTTAGGGTGACTTGAATAAGATGATAATGCACTTAGACCTGTGCCTCGCAAATAGTTCTTAAACCATGCTAACTGTTATATGAATATCTAATAAATAGTCTTGATAAAACTTCATTTCAAATGACTACATAATAGCATCATATGAATCCTCTATAATGTATTTAGGGATTTCCTTACATTTAATTTTTTCCCTTCAAATTTTCTACGTAAGGGTATATTTTAAGTGAGGTCAAATTCTTGAAGGGTAAAAAATGGAATATAAGCAAAGAAACTATTTGAAATTCTTATTTTAAAGAGCTAACTGTTTATGAGAAAGTTAGAGACCTTTTGCATGCCGGCTAGCATTTTGTGAGAGTCTCTGCCTCATTGTACTCTTTCCATCCTGTCTTATATAAACTCCCTTTGATAATTTATTAAGCACATAAACAAAAAGTAACAGGTGTTTTCACTTATAGTATTTATTTTGTTTTATTCTAATGATTTTTCTGTAGCCCTATATAGACAAAGTGAAGTTCTTCAGTCGTGTCCGACTCTGCGACCCCATGGACTGTAGCCTACCAGGCTCCTCTGTCCATGGGATTTTCCAGGCAATAGTACTGGAGTGGATTGCCCTTTCCTTCTCCAGGGGATCTTCGTGACCCAGGGATCGAACCCGGGTCTCCTGCATTGTAGGCAGACACTTTACCATCTAAGCCACCAGTGAAGTCAGGGAAGGTCCTAGACAATTTGGCAGTTATATACGTGGAAACATTTATTTTCAGTTTATTACATATGTAGTAGGATATGTTGGATAGGGAAGTGTTACAACATTTACAAAATGTCACGGATTCATTTTTTCCTTTGTATTTTATAGGTGATAGTACCCTTACAATTTCCATTTTTAATTCAGATAATATTGCCATAAATCTTTAGATGTGCTTAATAAACTTTAATCTCTCTGATATTATTTAAATACATTATGGATAGTGAAACTTTAAATTAGTTGTTTTCTAAATAGCTGATTTTCCTGTTAGCATTCCTAATAATCTTTACCTATTTTGCATTTATTATTACTATTATTTATAACTGCTTGACTATGTATTTTCTTCTTGTAAGTATAGTGGTAGAGGGTGTCTCTAGTACTGGTCTAGTACTACCCCATTCCTCAGAGCAAATCATCTTAAAAGACTTCACCGTACCTACACCTTCTGGTCCTCCTCTACCATTCACAACTCATATCACTGTAATCAGGCTCCCCTCTACAGCCAACAGCACCTCCCTTCCCTACCTCATTGTAGTCATGCGTATCAAGAGTGACGGAGGTATATGTCTCATCTGTTCTGACAAAGAAATAATAGTATATATTTTATAAAAGTGTAAAATGTGAATTTTAGAATCGTTACCTGTGATTACCAATGAGCCTCAAAGGGCTTAGAGATTAAAATCTATATTCCATAGGAGATACAGTATATCTTTATAGTCCACATATCTCAGAAAAAATTAAATAATTGTAAATAGTTTCAGAATGCTAACTAGACAGGACTTAACTATCATTAAGGTTCTCAGTCTCCAGGCCTAAGTGTATGTGTGTGTCCCTGTATGACTTTCTCTCTTGAATTGCACCTTCTTTTTACTTGCATGAATAATCCTGCTCATTCTCCAAAACTCTTCATTTTATCTTTAAATACTAATTAGGGAGATATGAAATTTAAAACTTCAGGCAACATGCGCTTCATTTTTAATTTAAAAACCCATATTTTATAGCTTAAAAATGCAAAATGAGAATAAAATTGTTCAGTCACTACAGAAAACAGATGGACAGTTTTTAATCAAATTAAACACATACTTAACACACAACAGAGCAAGTTTACTACAAGGGACTTACCCAAGTGAATAACAGTTTATAGTCACTCAAAAACCTATACATGAATGTTTATAATGGCTTTTTCCACTAACAACAATAACCAGAAACAACAAAAATGTCCTTTAACTGGTGAATGGATAAAGAAACTATGATAAAGCCACACAACTGGATGTTACTCAGCAAAAAATGAGAACAGACTATTAATAGATGGCAGAATTTGAATGAATCTAAAACATATTATGCTAAGTGACAGAAGCAATACTCAAAGTATCCGATACCATTCATATGACATGTAGGGAAAAAATAGGAGAGACTCTAAATACATCAGAGAGTTCCCAAGGGCTTGGATGAGCATGGGATGATTATCAAAAGGCACCAGAGAATTTGCAGCATTGAGGCAACTTTTATATCTTGGTTTTGGTGGTGGTTATATTCTATTATGGGCTTCTCTGATGGCTCAGCAGGTAAAGAAACCACCTGCACTGCAGAAGACTCAAGAGATGTGGGATTGATTCCTGTCTCAGGACAACCCCTAGAGGAACACATGCCAACCCACTCGAGTATTCTTGGCTGGAGAATCCCATGGACAGAGGAGCCTGGTGAGGTACAGTCCAAAGGGTCTTAAAGAGTTGGACAAGACTGACAGACTAACACTTTCACTTTCCCTTTTTACATATGCTATTATATACATTTGTCAAAAATTGCAGAACTGTATACAAAAAGAGGCAGATTTTATTGGGTAAAAATTTGTGCCTTAATAAAAATTTAAAAAGTAAGAAATAATTGAATAAAATTTTTAATATTCTTCTTGTACAGCCTTCTTTAAGTACCAATAGAAAAAAGTCCCCTGTCGTCTTGATTTTTTTCTGTGAATTTAAAAATTTTTATTTATATCCTATCTGCTTTGAAAAGGGATTTAATGTTCAGTCAGTTCAGTTCAGTTGCTCAGTCGTGTCTGACCTTTGCAACCCATGGACTGCAGCACACCAGGCTTCCTGTCCATCACCAACTCCTGGAGCTTGCTCAAACTCACGTCCATTGAGTTGGTGATGCCATCCAACCATCTCACCCTCTGTCATCCCCTTCTCCCACCTTAAATCTTTCCCAGAATCAGGATTTTTTCCAATGAGTCAGTTCTTTGCATCAGATGGCGAAAGTATTGGAGTTTCAGCTTCAGCATCAGTCCTTCCAATGAATATTCAGGACTAATTTCTTTAGGAGGGACTGATTGGATCTCCTTGCTTTCCAAGGGACTCTCAAGAGTCTTCTCCAACACCACAGTTCAAAAACATCAATTCTTCAGCTCTCAGCTTTCTTAATAACCCAACTCTCACATCCATACATGACTACTGGTAAAACCACAGCTTTGACTAGATGGACCTTTGTTGGTAAAGTAATGTCTCTGCTTCTTAATATACTGTCTAGGTTGGTTATAACTTTTCTTCCAAGGAGTAAGCATCTTTTAATTTCATGGCTGCAGTCACCATCTGCAGTGATTTTGGAGCCCCCCAAAATAAAGTCTGTCACTGTTTCCATTGTTTTCCCATCTATTTGTCATGAAGTGATGGGACTGGTTGTGTCCAACTCTTTGTGACCCCATGGACTGTACAATCGATAGAATTCTTGAGGCCAGAATACTGGACTGGGTAGCCTTTCCCTTCTCCAGGGGATCTTCCTAACCCAGGGATTGAAGCCAGGTCTCCCGCATGTCAAGGAGATTCTTTACCAGCTGAGCCACAAGGGAAGCCCAAGAATATTGGAGTGGGTAGCCTATCCCTTCTCCAGTGGGTCTTCTCGACCCAGCAATTGAATCGAGGTTCGTGCATTGCAGGCGGATTCTTTACCAACTGAGCTATCAGGGAAGCCCTTATGATACAGTGGAAGTGATTATACAGCACAGCACTGGAGCGGCGGCTGAGAAAAGATATCCCATGTCCAAAGGCAAAGGAGTAGCCCCAGCAAGATGGTAAGAGGGGCAAAAACACATTTAGAATCAAACCCCATACGTGACAGAGACGCTCAGAGGGCTCAAATAAATCTTGTGCACACCAGGACCCAGAGATCCCACAGAGACTGAGACAGAACTGTGTTGGAATGTCTCCTGTGGAGGTACAGGCTAGCAGTGGCCTGCCACAGGGGCAGGGGCTTTGGGTGCCACAGACCTGGGTATGACATAAGCACTCTTGGAGGAGGTTGCCATTAACCCCAGCATAGAGCCACCAGAACTTACACAGGACCGGGGAAACAGACTTTTGGAGGGAACAGACAGAACTCTGTGGGCACCAGGACCCAGGAGAAAGGAGCAGTGACCACACAAGAGACTGACCCAGACTTGCCCATGGGTTCCCAGGAGTGTCTAGCAGAGGCATGGGTCAGCAGTGGCCTGCTGCAGAGTTGGGGGCATGGAGTGTAGCAGAGCGTGTATGGGACCTTTTGAAGGAGGTCACCATTATCTTCACTGCCTCCACTACAGTTTGGCCCCGGGTAAATAACAGGGAAGGAAAACAACCTCACCCATCAATAGAAAATTGGATTAAAGATTTAGTGAGCCTGGCCCTGCCCATCAGAATAAGACCCAGTTTCCCCCTCAGAACATGGAGGAGCTACTCCATGTTCAAGGTCAGAAGGGGCGGCAGTGAGGAGATACCCCTTGTTCAAGGTAAGGAGCAGCGGCTGCACTTTGCTGGAGCAGCTGTGAAGAGATACCCCACGTCCAAGGTAAGAGAAACCAAGTAAGATGGTAGGTATTGCGAGAGGGCATCAGAGGGCAGACACATTGAAACCATAATCAAAGAAAACTAGTCAATCTAATCACATGGACCACAGTCTTGTCTAACTCAACACTAAGCCATGCCCTATGGGGCCACCCAAGACGGGCCGGTCATGGTGCAGAGATTGGACAGAATGTGGTCCACTGGAGAAGGGAATGGCCAACCACTTCAGTATTCTTGCCTTGAGAACCCCATGAACAGTATGAAAAGGCAAAAGGATAGGATACTGAAAGAGGAACTCCCCAGGTCAGTAGGTGCCCAATATGCTACTGGAGATCAGTGGAGGAATAACTCCAGAAAGAATGAAGGATGGAGCCAAAGCAAAAACAATACCCAGTTGTGGATGTGACTGGTGACAGAAGCAAGGTCCGATGCTGTAAAAAGCAATATTGCAAGGAACCTGGAAGGGTCCATGAATCAAGGATCCATGCATCAAGGCAAATTGGAAGTGGTCAAACAGGAGATGGCAAGAGTGAATGTCGACATTCTAGGAATCAGTGAACTAAAATGGACTGGAATGGGTAAATTTAACTCAGATGACCATTATATCTACTACTGCTGGCAGGAATCCCTTAGAAGAAATGGAGTAGCCATTATGGTCAAAAAAGGAGTCCGAAATGCAGTACTTGGATGCAATCTCAAAAATGACAGAATGATCTCTGTTCGTTTCCAAAGCAAACCATTCAATATCACAGTAATCCAAGTCTATGCCCCAGCCAATAACGCTGAAGAAACAGAAGTTGAACGGTTTTATGAAGACCTACAATACCGTTTAGAGCTAACACCCAAAAAAGATGTCTTTTTCATTATAGGGGACTGGAATGCAAAAGTAGGAAGTCAAAAAACACCTGGAGTAACAGGCAAGTTTGGCCTTGGAATATGGAATGAAGCAGGGCTAAGGCTAATAGAGTTTTGCCAAGAAAATGCACTGGTCATAGCAAACACCCTCTTCCAACAACACAAGAGAAGACTCTACACATAGCCATCACCAGATGGTCAAAAACAAAATCAGATTGATTATATTCTTTGCAGCCAAAGATGGAGAAGCTCTATACAGTCAGCAAAAACAAGACCAGGAGCTGACTGTGGCTCAGATCATGAACTCCTTATTGCCAAATTCAGACTGAAATTGAAGAAAGTAGGGAAAACCACTAGACCATTCAGGTATGACCTAAATCAAATCCCTTATTATTATATAGTGGAAGCAAGAAATAGATTTAAGGGACTAGATCTGATAGATAGAGTGCCTGATGAACTATGGACAGAGGTTCGTGACATCGTACAGGAGACAAGGATCAAGACCATCCCCATGGAAAAGAAATGTGAAAAAGCAAAATGGCGGTCTGGGGAGGCCTTACAAATAGCTGTGAAAAGAAGAGAAGTGAAAAGCAAAGGAGAAAAGGAAAGATATAAACATCTGAATGCGGAGTTTCAAAGAATAGCAAGAAGAGATAAGAAAGTCTTTTTCAGCGATCAGTGCAAAGAAATAGAGGAAAAAACAGAATGGGAAAGATTAGAGATCTCTTAAAGAACATTAGAGATACCAAAGGAACATTTCATGCAAAGATGGGCTCGATAAAGGACAGAAATGGTATGGACCTAACAGAAGCAGAAGATATTAAGAAGAGGTGGCAAGAATACACAGAAGAACTGTAGAAAAAAGAGCTTCATGACCAAGGTAATCACGATGGTGTGATCATTGACCTAGAGCCAGACATCCTGGAATGTGAAGTCAAGTGGGCCTTAGAAAGCATCACTATGAATGAAGCTAGAGGAGGTGATAGAATTCCAGTTGAGCTACTTCAAATCCTGAAAGGTGATGCTGTGAAAGTGCTGAACTCAATATGCCTGCAAATTTGGAAACCTCAGCAGTGGCCACAGGACTGGAAAAGGTCAGTTTTCATTCCAATCCCAAAGAAAGGCAATGCCAAAGAATGCTCAAACTACCACACAATTGCACTCATCTCACACGCTAGTAATGTAATGCTCAAAATTCTCCAAGCCAGGCTTCAGCAATACGTGAATTGTGCACTTCCAGATGTTCAAGCTGATTTTAGAAAAGGCAAAGGAACCAGAGATCAAATTGCCAACATCTGCTGGATCATCAAAAAAGCAAGAGAGTTCCAAAAACATCTATTTCTGCTTTATTGACAATGCCAAAGCCTTCGACTGTGTGGATCACAATAAATTGTGGAAAATTCTGAAAGAGATGGGAATACTAGACCACCAGACCTACCTCTTGAGAAACCTATATGCAGATTAGGAAGCAACAGTTAGAACTGGACATGGAACAATAGACTGGTTCCAAATCAGGAAAGGAGTACGTCAAGGCTGTATATTGTCACCCTGCTTATTTAACTTATACGCAGAGTACATCATGAGAAACACTGGGCTGGAAGAAGCCCAAGCTGGAATCAAGATTTCTGGGACAAGTATCAATAACCTCAGATGTGCAGATGACACCACCCTTATGGCAAAAAGTGAAGAGGAACTAAAAAGCCAAGAGGAGAGTGAAAAAGTTGGCTTAAAACTCAACATTCAGAAAACTAACATCATGGCATCTGGTCCCATTGCTTCATGGGAAATAGATGGGGAAACAGTGTCAGACTTTATTTTTGGGGGGCTCCAAAATCACTGCAGGTGATGATTGCAGCCATGAAATTAAAAGATGCTTACTCCTTGGAAGGAAAGTTATGACCAACCTAGATAGCTTATTGAAAAGCAGAGACATTACATTGCCAACAAAAGTCCGTCTATTGAAGCATGTGGTTTTCTCAGTGGTCATGTATGGATGTGAGTGTTGGACTGTGAAGAAAGCTGAGCACTTTTGAACTGTGGTGCTGGAGAAGACTCTTGAGAGTCCCTTGGACTGCAAGGAGGTCCAACCAGTCCATTCTAAAAGAGATCAGTCCTGGGTTTTCTTTGGAAGGAATGTTGCTAAAGCTGCAACTCTGGTACTTTGGCCACCTCATGCAAAGAGTTGACTCATTGGAAAAGACTCCGATGCTGGGAGGGATTGGGAGCAGGAGAAGAAGGGGACGACAGAGGATGAGATGGCTGGATGACATCACCAACTCGATGGACATGAGTTTGAGTGAACTCTGGGAGTTGGTGATGGACAGGGAGGCCTGGCGTGCTGCAGTTCATGAGGTGGCAAAGAGTTGGTCACGACTGAGCGACTGATCTGACCTGAACTCTCCCTCAGTCAGTCTCTACCATCAGAAAGCTTCCATAAGCCTCTTATCCTTCTCAATCAGAGGGCAGACAGACTAAAAACCAGAGTCACAGGAAACTAACTAATCTGATCACATGGGCCACAGCCTTGTCTAACTCAGTGAAACTATGAGCCATGCCATGTAGCAACACTCAAGATGGATCATGGTGGAGAGTTCTGACCAAACGTGGTCCACTGGAGAAGGGAATGGCCAACCACTTCAGTATTCTTGCCTTGAGAACCCCATTAATAGTATGAAAAGGCAAAAGGATAGGACACTGAAAGGTGAACTCCCCAGGTTGGCAGGTGCCCTATATGCTACTGGAGATCAGTGGAGAAATAACTCCAGGAAGAATGAAGAGACAGATCGAGAACAAAAACAACACTCAGTTGTGGATGTGATGGGTGACAGAAGTAAAGCCTGATGCTGTAAAGAGCAATATTGCATAGGAACCTGGAATGTCAGGTCCATGAATCAAGGCAAATTGGAAGTGGTCAAACAGGAGATGGCAAGAGTGAACGTCAACATAGGAATCAGCAAGCTAAAATGGACTGGAATGGGTGAATTTAACTAAGATGACCATGAATCCTACTGGTGATTCTTGCCTACTACTGTGGGCAAGAATCCCTTAGAAGAAATGGAGTAGCCATCACAGTCAACAAAAGAGTCCAAAATGCAGTATTTGGATGCAATCTCAAAAACGACAGAATGATCTCTGTTCGTTTCCAAGGCAAACCATTCAGTATCACAATAATCCAAGTCTATGCTGGGACCAGTAATGCTGAAGAAGCTGAAGTTGAATGATTCTATGAAGACCTACAAGACCTTCTAGAACTAACACCCCCAAAAGATATCCTTTTCATTATAGGGGACTGGAATGCAAAAGTAGGAAGGTAAGAAATACCTGGAGTAAGAGGCAAATTTGGCCTTGGAGTACAGAATGAAGTAGGGCAAAGGCTAATCGAGTTTTGCCAAGAGAATGCACTGGTCATAGCAAACACCCTCTTCCAACAACACAAGAGAGGACTCTACGGGTGGACATCACCAGATAGTCAACAACGAAATCAGATTGATTATATTCTTTGCAGCCAAAGATGGAGAAGCTCTATCTAGTCAGCAAAAGCAAGACCGGGAGCTGATGGTGGCTCAGATCATGAACTCCTTATTGCCAAATTCAGACTGAAATTAAAGAAAGTAGGGAAAACCACTAGACCATTCAGGTATGACCTAAATCAAATCCCTTATGATTATATAGTGGAAATGGCAAATAGATTCAAGGGATTAGATCTGATAGACAGAGTGTCTGAAGAACTATGGATGGGGGCTCATAACATTGTACAGGAGGCAGGGATCAAGATCATCCCCCAAAAAAAGAAGTGCAAAAAGGCAAAATGGTTTTCTGAGGAGGACTTACAAATAGCTATGAAAAGAAAAAAAGAGAAAGGCAAAGGAGAAAAGGAAAGATATACCCATTTGAATGCAGAGTTCCAAAGAATAGCAAGGAGGGATACGAAAGCCTTCCTCAGTGATCAATGCAAAGAAATAGAGGGTACAATAGAATGGGAAAGACTAGAGATCTCTTCAAGCAAATCAGAGATACTGAAGGAGGAAACAGACAGAACAGGTTCCATCTTGAATGCAGGCCTCCATTTTGAGCTGGACCATGGAATTTAAGCTATATGTCCTGTATCTATGGAAATGACATACAAACTGGAAAATCAGAGCCCCCAGGTTGAAGAGCCCCAGGGCTGGTACCTAGACTCTCTGTCGCCTAAAATAATACCCTAATTATCTATGTAACTGAATAGAATCATAAATTCTATTATGCTTATTGGGGTATGACCACAAGCCTATTGATAATTGCCCACTGTTAACTACGTGGCTTAAGGCATACGAATCACAGGTTAACTTTGATTGAACCTTTCTTTTCCTTTGTTCAGACTAGTTTCAGAGAATTTAGGGAGGTGGGTTTGAGCATGTACACTTAGGGTATATAAGGTTTTCACAAAAACTGGTCAGGGTCCTTGGCTAAGAGGACACTCTGCCTTGAGCCCGCTGGTATAATAAACTGCACTCCACTATCTGCATTGTCCTTCTAAGTGAGTTTGTTTCCCAGAACGCATGGCTACAACAATACCAAGAGAACATTTCATGCCAATGGGCACAATAAAGGACAGAAATGGTATGGACCTAACAGAAGCAGATGGAAAAGGCAATGGCACCCCACTCCAGTACTCTTGCCTGGAAAATCCCGTGGATGGAGGAGCTTGGTAGGCTGCAGTCCATGAGGTCTCTAAGAGTCGGACACGACCGAGCGACTTCACTTTCCCTTTTCACTTTCATGCACTGGAGAAGGAAATGGCAACCCACTCCAGTGTTCTTGCATGGAGAATCCCAGGGACGGGGGAGCCTGGTGGGCTGCCATCTATGGGGTCGCACAGGGTCAGACACGACTGAAGCGACTTAGCAGCAGAAGCAGCAACAGAAGCAAAAGCAAAAGATATTAAGAACAGGTGGCAAGAATACACAGAAGAAGTATATTAAAAAGTTCTTCACGACCCAGATAATCACAATGCTGTGATCACTCACCTAGAGCCAGACTTCTTGGAATGAAAAGTCAAGTAGGCCTTAGGAAGCATCACTGCAAACAAAGCTAGTGGAGGTGATTGAATTCCAGTTGAGGTCTTTCATATCCTAAAAGATGATGCTGTGAAAGTGCTGCAGTCAATATGCCAGCAAATTTGGAAAACTCAGCAGTGGCCAAAGGACTGAAAAGGTCAGTTTTCATTCCAATCCCAAAGAAAGGCAACGCCAAAGAATGCTCAAACTACTGCACAATCGCACTTATCTCACACGCTAGCAAAGTAATGCTCAAAATTCTCCAAGCCAGGTTTCAACAGTACGTGAACTGTGCACTTCCAGATGTTCAAGCTGGTTTTAGAAAAGGCAGAGGAACCAGAGATCAAATTGCCAACATCTGCTGGATCATGGATAAAGCAAGAGAGTTCCAGAAAAATATCTACTTCTACTTTATTGACTGTGCCAAAGCTTTGACTGTGTGGATCACAATAAACTGTGGAAAATTCTGAAAGATATGGGAACACCAGACCACCTGACCTGCCTCCTGCGAAATCTGTATGCAGGTCAGGAAGCAACAGTTAGAACTGGACATGTAATAACAGACTGGTTCCAAATCAGGAAAGGAGTACATCAAGGCTGTATATTGTCATCCTGCTTATTTAACTACTATGCAGAGTAAATCATGAGAAATGCTGGGCTGGAGGAAGCACAAGCTGGAATCAAGATTGCTGGGAGAAATACCAATAACCTCAGATATGCGGATGACAGCAACTTTAGGGCACAAAGTGAAGAGGAACTAAAGAGCTTCGTGATGAAAGTGGAAGAGGAGAGTGAAAAAGTTTGCTTAAAACTCAGCATTCAGAAAACTAAGATTGTGGCATCTGGTCCCATCACTTCATGGCAAATAGATGGGGAAACTGTGGAAACAGTGAGAGACTTTATTTTTTTGTGCTCCAAAATCACTGCAAATGGTGACTGCAGCCATAAAATTAAAAGATGCTTACTCCTTCGAAGAAAAGTTATGACCAATCTAGACAGCATATTAAAATGCAGAGTTGCCAGGAAAGATTTGTCTAGTCAAATCTATGGTTTTTTCCAGTAGTCATGTATGGATGTGAGAGTTGGATTATAAAGAAAGCTGAGAGCCGAAGAATTGATGCTTTTGAACCGTGGTGTTGGAGAAGACTCTTGAGAGTCCCTTGGATTGCAAGGAGATCCAACCAGTCCATCCTAAAGGAAATCAATCCTGAATATTCATTGGAAGGACTGATGCTGAAGCTGTAACTCCAGTACTTTGGCCACCTGATGCGAAGAACTGACTCATTTGAAAAGACCCTGATTCTGGGAAAGATTTAATGTAGGAGGAGAAGGGGACGACAAAGGTGGGATGAGATGGTTGGATGGCGTCTTGGACTCAATGGACTTGAGTAAACTCCGGGAGAGTTGGTGGTGGACGACTCTTGTAGCCACACGTCTGGGAAACAAACTCACTCAGAAGGACAACGCAGATAGTGGAGTGCAGTTTATTACACGGGCGGGCCCAAGGCAGATTCTCCTCTTAGCCAAGGACCCTGACCAGTTTTTGTGAAAACCTTATTATATACCCTAAGTGTACTTGCTCAAACCCACCTCCCCAAATTCCTTGAAACTAGTCTGGACAAGGTAAAAGAGAGATACAATCAAAGTTAACCTGTGATTCATGTGTCACAAGACTAGATAAACAGTGGATATTTATCGATAGGCCTGTGGTCATATCCCGATAAACATAATGGAATTTACCACTTTGTTCTGTTACAGAGATAATTAGCATATTCTTTTAGGCAATGGAGAGTCCAAGTACAAGTCCTGAGGCTCTTTTATCCAGGGGTCTGGTTTTCCATTGGTATGCCATTTCTGTAGACACCGGGCACAAAGTTCAGAGTCCATTGGGAGGGTGACCATGTGTGTAGCCTAATGTTCGCAGCCTGGCCTAAGATGGAGTCCAGCTCTGTCTGTTTCCTCCTTCAGCTGTATCAATTAATATTCCCACCAACAGTGCAAGAGGGTTACTCTTTCTCCACACCCTCTCTAGCATTTATTGTTTGTAGACATTTTGATGATTACCATTCTGACTGGTGTGAGTTGATAACCTCATTGTAGTTTTGGTTTGCATTTCTCTAATAATAAGTGATGTTGAATATTTTTTTTTCATGTATTTATTAGCCATCTGTGAGTCTTCTTTGGAGAAATGTCTGTTTAGGTGATCTGCCCACTTTTTGAGTGGGTTGTTTGTTTTTCTGATACTGAGCTGCCTGAACTGATTGTCTGTTTTGGAGATTAATCTTTTGTCAGGAGGCGAGGGGAGTGGAGATGGGAAGCAAGATGCTATAGATGCCCCAAAACCCACCTTAAATTTGTGGCAGAGGACTGATGACCATGAAAGTGACCTTTGCTTCCTGCTCAATTCAGTCAGTAGTTTGGAAATGCACCATCAGTGCCTCCCTTAGGTGACATAGAAACCCTGGGCCTCCAAGCTCATTTAGTGAGAGAAGAGTGTAGGGATACAAGGCCAGGAAACAGGTCCCACCCTGTGTCCTGGACCAACATTTCCAGGGGAGGCCATTTCAGCTGAGAGGCTAAGTCCTTCTGAACACAGGGGTAGAATAGAGTAGAGAAGTGGGGTCATGGGTGAGGAAACCAAGCAGCCTCCCCCAGGAGAGGCCTTAGCTTAGTGTTGGCTCCAGAGACAGTGAGGTCAGTCATTGCAGTGTCTTCTTTGAGCAGCCGTTCTAATTAATATCTACTTCCTCCAGATTCCCACTGCTTTCATTTTTCTCCCATTCCCCAGCAAGTGTAAATGAAAGTCTGAGCATTGGTACCCACCAACCCAGTCAGACAAATGCTGCAGACCTAGATGGGCCTCCTACTTGGGGAACTGTGTGACAGAAGCAGCTTCTTATAATTCTCCACAGGTGTGAGAACAGGAAAACTATCTTCTTGTTTCATAGAAGCTATCCAAGAACTGTATTGATGTTCTTTCTGCATTTTTACATTTCCAGAGAAGATCTCCAGAAGAATTGAAGGAACAGAATAAGCCTGACACCTACCTTGGTCAGATATCTCAGACTTCTAACTCGACTTAGCAAAAAACTAACTGAATATTGCTAGAAAGTGCCTATCTTCCTTCTCCATTTCTACTGGAACTTCCTTCACTCAGACTATCTCCAGGACAGACCGTGTGCTCAGGAAGCTGGCTTCCCACAGTAAGGGTGTTGTCTCATTTTCAGGAAAGTGTGCAGCTTCTAGGAATGCTGAGTTGAGAGATGGAGCCCAGTGCACACATATGAACTTCAGCTACTCTGACTTCCAAGTTCTATGGTGCTTTGGTCTGTACCCCATCCCAAACTCCTATATTCTTGGTTTTCTAAACATGAAGAGGAATTGGTGAATCTGACAGTCTGCTCTAAGATTCTAAGTTATATCCCAGACCAGGGTATCTGCTTCCTGCTGGAAGCCTCAGGACCTGTTTTTAAACTCCCAGACTTTGCTGACCTTTGATAAAAGTGTTGGCAGCTACATTGCAATAAATGCCTCCAAAGGAACATTTAAGAGTAGATGAAAAGTCTGTGATATGCTGTAATACCTTTTACCATCAAAATTCTGTGGACCTTGTAGAGGTTGATGGCAATTAGTGAAACGTCAAAATATAGGACACAATAGAGGAAAGTGATTTTTAGAAATATGCTTCACTGTGTTCAAAACTGGACTTATCTACCCAGTTCCCACGCTGAGCGACACAGATTCCTGTCATTCTCAGGTGCCTGGCTCTCTGTTTTCTCCCTGCGATTGGGTGCAACACTCCAAGAGCCATTTCCAGATCAAGAGCTCTTCTTCTCCTTCTGTGTGGCCATTCAATCCAGTGTGGATACCCTAGCGCTGTCAAAGGGAGAATGGGGATCTGAGTCTAAGCAAAAGTGAGAAGGTAGGATGAATAACACAAATTATGTGGAGAAGTATATTGAGGTGCGTTATTGAAATCACATTTCCCTGCCTGTTTCAGAAAATCAATTAAAAAAAAAAGACTTATGCAGAACACTGACTGGGTATATAAATTATTAACATTCTACTTAAAACATAGGTACCAGAAAAAATCAGGAGCATGTGTAGTAGAATATTTCTTTATTGTTGTGAAAGAGATGATTTGACTTTCTAGGGAGATACATGTTCAGGTTTGATGTCCTGAACAATCCTCATGTAGTAATCTCTTAATGTTTAGCTCTTACAGTGATGTTTATTTTCCAATTAGATGGGCTCTTTGTTTATCAAGATACAATTTAAAAAGTCAGAAACTGAGAGATTAAGAGAAAAAAATCAGTTACCAGTGGGAAAGGCATCATCCCACTGGATTCATGTTGGCCATCCTATGGGAACTCTGATGGTATAAAACTATGAGACTATCATAACAAAAATTCACCAAGGATCCATTTGTTTCCAGGCAACTAAAGAAACAACACAATGGAGCCTTGGAACTCCACCCTGGGAAGTGGCTTCATATTGATGGGGATTCTGAACGACAGTGGGTCTCCTGAGCTGCTCTGCGCTACAATCACAGTCCTGTACACGCTGGCTCTCACCAGCAATGGTCTGCTGCTCCTGGCCATCACAATGGATGCCCGGCTCCATGTGCCCATGTACCTGCTGCTCAGGCAGCTCTCTCTCATGGACCTCCTCTTCACATCTGTTGTCACTCCCAAGGCCATTGTGGATTTTCTGCTCAGTGAAAACACCATCTCCTTTGGGGGCTGTGCCCTTCAGGTGTTCCTAGTACTGACCCTCGGTGGTGCAGAGGACCTCCTACTGGCCTTCATGGCCTATGACAGGTATGTGGCCATTTGTCATCCTCTGAACTACATGGTCCTCATGAGGCCAAGGGTCTGTTGGCTCATGGTGGTCACACCCTGGGTCCTGGCATCCCTGAATGCTTTAGGTCATACTTTGTATATCATGCACTTCTCTTTCTGCATGTCCCGGAAGATCAGCCACCTGCTCTGTGAGATTCCACCTCTGTTGAAGTGGGCCTGTGCAGATACTTCCAGATATGAACTCATGGTGTATGTGATGGGTGTGACCTTTCTGATTCCCTCTTTTGTTGCTATACTTGTCTCCTATTCAGTAATCCTACTTACTGTGCTCCACATGCCCTCAAATGAAGGGAGACAGAAAGCTCTGATCACCTGCTCTTCCCACCTGACAGTGGTCGGGATGTTCTATGGAGCTGCCACATTCATGTATGTTCTGCCCAGTTTCCTGCACAGTCCCAAGAAAGACAACATCATCTCTGTCTTCTACACGATGGTCACCCCAGCCCTGAACCCCCTCATCTACAGCCTGAGGAATAAAGAGGTCATGGGGGCCTTGAGAAGGGTCCTACAAAAATACATGCTGCGGACACACTCCTGACACAGTTACAAAATAGACATGCTAGGGGATTAAGTTTCAGTCAATATCATGTATCAGTCATCAATATCAGTAGATTTAGTCTGAGCAAACTCCAATAGCCTCTTAAAATCAGAGGAAGACTTCTCTTGTTTGAATAAGATTCTTAGATATACTGGACTTCTTGTCTGTTATGTAGCTGTTGTTTAAATAATTATTTGGAAAGAAGAATCAGTTTGTGTCTATGCATCTACTTCAGTTTCAAGGGACAGTTTTTGTTGAGATAATGGAAAAATCCAAATGGGAAAATTTAATAGTGACTTAATTTAAAATTAAAAGACAGAAACCAATAAAACCCAGCATCATGGGTCTTTTCAAATGAGTCAGTTCATCAGGTGGCCAAGGTATTGGAGCTTCAGCTTCAGCATCAGTCCTTCCAATGAATAGTCAGGACTGATTTCCTTTAGGATGGACTGGTTGGATCCCCTTGCAGTCCAAGGGACTCTCAAGTTTGACATTCACTTTTTTGGGTTATTCATACATGCAGTTTACCAAATAGTTCTGTACATGTTGGTTAAGGTCTTGCTTTATTGTCATTTAAAATTTGGTGAAGCTTCTTCTTGTGAAGAGGGAACACTATAGGGTAGGGGTGGAGAGAAGAGGAGGAGGGAGGGAGGGAGGGGGTCAGCGTGCCGAGTGTAATCTCTGCTGTCACTTTATCATCTGTGAACATTAAATTGAATCATTTGTGTCTCAGTTTGCTCATCTGAAAAGTGGTGATAATAATAGGATTTATGATAACCTCATGATGTTTTGTAGGGACTTGAATAAGATAATTACACACTTAGACCAGAGCCTGGCAAATAGTGCTTAATATGTGCTAGCTGCTATATGAATAACTAGTAAATAGTCTTGATAAATGATCAATATAAATGACTATGTAGTATCATCATTTGAATCCTATATAATGTATTTAGGGATTTGCTTACATTTAATTTTGTTCCCCCAAATTTTCTTACTATGGTAGGTCAAATTTTTAGAAGTGAAATTACTGGATATAGGCAAAAAAAAAAAAAAAAATTAATTCTTTACAAAGAGCCAGAGCTGACTGCTTCTGAGAAAGCTGGAAACTGTTTGCATACTGGCTAGCATTATGTGGGAGTGCCTGCCTCACTGTACTCTTTCTAGGGCTATCTCATTATATGAACTATTTGCTAATTTATTAAACATATCAATGAAAATGTAACAGATGTTTTCATTTATATTACTTACTTGGTTTTATTTTAACTCTTTATTTTAGCTCTTTATAGACAAAGGTCCCCAACAATTTGACAGTTATTCATGTTCCAACATTTATTTTTAGTTTATTACTGAGGTTTAAAATTAGATATGTAGTGGAGTCTGTTGGATAGAGAAGTGCTCCAATATTTATGTAGTTTCATATATTCATATTTTCCTTTGTATTTTTAAGGTAATTGTGCCATTACAATTCCCATTGTTTGTTCAGAGAAATTTGCATATTTCTCTTAGATCTCTTTAATAATCTCACAAGTGACATTAGCTTTAATTTCTCTGCAGTTATTTTGGTACATGATGGATGGTGAAACTTTAAGTTAATATGTTTCTAAATAGCTGATTTTACTTTTAGCTTCCTTAATAACTTTCTCCTATCATGGATCTTCTCACTATTATTTACAACCCCTTGACTATAAACTCTCTTTTTAGAAGTAGAGCAGTAGGGAGTATTTCTGGGTATGTTCTCTAGTTTCTGTGTTTTGTAAGGGGTATCCTTTCTCGTATTTCCTCATATTTCTTAAAGTTTTATCATCTGCTTATTCCTCCTGATGAACTTTTGAGTCATCTGCTAAATGTCTAAAAAATCCTATTAGTATATTAATTGCAATTGCATGTAACTCACACTGATTTGGAAATAATGTCTTTTTGCAATACTCAGTCTTAAATTCCAGGGACATAGTATCCTATTGCCCTACCCTAATAAATCTGTTATTCTTTTTAAAAACACCCTTGACTCTTAGCTTATGACTTTGCATCACTGAGAAAAGAGAAGGCGTCATATAGGACTCCCTCACCTTCCAATACCACACTCACCAGCCCGTCTGCACATAGTGTTTTTTCTTTCAGAAGAGCCCATCACATTCTCTAGGTCCATCAACATTGCTATACAAGTGGTAGAATTGCTTTTTTTATGACTAATATTCCACTGTCAAATAAAAAAGAGGCCATCAGTGGCCAGATCCTCCAATAGTACTCTTCAGCCAGGCTCTCTCACTTCTCAAAGATACTGGTCTTGGAATTTCTTGCTTCCCTCTGTATCATCTCCCTCCTTACAAGAACATTTACTACAGGTTAAACACATGCTCCAGTATCTCCCATCTTAAAGAGGCTCCCCCTTCCATTTCTCAGAGCAAATAGTCTTGAAAGACTTAACTGTACCTATAGCTTCTGATGCTTTTCTACCATTCATGATTCATGCCACCGTAATCAGGCTGCCCCCACTCAATCCCTCAGCACTAGAGTAGTGCTTGTCAAACAGTGACAGAGGTGTATGACTCATCTGTCTGACAAAGAAATGACTGTTCATATATTTTATAAAATGTGAATTTTAATACTATTACTAACGATTACCAATGAGCCTAAAAGGGCATAGTGATTAACAGCTACTTTCCATAGAAGATACAATAAATCTTTATAATCTACATATCTCAGAAAGACTTTTAATAATTTTAAGAATATTTCCAGAATTGCTAAATAGTCAGGATTTAACTCATTAATTTTCAGTTTCCAACTCTGTGTGTGTGTGTGTATGTGTGTGTGTCCCCAAATGACTTTCTGTCTTGAATTGCACATCCTTGTTTACTTGCTTAAATGACCCTGCTCATTACCCCAAACTCTTCTTTTTTCTTTAAATGCTAATACCAGGATGATTGCTTTACAATGTTGTGTTGATTTCTGCCATACATCAGCATGATTCAGCCATAGATTTACACACGTCCCTTCCCTCTTGCCACCTGCCACCCCATCCCATCCCTTTAGGTTGTCACAGAACACTGGACTGAACTCCCTGGGTCATACAGCAAATTCCCACTGGCTGTCTATTTCACCTGTGGTAATGTATGTTTCAATACTACTCTCTCAACTCGTCCTACCCTCTCCTTCCCCCGCTGTGCTCTATGTCTGCATCTCTATTACTGCCCTACAAATATTAATAGGTTCATCGGTACCATTTTTTCTAGATACCATATTTGTGTTCATATACATCATTTGTTTTTCTCTTTCTGATTTATTTCACTCTGTATAACAGGCTCCAGGTTCATCCGTTTCACTAGAACTGACTCAAATTCCTGTGTGTGGCTAATATTTCACTGTATTAGTGTATATGTACTACACCTTCTTTATCCATTCATCTGTCAATGGACATGTAGGTTGCTTCCATGTCCTGGCAGTTGTGAATAGTATAGAAATGAACAAAAATTTTGAACACTTCATGAATCTTTTGTCATCCTTGCACAGGGGCCACACTAATATTTTCTGTATTGTTCCAATTTCAGTATATGTGCTGCCAAAGTAAGCACTTTTCTTCACTTTTAATCAGAATTTAAAGACTCTATATTTTATCGCTTAACAGAATGAAAAATGAGAATAAAATTGGGAATGAAAATGGATTCGTCACAATGGAAAACAGTTCCTTATCAACTTAATGCACTTATCATAAGTGAGCAAGCTCACTACAAGGTACTTACCCAAGTGGATAGCAACTTATGTTTACTCAAAAACCTACATGTGAATATTTAGAATGACTTTTTCCACAAACAACAGAAACTGGAAACAACACGAATGTCCTTTAACTGGTGAATGGATAAACAAATTATGATACACCCAGACGACTGAACACTGCTAAGCAAAAAGTGGTAACAGACTAATAGCAGAATATGGATGAATTTCAAACATATTATGTTAAGTGAAAGGAGCTAGACTCAAAATATCTGAAACCATTCATAGAACATGCAGAAAAACACAAAAATAGGAGCAACAGTAAACAGATCAGAGAGTTGGCAAGAGTTTGGGTGAGGGTGGGATATGAATACCCAGGGCAACAGAGAATTTGCAGAGTCAATACAACTTCTCTATCTTGATTTTGGTGGTGGTTATATACTATATATATTTTTCAAAACCTGCAAAATTGAAAGTGAAGGGCTGGAAAAAGATTTTCCATGCAAATAGGGACCAAAAGAAAGCAGGAGTCACAATACTCGTATCAGATAAATTAGACTTTAAAACAAAGGCTGTGAAAAGAGACAAAGAAGGTCACTACATAATGATCAAAGGATCAATCCAAGAAGAAGATATAACAATTATAAATATACATCCACCCAACATGGGAGCACCGCAGTATGTAAGACAAATGCTAACAAGTATGAAAGGAGAAATTAACAATAACACAATAATAGTGGGAGACTTTAATACCCCACTCACACCTATGGATAGATCAACTAAACAGAAAATTAACAAGGAAAAAAAAAAAAAAAAACATGTATCTATAAAGTTCACTAAACCAAAGCACAGTAAAATTAAAAAAAAATAAACATAATTATATAAAAAAAAGGAAAGAGTATAAAGATAAATATTTACATATATATACTTCCACAGTTGGAAAATGTGTACAAGATATCAAGGAAACCATATATTACATGGTTTCAACTAGAATGGGAAAATTTATGAGAACAGATAATGTAATGTGTGGATCCCTGCTATACTTATGAAGGTTGTACAATTACAATGTGAATCTTCAAAAAAAGAATGGAAACTGCTCTTTGCACTTCAGTTAGGAATTGAAGCATCCTCAGGAAATCAGATTTGAGCACCACCTGGGAAAGCCTGCTACAAGCGGTGTGACCCAAAACCCAATTTCCTAAATTTGTCTAAGGACATCTTTAGCCCTACACTGTATAATATGATAGCCACCAGCTACATATAGATATTTAAAGTTTTAATTAAAATTAAATAAAATTTAAAATTTAGTCCTCAATCACACAACAACAAAAAAAATAATAACACAAAATACTGTTGTAGGTAGTTCTAATGAAAAATTCATGTAGAATCTTATTGAAAACTTTAATGTGATAAACAAATGTTATCATTATTCTGCAAAAAGACAAGAAAAAAATTGTTATCATCTTACACATCTCATGCATTCCATTGACAAATCATTTTCTGCAAAAAGTCCAGAATTTGACCACTTTTCAGCACTTCACTTCTGGTCCTGGGCACTACCATCTCTCACTAGGACCATTGCCCCAGCGTCCCAATGGGTCTCCTGGTTTACACTGTTTTCCTCCTCCACACAGCAGGCAGAGTGATTCTTTTAAAATACAGTTCAACTCATACCACTTCCCTGCTCAAAACCCCATAAGGTAGGCAGAATACTGACCTTGCAAAAATATCTGCGTCTTAGGAACTTCCCTGGTTGTCCAGAGGCTAAGACTTCTCTCTCCCAATGTATAAGAACCAGGTTCAATCCCTAGATCTCACATGCCCCAGCTAAGAGTTTGCAGGCCACAACTACCGCACTCAAGGCCCAGCACAGTCAAATAAATAAATTAAAATCCTTGATTTTCCAGATGTAATCACAAGAGTCTTTATAAGAAGGAGGCAGAAGTCAGAGGAGATGTGACAACAGAAAGATGGAGGTGTGCCATTACTGGAAGGGGGCCATAAGCCAAGGCTTGTGGGGAGCCTCCAAAAGATAGAAAATTCTCTCCTAATGTCCCCAGAAGAAAAGCAGCCCTGCTGTTACTTTGATTTTAACCCCATGTTACAAATTAAATTGGGTCTCCCCTTGAAAATACATTAAAAAAAAAAAAAACCTGCAAAATATGTACTGAAAATCGTGAACTTTCCTGTATGAAAATTGTACCTTAATAAAAATGAAAAAAAGGGGGAAATAATAATTGGAGATAAATATATATAATATTCTACTTTGACAGCCTTCTTTAAGTACCAATAGAAAAATTCCCCTGCTATCTTTTGATTTTTGTCAAGAATTTCAATTGTACTGTTTTGAAATACGAATATATTTATTATTGGTCAGTTAAAATTAGCAACACATTTATTGAGTCAGTTTCCGTGTTCACTATTGCTTCTTGTGTTGTAAACATCCCTAGGCATCACACTTTTTCTTGCTGAAATTATTTTATTGGGCACCTTTGGTGGTAAAGTCTTGTGCTTTTGTTTGTAATTTGTTCTCACTCTCTAGTGATACTCTATCTGTGCATAGAGAGAACTCTAAGTGGGGCAGTTGTGTTCCCTCGTTGCTTTTGAAGGTGTTTCTTTCTTGTCTGATTACTGGCAGTGAAAACTTCACTATCTTCTGTCTGTATCTGTCTTTGTCCATGGGAAATCTGTCATTTTTCTCTGAGAGCATTTAAAAGATTTTCATTTACACTAACATTCTCCAACTTCAGTACTGTCTCTATTTCTTTTTGTGGCTCCTGCCCAATATTCACAGAGTTTCATACTTTCTCTTCAGATGTTACTGGTGGCAGACAATAATAACATCAAACACACATACTTATGTAGAGGATACAACAGATCGCCAGAGGTGGCTCAGACGGTAAAGAATGTGCCTGCAATGCAGGAGACCTGGGTTTGAATCCTGGGTTGGGAAGATCCCCTGGAGAAGGGAACAGCTACCTTCTCTAATATTCTGGCCTGGAGAATTCTGGCTTGGATTGCAATTCCCCCAGGCCTGGGTCACAGAGAGTTGGACACGACTGAGTGACTTTCACACAAAGGTCAATGAAGCGAAGACCTGATAATTACAGACTTCACAGAGCACAGTCATATTGATTTAAATAGTCCCGTCTAAGAGGATGATGAGAGAGGCCAGGGTTATGGAGATGGGAAGCAACATTTCACAGATGCCCTAAAACCCACCTTAAATCTGGGGTAGAGGGCTGGCTGACCATGAAAGGGACCTTTGCTTCCTGCTCAGTTCTGTCAGTAATTCGGAAACAGGCCATCAGTGCCTCCCTTAGGTGACATAGAAACCCAGAGCCTCCAAGCTTATTTAGTGAGAGAAGAGTGCGGGGATACAGGACCAGGAAACCGGCCCAAAGGGATTCATTACCATCCTGTTTCCTCAACCAGCTTTTCTAGGGGAGACCATTTCTGCTGAGAAGTTAGGCTACGTCCCTCTAAACACAGGGGTGGAATAGAGGGGGTGGGGTTATGAGATGAGGAAACGGGGCAGCCTCCCCCAGGACAGGCCCTGGCTCGGTGTTGGCCCCAGGGACAGTGAGATCAGTCATTATTGGGTCTCCTCTGAGCAGCCTTTCTAATATCTACTTCCTCCCGATTCCCACTGCTTTCAATTTTTCTCCCAGACCCCAGCAAGAGTAGCATCAGTACCCATGAACTTTGTCTGACAAATGCATCATAGCTAATGAGGCTCTTACTTGAGGAGCCGTGTGACAGAAGCACACAGCTTCGGAATTAGAAGTTTCTCCTAATTCTCTACAGGCTTGAGAAGAGGTAAGCCATATTCTTGTTCCGTAGAAACTTCCAAGGCCCAAGGACTCAGTTAGCTCTCTATCTGTAAGTGCCACATTTCCAGAGCACACCTGCAGAGAAACTGAAGGAACAGGAGTCCTATACTTCTCTTGGTCAAATTCCTCAGACTTCTAACCCAACTTAGCCAAAATTTTACAAATTGAATACTGCTGGAAAGGTCTTATCTTCCTTCTCTTCATAAAAAACTTATTTTACTTTATTTTATTTATTCAACTCTTTTGCCTGCACTGTAGAGCATGTGGGATCTTGGTTCCCAGACCAGGGCTTGAACCCTTGCTCCCTGCAGTAGTAGTACAGAGTCTTGACCACTGGACCACCAGGGAAGTCCCCTTCCTTCTCCTTTTCTACTGGATCTTCCGTGACCCTCAAACAATCCCCTGGGTAGTCTGTGTGGTCAAGCAGCTGGGTTTCTCAACCACCTGAGGTAAGAATATTGTCTCACTTTC
This sequence comes from Bos indicus x Bos taurus, assembly GCF_003369695.1. NCBI lineage: Eukaryota > Metazoa > Chordata > Mammalia > Artiodactyla > Bovidae > Bos > Bos indicus x Bos taurus. The sequence continues at coordinate 37,932,219 of NC_040090.1, forward strand.
AGGGATGTGTGCAGCCTCTTAAAAGATGAAGCCCAGTGCAGACCTAAGAACTTCAGCTACTCTGTCTTCTAGGATCTCTGGTGCTTGGGCTCTAAACCTCATCCCAACTCCTTCTATTCTTGGTTTTCTAAACATGAAGAGGAATCAGTAAGGACTGACGGAAGATTCTATGCTACATCACAGGCCAGGGTGTCTACGTCCTGGTGAAAGCATCAGGACCTGTCTTCAGACCCCATGTACTTTTTCTGGCTTCTGATAAATGTATTTACATTTAGATTATAATAAATGCCTCCAAAGGAACTTTAAAAAGCACCTGATAGGTCTATCACATGCTCTAACACCGTTTTACCATTAAAATCCTATAAACCCCACAGGGACTAATAGAAACCACTAAATGTCAAATCTGTGACACAGTGGAGGGAAATGACTTAGAGAAATATGTTTCACTTACAGATTCCTATGCTCAGAGTTGGATTTATCTGCCCAGTTCCTAAGATATATGAGGCTGATTTCTGTCAACCTCAGATCCCTGTCTCTTTGATTTTCTCCCTGAGATTGGGTACCACACACCAAGAGCAGGTGCCAGAACAGGAACTCATCTTCCTCCTCTTTGTGGCTCCTCAGTGGTGTGTAGATACCCTGGCCCTGCCGGAGGGAGAATGGGGATCTGGATAAGGTGCAAGAGAGAAAATCTAGGATTATTGAGCCTGATTACAGCAGACAACACAAACTTTTTTGCTTCTGACATCTTTTACCACTTCTGCCCAATACAATTTGAATTTCTTGAGTAGGTCTTTATTTTTTATCATATTTCTCAGTAATCTCAGGCTGACATTTTATCATAACCTATTAAAAAAAAAAACCTCCTTTTTTATTTGCATTGATCCTAAAGGTTTAGCTCCAATAGTGACAGTACCTCAAACTCAACAATCTCTAGTCACAGACAGTCTATAATCCCTTCCCTTTTAGGCTCATAGAGAGTGAAAGCCTGGTCCAGTGAACTAAGTTGGACATACTTTATTTCTTCTAATGAGGCTGTGACTACAGTTATGAATGCTTACAGCAAAGTCAACATAAGTCATTTGGGGAAGTATATTGGGGTGCTTTATTGAAATCACATTGCTGTACCTGTTTTAGTATTACATTTTCAAAATAGGCCTATGCAGAACAGACTGGGTATGTAAATCATTTGATTAAACATTATACTTAAAACCTAAGTACCAGAAAAATCAGAAGCCTGAATGTCAGAATATTGCTTTATTGTTATGAGAGAGGTGATTTGATCTTTCTGGGGAGATATATATTTAGGTTTTAGATCCTGAATAATATTCTCATCTAGTGACCTCTTACTGTTTATCTATTACTGTGATGCTTATTCTCCAACTAGATGGGTTCTTTTTAGCAAGATATAAAGAGTCACAAATTGAGAGATCAAGAGGAAAAATCAGTTACCATTGGATTGGCCATCCTACAGGGCCTCTGATGTTACAAAACTATGGAGCCATCATAACAAAAATTCACCAAGAATCTACTTGGTTCTAGGCAACTAGAGAAACAACACAAGAATGGAGCACTGGAACTCCACCCTGGGAAGTGGCTTCATATTGTTGGGAATTCTGAATAACAGTGGGTTTCCTGGGCTGCTCTGTGCCACAATCTCAGTCCTGTACATGCTGGCCCTCACCAGCAATGGCCTGCTGCTCCTGGTCATCACAATGGATGCCTGGCTCCACGTGCCCATGTACCTCCTGCTCAGGCAGCTCTCTCTCATGGACCTCCTCTTCACATCTGTTGTCACTCCCAAGGCCATCATAGATTTTCTGCTCAGTGAAAACACCATCTCCTTTGGGGGCTGTGCCCTTCAGATGTTCCTGGCACTGACAGTGGGTGGTGCAGAGGACCTCCTACTGGCCTTCATGGCCTATGACAGGTATGTGGCCATTTGTCATCCTCTGAACTACATGGTCCTCATGAGGCCAAGGGTCTACTGGCTCATGATGGCCACACCCTGGGTCCTGGCCTCCTTGAATGCGTTATGTCATACCCTGTATACCATGCACTTCCCTTTCTGCAGGTCCCGGAAAATCAACCACCTACTCTGTGAGATTCCACCTCTATTGAAGTTGGCCTGTGAAGATGCCTCTAGATATGAACTCATGTTGTATGTGACTGGTGTGACCTTCCTGATTCCACCTCTTGTTGCTATTCTTGCCTCCTACACACTAATCCTACTTACTGTGCTCCACATGCCCTCAAATGAAGGGAGGCAGAAAGCCCTGGTCACCTGCTCTTCCCACCTGACTGTGGTCGGGATGTTCTATGGAGCTGCCACATTCATGTATGTTCTGCCCAGTTCCCTGCACAGCCCCAAGCAGGACAACATCATCTCTATCTTCTACACGATGGTCACCCCAGCCCTGAACCCCCTCATCTACAGCCTGAGGAATAAAGAGGTTATGGGGGCCTTGAGGAGGGTCCTACAAAAATATATGCTATGAACACACTTCACCATCTTGGGAGAGCTTATAGCTTGACACCAGAATTCATTCCTCCTCAAAGTCAGAAGTTTTTCTGCTAAAAATGAAATACTCATGGCAAAAGCACCATAGTGGAGAGTATGTCTTTTAATAGAAAATGAAGAATGTAGCTTTACTTGTCAAATGCTATTTTAAATTGTCTTTCTGTGAATTTCTGAGATATGTATTAGACTGTATTTATGTAAGTATTCATTTTTTTATTTTTATTGAATTATAGTTGGTTTACAATATTGTATTGATTTTCTCTATATAGCAAAGTGACTCAGTTATATATATATATATATATATATATATATATATATTCATTTTTATATTCTTTTCCATTATCCTGAGATATTGAATATAACTTCCTCTGCTATGCAGTAAGACCTTGTTTGTTCATTCTGTATGTAATGGTTTGATTTGCTAACCCCAAACTCCTAGTCTACCCCTCCTCCTCCTTCCCTCTCTCTTGGCAACCAGAAGTCTGTTGTCTATGTCTGTGAGTCTGTTTCTATTTTGTAAGTAGGTTCCTTTGTGTTATACTTTAGATTCCCCATATATGTGATAGCCTATGGTATTCTTCTTTCTCTTTCTGACTTACTTCACTTGGTATGATGATCTCTATTTCCATCCATGTTCCTGTTGTGCGCTTGTGCTTGGCTGCTTAGTCATATCCAACTCTTTGTGACCCTTTGGACTGTAGCCCACCAGGCTCCTCTGTCTGTGGTATCTTTCAGGTAAGAACACTGGAGTGGGTTGCCACCTGCCTTCTCCAGGGGATCTTCCTGACCCAGGGATTGAACTCATGTCTCCAACAGTGAAAGTGTTAGTCACTCAGTCACATTCAACTCTTTGTGACCCTATGAACTGTGTAGTTCAACCAGGCTCCTCTGTCCGTAGAATCCTCCAGGCAAGAATAATGGAGTGGGTTCAGTTCAGTTCAGTTCAGTCACTCAGTCATGTCTGACTCTTTGCGACCCATGAATCAGCACGCCAGGCCTCCCTGTCCATCACCAACTCCCGGAGTTCACTCAAACTCACACCCATCGAGTTGGTGGTGCCGTCCAGCCATCTCATCCTCTGTCGTCCCCTTCTCCTCCTGCCCCCAATCCCTCCCAGTGTCAGATTCTTTTCTAATGAGTCAACTCTTTGCATATGGTGGCCAAAGTACTGGAGTTGCAGCTTTAGCATCAGTCCTTCCAAAGAACACCCAGGACTGATCTCCTTTAGAATGGACTGATTGGATCTCCTTGCAGCCCAAGGAACTCTCAAGAGTCTTATCCAGCACCACAGTACAAGAGTGCTTAGCTTTCTTCACAGTCCAACTTTCATATCCATACATGACCACTGTAAAAACCATAGCCTTGACTAGATGGACCTTTGCTGGCAAGGTAATGTCTCTGCTTTTGAATATGGTATCTAAGTTGGTCATAACTTTCCTTCCAAGGAGTATGCGTCTTTTAATTCCATGGCTGCAATCACCATCTATAGTGATTTTGGAGCCCCAAAAAGCAAAGTCTGAAACTGTTTCTACTGTTTCCCCATCTATTTCCCTTGAAGTGATTGGACCAGATGCCATGATCTTCATTTTCTGAATGTTGAGCTTTAAGCCAACTTTTTCACTCTCCACTTTCACTTTCATCAAGAGGCTTTTTAGCTCCTCTTCACTTTCTGTCATAAGGGCGGTGTCATCTGCATATCTAAGTTATTGATATTTCTCCTGGCAATCTTGATTCCAGCTTGTACTTCTTCCACCCCAGTGTTTCTCATGATGTACTCTGCCTAGAAGTTAAATAAGCAGGGTGACAATATACAACCTTGATGTACTCCTTTTCCTAATTGGAACCAGTCTGTTGTTCCATGTCCAGTTCTAACTGTTGCTTCCTGACCTGCATATAGGTTTCTCAACAGGCAAGTCAGCTGGTCTGATATTCCCATCTCTTTCAGAATTTTCCACAGTTTATTGTGATCCACACAGTCAAAGGCTTTGGCATAGTCAAGAAAACAGAAATAGATGTTTTTCTGGAACTCTCTTGCTTTTTCCATGATCCAGCGAATATTGGCAAGTTGACCTCTTGTTCCTCTGCCTTTTCTAAATCCAGCTTGAACATCAGGAAGTTCACGGTTCACATATTGCTGAAGCCTGGCTTGGAGAATTTTGAACATTACTTTCCTAGCGTGTGAGATGAGTGCAATTGTGCGGTAGTTTGAGCATTCTTTGGCATTGCCTTTCTTGGGGATTGGAATGAAAACTAATCTTTTCCAGTCCTGTGGCCACTGCTGAGTTTTCCAAATTTGCTGGCATATTGAGTGCAGCACTTTCACAGCATCATCTTTCAGGATTTGGAATAGCTCAACTGGAATTCCATCACCTCCACTAGCTTTGTTCGTAGCCATTCCCTACTCCAGGGGATCTTCCTGACCCAGGGAATAAACCCAGTGCCCTGCATTGCAGGCAGATTCTTTACCATCTGAGCCATCAGTGAAGCCCCCATCTTCCTATAACCACCCTTTTAAGAAGGTTGCTGCTGCTGCTGCTAAGTCGCTTCAGTCATGTCTGAATCTGTGCGACTCCATAGATGGAAGCCCACCAGGCTCCCCTGTCCCTGGAATTCTCCAGGCAAGAGTACTGGAGTGGGTGGCCACTTCCTTCTCCAATGCGTGAAAGTGAAATGTGAAAGGGAAGTCGTTCAGTCGTGTCCGACTCTTAGTGACCCTATGAACTGCAGCCTACTAGGCTCCGCTGTCCACATGATTTTCCAGGCAAGAGTACTGGAGTGGGGTGCCATTGCCTTCTCCGTTAAGAAGGTTAGTGGGTCTAAAAGTTGTTCAAACTCAAGGTCCTTGTCCCTGCTATATGGTCTTTGCTTAGGTTTCCCAGTTGAATTTTCTTTTTGGGGACCTTAAATTGGTTCAGTATAGACTCCTGCAAGTCAGAGGTCCTGTCCCAAATTTTCAAAAACTCCACTCCCCATTTAACACTGTAGTTAATTGGGAAAACAAAGAGTAAATTTTAAATACAATATGATCAAATAACAAATGATGGAGAGGGTGTGGAGAAAAGAGAATGCTCCGACACTGTTGGTGGGAATGTAGTTAGTGTAGCCACTATAGAAAACAGTATCAGATCAGATCAGTCGCTCAGTCGTGTCCGACTCTTTGCAACCCCATGAATCTCAGCACACCAGGCCTCCCTGTCCATCACCAACTCCCGGAGTTCTCTGAGACTCACATCCATCGAGTCAGTGATGCCATCCAGCCATCTCATCCTCTGTCATCCCCTTCTCCTCCTGCCCCCAATCCCTCCCAGCATCAGAGTCTTTTCCAATGAGCAACTCTTCACATGAGGTGGCCAAAGTACTGGAGTTTCAGCTTTAGCATCATTCCTTCCAAAGAAAGCCCAGGGCTGATCTCCTTCAGAATGGACTGGTTGGATCTCCTTGCAGTCCAAGGGACTCTCAAGAGTCTTCTCCAACACCACAGTTCAAAAGCATCAATTCTTCAGCGCTCAGCCTTCTTCAAAGTCCAACTCTTACATCCATACATGACCACAGGAAAAACCATAGCCTTGACTAGACGAACCTTTTAGTGGTTCTTAAAAAAAAAAAACAAAAAACTGAGTTACCATATGCTCCAGCAATCCCACTCCTGGGCACCTATCTGGACTACAAGTCAAAAAGATACATGTCAAAAAAACTACAAGTCAAAAAGATACATGCTCTCCTCTGTTCGTATCAGCACTCCGCACAATAGCCAAGACATGGAAGTAACCTAAATGCTCATTAACAGATGAACAGATGAAGGTATGACACATATATACAATGGAATACTACTCAGACATAAAAAGAATGAATTAATGCATTTGTTGTTAATTAAGTCCATGGGGTCACAAAGAGTCAGACATGACTAAGCACAGCACATGATAATTATAATTAATTATTAATATTAAATCAAGTATATAATTAAGTAAATAAATACATACTAATTGTATTCAATATAATATAATTATTTAATTATAGTTATTTATATCATAATTAAATATTGTAATTATACTTAATTATTAATTCATTCTTCTTTATGGCTGTGTAGTAGTCCATTGTATACCTATATCGCATCTTCATCCATTCATCTGGTAATGAGCATTTAGTTTATTTCCACATCTTGGCTATTGTGAATAGTGCTGGTATGAACAAAGGGGTGCATGTAGCTTTTTGACTTGTAGTTTTGTCCAGATAGATGATGCCCAAGAGTGGGCTTGCTGGATCATATGGTAATTCAATTTTTCTCTTTTGGGGGAATCTCTATACTGTTTTCTAGGGTGGCTGCACTTACATTCTCCCCAACAGTGTAGAAGGGTTCTCTTTTCTCTACACCCTCTCCAGCATTTGTTATTTGATCACATTGTATTTAAAATTTACTCTTTGTTTTCCCAATTAACTACAGTATTAAATGGGGAGGGAGGTTTTGCAAACTTCAGACATGACTTCTGACTTGGAGGAGTCCATAGTGAACCAACATAAGGTCCCAAAAAAGAAAGTTTCAACTGGGAAGCCTAAGCAAGGACCATACAGCTGATGAGATGTAGTTATCAGGGTCAGGGACTTGAGTTTTGTACAAATTTTAGACCAACTGACCTTCTTAAAAGGGTTTCCCACGTGGCTCAGTGGTAAAGAATTCGCCTGCCAATGCAGGAGATGCAGGAGACATTGATCCCTCGGTCAGGAAGATACCCTGGAGGAGGAAATGGCAACCTGCTCCAGTATTCTTGCTTGGAAAATTCCAGAAACAAAGGAGCCTACTGGGCTATGGTCCGGGTGGGTCACAAAAAGTTGAACACGACTGAGTGACTGAGCATGCACACACAACCTTCTTAAAAGATCATGTCAGCAGCCTAGTTTAATGCCCACACTAGTAGTGGTTTGGATGTATTTGCATCATGTTCACTCCTCCTTTTTCCAAACATCAGCCATCATGGAAACTCCCCAGTTTGGACAGTGCAACAGGTGTTTTTTATTTGTTTATCTTTCCTTGTTTTGTTCTTGACATGGAGACTTTTTAATGCTGCCTAAAATTCCAAAAATACTGAAATGAGTAAAAGAAAAACAAGGCATCAGCAAAGGCTGTAAGTAAACAGATATGTGTATTATTTCACAATAAACAAGCACACAAACAAGACTAGTTTTCCATTATCTCAAGGCTATATTGAAATATCCTTACACTTGCAAAAGGTATGTTTGACATGTGTAGATGTGTGAGTCTACAGATGTGTATTTATGCTGAAAAGGAGGACTCACATGCACATACAAACACAAACTTATTCTCTAGTAGCTTAAATATGCTGTGCTGCTACCATTTATAGTACAACAAATGATAGACATTGTTTTCCCTTTTTGCTTATTGACTCCAGTAAATCCTGTTGGTTTCATCCATACAATACATTCCAAATGTGGGCACTTGTTGCAGTCTCTCCCCAAAGCATCTTAGTCCAGTCACCATAATCTGGTGCCTATTGTTCCACAGTAGCTATTTCTTATTTCCATTGCTTTCCCTCTATAATCTGCTTTCTCCCTTTGTCCCTCCTTAAACTATTTATGATGGTTTAAGATTGATCATCATAAACATGTCAGAGCATTTCACTTTTCAAGGATACACATGATCTCACTGCGTCTACCAGTCAGTCCATATTTGAAACCGTGCTCTCTTACATTCACTCTAACTCCTTTGACCTTCCTATTGTCCATTACACGGTTCAAAATTATTTCTGCTTTAGAGCCAGTTAGTAGCTGTTGTCCTAGCCTGTGATGTTTTTCTGTCAGATCTGCTTGTCTTACTACTTCTTGTCATTCACATCTCATCTTAAAAATCTTACCTTTTCAAAAAGGTTACCGATTGAAGTGGCATGCACCCAAACCAAAAGGCATTATCGCACACTGTGTTTTAATTTTTTTCATTGTATTTATCATGCAAAACTTTCTTACACCTTGGTTTACCTGCTCACTCTCTGTTTCCACTTTCCAAAATGAAAATTCCATGAGAGCATGGACTCTGCTATGTGTGTGTCATAGCTTCTTCTCCATAAAAATTGAGGTATTTATATAGAACAGTCTCTACAATAGCAATGTATATGCATGTAAGTGCATGTATATATCTTCACTGATGAAATAGAGGAATATGCTATGTTCGTACATACAAAGATTACTATTTTATTTAAATACAATATATTAGTTTTTTGCTAAATAACCTATAAATTCAAATTTATAACTATCAAAACTTTAATGGCATTTTAAAAAGTGAATTTGGACAAGCTAAGAAGTAGAAAATTGTAGAATAGATGATATATAAGAGATATGTCCTACCAACTAAAACTACAGTAATTGAAATATAATAAAGTGTAGTAGTTGATAAATAGGCAATATTCATATTGAAATTTAGTGTATTTTATGGTATATTTGACATTAATGGGAAAAGATGAGTAACCATGATACTAGAAAAACTGGCTAAATATTTAGGAAAATAGTACCATATTAATTTACAATACAGGAATATATATATATATATATATTCTCCTAAAATAAATTCCAGATTTTTTTAAGATCTAATGGTTAAAACACAGTCTAATGTCAGGCTGCCCACCCCATATTCATGTCCCTCTTGTTTCTGTGCATATGTGGGACCATGTGATTGAACTTCAACCAGTGGAATATGATGTGTGTTCCTCCTAAGGCACAAAGCCTACCAACGAAAAACCTTTTAATCTTCATTTTTCTGGATATTGACATGCAACATAACCATGAAACCTGCAAACAGCAGAACTTCTGTCAACCTAGGTCTACACATCTTTCACTCCATCCCTCAACTAGAATTTGTGTGAGTGAAAAATAAGCTTCTGCTTGTTAAACCACTGAGATCTGAGATTTATCTGTTAGAACAGGGATTGGTAAACACACCCGGGGAAGTTGTATGGGAACACATTCATTTTTGTATTGTCTATGACTTGTTGTCCCACTGCAATAGTAGTTGTGATGGGACAGTATGGCCTGAAAAGCCTGAATATATTTAGTTTCTACCCCTTTACAGAAAAAGTGTGCTGACTACTTTGCTAAAGCAAATAGTATTATTTTACATAAAGGAAAACTGTGAGCAGATAAGGTAGGGGATCACTGTATAAAGAGAACCAGGCATGGCTTTCTTGACATAGGAAGAAGCCATTTTTCACCTAAACCATTTTGTGCTCTAGGTTTGGCCATATTGCTAGCCCTTGAGCAGGTCTCAGGAATTAATGATCTTAAGGGAGCAAAAGAATACAGAAAAGTCAAGAAAAACAAGAAACCCTTCCTTCTCTTGACTTTGCCTTAGCTGTGTCTTTTGACTTGATACCCACCAAAAGGTGAATCTAGATTTGGGGTATCAAAACTAGAACTAGAACTGGAAGATGACATAGAATAATTTTGTTATATTAAGAGTGATAAAAGCCTCTGTTAGTAAAAAGAAAAGGATTCTAGCCTTTTACCACCCCCACCCCTCCCCATCACACCTTTGTCTGGTTGACTCTTTCATCCTTCAGTTTTCAACTTAAAAGTTGCCTCCTCACAAATTGATTCTGTATGATTTCCAAAAGTCTATAATTATGCCATTCAATTATTCTGCTGTTATAATCTTTGCCAAGGTCAATAATGACCAAATTGATGAATTCAACAGGCTTTTATCAATAATACACAAAACTCTGAGTCATTTGAGAAATCTTTCCTGGACGGTCACTCCTCTCACCACATCTGACACTCCATCTGTTTCTCTGATTCTTGCTGCCTCAGACTTGATTGGCTATACTTCCACCTTGAAATGTTGGTAACTGCAAGGTTCTGTCTTGGATTCTTTCCCACTATCTTTCTTGAACATCACATCTCATCCACGATTGCACTTCAGAATTACCTTGGGATATTGTTACAAAACATCTGTATTGCCTCCATCTTTGCCACCCTTGTGGTCTATAATAGGACTAAGAATTTGCATTTTAATATAATTCCTTCAAGATTCCAATGCATAAGCTTGGTTTTCTGATTAAAACTTTTGGCACATATCCTGAGATATGTCAAATTTCACTTGCAATTATTTACAGTAAACTTGAAGATCTATTTCTCCAGCTGATATCTCTCTTTTAAACTCTTGCTTTATCCATTCATTTGAAAAGGGTATTTCTTGAACAATAACAATGGCTGCATACTTTACTATAGATGATAATATAGAGATCAACAAAGCAGTCACAGTTTTTACTGCCATGGAATTTGCAGCCTAATGGTTGAATCAGATATTAAGCAAATAATTATACAATTTGCTTCTACAAAAGCCATTCCATTACCTAAAATGCAGTGTACAATTTTTAGTGTGCTTAAGAATCACTTGGGACTCATTACAAAAGGAGATTCCTAAGATCAACTTCCATACCCCACCGTGAATTGAATAATATTTTCAAAAAACGACCTAGGAATCATTTTGTCATAATATGTAAAACTATGGTCTACATTATAAATGCCTTAACAAGGCATAAAGTAGTGCCACAGTTCTCATTTTCTTAACTTCATCCTCATTATCTATTACTGTCTTATAAATTATCTATATTCAGCATTTACAGAATTACATGCTGGCAACCCACTCCAGTACTCTTGCCTGGAAAATCCCATGGATGGAGGGGCCTGGTGGGCTGCAGTCCATGGGGTGGCTAGGAGTCGGACACGACTGAGCAACTTCACTTTCACTTTTCACTTTCATGCATTGAAAAAGGAAATGGCAACCCACTCCAGTGTTCATGCCTGGAGAATCCCAGGGACGGGGGAGCCTGGTGGGCTGCCATCTATGGGGTCACACAGATTCGGACATGACTGAAGCGACTTAGCAGCAGCATGCTGAGCAAATTCTTCAGTATAAAAAAGAGTATATCTCAGTCTAGACTCTGTCTTACTTTCATCTTTATAGCTCATTATTTTCTTAACATATACATACTCTTAGAAAAATTCTGCCATTTGCTGTTCCTTAAATATTCTTTCTTTAAAATTTCAGATATTGTTTAAATGAGAATTTTAAGCTATGCTAGAAATATAACACCATCAAGACTTTATTTTTTTTACATCTATAGCCTGATCTTCCAGAAATATACCTGAAATATATGATTTACTCAAAATATATTTGATGAATGCATGCAAGTATGAAAAAAATGAATCCGTTTGCCAGAAATACACTCTTCTATTTGTGATAGTTTTGTTTGCATCTTTGTTTTTTTGATGTACAGTTGTCTACTTGTTTTGATTTCCTTATTAGCTTGTATGGGCTTGAAGAGTAGTGACTGTTTATTCATCAACCTTTCATTTCCTTCCTTCCTTTCTTTTCTCTTTCCCTTTCTTCCTATATTTTTCTCCCTTCTTTTCCTTTCTATATTACTTTCCTGTGTCTATCAAGGTCCCTCGCTTTGATTAGGCAATATGCTGAACTTATTTGAGAAGACGTGGGAAAATAGGAGAAGAAAACAGAAGTGTAGGAATGGAGTGAAAATGGGAAAATTTTATAAAAAAGTAACTTCTCTCCACATCCCTAAAATTGTCATCAAAATCAGAGATTCCCACTTTCAAAAAATCTATTTGCAGTCACCCTCCTGAGCGCCCCTTTGACATCCTTGTTCCTCAGACTATAAATGATGGGGTTCAGCATGGGTGTCACTGCTGAATAGAAAACAGAGATCACTTTATCTCTTTCATTCATTATCTTGGAGTTTGGTCTCATGTAGGCAAATATTGCTGAGCCATAGAAGAGGACAACCACAGTGAGATGGGAGCCACAGGTAGAGAAAGCCTTGAGCCGTCCCTCCCCAGATTGCATCTGGATCACAGTGGAGATGATATTCCAGTAGGAGACCAGGATCAGGGAGACAGGAGCTAGGAGGATGGCCACACCCATTGCAAAGATGGCCATTTCTGTCCTGTAGGTGTCTGCAGAAGCCAGCTTCAGGAGGGCAGGAGGTTCACAAAAAAAATGGTTAATGATATTGTTCCCTCGGTAGGGCAGACACAACATGAATGTGGTGTCCACCAGAGACACAAATGCTCCACTGGCCCAGGACCCTGTGGCCAGCTGGGCACATACCCGATGTGTCATGATGGTGGTATAGTGCAGGGGCTTGCAGACAGCTACATACCGGTCATAGGACATCACCGCCAGCAGTGCACACTCAGTACCCCCAACCAGAAGTAAAACAACTATCTGTGTTGAGCATCCAGCAAAGGAAATGGTTTTCCTTTTAACTAGGAAGTGGACTAGCACCTGGGGAACTGTAGTAGTAGAAAAACAGAGATCAGCAAAGGACAAGTTTCTAAGGAAAAAGTACATGGGTGTATGGAGCCTGGAATCTATGTGAATGAGCACAACAATAAGCAGATTTCCCAGCACAGTCAGCAGGTAGATGATCAGAAAAAGGAAGAAGAGCAGGACTTGTGTGTGTGGATCCTGTGAAAGGCCCAGGAAGACAAATTCAGTCACATATGTTTGGTTTCCTTCTTCCATGAATATTTAATATTCTTTATAGGTCAGCACCAAGGAAAAAAAGCACACACATATTGATCAGTTAAAAACTATTTGAGTAACAAGTATTTTATCAATCAATATACAAAACTGGGCCATTGACTTCCAACTCTTATCTGCTTCCATATGTTAGAAGAGTTTTCTTTTTGCTTGGTAGTTCTGACAGTTGAAATCCCTTTCTGATTTTCTCTGCCCTTGAACCTTTCAGTAGAACCAGAGAGCCAGCAATCATCTTGAATATGCTATGTGACCGAGCCTTGGCTGGACTACACATAGTTCTGAGAAGATTTTAAGAGCTGCACACAGTGCATCCTTTCTTTTACATAAATTTGGGAAACAAACATACTGCAGTTGCTTTAAACCAGTTAGATTTTTATGCTGCAAACTGACAACATTTTTGTCAAGGCAGGTTTTTGTCTTTATATTTACAAAGTAATCCTAAACAAGTGCTCTGAAGCCAGGAAAGGGAAGTTAAGGAAGATATTGTTGTTTGTAATCCTGGCCCTTAAACAAATTCATCTGTCATTTGTTCTCAATGTGAGGAGGACACTGAGGTGCATCAGTAGAAATAGCTGCCTCTTTGGTCATTGTACTCTGTGGTGTCCTTTAAATATGCCCTATTCTGTCCTCAACACTCTTTTCTCTCTCTTTGCACAAAGCCTTTTGGCAAGATTCATACTAATTATCATGTGTCAGGCACTCTCCTGGGGCCAGTCATTATTGTTTCTTTATCCTTTTAATTTTAAATCTTAATTCCATGAGTTCATTATTATTATCCCCCAAATACAGATGATGAAACAAAGACTCAGAAATTTTCAAACTGGTTCATCTAAGCCTTTGTCACCCTTTCTATATCCTGAAATTATGTTCCTTTCTTACTAAAAAACTGGTTGTAGAGAAGGTTAAGGTTTAGCCCAGTTCTCTCCACTCCTTGAAGATAAATCCACAGACTTTCTCCATTTTAAGGGTTTTAGAGCTCATCCACTATGGCAGAGCTATTTATCAGTTCAGTTCAGTTCAGTTCAGTCACTCAGTCGTGCCTGACTATTTGTGACCCCATGGACTGCAGCCCACCAGGCTTCCCTGTCCATCACCAACTCTTGGAGCTAACTCAAACTCATATTTATAGGCACACAAATAACAGGCATATTTGAACATATTTTAAAGCATTTTGAGGTGTCATGCCTAAAGGACAATAGAGAGAATTCAAGGAAAAATATTGAGAAAACTGACAAAGATTATTTGCAGATCTCTAATTGTACACCTTTAAGAAATTCAAAGGGATCCAAAGCAAGCTTAGTAAGATGAGTAAGTGAAAAATAAGTAGAAATTTTAGTAAAAAAAAGAATTCCTTCACAGTTGCTAAACTTAACAGTGTGCAGTTAAAAAACATTCAAAGACCTATGTGAAGAAAACCATGAAACATTATATTTGAATAAGTGAATAGGCAGATTAATTTTATGCATCAATTCAGTCAGTCGCTAAGTTGTGTCCGACTTACATGGAACATAATCTTGTAAAGATGTTCATTTCATCCAAATTCATCCATAAATTCATCGAAATTCCAACCAAATTCATAGATTTTTGTAATGGAATTTAATAAACTTATTTTTAATTTCTTCTAGTTTCATAATTTTACACTAGAAAATGAGGTGTGGAAAAGAAAAATGAGGGAGTAGAGGAAACATACCTAACCAGATATAAAATATATAATAAAATTTTCCTTCCCTACTAATATTGTATATACTGAACTGGCATAAAGCATTTGACCAATAAATATGTTATAGAACAGAAACATTTCCTAGTATGTATGAAAATTTTATATTTAACAAATGTGGCATCTGAAGTGTATCACTTCTAAATGATATAGAACAATTGGATATTCACTTTAGAATATAACATACATATGTTTATATAAACATATTTATACATACATATAATGTAAGTATCAGTTCAGTTCAGTCGCTCAGTCGTGTCCAACTCTTTGTGACCCCATGAATCGCAGCACTCCAGGCCTCCCTGTCCATCACCAACTCCCAGAGTTCACCCAAACTCATGTGCATCAAGTCGGTGATGCCATCCAGCCATCTCATTCTCTGTCGTCCCCTTCTCCTCCTGCTCCCAATCTCTCCCAGCATCAGAGTCTTTTCCAATGAGTCAACTCTTCACATGAGGTGGCCAAAGTATTGGAGTTTCAGCCTCAGCATCAGTCCTTCCAATGAACACCCAGGACTGGTCGTATAAGCAATAATTAATCCCAATTGAATTATCTAATTTTTAAAAACACTTTGATTTTCTATATAGTTAGACAATCTGTCTACCTATTTTTTGATTATCTATCGGTCTATTCAATCTTTGGATAGTAAAATCTTTCCTAAACAAGCACACACACACGTAAACACTAAGAGAAAGAAATCATAAAGAAAAATGCCCACAAAACTGCCAATTTAAGAATATCAGAATGCCACTCTAAACAAAATTTAAAGTAAATAAACCTGAGAAAATATTTGCAAACACTTTAAAATTATCCTTAATATATAAAGGACTTACAAAATCAATTATATGTAACTGTACAACATAAATACATATATAAGCAAATTGTCAAACTTTGTATGTGATACATCATTTTAATCTTTGAAATCGAGTGTGAATGGGTGTGTGTATCTGTGTATACATGTATATTTGTGGTATATGTGTGTTTCCACAGTCATTTCTCCTACAGTGAGAGTCAACTGCTCATGGGCTGCTGCCATTTGTCAGGAGACAGCATAACTCACTGATTGGCAGTTGGGGCTCTGTAGCTAAACTACAGGGTTTAAATCCTAGTTTTTCTGATTGATGTGTGACCAATAGCAAATTACTTGGCTTTTCTGTGCCTTGCTTTCCTCATCTGCAAAATGATGAGATTAATAATACATATCTTATAGTGCTTATGTAAACATTAAATAACATACAAAGCATTTAAAGAAGTTAGGACAGTAAACAAAGCTAGCCCATAATATTATATAATATCCCATTACAGTAATGTGATTGTAATCTAGAAGTAACTGAAAGATTAGGAAAATTAAGGACAAAACAAGTAACACATGGCTGCTAGGTCTGAGTGAGGAAAATGCTTCTTCTCCCTGTTTTTACACTTTTCTTTCTTTTGCCCTTTGTTCATCCTTTGGAAGTGGATCTGTGTTGCTAGCAGAATTCAATGTTAAGGTCAAATATGATAGGGAATGATGAGAGGCTTCTAGGTATATGGAATGAAGGGCAAAGACAAACTTAATAGTTTGATTTAGTCATGTTTTTCTCTCTTTTTGAAAGTCTTACTATGGAAATTTCCAAACATATATGAAAATGAAGAGAATAGTAAATAAAATGTCAAATACCTAATAATAAGATTCAAATGCATGAATCAGTTTTGATAATTTGATCATCTAACTTATTAGAGTTTGACATAATAAAATATACTTATAGCTATTTAAAAGCTCCTTTATTACTGAAAGTCTAAAAGGGAAATTATTGTAATATAAGTCTAACATTGGAACCTAGCTTTTTCTCAAAATTCAAGCATAAAAAATAAAAATAACCATATTTAAGAATTCTTACAAAGTCTATTGTGCTATAGAAGAATAGTTTGTGTACATGATTTGTAGATCAATAGAAATTATTCTGTTAACAGTTATTATCCCCAGAAAGTAGAATTCTTGAGGGAGCAGGGTAAGTGACTGAGATCACACTTTTACTTTTTAAGCCTGTCTGTATTGTTTGATTTGTACAACGTAGCCTGCATTTTCTAAGTAAAAAAGAAAATTTAATTATTTAAAATGAAAAACCTGAATGAATTACAATGATAATACAGTACAAGCAATACAAATTGTAACAATGAAAATAATATTAGAATAATGTAAAAACTAAAAGATATATCACTGGATCAGAATAGAAATAGAACCTTCAAAGGCTGTGCAAGAATTGTGTAAATGCTTCTGATAAATCAGTAAAGCACATATTATTCAGCAAATCATGCTGGAATAATTGACCACAGGCATACCTTTTTTTATTGCACTTCACTTTACTGTGATTTGCAGATACTGCATTTTTTTTTTAATAAATTGAAGATTTGTGGCAATTCTGAGTTGAACTGTAGTGTTGGAGAAGACTCTTGAGAGCCCCTTGGACTGCAAGGAGATCCAACCAGTCCATTCTGAAGGAGATCAGCCCTGGGATTTCTTTGGAAGGAATGAGGCTAAAGCTGAAACTCCAGTACTTTGGCCACCTCATGCAGAGAGTTGACTCATTGGAAAAGACTCTGATGCTGGGAGGGATTGGGGGCAGGAGGAGAAGGGGATGACAGAGGATGAGATGGCTGGATGGCATCACTGACTCGATGGACGTGAGTCTCAGTGAACTCCGGGAGTTGGTGATGGACAGGGAGGCCTGGCGTGCTGCGATTCATGGGGTCGCAAAGAGTCAGACCTGACTGAGTGATTGATCTGATCTGATCTGAGTTGAGCAAGTCAATTTGCACCATTTTTTCCCGAAAGCATTTTTGCACTTAGTGTATCTATATCATGTTTTGGTAATTCTCACAATATTTCAAACCCTCCACCAGCAAAAAGATTATAACTTGCTGAAGACTCAGATAATGGTTAGATTTTTAGCAATAAAGTATTTTTAAATTAAGGCATGTACACTGGTTTTTTAGACATAATGTCATTGCACACTTAATAGTCTTTAGTATGCTTAGTGTAAATACAACTTTCATTATATGTGCTAGGAAGCCAAAACACTCACATGACTCACTTTATTGCAACACTCACTTTATTGCAGTGGTCTGCAACCAAACCCATAGTATCTCTGAGGTACGCCTAGAGTTGACAAACAAATGAAATGTGTCCACTTCATTCATTACAAAGAAAACATTCCAGAAGGGTGAAGGATATGTGTCTGTTCATTACACATGGGTACACACATAAAAATAACCTTAAACATTTAAAAATAAGGTAATTATCCATTGATCTCATGTAGTAGAATACCTTTCTGAGCATTACAACAAAAGTGCAAACTATAAAAAAAAAAAACTTACTTTACTTCAATTTTAATCTCTACACATTCATTCAAACAGCACAATAGCAAGAAAACACATAACCTGATTTTAAAATGAAAGAACTGAATAGATATTTCTCAAAAGAAGGCATACAAATGGCCAACAGGGATATGAAAAGAGGCTCAATATCACTAATCATCAGGGAAATGTAAATAAAACCACAATGACAAATAATCTCACACCTATTAGGAGAACTACTATTACAAAGACAAAAGATAACATATTTTGACAGAATGCGGAGAAAAGAGGCCACTTACACTGTTGGTGGGAGGCGATTTGAAAACCAGTGTAAAATTTCCCCTCAAAATTAAAAATAGAACTACCAATGATCCAGTGGTCCCACTTCCAGATATATGATCAAAAGAAGTGAAATTCGTATCTCAGAGAGACATCTGCACTCCCAAGTTCATTACAGCTTTATTCACAATAGCCAAGATTATGGAAAGAGCCTAAGAATCTGTTCATGGGTGATTGGATAAAGAAATTGTGATACAGACCCCCACACACATAGGCAATGGAATATTATTCAGTCTTAAAGAGGAAGGAAATTTTGCCATCTGTGACAACTTGGATGAACTTGGACATTATGCTAAATTGAAATAAACCAGAGACAGACAGACAAGTACTTTATGATCTAATTTATATGTGGCATCTAAAAAATTGATCTCATAGAAGCAGAAAGTAGAATGGTGGTTGTCAGGGACTGGCAAGTAGGGAAAATGGGAAAATCTTGATAAAAGGGTAAAAAGTTTCAATCAAGCACGATGAATAAGTTCTGAAGATCTGACATATAGCACAGTGACTATGGTTAATAATGTATTATACACTTATTTGCTGAGAATAGATTTTAATTTTTCTCTCCCCAAAAAGTAACTGTGAAGAGACAGATATATTAATTAACTTGATTTTGGTAATCATTTCACAATGTATACATACATCAACACCTCACATTGTGTACCTTAAATATATGCAATTTTTATTTGTCAATTATACCTCAGTAAAGCTGGGGAAAATCTTTTAATGCATTCACAAAACAAAAATTGAAAGTAAACAACAACATGGAAAAATTAACTTTAGCAAATATAGGAGATCAAGGATTAATATCCTTGATATTAATTTTATAATTAGTAATAAAAAGTCTAATGATAATCAGAAAATAAATTATAAATATTATAGGGAAAAGATATACACATGAATTGACAATTCATAATTAGTGAATTTCAACCTCAATACAAGAAAAGGCAAATTAAAATTAGATGTTCTTTTGACCATCACATTGGCATAAATTTTTAAAATTTGTAGTATTCAATGATAATGAAGCTGTTGTTTTTTGGGAAACAAAAATATTAAAACCTGCATGATGGGTAATTTGTTAACATATAGAAAATGCATTAAAATGAGCAGTATACTTTGATATAGTACATTCAGACTTACTAGTTTGTCATGAATAAATATAATAATATTTTGTCAAAAAACAATATGGATAAAATAAATCTGTGAGGATTTTATTATAATATTATAACTACTACTCTTTAAAAGAAGAAATATTCTCAAAAAATCAAATATAGAACATCCAAATGATGGAATACTATGCAGCCCCCAAAACTATAAAATTATTTAATATCAAAATTTTGCAAAACATTTAAGATGAAATGTGAATTATGAAAATATTTTATATTTAAAAATATTCTCATTTAAAAACTTGCCTGGCCAAGGTGTTCATGTGTGTGTCTTTCTGCGTGATGGGATTATAAAAATTGTTTCTTTCCATTTTTATGTGATTTTATATCTTTAATAAAAACAAATTGTTTTATATACAGAAAATAAGTAATCTTTCACTCAATCCTTTGTTACCTGGTGCCTGCTTACCTCTTCATCTCATCTCTTGCCTCTTCTTATCCTCTGACTTTATATTCTGGACCATTATAAATATTGTTTCTTAAAGCTGCTTTTCATTGAAAAGTCCTGCATTAAACTCTTGATAGTCATTATCCCAATCATCCTTTAGAATGATCTTACACTTTTGTAATATTATCCAATCATTTTTCATAAATAGTGAAACTGAGCCTTAAGATAGTTGAGTAACTTTTAAATTTTAACTACCTTAACTTTTTCCTCTAGGGAAAAAAAAAAAAAGAGAATCAGCACAACCTTCCTTTATCACACTAGTCCTTGTTGTTATCTGACTTCTATTCCTAAATTCATCAGTTACTCATTACCCATTACTTCTACTTTTTTATCATATCATTGACTCTTCAAATCCTTTCAGTCTCTTTTTTTTAATTTTATGATTGTATTGAAATCAAACATACTCTTTTGTCCATTCAATGACCTTTTTCTCATCCCATATCATCCTCAATGTCTAAGGAATTTGGCATAATTTAACTATAAATATTTCTTAAAAAATCTCTCACTTTTGCTATTGTAGGATCACTTTCTGCTTTTCTTCTCTTATTTTTCTACATCTTAGTTATGTCCCCTGAACCCCATCCTGAATTTTTACTTATAATTTCTGGTTGTCTCAAGCCACGAGAGAAAACAAATCAGAAAAAATGCAAGTGATACTACTGTAGAATTGTGAATTCTCTTCTCAATTTCATAGCATTCTTTTCTTTTCAAATTCTTTGGGTGATCTGTCTTCTGCCAACATATACATCATAAATTTTCTCTTTTTAACCTATTATCCTAGACTACAGTCAAAACAATCATCTATAGTCCTCTAAAACTTTGCATTCCTTCACATAAATGTTCTGGTTCCTCTATTTTAACCACCCATTTAGTTACCTAGAGTCGGCTTTAAAGTAATCACTTTCTTAAAGGTCTGTAATCAGAATACAAGGTAGAAACTGACTGTTATCTTCACAATGTCCAGAAAAAGATTTATACATCCTTGTTTTCATGAAAAGGTTACACTGTACATGAAGTATTTGATTAAACATCCATCTTCTTGGACTAAGTTTTTTTTTCAAGATAATAAAATCTATCTCACGTATCTGTATATTAACATCACCTGACACATAGTAGAGGTTTAAAAATGAGTTAAATGAATCAATAAACAGACTCATGCCTACACAGCACACCAATACATTCACTCTCTCAAGAGAAATAAAAGTGAAAAGAGAGGGCTGTGTTAGCTGTCGGAACATCGAACTCTGACCTGGGGTGGAAGATCTTGACTTAGAAAATCCTTGGTTAAAGATTAAAATCCTAGGTTAAATCCTAGATTACCAGATTAAAGAGCGTGAGTGAACTATCAGCCACATCCAAATGAAGAAGGACAAGTTCAGTGTGATAAAGGACAGGATACCAAGATCTGTGTATGTCAGCACACACGAATGAGCACACTCACATAGCCTTGTGTGGCCATTCAGGGACCTCCAAACACAACAAGATCCTGCCAGGACAGGAAATTCAGGTTCCATCCTGGCCTTCTTTCTTCCCAGTGTTCAAACCTAAGTGGTTAAAACGAAGAAGGAAGCAGTCTCTGAAAGGAGAGCACTGAGATAGCAATAGGCAGAGGAGAATCTGGCAGATTAGCTTTTGATGCAAAAAAGGGAGGCAGTGGATATCCACAGCCTTGCAGTCACTCTAGTATCCCTGGTTAATAGCTTCATCCTCCTCCTTGGAGTTGCGGAAAAGGATTCATGAGGCCTTTATTCAGGAGAAGCAGCAAAAGACGAGCAAGTATTCTTCTAGAAACCAGGTTGAAAAGAGAGAGGAATAGGAGAGTTGAAAAGCAAAGCCCAATTCCGAAGGACAGACTTGAGATTTCAGACTTCCTAAGACAATCAGTGCTCCGTAGTTACCCCACCCACTCTCACCTGGATGATGGGCGCATGAGGCAAACACAGGACAGTGGTGATGAGGAGAGAAGTTGATGAGTGAAGAAAGCTGCGGTTTCTGCAGTCTGCTGATCCATGTCCCAACAGTCAACCTCCACTGCAGTTTACAAAATATTCTGAAGGTTTGGACATTACCTGGGCTATATGTCTTACTCTATATCAAGCCAAGGTGTGCCTTTTTGTTAAAATTCCAAACTTCTCTGGAGGATTTTCCTTGAAGGAAGTCTTTAAACCTAACATCCTAAGAGCGATTGTAAACAGGGCATTCCCTGGAGCAAGCTGCACTTTTACTATTTTTATTTTTTTAAACTTTCTACAATGACAGATACCCTGGGGCATTTTTTATGGTAATCACAAACAGAAATACCTGAATCTTACCTGATGTGAATTTCTTCACTACTGTTTTTCAGGTCAGTCTGAGGAACTCTGAGGTCTCAAAGTTCTGTCAGAATTTTTAAAATAGTTTTCAATAATGATGGTATCACTCATATGGAATTTAGAAAGATGGTAACAATAACCCAGTGTACGAGACAGCAAAAGAGACACTGATGTATAGAACAGTCTTATGACTCTGTGGGAGAGGGAGAGGGTGGGAAGATTTGGGAGAATGACATTTAAACATGTAAAATATCACGTAAGAAACGAGTTCCCAGTCCAGGTTCGATGCACGATACTGGATGCTTGGGGCTAGTGCACTGGACGACCCAGAGGGATGGTATGGGGAGGGAGGAGGGAGGAGGGTTCAGGATGGGGAACACATGTATACCTGTGGCGGATTCATTTTGATATTTGGCAAAACTAATACAATTATGTAAAGTTTAAAAATAAAATAAAATTAGAAAATAAAAAAGAAAAAGGAAAAAAAAAATACAGCTGACATATGTGTATGCTGCATTATCTTGATGATACCTCCCAAATAAAAAGTGCCAGGAGATTTCAGAATCCCTGTCTGCAGCTATACTAAGAAAGCTTTAATTATTTTCAGCTAATGGGGGAAAAAAACACTAGAGGTACAAGATGCAATTTAAGATGTCATGACTGTTTAAACGAAAGCTTTATTATAACAATTCAAATACAAGACTGTTTGAGAACTAAACATATAATACAGGACTATATAAACAAGTCCAAAGGAGAATTCTCAATTTTCCAACCAAACTCCCTCTGTTTTGAGTCCTCTTCATCGTACACAGAATTGCTCAAAGCCTTAGCAGAGATATTTCATTCTTCTTTTTTTTTTATCTCTATTTCCTATCTACTCCTAAGTCTTACCATCTCTTCTACATCTCCATTGCTACAAGTCTAGAGAAGACCATCATCTCTCTCCTGGGTTACCATAGCAAAGCTCAGTCTTACTGATTGCTTTTCTTGCTTCTATCCATGTCCACTTACAAGCCAGTCTCCAAATAATGCTCAAGATCAGATCAGATCAGATCAGTCACTCAGTCGTGTCCGACTCTTTGCGACCCCATGAATTGCAGCACGCCAGGCCTCCTTGTCTATCACCAATTCCCGGAGTTCACTGAGACTCACGTCCATCGAGTCAGTGATGCCATCCAGCCATCTCATCCTCTGTCGTCCCCTTCTCCTCTTGCCCCCAATCCCTCCCAGAATCAGAGTCTTTTCCAATGAGTCAACTCTTCACATGAGGTGGCCAAAGTACTGGAGTTTCAGCTTTAGCATCATTTCTTCCAAAGAAATCCCAGGGCTGATCTCCTTCAGAATGGACTGGTTGGATCTCCTTGCAGTCCAAGGGACTCTCAAGAGTCTTCTCCAACAACACAGTTCAAAAGCATCAATTCTTCGGTGCTTAGCCTTCTCCAGACATCCTGGAATGTGAAGTCAAGTGGGCCTTAGAAAGCATCATTACGAACAAAGCTAGTGGAGGTGATAGAATTCCAGTTGAGCTATTCCAAATCCTGAAAGATGATGCTGTGAAAGTGCTGCACTCAATATGCCAGCAAATTTGGAAAACTCAGCAGTGGCCACAGGACTAGAAAAGGTCAGTTTTCATTCCAATCCCAAAGAAAGGCAATGCCAAAGAATGCTCAAACTACTGCACAATTGCACTCATCTCACACACTAATAAAGTAATGCTCAAAATTCTCCAAGCCAGGCTTCAGCAATATGTGAACCGTGAACTTCCTGATGTTCAAGCTGGTTTTAGAAAAGGAAGAGGAGCCAGAGGTCAAATTGCCAACATCCGCTGGATCATGGAAAAAGCAAGAGAGTTCCAGAAAAACATCTATTTCTGCTTTTATTGACTATGCCAAAGCCTTTGACTGTGTGGATCACAATAAACTGTGGAAAATTCTGAAAGAGATGGGAATACGAGACCACCTGATCTGCCTCTTGAGAAATTCATATGCAGGTCAGGAAGGAACAGTTAGAACTGGACATGGAACAACAGACTGGTTCCAAATAGGAAAAGGAGTTCATCAAGGCTGTATATTGTCACCCTGTTTATTTAACTTCTATGCAGAGTACATCATGAGAAACGCTGGACTGGAAGAAACACAAGCTGGAATCAAGATTGCTGAGAGAAATATCAATAACCTCAGATATGCAGATGACACCACCCTTATGGCAGAAAGTGAAGAGGAACTAAAAAGCCTCTTGATGAAAGTGAAAGTGGAGAGTGAAAAAGTTGGCTAAAGCTCAACATTCAGAAAATGAAGATCATGGCATCTGGTCCCATCACTTCATGGGAAACAGATGGGGAAACAGTGTCAGACTTTATTTTTCTGGGCTCCAAAATCACTACAGATGGTGACTGCAGCCATGAAAATAATGCTCAAAGGGACCTTTAAAAAGCATATTGGAATGGATTTCTATTGAACATAAAATCAACCACTTTTTCCAGGACTTCCAAGGTTGTAATGAAGTGAATTGTGTCACCCTAAAAGATGTCTACTTGGAATCTCAGAATGTGACTTTTTTGGAACAAAGTTCTTTGCAGAAGTAATTATGGGAAATCTCAAGATGAGATCCTCCTGAGCTAATGGTCCCTAAACCCAGTGAAGGATGCCTTATTAAGAAATGCAGAAGACAAAGAGAATGAAGGAACAAGGCATTTTGAAGACAAAGGCACAGATTGGAGTTATGGTTCCACAAGCCAAGGAAGTCTCCTCCACTAGAGCCTTCCGAGAGAGCGTAATCTGCAGATATCTTTGACTTCAGACTTCTGGCTTCCAGAACTATGAATTTCTATTCATAGAACTCGGATCTAAGTCACAGAGTTTGTGGAAATTTGTTATGGCAGCCCCAGGAAGCTAATACCAAGACCCTACCAATCTGTCCTCTGCCTATGTCTATGACCTCGTTCATTGCACTCCCCCTGTCACTCATCAGCCTCCAAACATTCTGATCTGTCTGTCCTTGTTGCAAAAAAACTCATTCCAACCCAAGACTCTATATTTTCTCTGCCCAAACCCTCCTCTCTAAATCTCTTCTTGGTTGGTTCTTTGTTCTCAATCTTCTGGTCACAGCACAAATGCTGATTTCTACAAGATATAAGATTTTCTTTAAGATATAAGATATAAGATGACCTTCTCAGAAAGGTCTTTCTTGACCACCTGCTTAAAACTGCAGCCTACCTTTCCTTGCTTTTATTTTCTCAAAGCACTTATCACCATCAGACATATTATGTGTTTTATTATTTATTCATTTTTATTGCCCTCTTCTAAAATGTAAATTCAGTGGGGATAAGAATTTTAAGCTGTCCATTCCTATATATTCAGCACCTAGAAGAGTTCTCAATAAATATTTAGTTAATAAATCAATTAGATATTCATTGTGTAAATAAGCTCAAACTGTGCTATTGAAAGCAATATTATATGGGTTGATTTAATACAAAAATAACAATCATACAACCTGTTGCATAATGAAAGGAAATGTATTTCTTTTAAAACTTGAAAAACTATTTGCTCTAGAAAACATGAATAGTTCCCAGATTGTGGTGACTTAAGGAGCTTGTTAGTTTCTCACATGCTGTAATTCATCTATCTTCTGCTGCACAGTCATCAATAGTCTGGCATCCAGTCAGAGGTGGGTGTTTTCTTGTGTTTAAGTATCTGTATTTTCTTATCCTGTTTGAGTTTTCTATAACTCAAAGTGACCCATGGCCACTTGTGCAACAATCATTCCAATTATGTGCTACAACTTCCCTTTTACTAAATGGAAAGAAAAGAGCAAGTAATGGACTGCGCTTTTGAATGGTCATGAGGCAGCAGCATGTATAAGTAGTTGCTGCTGTTTATAACTTAGTTTCTCAAAGAATCTTTGGAGCAGGATTTTGTTTCCTTGTATAGGTGCATACTGGTTCACATAATCTGAAAACAATACACATCTATGTACATGGTGAATCTAGTATTGCACAGATTTATTCTCCCATGTAGGATCATTCTACACGATGCATTTAATTCAGCAAGGACCTTGTCACATATAATGAACAGCACTGTGTACTCGTAAAAGGCCATGTACATGGAAGCTGGAATTGGCAGAAGTCAGTGTGGCAAATTTGTTGAAGGAAAGTGATGACCAACCTAGATAGCATATTCAGAAGCAGAGACATTACTTTGCCAACAAAGGTCCGTCTAGTCAAGGCTACGGTTTTTCCAGTGGTCATGTATGGATGTGAGAGTTGGACTGTGAAGAATGCTGAGCGCTGAAGAATTGATGCTTTTGAACTGTGGTGTTGGAGAAGACTCTTGAGAGTCCCTTGGACTGCAAGGAGATCCAACCAGTCCATTCTGAAGGAGATCAGCCCTGGGATTTCTTTGGAAGGAATGAGGCTAAAGCTGAAACTCCAGTACTTTGGCCACCTCATGAGAAGAGTTGACTCACTGGAAAAGACTCTGATGCTGGGAGGGATTGGGGGCAGGAGGAGAAGGGGATGACAGAGGATGAGATGGCTGGATGGCATCACCGACTTGATGGATGTGAATCTGAGTGAACTCCGGGAGTTGGTGATGGACAGGGAGGCCTGGCGTGCTGCGATTCATGGGGTCGCAAAGAGTCGGATACGACTGAGTGACTGAACTGAACTGAACTGAACTGAAAGTAATAGGTCATGAGTAATAGTTACTTCCCAGACAACCAGAGAGTGGAAGAAAACCAAGCTTTAGAACTAAGATTAGGATAAATCACCAGATTGATATTCCATAAAACTGTTACTATTCTGTTTCTCCAACTGATAATCACTCTGTCTAGTGGCCTAGGAGGTCACTAGGGAAATTTCTCTAACTTCTTCATCATTATTGCTCTTGAAAATCCTATAGCACATGTGAACCAAGATGTGTCTTTTAAAGAACAGTTGCCTCTACTGAGCAGTTGGCTCATTGCGTCCTGGAATTGTCCAGCTCTAGGTTCTGCCTGAATGAGGTCTGTGGGAAGAGTCAACATATAAAACCAGCCCAAGTTCAGTGGCAGAGAAACAGAACAAGAGCAACAAGAGAGGAGTAGGAAGAGGTGTACATTGAATAGATACAGAGAAAAAGCATATAAACAGAAAAAAAATCTCTCCCACCTTGGGCTCTTACCATCCAAAAGGGGTATCTAACAGGCCCAGAAGTAACTTTTGAATTTTGGACTTAAAAGTCTTGTCACATGTATGTATTAAGTTGATTTTGCCTTTTCTTTGAGTAAACAGAAGAAAAAAATTTCCATTTCCCTAATCCATCTGGACCTTAGTATCTCTCCCAACTGAGGAGAATTACAAAGTCATGGAACTCTTGCATTTCACAGAGAAGCAATTTTCAAGGATTTAGATTAGGTTATTCCAAAACTTCTCCTTTATTTCCCTTCCCTTCCCCTTTTCCTTTTTATCCCCTAACTTCAAATCCTTTCAGGTGAAGAGGCAAAGACTCACAGGGTGGCACAGGTGATTTTCACCAAACACCTCTCTAATGGTCAGAGTACTGGACAACTGAACCAAGATCTCCAAGCTAGACTCGACCAAGATGACCTACTTCACTTGTGTTCCTAAAACAAAAAAACAGAGTGCATCATGGTGAGGCATCTGATCTTAATAAACATCAAAAATTTTTTTGCTTATTTAGTGACAGCCATGCTTCAGGAACTAAGCTAGACATCTAGAGATAAAAAGATGACCAAGCTGCAAATAGTATAAGATTGGTATTTTCAAGGTGTTCATAAATCTAGTAGTGATGATAAGTAAGCAAAATGATGCATGTTACCATGATATGATGCTCTTTAGTTCAAAATGTTACAAAACCAGAGAGCTGGAGTGATGGGCAGGAGGTGGTGATAGCAAGGGGTGGTTAGGCATAGTTTAATAGGGAGGATGAATCTGAGTAGGCATTTACCAGGTAGCAAGATTTAGAATGAATTTCAGGTAGAAGATAGAGTATGCTCAACTGCATAGAGTCTTGAAGGAGGATGTTGCACTAAAACACATCAAATTCTTCAGTGGAGCTTGAGCTTGAATTGAGTAGCTGAGAAAGAGTATTAAGAATGTGGGGGTCAGATCCTGAGGCACTTGCTATGCAATGTAAGGAGTTCAGTTGTACAGTATGGTCACTGAAGGATTTGAACTGGAGAATCACTTGTTTATGTTTATATTTTAGTAAGATCACTCAGTCTGGAGGCAGGATACTATTTAGTATCTTTGTGTGTTGCCTTATATAGGCAAAAGCCCCTGTGTGTTCCCAGTCCTTTGGACTGCAAGCCCACTCTATCTCATCTGAAACTTGAACTTTTTATTTTCCTTTCCATCTGCCTTCCCCCTGAATTGCACAAACCACCTTCCTCTATTTACAATATTCCTCTTGTTCTCATCTAACTTCTTCCTCCTTCTTGAGAAAATCTTTTCCCCGTCTGTAGTATCTTCTAAGTAATACACATCAATGCATTTGTTTGATTTAGCAGGTGAGTCTATCCTCCTTTCTGAGCCAACTTTCTTTTCCTAACAAAGACTTTCAGCTAGGAAATGGTGACTCAGTGAAACACGCCAGGTCAGTGGCTGGATTAGAGGTCAATATAGAGTGGGGAGAGGTCACACTGATGTAGATATATGTAAGGATCAATGTGGGTTGGGGGAAAGATCATCATGAATATTAGGATGTCTGGAATATTACATGGACTTAGGAGGCATGTTGCTCAAGACAAGAAAATTAGACAAACCAGATTTTGGAACTTTAGACTGATCTCTAAAAGCTCAGATGGATTGTGAAGGCTAAGTTCAAAAGTGAGGAATTTGTGCAAGAAAGACTTGGTTGAAAAGGAAATTGATGTCAGTATGGTCAAGACCAGGGATCAGGAGAATGGGTAGTACAGAAAGTTGGAAAGAGCAGACTAGGGATGCACAAAACTGGGGACATTAACTGGGAGTGTGGCAGTGGGAAGAGAGGAGGGAAACAATAATTAAAGAAAGAGGAATGTTGCAGAGTAGAAAGAGTATAGACTTTGGAGGCCTACAGTGTTAGGTTATAATTCCATCTCCACCACTTTTTACTTGTATGAATTTAGCCAAGTTATTTACCTGGTATCTGTAATGGGGAACCAATAATATCTATTAGGTTGTTGTGAGAATTGAGTGAGATGAAGGATAGGAAAGACTGAGTACAAATTCTGCCATATAATAGACACCCAGTAAATGGTGGATATTTTTATTATTGGACAGGTTATACAGGCAAAGGCAGGGATGAGGAGTGAAGATGATGAAGGCCAAGTAGGAAAACTGCGTGAGCATTCAGCAGGGAGAAAGTATAGGACAGTAGTCTCATGTGGGACTCATGTGTGCTCAGAATGGTGGGTGTATGCAGAGATCTTGGTCATGCCAGAGGCAATACTGTACTGGCTCAAAGTTTTAAGAATAAAATGTGGATCTTAAAAATCAATGGAGTTCATAGACCTAGAGATGATCATGCTAAGTGAAGTAAGCCAGACAGAGAAAGATAAATATGATATTGTTTATATGTGGAATCTAAGAAAAAAAGAATGATACAAATGACCTTATATACACAACAGAAATAGAGTCCCATACATAGAAAATAAATATATGGTTACCAAAAGGGGAAGGGGAGGAAGGGATTAATTAGGAGTTTGGGATTAACATATACACATTCAGTTCAGTTCAGTCACTCAGTTGTGTCTGACTCTTTGCGACCCCATGAATGCAGCACGCCAGGCCTCCCTGTCCATCACCAACTCCCAGAGTTCACTGAGACTCACATCCATCAAGTCGGTGATGCCATCCAGCCATCTCATCCTCTGTCATCCCCTTCTCCTCCTGCCCCCAATCCCTCCCAGCATCAGAGTCTTTTCCAGTGAGTCAACTCTTCTCATGAGGTGGCCAAAGTACTGGAGTTTCAGCTTTAGCCTCATTCCTTCCAAAGAAATCCCAGGGCTGATCTCCTTCAGAATGGACTGGTTGGATCTCCTTGCAGTCCAAGGGACTCTCAAGAGTCTTCTCCAACACCACAGTTCAAAAGCATCAATACTATATGTAAAACAGATAACCAACAAAGACCTACTGCACAGCACAGGAAACTGTACTCAATATTTTGTAATAACCTATAAAGGGAAATAATCTGAAAAAATAGATACATATGTATATATAACTGAATCCTTTTGCTGCAGAGTGAGTTATCAACTTGAAATGACCCCAACACTGAAAATCTACTATACTTCAATAAAAAAACAGATATTTACTATCTTTTAAAAAAATAAAGAGGGTTCAGGCTAATGTTAGAGAATATGTAAATGGAACTCATTTTGTTTTCCATATGATGTCAGTGAGACAGGAAGTACTCTGTCAGAAACAAGGAGAATGATTTGGGAGAATGGCTCATTGAAACATGTATAATATCATATATGAAATGAGTCGCCAGTCCAGGTTCGATGCAGGATACTAAATGCTTGGGGCTTGTGCACTGGAACGACCCAGAGGGATAGTACAGGGAGGGAGGAGGGAGGAGGGTTCAGGATGGGGAACACGTGTATACCTGTGGCGGATTCATGTTGATATATGGCAAAACCAATACAATATTGTAAAGTTAAAAAATAAAATAAAATAAATTAAAAAAAAAGAAAGAAACAAGGAGAAATACTGCATGACATCCCTTATATGCAGAATCTAAAAAAATGAATACAAATGAACATATTTACAAAGGAGAAACAGACTCACAGAGAACAAACTTGTGGTTACCAGGGGGGAATGATGTGGGGAAGGGATAGTTAGGGAATTTTGGAGGGACGTGTACACATTGCTATATTTAAAAATGGGTAACCAACAGCACCTACTGTATACAGCACAGGGAACTCTGCTCAGTGTTATGTGGCAGCCTGGATGGGAGGAGAGTTTAGGGGAGAATAGATACATCTATATGTATGACTGAGCCTCTTCACTGTCCACCTGAAACTTATCAGAACATTGTTAATCAGTTGTATTCAAATATAAAATAAAAAGTTAAAAAAAGAGGTACTCTGTCAGATGTTATAGGACTCAGTGTATCAGAATGGGGAGAAGGCAATGGCAACCCACTCCAGTACTCTTGCCTGGAAAATCCCATGGACGGAGGAGCCTGGTAGGCTACAGTCCATGGGGTCGCTAGGAGTCGGGCACGACTGAGCAACTTCACTTTCACTTTTCACTTTGATGCATTGGAGAAGGAAATGGCAACCCACTCCAGTGTTCTTGCCTGGAGAATCCCAGGGACTGGGGAGCCTGGTGGGCTGCCGTCTATGGGGTCGCACAGAGTCGGAAACGACTGAAGCGACTTAGCAGCAGCAGCAGTAGAAAGGTTTAGGAAACAGTGAGGGGTAACTGTATAACCTCATCTTCCAGCCTTGTCTTGATCCATTTCTTTCTTCCAGGCTATCAGTGCTTTCTAGTCAAAATGCAAATCATCCCATCACCAATGTTTTAATGCTTTGTGCCTTTGCATTTGCTTTTTGCTCTCTTTGGTATTTCTCCTTCCCTTCAAAACTCTATGATGCTTTATTTCAGTTAAAATGGCACTTTTTAATGACATCTTTCTGGATTCTTTTAACAAAGAATTATTCTACCCTGGATTCCTAATACTCAGTATCCTATCACGATGCTTATTGCATTATATTCTAATTTTCTGACCCCTTCTTTGTCTCCTTTACTAGACAGCTCCAATGTCTATTTGTCTTGGTGTTTTCAGTGCATGGAACTACTTGACCCATAGTAGAGCTAAAGGTGTGGGGACTATGGTGAGAAGAGTCAGAGATTAGGAAACTAAGCAACAATTTTAAGATGGGAAAAACCTGCATATTACCAGAAAGGTAGTAACAGTAGAAAGTAAAGGTAAGGAAAGAGAGGGCTTGATGGGTGGTACAGTGTTCTGAAGCAGATACAAAAATATGATCAGAAAAGAAGGATTATATTTAGGAAGAGGAAGAACTGTTTGACCATTCTTAAAAGTTGTCAGAAATGACTCAGATAAGAAGAACCTGCCAGAAGACTTCTTAAAACATCAGTAAGATTAGGTTAGTCAACTGCTCAGAACTTTCCAAAGTGGCTCCAATCCACACAGAGTAAAGGCCAACATGAGTACCACTGCTTGAAAAGCCCATGGTGACCTGCTCGTCATCACCTGTCCTTACTTCTCTGACTTCACTTCTCCCACTCACTCTACTCCAACCATACTAGACCTGTCCTCTTTTTTTGGAAAACGATTTCATCAGTCAGATGACTGTTAGCTTCTTCGTGACTCTGCTCAGTGAGGCTTACCCTGACCATCCTGTATAAAACATGAACCTTCTACTCTGCCACACACTCTTAATTTTACTTACTTTGCTCTGATTTTTCCCCAGAATGTGTCAACTCCTACATTTATATCCATATTATATTTATTCAAAGTCTTGAGAATGACTGTATTTACTGCCTGTATCCCTTCACTAGCATGTAACTTCTTAAGATTAGGAGTTTTTTGCCTTTTTTTTTTTTTTTCCTGTTTTGTTCAGTGAGCTGTTTTAAGCATCTAGAACAGTGCCTCCTGGCATGTAATAGATGCTCAATGAATGTTTGTGTAAAGAATTTAATATATGAAAAGATATAGGATTTCTGACAACAGTTTCCTGAAAAATGAGATGTAGAACAGATAGAGGGACCAGTCTTAGATAAGAAGTAAGGAAAGAATGAACAGAGATGTCAGAGTTTAGCATAATGATTTGGAAGTGGAAAACTAATCTCATTTGTCTTTATAAGAGGAGAAATTGTCTGCTGAGAGTTGGAGGAGAGTGAAATGGCAGATTAGAGATCAAAACCAAGAAATCTTTGGGAAATATAGAGTGAATCAATTTAAAACATAGTGTAGGATACCAGCCATTGTATGTGGTTCAGTTGAGCTATGTGACTATAAATTTATGCTGATATCATCTGTCCTCTTTTGTGATTTTTCTCCAGTAGTGCTCACTTGCCCAGGTGCAGATGAGGCCTTATTGCTTTCTTTGAAGGCCACCGCTGAAGGCAATGTTAAGATCTTCTTAGACCCAGGGGCTACCTATCTTACTTGTGGCTGTAACATAGAGGACTGTAATGGCTTGTTTCCTTATATTATCTTCTCAAGATCTGAATATAGAAATTCGACCTTTTCATCTTTACTTTCAAAATGCCATGTGGGACCAAGTCTCCAATAAGCGTGAAGTAGATCTTAATCTTATGTGCTTAGTCGCTCAGTCATGTCCGACTGTTTGTGATCCATGGACTGTAGCTGTCAGGCATCTCTGTCTGTGGGATTTCCCAGGTAAGAATACTGGAGTGGGTAGCCATTCCCTTCTGCAGGGGATCTTCCCCATCCAAGAATAAAGCCTGGTCTCCTGCATTGCAGAAGATTCTTTACCATCTGAGATACCAGGGAAGCCTAGATCTTTATCTTAACCACTAACAATTCTATAACGGAGAAGGCAATGGCAACCCACTCCAGTACTCTTGCTTGGAAAATCCCATGGACAGAGGAGCCTGGTAGGCTGCAGTCCATGGGGTCGCCAAGAGTCGGACACGACTGAGTGATTTCACTTTCACTTTTCAACAATTCTATAAATTGTCTGCATCCATAATTTGTTGAATTTTTTAGTATTATAACCTTTTTTAAGGGAATTAAAGTTTGGTAACTTGAAGTTTACATCAGATTATAAAGTTAATAAGAGAGAAATCGTGGACTAGAATTCAGGTCTTCCAATTATTTGTCCCACTCTTCTGCAGTTTCCTTAATGTTGTAGTACCTTCTGAATATTGGGCTTTCTTTTGTCCATATCAAGTCTCTTGTTGTATTATTCTTTTGTGTTCTGTTATTCCTGAAATATCAGCCACAAGTGAGTGTGCATTCACATGTAAAAATTCCTTCACAATCTTGTTCTGTAATTGATAGGATTTAGGCTATGTGCTTCCATAGGGCTTCACTCTCTTAGGCAAATTGACCTCCCTGAGAGAGTTGTTAAGCTTAAAGGATAATGCTTTTGAGTGGAGAAAGAAGTCAAATTTGAATCCATTTTATTTCAATTTTTCCAACACGTATAACCAACTACTTTATTAGAGATCTGGGCAGGGGCGGGGTGGGGGTGGGGAGGTGGGAGGGTTAGGCTACAAAGTACATATAAATCAGAAATAATTACTAAATATTTGTGTGTGAGTGCTCAATCATTCAGTCTGACTCTGCAGCTCCATGGACTGAGGCCACTAGGCTCCTCTGTCCATGGGATTCTCCAGGCAAGAATACTGGAGTGGGTTGCCATTTCCAATTCCAGGGAATCTTCCCAACCCAACAATGGAACCTGCATCTCCTACATCTCCTGCTTGCTGCTGCTACTGCTGCTGCTGCTGCTATGTCGCTTCAGTCGTGTCTGACTCTGTGTGACCCCATAGACGGCAGCCCACCAGGCTCCCCCGTCCCAGGGATTCTCCAGGCAAGAACACTGGAGTGGGTTGCCATTTCCTTCTCCAGTGCATGAAAGTGAAAAGTGAAAGTGAAGTCGCCCAGTCCTGTCCAACTCTTCGCAACCCCATTGACTGCAGCCCATCAGGCTCCTCCGTCCACGGGATTTTCCAGGCAAGAGTACTGGAGTGGGGTGCTATCGCCTTCTCCGACATCTCCTGCTTAGGAAATTTAAAATCTTATTCTTCTTTCCAGTTCCCTGATTTCTATTGGGCTTCTTAAAGAATATGTTTCTCTTTTAAAATTCATTTAATTTATAATCTCAACCCAATTTTTATCTGTTCTTTTTCTTCTGTCTCCATTGATGAAGAAAGTGTTTTTAAATTTCTTCAGATTATATATTGGGCCCTGGGAAGCCCAGGACCCTTTCAAATTGTCAAATCTCCTGATTTCCCACTCCCAAGGCAGCTTCTTAAATGCAACTTGCCCTCAAGTAGTGTCCATAATAAGGAGTTTCAGAGTCAGGAAGTAGATAGAATTAGTCAAGTAGCACTTCTTCCAGAAGTATAAAATATTTGAGCCAGTCTTTGAAGAAGATGTAGATGAATTATACAGATTAATGTGAGATCAACTGTGAACTATTCTAAAAATATGTAACTAGTAGATATGTATATATAATATTACATATGTATAAATGAAACTATTATGTATAGCTATTAAATATGTAATTATTAGCATTAGTGTTATTAGAAGTCATCTAAAACACTAAAATATATTTAATTATTCTAAAAGGGAAATGTTTACTAAAAAAGAAAAAAATTTTTGAAAAAAATTTATTCAAATTTTTTTTAAGCTGTGGGCCTAAAATAGGCAGTGAATTATTAAGTACTGTTGCCAGTGTCTTCAAAAGACATAGGGCATAGCTGAGGAGTAGACCAGGGTCAACAATTCTTCTGGCCAGGAGGGTCTTTCCTAGTTGATATTCTGCTTCTATTTTCTCTAGATTTCAAACTTCCTTGCTTCCTGGACAATCCTTGGCACTTTCTCTAATTGTGATGATTTCCTACCTTATAGCTGCCCCTGAAATCTGTGACTATGATGATAAGGAAAGGATTTCCTCCTAGTACTACCTGGAGGCCTCTTCAGATCCAAAGGCTGAACCCTGAATCTGACCTCACGATTCTACTTTGAGATTCTTATCTTTGTGTCTATGTTCTATTTGTTTTCAGGTCTTGTTCTGACACCTGATTTTCTGGAGAAGATGCTGTGGCCTCCAGTGACCTAAATTATACCCCACGACCAGATTATGACCCTAGGGTTGTGTTTAATGTAGCCTGAGGGCCCCTTGAGCCAATGTGGATTCACTCTTCAATCTGGTGCTGCCATCATTAAATCTTTTGATGTCCTAATTATGTAGAAGGAAAATATCACTCATATTAGTGAATTTGTCCTGGTGGGCTTCCCTACTTACTCTTGGCTGCAAGTTCTGCTTTTCTTCCTCTTCCTCATCACCTACCTGTTTGTGCTGTTGGAGAATGTAGTCACCATCCTCACCGTATGGGTCACTGGATCCCTGCACAAGCCCATGTATTATTTTCTGGGCACCATGTCCTTTCTGGAGACCTGGTATATATCTGTCACTGTCCCCAAGATGCTGGCTGGATTCCTGCTTTGTCCCAATACCATCTCCTTCTTGGGATGCATGGCCCAGCTCTATTTCTTCATGTCACTTGCCTGTACGGAGTGTGTGCTCTTGGCTGCCATGGCCTATGACCGTTATGTGGCTATATGTTGGCCTCTTCACTATCCGGTTATGATGACCACAGAATTTTGTGTTCAGTTAACCATCAGTTCCTGGCTGAGTGGCTTTACTGTCTCCTTGGCAAAAATATACTTCATCTCCCAAGTTTCCTTCTGTGGTAATAATATCTTGAACCATTTTTTCTGTGATGTTTCCCCCATCCTCAAATTGGCCTGCATGGACTCATCTGTGGCAGAGATGGTAGACTTTGTAGTAGCCATCATCATCCTTGTGTTTCCTCTCTCAGCCACTGTCCTTTCCTATGCCTTCATTGTCTCTGCCATCCTGCACATTCCTTCAGCCACTGGGCAGCGGAAGGCCTTCTCTACCTGTGCCTCTCACCTTATGGTGGTAGTCATCTTCTACACAGCCGTGATCTTCATGTATGTCCGACCTCGGGCCATTGCTTCATTCAATTCTAACAAGTTGATCTCAGCCATATATGCAGTCTTTACTCCCATGCTCAACCCTATCATCTACTGCCTGAGGAACAAGGAGGTCAAAATTGCCATCAGAAAAACCATGGCAAGTGGCCGAGCTCTTTTCTTGAGAGATTCTCTTTGCTGAAGAGATTCAGATTTCAGATTTTCTTCTTTTTTTCATCATCTGCAATGATAAACATACTGACTTAATACAATAATTAAGGAATAAGAGGTTATATATCAAAGAAAATTCCCTTTTCTTTCTTGTATTAATTAAATTCTTTCTTTTAGGAGGCAAAGAGTTAAATAATCAGAACTCTAAAACACATACATTAGTAAAATCATTATAAAGTAATTCTATTTTTCAAGAAGATATTCAGAAATAGTTATACAACTAGTTTTTAGAGTTATATTAACGGCATTTTTCTAGTTTAATTTTGTTTTGTTTTAAAAGCCCTTTCTGTCTTAGGAGGCATATAAAAAAGAGGCTCTGCGATGGTCAATGTAGTGACCTGTTGCTTGCTCCTAGTGGGTTAGGGGACTTGTTCCTTTTATAATCAACTGACCTTAACGATATCTCATTTAATTACTTTTTAAAATCTATGAAAAAATGAGAGAGAAATACCTTTCAGACTCCAAAAGAAACATTGCAAGATAGCGTGCAAAACTTACCATGGTAGAGAGAAAATAGGATTTTATATACATATATATGTATACATACATATATATAATATCTTGGCCCATTTTATAATAAAACCCACTTAAAAATGCATTATATGATATGTAATATAAATTTTTATAGTATAAAATACATACAATGTAAAATTTCCAACAAATGGGATATATTTATAAAATACATAATTTCACACTTTAGTTCTCTTCCTTTATTGGAACTGCTACATATATAATTTTGGGGGTGTTATAGTTGGGGCTTAGACTCAGAAAAACTAGAAGCAATTCATTAAAGCCCCCTAGTTTTCAAGTAAAGTAAGCACTGGCATTAACAAGAGCCACAAAACTGCTTTTGTTAGTAATGCTTACTTGGCCTGGATGTATAAGATTTTTCCAAGTTTCCCAGAACATCTCCCTTCTAAATTTTTTTTTTAATTTTGTAATGGTGGATGCAATATGCTAAGAAGTAGTACATGCTTTCATTCAGCCATTATAAAATGATAGAGGAAAAATGGATTCTGTCTGGCTTAGCAAACATATTGGATGAGAAAATTAACAAAATATGTTCTGCCAAGAGTTTAAGGATGGCAGGCATGCCATTTTACCCTAACAACTTAGAAGCCACATCTCATAAGTTTTAATTGGGTTCTTAATTTATATATTATATTTGTTTTGTTTTGACTTTACATTATAACTACATGGTCT
This sequence comes from Bos indicus x Bos taurus, assembly GCF_003369695.1. Lineage (NCBI taxonomy): Eukaryota > Metazoa > Chordata > Mammalia > Artiodactyla > Bovidae > Bos > Bos indicus x Bos taurus. The sequence continues at coordinate 37,970,701 of NC_040090.1, forward strand.
TCCTATTTTGTATTAAGTTTTTATATAAGATCAGTTGAGGGGCTTCCCTGTTGTCTCAGTAGTAAAGAATCTGCCTGCCAAGGCAGGAGACACAGGTTTGATCCCTGATCCGGGAAGATCCCACATGCTGTGAAGCAACTAGGCTCATGAGATACAACTATTCAGCCTGTGCTCTAGAGCCTGGGAGCTACAAGTGCTGAGCCCACCTACAACAGCTATTGAAGCCCACTTCAATAGAGCCCAGTACTCTGCAACAGAAGAAGCCACAGCAATGAGAAGCCCTTCTACTGCAACTAGAGAAAGCCCAGGCAGCAATGAAGAGCCAGCACAGCCAAAAATAAATAAATTTAAGAAAAAATATCAGATAAGATTGTTTTAATTTGGTTTTATAAGCTGTGGTAGTTTTCAACTTATCTAAACCTGATATATTTTCCTGGCCCTCATGAGTTTTAGTCTAACCACTGCATAATTTCTGATAATATCCCTCGTAGCTCAGTCGGTAAAGCATTCGCCTCAATGTAGGACACCTGGATTCAATTCCCAAGTTAGGAAGAATCCCTCGGAGAAGGAAATGGCAACCCACTCCAGTATTCTTGCCTGGGAGATCCATGGACAGAGGAGCCTGACAGTCTGCAATCCACGGGATCGCAAGAGTCGGACGCGACTGAGAGACTTTACCACCACTACTACTTTTCTTTAGTCGAAAGGCACTGGTGTGGGTCATGGCCCTCATATAAGCACTAAAAGCAATGTAAGATACTTTATCTTGAATCATATAATTCCTATCCAAGTGGTAGACTTTTCAGTCTTTTGTCAAAAGATACCAGTATATATTTATGCTTGAAAACCTTTATTAATCATTATTGCACAATTAATGTTATTTTGAAATCTCATGGGCTTCCCTGTTAGCTCAGAGGGTAAAGAATCTGCCTGCAATGCAGGAGACCCAAGTTTGATCCCTGGGTCGGGAAGATCCCCTGGAGAAGGGAATGGCAATCCACTCCAGTATTTTTACCTAGAGAATTCCATGGACAGACCACAGGGTTGAAAAGTGTCAGATATGACTGATCAACTAACACTTTCTTTCTGCTTTGAAATCTCATAAGATTGTTTTTTATTCTAAAAATGTTTTAATTTTAATTAAGCAGCTATATAATATTTATTATTACAACCTCAACCATTATCTATATTTATAAACTGACGTTCCTTTTCTGGTTTAGACCACCTGATTTAAAAATTTTCTGTATAGTCATTAGGCCATGTGTTATACAAATCCTCTGTGTTCTTACACATGTTCTATTTTACTTGATGAATTGTATTTCCAAGGGAGGTATCTTTGTCCATACAACAGTTCATTTTTATCTCTCCTTTGTTACTTTTTGCTTTCAATATTTATTTTGCTTTAATATTTTTAATATTTTATTTTTAAATGTTTAAATCATACAGAAAAGTACAGAAAATGGTATAACTGAAAACTTTGTCCACAATTCAGGTTTCCTAAATTAATGATTAGAGGCTGTACATACTACTAGGTGAAGTAAGTCAGACAGAGGAGAAATATTCTATGACATCCCTTATATGTGGACTCTAAAAAGTAATGATACAAATGAACATTACTTACAAAACAAAGAGACTCACAGACTTAGAAAATGAACTTATGGTCACCAGGGGAAGGAATAGTTAGGGAGTTTGGAAAGGTTATGTACACACTGACCATTAGAAATGGTTTAAAATGGATAATCAACAAGGACTTATTGTATAGCACATGGAACTCTACTCAATGTTATGTGGCAGCGTGGATGGAAGGGGGGTTTGGGGAGAATGGATACATGTATATGGATGGCTGAGTCCCTTCACTGTTCACTTGAAACTATCACAACATTGTTAATCAGCTATACCCCAGTACAAAATAAAAAAATTAAAAAAAAGTTGTACATGGATTTTATAATTATATTGCCTATTTAATATTGTACTCCAGTTATAACTGTGCTACTATATTCAAAATCAGAAGAGTGGCTTTCAAGAAGGAAAGATGGAATGACTTGTAGCTGACTAGAAGCTTCAGAGAAGGATGGAAATAGGTAAAGGTTTTCCTAGACAACCATCAGAGAGTGAACCAGAAAAAGTAAGATAAATTGTCAAAGCTGATGGTAGCAGGAAGTCTTCCATGTAACTAAATTGGTAAAAATTTCCCCTTTGTTGCAGGAAAAAAATGTATTGACTGTATAAGTAAGGGTTCAATCCGATAAACCAGACCCAGTAGGAGATATGCATTAAAAGATTTATTACATGGAACTAACTTATGAAACTGTGGGAGTTGGCGACACTAACTTGAAATTCGGAGGGCAGACAGTCAGGAAAGGTAGCCTGGAACTCTTGGGCATGAGATTAAGCTACTTCTCACAGGTGAAATTTCTTCACCCTCAGTTCTCCTCTTAAGGCCCTTAACTTGATTGAACAAAGTTCCTCTATATTATCTAGAATAATCTTTCATACTTAAAGTGAACTGAACACGGACTTGAATCACCTCTAATAAAATACCTTCACAGAGACACATTAGTGTTTGATTGAAAAACTGGGAAATAAAGCCTAGCCAAGTTGATACATAAAATTGGTCACCATGGTCTTCCCTTGTCAACTTAGAGTTCACATTTATCTCCTTAAATCATGCAATCTCCAAAATAAAGGCAATAACAAAGTCATTCTTCCACCTAACACAATACAACTATCCTGTGTAAAACCAAAACTATGCTAATTCTTTCTCCAGAAGCTGCAAAGTCCTTGGGAATCTTCACATTTTTCCCTTGATATTATAACTTAAACACTGTGGTATAAATGTATTTATTAATATATTTTATGCTAAATGAGATATAGGGGTACACATATATTTATAACAAAATACATATTTATAATATTCAAATATTACAAATCTTATTTCATTTCTGCAGCTGGTCACATGGTCTTTACTAATGTTTGTAATTGTCTTTAACAACCCATTCCATATTCTCTTTGCTCTCAAAAAAGCACCTCAGCTGTCCATTGTTCTTTGCCTAGTATGGTGACTGAAACCTTCATTCCTGAAGGGTCTGGGCCATAAGAAATCCTGCCTGAACCAAGTTGTTGTAATTTTCTATTAACTTTAATCACGGTGCTAAGAGATTCCCTAAGGGATTTCCTGTACCCCAGTCATACTCTTCCCGGTAAGATCAGTGAATGCCATGAGCACAGACACATTGCTGTATTTCATTTGCTGTGCAACACACTTTGTTTATTGATCAGAAGCAATGCATTGTGGGAAAACTACAAGAATGGATAAATCATTCTGTAAATCCACAGATGGTAGCTTTGACAGAAGTACTACATTTAGGGAAGGCAATACTATGTCAAAAGTTAGTGTCTATTCCAGGAAGAACATAGTGTTGCCCCTTCCATGTTGGAAGTGGTCCAAAGTAACCAGTCATCATCAGGTAATTGGCAGGAAATAGTGCCATATTAGGGACTCAGTGTTGGTCTGCTGCTGAAAGATTGGGCTCTAGCTCTAGCCAGGTCATCCTTAGCAAGTATATGTCAATGATTCTGAGCCCATGCACAAATTCCACCCCTGCCATCATGGTCATTTCACTTATAAGCCCACTGGGAAAGGACAGGTCATCCTATCCACTCATTTAAACAATAATTTTTTGATGAGGTCAACTTTTGGTGAGTATTCACATGGAACACAAAACATCTTAATGATTTTTTTTTTCCCATTCAGTTCAGTTCAGTTCCGTCCCTCAGTCATGTCCAACTCTTTGCAACCCTATGAACTGCAGCATACTAGGCCTCTCTGTCCATCACCAAGTCCTGGAGCTTACTCAAACTCATGTCCATCGAGTCAGTGATGCCATCCTACCATCTCATCCTCTGTCGTCCCCTTCTCCTCCTGCCTTCAATCTTGCCCAACATCAGGGTCTTTCCCAACGAGTCAGTTCTTTGCATCGGGTGGCCAAAGTATTGGAGCATTTCAGCTTCAGCATCAGTCCTTCCAATGAATATTCAGGACTGATTTCCTTTAGGTTGATTGGTTTGATCTCCTTGCAGTCCAAGGGACTCTCAAAAGTCTTCTCCAACACCACAGTTCAAAAGCATCAATTCTTTTGTGCTCAGCTTTCTTCATAATCCAACTCTAACATCCATACATGACTACTGGAAAAACCATAGGTTTAATTAGATGGGACCTTTATTGGCAAAGTAATGTCTCTGCTTTTTAATACACTGTCTAGGTTGGTCATAATTTTTCTTCCAAGGAGCAAGCATCTTTTAATTTCATGGCTCCATTCAGAGACGTATAATCACATTGCCTCTTCCCAGACTTCCTTGTCTCCAGTTTTTGAATCATGCTCCTTGTAAATCCTGGGCCATCCAGAAAAACCATTGATTAAGTATATAGATTTATACTTTTGATCATTTCTCTTACTAGGCAAAATGGACAAACAGGTGTCCTGGTCAAGGTTCTGTCCATTGGGACAAATCACCTTTACCATGGTCCTCCAGGGATGTACTGGAAAGGGGCTGTACTGCGGTAACTGTCCACGTTAGGGTGGCTCCTGCATATTGTGCAGAATCATCTGTAAACCATGTCCAGGTTTTCTCTTCCTCAGTCAACTAACTGGTCACAGAGAATTCCCCAAGATGCTGTATGTGTGGCCTAGGAGATAGAAGGTAATGCAGCAAGAATAAGAGCCATGGGCATTTGGGCCACTTCCCCATGCAACTTAGGTCTTCATGGCTTGTTCAAGCCCTACCTCATACACACCACTTCCATTCTATAATGGGGCACTACTGTCCATGTCTAACCCTATAGCTTGGTGGGTCAGATAACACCCAATTTATAATGGCAGCCAGGTCCTTCATGGCCTATGGTTAAATGTTCTGACAAATGTTCTGACAAATGTCTGACAAAGCCCAATAGTAAGCTAAAAGCTGTCTCTCAAAAGGAGAGTAGTTATTCACAGAGATGTCAGGGATTTGCTCCAAAATCCTGTTTGTTCTGTGATTCATATAAAAGGGTTTCTTAAAAGCTCTAAACAGCATCCCTATGTTCTACTGACACTTCCAACACCTCTGTATCTGTTGGATCATACAGCCCATAAGACAGAGAATCTTAGACCTGTTGCAGAGCCTTTTCTTATTCTGGACCCTGCTTTTTGAGTCATCTGGTAGATAAGCTGGAATAGCTCACCCACGTGAGGAATATTGCCTTCAAAACCAAAGCAGCATACTAGATATTATGCCTCATTTTTCCTTACCTTACAAAGGATGTCTTGACATGCCCCTCACTGTAGTGGCGGCCTTCCCAGCCTGAACCTGGAGGTGTGATGCGCCCTTCCTTCCCTGGCGCAGGCTTGTGCTCCATTGAGGCAGTGGCCTCTCTGTCCCACCTCTCCACTGGCAGCCCTCACTGAGCCTAACCTGGTCAGGCCACAGTTCCCATCACTCACCCACTGTGCAAGCAGGCAGGCAGGCAGGGCTCCACGCCGGGTACGTCAGCTCCAGAGCCACCTCGGCACTCATGAGGCTGGCTGCTGGGGCCAGCAGCAGGCTGAACCCACAGTGCCTGTTGCCTCAGACAGTGATCATGACTGCCTGACGTGTCAGCCATCTTTATGTGGCCACCATGGTGTCTGCAGCCTGCACGCCTCGGCCACCGAGGGCTGGAGGACGACACTGCTGGAGCAACCTGGTACTTCGGACTTGCCCACTTTTATGTCGCACCTTTATGCTCTGGGTGCAGTGGCAGTGAGGCAGGCTGCTGCACTCAGCCTTCACCAGAGTGCGCCCCTCCCCCAAGCAGGCGACTGTTAGTGAGTAACTGTCAACTAGCTGCTGTTATCGGGCCCTGGTCAGCCATTGGTCAGTGCCAAAATTGGCCCCTCCCCCTCTTGTTTATAACAGGAGCCCCAATTCCGACTGAGGGACAATGATTTTTTGAGACTGCTAGTCTGCCCTCTGGGTCTTCCCAGGTGGTGCAAAGGTAAAGAATCCTCCTGGAATGCAGGAGACTCAGGTTTGATCCCTGGGTCAGGAAGATCAGATCCTCTGGAGAAGGAAATGGCAGCCCGTTCCAGTATTGTTGCCTGAAAAATTCCCATGGACAGCGAAGCCTGGCAGGCTATTGCCCATGGGGTCACAAAGAGTCAGACACAACTGAACACACAGTCTGCCATTTGCTCAGTCTGCTAGCTTCTGATTAAAGTCGTTATTCCTTGTTTAAATAACCCATCTCTCAATTTATTGGTCTGTTATGGGGCAAGCAGAACAAGCATGGGCTCGGTAACAACATCACTGCTTCTGCTGCTAAGTCGCTTAAGTCGTGTCAGACTCTGTGCGACCCCATAGACAGCAGCCCACCAAGCTCCCCCATCCCTGGGATTCTCCAGGCAAGAACACTGGAGTGAGTTGCCATTTCCTTCTCCAATGCATGAAAGTGAAAAGTGAAAAGTGAAAGCGAAGTCACTCAGTTGTGTCCGACTCTTGGCGACCCCACGGACTGCAGCCTACCAGGCTCCTCCGTCCATGGAATTTTCCAGGCAAAAGCCCGCTCAGTTCAGTTCAGTTCAGTCCCTCAGTTGTGTCCGACTCTTTGTGACCCCATGAATTGCAGCACGCCAGGCCTCCCTGTCCATCACCAACTCCCGGAGTTCACTCAAACTCATGTCCATCCAGTCGGTGATGCCATCCAGCCATCTCATCCTCTGTCGTCCGCTTCTTCTCCTGCCCCCAATCCCTCCCAGCATCAGAGTCTTTTCCAATGAGTCAACTCTTCACATGAGGTGGCCAAAGTACTGGAATTTCAGCTTTAGCATCATTCCTTCCAAAAAGCACCCAGAACTGATCTCCTTTAGACACCTAGAAATTTCACTTCAGTGGAAGGTACTTGAATTTTTGTCACATTCATCTACACTCATCTGATAGGTAAATGTCTCATTGAAACGTCTAGAGTAATTGCTGCTTCCTGGTGTTATTGTTGTTCAGTTGTGTCCAACTCTTTGCCACTCCATGGACTACAGCATGTCTGGCTTCCCTGTCCTTCATTATCTCCTGGAGTTTGCTCAAATTTATGTCCAATGAGCCAGTGATGCTATCTAACAATCTCATCCTCTGCCACCCTCTTCTCCATTTGCCTTCAATCTTTTTCAACATCAAGGTCTTTTCCAAAGAGTCCACTCTTTGCGTCAGGCGGCCAAAGTACCGGAGCTTCAGCTTCAGCATCAGTCTCTCCAATGAATATTCAGGGTGGACTTCCTTTAGGGTTGGTCTGATCTCCTTGTTCTCCAAGGGACTCTCAAAAATCTTTTCCAGCACCACAATTCAAAAGCATAAATTCCTCGGCACTCAGCCTTCTTTACAGTTCACCTCTCACATCCATACATGACTACTGGAAAAACCATAGCTTTGACTAGAAGGATCTTTGTTGGCAAACTGATGTCTTTGCTTTTCAATACATTGTCTAGGTTTATCATAGCTTTTCTTCCAAGGTGCAAGCATCTTTTAGGTTCATGGCTGTAGTACCATCTGCAGTGATTTTGGAGCCCAAGAAAATAAAATATGTCACTGCTTCTACTTTTTCTCTTTCTATTTACCATAAAGCTATGGGACCAGATGCCATGATCTTAATGTTTTGAATGCTGAGTTTTAAATCAGCTTTTTCACTCTCCTCTTTCACCCTCATCAAAAGGCTTGTTAGTTCCCCTTCACTTTCTGCCATTAAAGTGGTATCATCTGCATATCTGAGGTTGTTAATTTTTCTCCTGGCAATCTCAATTCCGGCTTTGATTTATCCAGCCAGGCATTTTGCATGATGTACTCTGTATATATGCTAAATAAATAGGGTGACAGTATACAGCCTTGTCGTACTCCTTTCCCAATTTGGAACCAGTCAGTTGTTCCAGGTAAGCTTCTTACTATTGCTTCTTGATCCGCATATAGGTTTCTCAGGAAACAGGTAAGGTGGTTTAGTCTTCCATTTCTTTAAGAATTTTCCACAGTTTGCTGTGATCCACATGGTCAAGGCTTTAGAGTAGTCAACAAAGCAGATGTTTTTCTCCCTTGCTTTCTCCATGATTCAATGAATGTTGGGAATTTGATCTCTGGTTCCTTTGACTCTTCAAAACCAACTTGTACATCTGGAAGTTCTAGGTTCACATACTGCTGAAGCATAGCTTAAAGGATTTTGAGCATCACCTTACTAGCATGAGAAAAGAGAGCAATTGTCCAGTAGTTGGACTGCAAGGAGATCAAACCAGTTCATCCTAAAGGAAATCAATCCTGAATATTCATTGGAAGTACTGATGCTGAAGCTGAAGCTCCAATACTTTGGCCACCTGATACAAAGAACTGACTCCTTGGAAAAGACCCTTTTGTTGGGAAAGATTGAAGGCAGGAGGAGAAGGGGATGACAGAAGGTGAGATGTGTGGATGGTATCACCGACTCGATGAACATGAATTTGAGCAAGCTCTGTGAGGTGGTGATGGACAGGGAGGCCTGGTGTGCTGCAGTCCACAGGGTCGCAAAGAGTCAGACATGACTGAGCGACTGAACTGAACTGTCCAGTAGTTTGAACATTCTTTGTCATTACCTTTCTTTGGAATTAGAATGAAAATTGACCTTCTCTAGTCCTGTGGCCACTGTTGAGTTTTCCAAATTTGCTGACATATTGAGTGCGGCATTTTTACAGCATCATCTGTCAGGATTTGAAATAGTTCAGCTGGAATTCCATCACCTCCACTAGCTTTTTTTGTAGTAAGGCTGCCTAAGGCCCACTTGACTTCACCATTCCATGATAAGAAAAAACAATAAGCATAATATCTTTGTAATAATGCCACCCAAGTGCAGCTCTTTGCATGAGGCCACTGCCATGCATTATTCCTCCCCTCTTCCCCTATGGTGTTACCAGGCAACAGTTGCCATGGGACTGGTAGTGAGAGGGTAACAGGCAGGAATGCCAGGGGTCTCCAAATGGAGGAAATAGGTTGCAAGTGTTAGACACTTTTTGTCTCTCCCTTAAGCAGCAGGAGGAAACAAACTCTCCAAGGAAATGTTTTTCTTAAGCTATGTTAATGAAACACTGCATTTGCTTTGGAATTTGCCTTTCTTCAAAATGATTCCACCTAAGACTAACTTTTTTTCTTTTTTCAAACCTTGGGCTGATAATAGCTCAACAAACCAGTATTCATATCAATTATTTTATGGCTGCGGGATGATATACCTCATGCCATCCTATCTCAAAAATGCATATTATGGAAGAGGGGCCTGGTGAAACTCCCTCAGCCTTGAGTTGTCTATCTTATCTGATTAATAACTTTCTAACAGACATAAAACAGCTTGCTAAAACTAGCACGGGGGTCACTCTCCATCCCATTTTTGATGTCAATATCAGAAGCTTTCTCAGTCCCTTTTCACTTTAATAAAACTCTGCTATATGAAATTTCTTGAGTGATCAAGCCTGGTCTCTGGTCCCAAAGCTAAATCTTCTTCTTTGGAGATCATGAATCCAACAGTTCACCGTAAGCTATCTGTAGCTGTCATTCTTGGCCATTGGTCAGCACCATGTGGGCCCTGCTCACAAGCAGCCAACTATTAATGAGCCATGTTTATGAGGAATTCAGCCAAAGACCCAGTGGGAGAGGTGGTTGTCTTTGGGAGTGAAGTAAGAGGGGAATCTTGCCTTCTCCCTAGGGTCTCCTAGCTCGCCTGGCCCTGGGCCAACAGGCGAGTTGAGAAACCAAAGAACAAGGATGGGGGCTGTGTCCTGCAGGTCTCCAGAGCCCTCACCAAGGGGAACCACTGGCTTGGTCCAGGCCTTGAGGTAGTGGTAAGCTTCTTCCACATCCCTGTTTCTGTGACCTAATAGCAGTGGCAGTCTGCCTGGGTTCACAGTCTACGGGACCTGGCTGACCCCCCACCCCCATCCCACTGTTTGGGGAGCCTGAGAGCCAGTTGGGTCCTGGGTGCCTGGCTCCCTCAGTGATGATAGCTGGGCAGGGTCTGGGGACCTGGTCCTGAGGAAGCTACCAGCTGAGATCTACCTTCTCTTAGCCAAGACCAGGACCTTGGCAGGGGAGAGTTGTGCCTTGGCACCTTGCCTTTCTTGTCAGATCAGAAAATGACATTTGTTTGGTGGACATTTATAGGAATGTCATTAGCTGACCATGACTTAACCTCAAGAACAAAGGATTTGACACCAAGAAGTTATTTTCTAAGAACGTCATCATCAACTAACCATCAGTCTCTGTGAGTCCGACTGCTATGCTTACTGCTTGCACTCTGCCACCCATTACAACAACCACATTCAACTTATCTTTGATGATTAAGATATGACGATGGCCATGCCACGTGAGATCCCATTATTCCCATTGCGTTTAGAGATCCCAGTTCAGTGGTAGCAGCTCCCACTATAATTTCTGACCTACACAGAAGAGCAACCACAGGGCCCTTAAAGGATGCTGGATCTTCTCTCATAAATTTGTTTCTCACAGTCATAGTGAAAGATGTATTCTCCCAGAGTGGGTGAGCAGGCCTTATTTGATAAACCCATTCCAACAGTTTATCTCCCAAAGCCTTTGGACAACTTACTGTACAGTATATAAACATAAATCTTACACTTTAAATTCTATTTACTGTGGTAGACCTACCCTTGCACTCATGTTTTAGCCAGCCAACTAAACAATCTGTAGAGCCCTTTCTAACCTCTTGAGCTGAAACACTGAATCCAAGGTCTCTACTTAGTGGGCCATATCAATAAGTTTAGCCTGATCCAACTTTTTTTCCTCCCACCATAGTTTCATACCCATGAGCTCCATCCCCACACGTATCTCCCAGATTTCTGTCTGTATACATCAGAAAAATTATGCTGCTCCTTTGATTTATAACAACTCTCACCCTTTGAGTTTGCTGGAATGTGAGTCTACTTACAAGTTTGGAAGCAAAAAGGGAAGGTGAGAGTGGTGCCTGAGGAGAATCTGCAGTGTCTTAATGGCAACAACCTCAGGGGCATTTATTATATGTTTATAAGGCAAATGAGACCAAACTCTCATGAAACAGCTAATTATTGGTCAAAAAATTAGCAGAACAATGTCCTCAGAGTCATGGGAATCTTTTTGTCCCTAGTCCCATTGTCAGGTTCCCATTCCTCCCTAAACAATACCCTCACTTTAACAGAAGACATCCTGGAAATTTAGGAATTCAACTTGCATTATAATTGAGCTACTAACATACTGAGACTCTGGGCTTGATTTTGAGAAAGCATAGCTAGAGGTTTCTTCAGGGCCATATAAGGAGAATAACATTTCTACCCTTCTCCTCACACTTGAGAGTCATTGAGGCAACATCTGTAGGTCTTCTGACTCAGCAAACATCTACTCTTCGAACAAGAAATGCTCTCCTCTTCTTGGAGATAATTATGAATTCCCTGCCCTCTAATAATCTGCCCAGGGAGCAGAAGGGAATATGGAATGATGACTTATAGATCCCACATTACCTTAAGAAGATGACTAAACCATGTTAATACAGACCATTAATGTGTGTGTGTGTGTATGTGTGTGTTTCTAGGAAGAGCTTGGTGGTGTCCTATTGTGGAATCTACAGAAATCCACCTCCTTCACAGACTAGACTGTCTAGGATCTTCTGTATTAAAATGTGAGCTTTGACTACAGTTTTCAATGTCTTCCCCACAACCATATAAGGAGAGCAGAAACTACATATTTTCCACAATGGGGTTACTGAGCCTGGCACCATAGCTGGCACAAAGTAGAAATTAAATAACACTTGATGAATTCATAAAGAATCTCAGCATCAGAGAAAATATTTAAGGGCCTAAAATAGAGGTCATCAGCACTAAGTTCTAATCACCTGACTTAACTGAGCAGCAGCAAACTGACAAAACTGACATTTAAGGATACACGCATCCTTCCTCTGAATATATCCAGGACTATATCACTTAACAACTCTTCCACTGCCACCCCTCGGACCCAAGTCATTGGCTCCTTTCTGGGTCATTGCAACAGGTTCCTAACCAGTCTGCTTGCTTCCTTTCTGGTCCCTGTAAAGCCTTTAACAGAGTAACAAAGCAAAGTCTTTGACAAAATGACAATTCCTCTTAAACAAAATTCAAATTATTTCAATTTCCTATTCAAAGACCCCCAAAAGTTCCCTGATTCACTTGGAACAAAAGTCAAAACCTTCACAGTGGTTCTATATGCTTACTCCGCTTACTCTCTGACCTCATCTCCTCCATCCAACCCAGCTTGCTCACTCCAGTCCAGCTCCATTGGTCTCCTTGTTTGCCTGTTTCAGCTTGACCTCAGAACCTTTTCAGTGGCTCTTCTCTCTGTCTAAAATGACCTTCACATTTTTGCTCAAAGGACATTTTCTCAGTAAGATCTGCTCTAACCCTTCTATTTAAAGTTAACAATTTCTTCCTACATTCTCTGTTCCTCTTACCTTTTTTAGCTCCAAAGCACTTGAAAACTCCTAATATACAATGTGACACTTATGATATTTTATTTCTTGTTCTCCACCACCTAGAAGGTAACATCCTTAAGAAAGGATGGTTGGTTATTTTTTTCTATATTATTGCTATATAATGTTGTGTTCAGTGCAAAGTTGAAGTTAATACACATTGAATGAGAAAAGAGGACAGAATAATGGAAGAAAACAAAGCGTGCAGTTAGGGTTACATATTGAATGAGAAAAAAAAAAAAGAACTATGGAAGGAAAACAGAGCAGGATACATTGTCTGCTTTAGTCTTAATTAATTTGCTCTGAGATACTCACTTGTGCTCACTGCAACAGTTACCTCCAGAGGAAAGACCGAGATACAGTCCTGCTTTCACAGCGCTCCTGAGACCTCACTGGGTCTTCTCAAATCCCTGTGAATTTGGCACAGATGCACAGTACTAGCCCAAGGCCTGGTCATTAGGTGTGAACTCAGAGATTGTAAATAGCCCGCCTTCCATGTTTCCTTTACTGGGGTGCAGAACTCATTTACTGAGAGATGAAAGAAGAGTTAAGAGGTCAGGAATCACACCCAGGAGATTTATTAAATTTCCTGTCTCCCAGCACTTCCAGGAAGGGGTCAATTCAGCTGGGGAAAGAGCTTCTTTTAAATAAAGCTTCTGAATAGAGAGACAAAGTCATTGTCATCACATAGGGAGCAGAAGAGCCACCCCCAAGGACAGGGCCCTGTCTCACTGTGGCCCCTGAGAAAGTGAGGCCAGGCATTGCAGACCTTCCTTTGGGTCCTCTTCCTGGATCATCTGCACTGGTTTTCCTTTATTCAGCTTTTCCTCCAGAGTCAAATAGGGTGAAACTGTTTTTAGGAGTCAAGCATTCACCTTAGTTAGACAATTGCTTTATGGCTAGGAAAATTCCTTCACAAGGTGACTGGGCCAGAGACACAGCCTGTCTTAACCTTTCACATAAGGAGGGAACAGTCTATTTCAGGTTCCTATGAGACCCTTCTCTCTGAAGTGTAGGTCACTCAAAGACCAGGTGGCCCATCCCAGAGAGGCCCTGCCAAGCCAGATGGATGGGAATGCCCTGACCCACTGATCCCACATACCTCCTCACAGCTGGTCCCCTTCACGCACTAGTACAAAATCTAATTTCTATTTGCACATCTTCACCCTCCAAACAAGATACACAGCCAACAGTGAAATCTACCAGTAGTATTTCCTATCTATCAGAGGTAAGGATTTTATCTCTGTTTGGGGGATATTATGAGGTTTCTGTAAACGAATGATCAGGAATTGGCAGCAGGACCCTAGTTAGGAAATGTGGATGGTTAGGAAATATTTTTTGTTGCCTTGGTCTTGGACATGTCATTAATGTTGGTCTCATTTATTCAACAAATAATTATCAAGGATATTCTCTAATTAAGGAGCTGTGCCATATACTGAACAAACACTGTGAATAAGACATAATCCTTACATTTAAAGACTAGCATTAAAATATTTGCTTCAATAGTCAGTGAAGCCACTTACTCTGAGAAAAGCAAGGCAAACTTCTGGGAGGTAGTAACAGAGATGTTCTGAAGTACCAGGAAGTTTTAACTGAGAAAAAGACTTAGAGCATGTGAAATGGGAAAGGGGAAAGAAATGGTGCTTTCTAGGAAGAAGGAGCTGCAAGTGCAAAAGCCTAGAGGCAAGAGGAAACAAAATTTCCTGGAGAATTTCTACTGGATCAACATGGAGTGACTTGGGGTCCAGACAGGGACGGAGGAGGGCAGAAAGGCTAGGAACCACAGGCAAAAATGAGGCAGGGGAGGTCAGCTGGCCAGATGATTAACTGATTTTGAGGGCAATCGATTAAGTATGTTAATAGCCAAAAGTGGGGAACAACTTAAATGTCTACTGACAGATGAATGGCTAAAGAAAATGTGATATAAATATAATGGAATTTTATTCAACTATAAAGAGAAGGAAATCTGGTCCTGTGCTACAACACGTAAGAAATTGGAATACACTGTGTTAAGTGAGGTCAACCACAGGAGTCTAAATACTACATGATTCCTCTTATGTCATTTAAAGTAGTCAAACTAGCAGAAAGAATGGTGGCTTCCAGGGGCTGCTGGGATGTGGAAATGGAGAGCTGCTGTTCAGTGAATATAAAGTTTCAGTCATGCAAAATAGAAAAGTTCAGGAGATCTACTGTACAACATTGTGCTTACAGTTGACTGTACTGTACACTTAAAACTTTAAAAGAGTAGATTGCATGTTGTTTGTTTTTTACCACCAATAAAAACAAAAAGAGAGTAATTGAACAAAAATTTCTGTAAACTGGTTTCTGTATACTGCTCATACTTTACATTTATTGAGAATCTATCAACAGTCAGAAAACTAAGATCATGGCATCTGGTCCCATCACTTCATGGGAAATAGATGGGGAAACAGTGGAAACAGTGTCAGACTTTATTTTGGGGGGCTCCAAAATCACTGCAGATGGTGATTGAAGCCATGAAATTAAAAGACGCTTACTCCTTGGAAGGAAAGTTATGACCAACCTAGATAGCATATTCAAAAGCAGAAACATTACTTTGCCAACAAAGGTCCGTCTAGTCAAGGCTATGGTTTTTTCAGTAGTCATGTATGGATGTGAGAGCTGGACTATAAAGAAAGCTGAGAGACGAAGAATTGATGCTTTTGAACTGTGTTGTTGGAAAAGACTATTGAGAGTCCCTTGGACTGCAAGGAGATCCAACCAGTCCATCCTAAAGGAGATCAGTCCTGGATGTTCATTGGAAGGGCTGATGTTGAAGCTGAAACTCCAGTATTTTGGCCACCTGATGCAAAGAGCTGAGTCAATGGACATGAGTTTGAGTAAACTCTGGGAGTTGGTGATAGATAGGGAGGCCTGGTGTGCTGCAGTCCATGGGGTCACAAAGAGTTGGACACGACTGAGCAACTGAACTGAACTGAACGTTAATCCTTAGTCTCTATTCTCTCCTTTCTTCTCAAGTTTCAGGGAGGAAGTTAATCTAATTGGAGAATGAACCGGAATAAAATTCTCTCTTTTTCTTAGAAGATACAATGACCAGTACTTGTATCTCTTGTTCTCCTGTTCCACCAGTCCTTCTTCAGTGGGAAGTACTGCCCTGGTCCTGCTTTGCTTGTGACTGCAAAGGTAATTATGTTCATTTTGAGGTTGGTTTAGGAAGTCCATTATCCACTGACACAGAAATTACCTCCCGTAATTTCTACTTTATGAAAAATAAGGTGATGTTTTGGCTGCACAAATATCTCCTGTCTCAATTGCTTCACAACCTGGGTGGGAGAGAAGGAAATATGTGTCAGGCCTTCTCAAAGATGCTGCATCTCCTGAAAAGAAGGGAAGGAAAAAGAAGCTGGATACCATATGTCTGAACTTCCCAGGTGGCGTTAGTGGTAAAGAACCTACCTGCCGGTGCAGGAGATGTAAAGAGACATGGGTTCAATCACTGGGTCGGGAAGATCCCCTGGAGGAGGGCACAGCAACCCACTCCAGTATTCTTGCTTACAGAATCCCTTGGACAGAGGAGCCTGGCAGGCTACAGTCCATGGGGTCGCAGAGTTGGACACGACTGAAGTGACTTAGTGCACTCCATATGTCTATATGTCTAGATTTTCCCTTTAATGTTTCCCATTGGTTAAGTTGCTCCTGTTTCTCAAGAGAAGGAAGTGGGATGGTAAAGCAGAGCAAATGCAGAATTACTGCCCAAATGGGACTTGCCTATAATGAAGGAAACATCAGAAACAGGAAAGAAATGTGCTATTTTAACAATATGTTATCAGTACATACTTGGTAATTTAATTTATGAATGAATGACTAATACATGGTATGATAAACTGAGCAACTAATTTCTTTCAATCAAGGGCTGTAGCATTGTAAAGGCAAGGAGTCCCCAGTGACCACATCAGAACTACCTTATCTGATTTTTCATAATTTCAGATAATGAAAAATAAACCACAGAATGGAGCTCTATAACTCCACCTTGGAAAGTGGTTTCATCTTGGTGGGGATTCTGACCGACAGTGGGTCTCCTGGACTGCTCTGCACTACAATCTCAGTCCTGTACACACTGGCCCTCACCAGCAATGGCCTGCTGCTCCTGGTCATCACAATGGATGCCCGGCTCCATGTGCCCATGTACCTCATGCTCAGCCAGCTTTCTCTCATGGATTTGATGCTTACATCTGTAGTTATTCCTAAAATGCTTGTGGATTATCTGCGTGGAGAGAATGCCATCTCCTTTGAGGGTTGTGCCCTTCAGATGTTCCTAGTACTGACCCTGGGTGGTGCAGAGGGCCTCTTACTGGCCTTCATGGCCTATGACAGGTATGTGGCCATTTGTCATCCTCTGAACTACATGGTCCTCATGAGGCCCAGGATCTGCTGGCTCATGATGGCCACCCCTTGGACCCTGGCATTCCTGAATTCTGTGATACACACTTCATATACCATGCATTTTCCTTTCTGCATGACCCGGGAAATCAGGCACCTCTTCTGTGAGATCCCACCCTTGATGAAATTGACCTGTGTAGATACCTCCAGGTATGAGTTCATGGTGTATGTGTCAGGTTCCGTCTTTCTCATGCCTTCCCTTGCTGCTATTCTTGCCTCCTATACGTTTGTCCTAGCTGCTGTCCTCCACATGTCCTCAGGAGAGGGAAGGCAGAAAGCCCTCTTCACGTGTTCTTCTCATCTGACTGTGGTGGGAATGTACTATGGAGCTGCCATGTTTATGTATGTCCAGCCCAGCTCCCACCACAGTCCTGAACAGGACAACATCCTCTCTGTATTTTATATTGTCCTCACTCCAGCACTGAACCCTCTCATCTATAGTCTGAGAAACAAGGAGGTAATGGGGGCCTTCAGGAGAGTATTAGGGAGGTTTTCTCTTATCTAGGATGGTGGCTGCCAGTGTGATATTGAAGCCCTATAACTCCTAGATGGTGCTTCATATCCACTCCTGGTTTTATGTGGTTCTTCTACATTATGAAAATTCTGAAAATCTGCCACATTAGAACTACGTCCGCATTTGGTCTTAGAGACACAACTTTGTCTCTATCAGCTCTGTATTTTGATAGTTAAGAAGCATTCATTTCTCTGATCAATATCCCAGGATATGTTTGAAATTCTTTTTCTGTTCTGACAGAGTGACCTTACATTTTACTTCAGTAGTTTCTTTTCTTACCCTCTGACAATCCTATACCCAATCACAGAGAAAGTTAGCCAGATTTTTTGGACAGCTCAATTTAAAGCAGAAATAAAAACTAGAGAGGAACATGAAGATAAAATGAAGATAGAAATGTTGAATTTTACTTGTTGCTATTGACAGAATTTCTCAGTTTTTACCTTCCTATTAGTGAGCATTTATAGTCATATAATATTAGACATTTTACTGTGGACAGACCTTCCCAGGTTTATATCAGAGTCCTAGACACTGGAAAAAAAATTCTTACACAGTTACTTATGCTTTGGTTTCTGCATCAACTTTTCAAGCTACTCATGTTGTATCAGGACAGCCAAGTACTTTCTTTTCACATTATTTACAAATAAATCACATTATAAATTATTGATGCCTTAAAGGTCATGTGTGAAAGCAGCCAGCACACTTGGTAATGAGCATTATAATTCAAGAGCTCCCTAATGCGAACATGCTCCTTTAAAGCCTCGGCCCTGATTGGTACTCCTGAATAGGAATTAATGGTCAAATCGACATCTGAAATGGAAGCAGTCTTACCAATATCTGCATCATCACCACTTACACTTTTCCCAGTCACCGTGTTTTTCCTTTATTAACTCCTTTCTGCCTCAGACCCTTTGAAGATTTCTTAAATTCTGAATTTAAAATGAACTCCTCTGCTCCACATACCTTGCCTGGAAACCTTTAGCTACTCTGTAATGCTTGAAGCTAATTACATAAGGAAACAAATTTTAAAAAGATAACTTTCCATGAAAAAAAAAGAACTAATATTTCCTTTGGACAAGATTTAGCAAAGATCCAATCTATCAGTAAGTTCTGTGGTATTTCTTTCCCTAAAAACATCCCAGTTTTCAACACTCAAATATTCCACTCTGGTCCCAATTACCATTATCTCTGCCCTGGACTTTTACTATAGCAGATTACTAACTGGTCTTCATAATACCAGGAGCTAGATAATATACCCTTATTCTAATGCATAATGTATCTACAAGTTATATATACATATGTATGTATGTCTTTCCTGGTAACTCAACTGGTAAAGAATCCTCCTGTAAGGCAGGAGACCCTGGTTCAATTCCTGGGTTGGGAAGATCCCCTGGAGCAGGGATAGGTTACCCACTCCAGTATTCTTGGATTTCTCTGGTGGCTCAGACAGTAAAGAATCCGCCTGCAGTGTGGGAGACCTGGGTTCCCTGGAGGAGCATGGCAACCCACTCCAGTATTCTTGCCTGGAGAATCCCCATGGACAGAGGAGTCTGACAGGCTAAAGTCCATGGGTCACAGAGTCAGACATGACTAAGCAACTAAGCACAGCACAGCATGTATATATATACAAATAAACTGGTTCTATATATGTACATAGAACATTCTTACGTATTCACCATCTAGCATTAGCAATACCACTGACGCCTTTGCTTCTCTTCCCTAGTCTCATCTTTTTGCCTCTCATCAAATGTTCCAGGTCCTGATGGCAACAACACAGCCCTCAGTTGTTTTATCTCACCACACACACATCACAATCTGGATACATAGCTAGGTTTGTTTATTACATTTTTCTTTCAATTTTTATGAATTGTTTTAAATTTTTTATTTTATTTTAAATTATATAAAATATTTACCTGATTAAAAAATCAACCTATGAAGTAATATCTATCCCAAGAAGTCTAGCTGGTGTTTTTGCCCTCTCCAAACTTCTCACTCCCATTCCCTACAGCTAATGATATATACATGCTTCTTGCATAATAACTATTTATTTGCAACTTATTGAGATTATGTTTGTAACAATATTTGTGAATGTTCCATATACACTGGAAAGAGATACAATTTTATTATGATAGTTTGCAGTTTGATATGTGTTTGTACTTTTTAATTGATTATATCTTTAGCTTTTTTATTTTTGCTATTTTTTGTCCATTTGCTCTGTCTTGAATTGGGAAAGGTTTATCAAAATCTCCTTTATATATATATTTCTCTATTCCTCATTGCAGCTTCTGTACAGTCTGCTTTTTAAAAGTTATTATTGGATATAAAAATATTAGTTGCTTTTAGCCTTTAGAATTATAAAGATTAAAGCAGGACAAATACTATCCCCATTTCACAAATAAAATGACTGATTCTCAGAAAGAGTTGATGGTTTTCCATATTTATACAACTATTAAATGTTCTAATTAGAAATGATCTGTCCTTTGTTTCTGCTGAACAAATTATCTTTATTCAGTGCTAACCGAGCGAATACTACTCTAATTTTCAGCTGCCTCTAACAGAGAAATAGTCAGTGAGCTGTATTGTCCAATTACCCTTTGACATCATTGTAAAAATGTATTATTGTTGATTGTTCAAAAGTAAAACCAAAGTAGCATCAGTGAAATAACTGTGAATGAAAAAAGTCCCTACACACCGCTATAGAATTGTGACATATTTTTGAAGATCTATAGCTAACAGAGGGCTTCCCTGGTAGCTGAGCTGGTAAAGAATCCGCCTGCATTGCAGGAGACGCCGCTTCAATTCTTGGGTTGGGAAGTTCCCCTGGAGAAGAAATAGGCTACCCACTCCAGTATTCTTCGGCTTCCCTGTTGGCTCAGACGGTAAAGAATCCGCCTGCAATGAGGGAGACCTGGGTTCGATCCCTGGGTTGGGAATATCACCTGGAAGAGGCCATGCCAATCCACTCCAGTATTCTTGCCTGGAGAATCCCTATGGACAGAGGAGCCTGGTGGGCTACAGTCCATGGGGTCACAAAGAGTCAGACACGACTGAGTGACTAAGCACAGCACACAGCACATAGCTAACAGGAAAGAAAGTGCAAGCGAAAGTCGCTCAATCGTGTCGGACTCTTTGCGACCCCATGGACTATACAGTCCATGGAATTCTCTAGGCCAGAATACTGGAGTGGGTAGCCATTCCCTTCTCCAGGAACAGGAGAAACATATCAAAATATGTTTTTGATATATTATCAAAAAATAGCAAACAGGAGAAACATATCAAAAGAAGAAATAAATCAATCAGTAAGTATAGAATCAGATCTGTGTGCCCATGAGTGTGTGTATGTGTGTACTCCAAGATTTACACAACAAGAGTTTTTACTCCCAGATGAAATATAAATAACTTGTGTGAGAAATAAATCCTGATCAAAAGCCCCTGGACTTTGATTGTTCCTATAATTGCCATCATAAGACTTTTCTTTACCCATTAGCCCTAAGGATAAGATATTACAATAGCTAATTTTCTACTCCAACAATTATAAAGTTGAAATTGATTAAATATGTTCCCATTCCTAGAAGAAAACATAGGGCGAAATTCCTTAACACTGGTCTTGGCAATTATCTTTCGGATCTCAGACCAAAGACATAGACAACAAAAGCAAAATAAACAAGTAGGGCTACATCAAACTAAAAATCCTCTCCACAGCAAAGGAACCATCAGAAAAATAAAAGGGAAACCTACTACACAATGCGCGAAATATTTTCAACTTGTATTATATGTATGTCTGACTTATTTTACTAAGCATTATATTTTCTAGTTCCATCCATGTTGATGCAAATGGCAATATTTTTATGGCTGATTAATATTTCAGACAGAGACAGATAAAATCTAAAATATAATCTAGATGAATCTTTGTGGAAAACAGAAACAGACTCATAGAAAACAAATTACAGTTACCAAACAGGAGAATGGGGTACGGAGGACAAATTAGGAGTATAAAATAGGTAAGCGACAAGGATTTACTGTATAGCACAAAGAATTATACCAAATATCTTATAATAGCCTATAAGGAATATATTCTGCAAAAAAAAAAAAAAAAGAATCACTCTGCTGTACACTTGAAACTAACACAATATTATGAATCAATTATTCCTCAATTAAAAAATGAACTTAATAAAAAAAATTTTTTTTAAATGAACTTAAAAATAAAAATAGAATTTTCTTTACAATATACTCACAAATTGAAAATATAACATGACAAACAGATTTGAATAAAGAAAAAGCAGCAAAGATGTAGTGGAGATAATTTGCAGTGAATTAGTCCCATTTCTCTGGATAGTTGTAAGGACATATGAAATCACAAGGAGATTTCATAAACCAGAATACATAATGACTTGATTGAAAAAAGAGGTAAAAATTAACAAGAAAGAAAGATAAGAAAAATTTAATCACATATCTATAATATAAAGAATGCAGTTTGGATTCAACAGAAAAATTACAATGAGAAATATAACTTGACTGATACATTTTAAAAATTATATCCGAGCAATAAATAAATAATTTTCCTACTGCCATAAAAGGGAAAGAAAGACGGATGGAAAAATTTAGTAGCAAAGATAATAAATGACCACAGTATTTTTCTTTTATTAAAAAGAACTAAATATCGATGAGTAAATAAAGCATTAAGTAGTTTAAATCTAGCATGTTTCAGAAAAATAAGGATCTGTCTTTAGTATATAGTTCAAACATTTGATTTTTACATAAAGTATCTCAAACCTATTATTTTCTAAGACGAGTTAAGCTTTTGTAAAAGGTAGCCATAATATCCTCAAATTAACAATAATTTTAAAAGCAGTTAAAGTGAGAAATATGGGAAAAGATGCATGTTTCCACTTTTCTAAGGATTTAAATTAAAGGATGGACAACTGCCTGTCAGCATATATTTTACATATTGCTTCTGCTCCCAAGAAGAGAGACTTGATTCTTTCTCATATTCAGAGCCTATAGAATTTTTTCTTTGATTAGACAAACTCTGGGAATTAGAGGATATTCACAGAACTCTATGATTATAAACAAAAGAAAGAAAAATCTACAAAAGATCCCATGGTATCTCATTGTGTAGAGATAATAGAAGGAGGTATGCTTAGCGATACCCTGGGGACCTCCTGCTGGCATCATCTCTCAGGATCACATCTTTTATGATCCTCTCAGAGAAAGACTCAATTCAGTGTTGGTGCTTAAAAAAGTAGTGTAAAATTTACCCAAGAAAACAGTCAGAGACTGAAATAGAATCCACGGGAAAGTCCGTTTCATACCCAGCTGTTAGAAAAGAGGACTGAGAGTCACTGTCATTCAAAACCAAACTCTGGATGTGCAGCTTGGATCTCTCGATCTCACTCTGCTGGACTCACTGGCAGGTCTGCTTACTTACAGTTCCCCATCTCTAGAACAAACTCATCCTTGGTCTCCAGGTAAGGAGGAAGATGCTGAAGGCATCAAGTCTCTGCAGAACCAGAGTTTTTCCTGGGAGAAGGGCTGTGTCTTTATTTTTACAATCCACAGTCTATTTGGGAGAAGAGATTTTTATTTTTCTCTCTTCTCATGAATTCTCACTCTTAGAAATCTTGCTACTGGGTACTTACCGAGGTGGTCAGTTTGTGTGCTAAAAGGCACAAGAAATCAAAAGATCCGTTGTCTCTCAAACTCGCTACCCCTTTTCAACTATAAGAATCTTCCTGTGTTCTTACCTTTCATCCCGGCTACATAGGTGTTCTCTTCCTGTTTCACTTTTTCCACACTCTCTGCGTGATTCCCACTGAACTCACAGGAAAATACCTAGGACACAAGTCAGAGCTTCTTGTAACGTACTCGGCATTATCTGGGAGGTGGGAAGAGTCCAAGCACCGGAGTGCTAGTGTGAGGTGTGTGGACGCTTCCTGCTCCAGTACCTAGTATTCAGGCTGCTGCCACATTGCACATCTGCTTTCATGAGAAGAATGAAAAAGAGAACAGGATGTATATTGAGGGTCTGTTCCTATTTCTACTGGAAGAGGAATAACTACCATTGACACCTCTTTCTTATACCAGTGTTCCTGGTGGTCACACCTAGTGTTACTCCCTCTTCGTGGTCACAGGATCTCCCCATCCCAAAGACACCATGAAGCTGGACCTGCATCACCTGTGTCTTCCAAATTTCATGGTATGCTTTTAAAAGCATTATTAGCTTAGGAGTGTTTGAGTGCAGGTTTGTGACAGTGCCTGTGAGTATGAGAGGAATCTATTCGTTTCTGCATGTATTCAGTCATTCATATACCAATCCAGTCAGTGAACATTTCCTAAAAATTTACTATATACTGGGTGATGCAGTCATATGGATTGAGATAGGATTTTTACACTGAAGAAACATAAAACCTAGCCTGGGAGACAGGCTTGTAAACAAATAATTATGTATAAATTAATAAGAACTTTTAAAAAGCATGTAATTACATACATATATCAAAACTCATCAAATTGTACACATGAAATATGCACGGTTCATTACAAGTAAATTTACAATGATGAAGCAGTGAAAAGAAATGGGCTTATCAGAAATCATTGGGAAATGAAATCAGTAGTGGATTATTTTGGCTACTGAGGTGGCAGTTTATCAATGATTCTCTTGTGTATTCCCTTTACAATGTATCAATGGAAAGGATATTTCTCATTTTGTTTTATCAGTTCCTCAAATTATTTCCTGACTCTGCCTTCCTAGTCCCTCAAGGCCAATATATTATACAGTTGTTTCAGGCTGAATCCATTGCATTTCCATCTGGATAGATATTTATGAATAGAAACCTCACTGTAACCATGTGGTCTTTGAGTCCTGCTTAGCAGTTCATGAGCAGGTGGTCCAGTCACAACTGATCAGGCCACATTTGTCCTATATTGCCGGTTAGATGTGTGGTTTTATCTTTGAAAACAAACCCTTGTATGTGGGCAGTCTTCGACTCCACCTCCCCCTACCGCCCCCGCTCCCCACCCCATCCCAAGATATCCCTGCCAGGTAACTGACTTTCTGCTCTGACATCTCCTTCATTGTAAAGGAAGTTCTAGGACTAGTACTTCAGCCTTTCCCTGGAATATCAGACTCCAGCCCTGATTCCTAGCCATTTGCCCATGACCCTACTACCTTCCCTAAGTCTTTCTAAACTCTTTCCCCAGGAGCTTGGATTCAGCAGGTTATTCCTTGCTTGTTCCTGAGGTAAAGCTATAGACTTTGAGTAGTGTTTCCTGCCTGGCGGCAGAGCATTGAACCAGTGCCTGATGCACGTCTCCGACTGATTGGACTTCTGATACATCTGCAGCATGAAGGAGCTCGAACATGGTTATGCCAGATAAGACACTGCAACTCTTCAGGCAGCTGTTGTGGCTGCACTGGGTCACCACAAAAGGCCCTCCCTATTTCCCAAGTGCTTGGTGCTGCCTAAGTCTGGGCTGGTCTCCACTATCCTGCCTCTCTCATGCAGAAGTCTGATCATGCCTTACTCTTGAGCACTTCCACTGAACCTTGATTCTCTGATCCAGTGAAGAATTTAGAACATAATCAGGACTGTGGATTATAAAATCATATAAAATGGTCTCATAAAATTTACTTTCTACTTGGAAAGATGATAAGGCATCTCTTAGAATCACAAATAAAAAATTAATTATTTGTTCTGCTTCTTGATGAAATAAAAGTGAAAGTCTGACTAAAAAGTAAACTACAAAAAATAAAAACCTGGGTTCTCTACTAAATGCAGAAAACTTTATAATTTTTCAAATCCACATAATATGTTAGTGTTCTTTTTAGACATCTTCAGCAGAAATATGGTGGTGGAAATTTTTAGAAATTCATGTCAAAAATTTTTAGAAATTCATGTCAAATATTTATAAGAGTTTTTTTAAATCAAATACACTTTTTATTCCAGTGATATCTTTACTTTCAGAATCTGATGCTCAAATGTAGTCAGATTTTTATAGCTCTATTGATGCTTATTGTGTAGACAGGAATAAATATCCATGGGCACAAAAAACCAAACCTATCTGACTGAATTCATCTTGGTGGGCCTTTCTTCAGATCAGCAGACCCAGATCATGCTATTTGTGATATTTCTCATCATCTACCTGCTGACTGTATTTGGGAATCTGCTCATCATACTGTTAATTCATACTGACTCTCAACTGCATACACCAATGTATTTCTTCCTTAAAAACCTGTCATTTAGTGATCTCCTTTTCTCTACAACAATTGTCCCTCAGATGCTATTCCATTTGCTGGTAACAAGAACGACCATTTCCAAGTCAGGGTGCTCAATTCAGATGATTTTTTTTCTAGTAGCAGGGTGTACAGAAAGCTCCCTGCTAGCGGTGATGTCCTGTGACCGCTATGTGGCTGTCTGCAAGCCCCTTCACTACTCCACCCTCATGACCCAGAGGATTTGTGTTCAGCTGTCCATAGGATCTCGGACTAGTGGAGCACTTGTGTCTCTAGTAGATACAACATTTACTTTATATCTTTCATACCATGGCCAGAACATAATTAATCATTATTTTTGTGAGCCTCCTGCGCTCTTGAAGTTGGCTTCAGAAGAAACCCACAAAGCTGAGATGGCCATCTTTGCCATGGGTGTGATAATTCTCCTCGGTCCTCTCTCCCTTATCCTTCTCTCTTACTGGAATATTATCTCCACTGTGATTCAGATACGGGCAGGGGAGAGGAGCCTCAAGGTCTTTTCTACATGTGGTTCTCATCTCATTGTTATTGTCTTCTTCTATGGATCAACAATATTTACCTATATGCGTCCAAATTCCAAGAAAATGAATGAGGGGGATAAGGTGATCTCAGGGTTCCATTCAGTCATAACATCTATGATGAACCCATTCATTTATAGCCTAAGGAACAAAGATGTTAAGCAGGCATTTAAAAAACTATTTGGAAGATAGAGTCCCTTAGAGCCAATGGTCTCTGTATTGACATACCATCATGGGGATGAAGACATTTTAAAGTGATTCAACATCTGTAACAGCTTTCTCTCTGATGTGTCTCTAGGCTGATACATCAGTAAGGCACATACAGGTACCCTTGTAAGTCTAGAATGTTTCAAGTTTGTCTACTGCCTCTTGATCTAGATTATTCTTTGTGTTTATAGATTACTTGCCTGATAATAGATTATTATTATTATGAGGCAAGTAAAATAGAGTTTTGCTCTTATATTGCATAGTATAATATTATATTGATTATATTTATATATTATATTATATGAATACTTAAAATATTGAATAGGATCTTCATTTACACTGCACTATTCATTCACTAATCCATATTCACCCAATGATATTACCTTTTGATTCTAAACTTCACAGATAATTGTTAGTCTCATCCCATGTTAACATCAAATACAGTCTTCAACAGATCTTGGAGTCCTACGCTAGACTCTAAAAGTTCTAGTGAGAAGATATCAATGACTTTTTTAATCCTGAAACTCTGATACTGGACCCTTGGCTTTTTATTTGTTTCATTTCCTGCAGTCTCAAAACACTCCTGTAGCCAATTCAGATGCACATGGTGGCGCTGTTGGCTCAGACAGTAATGTGTGGGACCTCAGATTCCAGTAAGGATGATACATCTTCTGTATATCACGCACTGTTTCTCTCCAAGGATCGTTGCTGGCTAAGGGAACTAAATGGAGAGGACCACTGCCTACATCAGAACTCTCAGGTCCTTTACCTGTGACACAAATACACCACAGTTGCTCCCCCTCGGACATGCTCTCCCCTCTTCTGCAGGTTTGACTTGCCAACACCCATCAGTCCTCTTTTTTGCAAAGTGGAAGAGAATCACTGACATATGAGAAGCAATCCTAGAAGGTGAAGATTGCTCTGTAGGATGAAAGGATGCCTTTGGTCTTTTCTAACTCTTCTATAACCCTCTGTAAGAGCAGAAGCAACATCACTGACAGACCTGTAGCTCCCTTAGAAGAAAATCCACCATCCTCTTCTCCCCTGCCCTGAACTAAAGAACTAACTCTAAAAATCAGAAGTTTGAGCAAACTCCTGGAGATGGTAAAGGACAAGGAAGACTGGTGTGTTGTAGTCCATGGAGTTACAAAAAGTCGGACATGACTGAGCGACTGAATGACAACAGCAAAGATCTAACTGCAAGTATTAAGTGAAATTTCTTAATGCTTCACTGGTAAGTGCGAACACTCCCGATTCACATCCATGGCCTGTTTCAGGGCTTGTGAGCAATGAAAACATTGTTGGGGACCATCTCAATCCATTGTCCATTTCTCTTGGCAGAGATCCCATGATGCAAACTCATTACATTACTTTTTCCTCCATTTCCAGACTTACATGTACCTCCTGACTCACCCCCACCTACCTGCTATGGAGCCATATGTAGGGATTCTTGTCATATGAAGAAGAGTGCTGCTAACCACAACCAGATCATCCAGATCATCCTTTCACAAAGTGAGAAGATTATGGAAGCACTTATCTTTTACTGAGCAATTTCCCCTTGGAATTCTGCTCTCACTTCATGACCTTCTCTTTAGACATCTGCAAGATGATTGTGGGTGAAGGATGGCATGAGCCAGGAATAATGAGAAGCCCTCATGAAAGTCAAATTTGCCACATTGACTTCTGCCAATTCCAGCTTCCATGTACATGGCCTTTTATGAGTACCCAGTGCTGTTCATTATATGTGACAAGGTCCTTGCTGAATTGAATGCATCGTGTAGAATGATCCTACATGGGAGAATAAATCTGTGCAATACTAGATTCACCATGTACATAGATGTGTATTGTTTTCAGATTATGTGAACCAGTATGCACCTATACAAGGAAACAAATCCTGCTCCAAAGGTTCTATGAGAAACTAAGTTATAAACAGCAGCAACTACTTACACATGCTGCCGCCTCATGACCACTCAAAAGCGCAGTCCATTACTTGCTCTTTTCTTTCCATTTAGTAAAAGGGAAGTTGTAGCACATAATTGGAATGATTGTTGCACAAGTGGCCATGGGTCACTTTGAGTTATAGAAAACTCAAACAGGATAAGAAAATACAGATACTTAAACACATTTTTTAAAGAAAAAACCCACCTCCAACTGGATGCCAGACTATTGATGACTGTGCAGCAGAAGATAGATGAATTACAGCATGTGTGAAACTAACAAGCTCCTGAAGTTGCCACAATCTGGGAACTATTCATGTTTTCTAGAGCAAATAGTTTTTCAAGTTTTAAAAAAAATAAATTTCCTTTCATTATGCTACAGGTTGTATGATTGTTATTTTTGTATTAAATCAACCCATATAATATTGCTTTCAAAAGCACAGTTTGAGCTTATTTACACAATGAATATCTAATTGATTTATTGACTAAATATTTATTGAGAACTCTTCTAGGTGCTGAATATATAGGAATGGACAGTTTAAAATTCCTATCCCCAC
This sequence comes from Bos indicus x Bos taurus, assembly GCF_003369695.1. Classification (NCBI taxonomy): domain Eukaryota; kingdom Metazoa; phylum Chordata; class Mammalia; order Artiodactyla; family Bovidae; genus Bos; species Bos indicus x Bos taurus. Next base: position 37,999,597 of record NC_040090.1, read on the forward strand.
TGAATTTATATTTTAGAAGACGGCAATAAAAATGAATTAACAATAAAACACATAATCCAGCAACCCCACTGCTGGGCATACACACTGAGGAAACCAGAAGGGAAAGAGACACGTGTACCCCAATGTTCATCGCAGCACTGTTTATAATAGCCAAGACATGGAAGCAACCTAGATGTCCATCAGCAGATGAATGGATAAGAAAGCTGTGGTACATATACACAATGGAGTATTACTCAGCCATTAAAAAGAATACATTTGAATCAGTTCTAATGAGGTGGATGAAACTGGAGCCTATTATACAGAGTGAAGTAAGCCAGAAGGAAAAACATAAATACAGTATACTAACGCATATATATGGAATTTAGAAACATGGTAACAATAACCCGGTGTACGAGACAGCAAAAGAGACACTGATGTATAGAACAGTCTTATGGACTCTGTGGGAGAGGGAGAGGGTGGGAAGATTTGGGAGAATGGCAATGAAACATGTAAAATATCATGTAGGAAACGAGTTGCCAGTCCAGGTTCGATGCATGATGCTGGATGCTTGGGGCTGGTGCACTGGGACGGCCCAGAGGGATGGTATGGGGAGGGAGGAGGGAGGAGGGTTCGGGATGGGGAACACATGTATACCTGTGGCGGATTTATTTTGATATTTGGCAAAACTAATACAATTATGTAAAGTTTAAAAATAAAATAAAATTAGAGAAAAAAAAAAACACATAATATGTCTGATGGTGATAAGTGCTTTGAGAAAATAAAAGCAAGGAAAGGTAGGCTGCAGTTTTAAGCAGGTGGTCAAGAAAGACCTTTCTGAGAAGGTCATCTTATATCTTATATCTTAAAGGACATCTTTTATCTTATAGAAATCAGCATTTGTGCTGTGACCAGAAGGTTGAGAAGAAAGAACCAACCAAGAAGAGATTTAGAGAGGAGGGTTTGGGCAGAGAAAATATAGAGTCTTGGGTTGGAATGAGTTTTTTGCAATAAGGACAGAAACAGATCAGAATGTTTGGAGGCTGATGAGTGACAGGGGGAGTACAATGAACAAGGTCATAGACATAGGCAGAGGACAGATTGGTAGGGTCTTGGTATTAGCTTCCTGGGGCTGCCATAACAAATTTCCACAAACTCTGTGACTTAGATCCGAGTTCTATGAATAGAAATTCATAGTTCTGGAAGCCAGAAGTCTGAAGTCAAAGATATCTGCAGATTATGCTCTCTCGGAAGGCTCTAGTGGAGGAGACTTCCTTGGCTTGTGGAACCATAACTCCAATCTGTGCCTTTGCCTTCAAAATGCCTTGTTCCTTCATTCTCTTTGTCTTCCACATTTCTTAAAAAGGCATCCTTCACTGGGTTTAGAGACCATTAGCTCAGGAGGATCTCATCTTGAGATTTCCCATAATTACTTCTGCAAAGAACTTTGTTCCAAAAAATCACATTCTGATATTCCAAGTAGACATCTTTTAGGGTGACACAATTCACTTCATTACAACCTTGGAAGTCCTGAAAAAAGTGGTTGATTTTATGTTCAATAGAAAGCCATTCCAATATGCTTTTTAAAGGTCGCTTTGACCATTATTTTCATGGCCGCAGTCACCATCTGTAGTGATTTTGGAGCCCAGAAAAATAAAGTCTGACACTGTTTCCACTGTTTCCCCATCTATTTCCCATGAAGTGATGGGACCGAATGCCATGATCTTCGTTTTCTGAATGTTGAGCTTTAAGCCAACTTTTTCACTCTCCACTTTCACTTTCATCAAGAGGCTTTTGAGTTCCTCTTTACTTTCTGCCATAAGGGTGGTGTCATCTGCATATCTGAGGTTACCGATATTTCTCTCAGCAATTTTGATTCCAGCTTGTGTTTCTTCCAGTCCAGTGTTTCTCATAATGTACTCTGCATATACATTAAATAAGCAGGGTGACAATATACAGCCTTGACGTACTCCTTTTCCTATTTGGAACCAGTCTGTTGTTCCATGTCCAGTTCTAACTGTTGCTTCCTGAACTGCATACGAATTTCTCAAGAGGCAGGTCAGGTGGTCTGGTATTCCCATCTCTTGAAGAATTTTCCACAGTTTATTGTGATCCACACAGTCAAAGGCTTTGGCATAGTCAATAAAGCAGAAATAGATGTTTTTCTGGAACTCTCTTGCTTTTTCGAAGATCCAGCAGATGTTGGCAGTTTGATCTCTGGTTCCTCTGCCTTTTCTAAAACCAGCTTGAACATCAGGAAGTTCATGGTCCACATATTGCTGAAGCCTGGCGTGGAGAATTTTGAGCATTACTTTACTAGCGTGTGAGATGAGTGCAATTGTGCAGTAGTTTGAGCATTCTTTGGCATTGCCTTTCTTTGGGACTGGAATGAAAACCGACCTTTTCCAGTCCTGTGGCCACTGCTGAGTTTTCCAAATTTGCTGGCATATTGAGTGCAGCACTTTCACAGCATCATCTTTCAGGATTTGGAATAGCTCAACTGGAATTCCATCACCTCCACTAGCTTTGTTCGTAATGATGCTTTCTAAGGCCCACTTGACTTCACATTCCAGGATGTCTGGAGAAGGCTAAGCACCGAAGAATTGATGCTTTTGAACTGTGTTGTTGGAGAAGACTCTTAAGGGTCCCTTGGACTGCAAGGAGATCCAACCAGTCCATTCTGAAGGAGATCAGCCCTGGGATTTCTTTGGAAGGAATGATGCTAAAGCTGAAACTCCAGTACTTTGGCCACCTCATGCAAAGAGTTGACTCATTGGAAAAGACTCTGATTCTGGGAGGGATTGGGGGCAAGAGGAGAAGGGGATGACAGAGGATGAGATGGCTGGATGGCATCACTGACTCGATGGACGTGAGTCTCAGTGACCTCTGGGAGTTGGTGATGGACAGGGAGGCCTGGCATGCTGCGATTCATGGGGTTGCAAAGAGTCGGACATGACTGAGTGACTGATCTGATCTGATCTGATCTTGAGCATCATTTGGAGACTGGATTGTAAGTGGACATGGATAGAAGCAAGAAAAGCAATCAGTAAGACTGAGCTTTGCTATGGTGACCCAGGAGAGAGATGATGGTCTTCTCTAGACTTGTAGCAATGGAGAGGTAGAAGAGATGGTAAGACTTAGGAGTAGATAGGAAATAGAGATTAAAAAAAAAAAAGAAGAATGAAATATCTCTGCTAAGGCTTTGAGCAATTCTGTGTATGATGAAGAGGACTCAAAACAGAGGGAGTTTGGATGGAAAATTGAGAATTTTCCTTTGGACTTGTTTATATAATCCTGTATTATATGTTTAGTTCTCAAACAGTCTTCTGTATTTGAATAGTTATAATAAAGCTTTTGTTTAAACAGTCATGACATCTTTAATTGCATCTTGTACCTCTAGTTTTTTTTTCCCCCATTAGCTGAAAATAATTAAAGCATTCTTACTATAGCTGCAGACAGGGATTCTGAAATCTCCTGGCACTTTTTATTTGGGAGGTATCATCAAGATAATGCAGCGTACACATATGTCAGCTGTATTTTATATGAGTGATATCATCATTATTGAAAACTATTTTAAAAATTCTGACAGAACTTGGAGACCTCAGAGTTCCTCAGACTGACTTGAAAAATAGTAGTGAAGAAATTCACATCAGGTAAGATTCAGGTATTTCTGTTTGTGAGTACCATAAAAAATGCCCAAGGGTATCTGTCATTGTAGAAAGCTTAAAAAAAAAATAAAAATAGTAAAAGTGCAGCTTGCTCCACGGAATGCCCTGTTTACAATAGCTCTTAGGATGTTAGGTTTAAAGACTTCCTTCAAGGAAAATCCTCCAGAGAGGTTTGGAATTTTAACAAAAAGGCACACCTTGGCTTGATATAGAGTAAGACATATAGCCCAGGTAGTGTCCAAACCTTCAGAATATTTTGTAAACTGCAGTGGAGGTTGACTGTTGGGACATGGATCAGCAGATTGCAGAAACCGCAGCTTTCTTCACTCATCAACTTCTCTCTTCGTCACCACTGTCCTGTGTTTGCCTCGTGCACCTATCATCCAGGTGAGAGTGGGTGGGGTAACTATGGAGCACTGATTCTCTCAGGGAGTCTGAAATCTCAAGTCTGTTATTCGGAATTGGGCTTTGCCTTTCACTCTCCTGTTCCTCTCTCTTTTCAATCTGGTTTCTAGAAAGAATACTTGCTTGTCTTTTGCTGCTTCTCCTGAATAAAGGCCTCATGAATCCTTTTCCGCAACTCCAAGGAGGAGGATGAAGCTATTAACCAGAGATACTAGAGTGACTGCAAGGCTGTGGATATCCACTGCCTCCCTTTTTGCATCAAAAGCTAATCTGCCAGATTCTCCTCTGCCTATTGCTATCTCAGTGCTCTCCTTTCAGAGACTGCTTCCTTCTTCCTTTTAACCACTTAGGTTCGAACACTGGGAGGAAGGAAGACCAGGATGGAACCTGAATTTCCTGTCCTGGCAGGATCTTGTTGTGTTTGGAGGTCCCTGAATGGCCACACAAGGCTATGTGAGTGTGCTCATTTGTGTGTGCTGACATACACAGATCTTGGTATCTTGTCCTTTATCACACTGAACTTGCCCTTCTTCATTTGGATGTGGCTGACAGTTCACTCACTCTCTTTAATCTGGTAATCTAGGATTTAACCTAGGATTTTAATCTTTAACCAAGGATTTTCTAAGTCAAGATCTTCCACCCCAGGTCAGAGTTCGATGTTCCAACAGCTAACACAGCCCTCTTTTTTCACTTTTATTTCTCTTGAGAGAGTGAATGTATTGGTGTGCTGTGTAGGTGTGCTGAGTCTGTTTATTGATTCATTTAACTCATTTTTAAACCTCTACTATGTGTCAAGGGATGTTAGTATACAGATAAGTGAGATAGATTTTACTATCTTGAAAAAACAACTTAGTCCAAGAAGATGGATGTTTAATCAAATACTTCATGTACAGTGTAACCTTTTCATGAAAACAAGGATGTATAAATCTTTTTCTGGACATTGTGAAGAGAACAGTCAGTTCTACCTTGTATTCTGATTACAGACCTTTAAGAAAGTGATTACATTAAAGCTGACTCTAGGTAACTAAATGGGTGGTTAAAATAGAGGAACCAGAACATTTATGTGAAGGAATGCAAAGTTTTAGAGGACTATAGATGATTGTTTTGACTGTAGTCTAGGATAATAGGTTAAAAAGAGAAAATTTATGATGTATATGTTGGCAGAAGACAGATCACCCAAAGAATTTGAAAAGAAAAGAATGCTATGAAATTGAGAAGAGAATTCACAATTCTACAGTAGTATCACTTGCATTTTTTCTGATTTGTTTTCTCTCGTGGCTTGAGACAACCAGAAATTATAAGTAAAAATTCAGGATGGGGTTCAGGGGACATAACTAAGATGTAGAAAAATAAGAGAAGAAAAGCAGAAAGTGATCCTACAATAGCAAAAGTGAGAGATTTTTAAGAAATATTTATAGTTAAATTATGCCAAATTCCTTAGACATTGAGGATGATATGGGATGAGAAAAAGGTCATTGAATGGACAAAAGAGTATCTTTGATTTCAACACAATGATAAAATTAAAAAAAGAGACTAAAAGGATTTGAAGAGTCAATGATATGATAAAAAAGTAGAAGTAATGGGTAATGAGTAACTGATGAATTTAGGAATAGAAGTCAGATAACAACTAGGACTAGTGTGATAAAGGAAGGTTGTGCTGATTCTCTTTTTTTTTTTTTCCCTAGAGGAAAAAGTTAAGGTAGTTAAAATTTAAAAGTTACTCAACTATCTTAAGGCTCAGTTTCACTATTTATGAAAAATGATTGGGTAATATAACCAAAGAGTAAGATCATTCTAAAGAATGAATGGGATAATGACTATCAAGAGTTTAATGCAGGACTTCTCAATGAAAAACAGCTTTAAGAAACAATATTTATAATGGTCCAGAATATAAAGTCAGAGGATAAGAAGAGGCAAGAGATGAGAGTGAAGAGGTAAGCAGGCACCAGATAACAAAGGATTGAGTGAAAGATTACTTATTTTCTGTATATAAAACAATTTTTTTATTAAAGATATAAAATCACATAAAAATGGAAAGAAACAATTTTTATAATCCCATCACCCAGAAAGACACACACATGAACACCTTGGCCAGGCAAGTTTTTAAATGAGAATATTTTTAAATATAAAATATTTTTATAATTCACATTTCATCTTAAATGTTTTGCAAAATTTTGATATTAAATAATTTTACAGTTTTGGGGGGTGCATAGGATTCCATCATTTGGATGTTCTATATTTGATTTTTTGAGAATATTTCTTCCTTTAAAGAGTTGTAGTTATAATATTGTAATAAAATCCTCACAGATTTATTTTATCCATATTGTTTTTTGAAAAAATATTATTATATTTATTCATGACAAACTAGTAAGTCTGAATTTACTATATCAAAGTATACTGCTCATTTTAATGCATTTTTTATATGTTGACAAATTACCCATCATGCAGGTTTTAATATTTTTGTTTCCCAAAAAACAAGAACTTCATTATCATTGAATACTACAAATTTTAAAAATTCATGCCAATGTGATGGTCAAAAAGAACATCTAATTTTAATTTGCCTTTTCTTGTATTGAGGTTGAAATTCACTAATTATGAATTGTCAATTCATGTGTATACCTTTTCCCTATAGTATTTATAATTTATTTTCTGATTATCATTAGACTTTTTAATACTAATTATAAAATTAATATCAAGGATATTAATCCTTGATCTCCTACATTTGCTAAAGTTAATTTTTCCATGTTGTTGTTTACTTTCAATTTTTGTTTTGAGAATGCATTAAAAAAATTTCCCCAGCTTTACTGAGGAATAATTGACAAATAAAAATTGCATATATTTAAGGTACAAAATGTGAGGTGTTGATGTATGTATACACTGTGAAATGATTACCAAAATCAAGTTAATTAATATATCTGTCTCTTCACAGTTACTTTTGGGGGGGAGAAAAATGAAAATCTATTCTCAGCAAATAAGTGTATAATACAATATTATTAACCATAGTCACTGTGCTATATGTCAGATCTTCAGAACTTATTCATCCTGCCTGATTGAAACTTTTTACCCTTTTATCAAGATTTTCCCATTTTCCCTACTTGCCAGTCCCTGGTAACCACCATTCTACTCTCTGCTTCTATGAGATCAATTTTTCAGATGCCACATATAAATTAGATCATAAAGTACTTGTCTTTCTGTCTCTGGTTTTTTCAATTAGCATAATGTCCATCAAGTTCATCCAAGTTGTCACAGATGGCAAAATTTCCTTCCTCTTTAAGACTGAATAATATTCCATTGCCTATGTGTGTGGGGTCTGTATCACAATTTCTTTATCCAATCACCCATGAACAGATTCTTAGACTCTTTCCATAATCTTGGTTATTGTAAATAATGCTGTAATGAACTTGAGAGTGCAGATGTCTCTCTGAGATACAAATTTGACTTCTTTTGACCATATATCCATAAGTGGGACCACTGGATCATTTGGTAGTTCTATTTTTAATTTTGAAGGGAAATTCTATACTGTTTTTCAAATCGCTTCCCACCAACAGTGTAAGTGGCCCCCTTTTCTCTGCATTCCATCAAATATATGTTATCTTTTGTCTTTTTAATAGTAGTTCTAATAGGCATGAGATTATTTGTCATTGCGGTTTTATTTACATTTTCCTGATGATTAGTGATATTGAGCCTCTTTTCATATCCCTGTTGGCCATTTGTATGCCGTCTTTTGAGAAATATCTATTCAGTTCTTTTTTTTTTTTTCTTAGCTTTTTTTTTTTAATTTTATTTTATTTTAAAACTTTACAATATTGTATTGGTTTTGCCAAATATCGAAATGAATCTGCCACAGGTATACATGTGTTCCCCATCCTGAACCCTCCTCCCTCCTCCCTCCCCATACCATCCCTCTGAGTCATCCCAGTGCACCAGCCCCAAGCATCCAGTATCGTGCATCGAACCTGGACTGGTGACTCGTTTCATACATGATAGTATACATGTTTCAATGCCATTCTCCCAAATCTTCCCATCCTCTCCCTCTCCCACAGAGTCCATAAGACTGTTCTATACATCTGTGTCTCTTTTGCTGTCTCATATACAGGGTTATTGTTACAATCTTTCTAAATTCCATATATATGTGTTAGTATACTGTATTGGTGTTTTTCTTTCTGGCTTACTTCACTCTGTATAATAGGCTCCAGTTTCATCCATCTCATTAGAACTGATTCAAATGAATTATTTTTAATGGCTGAGAAATACTCCATTGTGTATATGTACCACAGCTTTCTTATCCATTCATCTGATGATGGACATCTAGGTTGCTTCCATGTCCTGGCTATTATAAACAGTGCTGCGATGAACACTGGGGTACACGTGTCTCTTTCCCTTCTGGTTTCCTCAGTGTGTATGCCCAGCAGTGGGATTGCTGGATCATAAGGCAGTTCTATTTCCAGTTTTTTGAGGAATCTCCACACTGTTCTCCATAGTGGCTGTACTAGTTTGCATTCCCACCAACAGTGTAAGAGAGTTCCCTTTTCTCCACACCCTCTCCAGCATTTATTGCTTGTAGACTTTTTGATCGCAGCCATTCTGACTGGCATGAAATGGTACCTCATAGTGGTTTTGATTTGCATTTCTCTGATAATGAGTGATGTTGAGCATCTTTTCATGTGTTTGTTAGCCATCTGTATGTCTTCTTTGGAGAAATGTCTATTTAGTTCTTGGCCCATTGTTTGATTGGGTCATTTATTTTTCTGAAATTGAGCTGTAGGAGTTACTTGTATATTTTTGAGATTAGTTGTTTGTTGCTTCATTTGCTATTATTTTCTCCCATTCTGAAGGCTGTCTTTTCACTTTGCTAATAGTTTCCTTTGTTGTGCAGAAGCTTTTAAGTTTAATTAGGTCCCATTTGTTTATTTTTGCTTTTATTTCCAATATTCTGGGAGGTAGGTCATAGAGGATCCTGCTGTGATGTATGCCGGAGAGTGTTTTGCCTATGTTCTCCTCTAGGAGTTTTATAGTTTCTGGTCTTACGTTGAGATCTTTAATCCATTTTGAGTTTATTTTTGTGTGTGGTGTTAGAAAGTGTTCTAGTTTCATTCTTTTACAAGTGGTTGACCAGTTTTCCCAGCACCACTTGTTAAAGAGATTGTCTTTTCTCCATTGTATATTCTTGCCTCCTTTGTCAAAGATAATGTGTCCATATGTGTGTGGATTTATCCCTGGGCTTTCTATTTTGTTCCATTGATCTATATTTCTGTCTTTGTGCCAGTACCATACTGTCTTGATGACTGTGGCTTTGTAGTAGAGCCTGAAGTCAGGTAGGTTGATTGCTCCAGTTCCATTCTTCTTTCTCAAGATCGCTTTGGCTATTCGAGGTTTTTTGTATTTCCATACAAATTGTGAAATTATTTGTTCTAGCTCTGTGAAGAATACCGTTGGTAGCTTGATAGGGATTGCATTGAATCTATAAATTGCTTTGGGTAGTATACTCATTTTCACTATATTGATTCTTCCAATCCATGAACATGGTATATTTCTCCATCTATTAGTGTCCTCTTTGATTTCTTTCACCAGTGTTTTATAGTTTTCTATATATAGGTCTTTAGTTTCTTTAAGTAGATATATTCCTAAGTATTTTATTCTTTCTGTTGCAATGGTGAATGGAATTGTTTCCTTAATTTCTCTTTCAGTTTTCTCATTATTAGTGTATAGGAATGCAAGGGATTTCTGTGTGTTGATTTTATATCCTGCAACTTTACTATAATCATTGATTAGTTCTAGTAATATTCTGGTGGAGTCGTTAGGGTTTTCTACGTAGAGGATCATGTCATCTGCAAACAGTGAGAGTTTTACTTCTTCTTTTCCAATTTGGGTTCCTTTTATTTCTTTTTCTGCTTTGATTGCTGTGGCCAAAACTTCCAAAACTATGTTGAATAGTAACGGTGAAAGTGGGCACCCTTGTCTTGTTCCTGACTTTAGAGGAAATGCTTTCAATTTTTCACCATTGAGGATAATGTTTGCTGTGGGTTTGTCATATATAGCTTTTATTATGTTGAGGTATGTTCCTTCTATTCCTGCTTTCTGGAGAGTTTTTTTTATCATAAATGGATGTTGAATTTTGTCAAAGGCTTTCTCTGCATCTATTGAGATAATCATACAGTTTTTATTTTTCAATTTGTTAATGTGGTGTATTACATTGATTGATTTGCGGATATTGAAGAATACTTGCATCCCTGGGATACAGCCCACTTGGTCACGGTGTATGATCTTTTTAATGTGTTGTTGGATTCTGATTGCTAGAATTTTGTTAAGGATTTTTGCATCTATGTTCATCAGTGATATTGGCCTGTAGTTTTCTTTTTTTGTGGGATCTTTGTCAGGTTTTGGTATTAGGGTGATGGTGGCCTCATAGAATGAGTTTGGAAGTTTACCTTCCTCTGCAACTTTCTGGAAGAGTTTGAGTAGGATAGGTGTTAGCTCTTCTCTAAATTTTTGGTAGAATTCAGCTGTGAAGCCGTCTGGACCTGGGCTTTTGTTTGCTGGAAGATTTTTGATTACAGTTTCAATTTCTGTGCTTGTGATGGGTCTGTTAAGATTTTCTATTTTTCTTCCTGGTCCAGTTTTGGAAAGTTGTACTTTTCTAAGAATTTGTCCATTTCTTCCACATTGTCCATTTTATTGGCATGTAATTGTTGATAGTAGTCCCTTATGATCCTTTGTATTTCTGTGTTTTCTGTTGTGATCTCTCCATTTTCATTTCTAATTTTATTGATTTGATTTTTCTCCCTTTGTTTCTTGATGAGTCTGGCTAATGGTTTGTCAATTTTATTAATGCTTTCAAATAACCAGCTTTTGGCTTTATTGATTTTTGCTATGGTCTCTTTTGTTTAGTAGAATGAAAGAAATCTTAAAAATTAGGGCAGAAACATTCAGTTCTTTCTTTTTAAAATCAGGTTATGTATTTTCTTGCTATTGTGCTGTTTGAATGAATGTGTAGAGATTAAAATTGAAGTAAAATAAGTTTTTTTTTATAGTATGCACTTTTGTTGTAATGCTCAGAAAGGTATTCTACTACATGAGATCAGTGGATAATTACCTTATTTTTAAATGTTTAAGGTTATTTATATGTGTGTATCCATGTGTAATGAACAGACACATATCCTTCACCCTTCTGTAATGTTTTCTTTGTAATGAATGAAGTGGACACATTTCATTTGTTTGTCAACTCTAGACATACCTCAGAGATACTATGGGTTTGGTTGCAGACCACTGCAATAAAGTGAGTATTGGAATAAAGTGAGTCATGTGAGTTTTTTGGCTTCCTAGCACATATAATAAAAGTTATATTTACACTAAACATACTAAAGACTATTAAGTGTGCAATGACATTATGTCTAAAAGACCAATTTACATGCCTTAATTTAAAAATACTTTATTGCTAAAAATCTAACCATTATCTGAGTCTTCAGCAAGTTACAATCTTTTTACTGGTGGAGGGTTTGAAATATTGTGAGAATTACCAAAACATGATATAGATACACTAAGTGCAAAAATGCTTTCTGGAAAAAGTGGTGCAAATTGACTTGCTCAACTCAGAATTGCCACAAATCTTCAATTTATTAAAAAAAAAAAAGCAGTATCTGCAAAGCACAGTAAAGTGAAGTGCAATAAAAAAAGGAATGCCTGTGGTCAATTATTCCAGCGCGATTTGCTGAATAATATGTGCTTTACTGACTTATCAGAAGCATTTACACAATTCTTGCACAGCCTTTGAAGGTTCTATTTCTATTCTGATCCAGTGATATATCTTTCCATTTTTACATTATTCTAATATTATTTTCATTGTTACAATTTGTATTGCTTGTACTGTATTATCATTGTAATTCATTAAGGTTTTTCATTTTAAATAATTTAAATTTTCTTTTTTACTTAGAAAATGCAGGCTACACTGTACAAGTCAAACAATACAGACAGGCTTAAAAAGTAAAAGTGTGATCTCAGTCACTTGCCCTGCTCCCTCAAGAAGTCTACTTTCTGGGGATCATCACTGTTAATAGAATAATTTCTATTGATCTATAAATCATGTATACAAACTATTCTTCTATAGCACAATAGACTTTGTAAGAATCCTTAAATATGGTTATTTTTATTTTTTATGCTTGAATTTTGAGAAAAAGCTGGGTTCTAATGTTAGACTTATATGACAATAATTTCCCTTTTAGACTTTCAGTAATAAAGGAGCTTTTAAATAGCTATAAGTATATTTTATTATGTCAAACTCTAATAAGTTAGATGATCAAATTATCAAAACTGATTAATGCATTTGAATCTTATTATTAGGTATTTGACATTTTATTTACTATTCTCTTCACTTTCATATATGTTTGGAAATTTCCATAGTAAGACTTTCAAAAAGAGAGAAAAACATGACTAAATCAAACTATTAAGTTTGTCTTTGCCCTTCATTCCATATACCTAGAAGCCTCTCATCATTCCCTATCATATTTGACCTTAACATTGAATTCTGCTAGCAACACAGATCCACTTCCAAAGGATGAACAAAGGGCAAAAGAAAGAAAAGTGTAAAAACAGGGAGAAGAAGCATTTTCCTCACTCAGACCTAGCAGCCATGTGTTACTATGCTTTGTCCTTAATTTTCCTAATCTTTCAGTTACTTCAAGATTACAATCCCATTACTGTAATGGGATATTATATAATATTATGGGCTAGCTTTGTTTACTGTCCTAATTTCTTTAAATGGTTTGTATGTTATTTAATGTTTACATAAGCACTATAAGATATGTATTATTAATCTCATCATTTTGCAGATGAGGAAAGCAAGGCACAGAAAAGCCAAGTAATTTGCTATTGTTCACACATCAACCAGAAAAACTAGGATTTAAACCCTGTAGTTTAACTGCAGAGCCCCAACTGCCAATCCGTGAGTTATGCTGTCTCCTGACAAATGGCAGCAGCCCATGAGCAGTTGACTCTCACTGTAGGAGAAATGACTGTGGGAACACAGATATACCACAAATATACATGTATACACAGATACACACACCCATTCACACTCCATTTAAAAGTTTAAAATTGTCACACATACAAAGTGTGACAATTTATGTATTTATGTTATACAGTTATATATAATTGATTTTGTAAGTCCTTTATATATTGAGGGTAATTTTAAAATTCTGTTAAAGTGTTTGCAAATATTTTCTCAGATTTATTTATTTTAAATTTTGTTTAGAGTGGCATTCTGATATTCTTAAATTGCCAGTTTTTTTTAAATTTTTTTTATTTTATTTTTAAACTTTACAATATTGTGTTAGTTTTGCCAAATTTTTCTTTATGATTTCTTTCTCTTTGTGTGTACGTGTGTGTGTGCTTGTTTAGGAAAGTTTTTACTACCAAAGATTGAATAGACTGATAGATAAATCAAAAAATAGATAGATAATCTAATTACATAGAAAACTAAAGTGTTTTTAAAAATTAGATAATTCAGTTGGGATTAAATATTGCTTATATGACCAGTCCTGGGTGTTCATTGGAAGGACTGATGCTGAGGCTGAAACCCCAGTACTTTGGCCACCTCATGTGAAGAGTTGACTCATTGGAAGAGACCCTGATGCTGGGAGGGATTGGGGGCAGGAGGAGAAGGGGATGACAGAGGATGAGATGGCTGGATGGCATCACCGACTTGATGCACATGAGTTTGGGTAAACTCCGGGAGTTGGTGAAGGACAGAGAGGCCTGGAGCGCTGCAATTCATGGGATCGCAAAGAGCTGGACACTACTGAGCAACCGAATTGAACTGGTACTTACATTATATGTATGTATAAATATGTTTATATAAACATGTATGTTCTAAAGTTAATATCCAATTGTTCTATATCATTTAGAAGTGATACACTTCAGATGCCACATTTGTTAAATATAAAATTTTCATACATACTAGGAAATGTTTCTGTTCTATAATATATTTATTGGTCAGATGCTTTATGCCAGTTCAGTACATACAATATTAGTAAGGAAGGAAATTTTTATTATATATTTTTATCTGGTTGGATATGTTTCCTCTGTTCCCTCATTTTTCTTTTCCACACCTCATTTTCTACTATAAACTTATGAATCTAGAAGAAATTAAAAATAAGTTTATTAAATTCCAGACTTCCCTGATGGCTCAGAAGGTAAAGCCTCTGTTTACAATGCAAGAGACCTGGGTTCGATCCCTGGGTTGGGAAGATTCCCTGGAGAAGGAAATGGCAACCCACTCCAGTACTCTTGTCTTGAAAATCCTGTGGATGGAGGAGCTTGGTGCAGGCTACTGTCCATGGGGTTGCAAAGAGTCGGGCATGACTGAGCGACTTCACTTTCACTTTATTAAATTCCATTACAAAAATCTGTGAATTTGGTTGGAATTTCAATGAATTTATGGATGAATTTGGATGAAATGAACATCTTTACAAGATTATGTTCCATGTAAGTCAGACACAACTTAGCGACTGACTGAATTAATGCATAAAATTAATCTGCCTATTCACTTATTCAAATATAATGTTTCATGGTTTTCTTCACATAAGGCTTTGAATGTTTTTTAACTGCACACTGTTAAGTTTAGCAACTGTGAAGGAATTCTTTTTTTTACTAAAATTTCTACTTATTTTTCACTTACTCATCTTACTAAGCTTGCTTTGGATCCTTTTGCGTTTTTTAAAGATGTACAATTAGAGATCTGGAAATAGTCAGTTTTCTCAATATTTTTCCTTGAATTCTCTCTATTGTCCTTTAGGCAGGACTCCTCAAAATGCTTTAAAATATGTTCAAATATGCCTGTTATTTGTGTGCCTATAAATATGAGTTTGAGTTAACTCCAGGAGTTGGTGATGGACAGGGAGGCCTGGTGGGCTGCAGTCCATGGGGTCACAAATAGTCAGACACGACTGAGTGACTGAACTGAACTGATAAATAGCTCTGCCATAGTGGATGAGCTCTAAAACCCTTAAAATGGAGAAAGTCTGTGGATTTATCTTCAAGGAGTGGAGAGAACTGGGCTAAACCTTAACCTTCTCTACAACCAGTTTTTTAGTAAGAAAGGAACATAATTTCAGGATATAGAAAGGGTGACAAAGGCTTAGATGTACCAGTTTGAAAATTTCTGAGTCTTTGTTTCATCATCTGTATTTGAGGGATAATAATAATTAACTCATGGAATTAAGATTTAAAATTAAAAGGATAAAGAAACAATAATGACTGGCCCCAGGAGAGTGCCTGACACATGATAATTAGTATGATTCTTGCCAAAAGGCTTTGTGCAAAGAGAGAGAAAAGAGTGTTGAGGACAGAATAAGGCATATTTAAAGGACACCACAGAGTACAATGACCAAAGAGGCAGCTATTTTTACTGATGCACCTCAGCATCCTCCTCACATTGAGAACAAATGACAGATGAATTTGTTTAAGGGCCGGGATTACAAACAACAATATCTTCCTTAACTTCCCTTTCCTGGCTTCAGAGCACTTGTTTAGGATTACTTTGTAAATATAAAGACAAAAATCTGCCTTCACAAATGTCAGTTTGCAGCATAAAAATCTAACTGGTTTAAAGCAACTGCAGTATGTTTGTTTCCCAAATTTATGTAAAAGAAAGGATGCACTGTGTGCAGCTCTTAAAATCTTCTCAGAACTATGTGTAGTCCAGCCAAGGCTCGGTCACACAGTATATTCAAGATGATTGCTGGCTCTCTGGTTCTACTGAAACATTCAAGGGCAGAGAAAATCAGAAATGGATTTCAACTGTCAGAACTACCAAGCAAAAAGAAAACTCTTTCTTCTAACATATGGAAGCAAATAAAAGTTGGAAGTCAATGGCCCAGTTTTGTATATTGATTGACAAAATACTTGTTACTCAAATAGTTTTTAACTGATCAATATGTGTGTGCTTTTTTTTCTTGGTGTTGACCTATAAAGAATATTAAATATTCATGGAAGAAGGAAACCAAACATATGTGACTGAATTTGTCTTCCTGGGCCTTTCACAGGATCCACACACACAAGTCCTGCTCTTCTTCCTTTTTCTGATCATCTACCTGCTGACTGTGCTGGGAAATCTGCTTATTGTTGTGCTCATTCACATAGATTCCAGGCTCCATATACCCATGTACTTTTTCCTTAGAAACTTGTCCTTTGCTGATCTCTGTTTTTCTACTACTACAGTTCCCCAGGTGCTAGTCCACTTCCTAGTAAAAAGGAAAACCATTTCCTTTGCTGGATGCTCAACACAGATAGTTGTTTTACTTCTGGTTGGGGGTACTGAGTGTGCACTGCTGGCGGTGATGTCCTATGACCGGTATGTAGCTGTCTGCAAGCCCCTGCACTATACCACCATCATGACACATCGGGTATGTGCCCAGCTGGCCACAGGGTCCTGGGCCAGTGGAGCATTTGTGTCTCTGGTGGACACCACATTCATGTTGTGTCTGCCCTACCGAGGGAACAATATCATTAACCATTTTTTTTGTGAACCTCCTGCCCTCCTGAAGCTGGCTTCTGCAGACACCTACAGGACAGAAATGGCCATCTTTGCAATGGGTGTGGCCATCCTCCTAGCTCCTGTCTCCCTGATCCTGGTCTCCTACTGGAATATCATCTCCACTGTGATCCAGATGCAATCTGGGGAGGGACGGCTCAAGGCTTTCTCTACCTGTGGCTCCCATCTCACTGTGGTTGTCCTCTTCTATGGCTCAGCAATATTTGCCTACATGAGACCAGACTCCAAGATAATGAATGAAAGAGATAAAGTGATCTCTGTTTTCTATTCAGCAGTGACACCCATGCTGAACCCCATCATTTATAGTCTGAGGAACAAGGATGTCAAAGGGGCTCTCAGGAGGGTGACTGCAAAATAGTGTTTTTGAAAGTGGGAATCTCTGATTTTGATGACAATTTTAGGTATGTGGAGAGAAGTTACTTTTTTATAAAATTTTCCCATTTTCATTCCATTCCTACACTTCTGTTTTCTTCTCCTATTTTCCCACGTCTTCTCAAATAAGTTCAGCATATTGCCTAATCAAGGCAAGGGACCTTGATAGACACAGGAGAGTAATATAGAAAGGAAAAGAAGGGAGAAAAATATAGGAAGAAAGGGAAAGAGAAAAGAAAGGAAGGAAGGAAATGAAAGGTTGATGAATAAACAGTCACTACTCTTCAAGCCCATACAAGCTAATAAGGAAATCAAAACAAGTAGACAACTATACATCAAAAAAACAAAGACGCAAACAAAACTATCACAAATACAAGAATGTATTTCTGGCAAATGGATTCATTTTCTTCATACTTGCATGCATTCATCAAATATATTTTGAGTACATCATATATTTCAGGTATATTTCTGGAAGATCAGGCTATAGATGTAAAAAGAATAAAGTCTTGATGGTGTTATATTTCTAGCATAGCTTAAAATTCTCATTTTAACAATATCTGAAATTTTAAAGAGAGAATATTTAAGGAACAGCAAATGGCAGAATTTTTCTAAGAGTATGTATATGTTGAGGGAGAGGGTGGGAAGATTTGGGAGAATGGCATTGAAACATGTAAAATATCATGTATGAAACGAGATGCCAGTCCAGGTTCGATGCACGATACTGGATGCTTGGGGCTAGTGCACTGGGACGACCCAGAGGGATGGTATGGGGAGGGAGGAGGGAGGAGGGTTCAGGATGGGGATCACATGTATACCTGTGGTGGGTTCATTTTGATATTTGGCAAAACTAATCCAATTATGTAAAGTTTAAAAATTAAATAAAAATTAAAAAAAAGAAAGAAAATAATGAGCTATAAAGACAAAAGTAAGACAGAGTCTAGATTGAGAAATACTCTTTTTTTGTACTGAAGAATTTGCCCAGCACGTAATTCTGAAAATGCTGAATATGGGTAATTTATAAGACAGTAATAGATAGTGAGGATGAAGTTAAGAAAATGAGAACTGTGGCACTATTTTATGCCTTGGTAAGGCATTTATAATGTAAACCATAGTTTTACGTATTATGACAAAATGATTCCTAGGTCGTTTTTTGAAAATATTGTTCAATACACAGTGGGGTAGGGAAGTTGATCTTAGGAATCTCCTTTTGTAATGAGTCCCAAATGATTCTTAAGCACACTAAAAATTGTACACTGCATTTTAGGTAATGGAATAGCTTTTGTAGAAGCAAATTGTATCATTTTTTGCTTAATATCTGATTCGTCCATTAGGCTGCAAATTCCATGGCCGTAAAAACCGTGACTGCTTTGTTGATCTCTATATTATCATTTATAGTAAACTATCCAGCCATTGTTATTGCTCAAGAAATACCATTTTCAAATGAATGGATAAAGCTAGAGTTTAAAAGAGAGATATGGGCTGGAGAAATAGATCTTCAAGTTTACTGTAAATAATTGCAAGTGAAATTTGACATATCTCAGGATATATGCCAAAGGTTTTAATCAGAAAACCAAGCTTATGCATTGCAATCTTGAAGGAGTTATATTAAAATGCAAATTCTTGGTCCTATTATAGACCACAGGGGTGGCAAAGATGGAGGCAATACAGATGTTTTGTAACAATATCCCAAGGTAATTCTGAAGTGCAATCGTGGATGAGATGTGATGTTCAATAAAGATAGTGGGAAAGAATCTAAGACAGAACCTTGCAGTTACTAACATTTCAAGGTGGAAGTATAGCCAATGAAGTCTGAGGCAGCAAGAATCAGAGAAACAGATGGAGTGTCAGATGTGGTGAGAGGAGTGACCGTCCAGGAAAGATTTCTCAAATGACTCAGAGTTTTATGTATTATTGATAAAAGCCTATTGAATTCATCAGTTTTGTCATTATTGACCTTGGCAAAGATTATTACAGCAGAATAATTGAATGGCATAATTATAGACTTTTGGAAATCATACAGAATCAATTTGTGAGGAGGCAACTTTTAAGTTGAAAACTGAAGGATGAAGGAGTCAACCAGATAAACGTGTGATGGGGGATGGGGTGGTGGTAAAAGGCTAGAATACTTTTCTTTTTACTAAGAGAGGCTTTTCTCACCCCTAATATAACAAAAATATTATATGTCATCTTCCAGTTCTAGTTCTAGTTTTGATACCCCAAATCTGGATTCACCTTTTGGTGGGTATCAAGTCAAAAGACACAGCTAAGGCAAAGTCAAGAGAAGGAAGGATTTCTTGTTTCTTGACTTTTCTGTATTCTTTTGCTCCCTTAAGATCATTAATTGCTGAGACCTGCTCAAGGGCTAGCAATATGGCCAAACCTAGAGCACAAAATGGTTTAGGTGAAAAATGGCTTCTTCCTATGTCAAGAAAGCCATGCCTGGTTCTCTTTATACAGTGATCCCCTACCTTAACTGCTCACAGTTTTCCTTTATGTAAAATAATACTATTTGCTTTAGCATAGTAGTCAGCACACTTTTTCTGCAAAGGGGTAGAAACTAAATACATTCAGGCTTTGCAGGCCATACTGTCCCATCACAGCTACTATTGCAGTGGGACAGCAAGTCATGGACAATACAAAAATGAATGTGTTCCCACACAACTTCCCTGGTGTGTTTACCAGTCCCTGTTCTAACACATAAATCTCAGATCTCAGTGGTTTAACAAGCAGAAGCTTATTTTTCACTTACACAAATTCTAGTTGAGGGTTGGAGTGGAAGATGTGTAGACCTAGGTTGACAGAAGTTCTGCTGTTTGCAAGTTTCATGGTTTTCTTGCATGTCAATATCCAGAAAAATGAAGATTAAAAGGTTTTTCATTGGTAGGCTTTGTGCCTTAGGAGGAGCACACATCATATTCCACTGGTTGAAGTTCAGTCACATGGTCCCACATATGCACAGAAACAAGAGGGACATGAATCTGGGGTGGGCAGCCTGACATTAGACTGTGTTTTAACCATTAGATCTTAAAAAAATCTGGAATTTATTTTAGGAGAATATATATATATATATATATATATATATATATATATTCATGTATTGTGAATTAATATGGTACTATTTTCTTAAATATTTAGCCAGTTTTTCTAGTATCATGGTTACTCATCTTTTCCCATTAATATCAAATACACCATAAAATACACTAAATTTCAATATGAATATTGCCTATTTATCAACTACTACACTTTATTATATTTCAATTACTGTAGTTTTAGTTGGTAGGACATATCTCTTATATATCATCTATTCTACAATTTTCTACTTCTTAGCTTGTCCAAATTCACTTTTTAAAATGCCATTAAAGCTTTGATAGTTATAAATTTGAATTTATAGGTTATTTAGCAAAAAACTAATATATTGTATTTAAATAAAATAGTAATCTTTGTACGTACGAACATAGCATATTCCTCTATTTCATCAGTGAAGATATATACATGCACTTACAGCATATACATTGCTATTGTAGAGACTGTTCTATATAAATACCTCAATTTTTATGGAGAAGAAGCTATGACACACACATAGCAGAGTCCATGCTCTCATGGAATTTTCATTTTGGAAAGTGGAAACAGAGAGTGAGCAGGTAAACCAAGGTGTAAGAAAGTTTTGCATGATAAATACAATGAAAAAAATTAAAACACAGTGTGTGATAATGCCTTTTGGTTTGGGTGCATGCCACTTCAATCGGTAACCTTTTTGAAAAGGTAAGATTTTTAAGATGAGATGTGAATGACAAGAAGTAGTAAGACAAGCAGATCTGACAGAAAAACATCACAGGCTAGGACAACAGCTACTAACTGGCTCTAAAGCAGAAATAATTTTGAACCGTGTAATGGACAATAGGAAGGTCAAAGGAGTTAGAGTGAATTGTAAGAGAGCACGGTTTCAAATATGAGCTGACTGGTAGACACTGCGAGATCATGTGTATCCTTCTTGAAAAGTGAAATGCTCTGACATGTTTATGATGGTCAATCTTAAACCATCATAAATAGTTTAAGGAGGGACAAAGGGAGAAAGCAGATTATAGAGGGAAAGCAATGGAAATAAGAAATAGCTACTGTGGAACAATAGGCACTAGATTATGGTGACTGGACTAAGATGCTTTGGGGAGAGACTGCAACAAGTGCCCACATTTGGAATGTATTGTATGGATGAAACCAACAGGATTTACTGGAGTCAATAAGCAAAAAGGGAAAACAATGTCTATCATTTGTTGTACTATAAATGGTAGCAGCACAGCATATTTAAGCTACTAGAGAATAAGTTTGTGTTTGTATGTGCATGTGAGTCCTCCTTTTCAGCATAAATACACATCTGTAGACTCACACATCTACACATGTCAAACATACCTTTTGCAAGTGTAAGGATATTTCAATATAGCCTTGAGATAATGGAAAACTAGTCTTGTTTGTGTGCTTGTTTATTGTGAAATAATACACATATCTGTTTACTTACAGCCTTTGCTGATGCCTTGTTTTTCTTTTACTCATTTCAGTATTTTTGGAATTTTAGGCAGCATTAAAAAGTCTCCATGTCAAGAACAAAACAAGGAAAGATAAACAAATAAAAAACACCTGTTGCACTGTCCAAACTGGGGAGTTTCCATGATGGCTGATGTTTGGAAAAAGGAGGAGTGAACATGATGCAAATACATCCAAACCACTACTAGTGTGGGCATTAAACTAGGCTGCTGACATGATCTTTTAAGAAGGTTGTGTGTGCATGCTCAGTCACTCAGTCGTGTTCAACTTTTTGTGACCCACCCGGACCATAGCCCAGTAGGCTCCTTTGTTTCTGGAATTTTCCAAGCAAGAATACTGGAGCAGGTTGCCATTTCCTCCTCCAGGGTATCTTCCTGACCGAGGGATCAATGTCTCCTGCATCTCCTGCATTGGCAGGCGAATTCTTTACCACTGAGCCACGTGGGAAACCCTTTTAAGAAGGTCAGTTGGTCTAAAATTTGTACAAAACTCAAGTCCCTGACCCTGATAACTACATCTCATCAGCTGTATGGTCCTTGCTTAGGCTTCCTAGTTGAAACTTTCTTTTTTGGGACCTTATGTTGGTTCACTATGGACTCCTCCAAGTCAGAAGTCATGTCTGAAGTTTGCAAAACCTCCCTCCCCATTTAATACTGTAGTTAATTGGGAAAACAAAGAGTAAATTTTAAATACAATGTGATCAAATAACAAATGCTGGAGAGGGTGTAGAGAAAAGAGAACCCTTCTACACTGTTGGGGAGAATGTAAGTGCAGCCACCCTAGAAAACAGTATAGAGATTCCCCCAAAAGAGAAAAATTGAATTACCATATGATCCAGCAAGCCCACTCTTGGGCATCATCTATCTGGACAAAACTACAAGTCAAAAAGCTACATGCACCCCTTTGTTCATACCAGCACTATTCACAATAGCCAAGATGTGGAAATAAACTAAATGCCCATTACCAGATGAATGGATGAAGATGCGATATAGGTATACAATGGACTACTACACAGCCATAAAGAAGAATGAATTAATAATTAAGTATAATTACAATATTTAATTATGATATAAATAACTATAATTAAATAATTATATTATATTGAATACAATTAGTATGTATTTATTTACTTAATTATATACTTGATTTAATATTAATAATTAATTATAATTATCATGTGCTGTGCTTAGTCATGTCTGACTCTTTGTGACCCCATGGACTTAATTAACAACAAATGCATTAATTCATTCTTTTTATGTCTGAGTAGTATTCCATTGTATATATATGCCATACCTTCATCTGTTCATCTGTTAATGAGCATTTAGGTTACTTCCATGTCTTGGCTATTGTGCGGAGTGCTGATACGAACAGAGGAGAGCATGTATCTTTTTGACTTGTAGTTTTTTTGACATGTATCTTTTTGACTTGTAGTCCAGATAGGCGCCCAGGAGTGGGATTGCTGGAGCATATGGTAACTCAGTTTTTTGGTTTTTTTTTTTAAGAACCACTAAAAGGTTCGTCTAGTCAAGGCTATGGTTTTTCCTGTGGTCATGTATGGATGTAAGAGTTGGACTTTGAAGAAGGCTGAGCGCTGAAGAATTGATGCTTTTGAACTGTGGTGTTGGAGAAGACTCTTGAGAGTCCCTTGGACTGCAAGGAGATCCAACCAGTCCATTCTGAAGGAGATCAGCCCTGGGCTTTCTTTGGAAGGAATGATGCTAAAGCTGAAACTCCAGTACTTTGGCCACCTCATGTGAAGAGTTGCTCATTGGAAAAGACTCTGATGCTGGGAGGGATTGGGGGCAGGAGGAGAAGGGGACGACAGAGGATGAGATGGTTGGATGGCATCACTGACTCGATGGATGTGAGTCTCAGAGAACTCTGGGAGTTGGTGATGGACAGGGAGGCCTGGCGTGCTGAGATTCATGGGGTCGCAAAGAGTTGGACACGACTGAGCAACTGATCTGATCTGATACTGTTTTCTATAGTGGCTACACTAACTACATTCCCACCAACAGTGTCGGAGCATTCTCTTTTCTCCACACCCTCTCCATCATTTGTTATTTGATCATATTGTATTTAAAATTTACTCTTTGTTTTCCCAATTAACTACAGTGTTAAATGGGGAGTGGAGTTTTTGAAAATTTGGGACAGGACCTCTGACTTGCAGGAGTCTATACTGAACCAATTTAAGGTCCCCAAAAAGAAAATTCAACTGGGAAACCTAAGCAAAGACCATATAGCAGGGAAAAGGACCTTGAGTTTGAACAACTTTTAGACCCACTAACCTTCTTAACGGAGAAGGCAATGGCACCCCACTCCAGTACTCTTGCCTGGAAAATCATGTGGACAGCTGAGCCTAGTAGGCTGCAGTTCATAGGGTCGCTAAGAGTCGCACACGACTGAACGACTTCCCTTTCACATTTCACTTTCACGCATTGGAGAAGGAAGTGGCCACCCACTCCAGTACTCTTGCCTGGAGAATTCCAGGGACAGGGGAGCCTGGTGGGCTTCCATCTATGGAGTCACACAGATTCGGACATGACTGAAGCGACTTAGCAGCAGCAGCAGCAACCTTCTTAAAAGGGTGGTTATAGGAAGATGGGGGCTTCACTGATGGCTCAGATGGTAAAGAATCTGCCTGCAATGCAGGACACTGGGTTTATTCCCTGGGTCAGGAAGATCCCCTGGAGTAGGGAGTGGCTATGAACAAAGCTAGTGGAGGTGATGGAATTCCAGTTGAGCTATTTCAAATCCTGAAAGATGATGCTGTGTAAGTGCTGCACTCAATATGCCAGCAAATTTGGAAAACTCAGCAGTGGCCACAGGACTGGAAAAGATTAGTTTTCATTCCAATCCCAAAGAAAGGCAATGCCAAAGAATGCTCAAACTACTGCACAATTGCACTCATCTCACACACTAGGAAAGTAATGCTCAAAATTCTCCAAGCCAGGCTTCAGCAATATGTGAACCGTGAACTTCCTGATGTTCAAGCTGGATTTAGAAAAGGCAGAGGAACAAGAGGTCAACTTGCCAATATTTGCTGGATCATGGAAAAAGCAAGAGAGTTCCAGAAAAACATCTATTTCTGTTTTCTTGACTATGCCAAAGCCTTTGACTGTGTGGATCACAATAAACTGTGGAAAATTCTGAAAGAGATGGGAATATCAGACCAGCTGACTTGCCTGTTGAGAAACCTATATGCAGGTCAGGAAGCAACAGTTAGATCTGGACATGGAACAACAGACTGGTTCCAATTAGGAAAAGGAGTACATCAAGGTTGTATATTGTCACCCTGCTTATTTAACTTCTAGGCAGAGTACATCATGAGAAACACTGGGGTGGAAGAAGTACAAGCTGGAATCAAGATTGCCAGGAGAAATATCAATAACTTAGATATGCAGATGACACCACCCTTATGACAGAAAGTGAAGAGGAGCTAAAAAGCCTCTTGAAGAAAGTGAAAGTGGAGAGTGAAAAAGTTGGCTTAAAGCTCAACATGCAGAAAATGAAGATCATGGCATCTGGTCCAATCACTTCAAGGGAAATAGATGGGGAAACAGTAGAAACAGTTTCAGACTTTGCTTTTTGGGGCTCCAAAATCACTATAGATGGTGATTGCAGCCATGGAATTAAAAGATGCGTACTCCTTGGAAGGAAAGTTATGACCAACTTAGATACCATATTCAAAAGCAGAGACATTACCTTGCCAGCAAAGGTCCATCTAGTCAAGGCTATGGTTTTTACAGTGGTCATGTATGGATATGAAAGTTGGACTGTGAAGAAAGCTAAGCACTCTTGTACTGTGGTGCTGGATAAGACTCTTGAGAGTTCCTTGGGCTGCAAGGAGATCCAATCAGTCCATTCTAAAGGAGATCAGTCCTGGGTGTTCTTTGGAAGGACTGATGCTAAAGCTGCAACTCCAATACTTTGGCCACCATATGCAAAGAGTTGACTCATTAGAAAAGAATCTGACACTGGGAGGGATTGGGGGCAGGAGGAGAAGGGGACGACAGAGGATGAGATGGCTGGACGGCACCACCAACTCGATGGGTGTGAGTTTGAGTGAACTCCGGGAGTTGGTGATGGACAGGGAGGCCTGGCGTGCTGTGATTCATGGGTGGCAAAGAGTCAGACACGACTGAGTGAATGAACTGAACTGAACTGAACCCACTCCATTATTCTTGCCTGGAGAATTCTATGGACAGAGGAGCCTGGTTGAACTACACAGTTCATAGGGTCACAAAGAGTTGAATGTGACTGAGTGACTAACACTTTCACTGTTGGAGACATGAGTTCAATCCCTGGGTCAGGAAGATCCCCTGGAGAAGGCAGGTGGCAACCCACTCCAGTGTTCTTACCTGAAAGATACCACAGACAGAGGAGCCTGGTGGGCTACAGTCCAAAGGGTCACAAAGAGTTGGATATGACTAAGCAGCCAAGCACAAGCGCACAACAGGAACATGGATGGAAATAGAGATCATCATACCAAGTGAAGTAAGTCAGAAAGAGAAAGAAGAATACCATAGGATATCACATATATGTGGAATCTAAAGTATAACACAAAGGAACCTACTTACAAAATAGAAACAGACTCACAGACATAGACAACAGACTTCTGGTTGCCAAGAGAGAGGGAAGGAGGAGGAGGGGTAGACTAGGAGTTTGGGGTTAGCAAATCAAACCATTACATACAGAATGAACAAACAAGGTCTTACTGTATAGCAGAGGAAGTTATATTCAATATCTCAGGATAACGGAAAAGAATATAAAAATGAATATATATATATATATAACTGAGTCACTTTGCTATATAGAGAAAATCAATACAATATTGTAAACCAACTATAATTCAATAAAAATAAAAAAATGAATACTTACATAAATACAGTCTAATACATATCTCAGAAATTCACAGAAAGACAATTTAAAATAGCATTTGACAAGTAAAGCTACATTCTTCATTTTCTATTAAAAGACATACTCTCCACTATGGTGCTTTTGCCATGAATATTTCATTTTTAGCAGAAAAACTTCTGACTTTGAGGAAGAATGAATTCTGGTGTCAAGCTATAAGCTCTCCCAAGATGGTGAAGTGTGTTCATAGCATATATTTTTGTAGGACCCTCCTCAAGGCCCCCATAACCTCTTTATTCCTCAGGCTGTAGATGAGGGGGTTCAGGGCTGGGGTGACCATCGTGTAGAAGACAGAGATGATGTTGTCCTGCTTGGGGCTGTGCAGGGAACTGGGCAGAACATATATGAATGTGGCAGCTCCATAGAACATCCCGACCACAGTCAGGTGGGAAGAGCAGGTGACCAGGGCTTTCTGCCTCCCTTCATTTGAGGGCATGTGGAGCACAGTAAGTAGGATTAGTGTGTAGGAGGCAAGAATAGCAACAAGAGGTGGAATCAGGAAGGTCACACCAGTCACATACAACATGAGTTCATATCTAGAGGCATCTTCACAGGCCAACTTCAGTAGAGGTGGAATCTCACAGAGTAGGTGGTTGATTTTCTGGGACCTGCAGAAAGGGAAGTGCATGGTATACAGGGTATGACATAACGCATTCAAGGAGGCCAGGACCCAGGGTGTGGCCATCATGAGCCAGTAGACCCTTGGCCTCATGAGGACCATGTAGTTCAGAGGATGACAAATGGCCACATACCTGTCATAGGCCATGAAGGCTAGTAGGAGGTCCTCTGCACCACCCACTGTCAGTGCCAGGAACATCTGAAGGGCACAGCCCCCAAAGGAGATGGTGTTTTCACTGAGCAGAAAATCTATGATGGCCTTGGGAGTGACAACAGATGTGAAGAGGAGGTCCATGAGAGAGAGCTGCCTGAGCAGGAGGTACATGGGCACGTGGAGCCAGGCATCCATTGTGATGACCAGGAGCAGCAGGCCATTGCTGGTGAGGGCCAGCATGTACAGGACTGAGATTGTGGCACAGAGCAGCCCAGGAAACCCACTGTTATTCAGAATCCCCAACAACATGAAGCCACTTCCCAGGGTGGAGTTCCAGTGCTCCATTCTTGTGTTGTTTCTTTAGTTGCCTAGAACCAAGTAGATTCTTGGTGAATTTTTGTTATGATGGCTCCATAGTTTTGTAACATCAGAGGCCCTGTAGGATGGCCAATCCAATGGTAACTGATTTTTCCTCTTGATCTCTCAATTTGTGACTCTTTATATCTTGCTAAAAAGAACCCATCTAGTTGGAGAATAAGCATCACAGTAATAGATAAACAGTAAGAGGTCACTAGATGAGAATATTATTCAGGATCTAAAACCTAAATATATATCTCCCCAGAAAGATCAAATCACCTCTCTCATAACAATAAAGCAATATTCTGACATCCATGCTTCTGATTTTTCTGGTACTTAGGTTTTAAGTATAATGTTTAATCAAATGATTTACATGCCCAGTCTGCTCTGCATAGGCCTATTTTGAAAATGTAATACTAAAACAGGTACAGAAATGTGATTTCAATAAAGCACCTCAATATACTTCCCCAAATAACTTATGTTGACTTTGCTGTAAGCATTCAAAACTGTAGTCACAGCCTCATTAGAAGAGATAAAGTATGTCCAGCTTAGTTCACTGGACCAGGCTTTCGCTCTCTATGAGCCTAAGAGAGAAGGGATTATAGACTGTCTGCGACTAGAGATTGTTGAGTTTGAGGTACTGTCACTATTAGAGCTAAACCTTTAGGATCAATGCAAATAAAAAAGGGTTTGTTTTTTTTTAAATAGGTTATGATAAAATGTCAGCCTGAGATTACTGAGAAATATGATAAAAAATAAAGACCTACTCAAGAAATTCAGATTGTTTTGGGCAGAAGTGGTAAAAGATGTCAGAAGCAAAAGAGTTTGTGTTGTATGCTGTAATTGGGCTCAATAATCCTAGCTTTTCTCTCTTGCACCTTATCCAGATCCCCATTCTCCCTCCTGCAGGGCCAGGGTACCTACACACCACTGAGGAGCCACAAAGAGGAGGAAGATGAGTTCCTATTCTGGAAGCTGCTTTTGGGGTGTGGTACCCAATCTCAGGGAGAAAATCAAAGAGACAGGGATCTGAGGTTGACAGAAATCAGCCTCATGCATCTTAGGAATTGGGCAGATAAATCCAACTCTGAATATAGGAATCTGTAAGTGAAACATATTTCTCTGTCATTTCCCTCCACTGTGTCACAGATTTGGCATTTACTGGTTTCTATTAGTCCCTATGGGGTTTACAGGATTTTGATGGTAAAAAGGTGTTAGAGCATGTGATAGACCTATCAGGTGCTTTTTAAAGTTCCTTTGGAGGCATTTATTATAATCTAAGTGTAAATACATTTATCAGGAGCCAGAAAAAGTACATGGGGTCTGAAGACAGCTCCTGATGCTTTCACCAGGAAGTAGATACCCTGGCCTGGGATGTAGCATAGAATCTTCTGTCAGTCCTCACTGATTCCTCTTCATGTTTAGAAAGCCAAGAATAGAGGGAGTTGGGGTGAGGTTTAGAGCCCAAGCACCAGAGATCCTAGAAGACAGAGTAGCTGAAGTTCTTAGGTCTGCACTGGGCTTCATCTTTTAAGAGGCTGTCCCCTGAAAGTGAGCCAATATTCTTACTTCAGGTGGTTGAGAAACCCAGCTGCTTGACCACACAGACTACCCAGGGGATTGAGGGTCACGGAAGATCCAGTAGAAAAGGAGAAGGAAGGGGACTTCCCTGGTGGTCCAGTGGTCAAGACTCTGTACTACTACTGCAGGGAGCAGGGGTTCAAGCCCTGGTCTGGGAACCAAGATCCCACATGTTCTACAGTGCAGGCAAAGGAGTTGAATAAATAAAATAAAGTACAATAAGTTTTTTATGAAGAGAAGGAAGATAAGACCTTTCCAGCAGTATTCAATTTGTAAAATTTTGGCTAAGTTGGGTTAGAAGTCTGAGGAGTTTGACCAAGAGAAGTATAGGACTCCTGTTCCTTCAGTTCCTCTGCAGATGTGCTCTGGAAATGTGGCACTTACAGATAGAGAGCTAACTGAGTCCTTGGGCCTTGGAAGTTTCTATGGAACAAGAATACGGCTTACCTCTTCTCAAGCCTGTAGAGAATTAGGAGAAACTTCTAATTCAGAAGCTGTGTGCTTCTGTCACACAGCTCCTCAAGTAAGAGGCTCATTAGCTATGATGCGTTTGTCAGACAAAGTTCATGGGTACTGATGCTACTCTTGCTGGGGTCTGGGAGAAAAATTGAAAGCAGTGGGAATCTGGAGGAAGTAGATATTAGAAGGGCTGCTCAGAGGAGACCCAGTAATGACTGATCTCATTGTCCCTGGGGCCAACACCGAGCCAGGGCCTGTCCTGGGGGAGGCTGCCCAGTTTCTTCATCTCATAACCCCACCCCCTCTATTCTACCCCTGTGTTTAGAGGGATGTAGCCTAACTTCTCAGCAGAAATGGTCTCCCCTAGAAAAGCTGGTTGTAGAAACAGGATGGTAATGAATCCCTTTGGGCCTGTTTCCTGGTCCTGTATCCCTGCACTCTTCTCTCACTAAATGAACTTGGAGGCCCTGGGTTTCTATGTCACCTAAGGGAGGCACTGATGGCCTGTTTCCAAATTACTGACAGAACTGAGCAGAAAGTAAAGGTCCCTTTCATGGTCAGCCAGCCCTCTACCCCAGATTTAAGGTGGGTTTTAGGGCATCTGTGAAATGTTGCTTCTCACCTCCATAGCCCTGGCCTCTCTCATCATCCTCTTAGAATGGACTATTTAAATCAATATGACTGTGCTCTGTGAAGTCTGTAATTATCAGGTCTTCTCTTCATTGACCTTTGTGTGAAAGTCACTCAGTCGTGTCCAACTCTCTGTGACCCAGGCCTAGGGGAATTGCAATCCAAGCCAGAATTCTCCAGGCCAGAATATTAGAGAAGGTAGCTGTTCCCTTCTCCAGGGGATCTTCCCAACCCAGGATTCAAACCCAGGTCTCCTGCACTGCAGGCACATTCTTTACTATCTGAGCCACCTCTGGCGATCTGTTGTATCTTCTACATAAGTTTGTGTATTTGGTGTTATTATTGTCTGCCACCAGTAACATCTGAAGAGAAAGTATGAAAATCTGTGAATATTGGGCAGGAGCCACAAAAAGAAATAGAGACAGTACTGAAGTTGGAGAATGTTAGTGTTAATGAAAATCTTTCAAATGCTCTCGGAAAAAAATGACAGATTTCCCACGGACAAAGACAGATACAGACAGAAGATAGTGGAATTTTAACTGCCAGTAATCAGACAAGAAATAAACACCTTCAAAAGCAATGAGGGAACATAACTGCCCCCACTTAGAGTTCTCTCTATGCATAGATAAAGTATCACTAGAGAGTGAGAACAAACTACAAACAGAATCACAAGACTTTACCACCAAAGATGCCCAATAAAATAATTTCAGCAAGAAAAAGTGTGATGCCTAGGGATGTTTACAACACAGGAAGCAATAGTAAACACGGAAACTGACTCAAGAAATGTGTTGCTAATTCTAACTGACCAATAATAAATATATTTGTATTTCAAAATAGTACAATTGAAATTCTTGACAAAAATCAAGAGATGGCAGGGGAATTTTTCCATTGGTACTTAAATAAGGCTGTCAAAGGAGAATATTAAAAACTTCATATATATTTATCTCCAATTATTATTTCCCACATTTTTTCATTTTTATTAAGGAACCATTTTCATACAGGAAAGCTCACCATTTTTAGTACAGGTTTTGACAAATATATATAGTATATAACCACCATCAAAAATCAAGATAGAGAAGTTGTACAGACTCCCCAAATTCTCTGTTGCCCTTTGGTATTCATATCCCACCCTCACCCAAACTCTTGCTAACTCTCTGATTTGTTTACTGTTGTTCTTATTTTCATATTTTTCTGCATGTTATATGAATGGTTTCAGATATTTTGAGTCTAGCTCCTTTCACTTAACATAATATGTTTGAGATTCATCTAAATTCTGCTATTATTCTGTTACCACTTTTTGCTGAGCAGTGTTCAGTCATATGGGTGTATCATAATTTGTTTATCCATTCACCAGTTAAAGGACATTCGTGTTGTTTCCAGTTTCTGTTGTTTGTGGAAAAAGTCATTCTAAATATTCACATGTAGGTTTTTGAGTAAACATAAGTTGCTATCCACTTGGGTAAGTACCTTGTAGTGAGCTTGCTCACTTATGATAAGTGCATTAAGTTGATAGGAACTGTTTTCCATTGTAACTAATCCATTTCATTCCCAATTTTATTCTCATTTTTCATTCTGTTAAGCAATAAAATATAGAGTCTTTAAATTCTGATTAAAAGTGAAGAAAAGTGCTTACTTTGGCAGCACATATACTGAAATTGGAACAATACAGAAAAGATTAGTGTGGCCCCTGTGCCAGGATGACAAAAGATTCATGAAGTGTTCAAAATTTTTGTTCATTGCAATACTATTCACAACTGCCAGGACATGGAAGCAACCTACATGTCCACTGACAGATGAATGGATAAAGAAGGTGCAGTACTTATATACTAATACAGTGAAATATTAGCCATACACAGGAATTTGAGTCAGTTCTAGTGAGATGGATGAACCTGGAGCCTGTTATACAGAGTGAAGTAAGTCAGAAAGAGAAAAACAAATGATGTATATGAACACAAATATGGTATCTAGAAAAATGGTACCAATGAACCTATTAATATTTGTAGGGCAGTAATAGAGATGCAGACATAGAGCACAGCGGGGGAAGGAGAGGGTAGGACGAGTTGAGAGAGTAGTATTGAAACACACATTTCGGAAGTCCGAAACATACATTACCACAGGTGAAATAGACAGCCAGTGGGAATTTGCTGTATGACACAGGGAGTTCAGTCCAGTGTTCTGAGACAACCTAGAGGGATGGGATGGGGTGGCAGGTGGCAAGAGGGAAGGGACGTGTGTAAATCTATGGCTGACTCATGCTGACGTATGGCAGAAATCAACACAACATTGTAAAGCAATCATCCTGGTATTAGCATTTAAAGAAAAAAGAAGAGTTTGGGGTAATGAGCAGGGTCATTTAAGCAAGTAAACAAGGATGTGCAATTCAAGACAGAAAGTCATTTGGGGACACACACACACACACACAGAGTTGGAAACTGAAAATTAATGAGTTAAATCCTGACTATTTAGCAATTCTGGAAATATTCTTAAAATTATTAAAAGTCTTTCTGAGATATGTAGATTATAAAGATTTATTGTATCTTCTATGGAAAGTAGCTGTTAATCACTATGCCCTTTTAGGCTCATTGGTAATCGTTAGTAATAGTATTAAAATTCACATTTTATAAAATACATGAACAGTCATTTCTTTGGCAGACAGATAAGTCATACACCTCTGTCACTGTTTGACAAGCTCTACTCTAGTGCTGAGGGATTGAGTGAGGGCAGCCTGATTATGGTGGCATGAATCGTGAATGGTAGAAAAGCATCAGAAGCTATAGGTACAGTTAAGTCTTTCAAGACTATTTGCTCTGAGAAATGGAAGGGGGAGCCTCTTTAAGATGGGAGATACTGGAGCATGTGTTTAACCTGTAGTAAATGTTCTTGTAAGGAGGGAGATGATACAGAGGGAAGCAAGAAATTCCAAGACCAGTATCTTTGAGAAGTGAGAGAGCCTGGCTGAAGAGTACTATTGGAGGATCTGGCCACTGATGGCCTCTTTTTTATTTGACAGTGGAATATTAGTCATAAAAAAAAGCAATTCTACCACTTGTATAGCAATGTTGATGGACCTAGAGAATGTGATGGGCTCTTCTGAAAGAAAAAACACTATGTGCAGACGGGCTAGTGAGTGTGGTATTGGAAGGTGAGGGAGTCCTATATGACGCCTTCTCTTTTCTCAGTGATGCAAAGTCATAAGCTAAGAGTCAAGGGTGTTTTTAAAAAGAATAACAGATTTATTAGGGTAGGGCAATAGGATACTATGTCCCTGGAATTTAAGACTGAGTATTGCAAAAAGACATTATTTCCAAATCAGTGTGTGAGTTACATGCAATTGCAATTAATATAGGATTTTTTAGACATTTAGCAGATGACTCAAAAGTTCATCAGGAGGAATAAACAGATGATAAAACTTTAAGAAATATGAGGAAATACGAGAAAGGATACCCCTTACAAAACACAGAAACTAGAGAACATACCCAGAAATACTCCCTACTGCTCTACTTCTAAAAAGAGAGTTTATAGTCAAGGGGTTGTAAATAATAGTGAGAAGATCCATGATAGGAGAAAGTTATTAAGGAAGCTAAAAGTAAAATCAGCTATTTAGAAACATATTAACTTAAAGTTTCACCATCCATCATGTACCAAAATAACTGCAGAGAAATTAAAGCTAATGTCACTTGTGAGATTATTAAAAAGATCTAAGAGAAATATGCAAATTTCTCTGAACAAACAATGGGAATTGTAATGGCACAATTACCTTAAAAATACAAAGGAAAATATGAATATATGAAACTACATAAATATTGTAGCACTTCTCTATCCAACAGACTCCACTACATATCTAATTTTAAACCTCAGTAATAAACTAAAAATAAATGTTGGAACATGAATAACTGTCAAATTGTTGGGGACCTTTGTCTATAAAGAGCTAAAATAAAGAGTTAAAATAAAACCAAGTAAGTCATATAAATGAAAACATCTGTTACATTTTCATTGATATGTTTAATAAATTAGCAAATAGTTCATATAATGAGATAGCCCTAGAAAGAGTACAGTGAGGCAGGCACTCCCACATAATGCTAGCCAGTATGCAAACAGTTTCCAGCTTTCTCAGAAGCAGTCAGCTCTGGCTCTTTGTAAATAATTAATTTTTTTTTTTTTTTGCCTATATCCAGTAATTTCACTTCTAAAAATTTGACCTACCATAGTAAGAAAATTTGGGGGAACAAAATTAAATGTAAGCAAATCCCTAAATACATTATATAGGATTCAAATGATGATACTACATAGTCATTTATATTGATCATTTATCAAGACTATTTACTAGTTATTCATATAACAGCTAGCACATATTAAGCACTATTTGCCAGGCTCTGGTCTAAGTGTGTAATTATCTTATTCAAGTCCCTACAAAACATCATGAGGTTATCATAAATCCTATTATTATCACCACTTTTCAGATGAGCAAACTGAGACACAAATGATTCAATTTAATGTTCACAGATGATAAAGTGATAGCAGAGATTACACTCGGCACTCTGACCCCCTCCCTCCCTCCCTCCTCCTCTTCTCTCCACCCCTACCCTGTAGTGTTCCCTCTTCACAAGAAGAAGCTTCACCAAATTTTAAATGACGATAAAGCAAGACCTTAACCAACATGTACAGAACTATTTGGTAAACTGAATGTATGAATAACCCAAAAAAGTGAATGCCAAACTTGAGAGTCCCTTGGACTGCAAGGGGATCCAACCAGTCCATCCTAAAGGAAATCAGTCCTGACTATTCATTGGAAGGACTGATGCTGAAGCTGAAGCTCCAATACCTTGGCCACCTGATGAACTGACTCATTTGAAAAGACCCATGATGCTGGGTTTTATTGGTTTCTGTCTTTTAATTTTAAATTAAGTCACTATTAAATTTTCCCATTTGGATTTTTCCATTATCTCAACAAAAACTGTCCCTTGAAACTGAAGTAGATGCATAGACACAAACTGATTCTTCTTTCCAAATAATTATTTAAACAACAGCTACATAACAGATAAGAAGTCCAGTATATCTAAGAATCTTATTCAAACAAGAGAAGTCTTCCTCTGATTTTAAGAGGCTATTGGAGTTTGCTCAGACTAAATCTACTGCTATTGATGACTGATACATGATATTGACTGAAACTTAGTCCCCTAGCATGTCTATTTTGTAACTGTGTCAGGAGTGTGTCCGCAGCATGTATTTTTGTAGGACCCTTCTCAAGGCCCCCATGACCTCTTTATTCCTCAGGCTGTAGATGAGGGGGTTCAGGGCTGGGGTGACCATCGTGTAGAAGACAGAGATGATGTTGTCTTGCTTGGGACTGTGGAGGAAACTGGGCAGAACATACATGAATGTGGCAGCTCCATAGAACATCCCGACCACTGTCAGGTGGGAAGAGCAGGTGACCAGAGCTTTCTGTCTCCCTTCATTTGAGGGCATGTGGAGCACAGTAAGTAGGATTACTGAATAGGAGACAAGTATAGCAACAAAAGAGGGAATCAGAAAGGTCACACCCATCACATACACCATGAGTTCATATCTGGAAGTATCTGCACAGGCCAACTTCAACAGAGGTGGAATCTCACAGAGCTGGTGGCTGATCTTCCGGGACATGCAGAAAGAGAAGTGCATGATATACAAAGTATGACCTAAAGCATTCAGGGATGCCAGGACCCAGGGTGTGACCACCATGAGCCAACAGACCCTTGGCCTCATGAGGACCATGTAGTTCAGAGGATGACAAATGGCCACATACCTGTCATAGGCCATGAAGGCCAGTAGGAGGTCCTCTGCACCACCGAGGGTCAGTACTAGGAACACCTGAAGGGCACAGCCCCCAAAGGAGATGGTGTTTTCACTGAGCAGAAAATCCACAATGGCCTTGGGAGTGACAACAGATGTGAAGAGGAGGTCCATGAGAGAGAGCTGCCTGAGCAGCAGGTACATGGGCACATGGAGCCGGGCATCCATTGTGATGGCCAGGAGCAGCAGACCATTGCTGGTGAGAGCCAGCGTGTACAGGACTGTGATTGTAGCGCAGAGCAGCTCAGGAGACCCACTGTCGTTCAGAATCCCCATCAATATGAAGCCACTTCCCAGGGTGGAGTTCCAAGGCTCCATTGTGTTGTTTCTTTAGTTGCCTGGAAACAAATGGATCCTTGGTGAATTTTTGTTATGATAGTCTCATAGTTTTATACCATCAGAGTTCCCATAGGATGGCCAACATGAATCCAGTGGGATGATGCCTCTCCCACTGGTAACTGATTTTTTTCTCTTAATCTCTCAGTTTCTGACTTTTTAAATTGTATCTTGATAAACAAAGAGCCCATCTAATTGGAAAATAAACATCGCTGTAAGAGCTAAACATTAAGAGATTACTACATGAGGATTATTCAGGACATCAAACCTGAACATGTATCTCCCTAGAAAGTCAAATCATCTCTTTCACAACAATAAAGAAATATTCTACTACACATGCTCCTGATTTTTTCTGGTACCTATGTTTTAAGTAGAATGTTTAATCAATAATTTATATACCCAGTCAGTGTTCTGCATAAGTCTTTTTTTTTAATTGATTTTCTGAAACAGGCAGGGAAATGTGATTTCAATAACGCACCTCAATATACTTCTCCACATAATTTGTGTTATTCATCCTACCTTCTCACTTTTGCTTAGACTCAGATCCTCATTCTCCCTTTGACAGCGCTAGGGTATCCACACTGGATTGAATGGCCACACAGAAGGAGAAGAAGAGCTCTTGATCTGGAAATGGCTCTTGGAGTGTTGCACCCAATCTCAGGGAGAAAACAGAGAGCCAGGCACCTGACAATGACAGGAATCTGTGTTGCTCAGCGTGGGAACTGGGTAGATAAGTCCACTTTTGAACACAGTGAAGCATATTTCTAAAAATCAATTTCCTCTATTGTGTCCTATATTTTGATGTTTCACTAATTGCCATCAATCTCTACAAGGTCCACAGAATTTTGATGGTAAAAGGTATTAAAGCATATCACAGACCTTTCATCTACTCTTAAATGTTCCTTTGGAGGCATTTATTGTAATGTAGGTGCCAACAGTTTTATCAAAGGTCAGCAAAGTCTATGGAGTTTAAAAACAGGTCCTGAGGCTTCCAGCAGGAAGCAGATACCCTGGTCTGGGATATAACTTAGAATCTTACAGCAGGCTGTAAGATTCACTGATTCCTCCTCATGTTTAGAAACCCAAGAATATAGGAGTTTGGGATGGGGTACAGACCAAAGCACCATAGAACTTGGAAGTCAGAGTAGCTGAAGTTCATATGTGTGCACTGGGCTCCATCTCTCAGCTCAGCATTCCTAGAAGCTGCACACTTTCCTGAAAGTGAGACAACACCCTTACTGTGGGAAGCCAGCTTCCTGACCACATGGTCTGTCCTGGAGATAGTCTGAGTGAAGGAAGTTCCAGTAGAAATGGAGAAGGAAGACAGGCACTTTCTAGCAATATTCAGTTAGTTTTTTGCTAAGTCGAGTTAGAAGTCTGAGGTATCTGACCAAAGTAGGTGTCAGGCTTATTCTGTTCCTTCAGTTCTTCTGGAGGTCTTCTCTGGAAATGCAAAAATGCAGAAAGAACATCAATACAGTCCTTGGATAGCTTCTATGAAACAAGAAGATAGCTTTCCTGTTCTCACACCTGTGGAGAATTATAAGAAGCTGCTTCTGTCACACAGTTCCCCAAGTAGGAGGCCCATCCAGCTCTGCAGCATTTGTCTGACTGGGTTGGTGGGTACCAATGCTCAGACTTTCATTTACTCTTGCTGGGGAATGGGAGAAAAATGAAAGCAGTGGGAATCTGGAGGAAGTAGATATTAATTAGAACGGCTGCTCATAGAAGACACTGCAATGACTGACCTCACTGTCTCTGGAGCCAACACTAAGCTAAGGCCTCTCTTGGGGGAGGCTGCTTGGTTTCCTCACCCATGACCCCACTTCTCTACTCTATTCTACCCCTGTGTGCAGAAGGACTTAGCCTCTCAGCTGAAATGACCTCCCCTGGAGGTTGGTCCAGGACACAGGGTGGGAATCAACCCCTTTGGACCTGTTTCCTGGCCTTGTATCCCTACACTCTTCTCTCACTAAATGAGCTTGGAGGCCCAGGGTTTCTATGTCACCTAAGGGAGGCACTGATGGTGCATTTCCAAACTACTGACTGAATTGAGCAGGAAGCAAAGGTCACTTTCATGGTCATCAGTCCTCTGCCACAAATTTAAGGTGGGTTTTGGGGCATCTATAGCATCTTGCTTCCCATCTCCACTCCTCTGGCCTCTTGACAAAAGATTAATCTCCAAAACAGACAATCAGTTCAGGCAGCTCAATATCAGAAAAACAAACAACCCACTCAAAAAGTGGGCAGATGACCTAAACAGACATTTCTCCAAAGAAGCCATTTATTATGGCTAATAAATACATGAAAAAAAAAATATTCAACATCACTTATTATTAGAGAAATGCAAACCAAAACTACAATGAGGTTATCAACTCACACCAGTCAGAATGGTAATCATCAAAAAATCTACAAAAAATAAATGCTAGAGAGGGTGTGGAGAAAAAGTAACCCTCTCGCACTGTTGGTGGGAATATAAATTGATTCAGCTGAAGGAGGAAACAGACAGAGCTGGACTCCATCTTAGGCCAGGCTGCGAACATTAGGCTACATGCATGGTCACCCTCCCAATGGACTCTGAACTTTGTGCCCGGTGTCTACAGAAATGGCATACCAATGGAAAACCAGACCCCTGGATAAAAGAGCCTCAGGACTTGTACTTGGACTCTCCATTGCCTAAAAGAATATGCTGATTATCTCTGTAACAGAACAAAGTGGTAAATTCCATTATGTTTATCGGGATATGACCACAGGCCTATTGATAAATATCCACTGTTTATCTAGTCTTGTGACACTTGAATCATGGGTTAACTTTGATCGTATCTCTCTTTTACCTTGTCCAGACTAGTTTCAAGGAATTTGAGGAGGTGGGTTTGAGCAAGTACACTTAGGGTATATAATAAGGTTTTCACAAAAACTGGTCAGGGTCCTTGGCTAACAGGAGAATCTGCCTTGGGCCCACCGGTGTAATAAACTGCAGTCCACTATCTGCATTGTCCTTCTGAGTGAGTTTGTTTCCCGGAACGCGTGGCTACAAGAGTTGTCCACCACCAACTCTCCTGGAGTTTACTCAAGTCCATCGAGTCCAAGATGCCATCCAACCATCTCATCCCACCTCTGTCGTCCCCTTCTCCTCCCACATTATATCTTTCCCAGCATCAGGGTCTTTTCAAATGAGTCAGTTCTTTGCATCAGGTGGCCAAAGGATTGGAGTTACAGCTTCAGCATCAGTCCTTCCAATGAATATTCAGGGCTGATTTCTTTTAGGATGGACTGGTTGGATCTCCTTGCAATCCAAGGGACTCTCAAGAGTCTTCTCCAACACCACAGTTGAAAAGCATCAATTCTTCGGCGCTCAGCTTTCTTTATAATTCAACTGTCACATCCATACATGACTACTGGAAAAAACCATAGATTTGACTAGACAGATCTTTCCTGGCAAAGTAATGACTCTGCATTTTAATATGCTGTCTAGGTTGGTCATAACTTTTCTTCCAAAGAGTAAGCATCTTTTAATTTTATGGCTGCAGTCACCATTTGCAGTGATTTTGGAGCTCAAAAAATAAATTCTCTCACTGTTTCCGCAGTTTCCCCATCTATTTGCCATGAAGTGATGGGACCAGATGCCACAATCTTAGTTTTCTGAATGCTGAGTTTTAAGCAAACTTTTTCACTCTCCTTTTCCACTTTCATCAAGAG
The DNA here is from genome assembly GCF_003369695.1 of Bos indicus x Bos taurus. Lineage (NCBI taxonomy): Eukaryota > Metazoa > Chordata > Mammalia > Artiodactyla > Bovidae > Bos > Bos indicus x Bos taurus. The sequence goes on from NC_040090.1 coordinate 38,039,684, forward strand.
GCTCTTTAGTTCCTCTTTGCTTTGTGCCATAAATTGGTGTCATCCACATATCTGAGGTATTGGTATTTCTCCTGGCAATCTTGGTTCCAGCTTGTGCTTCTTCCAGCCCAGCATTTCTCATGATCTGCTCTGCATAGTAGTTAAATAAGCAGGGTGACAATATACAGCCTTGACGTACTCCTTTCCTGATTTGGAACCAATCTGTTGTTCCATGTTCAGTTCTAACTATTGCTTCCTGACCTGCATACAGATTTCTCAGGGGGCAGGTCAGGTGGTCTGGTATTCCCATCTCTTTCAGAATTTTCCATAGTTGATTGTGATCCACACAGTCAAAGACTTTCGCACAGTCAATAAAGCAGAAGTAGATATTTTTCTGGAACTCTCTTGCTTTATCCATGATCCAGCAGATGTTTACACTTTGATCTCTGGTTCCTCTGCCTTTTCTAAAATCAGCTTGAACATCTGGAAGTTCAGAGTTCATGTACTGTTGAAGCCTGGCTTGGAGAATTTTGAGCATTACTTTGCTAGACTGTGTGACGAGTGCAATTGTGCTGTAGTTTGAGCATTCTTTGGCATTACCTTTCTTTGGGATTGGAATGAAAACTGACCTTTTCCAGTCCTGTGGCCACTGCTGAGTATTCCACATTTGCTGGCATATTGAATGCAGCACTTTCACAGCATCATCTTTTAGGATATGAAAGAGCTCAACTGGAATTCCATCACCTCCACTATCTTTGTTCCCAGTGATGCTTTTTAAGGCCCACTTGACTTTTCATTCCAAGATGTCTGGCTCTAGGTGAATGATCACACCATTGTGATTATCTGGGTCATGAAGAACTTTTTTATATAGTTCTTCTGTGTATTCTTGCCACCTGTTCTTAATATCTTCTGCTTCTGCTTCTGTTGCTGCTGCTGCTGCTAAGTCGCTTCAGTCCTGTCTGACCCTGTGCGACCCCATAGATGGCAGCCACCAGGTTCCCCCGTCCCTGGGATTCTCCAGGCAAGAACACTGGAGTGGGTTGCCATTTCCTTCTCCAATGCATGAAAGTGAAAAGGGAAAGTGAAGTCGCTCGGTCATGTCCGACTCTCAGCGATCCCATGGACTGCAGCCCACCAGGCTCTTCTGTCCATGGGATTTTCCAGGCAAGAGTACTGGAGTGGGGTGCCATTGCCTTCTCCATCTGCTTCTGTTAGGTCCATACCATTTCTGTCCTTTATTGTGCCCATCTTGGCATGAAATGTTCTCTTGGTATTGTTGTAGCCATGCCTTCTGGGAAACAAACTCACTTAGAAGGACAATGCAGATAGTGGAGTGCAGTTTATTATACCAGCGGGCCCAAGGCAGAGTGTCCTCTTAGCCAAGGACCCTGACCAGTTTTTGTGAAAACCTTATATACCCTAAGTGTACGTGCTCAAACCCACCTCCCCAAATTCTCTGAAACTAGTCTGAACAAAGGAAAAGAAAGGTTCAATCAAAGTTAACCTGTGATTCGTATGCCTTAAGCCAGGTAGTTAACAGTGGGCAATTATCAATAGGCCTGTGGTCATAATCTGATAAGCATAATAGAATTTATGATTCTATTCGGTTACATAGATAATTAGGGTATTATTTTAGGCGACAGAGAGTCTAGGTACCAGCCCTGGGGCTCTTCAAACTGGGGGCTCTGATTTTCCAGTTTGTATGTCGTTTCCATAGATACAGGACATATAGCTTAAATTCCATGGTCCAGCTCAAAATGGAGGCCTGCTTTCAAGATGGAACCTGTTCTGTCTGTTTCCTCCTTCAGTATCTCTGATTTGCTTGAAGAGATCTCTAGTCTTTCCCATTCTATTGTACCCTCTATTTCTTTGCATTGATCACTGAGGAAGGCTTTTGTATCCCTCCTTGCTATTCTTTGGAACTCTGCATTCAAATGGGTATATCCTTCCTTTTCTCTTTTGCCTTTCTCTTTTTTTTTCTTTTCACAGCTATTTGTAAGTCCTCCTCAGAAAACCATTTTGCCTTTTTGCACTTCTTTTTTTCGGGGGATGATCTTGATCCCTGCCTCCTGTACAATGTTACGAGCCCCCATCCATAGTTCTTCAGACACTCTGTCTATCAGATCTAATCCCTTGAATCTATTTGCCACTTCTACTATATAATCATAAGGGATTTGATTCAGGTCATACCTGAATGGTCTAGTGGTTTTCCCTACTTTCTTCAATTTCAGTCTGAATTTGGCAATAAGGAGTTCATGATCTGAGCCTCCATCAGCTCCTGGTCTTGCTTTTGCTGACTAGATAGAGCTTCTCCATCTTTGGCTGCAAAGAATATAATCAATCTGATTTCTTTGTTGACTATCTGGTGATGTCCACGCATAGAGTCTTCTCTTGTGTTGTTGGAAGACAGTGCTTGTTATGACCAGTGCGTTCTCTTGGCAAAACTCAATTAGCCTTTGCCCTGCTTCATTCTGTACTCCAAGGCCAAATTTGCCTCTTACTCCAGGTATTTCTTACCTTCCTACTTTTACATTTCAGTCCCCTATAATGAGAAGGACATCTTTGGGGGGTGTTAGTTCTAGAAGGTCTTGTAGGTCTTCATAGAATCATTCAACTTCAGCTTCTTCAGCATGACTGGTCCCGGCATAGACTTGGATTATTGTGATACTGAATGATTTGCCTTGGAAACAGAGACCATTCTGTTGTTTTTGAGATTGCATCCAAGTACTGCATTTCAGACTCTTTTGTTGACTGTGATGGCTACTCCATTTCTTCTAAGAGATTCTTGCCCACAGTAGTAGGCAAGAATCACCAGTAGGATTCATGGTCATCTTAGTTAAATTCACCCATTCCAGTCCATTTTAGCATGCTGATTCCTATGTTGATGTTCACTCTTGCCATCTCCTGTTTGACCACTTCCAATTTGCCTTGATTCATGGACCTGACATTCCAGGTTCCTATGCAATATTGCTCTTTAAAGCATCAGGCTTTACTTCTGGGTTGAGAAGATCCACTGGAGAAGGGATAGGCTACCCACTCCAATATTCTTGGGCTTCCCTTGTGGCTCAGCTGGTAAAGAATCTCCTTGAAATGCGGGACACCTGGGTTCAATCCCTGGGTTGGGAAGTTCCCCTGGAGAAGGGAAAGGCTACCCAGTCCAGTATTCTGGCCTGGAGAATTCTATTGATTGTATAGTCCATGGGGTCACAAAGAGTTGGACACAACCAGTCCCATCACTTCATGACAAATAGATGGGAAGACAATGGAAAGAGTGACAGACTTTATTTTGGGGGGCTCCAAAATCACTGCAGATGGTGACTACAGCCATGAAATTAAAAGACGCTTACTCCTTGGAAGTAAAGTTATAACCAACCTAGACAGTATATTAAAAAGCAGAGACATTACTTTACCAACAAAGGTCCATGTAGTCAAAGCTGTGGTTTTACCAGTAGTCATGTATGGATGTGAGAGTTGGATTATAAAGAAAGCTGAGCGCCGAAGAATTGATGCTTTTGAACTGTGGTGTTAGAGAAGACTCTTGAGAGTCCCTTGGAAATCCAGGAGATCCAATCAGTGCATCCTAAAGGAAATCAGCCCTGAATATTCATTGGAAGGACTGATGCTGAAACTCCAATCCTTTGGCCACCTGATGCAAAGAACTGACTCATTGGAAAAGATCCTGATTCTGGGAAAGATTTAAGGTGGGAGAAGGGGATGACAGAAGATGAGATGGTTGAATGGCATCACCAACTCAATGGACACGAGTTTGAGCAAGCTCCAGGAGTTGGTGATGGACAGGGAAGCCTGGTGTGCTGCAGTCCATGGGGTCGCAAAGAGTCAGACATGAGTGAGAGACTGAACTGAACTGACTGATCATTAAATCCCCTTTCAAAGCATATAGGATATAAATAAAAAATTTTAAATTCACAGAAAAAAATCAAGATGACAGGGGACTTTTTTATGTTGGTACTTAAAGAAGGCTGTACAAGCAGAATATTAAAATTTTTATTCAATTATTTCCTACTTTTAAAATTTTTATTAAGGCACAAATTTTCACCCACTAAAATCTGCCTCTTTTCGTATACAGTTCTGCAATTTTTGACAAATGTATATAATAGCATATGTAAAAAGGGAAAGTGAAAGTGTTAGTCTGTCAGTTTTGCCCAACTCTTTAAGACCCTTTGGACTGTACCTCACAAGGCTCTTCTGTCCATGGGATTTTCCAGCCAAGAATACTCGAGTGGGTTGGCATGTGCTCCTCTAGGGGCCGTCCTAAGACAGGAATCAATCCCACATCTCTTGAGTCTTCTGCAGTGCAGGTGGTTTCTTTACCTGCTGAGCCATCAGAGAAGCCCATAATAGAATATAACCACCACCAAAACCAAGATATAAAAGTTGCCTCAACCCCGCAAATTCTCTGGTGCCTTTTGATAATCATCCCATGCTCACACAAGCCCTTGGGAACTCTCTGATCTGTTTAGAGTCTCTCCTATTTTTTCCCTACATGTCATATGAATGGTATCAGATACTTTGAATATTGCTCCTGTCACTTAGCATGATATGTTTTAGATTCATCCAAATTCTGCCATCTATTAATAGTCTGTTCTCATTTTTGCTGAGTAACATCCAGTTGTGTGGCTGTATCATAGTTTCTTTATCCATTCACCAGTTAAAGGACATTTGTGTTGTTTCTGGTTATTGTTGTTAGGGAAAAAGCCATTATAAACATTCATGTATAGGTTTTTGAGTAACTATAAATTGTTATTCACTTGGGTAAGTCCCTTGTAGTAAACTTGCTCTGTTGTGTGGTAAGTATGTGTTTAATTTGATTAAAAACTGTCCATCTGTTTTCTGTAGTGACTGAACAATTTTATTCTCATTTTGCATTTTTAAGCTATAAAATATGGGTTTTTTAATTAAAAATGAAGTGCATGTTGCCTGAAGTTTTAAATTTCATGTCTCCCTAATTAGTATTTAAAGATAAAAAGAAGAGTTCTGGGGAATGAGCAGGATTATTCATGCAAGTAAAAAGAAGGTGCAATTCAAGAGAGAAAGTCATACAGGGACACACACATACACTTAGGCCTGGAGACGGAGAACCTTAATGATAGTTAAGTCCTATCTAGTTAGCATTCTGAAACTATTTACAATTATTTAAATTTTTTCTGAGATATGTGGACTATAAAGATCTACTGTATCTCCTATGGAATATAGGTTTTAATCTCTAAGCCCTTTGAGGCTCATTGGTAATCACAGGTAATGATTCTAAAATTCACATTTTACACTTTTGTAAAATATATACTATTATTTCTTTGTCAGAACAGATGAGACATATACCTCCGCCACTGTCGACACGCACGACTACAATGAGGTAGGGAGGGGAGGTGCTGTTGGCTGCGGAGGGAGCCTGATTACAGTGACATGAGTCGTGAATGGTAGAGGAGGACCAGAAGGTGAAGTCTTTTAAGATGATTTGCTCTGAGGAATGGGGTAGTACTAGACCAGTACTAGAGACACCCTCTACCACTATACTTACAAGAAGAAAATACATAGTCAAGCAATTGTAAATAATAGTAATAATAAATGCAAAATAGGTAAAGATTATTAGGAATGCTAACAGGAAAATCAGCTATTTAGAAAACAACTAACTTAAAGTTTCACTATCCATAATGTATTTAAATAATTTCACAGAGATTAAAGTTTATTAAGCAAATCTAAAGATTTATGGCAATATTATCTGAATTAAAAATGGAAATTGTAAGGGTACTATCACCTATAAAATACAAAAGAAAAAATGAATCCGTGACATTTTGTAAATGTTGTAACACTTCCCTATCCAACATATCCTACTACATATGTAATAAACTGAAAATAAGTGTTGCCACGTATATAACTGCCAAATTGTCTAGGACCTTCCTTGACTTCCCTGGTGGCTTAGACGGTAAAGCGTCTGCCTACAATGCAGGAGATCCGGGTTCGATCCCTGGGTCGCGAAGATCCCCTGGAGAAAGAAATGGCAATCCACTCCAGTACTATTGCCTGGAAAATCCCATGGACAGAGGAGCCTGGTAGGTTACAGTCCATGGGGTCGCAGAGTCCGACACGACTGAGTGACTTCACTTTGTCTATATAGGGCTACAGAAAAATCATTAGAATAAAACAAAATAAATACTATAAGTGAAAACACCTGTTACTTTTTATGTGCTTAATAAATTATCAAAGGGAGTTTATATAAGCACGGGAAAGAGTACAATGAGGCAGAGACTCACAAAATGCTAGCCAGCACGCAAAAGGTCTCTAACTTTCTCATAAACAGTTAGCTCTTTAAAATAAGAATTTCAAATAGTTTCTTTGCTTATATTCCATTATTTACACTTCCAGAATTTGACCTCACATAAAATATACCCTTACACAAGAAATTTGAAGGGACAAAATTCAATGTAAGGAAATCCCTAAATACATTATAGAGGATTCATATGATGCTATTATGTAGTCATTTGAAATGAAGGTTTATCAAGACTATTTATCAGATATTCATATAACAGTTAGCATGGTTTAAGAACTATTTGTGAGGCACAGGTCTAAGTGCATTATCATTTATTCAAGTCACCCTAAAACACAGGATTATCATGAGTCTTATTATTATCACTGCTTTTCAGAGGAACAAAATGAGAAATGAATGGTTTAATTTGTGTTCAAAGATACATAGATATACATGGTGAGCAGAGATTAAACTCAGCACTCTGGCCACCTACCTCCCTAAGCCCCCCAGCCCTACACTATAATGTCCTCTCTTCAAAGGAAGAAACTTCACCAAATTTCAAGCAAAAAAAAAAGCAAAACTTTAGCCAAAATGTACATAGCTATTCAGTAAACTGCATACAGATAAGCAAAAAATGAATAGAAAACCTTATAGGAGATGTTTGCCTCTTTCTCAATTTCTGAATTTTCTGTTTATATAATGAATTTGGACTAGTTCCATAGATTATTAGCTTTTATATTGTCATTGATCTTAATACACTAAGTAATTTAAGACAGCTTCTGAAAAGAAGATATTTCTGAGTTTTAAAAAAGCACTACCTCCCAAAATAATTTCAATTAGGTGAGCCAGGAAAGTTCACAGTTTTTGTTATAATATTTCCACATAGGTAAATCAAATGATACAAATAAAGCATATCTAAATTAGCATAAAGTGAATTATATATGATAGCTTTCCTTTCCTGTGGACACAGACAAAGACATATACTCACCATGCAATTGTTCTGATGTTTCAAAACAGGTCTACATGTATGTAAATCACATTTTAAAAAACTCAAGCAAAATACACAACACATGACTCTCACTGCTATTATATTTCCAATGCTCACTTGAAACCTGGGAACTTCCACATTCTGTTTTACTCATTTCTGTACTTTAATTTTCATTTCACGGTATAAAAATGACCCATTACCCTTTCCCACTCTCTCAATATAAGTATTTGTGCAAATGTAGTCACAAATCGATTATTCTTTCCAACTAATTGTTTGAACAACCATCTACCTAATAAACAAGAAGCCCAATATGTCTTATGAGGCTACTTCTCTCTACAATTGTCTAAGAATCCAGTCAAATGAGAGCAGCTCTCCTCTGATGTAAGAGGTTATTGGAGTTTGATCAGACTTCTATAAGCTACCATTATCACAGCCACATGATACTTAGTTCCTACCACCTCTACTTGGCAACTCTGTCAGGAGTGTGTCCATAGCATATATCTACTCAGGATTCTCCTTAAGGCCCCCATGACCTCTTTATTCCTCAGGCTGTAGATAAGGGGGTTCAGGGCTGGGGTGACAATTGTGTAGAAGACAGAGATGATGTTGTCTTCCTTGGGACTGTGCAGGGGACTGGGCAGAACATACATGAATGTGGCAGCTCCATAGAACATCCCGACCACAGTCAGGTGGGAAGAGCAGGTGACCAGAGCTTTCTGCCTCCCTTCATTTGAGGGCATGTGGAGCACAGTAAGTAGGATTAGTGTGTAGGAGGCAAGGATAGCAACAAGAGGAGGAATCAAGAAGGTCACACCCATCACATACACCGTGAGTTCATATCTGGAAGTATCTGCACAGGCCAATTTCAACAGAGGTGGGATCTCACAGAGCAGGTGGCTGATCTCACGGGCTTTGCAAAAGGGATAGTGCATGGTGTACACAGTATATACAATGGCACTAAGGGATGCCAAAATCCAGGATGTGGCCACCATGAGCCAGCAGACCCTCGGCCTCATGAGGACCATGTAGTTCAGAGGATGACAAATGGCCACATACCTGTCATAGGCCATGAAGGCCAGTAGGAGGTCCTCTGCACCACCCAGGGTCAGTGCCAGAAACATCTGAAGGGCACAGCCCACAAAGGAGATTGTGTTTTCACTGAGCAGAAAATCCATGAAGGCCTTGGGAGTGACAACAGACGTGAAGAGGAGGTCCATGAGAGAGAGCTGCCCAAGCAGGAGGTATATGGGCACATGGAGTTGGGCATCCATTGTGATGGCCAGGAGCAGAAGGCAATTGCTGGTGAGGGCCAGCGTGTACAGGGCTGTGATTGTAGCACAGATCAGCTCAGGAGACAAACTGTCATTCAGAATCCCCATCAATATGAAGCCGTTTCCCAGAGTGGAGTTCCAGTGCTCCATTCTGTGTTGTTTATTTAGTTGCCTAGAACCAAGTAGATTCTAGGTGAATTTTTGTTAAGATGGTTGCAACATTTTGTAACATCAGAGGCCCCATAGAATGACCAATATGAGTCCAATATGGTGATTCCTTTCCCACTGGTAGCTAATTTTATTTATTGATCTCTGTTTCTGAATCTTTTAAGTATCTTGAAAAGAACCATCTGAATGGAGAACAAGCATCACATTAACAGCTAAATATTCAAAGATCACTAGATAAGAATATTATTCAAGATATAAAACCTGAATATGTATCTCCCCAGAAATTCAAATTACCTTTCTCATTGCAATATATCATTATTCAGGTATGCATGCTCTTAATAATTCTTATACCTATGCTTTAGGTATAATGTTTGACTGATGATTTAAGTACCCAGTCACTGTTCTGTGTACCTATTTTGAATATAAAATACTAAAACAAGAGCATCAGTGTGATATCAATAATGTACCTCATTATTTTTTTCCATACACCGTATGTCCACATTGATTTGCAGCCCTCAAAGCTGTAAACAGCCTTATTAGAAGAGTTAAAGTGTGTGCCTTAGTTCACTGGACCAGCCCTACACTCTCCATGTGCCAAAGAGGGGAGATAATTTAGATTGTCTGAGACTATGGAATAGTGTGCTTGAGGTGATGTCACTTTCCAAACTTAACCTTTAAAATCAAGGCAAACATAGCTGTTTATTTTATAACATATTATAGTAAATGTGACCCTGGGATTACTCAGAAATATGAAAAACATAAGGAACTGATGAGGAAGCTCAGATTGTTTGGGGGAGAAATAGGGAAAATTGTAGGAGAAAAAAGAGCATGTGTTGTATTTGTAACAAGCCCATTAACCTTAGCTTCCCTCTCTTTCACCATCTTAAGTCCCCAAACTACAGAGCCAGGGTATCCAGACTGCACTGAGCACCCCCAGGGGGAGGAAAAAGAGCTCCTGTTCTGAAAGCTGCCATGGGAGTCTGGGACTCATTCTCAGAGAGAAGCTTTCTAGAACAGGGACACGAGATTGACAGAAATCAGTCTCACACATCATGGAAACTGGGCAGATAAATCCAGCTTTCAACATATCTTAAAAAGTCTGTAAGTGAAGCATATTTCTAAAACTCACTTTCCTCTATTATGTCATATATTTTGACATTTCACTAGTTTCCATTGACTTCTACAAGGTCCACAGAGTTTTAATAGTAAAGAGGTACTAAAGCATGTCACAAAACTATCATCTAATCTTAAATGGTCCTTCAGAGGCATATATTATAACATTTTATATTATATTTTTATAATATATAAATCTTATTATTTGTATATTTTTATATACAAATAATATACAAATATTTTTATCAGATGCCAGCAAAGCCTATGAGGTCTAAAGACAGATCTTAATGCTACCAGCAGGAAGCAGATACCCTGGTCTGGGATGTAGCATAGAATCTTCCATCAGGCCTCACTGATTCCTTCTTATATTTAGAAAACAAAGAATAGAGGAGTTTGTGATGAGGTATAGAGCCCAAGCACCAGAGAACCTGGAAGACAGAGTAGCTGAAGTTCTTGGGATCTGCACTGGGCTCCATTTCTCAAGTCAAAATTCCTCAAGACTGCCCTCTTCCCTGAAAGTGAGACAATACTCTTACCAAGGTGGTTAAATGCCAGCTGCCTGACCACATGGACAACCCTGGGGATTGTTTGAGGGTCAAGGAAGATGCAGTAGAACACGAGAAGGAAGATGGGACTTTTTCAGCCGTATCCAATAGGTTTGATTTTGCTAAGCGATGTTAACAGTCTGAGGGGTCTGACCAAGGTCGGTTAGGACTTCTTCCATTCCTTCAATTCCTCTATAGGTCTGCTCTGGAAATGCAATACTTGCTGACAGAGCAAATTGAATCCTTCTGACTTGGAGAGCTTCTACGGAACAAGAGTATAGCTGTCTTGTTTTTACACCTGTGGAAAACTAAAAGAAACTGCTTCTGTCACATAGCTCCTCAAGTAAAAGTTTCATCTATCTATTGTGCATTAGTCACATGGTGTATTAGGGTACTGATGCTCAGACTTTTATTTACTCTTGCTGGGGTCTGGGAGGAAAAATGAAAGCAGTGGGAATCGGGAGGAAGTAGATATTAGAAGGGCTGCTCAAAGGAGACCCTGCAATGACTGACCTCACTGTTCCTGGGCCAACACGGAGCCAGGGCCTGTCCTGGGGGAGGCTGCCCAGTTTCCTCATCCCACGATCCCACTCCCTCTGTTCTACCCCTGTGTTTAGAGGGACTTAGCCTAGCCTCTCAGCTGAAATGGCCTTCCCTGGAAAGGCTGGTCCAGGAAACAGGATGGTAATGAGTCCCTTTGGGCCTGTTTCCTGGCCCTGTTTCCTTGTACTCTTCTCTCACTAAATGAGCTTGGAGGCCCTGGGTTTCTACGTCACCTAAGGAAGACACTGATGGCCCATTTCCAAATTACCGACTGAAATGAACAGGAAGAAAAGACCCTTTCGTGGTCAATCAGTCCTCTGCCCCAGATTTAAGGTGGGTTTTGAGGCATCTGTGGGACGTTGCTTCCCACCTCCACCCCCCTGGCCTCACTTATCATCTTCTTAGCCTGGACAATTTAATTCAACATGACTGTGCTCTGTGGAGTCTGTAATTACCCAGTCTTCCCTCCATGACCTTTGGCAATCTGTCTTGTCCTGTACATACGTATGTGTGTTGGTGTTATATTGTGTGCCACAAGTGACATTTGAAGAGAAAGTGTGCGACTTTGTAAACATTGAGCAGCCAATAAAAAAAGTTATCCAGACAATACTGAATATGGAGAATATCAGTGTTAATGAAAATCTTTTAAATTCTCTCAAAGAAACAAGACAGATTTCCCACTGATAAAGACAGAAGATAGTGGAGTTTTCACTGGCGTTATAGGACAAGAGAGAAATACCTTCAAAAGTGCTGAGGAAACATAACTGCCCCCACCGAGAGTTTTCTGCATAGATTAAGCATCAGTAGAGAGTGACAAAAAATTACAAACAGAACTATAAGGCTTTACCACCAAAGATGCCCAAATATAATAATTTCATCAAGAAGGAAGGTGATGCCTAGGGAATGTATATATATATATTACAGGGAACAATGATGAACACAGTAATTGGCTCAACAAATGATCTGGCAAGTTTAATTGACAGAATAAATACAATTGTATTTCAAAACTATAACACTAAACACTTAACAAAAAACAATATGGCAGGGGACTTTTTCTATTGGTACTTAAAGAAGGTCGTAGAAGCAGGATATTAAAAGCTTCATATCCTTTTATTTACAATTATCTTTTCCTATATTTTTTTCAGTTTTACTAAGGTATAGTTTTCATACAGTTAAATTCACCTTTTGTAGTATATAGTGCTGCAAGTTTTCATAAATGTATATTTGTTGTTCAGTCACTAAGTTGTGTCTGACTCTTTTGCGACACCATAGACTGCAGCTTGCCAGGTTTCTCTGTCCAGGGGACTTCCCAAGCAAGAATACTGGAGTGGGTTGCCATTTCCTTCTCCAAGGGCTTTTCCTAACCCAGGGATCAACCCACATCTCCTGCACTGGCAGATTCTTTGCCACTGAGGCACCAAGGAAGCCCATATATAGTATACAGCCACCACCAAAATCAAGATATAGACGTTGTATCAACCTCCCAAATTCTCTGGTGTCCTTTGGTAATTATATCCTGCCTTCCACCAGTCCCCCGCCAACTCTCTGATCTGTTTTACTATTGCTACTATTTTTCTTTCTTGCCTTTTCAGCATGTCATATGAATGGTATCAGACATTTGAGTATAGCTCCTTTCACTTAGCATAATATATTTGAGATTCATCCAAATTCTGCTGATTATTAGAAGCCTGTTCACACTTATTGCTGAGTAGTGTCCATTTGTATGGATGTATCATAGCTTGCTTATCTATTCATCAAAGACATGTGTGTGTTCTTTCTGATTTGTGTTGTTTGTGTAAAAAGCCATTAAAAACATTCAGGTGCAGATTTTCAGGTGAACATAAACTGTTACTCATGTGGGTAAGTATCTTTCAATGAGCTTGCTCAGTTTTTGGTAAGAGTATTTTTAAGGAATTCTCTTCCATAGTTACTGAACCATTTTCATTTCCAATTTTATTTTCATTTTGCATTCTATTAAATTGCAAAATATAGGCTCTTTAAGTTGTTATTCAAAATGAGGGAATTATTGCCTCAACCCTTAAACCTCACATCTTTCCAATAAGCATTTTAGAAAGTAAAAAAGGAGTTTTGGGAAATGAGCAGAATTTCTTATGCCTGAAAGAAGGAGTGAAATTCCAGAGAGAACATCATGTAGGAACACACACACACTGAGTATAAGACTAAAAACATTAATGACAATGGAATTCTGTATAGTTAGCAGTGTTGGAAGTTCCTACAAATTGTTCAAAAATGTTCTGAGACATGTAGATTATAAATATTTGTTGTATCTTCTATGCAATTTAGTTTTTAATCTCTAAAACCTTTTTATGGTCATTGGTTATCATGGGTAATTAAAGTTCACATTTACCATTTTATAAAATATACAAACGATATTTTCTTTGTTGGATGATGAATCACAAACCCATCTTTTTTGACAAGCCCAACTGCAGTGCTCTGGGTATGGCGTGGAAGGGGACCTGATTAGAGTGGCAGGTGTCCTGAATCATAGGAAAGGGCCTGAAGCTACACGTACAGTTAGGGCCTAAAGCCATAGTTTCTGGTAAGATGATTTGCTCTGAGAAGTGGAGTAGGAACTGGAGGGGAGAGTATGACTTCAAAGAAGGGTTCTTTAAGATGGGGGTTACTGGAGCAAGGGTGTAAACTGTAGCAGATATTTCTGTAAAGAGATGTTGCCGAGCAGAAGCAGATAATTCTAATACCTATTTCTTTGAATAGTAAGAGAACTTGGTTCAAGAGAACTTAGTGTAGTGTTTGGTAAATTTTAACAATGAAAAATAACTCAGCCATTTAAAAAGAGTGAAATTCTGCCATTTGTAGAAACATGGATTGTCCTGGAGAATATGATGGGCTCTTCCAAAGATCAGTGTGCAGCTATGTGCAGCTACGCTAGTCAAGCTGGTAGTGGAAGATGACGAAGTTCTATGTAACTACTCCCCTTTTCCCTGCAATGTAGGATGCAAGTCATAAGTAGAGAGTCAAGGTGTGCAATGGTATTTTTAGGGAATAACAAACAAATTATATTGGGTGAGGCAAGGGGATACTACGTTCCTGGGAGTTAAGACTGAATACTGCAAAAAGATAGCATTTCCAAATCAATGTGTGGTTAAATACAACCTCAGCAATATACCAGTGGGGTTTTTTGGACAGTTAGCAGATGATTCAAAAATTCATCAGGAAGACTAAACCGATGATAAAACCTAAGAAAATTTTGGTGAGGAAAAATGGAAACAGAGACTCTTTATTGACCAATGTAACTAAAGAACAGGAGCATAAACATTCTCTACTGCTAGACTTACAAGACAGCATATAGTCAAGCAATTATAAATACAGTAATAGTAATAATAAACACATACTATGGAAAGGTGATTAAGAATACTAATAAGAAAATGAGCAATTTAGAAACACAATTAACTTAAAGCTCACCATTCTTCATATACCTAAATAAACTATGGATTAAAAAGTCAAATGTCACTTATGAAATTATTAAGCAAATCTAAAAGAAATTTGAAAACATTTTCTGAACAAAGAATGGGAAATGTAAGGAACTACTAACAGCTACAAAAAAAAAAAAAAAAACCCTCATTAGATGAAGCAAAATAAGTAATATAAATGAAAACACCTGTTAAATTTTCATCGATATGTTTAATAAATAAGGAAAGCAAGTTCAAATGATAAGACAGCTCCATAAAGTGTACAATAAACAGGCACTTCCAGCTCAACATTATGACAGAATGGAAAGGGTTTCTAAATTACTTGTTAGTAATCTGGTTCTTTATAACAAGAATTTAAAAGTAGTTTCTTTGCTTACACCCCACTACTTCCACTTCTACAATTTGACCTAACATAAAATATAACCTTATGTAGGAAAATTTGGAGACACAAAATTAAGTGTAAGGAAATCCCTAAATACATTATAGCAGATTCATATGATGACATTATGTAGTCATTTGAAATGAAGTTTTATTAAGAATATTTACTAGTTATTCATGTAATAGTTAGCATGGTTTATGGAGAAGGCAATGGCACCCCTCTCCAGTACTCTTGCCTGGAAAATCCCATGGACAGAGGAGCCTGGTAGGCCTCAGTCCATGGGGACATGAAGAGTCGGACACAACTGAGCGACTTCACTTTCACTTTCATGCATTGGAGAAGGATATGGCAACCCACTCCAGTATTCTTGCCTAGAGAATTCCAGGGATGGAGGAGCCTGGTGGGCTGCCATCTATGGGGTGGCACAGAGTTGGACACGACTGAAACAACTTAGCAGCAGCAGCAGCAGCAGCATGGTTTAAGGACTTTGCCAGGCTCTGGTGGAAGTGCCTTATCATCTTATTCAAGACTCCCTAAAACATCATGAAATCATCATGAGTTCTACTAATATCACTGCTTTTCAGAAGGGCAAACTGAGAAACAAACGGTTTAATTTACTGTTCAAAGATGCACAGAATATAAAAGGAATCAACACTCTCTCCCTCCCTGCTACTGTCTCTCTTTACCCCTACACTATAATGTTCATTCTTCACAGGAGGAAGTTCACCAAATTTTAAACAACAAAGAAATAACAGAACTTTAACCACAATGTACATAACTATTCTGTAAAATATATATGTGAAAAAACAAAAAACAGAAAACTTAATAAGTGATTTTGGCTTTGTTATCAAGATTCAAGTTTTCTGTTTTTATGATGAACGTGGATTAGTTCCATAGATTATTATATTTATATTGTATTTATCTTAATAGATTAAGCAATCTAAGATAGTTTTTATAAAGAAAGAAAGTTTTTCTGAGTTTTAACAAAGTTCAGTTCTGTTCAGTCACTCAGTCGTGTCTGACTCTTTGCGACCCCATGAATTGCAGCACACCAGGCCTCCCTGTCCATCACCAACTCCCGGAGTTCACCCAGACTTACGTCCATCAAGTCAGTGATGCCATCTTGCCATCTCATCCTCTGTCATCCCCTTCTCCTCCTGCCCCCAATCCCTCCCAGCATCAGAGTCTTTTCCAATGAGTCAACTCTTTGCATGAGGTGGCCAAAGTACTGGAGTTTCAGCTTTAGCATCATTCCTTCCAAAGAAATCCCAGGGCTGATCTCCTTCAGAATGGACTGGTTGGATCTCCTTGCAGTCCAAGGGACTCTCAA
This sequence comes from Bos indicus x Bos taurus, assembly GCF_003369695.1. Taxonomy (NCBI): domain Eukaryota; kingdom Metazoa; phylum Chordata; class Mammalia; order Artiodactyla; family Bovidae; genus Bos; species Bos indicus x Bos taurus. The sequence goes on from NC_040090.1 coordinate 38,055,714, forward strand.
GAGTCTTCTCCAACACCACAGTTCAAAAGCATCAATTCTTCTGCGCTCAAACTTCTTCACAGTGCACCTCTCACATCCATACATGACCACCGGAAAAACCATAGCCTTGACTAGACGAAACTTTGTTAGCAAAGTAATGTCTCTGCTTTTGAATATGCTATCTAGGTTGGTCATAACTTTCTTTCCAAGGAGTAAGCATCTTTTAATTTCATGGCTGCAGTCACCATCTGCGGTGATTTTGGAGCCCAAAAAAATAAAGTCTGACACTGTTTCCACTGTTTCCCCGTCTATTTCCCATGAAGCGATGGGACCAGATGCCATGATCTTCATTTTCTGAATGTTGAGCTTTAAGCCAATTTTTTCACTCTCCACTTTCACTTTCATCAAGAGGCTTTTGAGTTCGTCTTCACATTCTGCCATAAGAGTGGTGTCATCTGCATATCTGAGGTTATTGATATTTCTCCCAGCAATCTTGATTCCAGCTTGTGTTTCTTCCAGTCCAGCGTTTCTCATGATGTACTCTGCATAAAAGTTAAATAAGCAGGGTGACAATATACAGCCTTGACATGCTCCTTTTCCTATACAGAACCAGTCTGTTGTTCCATGTCCAGTTCTAACTGTTGCTTCCTGACCTGCATACAGATTTCTGAAGAGGCAGGTCAGGTGGTCTGGTATGCCCATCTCTTTCAGAATTTTCCACAGTTTATTGTGATCCACACAGTCAAAGGCTTTGGCATAGTCAATAAAGCAGAAATATGTGCTTTTCTGGAACTCTCTTGCTTTTTCTATGATCCAGTGGATATTGGCAATTTGATCTCTGGTTCCTCTGCCTTTTCTAAAACCACCTTGAACATCAGGAAGTTCACTGTTCATGTATTGCTGAAGCTTGGCTTGGAGAGTTTTGAGCATTACTTTACTAACGTGTGAGATGAGTGCAATTGTGCAGTAGTTTGGGCATTCTTTGGCATTGCCTTTCTTTGGGATTAGAATGAAAACTGACCTTTTCCAGTCCTGTGGCCTCTGCTGAGGTTTCCAAATTTGCTGGCATATTGCGTGCAGCACTTTCACAGCATCATCTTTCAGGATTTGAAATGGCTCAACTGGAATTCCATCACCTCCACTAGCTTTGTTTGTAGTGATGCTTTCTAAGGCCCACTTGACTTCACATTCCAGGATATCTGGCTCTAGGTCAGTGATCACACCATCATGATTATCTGGGTCGTGAAGCTCTTTTTTGTACAGTTCTTCTGTATATTCTTGCTATCTCTTCTTAATATCTTCTGCTTCTATGAGGTCCATACCATTTCTGTCCTTTACTGAGCCCATCTTTGCATGAAATGTTCCTATGGTATCTCTGATTTTCTTGAAGAGATCTCTAATCTTTCCCATTCTGTTATTTTCCTCTATTTCTTTGCATTGATCGCTAAAGAAGGCTTTCTTATCTCTTGTTGCTATTCTTAGGAACTCTGCATTCAGATGCTTATATCTTTCCTTTTCTCCTTTGCTTTTTGCTTCTCTTCTTTTCACACCTATTTGTAAGGCCCCTCCAGACAGCCATTTTGTTTTTCTTCATTTCTTTTCCATGGGGATGGTCTTGATCCCTGTCTCCTGTACAATGTCACGAACCTCAGTCCATAGTTCTTCAGGCACTCTATCTATCATATCTAGGCCCTTAAGTCTATTTCTCACTTCCACTGTTTAATCATAAGGGATTTGATTTAGGTCATACCTGAATGGTCTAGTGGTTTTCCCTACTTTCTTCAATTTCAGTCTGAATTTGGCAATAAGGAGTTCATGAACTGAGCCACAGTCAGCTCCTGGTCTTGTTTTTGCTGACTTTATAGAGCTTCTCCATCTTTGGCTGCAAAGAATGTAATCAATCTTATTTCGGTGTTGACCATCTGGTGATGTCCATGTATAGAGTCTTCTCTTGTGTTCTTGGAAGAGGGTGTTTGCTATGACCAGTGAATTTTCTTGGCAAAACTCTACTAGTCTTTGCCCTGCTTCATTCCGTATTCCAAGGCCACATTTGCCTGTTACTCCAGGTGTTTCTTGACTTCCTACTTTTGCATTCCAGTCCCCTATAATGAAAAGAACACCTTTTTTTGGTGTTAGTTCTAAAAGGTCTTGTAGGTCTTCATAGAACCATTCAACTTCAGCTTCTTCAGCGTTACTGGTTGGGGCATAGACTTGGATTACTGTGATATTGAATGGTTTGCTTTGGAAACGAACAGAGATCATTCTGTCATTTTTGAGATTGCACCCAAGTTCTGCATTTTGGACTCTTTTGTTGACTGTGATGGCTACTCCATTTCTTCTAAGGGATTCCTGCCGGCAGTAGTAGGTATAATGGTCATCTGAGTTAAATTTACCCCTTCCAGTCTATTTTAGTTAGCTGATTCCTAGAATGTCGACATTCACTCTTGCCATCTCTTGTTTGACCACTTCCAATTTGCCTTGATTCATGGACCTGACATTCCAGGTTCCTATGCAATATTGCTCTTTACAGCATCGGACTTTGCTTCTATCACCAGTCACATCCACAGCTGGGTATTCTTTTTGCTTTGACTCCATCCCTTCATTCTTTCTGGAGTTATTTCTCCACTGATCTCCAGTAGCATATTGGGCCCCTACTGACCTGGGGAGTTCCTGTTTCAGTATCCTATCATTTTGCCTTTTCATACTGTTCATGGGGTTCTGAAGGCAAGAATACTGAAGTGGTTTGCCATTCCCTTCTCCAGTGGACCACATTCTGTCAGACCTCTCCACCATGACCCGCCTGTCTTGGGTTGCCCCATAGGCATGGCTTAGTTTCATTGAGTTAGACAAGGCTGTGGTCCTAGTGTGATTAGATTGACTAGTTTTCTGTGAGTATGGTTTCAGTGTGTCTGCCCTCTGATGCCCCCTTGCAACACCTATCGTCTTACTTGGGTTTCTCTTACCTTGGGCGTGGGGTATCTCTTCACGGCTGCTCCAGCAAAGCACAGCTGCTGCTCCTTACCTTGGACGAGGGGTATCTCCTCACTGCCACCCTTCCTGACCTTCAAAGTGGGATAGCTCCTCTAGGCCCTCTTGCGCCCGCACAGCCACCGCTCCTTGGATGTGAGGTTGCTCCTCTCAGCCGCTGCCCCTGGCCTTGGGTGTTAATCTCAACTATATGAGCCAAGGTGCTTTTGGAGCTTCTCAACTGAACAGATTTTAGTTTCCAGTTTTTGTTATAAATCTTCCCAAACTGATACATTGAATGATAAAAATAAAGCATATCTAAACTAATAGATATGCTTCCCTGGTGGCTGAGATGGTAAAGAATTTGCCTGCCAACGTGGGAGACCTGGGTTCAATCCCTGGGTTGGGAAGATCTGCTGAAGAAGGGAATGGCAACCCACTCCAGTATTCTTGCTTGGAGAATTCCATGGACAGAGAAACCTGGAGGGCTACAGTCCATGGGATTGCAAAGAGTCAGACATGACTGAGCGACTTAATTTTGTTCTAAGCTAATAGAAAGTGAATTATATTTGGTAGTCTTCCTTTCCTGTGGACATAGACATATACATATACTTACCATGCCATTATTTTGATGTTTCAAAACAGGTCTTTCTGTATGTAAATTATATTAAAAAGAAATCAAGCAAATACACATCACATGACTCTCAGTGCTATTGTATCTCCAGTCCTCACTTGAAATCTGAGAATTTCCACATTCTATTTTATTCATTTCTATAATTTTAATTTCAGGCAGTATAAAAATGTCCCATTTAGCTTTTTTTTTTTTTAATCTCAACATAAGGGCTTCCCTGGTGGCTCTGATGGTATAGAATCCACCTGCAATGTGGGAGACTCAGGTTCGATCCCTGGGTCAGGAAGATCCCCAGGAGAAGGGAATGGCAACCCACTCCAGTATTCTTGCTTGGTGAACCCCATTGATACAGGAGCCTGGTGGGCTAGAGTCCATGCGATTGCAGAGTCAGGCATGACAGAGTGACTAACAATTTCGCTTTAACACTTTCAACATAAGTATTTGTACAAATACAATCACAAATCGATTATTCATTCCAACTAAATGCTTGAACAACCATCTACCTAACAAGACAAGAAGCCCAAGATATCTTCTGAAGATATTTCTCTCTACAATCAAGAATCCAGTTCAAATGAAAGCAGTCCTCCTCTGATTTTAAGAAGCTGTTGGAGTTTGCTCAGCCTGTTATTAGCTATATCATTATCACTGCTATATGATACTGAAACTGAAACTTAATCTATCACATCTGCAGCCATGAAATTAAAAGATGCTTGCTCTTTGGAAGAAAAGCTAAGACAAATCTAGACAACATTTAAACAGGAGAGACATCCACAAATGTCTGTCTAGTCAATCTATGGCTTTTCCAGTAGTCAAATATGGATGTGAGAGTTGAACCATTAAGAAGGCTGAGCACTGAAGAATTGATGCTTTTGAACTGTGGTGTTGGAGAAGACTCCTGAGAGTCCCTTGGACTGCAAGGAGATCCAACCAGTCCATCCTAAAGGAAATCAGTCCTGAATATTCATTGGAAGGACTTATCCTGAAGTTGAACCTCCAGTTCTTTGGCCACCTGATGTGAAGAGCTGACTCATTAGAAAAGACCCTGATGCTGGGAAAGATTGAAGGCAGGAGGAGAAGGGGATGACAGAGGACAAGATGGTTGGATGGCATCACCTATTCAAATGACATGAGGTTGAGCAAGCTCCAGGAGAAATGGTGAAGGACAGGGAAGCCTGGAGTGCTGCAGTCCATGGGGTCACAAAAAGTCAGACATCAGTGAGTGACTGAAAAACAACTACATCTACTTAGTAGTTAATAACTGTATCAGGAGGTGTGTCTATAGTATGTATTTTCCCAGGACCCTCCTCAAAGCCCCCATAACCTCTTTATTCCTCAGGCTGTATATCAGGGGGTTCAGGGCTGGGGTGACCATCGTGTAGAAGACAGAGATGATGTTGTCTTGCTTGGGACTGTGGAGGGAACTGGGCAGAACATACATGAATGTGGCAGGTCCATAGAACATCCCGACCACAGTCAGGTGGGAAGAGCAGGTGACCAGGGCTTTCTGCCTCCCTTCATTTGAGGGCATGTGGAGCACAGTAAGTAGGATTAGTGTATAGGAGGAAACAATAGCAGAAATGGGGAGCAAGAGGAAAGTCACACCTGTCACATATACCATGAATTCATATCTGGAAGTATCTGCACAGGCCAACTTCAATAGAGGTGGGATCTCACAGAGCAGGTGGCTGATCTCCTGGGACATGCAGAAAGGGAAGTGCATGGTGTACAAGGTATGTCCTAGAGCACTCAGGGAAGCCAGGACCCACGATGTGGCCACCATGAGCCAGCAGACCCTCGGCCTCATGAGGACCATGTAGTTCAGAGGATGACAAATGGCCCCATACCTGTCATAGGCCATGAAGGCCAGTAGGAGGTCCTCTGCACCACCCAGGGTCAGTGCCAGAAACATCTGAAGGGCACAGCCCACAAAGGAGATGGTGTTTTCACTGAGCAGAAAATCCATGAAGGCCTTGGGAGTGACAACAGATGTGAAGAGGAGGTCCATGAAAGAGAGCTGCCTGAGCAGGAGGTACATGGGCACATGGAGCCGGGCATCCATTGTGATGGCCAGGAGCAGAAGGCAATTGCTGGCAAGGGCCAGCATGTACAGCACTGTGATTGTAGCACAGAGCAGCTCAGGAGACAAACTGTCATTCAGAATCCCCATCAATATGAAGCCACTTCCCAGGGTGAAGTTCCATTGCTCCATTCTGTGTTGTTTCTTTAGTTATGTAGAACCAGTTATGGTGTTGACAAAAGTCTTTCTAAGGGAGATTACCCTAGTTTTGTATTGTCTCACCTCACTATGGAATTACCAATAAGAATTCCATGAGATGATATCTTTTCCTCTTGGTAGCTAGGTTTGCCTTCTGTCTTCTGAATTTATGAATATTTTCATTAAATTATTATAAAGTATCATATAAATTAGAAACAAGCATGTTGGTTATAGCCTGTCGTCTTTAAATAAGATAACCAAGAGAATGAACCCAAGCAAATATCTTTGTAAATAGATAAAATCATAGCTATCTTCCCAACAAAAAAATGCTCTGCACATTGGCTTTTAATTCAGTTGCTTTTCTGCTTTAAATTTCCTTGGGATTCCAATTCTGTTTTTTCTGCTCCCCTAGACATGACATCTGGCTTCATTTTCCAGTCTCATTGTTCCGAACAGTTTTCTCAACAGGGAACCTCTTGGCTCTTGGACCACTTAGTCTCTTGTGTTCTTGAACTGTCCTCACATCCTTGATGAGCATACTGCTACTTTACAGAAGGGAAGAGGAATTCTGTGCATGACTGAATCACTGGGATAGTATAGATTTTGGAGGTACATATTAAGGAACAGTACAAAAAATGTTTGCCTATTTTCAGGTAATGATAAGATGTTTGCTCAGGAGGAATGAGGATAGAAACGAAGGTGATGCATGAGACTTGAAAAGATATGGCAAGGTATTTGTGTTTAGGATACATGATAGAAGGGGTGAGTTATAAAAGAGGGGGATTTATAGAAAAGGTCCAAAGCCATCCCATCACTTGAAAGTCAAATTAAGATCTTGAATAAAAAAAAAAAAGAGATCCTCTATCTCATAGTATTAGCTGTATGAGTAAAGATGCTGGTTCTGCTGAGCCCTGAATCTATGTGGAAGTTTGAGCAGAAGACCAAGTGGTGTGTGAAACCGTGCTACTTCGTTTCCTCTACATGGTTTCAGACCTTTCATAGTTGGATGGAGGACTCAGGAGGCACTCTGGAAAAGAAGAGAATAATCCACCAAATATTTCATCTTTCCTTTGCATCATCTGCTCTTACCCATCTGTCTTCAGTTTATGTCACCAACGTTGTCAACTTAGGGTTGGGACCTTTCAGTAGTTGGATGATAAAATCCTAAACTCGGAAGGCTTTTCCACCTGATCTAGTTCCTTTCATTCACTCCATAAATATTTACTAAGCACTTACAATATACCAGGCACTATATTTGATGCTAGGGAAATTGCACGGATGTGAAATGCCCATTACATAAACACCTACACACATCTACTGGCAGTGAAATACGAAGGAAAGTATAACATACTACGAGTCTATCTAAGTGAAGTATCAGGGAAGGAAACTTTATATAATCACTTATATGTCACTTATACAAGCTACAGGCTGCAGATGAATCTAAGGGGGCTAAGGAAAAAGAGGTCAGAGTGCAATAACAGAGAGAGGAGACAGCACTATAAAGGTCAGAACATTGAAGCAGTACAAGTCCAAGTATCCTCCTTGCACTTACGCCACAGTGACGTCTAGGCAAGAAGTCAACCAGAAAATCATCTTCTTGTAAAACTGTTTCATCATTCTTTAGGGGTTGAGATCTTTCTCTGGTCTCACAAAACCAAGTATATACATTGAAACTGAGAAATAGTAACTGGAAGAACTTCTTTGCCCATTGGCAGCAACAAAAACACAAATTCAAAGACAATTTTAGTACTGTTCCTAGTATATATATGACTTGAAATACTTTCCTTGAATTAAAAAGATGAATGGATATATTAATAAAGGGAAGAAAATAATTAACTGGTTATATTTATCCAGATTTATGCTCCAGGAATTTGGACAGGACTTAAAAGAAAAAGCAGGACTTGTAGAGTGGTGATACTTAGGACTCAAGATCTTTTCTATCTGCCTTCCTCCCCTTGATTCAGAGCCCTGCCCTCCCTCCTTCCATCCTCTAGTTTGTCTCCACTACGGTCATCTGAAGATAAATGCCAGAAAACATATAGTGTGCCTACACAGGATAAGCCCCCTTTCTGGAAAACTGCTGATGATACCTCAGACCAAGGGAAGATAATAGAAACCGAGATTAACAGAGGGGCATTGTTGTACATTACAGGAAATGGTCAGACAAAGCCAATGAAGAAGATGAAGTCAAAAATTTGGAATCACATCTTTATGTTATTACTCTGTATCACTGTTAGCATACTTTAAAATATTCATTGACTTCAATTAGCTTTTTCTGTAGCATTTGGACTTTAATATCAAGCAGGCATATATGGAACAGGCACTTCAACTGATTTTAGATTATCCTCTTTTGAGATCCCAGTCTTTTATGGGTACACATCAGACCATCTGAGGCCAGGATAATCTAGGTCTAGAGATAATACTGAGACTTTTTCCAGGATGCCAGCATCAGGAAGTATAGGAACCCAGGTCTTACCAGTGGAACAGATCAATTGTGGGTATATGTAAGGGTACCTAAAGTATAGAATGGAATGGACGAGTTATAATGGCTGAGGGACTGAGAATCTAAGAGGCAGAGCAGTGAGGTCTTGACCATATATCTCAAGACTTCCAGATTCCACTTAATTTTCTTGAAACAAAGAAAGAGCCCTTACCTCAGATGGGGAGGGGTTCAGCTGCCTAAGTACACCTACTGCCCTGTAATTCATTTGAGGGATGAAGGTGTTCAAGGAGATGAAGAAAGAGGTGATGGTTCTTCTGGCAGGGGAGGATGTAGGCATATGTACAGCTGTGACTGAAATCAGAGGTTAAAGACACCTCCAGTCACATTGCCAGTCCTCTCTGGAGGTGGAAATTGATGCCAATGAGCAGATGAGAACCTAAGCAGGATCCTGGGGAAGCAAGGAGCTAAATCTCTATGCACAAGTGAAATTCTCCTTGTGAGAAAGCCTTCAGAGCCTTGGCATCATTCTAACTGAATTCTTGAGTCCAGGTACTCAGATTTTCAGGTATTCCTATCTTACTGGGAGCCACAAAAAAAGATGAGAAGGAATTTGACTAAAAAGGTATAAAAGGAGCTGCCCAATGGAGATTCTACACCAGCCTCACTGTCCCTGGGGTGACAGTGAGCTGGGGCCCTGTCCTGGGGGAGGCATCCTGGTCTCATCCCTTCAGCTAACATGACCTCCCCTGAAAATGCTGCTCCAGGAAACAAAATTTTAATGAATCTCTCAGGCATGTCTCCTGGCCTCCAACTCCAGCAAAGTTTACCCACTAAATGAGCTCTGAGGCCTGAGGGCTATGCTGCCCTCACATGGATTTACCAAGGCCATTTCCAAAATCCTACTAAATAGACAGTATCAGTGAATGACCTAAGAAGCAAGGGCCCCTGGTTAGCTTTCTTTCCAAATTACAAAGTGTATCTTGTGGGTTCTGTAAATGCTGCCACTCCCCGTCTCCCAATTTGTGCCTCTAGCCTGGGCCATTATCAGCCAGAGAGAAATGAATTTTGCAGTGCTTCTGTTCATATCAGGCCTTCCTTCCTTGAGCTTTAATTAGCATTAAAGCACTGATTCATTGGACCTTTCTATACTTTTATGTTTTTTGTTTCTCCCTTTTTTTTTCATTAATTCATGAGCACACATGTGTGCATGTTTCTGAGCTCAGTTCAAGTGGACTCAGCTGCTTCTAAGATAATGAATGATACAGCACCTGCCTCTATCCATCACTGCTTCAGTTCAGGCCATTCCCTCACCCAGTCTTTTGCCAGGTCCTCCTCATTCTTTAGCCTCTCTTTAATCACTTATTTTTCCCGAAAATTCAGAAACTGCTGCTTAAGTTTTAACTTTTTTCTTTCAATTTTAAGCAGATGAAAAAAATATTTTTAATGTTCTGATTATAAAAAGAATATGCTCAATAAAAATTATTGCAGAAGTAAAACAAAAGAAATAAAATACAAGATTTTTCATATTTCTCATAAAAAGAACGTACCCAAAAGAAAGTTTTACACATATGAAATGTAAGAGCACATTATTCACAATTAAAAAAAACAAACTGGAAACAATCTTTATGTCCATCAACAGTGGAATAAATAAATATTCACACAAAAGAATATCATGCAGCAATCAAAGGAACCAGAAGAACATACAACAAAACAAATAATTCAGCAACTTAATATTAAGTGAAAAAAAGAACCCTAAAGATTATGTATCATGGTACTTCATTTATAAGGTTAAAAACTCAGATAAATTTTTTTTAATTGGCGGATAATTGTTTTATAATTTTGTGTTGGTTTCTGCTGTACAACAATGGGAATTAGACATAATTATACATATATGACCCTCCCTCCCTGCTCTCATTCCACCCCTCTAGGTCATCACTGAGCACCAGGCTGGGCTTCCTATGTTATGCAGTGGCTTCCCACTAGTTGTCTATTTCCCACATGATAGTATATATATGTCAATACTACTTTCTTAATTAGTCCCATCCTTTCCTCCCCTCATTGTGTCCACAAGTCTGTTTTGTATGTCTGTCCCTGTTTTGGGGATGCAAATAGGGATTTTTTAAAAATAAAAAGTACGGAACACTTTTATAAGAAATAGGAATAACTTTTATAAGGTTAAAAATTCAGATAAAATCTTTTTAGAGGAATACTTGTGGATTCAGTAAAACTTTATAAAATAGAGCAAAAGAAATGATGGACATAGGATCTGGAATAACCAGTTACTACACTGAAGGGAATTAGAGAGAAGGATAATGTATTGAATGATTATTCAATATTAATACTTATTTAATTTTCTGAATTATATTATTATTAATTATTTGGGTCTTAGTCATATTATTTATTAGAACTGGAAAGGAATGGAAATATCATATAATTTAATCCCATATTGATTTTATAAGTGAGGATTCTTATTGCCAACAACAAATGATGGCAAAACTAACACAATTTGTAAAGTTTAAAAATAAAATAAAATTTAAAATTAAAAAAAAAAAGAATAACAAAACCACTGCCTGCAGGCACCTATCCAATATCTTTTCTGCTTTGACGAGCAGTCTTTCAGTTCTAATTCTTTTTGACTATCCTTTTGCATTTGTCACTATTGAGTACCTCTCTTTTCTTAAATCTTTTCCTTCTTATATTTATGACACATCACTCTGGCCAGATTCCCTTTACAGATCTTGGATTTTTATTAATTTTGTCATTCCATCTTTCAAGTTGGTTTTAATCAGGATGTTTCCAAATGAATAAATATAATTTCATAGCTAGAAGTCCCATAAACGCAATATCAAGCAATAATGGAGATAGAGAGTAACGAAAGTGTGTTGTCTTAGACTGTGTGTTTCGTGAAGGCCCCTAGAGAGCTGACGGTTCTGTTGGGAATGAACTGTCAATGTTGGGTACAAGTTAAGTGCACCAAGGCTGATTAGCAAAACATTTCAGATGCAAGGAATATCCAGTGCTAATGATTAGAGGTTGAACGCACTTTTCATTTTTGAGGAAGAAAAGGAAAGTCGTTGTGGCTAGAATATAATGAATGTAGACCTCCCAGACATTTTAATAAAAAAGCTCAGTGTGAGTTAATTAAGAAAATTACAGAGATTAAAACATTAGTTAGATAATATAATCAATAAGATTTCTTTAGACCTTGAAATTAATTTTTTTTAAATTGTGATTTTGTGTTCATGCAGCTTTTCTTGTGGCTCAGCTGATAAAGAATCCGCCTGCAATGCAGGAGACCCAGGTTTGATCCCTGGGTTGGGAAGATCCCCTGGAGAAGGCAATGGCTTCCCACCCCAGTATTCTGGCCTGGAGAATTCCTTGGACTGTATAGTCCATGGGGTTGCAAAGAATTGGACATGATTGAGCGATTTTCACCTACTTAAAGCTCATGCAAATTTCCAAGTTTAATTTTCCATTTAATCATTGTCTTTCTCCTAAAAGGAAGGCATGACCACGCAGTTTTCCACAGTGGCTGCACCAATTTACATTCCCATCAACAGTGTAGGAGGATTCCTTTTTCTCCACACCACCTCCAGGATTTGTTATTTGTAGACTTTTTAATAATGGCCATCTTGACCAGTGTGAGGAGACGTCTCATAGTTTTGATTTGCATTTTCCAAATAACTAGCAATGTTGGGTATCTTTTCAGGTGCCAATTGGCCAACTGACTGGTAGCACTAGTGGTAAAGAATCCACCTGCCAATGCAGGAGATGCAAGAGACACAGGTTCAATCCCCGGATCAAGAAGATCCCCTGGAGTAGGAAATGGCAACCTGCTCCAGTATTCTCGCTTGGAAAATTCCATGAACAGAGGAGCCTGGTGGGCTACAGTCCGTAGCCCTGTGCTCAGTTGGACACGACTGAACACACACACACAGTGAGAGTGACAGTCTTCTTTGGAGGAATGTCTGTTTAGGTCTTCTGCTCATTTTTTGATTTTTTGTTGTTGTTGTTGTTGTTGTTGTTATTGAGTTGGTTGAGCTGTTTGTGTGTTTTGGAAATTAAGCTCTTGCTTTCATCATTTGCAAGTATTTTTCCCAGTCCATAGGTTTTCATTTTGTTCATGGTTTCCTCTGCTGTGCAAAAGTTTGTAAAATATTCCTTCTTTATTTAGCTTTTGAAAGAGTTACCTCTTAAAAGAGTTATATTTGTGTTATCTTGTGAATTTCAAGTTTTTTAAGAAAGGCATTAAGTTACTCATATTTTGAGGTTCTGGGCACAGTGTTTTCATAGGGTAGGCATTCAGTGAATATTTGTAGAGAAGAAAATCATCTGAGGTAAACAAGGCAAGGAAAGAAAAGAGTAAAGCTAGTAGAGCTATTGTTGTCTATCACAGTGTTCAAAGTACCTTTTAAAAATGTCAAAAATCATTGCCTCTGAATGTTGACTATCTTCCAGCCAGTTTGCTCAGAGCTCCCTTCACATTCTTGTTCCTCAGGCTGTAAATTATGGGGTTCAACATTGAAATCATAACTGAATAGAACAAGAAATAACCTTATCTCTTTCATTCATTGTCTTGGAATTGGGTCTCATGTAGGCAAATATTTCAGAGCCATAGTAGAGAACCACAACAGTGAGATGGGAGCTACAGGTAGAGAACACCTTGAGCCTCCCCTCTCCTGACTGCATCCGAATCACAGTGGAGATAATATGCTAATAAGAGACCAGGATGAGAGAGACAGGAGCTAGGAGAACAATCACACCCATTGAAAAGAGGGCCATTTCAGCATTGTAGGTGTCTGCAGAAGCCAGCTTCAGGAGTGCAGGAGGTTCACAAAAATAGTGATTAATTATGTCCTGTCCCTGGTAGGGGAGACAGAGTGTAAATGCACTGTCCACGGAACACACAAATGCCCCACTGATCCAGGACACCATGGCCAACTGACACAAACCCTCTGGGTCATGAGAGTAGAATAGTGTAGGGGCCTGCAGACTGCCACATAACGGTCATAGGACATCATCGCCAGAAGAGCACACTCTGTACACCCTGCTAGGAGGAAGACAACTATCTGTAGTGAGCACCCAGCAAAGGAAATGGTTTTCTTTTTTACAAGGAAGTGGGCCAACATCTGGGGAACGATGCTTGTAGAGAAACAAAGATCAACAAAGGACAAGTTTTTGAGGAAAAAGTACATGGGAGTGTGAAGTCAAGGGTCAGTTTGGATAAGGATTATTATGAGCAGGTTTCCAAAAACAGAGAGAAGGTAAATGATCAGGAAAACACAGAACAGCAAGATTTGGATCTTTGGATCCTGTGAAAGTCCCAGCAAGGTAAATTCAAGCACAAAAGTTTGGTTTCCTTCTCCCATTGATGTTTGTCCCTGTTTACCTGTCATCAGAAGGAGAGTAGATGCATTCTGAATGTTTGATTTCACAAGCTTTATAAACAAGTGCAATGTTAACAAGTGTACCTTGGGGACTATTTGCTTCCAGCTGCTTCCTACAGTGTGCCAGTTAGCATTAGAATGCATATTGTCATTTCCACCAATTTATATAGCTTTTTAAGCCCAGTTTTCCTTGCTTGATCCACTTGGTAGTCTGAGTATCACAGTCTATACATTTTCCTGACAACTCCCGACAAGGTAATTTACATATTGCTAAATTACTGTGAAATATGTTACAGATATTGTCTTTGCTTTGATTTCATTTTTTCACCTCAAGAAATATTTTGTACTTGCAAGACTCAGCAGTCTAAGAATGAGATGAATTTGTTTAGTCAATAACAACTACTTGCTTTTTATATTTCAAAATTTAAAAATAGGGGTCAATGTCAAATTTGTCCATAATACTCCCAAAACATGACTTGGGAGTTCAAGCAGATAAATCATTGTTATTAGTTCTTGCTTTTTTCCACTGTATTTTTATAAAGAAGCTTAAGCAGCAATCCAAACAGGACAAGGAAGAAAAGAGGAAGTTATAACCATGGACTATAACCCTGACCTTTGTACAAATATTTCATATGATAAGGAGGAAAAGTAGTATGAAAAATTGTAAAATTCAGAAATGTTCTATAAAGAGATTTTAGCACCGAGAGCCTTGTTCCAGTAAATGAAGCCAGGACCAAGCAACAACTTGAACTTCTGAACTGAATATTGCACAGCCTTGTCACACAATTTCAGCTCATCTTGGACCTCAGGTTTAGCCATGGTGGACAGTTCTGACTCCCCTGGCACTACAGACAATTTACCTCAGGAATCCCCTGCCTATCTTTCAGCATTCTGCCCACAGTGTTGGAAGCATGGGCAAGTTAATGTCCCAGAGGCAACCTTTAACCAATGGGCAATGGGGATTGATGAATAAATGCACCAGACATTTCTGGGAGGCAGCCTGTATGCTTCTTAGAAGTTGAGCTCTGTATAGTTAAGCCCCCATTGTTTATTACTCCTACTTTTACTATTATTTCCCCTAAAGAGCTTTTTTTAGAGTTTTTTTTTTCCTAATCACCATCCCTCATGAAATCATCCCTGAGATCAGTTTTCAAATAAACTGTCTGTACCCAAGCTCTTTTCTCAGGCTCTGCTTTCAAGGACCTAAATTAAGAGAGAAAGTACAGAATCTGATATGGAATCCTAATGGAGGCAACATGCATAGGCTGCCTTCTGCAGCCAGGGAGTCCCAGCTGTGCCTGCCGATAATAAATAACACTTCTTGGGTGCTAGCAGGGCCAACACGCATTAAGGTCAGTTTGAGTCTGGTGCCACTGGTGACCATACAATTACCATAAATTTACCTTTAACACTCAGATTACTGGATTAGACTTGCAATTTAGAAGATTTTGTGAGAGATATAGGAGCTTAACTATTGTGTCAAGGATCTTGTATGCCGGGTACTAGAACATGCTTTTGAGTTGTGGTGCTAGAGAAGATTCTTGAGAGTCCCTTGGACTGCAAGATCAAACCAGTCAATCCTGAAGGAAATTAACCCTGAATATTCATTGAAAGGACTGATACTGAAGCTGAAGTTCCAATAGTTTGGCCACCAGGTGCAAAGAGCTGATTCACTGGAAAAGACCCTGGTGCTGGGAAAGATTGAAGGCAGGAAGAGAAGGTGGTGATAGAGGATGAGATGGTTGGATGGCATCACTGACTCAATGGATATGAGTTTGAGCAAACTCCAGGAGACAGTGAAGGACAAGGAAGCCTGGTGTGCTGAGTCCATGGGGTCACAAAAAGTAGGCCATGACTTGGTGACTGAACAACAGCAGAGCCTGCTACTACTAACACTACTAATAATAATGAAAGAAACCCAATGTTAACTTATAGATTTAAATTACTGAAAATCCACTTTAGGGCTGGCTTCAGGTGAGGTTCTAGCCAAACCCTCAACATGTTTCCTTATAGTCTTCCACATAGTCCTCATCCTAGCAACTATGAGGAATGCATGATTTCTTGCTCTCATCTAATCATAAAAGTAAAGTTTCTTTGCAACAGCTTTCTCATCAAAGGTACTGAGATAAAGTCTGATGTGGAATAGAGTCAGATTCCCTGCAAAAATATGTATCCACAAAAGAAATCAGGAAATTTTGAGCAAAGAAAACAGGATATGAAACAAGATAACCAACAAATAACCAATTCACTTGTATATTTTCCATTTTATTTTATAATACATGCCAGACTCTAATGCAAAAAATGTGATAAATAGAACACAAACAGTGACAAAAAATAATGGAAAAGAAAGTACAAAGAATTTCTTTTTGGTCTTGGAACGAGGAAAAAAAATAATTATGATACCAAATCCATTAGCCATGAAGAAATAGGCATCTGATCATGTTTGTTACCTTATTTATTCAACAGGTAATTATCAAGTGTCACTTTCTAAAATCAAATTCCTCAAGAAATCAACATTACTTTTAAAGAATCATCAACAAAGGCAAGAAGCTTCTTTTCTGTCTTTTGGAAGTGTCAAAACAATTTGAATTTCTTTTCCTATATTTGATTTTGGTTTTGCCTTCATTTATCATAGCCAAATTCATTGAAACATCCTTTATATTAAAATGCACACACACACACACACACAGCCTTTCTTTGGTTCTACTGTCCTTTCTATCCATTGCCTAATTTTTCTCTTCATTTTGCTTTGAAACTTTCTAATCATTCTTTCAGCCAAATATATTCATGACTGAAAGTTCCCATTCATTTACCCTTTTAAATTATTTTCATATAATTCCTACTCCTGTGATTCTACTGAAAAACTACTATTCCAAACTCTCCCATAATTTGATGCACATCTAACATGACCCTTTTGGGTGCATTCTTCACTTCTCTGTTTTGGGCACTGTTTGGCACTCTTCCTCCTTGAAACTCTTGCCCATTGGGTTCTGTTAAATCTAAATATAATTTCCTGAATCTGAAGTCTGTATTAATTTGATGTTGTCTCATATATATTTCAGCTGTTAGGTTAAGTTGGAGAAAAAGCAGAACAAATGCCAAAGTTTTTTATTACAGCCAGAGCCTCCACAAATCTTGGTCTCTTTTCTTTACTTTTTCCTTGTGTCTTTCCAATACTCCCATCATAGCTAGGGAAATATTATTCCCCCTGCCCTCACCCAACTAAGGTCAACTTCACCACTCAGGATTTTCTCTCTGACTGTATCACAGAGCAATTAAAATGTCAACATAAATAGGTTCAGCTGCTCACCTCTTCACATCCCTATATCCATGTACTAATCCACCCTTTCCTCTCAGCAGAAGAGGTGTCTTAGCTATAATAAGGGGATTCCCTTGTGCTTGTAACATCAAATATTTCTTCTCTGGCTATTTTTCCAACTTAACCTCTTCTTTTTTCCTTTTACCTTCCCCATCTTTTGTGCTACTGATTTCTCCTTCTAACAAAGGAATTTTATCTCCTTACTCTCCTCTCTAAGCTTCTCGAGATAATATTTTTAATCTCTCCAATATATCTATTTTGCACAATTCAGAGAGACCCTTCAATGCTCAAGTATATTAATTGTGCTTTTGATTATCTTATGTGATCCCTCAGTCATGTGTACAACTATGGATACTCTTAAAGCCATACTCTCCCTTGCCTTCTCTTAGACCTTTTTTCTCCCAATGACATCTCCTTTTCTTTTCCTTATCATACTTTTCTTTTGCCCATAATTTAGTATTGGCATTTTCCTCTTTTTTTCACTTTCTGAGCCTATACACTCTATGCAATATCTCACCTATTCTTCTGACTTCAGCTATCATTTAACTGTTGATGGCTTCTAAATCTCTATAAGCAACTGAGTCATTTTCTTTCAAAGTTCTGATTTACATATGAAACTTCCTACTGAACCTCACTGACAATTTCCTTTTATATATAATAGAAATAATAATAACAATAGTAATTACTATAATTATGATGTTACAGTGATGGAATAAATCTTGTGGACAGACAACTTGATTTGGATCTGAGCTCTATAGATCATATTGAGCAAGTTATTTATGCCACATAAGCTTTAGTTTCTGTATCTGTAAGATAAGGATATTAGTATCTATTACAAAAATTAAATTATTTATAAAAACACAGTTATTGTTTGGCGTACATTATGGTTTAATTATCTAGAATAATAGTAAATATTCATGACTTAATGCACACATATGGACCAATTACTTCACATGCATTTTCTTGTTTAACTTTTAATTTAAGATAGCCAGACTTGAAACTATGATCTTTTTTTCCCCATAAACACTCCTTTCTTTCCCTTATATTGGCACAACTACTGAGACAGATTTTCAGATTGAAAATTGGAATCATTTTCTCTTAATTGTTTTCCTTTTTTTTCCTTTCCATCAAGTGGACAATTTAAATAGTCACTGATTTTATCTCAGGAGATCTCAAATCTCCCTCCTCCTCCCAAATGTTAGTATCACCAATCTGTTTTCTGACCTCATAGTGTCTACTTATTATACCTCTGTGACTTCTCTGCCTCCTGTATTGCTCTTTCAAATAATAGAGCTATCTTCAGAAAATGCTAATTGGATCATTTTCAACTCCCCATTAAACCAATTCAATAATTCTTCATTGTTTATAGGCTTAAATCCAATGTATAATCAGGTTCTAGAACATCTCTGCTTGACTGGGAGATGTCTGCAAGAGATGACTGGGTTATTTCTCCTTGCTCGCTAACTCTTACCCATGACATCCATACCTAAAGGTACATGAACCTGTGCCTTTGCCTGCACCCTTTCCTCTATGGAACTTCACTTCTTGCTTGATCAAGGAGATAAACTCCTCATCATTCTCCATTATCCTCCTCTAATGGCTTCACCCAAGCTTCCATGCACTCCATTAAGCTGAGTTGCTATTTTCCATTTCTCTGCTTCTCTAGGTTTTATCCTGACAACTATTAATACATCTTTTCTATCACATAATATATATTTGCTTTCAAGTCACTCTGATTTTTTCTGTTTTGAAGAGAAATACCATCAGCTATTTTACCCCACTGCTTGACACAGATAAATTTTTCAATAAATATCTGTTGGATAAATCAATATGTGCATGTTTAACCCATGTGCATATTATCACATATACAAATTTACATATATTTACACTCATATACCTAAACATGAATACTCACAAAACTAGGAACAACAAAATGAATTAATATCTATTAGCAATATCTATTAGCATTTGGTACCCACAGAAATGATCAGCAAGAAAAATAAGGCATGCTCACCTGGGCTTGAGAGTAGGTAAAGTTGCAAAAACAATAGATTTTTTTCTTCCTTCCTTGAGTTCAAGAAGAAGCAAAGATTATAAATTGGACAAACCCTTTACTTTCCATATGAGTTGTGGCAGAGATGATAGAGCAAGATTTTTGGTCTTGTGGTAGCAAAAGTCCTCAAGTAGCTGTTGTATTCATCTCCAGATCCAAGAACTTACAAAATTAAAATAAAAAAACAGGTTTCCTGTAACTTTATACCTGTGATAGTAGGAAAAGTACGAGGGGATGAGAACACAGAGTCAGCCAAGGACAGGGGGTATGTGGCAGGCTCCAGCTGTTGGAAGATAAGGTCAGTGTGGGAGATTATCATCCTACAGATTTCAAGGCAAAATCCTAATTTTTTTTTTTTTTCAGTGTAGAATCTGATTCATACAGGCATGTTGAAAGGATTTCTATGCTGTGTTTTATGTAAGGAGAGTTAAAGAGAAGCCCTCCACAAAAAGAAGAAAAAGAGAAAGAGACAAAGGAAGTGAGGAAGGAAGGGAAGGAGAGAGAAAGGTAGGTGGCACTGAAGAGAAAAAGCCAAGTCTCTCCAAACCGCAAAAATGCCTAAAGAGAGGCAGCCTCCTTGACACTTTCTGTAGTCTCACCTGCTGGGCTGAGCATGAAGCAATGGAGTCAGTGGAGAGGGCATCAGGGGCTGAATATAGGACAGAGAAATCTGCTGTTTGAAGATCAAAATCCCATTTGGCATTTCTCACTGGATTTTTATTTCCCCACCCTAAATCTTTGCCAACCACTAGTCTCAAAGACCTGAACCTAAATTCTCTAAGGGCTTGAACAGTAGCATTTCCTGGGAGGAAGTCATTAAAATTAAGGTCCTGAGAGCTGAAGTAAACAATGCATTCCCATGAGTCTGACTTTGTAAGATATGCTGAAGCCACTGATATTATGTTTGTAGTCACAGATTGGAATCTTTGTGTCTCCCCTGATTTCAAATTCTATTTAACAGAGACCAAACTTTAAATGGACATGTAGAATACAACATAAGTACATGTGTTATTTAACCCAGTACTTCCATTCCTAGATACCCAACAGACATTAAAGCCTTTGCTTACACAAAAGCTTGTAACTGTTCTTATCAGCTTTATTCAAGCTAGTCAAAAGCTTGGAAAAAACCCAACTGTGTATCAATAGATGAATGCAAAAATAAACTGGTGTATCCTTATGGAGCACCCATTTAACAGAATAGTACTCAGCAGAAAATAGAAAATAATACAGTATTGATAATTGCAACATCATGGTTGAATCTCAAAAACATTGTGCTGAACAAATGAACCTAGACTGGCTTAAAGTGAAAGAATTGGGGGAAAAAATTGTAAACTTTTTGAAGCAATCAGAGGCCAGAGGTCACAAGACCACAAAATAGTCAAAAATAAAAGTTGAGATCTCCAAGAAAAGATTAACCAAGCTGATTGCCAGTGGCAGAGCCACTATCATTTCATGTGCACGTGAAAAGAATGTGTATTAGATGGACTATTCTTTTTATATCTATTAAGTTCATTAAGTCAAATGTGTTATTTAAGGCCAATATTTATTTACTGATTTTCATAAATCAGTATGAATAATTTGTACATTGATGTTAGTGGGGTACTAAAGTTTCTACTATTATTGTATTACTGTCAATTCCTTCCTTTATGTCTGTTCATTTTTGCTTATATATTTAGGTGCTGCTAATATAACTCCTATGTTGGGTTTACAATATATCCTCTTGGATCTTCTCTTTATGACAATAAAATGACTTCCATTTTAAGTTGTTGCTGCCTTTGTTTTAAAGTCTATTTTGTTTCATGTGAGTATTGTAATACCAGCTTTCTGTTTCCATCTGCATGAAATATCTTTATCCCCATGACTTTACTTTCAGTCTTTGTATGTATATGTGAGAAGAGTCTCTCATAGGTAGAACATAGATGGGTCTGTATTTTTTATGCATTAATTCATCCTATGTCTTTTGATTGGAGCATTTCATTGTTTCACATTTAAAGTGGTTATTGATATGTATGTACTTATTTCCATTTTGTTAACTTTTCTGGTTGTTTTTGTAGTTCTTCACTAGTTTTTCTTCTCTTGGTCTCTTCCTTGTGGTTTGATTTTTTTTTTTTTTTCTTAGTGTTTTGTGTGGGTTCCTTTGCCTTTATTTTTGGTGTATCTGCTGTAGGTTTGTGATTGGTGATTGCTATTAGGTTCATGAATATACATTGTTGTTGTTCGCTCATTAAGTCATACCCAACTCTTGGCAACCCCACAGTCTGCAGCATACCAGGCTCCCCTGTCCTTCACTATCTCCTGGAGTTTGCTCAGATTCATGTTCATTGAGTCAGTGATGCTTATCTAACCATCTCATCCTCTGCTGCCCCTTCTCCTTTTGCCTTTAATCTTCCCCAGCATCAGGGTCTTTGCCAGTGAGTCACCTCTTCATATCAGGTGGCCAAAGTACTGGAGCTTCAGTTTCAAGCATCAGTCCCTCCAATGAATATTCAGGGTTGATTTTGTTTAGGATTGATTGGTTGGATCTCCTTGCAGTCTATGAACCTTTGTCCGCAAACTGATGTCTCAACTTTTCACTATGTTGTCTAGGCTTGTCCTAGCTTTGCTTCCAAGGAGCAAGCATCTTTTAATTTCATGGCTGCAGTCACCTATATATCAGTTTATTTTAAGCTGATAATCACTTAACTTTGAATGCATTCTAAAAGCACTACATTTTTACTCTTCCTAGTGTTACCTGTTTTTAACATCATATTTTACATCTTTTTGTGTGTGTATATCCCTTTACTGCTTATTGTAGTTATAATTTTACTATTTTCGTCTCTTAACCTTCATAGTATTTTTATTAAGTGGCTTATCGACCACCAGTGAATCTCTACCAGTGAGATTTTTTTTCTTCTGTGTATTTCCTTATTTCTAGTGATTTTTTTTCCACTAAATATTTGCTAACATTTCATGTAAGGCCAATTTAGTAGTAATTATCTTTTTTACTTTTTGCTTGTCTGAGAAACTCGTTTATCTCTCCCTCAATTCTGAATGATAATCTTACCAAGTAGAGTATTCTTGGTGGTAATTTTTTTTTCTTTTCAGTACTTTAAACATATCATGCCACTCTCTTCTGGCCTGCAGCTTCTGCTAAAAAATCAGCTGATTTTTCAGTCATCACTGATATCCGTCTTATCAATATTTCCTTGTATGTAACTAGTTGTTTTTCTTTTCTCCCTTTAAATTTCTCTCTTTATCTTTAACTTTTGCCATTTTAATTATGATATGTCTTCTGTGGTTCATTTCAAGTTTACCTTGTTTGGGACTCTCTGCGATTCCTGGACCTAGATATGCTTCCTTCCCCAGGTTAAAGAAGTTTTTAATCATTAGTGTTTCCAATAAGTTGATCTCCCTTTCACTATCTCTTATGCTTCTGGGACTCCTAAAATGTAAATGTTAGTATGCTTGATTATATGACTTCAGGGATCTTTACTTAAAATATTTTTTTCCATTAGGCTACTCTGTCTGGATGAGCTCCATTGCTTTGTCCTATAGCTCACAGACTTGTGCTTCTTCTTCATCCATTTAGCTGCTGAACCTCTATATTTTTCAGTTCAGTTTTAACTTTTGTGTGGTACTTTCTTATATTTTCTTTCTTTGTTGACGTTCTGATTGTGTTCATCCATTCTTCTTCATTTTGACAACCATTACTTTGAACTCTCATCAGACAGGTTGTTTATCTCTGCTTAATTAAAGTCTTTCTGGAAATCAAGGGACTTCCTGTATGTGGGCCCAGCATGTGCCCCACCTGCTGTGGCAGGGTTGCAGCTGCAGTGTAGGTGTGGGTGAAGCTCTCTCCCTCAGGCTGGTTGGGACAGGCAACTGTTGCTACAGAGATAAGCAGGGCTCTCAGTGAGGGACACACCCAAGCTCTAGCAGATTTCCAGTGGAGTGCCAAAGTGGCCCCTAGCATTAGCAAGATAGGATGGATAAGCTCACCAAAGTGGGGCTTCCCAGAGAGGATTCACCGATTTCCTGCTTCTCTGACAGACACTTTAAGATTAGTAAATGAGGCTCCTTCTCTTTTGTTCTAAGCATTTTTCCAACTGGTGTTTCTGTGTATGTGTCGAGTTAAAGGGTAAGTGAATCTAAGTGCTTTAAGAGAGAGTTCTTCATCTCCTGCAGTTCTAGGGCTTTTCTGGATATAATCCCTATTCGTTTTCAGGCCCAGACATTTAGAGGGCTTGTCTCTCCTGTGCGGGATCTAAGGGCTAGGGACACCTTGGCAGGACAGCTGGAGCCACAGTGAGCATGGGCCTGGGGCATGATGTGCCATTGTTGTAGCCATGCGTTCTGGGAAACAAACTCACTCAGGACAGTGAGTTTATCAGTGCAGATAGAGCAGTGCAGTTTTTTACACCAGCGGGCCCAAAAAGAGTCTCCTCTTAGCTAAGGACCCCGACTAGTTTTTGCGAAAACCTTATATACCCTAAGTGTACATGCTCAAACCCACCTCCCCAAATTCTCTGAAACTAGTCTGAACAAAAGAAAAGAAAGATACAATCAAAGTTAACCCATGATTCATGTGTCATAAGCCTAGATAGTTAAATACTGGACATTTTTCACTAGGCCTGTGGTCATACCCCCATAAGCATAATGGGATTTAAGACTTTGTTGTGTTACAGAGAGAATTAGCATATTCTTTTAGGCACCAGAGAGTCTAGGTACAAGCCCCGAGGCCCCTGCATCCAGGGGGTCTGGTTTTCCATTGGTATGTCGTTTCCATAGGTACTGGGCATATAGCTCAAAGTCCACAGTCCAGCCCAAGATGGAGTCCTGCTTTAAAGATGGAGCCTGTTCTGTCTGTTTCCTCCTTCACCATGGTTGTCCTGGTGGGCATGGGTTTAGCGGTCCCAGGGCACTCTTTCTCAGGACCTCCTTGGAGGGACAGCTGGTATGGGCCAGGAGTCTGGAGTGTCCTGGGAAGCCTTAGAAGGTTAGTTAGAATGCCTGTACCATTCTCCCATCCACACTATCAAGGTGGAGGAGGAAAGCAAAAATGGTGATTTTTAGTGCCTCTGAGAGAGAGGCACTCTCAGAGAGAATTTCAGCAGTTTTACAGCGTTTGCACATGCCGTAGGGTTAGTATATGAATTTCTTTCACATATAGATTAGATTTCCTTTAAACTGCTGGGTTTTTTCTTTCTTGTGCCCCAGGGCAGTCTGTTCACAGTTCCCTCATTGATATCCCTCCTTATTGCAGGTCAGCATGCCAGGGCCATGGAAAAGAAATGCAAAAAAGCAAAATGGCTCTCTGGGGAGGCCTTACAAATCCGTGTGAAAAGAAGAGAAGCAAAAAGCAAAGGAAAAAAGGAAAGATATAAGCATCTGAATGCAGAGTTCCAAAGAATAGCAAGAAGAGATAAGAAAGCCTTCTTCAGTGATCAATGCAAAGAAATAGAGGAAAACAACAAATGGGAAAGACTAGAGATCTCTTCAAGAAAATTAGATATACCAAGGGAATATTTCATGCAAAGATGGGCTCGATAAAGGCCAGAAACGGTATGGACCTAACAGAAGCAGAAGATATTAAGAAGAGGTGGCAAGAATACACAGAAGAACTGTACAAAAAAGAGCTTCACGACCCAGATAATCACGATGGTGTGATCACTGACCTAGAGCCAGACATCCTGGAATGTGAAGTCAAGTGGGCCTTAGAAAGCATCACTACGAACAAAGCTAGTGGAAGTGATGGAATTCCAGTTGAGCTATTCCAAATCCTGAAAGATGATGCTGTGAAAGTGCTGCACTCAATATGCCAGCAAATTTGGAAACCTCAGCAGTGGCCACAGGACTGAAAAGGTCAGTTTTCACTCCAATCCCAAAGAAGGGCAATGCCAAAGAATGCTCAAACTACTGCACAATTGCACTCATCTCACATGCTAGAAAAGTAATGCTTAAAATTCTCCAAGCCAGGCTTCAACAATATGTGAACCATGAACTTCCTGATGTTCAAACTGGTTATAGAAAAGGCAGAGGAACCAGAGATCATGGAAAAGCAAGAGAGTTCCAAAAAAAAAAAATCTATTTCTGCTTTATTGACTATGCCAAAGCCTTTGACTGTGTGGATCACAATAAACTGTGGAAAATTCTTCAAGAGATGGGCATACCAGACCACCTGACCTGCCTCTTGAGAAATCTGTATGCAGGTCAGGAAGCAACAGTTAGAATTGGACATGGAACAACAGACTGGTCCCAAATAGGAAAAGGAGGACGTCAAGGCTGTATATTGTCACCCTGGTTATTTAACTTATATGCAGAGTACATCATGAGAAACGCTGGGCTGGAAGAAGCACAAGCTGGAATCAAGATTGCTGGGAGAAATATCAATAACCTCAGATATGCAGATGACACCACTCTTATGGCAGAAAGTGAAGAGACTCTTGATGAAAGTGAAAAAGGAGAGTGAAAAAGTTGGCGTAAAGCTCAACATTCAGAAAACAAAGATCATGGCATCTGGTCCCATCACTCCATGGGAAATAGGTGGGGAAACAGTGTCAGACTGTTTCAAAAAACTCCTGGTGATTATTTCCTTATTTTATTGTGGAACAAATTAAGTTAGTGCTTCTTAGTCATGCACCAATATTTTCCACTCTCAACAGCATACAAGGCCATCCCTGCAAAGCTCCTTCTACTCGTTTTCCGGAATCTCTGCTGCCCTAATCTTTTCAGCCCCAGTTTTAATGCCTTTAATGTCCCCTGTTATCTAATGCTACCAAAACATTTGACTTACCTGAAAAAGAACTGACATTAACGGTAGCATATAACTTCACCCACTCCAGTGACTTAAGGATCTGGTCCCTGAGAAATCCATCAGGCCAAACAGTGTTACTCTTAGCACTAACCACAGAAACTGATCAGTATATAGGTATATTACTTCATTTTCCTGGATACTCGGCCAGCAGTATTGAAATTTAAGATCAAATGAAGCTGGGATGGAGATGTTGGGCAATGGTATGAGGGCAATCATTCTGAGAAGTATATACATATATATATATATATGTACTAAATCAATACATTGTACATTTGAAACTTACAGAATATTATATGTCAGTTATACCTCAATAAAGCCGGAAGAAGTCAAATGAGTCTTACTCAACAGGACCATCTGACTTTTGCTCATATGGAGCTAGTTTCAGACTGAAATTTTAGAGTATTTAAAAATTATTATTATTACTAATTAATATTAAGTCAGGCCTCTTAATATTATATTGCAGTAAAGATTTATGCAAGAAAGCAGTTAAGAACAGGGTCCATTTTACCCTGAAGCTCAGGCTGAGAACTTGTAGTGTTTTGACTGTTATTTCTATTGGGGCATGATGCAAAGAAGATAACTGGAGGTGATTGCAAATGAGAAATAGCAAGCCCTCTCTGAATTTTTAAAGTGCCAGAAGTTCTGAGTTTTAATTATCAAAAAGTGAGCATATCTCCAAGCCTTGATTTCTTAGCAAGTTTCGACAAGCTTAAAGAAGTTTTCCCTGGAAATTCCCCATGCCAAGGACAGCTGCAGCTTGCATGAATATGGGCCAAGTTAAGACAACTCAAACACACACACACAAAAAACACACAGCTGCTGGGAAAGGAGTAAAAGAAGTAGAATTGGAGTTGAAGAAAGTGCATGGAAGCCTATTGGCACACAACACATTCATTCAGAGCTACATCTTCCTTTTGTTTTGTTCATTTATAAAAATCCCTGCCTCAGAGAAAGAAGTATAATGCAAAATGAGAAGCTATAGAAATGAGAGAGACTCTCCTTTGTGACTTTTCAAAATTAGCAATAGTTGAAGCAGAGGTGCAAAATATTAACTCTAATCATAATAGTAAATGCTTCCAAGATCATTAATCTGGTCAGACAGAGATTTGTACTAAACCAATAGGGACAGAATGAAGGGACAAAATAGGTAATTAAATTGTTCATCCCACTAGGGGATTGTAAGTAGAAAGATATGGGTGGTGGTGGTGGTTTAGTCGCTAAGTTGTGTCTGACTCTGGCGACCCCGTGAACAGTAGCCTTCCAGGCTCCGCTATCCATGGGATTCTCCAGGCAAGAATACTGGAGTGAAAGATATGGGAGACCCCTATAAGTTAACGATTACTCGAGAAAGTAGGTTTGCTTAGCCACAAAACCAAGCAGGCTTTGCTTAGCAAAATAATCATACAACAGAAGCACGGAACATGCCCCCAAGCAATAAAACAATGGTGGCATGAGACCCACATTCTACTCACGAAGTTAATGATCCTTAAGACATACTCGCTACACACATAAAAAACAATAATTGTGGATCTAGCTTGACAATGTATGGACAAGAAAACTTCCCTGCTCAACCTGAAGGAGAAACTAATAATGAAAACATGATGTCTACTCAAGAAAGACAAAGAAGGTCTTCTCCCTCCCCCTACTTTTCCTTTGATTATAAAAAGGATTTGATTGTAGCCCACTAAGTTCTAGGGGTGTGGTATTTCTCACCCACCAGCTTGTAAGCCTTCAGTTCAGTTCAGTCACTCAGTCGTGTCTGACTCTGAGACCCCATGAATCACAGCACGCCAGGCCTCCCTGTCCATCACCAACTCCCAGAGCTCACCCAGACTCACGTCCATCGAGTCAGTGATGCCATCCAGCCATCTCATCCTCTGTCGTCCCCTTCTTCTCCTGCCCTCAATCCCTCCCAGCATCAGAGTCTTTTCCAATGAGTCAATTCTTCGCATGAGGTGACCAAAGTACTGGAGTTTCAGCTTTAGCATCATTCCTTCCAATGAACACCCAGGACTGATCTTCTTTAGGATGGACTGGTTGGATCTCCTTGCAGTCCAAGGGACTCTCAAGAGTCTTCTCCAACACCACAGTTCAAAATCATCAATTCTTCAGCACTCAGCTTTCTTCACAGTCCAACTCTCACATCCATACATGACCACAGGAAAAACCATAGCCTTGACTAGACGGACCTTTGTTGGCAAAGTAATGTCTGTGCTTTTGAATATGCTATCTAGGCTTATCCTAATTCAACTAGCAAGTAATCACACAGGGACTTAAGGTCAGATCAGTCTGAATACAATTCAACCCATTCTCTTATTTACTAGCTAGATGGATCTTAAATCCCCAAATTGAACTTTATTCAACAGATAAAGAGATGCAATTGACAAAGTTTTAAATCAGGGGTAAGATAACACTTCTAGTTTTGCCCCAGTTGCCCCACCCCCACCCCGTCCCATCCCCTCAGCAGCAGGTGAGTAGGTGTGGGCTGGCACTGATTTGTATTACTACACCCCACATTATTCAGACACATGTAAAAAAAAATCAAGCTAGCTGCTTGACTCACAAAAGACAGCCATATTTCTAACCTGCCAGAGCAATCTCCCATCCCAAGGTCTGACTGATCTAGAAGAAGACCTAGGATTCATACCTGTGAGTATCCTCTTGCCCAGGGGCCCATAATGGGGTTAGCTTTCCCTTTACCCATGTGGAAGATGGGAGCTCAGCTGACTAAGAAAGGTCTGTAGTATGTATGAAAGTCCTCTTGTTCCTGGTCTTTGCTTTCCTTCTTGATTTGACTCCGTCTCTGTCTTTCTCTTGTATATATGTATGTGTGGGTCCCTTTTCTCATCATTCTCTATTGCTCTATTATGATTGCTCTCTGACTCGCTCCTGTCACTCTTTCTGTCTTTGTCTTTTTTGACTTACAGTTTGTTAAGGTCCTGCTTTAGACACGTTTCAGAGTTCTTTGCTCAAATTTAGGAACCCTGGGAAAGTGTCCTCATTGAGGACTCCAGGTCTGAGCTATCTCTGAAAATGTGAACAGTCTACAGAGGACACACAAAGACCAAAGTACATGTACAACTTGGGTCAGCCTGAACTCAACAGAGAATATAGTGTGAGGCAGAGGGAAGGTCTCTGGATAGGCTCGAGCTGGGTGGGACTCATGGCTTAGCCAGGAACTAGCCTACATCTAAGTCCAAGATTTGCCATCTGTGAAATGGAGAGACAGGTTAGACAATCTCTAAGTAATTTCCCATGAAAGTTGGAATCTCCTAAAGACTGTGTAAGAACTCTTCTGTCTTTAAATTCACTGAAGCCTGGGTCCATATTTTGGCTATCATTGTCACTGGAACTGAGTAATACTGGCTTCTGCTCCCATTATGTTCTGCTATGTCCTCTACTGTATCTATTTTTGTCTTAAAATACACAGGTAAATCAGATCTGTGCCCATGTCTTCCACCAGCCACTGAGCACTTGAGGAATGGGATTTTATCTTATTAGTCTTGCTTAAAAATAGCTTTTTATCTAAGTAAAATGAATGAATTGAATAAATAAATGACAATAATTTCTGTATTCTCTGGGTTTCTATACCACACTATAAAATAATTGCATTCAAGCTTAATCACATTCATGCCATGGTTATATGTGCCATTTTTCATAAATCTCTTGAGGACAAGAAAGATACCCCATTTCTCCTTTATTCCCCATTATCTACCACAGCTCCACAGAATATATTGAACAAATACTTATTTTTAAATGAAATAGTGAATATTTCTCCTGGCAGGGCCCACCCAGGGTTCCTTAGATCCTGGGAAACTAGGGTGGTGGTGGGGTATATAGGCTAGAGAAGAATCTAGTAGTCACCCATATGGAAGCACTGTGTGTAAATATTTAATAGTTGATAAGGTTACCCCACAGTCTAACAGCTGTGTATCAGCTCTGTATAAATAGAGCCTGCTAATCCTTTCTCTGAGCATATTTTCCCTGCCTGATTGCATCTGCTGCTGCTGCTGCTGCTGCTAAGTCGCTTCTGTCGTGTCCGACTCTGTGTGACCCCATAGACGGCAGCCCACCAGGCTCCCCAGTCCCTGAGATTCTCCAGGCAAGAACACTGGAGTGGGTTGCCATTGCCTTCTCCAATGCATGAAAGTGAAAAGTGAAAGCGAAGCTGCTCAGTCGTGTCCGACTCGCAGCGACCCCAGGGACTGCAGCCTAAGGGGCTCCTCTGTCCATGGGATTTTCAAGGCAAGAGTACTGGAGTGGGTTGCCATTGCCTTCTCCCTGATTGCATCTATTTTTTATTAATTTGACTGTTATCTATATGCTGATGATTCCTTAACCTAAATCTTCAGCCCAGACAGGTTTCTGGTATGCAGGACCCTGTAACCAGCCTAATAGCAGGCATCTTCACTTAGATGTTAATGTGGTAGCTAAGGGCATTTATTCTACAGCCAGGCTTTCATAGAACCTTGAACAAGTTACATCTCTGAATAATCACCCATAAAATAAAGATATAATAATACTTAACTGAAGAGGTAAGTTTGTTATCAGTATTAAATTAAACAATATAGGGACTTTCCTTGTGGTCCAGTGGTTAAGACTCTGTTTCCACTGCAGGGGGCATGGGTTCAATCCCTGGTCAGAAACTAAGATCCCACATGCTGTGTGTCATGGCAAAAATAAATTAAAATAAAAACAAAATAGCAAAAAAGCATGTAAAGTATGTAGAAGAATGTTTGGAAAATACAAAGAGCACATGTTAACCATTATGTTAATCTCAAACTCAGTCTGTTAAAATTAAACCAGTCATCTTCCTCCAACCTCAGATCTGCTCCATACCTTGTAGTCTCCTACAAGGCATTGGGCATTTCAATAAAATGCCCAATTAAGTATAAACCTAGGAATCACCTGCAAAACCTTCATTTCCACAAACAATAAAAAAAAGTTCTGCTATTTATTTAAAACTCTTAAATATGTTTTGATTCTATCTTTTTCTCTGTCCTTCCTAACACAGTTCTACTTCTTGTCCTAATCATTAGCCTCTCTTTTCTCTCTCTCAGGTGCACATTTTTCTTATGTATCTAATAGGCTAAATAACAGTCCTCCCCCCCCCCCCCCCCGCCAAAATATCCATGCTCTAATTCCTGGAACCTGTAAACTCTATATGGCAGAAGGGACTTGCAGAGGTGGTTAAATTAAGAATATTGGGATAATATCCTGAATTATCCAAGAAAGCCCTAAATTCAGTCACCTAAGAGAAAAGGCAGATGGAATTTTTACTACAGAAAGGGAGAAAGCAATGTGACCACAGAAGCAGAAACTGGAATAATGAGGTCACAAGTCAAGGAGTGCCAGTGGAAGCCAGAAAAGATAAGGAATGGATTCTCCCCTGGAGCTGGTTCCCAAAAAAACTATAAGTCCTGCCATGCATTGATTTTAGCCCCGTGAGACAGACTCAATATAGAATTCTGGACCCAGAACTATGAGACAAAAATTTTTTTTTTTGCTGTTTTAAGCCACTAATTTTATGGTAATTTTTAAATAGCAGCAATGAGAAATTAAGACAATCTCCTTCATCAAAAATTTCTCCCTCCCTATAGGATTGTTCCTACCAAGTGCTTTGCTAAATCCAACACCTAAAATAAATTTTCTTAACCACATGACCCGTTCCTGTGATAGTCCCTTTACTCTGCTTATACTGAGAGCAAAAAATATTGAAAGACTTAGCTGATCATCTCATCTCAAATTTTTTCTTTATGCACTTTCATTAAGCTTTTCCCCCTACCAATGGAAATGGCTTTTATCAAGGTCATCAACAAATTTCTTCTGATAGGACACAATGATTAATTCACTATCTTTATCCTCCTTATGCCCCAGAAGCACTTAATATGGTTGACCACATCTTTCTTTTAGAAACACTTCCTTCTCCAGGATTCAGTGAATTCATATATGCCTCATTCCCCACCTCCTTTGCTTCCTTTTAGTCTCCTCTTACCTCTCATCTAAGTGCTGGAATGCTGCTCACCTTCTTTCTTCTCTATCTATACTTTTTTCCTAACCAAGCTTACCAGTCCCATGCCTTTAAATACTAAATATGGGCAACTCTCTGGTCAATATCTCCAAACTGGACCCACTCCTTTAAAGGTATGTCCACTTTAGTCTACTTACCACCTCCACCTGCCTACCTAATTGATACTGTAAATTAAATAAGATGTCCAATCTGTTTATATAATAAACTGACCATCTCAGGGCATGACACCAGAATTAATCTATTTATTCATGTCAGAATCTTAGAAGTCATCTATATTAGTTTTTAATCTCTGCACAACAAATTAACAAAAAATTAGTGGCTTAAAACAACACCAATTTATTATTTTAAAGTTTCCATGGGTTAGAGGTCCATGTAAGAGTTAGATAAGTCTTTTGGGCAAGATTGCAAAAGGCTGCAATTAAAGTGTTTTCCATGCTCCTTATCTCATCTGGAGCTCAGGGTCTTCTTTGAACTTCATTTAGGTTGTTAGAAAAATTGAGCTTCCTTCAGATTATGACTTAAGTTCTCATTTTCTTGCTGTCTATCAGGCCAGAATCACTCTCAGACCCTAGGAATATTACCCAAACGGGCAGTTCAACACACACTCTCTTCCAGCTCAGCAAGAGCACACCTACTGCTGCTTCTTACCACTTTTAAGCGCTTACCTGATTAAGTCAAAGCCATTCAGAATAACCCTCCCCCCTTTTTTCACATGAGCTGTGCTGTGCTTAGTTGCTCAGTTGTGTCCAGCTCTTTGTGATTCCATGGACTGTAGCCTGGCAGGCTTCTCTGTCCATGGGGATTCTCCAGGCAAGAATACTGGAGTGGATTGCCATGCCCTCCTCCAAGGGGTCTTCCCAACCCAGGGATCGAACCCAGGTCTCCCACTTTGCCGGCAGATTCTTTACCGTTTGAGCCACATAAGGTAACATAATTTCAGAAGTCATATCCCATCATATTTATAGAACCTGCCCAAACTAAGGGCAAAGGGACTATATAGGACATGAACACAAGAGAGGGTGAGGTGGACTCTATCTTAGCATCTTAGAAACCTGTCTACTACATTATCCTTGAGTTTTCACGTTTCTTCACACCTATAATGAATTCATCAATAATTCCAGATGGCTATGTCTATAAGATAAACTCTATATATGACTATTGCTCATTATCTTACTTGTTAAAAAACTTAGTCAAGCTACCATCTTTTTTAGATCATTTTAAGTCTCTTAGTTGTTACCACTGCCTCCTTGTGGTAGCTCGATTCTCTGTCCTCATCCAGAAGACAGAATGATCTTCCTAAAGCTCAAGCATGTAATGTCATTCTCATGTTTAAAATGCTCCAATTGCTTCCCACAACACATAGAAGAAACCCAAAATCTTTATCATGACCTAAAAGGTAGAACACGAATCACAACTTTCTATCATCTACTACTCTTTCCTGTTTTTCAATTTTGCGCCAACAACAGTGGCCTTTATTTTGTCCCTCAAAACATCCGACTGGTTTCTGTTTCAAGCTTTTGCATTTGCTATTTCCTATTCCTGGAAGGTTCTCCAAGTTCTTCACATTCCTCTTATCTTCTTTCAGGTTTAAACTTAACTATTGCATCTCCTGGCTTCTCTGATGGCTCAGCAGTAAAGAATCTGCCTAGTAATGCAGGAGACGCAGGTTTGATCCCTGGGTTGGAAAGATCCCTTAGGGAAGGAAATGGCAACCCACTCCAGTATTCTTGCCTGGGAACTCCCACGGACAAAGGAGCCTGGTGGGCTACAGTCCATGGGGTCACAAAAGAGTAAGACACAATTTAGGGACTGAACAGCAACAACATTGCACCTTCAGAGTAGTCTTTCCTAAACATCCCCTATCCCCTGGCTCCTAGTAATGTTTCACCACACCATATTCAATCATCTTTAGAGCAGAAAAATCACATTAAGATTTTTATTTTCTTGATATTGTCTTTCTTACACATATCCCAATATCCTACCTTGCCCCGGAATGAAATTTCTTTGTGGAAAGGTATTCTGTCATGCTCGTAACCAAATACCCAGCACATGGATCATTGCATGGTGTATGGTGAGTGCTACACAGTTATTTGATGTACCTTTTGGCACTGAAAGTAAGAAAGAAATAAGTAAATTATTAGGGGACATTTTTCAGAAATGTGGGGCAGAAGAAGCAAAAGTTAGGGTTTTTTTTGACAATTATAATTATTTTAAAAATCATTCTGATGTGTCTTGAAGTGTACACAATGAGGAGTAACACATTATCCATTGGAAATACTGGAAGAATCATGGTTTTGGGATTTGAAAAACTTGTGTTTGACTTTTCATTCTTCCCTAAAAAAAAAAAAAAAAAAAAAATGTAAACTTGGAAATCTTACTCTGTCTCATTCTTGGCTTTCTTACTTATAAATGAGATAATATTTAATTTTTTATTAAAAATAAATGCAATACAGGCTTCCCTGGTGGTCCAGTGGCTAAGACTCCATACTCCCAATGCAGGGGGCAAGGTTCAATCCCTGGTCAGGGAACTAGATTCCACATGCCCCAACTAAGACCCAGCACATTCAAATAAATAAATAAATAATAAATATTTTAAAAAATAAATAAATGCAATAAATTTTGCAAAGGATCCACTAAAGTTTTCAGAATGTAAATGATGCTCAATACATAACAATTTAATTAATAGCCTGTTTAATTTTAGTGTTCTCTATTTAACAGAGGAAAATAATTGAAGATATAATAATAATTGAATATAAAAATAATTGAAGATATAATAGATAGCAATAGTAAAAAGGCAGAACAGAAGTATAATAAGGATTGTGAAAGTTGAGAGCTAGGTAGTGTCTCAGAGAGAGAGATTTCCTCCTCTATCCCTCTTAAGTTCTTATGGATGGAATAATAGTAAAATTGACACAAGACAGAGTAACAGGAGAAAAAGAAACTAATTTAATTTGTGTATATGAAGGTCTCATGGAAATGGGATCTAAGAAGTGGCCAAAGCAGGTAGCTTTTACACTTTTTAAACAAAGAAAGATTAAATTTGTGAGAAATTGACAAGAAAAAGAAAATTAGGCTTTGGGTGTTCAGTTAGCAAAGAACTTAAACAGATTTGGGGCAGTAAATTTAAAAAGTAACATGGTTTGTTTCCACAAACTTTTCAGCCCAAATTCCCCATCTCTGGCAATATCTTCAGATGCAGGGAATGCACCTTTCCCATGAGAGATTTATTTCCTGCTTTCAGGGGGATGGGGAAAGGAGGGTCAAAATGTCTCACTTGCAGTGGTGGTTTCTTATGTAACTTTAACTCAAAACAATCCATATGCCATTGTTAAATATTTGGGGGTCGTCTGCCCTGAGCTCCAACAGTAGCATCACACCTTCTGAGGAAAATCAAAAGAGTTATATTTTTTGGGACCCCAGGGGCTGTAGCCCACCAGGCTACTCTGTTCATGGGATTTTCCTGGCAGGAATACCAAAGTGGGTTGCCATGTGCTCCTCCAGGACATCTTCCCGATACCAGGGATCAGATCCAGGTCTCCTGTGTCTCCTGCACTGAAGCCTGATTCTTTACCACTGAGCCACCAGGGAAGCCTGGAATGCAGGTTAAATAGCCCCACAGCTCTGAGAAACATCCCTTCTGTAAGGACTATGTATCATAGGCACAAAGTTGGGGGCCCAAGCATTTTGTTTTTGTTTCTAAGCACGGCAGTCTCTGATCTCCTCTTCTTTCACTCACTTTTCTTAAACCGTCTGCCTCATATGTGTTTTTCCATCATTCCTGTGATCATCCATAATTATCTCTCCATTTCAGGTCATCATTTCCCAGATGCACAGAATGGAAAGCACACTGAAGGCATGCCTTCTTCACATCCTTGAGGATCTTTTAGAGGAGGAGTTGGTTAAGTTCAAATTTCAACTCACAAACATAGCTCTAGCTGAGGGATACAACCATATGCCTTGGGGCACTATCCAGCAAGCAAACCCAGTGAGACTTGCTGACTTACTGATCCAGTATTATGGGGAAGAATACTCCAAGACTGTGACTCAGGAGGTCCTGAAAGCCATAAACCAGCGCAACCTAGCAGAGAAGCTCTGCCAGGCAACGGAAAAATGTGAGTCAAGACCAAATCTACTCCCGTCTGCAGACATGGCTCAAGACTTTTCCTGAAATCTCTGCATTTTAACTAATTCAACACACACATTGAGAGCATAAAATATAAAAGGAGTTTTGTGTCACAGTGCTTTTAAAAATTATTTTTGAGATAAAGTTCACATCTTTCCACATCTTAGCCATACCTGAGTTTGATTCTGATGCTTATTCTGTCTCTTCAAACTGTGGGGGTTTTGGTTTGTTTGCTTTTTACCATGCCTTGTAACTTTTTGTTGAAACTCAAAAGAAACTGAGGTAGATAAGCCTTTAAAGTCAAGTTCTATATTTATCTGGCTAGGAGTTAGGCTGTGCTATTTACTCTGGTATCAAAGACTAAAACTTCCTCCAATGTTCTTGTTTTTTATCCTCGTTGTATTTGAGTTTTCACGGAAACTTCTTAAGTCTGAGATATGCAGTCTTCTCAAGTATATTCCCCTATTATTATAGGAATATTATTATTATTCAGGAAATTTACTAATGGTGGTAAGGTAGGGAGGAAGAAGATGTAGTCTATAGTCCAATGATGAAGTCTCAGTCTTTTAGTGAGCCCATGCCACTTGGCTATGATCATCATAGTCTTAGTTCCTACCCATTATTCAAGCTCCAACTGAAATGCTACCTCTGTAACCATTCCTGTTTCTACCTCAACTGGAAGTACTAGCCCTTTCACCTAAATTCACTGTGTGTTTTCTCCTCAGTTCTTATTGATCGTATTGTTGTTTCCTTTTTTAACTATAATGATAATGTTTGCTCAATAAACAGAGAAGAATTTGAAAGAAAGAAAAAAACATCAGAAATATCCCTACCAAGAGACTAACACAACAAACAATGTGTCATATGGTATCTTCACTGGGATTAATTTTTTTCACCTAGATTATACTCTATATACAGTTCTATAATATTAGAAATTTGGGGGAGCTTAAAACATATAATAAGCTTTTCCCAAAGCAATAAACATCAACTCTTAAGTACTATTTTAAACTATTTATTATCCCATCCTGTTGGTGCTCTGTAAATAATTTTGCCAAAATGCCATTTAAGATATTGTTTCCAAAATATGAACATTATGAATAATGTTGTGAAAATCATCTTAGTGATAGATTTTGGTGCTCATTTTATTTCAGTCCCTTAAATTCCTTAAATTAAAATACATGAGTCAAAGAGTATGAATATAAATACATATATATTTGGGACCCCAGGGGCTGTAGCCCACCAGGCTCCTCTGTTTATGGGATTTTCCTGGCAGGAATACCAAAGTGGGTGGCTATGTGGCCAAGTGGGACCTTCATACAATTATTTCCAAATAATTTTTTAGAACTACTATATTGACTTGGTCATATAGAGTGTATAAGCATGCCCCCTCTTACTGCACTTTCAACAGCATGAAGCACTTTCTAAATTTTAATTTGTAAGGGAGAGTGTTAACACTTCAAAAATATTTAAATATATATTAAATAAATTTTCAATTTATTTAATAAAGTAATTCATGAATACAGTAAAAATTAAAGCATATAGAACATTACCTTGACCCTTCTCTCACAAAATAACCCCTTAGAATTCAATGTTTCTTTTGGTGGTAACTGACATGTCTCTGAATATCATGCTTTTACCCCTCTTCCATAAGTTTATCAATATTAGGTCTACTAGTTCAATCATTTTATCATTATCAACATCACTATCAATATTATTCATTGTTATCCTACCATTAGGAGGTAAGCTTTTTGCTCAGTTATGCCACCGCTTGCTTCCCCACCTACTCTCTTCCCAATAGCAATATTTTTAAATTTATATACAGGCTACATTTGAATTTTATTTTTTAAACTTTTTATGTTGTTCCATTATAAAAGGCACTACTTTGAAATTCCCTAAAATACTTTTACATGGTCAAAGCTGAAAAATTTTTATTTCTTGCTTGAATCATAATAAAAATCTTGCATTTTTAAATTTATAGCTTGTTTCCAAAAGTTGAATGTCAACAATTTATACTATTATACATATATAAATTTTATTCATAACAGAATCAAATGGAGTTCAGTTTTTTATTTTTTGCTCCAGGGAAACCTCTCATAGTCATATTGTTTTGCACATGCATCTTGATCACATCCTTATATTCTTCCAATATCTCCAGTATCCTACCAAGTGAAGGAAGTCCTCTATTCTTCCATTTATTTCTTAGATAATTTCCTCTGGAGCCCACCTAATAAAGGGTATATGGACAGCAAACTTTCTAGGTTGTTAGTTTTTTGAAAATAACTTTATTCTCAAACTTGAAGAGTAACTGGGATGGAGTTAGGGTTCTAGGTTAAAAATCCTTTTACATCATTATTTGGAAAGGATGACTGTCTTTGTTACTTACTGATGGTGAGTCTGATGCCAACCTCATTATCATTCTTTTGTCAGTGGTCTATTCAGCACCCCATCCCTGTCCCAGATGATTTTAAGGTTAGTGTTAAAAAATTTATCACGAAGTAGAAATTTCTTTCCCCATTTCTTGTGCTAGACACTTTAAAGGCCTTTTAGATATGAACACCAGTGTCCTTTAGTTCCACAATGGTGAAGGTGAAATTTACAGTCTTGGCTACAGGCTGATTTCCTACTTAGCTATAAGTAGGTCATTAGCTAGCTACTAAACTTATTCTCAACTAAACCTTAATTTGAATCAGCCTGAATCTCATTTTTTACCAAGGAGTGATTATCACATGAACCATCATTAGAGCTGAGCTAGGAGATTCAGGAATAATCAGTGAGAAGCTTAGAAATATGAGGTACTAATAAACCGGATGCTCAATATTTTGGTAATAATATAAGAGAAACATTTGCTTAAAAGCATCATTTCTAAAAAAAAAGAAAAAAATTGATATCCTTAGGGAAGTCTCTTTAACAACGTTACTTCAATTTCCTTTCTCAGTAAACTTAAAAGTATGGGGAGGAAGACAATATAATTATTAAGAGCCATCACAAGACTCTCCAACACTCAGAAGACCCCCATGTGCTCTGCTGAGATTTCTGTATAAATAACACTCTATTTGTCAGCAATAGCCTAGTTACTTTGACTCATCCTCCTTGTTTGACCACTGTTTTTTCTGTGTCATTTTTATACCCAAGACCTCTCATTCTATGAGATGGTTATTCTTATTTCCTAATCATTCCTATAACATAAAATACCTATATCTTTTCTTGGGTCATTCCTGGGAAACAGATGCTAATGTTGAACTTATTGATGTTAAGCTGCTGGCACCAAGCTAGTGATTGTAAGTGGGGAAGGTGCTAAGCTTCAGCAACACTGCAATTCTGACTCCATGCTTTACTAATGAGAATAATGAACACTATTTTCCCTCCAAAGCTGGATCTTCCACTGAAAAAGTTGCAAAAAAGACAAATAAGAGGAAGCAGGAGAATAAAGCAGGACTGGATGAAGATAAATGGCAACTAACGATGTCAAAGGTTTGTAATTTGCCCTGGGGAAGATATTTTTGCCCTGAAATTGAGTGGAGTGTCTAGACCAAAGGATGCTCAGAATCTCAGAGGTTTGCTGGTTTCCAGATCCTATAGCATGGCATGGTCGTTCCATATTAGCATCAAATGTCTCCAAGGTGTTTTGGAGAAAAGAAAGATCCCAGAGAAATCTGGCTGTGACTTCTGTCTCTGTTGCTCATTCTCAAGCACATTGCTTAATTTTTATGAGTTACTCTTCTCCAAAATGGGAATAATAATAATAGGGGCATTATGAAAATTTATGGTCAC
The DNA here is from genome assembly GCF_003369695.1 of Bos indicus x Bos taurus. Lineage (NCBI taxonomy): Eukaryota > Metazoa > Chordata > Mammalia > Artiodactyla > Bovidae > Bos > Bos indicus x Bos taurus. The sequence continues at coordinate 38,095,426 of NC_040090.1, forward strand.
TAAATAAAAACCAATTCATTTTCTTTTCAGTTTCTCTCACTAAACTCATTTTCTGCTTCTGTCCATATATACTAGATTACTTTCTATTTCCTAAGCATATCCAACTTTTACAATATTCGGTTTGGCTTTTTTGTTCTCTTTTTCTAGAATGCCCCTACCCACTTACTCCTTTGTGTGATAAAATCCCATTCATTCAGTAATATATTAATAGCTTGCAAAACAGTCAACACAATACCTACATTGTGGTAGGTTCCCTTCTATTTATTTTTAAATTTTATTTTCCACCTATGTTCTTTTCATGATTATATGTTACATCAGTTTGGTAAAGCTTTTCCTCATTTTGCTTCTCAGGAAAATCTAATCACTTCTTCAAACGTGTTATCAGTACACTTTGAACTTTATACCATTTATGGCCCCAGACTTGTATTGTGGGCCATATAATTAACTACTTACTTCTTCATCTCTCTCAAACTTTATTGGTAAGTTTTAAGCCCTCCAGGGCATGACCCTGTTTTATACTTCATTCCTTGGTCATACTATTGCCTCACACATAAAATGACTCAATTTATTTTTGGAAAGAATATATGCATGTATTCATAAATAATAAACAATGAAACCCCTTTGATATAGAAAAATAACAACCATTATCATTGTCTTTTTTATTTCTAGAGATTTAAGAATATCTTTCAAACTAAGTCAAAGAAAACACCCAATGAAACTGCTTCTTCTCACAGAGACACTCAACTAGTCAATAATAAGGAAGAAATAATCCAAAATCAACACTTTCCTGACTTGATCAAGTGGCTTAATCTAGAAAGTTATTATCCCAAAAAGATGACCAAAGTAAATTCTCTTTTGATAAATAAGACCTTCCTCCATGGCACTCAACCAAGAACTGAGGAGGAGCTGCCATTGTGTTTTCTAGAGAAACTTTGGTATTAGATTGTCATTTGCGATATCAAGTTTACAGAGGTAATATAGACAGAATACTTACTGTGTCCCAGACACCGAGAACCACAGAAATAGAAAAATCATTTGAGGACTTTTTTATTGTCAAGGAAACACAATCAACTACAGTACCAACTTGCATCCACCCAGTGGACATACAGATGGCAATTTTTCACTGCACAGATGACTTTACAAGACAGTATATTTTAACCAAACTTTCCATTTGTCAATTTGCTCTCCCACTTTTGGTGCCAAATCCTTGCAATTTCCAAATTGAATTCCCTCTTTGGTCTCTGAGGCAAATCAGGAGAAGCTGGAGAGAGGTGGAAAAAATAGGATGGGAGAAAAAGATTAGGAGTTATAACAACCAGCTGATCAGTTGGCAACCTATGCACACTGTATCTTTCATAAGAATTGGAAAGTATGCCTCTACTTCCAAATCACAGATTTTGAATTCACTCCTGAGTAAAAGCAAACATGACCATTTTTTCCTCCATCATTCTAGGGAAGACAGTAATAGATGTCTATTGGTAGATGGTATGGTGGAAATCTGCTGGTTCTGTCCAGGTGGGAGAGCTGAGGACAGATTTGAAAATTGTATTGCCTTCACCAATCTCCATGGAAATGCTGAAATACATGAGAGGCAGGTAAGGTTCCTGCAGGAGGTCTCCTCGGTCACTGTTATCCTCCTGGCAACTTCTGATTTTGACATAATGAATAGCTCCCTTCTACTTGAATTTTGGAATTCACCCAAACCTCTCATCTGTTTGTTTGAAAATGTAGAAAATATTATGGATAAGAATTATGCTCACAAAGTGAGAATTGGAATTAAGAATCTAAATAAGATAGAATTAGCTGATAAAATTACAGCTACATTAGCAGAGCTGTTGAAGAAATCTGGATCTCCTTATAGTCTGAGTAACTGGGCCAACATGGCAAGGAAGTATGAGTTTATTATTGATGAGGACCAAAGAGATTGCCAAGAAGCAGGGAAAAAAGCAAACATCCTTATGGACATCTTGAGAAAAGTAAAATTATCTGAGATAAAGGGGAAGTTACTACCTCTCCAAGGAGGTCTATGGCATGACTGGTGTAAGAAGGATAAAGAACTCCATCAGCTGCAAGAAAAAGGAAACAAGAGCATTGAACAATACAAGAACGAAATTGAGAAGGAAAAGCTCAAGATACGCTGTGAACAGTATCACAAAGTCATTAACCTTAACGACCTGATGGAGTCCCTGCTTGAAAGCCTGCAGTCCCACCTGGAGACCCACACAGAGCTCTACTTTCTGCAGGTGCTGAGTATGTCAATGGACCAACTAACCACAACAGAGTTAGAGAAGCTCCACCAGAGGCACAGTTCTTTGTTGGCTCAAGTACGAACAGAAAAGCAGAAGCAGTCAAAGAGAGACTCCCTCAGATGCTGGGAGGCTGAGCTAGAAGCTGTTTCCAAAGAAATCAGTGATTCCACCCTGGGAATTGAGCACCTCTTAAGAGAGCTGGGTCAGATCTATGAAGCTTTGGAAGAAGCTTCCTCCCAAACAAATACACTGTTTCTTTCCTTTCCCCAAATGGCTGCTGACCTGATGATATCCGGGGCTCCCATTGAACTGATGGATGGGGATGCTTCATATGTGCCCCTGAGGTGGGTGGCAGCTGTTTTTGACAAGGCCTCTGAAAAACTTGGAGACAAACGTGTGTTTGTTCTTTCTGTCCTTGGCTTGCAGAACTCAGGAAAGTCTACTCTGCTGAATGCAATGTTTGGGCTGCAGTTGAGCCTTAGTGCTGGAAGACATACTCGGGGTGCCTACATGCATCTTCTGAAAGTGGACGAGATGCTCAGAGAACAGCTGGGGTTTGATTTTATGCTTGTTGTGGACACAGAAGGACTGCAAGTCTCAGAGCTCATGAACAAAGCACAAAATGAGGAAAATGAGTTGGCAACCTTCGTTATTGGACTTGGAAACTTAACTCTAATCAATATTTTGGGAAAGGATCTTTCAGAAATACAAGATATTCTGCAAATAGCTCTCCATGCCTTTCTCAGGATGAAACAACTGAATATCTCACCAAGATGCCTATTTGTTCATCACAACATAGAAGAAATTATAGATACAGATCAAAGTATGGAAAGGCAAAGGTGGCTGCAAGAGATATTGGATGAAATGACAATCGCAGCAGCCAAACATGAACAGTGCTCAGGGGTGTGTCACTTCAGTGATGTCATTAAGTTTGATGTCAAGAACCACATCTATTACTTTGCTCACCTCTGGGAAGGGTCTCCCCCAATGGCCCCTCCTAATCCCTGCTATAGCCACAATGTTCAGGAGCTGAAAAGCAGGATTCTTAAGCGTGCCAAAGAAGAATCCAGAGGAAGTATTTTGAAAGATATCAGAACTTAAAGTCAGGGTACAGGATTTATGGAAGGCCTTAGTGAATGAGAACTTCATTTTCAGGTTCAAGAACACTCGGGAGGTCATGGCTATGAATAAACTGGAGACTGTGTACAGGAGCTGGACCTGGGAGCTCAGAAGTCATGTGCTGGACTTGCAGAATCAGCTGACTAACCAGATTCAGAAAGGAGAAGTTAAAGAGATCAAGGGAAGCTCAATTGAGAATCAAGTTGTGGAAAAACATGAAGCCATTAAGCAAGAACTTGAAAGATATTTTCGAGAAGATAGAGATAGAAATATCTTGTCTCAGAGGAAAGGAATATTTAAAGATGATTTGAAGAATCTTAAAGAGGATCTTATAGTAGAAACCATGAGAAAATGTGAGGCTCTAATTAGTGGAAAGAAAATACAAGACCTTTTCAAGGAGCAAAAAGTAAAACTGGAACATAAGTTATTAGAAAAAATCAGAGGGACGGCTAAGTCCCCCTGTAGGAAAGAATTACATGATAAAGAACTGAGAGATATGTTCAACAAGATCTGGTCAGAGAACATCTCCATTCTGTTGCTTCCCACACTTGCATCTGCTGAGGGGCCTGATATTGATATTGAGTTAGAGAATGTTCTCCTGGAGCATTTTAAACAGCACCCCAATATTGTGAACAAAATTCAGTATCGTGGTACAAAGAAAACATTTTCTATCAATTATTCTAAACATGTTATCACCCCTCAAGAGTTCCCAGTATATGGGCCCTTTGAGGAAGAGTTTGAAAAAGATATCGTAAAGAAGACAACAGCTCAAATTGTGAAACTGGTTCAAGACATCATACACAACAGAGAACAACAGAATGAAGGTTACAGTTCTAGTTACTTCCATGAAATTCTGCAAGTGATCCATACTGAAGCTGAGGCTGCATCTCAAGGAGTCAGATTTATGCTGACAAACAGATTTAAACTAGAACTTGCTCTAGAGCTACTGAAAGAGGCAGCAAACCATTTTAAAAAGATGTGCATTGCATTCAAGACAGCCAACAACCCTGTTCTATATTTAGAAAGTAAAAGAGAAGAATTTTTTACTAATTTTAAGTTGGCCTACAAAAACTTCCAAAACACTGACTGATGTCCTTTGGGGTAAAGAATTTCTGCTACTTTATGAACTGGGATAAACACTTGAGGAGCTTATATATTCTTCACCTAGCTTTTTTACTCCAAAATGAAATGAAAAAAAAAATATATATATATAATATGTTATGCTACAAAAATAAAATAAAAATACATACAGGCTGTGAAAAAATCATGCTATTAGTGTTATCAAAAAACCCAAAAAATCCTTAGAGTCAATCCACTAAAGAAAATTATGAAACTTTACTGACACACATAAACATCAAAATAATAGGAGCCACCCACATTTGTGGAAGAGAAGTTGCAGTAACAGAAAATGGTCATTTTCCCCAAAATGAATTTCTAAACTCAATGAAAGTGTAGTCAAAAACCTGACAAAGTTTCCATGAAACTTTAAAAGAGTACAGGAGGTGGGAGGGAGATTCAACAGGGAGGGGACATATGGGACATATGGGTGAGAGGGAGGTTCAGGAGGGAGGGGAATACCTTTGACTGATTCATGTTGATGTATGGCAGAGATCAACACAATATTGTAATTACCCTCCAATTAAAATATAAATTTTAAAAGATTACATTAAAATAATTATTCATTTCTAACTAAAGAACCTAATATAATCAACACTGCAGGAAAAAGAAAAAAGATACCCAACCACATAACCAAATCTTTTAAAAATCCATACTACTTAGAATAATCTAACAAAGACAGAGAGAAGATAAATATAGCAAAGCCACAGAACAATAGTTTAGGAGAAAAAAATCTTGCATGTACACAAATCTGTATATACAGAGGTTGTATTACAAATAAGAAGAGGAACATGATTGTTCAATATATTAAGATGGAAAAAAATCAACAATGTGGAAAAAATAACTTAGGTGTCTACTCATATTAATGAATTTAATGAGTTCTTATGACAAAGAAATTACCTTCCTATGCATACATCTTTTACAAATACAGAAATATTTCAAATATTCAAATAGAAATATGCAAAATCACTGCACAATCACTGAAATAGCAAAAAGAGAATTAGAGTCTATCTAATCAGCTCCCCGGAGAAAGCAATGGCACCCCACTCCAGTACTCTTGCATGGAAAGTCCCATGGACGGAGGAGCCTGGTGGGCTGCAGTCCATGGGGTCGCTAAGAGTCGGACACGACTGAGCGACTTCATTTTCACTTTTCACTTTCATGTATTGGAGAAGGAAATGGCAACCCACTCCAGTGTTCTTGCCTGGAGAATCCCAGGGATGGGGGAGCCTGGTGGGTTGCCGTCTATGGGGTCGCACAGAGTTGGACACGACTGAAACGACTTAGCAGCAGCAGCAGCAGCAGCAATCAGCTCCCAGTGGGATGGAACACTGGATAAATATGGTATGATATGTTCCTACAGTGAAATTTAGACACTATGCTTTCATACAGAGAAAATGCATAAATTAGATCTGTGTATATAAACATAGAAAAATCTCAATAATGTAATGTTCCAAAGGCAAGCTGCAGAAGTATGGATATAGTGTGTAGATTTTGAAACATAAAAGTGATGCAACCAAGTATGTAGGAAAATTATATAAACTTGGACAGAAAGACACATACAAACTTTGTAACAAAAAGTATTAAGGAAAGATGAAAGGAAAGGAACTCAGAGGTTATACAAAAGAATTATTATAGTTATCTATAATGTTTAGTTCTATAAAAATCCATAAAGGAAACATAGCAAAGTGTTAAATTTCTTAAATATATGTAGTGCACATTTTATTATAGTATTTTTTAAAATATATGAAATACTTTACCATTGCTAAATTATCTTACAATATGATAAGAAGTAGTATGGATTCTGGGTAGTCCATCCCACCCCACCACCCATTGCTGTATCTCTAGCACAAAGAATAATTTAACACATATTATTGATACTGAAAAATATTTGTTGAATGGATTCATAAATGGGAAATTATATAGGCTGCTAGAGATAAAGGAGCAACTAACTCTGCTTGGGGCAAATCTTCAAGACTACATTTTGTGAAGCTTTTCTTAGTCAGCATTCAAAGGTCCTTCTTCCCTCCCTCCTCCCTCACACCTCTCTTCCTCTCCTCTCCCTCCTCCCTGTCTCCCTCATCTTTTCCTCCTCCTTCTCTTCTCCCATCCTCACTTTCTGTCTCTCTCACTCTCCCTCCTTCCATCTCCTCATCTCTGATCTTCCTTACACCTGCAATTTTCCTGCATTAACTGTTAATGTTCTACAGGGTTCTGTGTCAGCATCTCATTTCACTTTGAGACTTTAAACTCCTAGAGCATGGAATCTAACTATTTTATTTGGTCCTGGTTCTTAGAACACCACTGGGCATGGTGAAAAAGGTGAAGAAATAAGAGTGTGAAATAATGGGTTGAACTCATGCCAGGCTTTAATATCTCTGGCAGTTCTGCCCTATTGTCTCCAAAGGAGACCATTTTGTCAAACCTCTACCACCTGTTCCAGTCCCAGGTAAGAGCACTGGAAATAACATAGCTTGATAGGTTACCTCACGTCATCACTCAGTTCAGGTTTCCAGAGGTAAGTTGAAGTCATGGAATGACTGACAGAGACAGATAAACAAAGAAGTAATTATCACTTAATATAATCAGAGCCCTATTGGGGAGAAGTTCAGAGGCCTATCAGCACACAAATTAGGACCAGCTAATTGACATTTTAGAGAATCAGGAAAGTCTTTTTGGAGAAGATGTCATCCAAACTTGTAAATAAATAGTAGGAAAAGTTAGAAGAAGAATTAAAACAGAGAATCAGACAGAATGAACAGGTAAAACTTTCAAAGGTGAAAGAGCATGGCAAACATAAAAATCTTTAATCATGGCTGGTGTTTAGAGGAGAAAGTGGGAGGCCAAAAGAGGTAAGCCTGTAGAAACAGACATAATGATAGTGCAGGGTGTCAGGAACAGGAGGAGGAACAGGCTTGGACTGGGGTCTTGTTTTGGATGTGGTGCATTTCAGGTAGCTGAGAGACATCCAAGTGTAGCTGTTCAGTAGGTATGGGTGTGGAGGTCAGTAGGTAGCTCGGTGAATATCACCTAGTCTGGTAGAGTCTTGACTCCTTCCTCTTTTTCATCCCATCCCCAATATCCAAACATTATCAAGTCTGATTATTTTCCCTCCTAAATATCCTTTAATATATCCATTATTCCCACTTCCATATCTCATGCCCTAGTCCAAAGACCATTATTTTATGCCTAGATTAGCCCCCAAAACCATGTAAATGATTCTTCTATTTTGAGTCATGCATTCCACCCAATATATTACCAACTGCTTTTTTAAAATTTATCTTTTTATTGAAGTATAGTTGATTTACCATGTTGTGTTGGTTTCAGGTGGGTAGCAAAGTGATTCATATATATATATATACATATATATATATGTGTGTATATATATATATACTTCTTATATTATTTTCCTTTTTGCATTTTTCAAATTTTTATTTTATATTGGAGCATAACTGATTAGCAATATTGTGTTCATTTTACGTACACAGCAAAGTGATTCAGTTATACATACACATGCACCTATTCTTTTTCAAATTATTTTTCCATTAAGGTTATTATAGAATATTTAGCAGGGTTCCCTGTGCTACACAGTAGGTCCTTGTTTGCTAACTATTTAAAAAATAGCAGTGTGTACATGTCAGTATGAAAATCCCAATCTATCCCTTCCCTCCACCATTTGCCCCTGGTAACTGTAAGTTTGTTCTTTAAATCTGTGAGGCTGTTTCTGTTTTGTAAATAAGTTCATTAGTATCATTTTTTTTTTTTTTTTAGATTTCACATATAAATGGTATCATATGATATTTGTCTTTTTCTGTCTGACTTACTACACTTAACATGATAATCTCAGGTGCATCTATGATGCTAGAAATGACATTATTTCATTCTTTGTAATGACTAATATTCCATCGTTTATGTGGCTCATTACAAGATATTGAATATGGTTCCCTGTGCTATGCAGTAAGGTCCCTTTGTTTATCTATTCTATATATTAATAGCTTGCATCTGCTAATCCCAAACTCCCAAGCATTCACCTCACTTTGTCAACCACAGGTCTCTGCTCTATGTCTGTGGGTCTGTTTCTGTGTTGTAGGTAGGTTCTTTTGTGTCATATTTTAGATTCCACATATAAGTGATATATGGTATTCATCTTTCTCTTTTTGACCAGCTTCACTTATTATGATCTCTAGCTCCATCCTTGTTGGTGTAAATGGCATTATTTCATTCTATTTTATGGTTAAGTAGTATTCCATTATCTATACATACACATCTTTATCCACTCATCTGCTGATGGACATTTAGGTGGCTTCCAAGTTTTGGCTATTACAAATAGTGCTGCTATGACCAATGAGATACATGTATCTTCTCAAATTAGCATTTTCTCCAGATATATGTCCATGAGTAGAATTGCTGGATCATATGGTAACTCTACTTTTACTTTTTTTAAGGAAGCTTCATACTGTTTTGCATAGTGGCTGCACCAATTTACATTCACACCAACAGTGTAAGAGAGTCCCTTTTCCCCCACATCCTGTCCTGCATTTACTAATTGTATTTCTCTAATAATTAGTAATGCTGAACATTTTTGCCTGTGCCTATTGGCCACTTACATATCATTTTTGGAGAAAGGTCTATTTAGGTCTTCTGCCCATATTTTGATTGGATTATTTGTTCTTTAGATGTTAAGTTGTCTGAGTTGTTTCTGTAATTTGGAAATTAAACCTTACCAGTTGCATTGTTCACAAATATTTTATTCCATGCTGTAGATTGTCTTTTTGTTTGTTTATGGTTTCATTTTCTGTGTAAAACCTTTTAAGTTTAATTAGGTCCCACTTGTTTCTTTTTATTTCCATAACATTAGGCTATGGAGGAAAAAAATACTGCTGCAATTTATGTTAGAGAGTGTTCTGCCTCTGTTTTACTCTAGGAATTTTCAGTATACATTCTTACATTCAGTTCTTTAGCTCACTGTGAGTTTATTTTTGTGTATTTTATTTTTGTGTTTTTGTGCCAATATCACATTGCTTTGATTACTGTAGTTTTATAGTATAGTCTGAAATCAAGGAGTCTAATTCCTCCAGCTCCATTTTTATTTCTCAAGATTATTTTGGCTATTCAGAGTCTTTTGTGTCTCCACACCAAATTTAAAAAAAAAATTTTTTTTTTGTTCTAGTTCTATTTTTAAAAATGCCATTGGTAATTTGATAGGTATTGCATTGAATCTGTATTGTCTTGGGTAGTAAAGACATTTAGACAATATTCATTCTTCCAATCTAAGAACAGAGTATATCCTTCCATCTGTTCATGTTAACTTTGATTTCTTTCATCAGAATCTTTTCACTCCCACATTTCTGATAAACATATATTTAAAACCCATTTGGAATCTTTCTTTCTCGTCCCCAAATATGTGTCTAATTGCGGGGAGCTGCCTGTGAGAACAGGGTCTTTTGTCTGAAGGACACAGCTCTGGGAGCTGCCTCAGTCCTTGAGGGTTTGCTTGCAAACATAGCTCTCTGTCCCGCCACCCCAGAGATTAGGCGCTTATTTACTGCAGGCACCTGGAGTTCTGTGCAAACTTCTCATGCACAGAGAAATGTTATCTGGTATAAGAAATAATAACAGGGAGCCATTCCCATGTTCTCAAGATTTCTTGTGACTGTTTGTAAGATGTATAGGCCAATTAAGAAAAAATGTCAACTGTCTTGTCTTTCTGACGCTTTTCTGTATAAATATAAGATGCTGAATAAAGTTGGTGTCAGACTGTGTCCCTTCGTGGAGACGTGTCTGAACCTCTTGACCCCATCTTTGTTGTAGTCTCTTGTTTTAGTTTCTTTCTTAGCCCCACCGTGCACGTTCTCGGGACCTGATCTACTTTGTTGGCTGGCACCGGCAGGTGGCGCCTGAAACAGGGACTCGGGAACTGGAGCGCGCCGATGGCCGCTGCCCGCCAAGATTGAGGTAAGCAAAGAGGAATTCCTAATTAATTAAAGTAAAGGGCAGGGAGGGTGACTGTCGAAAGTAGTAAACCATGGGACAAGGCAATAGCCGCCAGTTATTTGTACATATGTTGAAAACTATGTTAAAAGGTAGGGGAATTTATGTAAATAAGTCACAGCTAGAGAAGTTTTTACTTTTTATAGAAGAGGTTTGTCCCTGGTTTCCAGAGGGAGGAACAGTTAGTCTGAAAACTTGGAAAAAAGTAGGAAAACAATTGCAGACATATTATTCCTTACATGGTCCCAATCGTGTTCCTGTGGATGCTTTTTCTTTGTGGACTCTCATAAGAGACTGTCTGGATCCTGAACATGAGGGATATAAAATTCAAACGGCTCTCAGGGATTCCACAGAACCCGAAGTTGCAGAGCCTTCTGCCCCTCTGCCTGAACCGCTTTATGCTGTGCCTGAGGGAACAGCTTGTAAGGCTGGAGGGAGTGATGATGTGTTAAGCTCTGATGAACAGGAAGAGTTAAATGAACAAGCGGCTCAGTACCATAGGGAGGATATGCCTTGGGAGATGATGGTTAACATGCAATGCCCCTCGGGAAAAGGGGAATTAAAGCATTCAGGGCTTTCTGAAGAATAGCTGGAGAATTTAATTCAGAAGATTGTTATAGCAGTAAAAAAGGATGCACAGGGAGACTCCCACTCCAGCCAGCCTGCGCCTCCAGCATATCCTCCCTCGGTTCTTGCTGGACTCAATCCACCTCCGCTTTTCATAGAACTGCGAGAGCTTATATCTATCCCTGCTTCTTTGCCCGGTGAAAACATAAAAATTAAAAGTGAGATATTATTATCTCCTCTTCAACAAGCGATTAAGCGAGCTAATGAAGAAGGAGAACATATTCCCGGGTTTTCAGGAATCTATCCAGTAGTTGAAAATGCTCAACAGCAGAGGTATTATGAACCGCTGCCCTTTAAGCAACTGAAAGAGTTAAAAATGGCTTGTGCACAATACGGCCCGACTGCGCCATTTACTCAGGCTATTATAGAAGCTTTAGGAAATCAAAATCTGCCACCTAATGATTGGAAACAGGTTGCTCGGGCTTGTTTATCTGGAGGAGATTATTTACAATGGAAATCTGAGTTTGCTGAGCAGTGTGGGATCACAGCTGATATCAATTGGCGACAGGGACTGAACACCACTTATGAAATGATGGTGGGAGAGGGAGAATATCGAGACACTAATAGTCAACTTAATTATTTGCCTGGAGCCTACCCTCAGATTAGTGCTACAGCTCTACAAGCATGGAAAAAACTTCCAAATTCTGATAAAAAGACTGAAGATTTATCTAAAATTCGCCAGGGGCCAGATGAGCCATATCAGGATTTTGTTGCCCGTCTGCTTGAGGCAATTGGTAAAATGAAAGGGGATGAGCAGGCGGGGATGGTGTTGACTAAACAGCTTGCTTATGAGAATGCCAATTCGGCTTGTCAAGCTGCCCTGAGACCTTACAGGAAAAAGGGAGGCTTATCTGACTATATATGGATTTGTGCTGATATCGGCCCTTCTTACGTTCAAGGCATAACTTTGGCCGCGGCATTATAAGGAAAGACAGTCAAAGAAGTACTGTATCAACAACAAAAGCGGGATAAAACTAGTGGTCGGCTTCGAGTCCCTGGCTCTGGCTGCTTTTCTTGTGGCCAGATGGGTCATCAGGCCGCCCACTGCCCACAAAAGCAGGCCCGGAGACCTGCTCAAACCCCTAACCTTTGTTCTAGGTGTAAGAAAGGCAAACACTGGGTGAAGGATTGCCATTCTAAAACTGACTTACAGGGAAAGCCACTTCCTCCGGTCTTGGGAAACTGGGTGAGTGGCCAGCCCCAGGCCCTGAAACAATGTTGTGGGGCAATGCAAAATCTGACCAAATTGGAGACGCTTCAAGGCCAAAACGCAGAACTGTTACCGAGTTGTTCAGAGCAACTGCAGGGAGTGCAGGATTGGACCTCAGTTCCTCCACCTACACGGTATTAACTCCAGAAATGGGCATGCAGGCTTTGCCAACTGGAATTTTTGGCCCTCTTCCGAAGAACACTATGGGCCTCCTATTGGGCAGAAGCAGTACTACGATGAAAGGTTTATTAGTAGCCCCTGGAGTCATAGACTCTGATTATATGGGTGAAATAAAAATTATGGCCCATTCACCACAGGACATAACAGTAATACAATCTGGTCAAAGTATTGCTCAATTAATTCTACTTCCTACAATTCCAGTTGGAAAAGCCATTAAGCAGGAACGAGGATCCCGAGGTTTCAGGTCTTCAGACGCTTATTGGATTCAGGCCATTAATAAACAGTGCCCTGAGCTTCTACTGTATATTCAATAAAAGCCTTTTAAAGGTATTTTGGATACTGGTGCAGATGTTTCTGTCATATCTCAAAAACATTGGCCTGATGAATGGCCTAAGCAGGTTGTAATTTCTACTCTGCAAGGCATTGGGCAATCACACAACCCAGAACAGAGTTCAACCTTTTTAAAATGGAGGGACGAAGAAGGACATGAAGGACATTTTCAACCTTATGTTTTGCCAGGACTGCCAGTTAATCTATGGGGGAGAGATGTTATGATGAATATGGGGTATATCTTTATAGTCCAGATAAAAAGATTAGTAATCAATTGTTAGACCAAGGCCTTTTACCCCATCAGGGGTTGGGGATAAATTCACAAGGGCCTTTACAACCCCTGATCCCTGCAGTTAAAAATGATAGAAAAGGTATAGGATGTTTTTAGGAGGGGTCATTGATCGTCCTGCAATCCATGCTAATCCTATAAAATGGAAGTCTGACGATCCAGTATGGGTTGATCAGTGGCCCCTATCAATAGAAAAGATCATGGCCGCCAATCAGCTTGTGCAGGAACAGCTTGCTCTCGGCCATATTACCCCCTCAAATTGACCTTGGAATTCACCTATTTTTGTCATTAAAAAGAAAACAGGTAAATGGAGGCTATTACAAGATTTATGAAAGGTTAATGAAACAATGGAATTGATGGGCTGCCTTCAGCCGGGGTTGCCTACCCCCATGGCCATTCCAAAAAATACTTACAAAATTATTATTGACTTAATAGACTGCTTTTATACTATTCCCCTTGCCACTAATGACTGTCAAAGATTTGCTTTTAGTGTCCCTTCTACAAATTATAAAGAACCTATGAAAAGATATCAGTGGCAAGTTTTACCTCAGGGAATGGCTAATAGTCCTACTCTCGGTTAGAAATTTGTTGCTCAAGCTTTAAAAACCACTAGGTCCTTGTACTCCCAAGTATATATTATTCATTATATGGATGATATTCTTTTGGCATATCAAGATGAGGAGTTGCTATTAACAACATTCGCATATATGCAAACTGCATTACAGGATTATGGTTTGATTATCGCAACAGAAAAGGTGCAACGCTTCCCCCCCTATTCTTATTTGGGGTTTTTTTCTGGAAAAGGAATGGTTTCGAGCTCAGAAGATAGAGATTAGTAAAGATAATTTGGTTACCTTGAATGATTTCCAAAAACTGTTAGGAGATATTAATTGGATAAGACCTTACTTGAAGCTAACTACAGGGGAAATGAAGCCTCTTTTTGATATTCTGAAGGGTGATCCTGATCCAACTTCCCCCCGAACTCTGACTCTGGAGGGAAGGCAAGCCTTAGATAAAGTTGAACAGGCCCTGTCTAAACAACAAGCTACTTATTGTGACTATACTCAAGAATGGGGTTTATATATTCTTCCTATTAAACATGCTCCTACAGCAGTCTTATTCCAAAGATTGCCTTTAAGATGGCTTCACTTGCCTGCCTCTCCCTCTCGGGTACTAACCCCCTATTATGATTTGGTTGCTGCCCTAATAGCTCTTGGGCGGTCAGAATCCACTGTATATCTAGGAGGAGATCCACATTTTATATGTGTTCCATTTTCTAAAATTCAGCAGGACTGGCTGTTTCAGTTTAGCGACAATTGGGTTATTGCCTTAGCTGGTTTTAGTGGACGGCTTGATAATCATTATCCCTCAGATAAAATTTTGCAATTTGCTCATTATCACCAATTTCTCTTCCCCAAAATCATTGTTTCTCAGCCCCTTGCCGACGCCCTAACTGTATTTACTGATGGCTCTTCTAATGGAATAGCTAGTTTGATTATACAGGACAAAACTACCACCTGGCGTACTAACTATAAGTCTGCTCAAGAAGTAGAACTATTTGCCATTTTTCAGGCTCTATTACAAATTTCTGCTCCATTTAATTTATATTCTGACAGTCAATATATCATAAGAGCCTTAAACACTATTGAGACTATTCCATTTATTGGTACCCTGAATTCTACTATCCAAACTCTTTTTCGTGATATACAACATTTAATTTGTTCCAGAGTTAATAAATGCTATTTTGGTCATATTCGTGCTCACTCTGGGCTTCCTGGACCTTTAGCACGAGGCAATGCTTTGGCCGATGAAGCTACACGTATGATATTTCCTTCATTGGAACAAATGGCAAAAACTTCCCACAGCTTACACCATCAAAACAGTAATAGCTTAAGACTTCAATTTGGCATTACTTGAGAAGCTGCCAGACAGATTGTTAAGCAATGTCAAACATGTCCTCAATTTTTTAGTGTCCCCCATTATGGAGTTAATCCTCGAGGATTGTTGCCAAACGATATATGGCAAATGGATGTTACCCATATTCTTGAATTTGGTAAACAAAAATTTGTTCATGTTACTATTGACACCTTCTCTGGCTTTTTACATGCCTCTCTACAATCCAGGGAAGCTAGCAAACATTGTATAGCTCATTGCATTAAATGTTTTGCTGTTATGGGAACCCCTAAAACCATAAAAACAGACAATGGTCCAGGATACACTGGAAAAAATTTTCAACTATTTTGTACGCAATTGTCTATCTCACATAAAACAGGTATCCCTTATAATCCACAAGGTCAAGGAATCATTGAACGGGCACATCAAACTCTCAAACATCAATTGCAAAAACTAAAGAAGGGGGAATTTTATCCCAATACCCCCTCCTCCAACTCTCTAAACTATGCTTTATTTGTTCTAAATTTTTTACAATTGGATATAAGTGGCCGTTCAGCAGCACAGCGATTTTGGAACTTTGATGCACAAACAATAAGACCTAAAGTCTTTTGGAAAGACCCACTTGTGGGAAAATGGTATGGACCAGATCCAGTACTAATTTGGGGATGAGGGCATGTTTGTGTTTTCCCACAGGATGCCGAAGCGCCACGCTGGCTGCTGGAAAGGTTGGTACGCACGGCGGAGATGATCTCTAGCAAACCAGATGAGGAGATTGACGATTCAAGAGCATGATGAATTACCATCTCGGCAACAACTTCAGGCATTGATGCGAGAGGCACAGAATCGTGTTGCTGTGCAGGGTGATTCGATATCGCCTTTAAGCTTCCTGATAACCTTATTAATTATCTTAAATCAGATTAATACTGCACACTCTGAAGAATATTCAAGTGCTTACTGGGCTTATTTTCCCGACCCTCCCCTTCTCCAACTGGTGGACTGGGAGGGTCGGTCTATTCCCATATACACTAATGATACTGTGACTTTGGGTGGTTTTTCAGATAAACATATTATTCCTAATCAAGTTAATTTCTCTTATCATGGAGTGTTTGATCGCTTACCTATTTGTCTGTCTAGATATTTTAATTCAACAGGATGTCTTTTTTCTGGGGAGTCAGGATATGCTGATTATGACAATGGTTGGAGCCTGTATATTCCTGGAGTAACGAAAGAGTCTGGAATTCCTCAACGTCGTAATGGAACTGGTCCTTTAGATATTCCTTTCTGCGACTTTGGAACAAGGGGAAGAGTCACTGCTGCACCATGGAAACTGTGTCAAGATGGAACTGCTACGGTTTATAACATATTTGGGACAAATGAGTCATTGTGGGACTGGTCTCCAGACTTGGCCAGAAACCCTGGAGCTAAGATACTAGAAACTTTGCATCCCGTATTTGGAACTTGGGCGGCTCTAAAGTGTTCCAAACAGAAATCTGGAAACTAGCTGCCGCCCTTGGATGTGAGGGTTCCTACCTTCAGGTGGGATCAAAAGTGAGACATGGTTATTTGTGGAATCTCACCATGAGGTACCCTCGTGCATGTGTGCCTCACCCTTATGCTTTACTAGTAGGATCTGTAAAAATACAACCTGGGTTATGAAATTATAATGTAACTTGTAACAATTGTACTTTGACTAACTGTGTTAGGGGAATTACTAATCAAACTAGGGTTCTAGTCTTAAGACAGCCTGCTTTTGTTATGGTTCCTGTAAAGATTAATGGGTCTTGGTATGATGAAAGGGGACTTGAACTTTGGAGAAAAGTAGAGGGTGTTTTAATGCGTTATCGCAGGGGAATAGGGTTAATAATTCTGGGATTTGTAGCTTTGGTAACTCTTATTGCTTCCTCGATTACTGCAGCCCTGTCCTTGGCACAATCAGTGCAAACTGCAACTTTTGTTAATAATCTGGCACAAAATGCATCCGTTGCCCTGGGGACTCAAGAAGACATTGACAAAAAGCTAGAGGATCGATTGCATGCCCTTTATGATGTTGTAAAATTTTTAGGCGAAGAAGTTCAAAGTATAAAGTTGAGATTACGGGTACAATGTCATGCTGATTTTCGATGGATCTGTGTTACTCCCCAAAAATATAATGGTAGTATAACTGCTTGGGATAAGGTGAAAGCTAATTTAGAAGGTATTTGGCATAATGAAAATATTTCCTTAGATTTTCTGCATCTACATCAGGAAATAATGAACATTGAAAACGCACCCAGACCTGATTTGGATGTTGCAAAAAGAGCTGAGTCTTTTGTTAAAGAACTTTTTCGACATGTACCTACTGTCAATAGTATTTGGTACATGGGAGCAGCCATAGGGAGGACTATTCTTAATAATTTTAACTGTTTTATTTCTTGAACCTTGTTTAATTAAAAAACTGATTGATGATCTATGGATGATAAAGGCTTCCATCTATGGAAATGGTCTGCGGTTAAAGGAACATAAGCGTGCGCCTATATAAAAAGAAAGGGGGAGATGCGGGGAGCTGCCCGTGAGAACGGGGTCCTTTGTCCGAAGGACACAGCTCTGGGAGCTGCCTCAGTCCTTGAGGGTTTGCTTGCAAACATAGCTCTCTGTCCCGCCAGCCCAGAGATTAGGCGCTTATTTACTGTAGGCACCTGGAGTTCTGTGAAAACTTCTCATGCACAGAGAAATGTTATCTGGTGTAAGAAATAATAACAGGGAACCATTCCCATGCTCTCAAGATTTCTTGTGACTGTTTGTAAGATGTATAGGCCAACCAAGAAAAAATGTCAACTGTCTTGTCTTTCTGACGCTTTTCTGTATAAATATAAGATGCTGAATAAAGTTGGTGTCAGACTGCGTCCCTTCGTGGAGACATGTCTGAACCTCTCGACCCCATCTTTGTTGTAGTCTCTTGCTTTAGTTTCTTTCTTAGCCCCGCCGTGCACGATCAGGGACCTGATCGACTTTGCCGGCTGGCACTGGCATCTAATGACTAAGTAACTGCACTTTACCCACCTTTATTGCTCTGCCATCAGTACTGCCAATTGCTGAAATTCACTATTTATATAGCCTCCAGGCATTTTATTCTCTTCTAAAACAAACTCCCTCAGCCTCACCATTTTGGGATGTAGTGTCTCCATTTTTCAGCATTGGCACTTGGTAGAGTAGATGATATCAGATTTTTAAAAGAAGTAAGAATAAAAATCACCAATCACCTCAAGCTCCACAAGTAATATTGAGAGCTGCTCTAAATCTGGCTCTCTCACAACAAATCCTGATCACCAGCACCTAATCTGAAACACTTTCCTACAATGGGACTTACTCTTTGTTCATTAATTTCTTAAAAAATGTCAGAAGTCATTTTTTATCATCCTTTCTATGTTCTTCTTTTACCTATAAAATACATTCTGAAGCCCTTCTCTCTCCCCATATTTACTACTAAGGATCAATGTCCATTTTATAGTCCTTATAAATCTCTAGACATTGACAAATAGCTGCTACCATACCACAAAAGCTGATTTTATGATGTATAATTGAGATTGTAATAACCTATGACTAAATTTATAATTTATACCATGACTCATCATTACAGTAAAAGAAATTTCTACTTTAGGTTTTACTTTGTGATCCAAGTTTTTTGCTATCTATCCTAGACTTATGACATCTACCAAATATGTTAACATCCATTTTTATTATATTTACATATAAGTAGAACCAGATCACCTGATCTTCCTCTTGAGAAATCTGTATGCAGGTCAGGAAGCAACAGTTAGAACTGGACATGGAACAACAGACTGGTTCCAAATAGGAAAAGGAGTATGTCAAGGCTGTATATTGTCACCCTGTTTATTTAAATTATATGCAGAGTACATCATGAGAAATGATGGACTGGAAGAAACACAAGCTGGAATCAAGATTGCCGGGAGAAATATCAACCTCAGATATGCAGATGACACCACCCTCATGGCAGAAAGTGAAGAGGAACTCAAAAGCCTCTTGATGAAAGTGAAAGTGGAGAGTTGAAAAGTTGGCTTCAAGCTCAACATTCAGAAAACTAAGATCATGGCATCTGGTCCTATCGCTTCATGGGAAACAGATGGGGAAACAGTGGAAACAGTGTCAGACTTTATTTTTGGGGGCTCCAAAATCACTGCAGATGGTGACTGCAGCCATGAAATTAAAAGGCGCTTACTCCTTGGAAGGAAAGTTATGACCAACCTAGATAGCATATTTAAAAGCAGAGACATTACTTTGCCAACAAAGGTCCGTCTAGTCAAGGCTATGGTTTTTCCTGTGGTCATGTATGGATGTGAGAGTTGGACTGTGAAGAAGGCTGAGCACCGAAGAATTGATGCTTTTGAACTGTGGTGTTGGAGAAGACTCCTGAGAGTCCTTTGGACTGCAAGGAGATCCAACCAGTCCATTCTGAAGGAGATCAGCCCTGGGATTTCTTTGGAAGGAATGATGCTAAAGCTGAAACTCCAGTACTTTGGCCACCTCATGTGAAGAGTTGACTCATTGGAAAAGACCCTGATGCTGGGAGGGATTGGGGGCAGGAGGAGAAGGGAATGACAGAGGATGAGATGGCTGGATGGCATCACTGACTCGATGGACGTGAGTCTGGGTGAACTCTGGGAGTTGGTGATAGACAGGGAAGCCTGGCATGCTGCGAATCATGGGGTCGCAAAGAGTCGAACATGACTGAGCAACTGAACTGAACTGAACTAAGAAACAAGAAACAGTGTGGAGGGTGATATCAAGGACAAAATAATATGGTAAGTAATCAAATATCTGCATCCAAATCAATATTAGTCCATCAGTCAATAATAATTGGTTTTATCTACCAGCTACCTTCTAGCCACACCATCATGAGTTCCACATTTCTACCACCTCCCTCTAAACATAAGAGAAGAGAGTCAATTCTTTGATTAAAACAAGTTATTTGTCTATACATATCCATTTTCACTTATCTAATCTAACCATATCAAGAAAATAAAAGGTATGAAATCATTTTGTAAGCACTATTTTCTAGAAAATTCTAATACCAGAAATCATTACTTATCTAACAAAATAATAAATAGAAACCTCAATTAAATAGACCAGAAGGGGACACTCTTATGTCTTAAGATGGTAACAGTTCAACAAGGTAATCAATTCTCACTCCTGTCAAGGACTTGTACAATGAAAAGCCGTGGACGCTGCTGTAGCTCTCCCAGCTTCTTTCTTGCCTTTGTGAAAGCATTCTCCTTCCGTTGCTGTGTGGGAACATGCACATGGCTTGCCATGGTTGCAGATCTCGAATTGCAGTTCTCAGCTTACTGTGAATAAGCCCATCTTTGCTGTAGAAACATCTGGCAGTCAATTTATCTTAGATCCACATTTTGGTGACCCATATAAGAACTAGAGAAGACTCCCTGAAGGCTGTGGGGATACTGAGTAAACAGGTGCCATAACCACACTGGAGCCCATATGCTCACTGCTTTTCTCGCTAACCTTGGAGTTTAAAGGTATTTCTTTCTCCTGCGCATAAACTCATGCCCTCTTTGCACTTGAAGCTCTCTTTGCATTTGGGATTTATGTTAAGGTTTAACCTTTCTGGTTAAGGCTTTATTCACTATACAAGTACTCATTCGGTACTGTGTTCTGATTTGAGATTAGACAGTTTCAACTGAAGCTGACCGAAAAGCCATGGGCCCATTTCTTCAGGAACAGGGGCTGCTTCACTAAAGCTGTGCCTGTTTGTCAGACATTGGCCTGGATTAGGGCCTGTTCTCTGGAAACTGGCTGAAAAGTCTTTGGCTCCACCCCTCCAGGACCAAACTGCTTCCCTAAAACTAGCTGGAATTATCTTGCAGGCTAAATTGCAAGCTGTTTGAATTAAGCTGTTTGAGCTATAAGCCCTTTGAATTGTTTGAAAATTGCTTTTTTTTCTAGAGAAAAACCTCTGAGAAATAGGATTCACTTATCTAAATATTTTCTATGTGTTTCCCTCTATAGGGACTCTGACTGATTTTATGTTAAAAGTCCTACTTCATGTGTATTTCGAGCTAAATGGACCAACCTGACCAAAGACAGTTTAGAATATCTATGCCATCATAGGGAACTTTTGAAATCCCAAATGTTTTTCCTTAAAGTTTAACTAGATTACAATAGCTTTAAAATTTCAAGAGCTGAAAGGAATGCCTATTTTGATTTTCCCAAATATTGAGGTTTCCAAATGTTATCAGGTTTTAAGATTAACTGAGGCAAACAAGTGATTAAAGGAACATAAAATAGTTCTTGAATCCTCAGGCTCTTTCTCTTTGGCTTTTTGGTCTCAGGCTCTGCCTCCAGCACCATTTGTATCTCTACTGTGGCTCCTCCTCGTCAGACTCTGCCTCCTGTGCCATCTTCCTCTGTCCTCTCTATTCTGCCTATGTATCCTCTATATCCTGTCTTCCCCCATTCTAATTCTCCTAGCAACTTCCTTTTTTCTCTGAAATTTTTCCACTTCCTTTTCCTCTGCACTTGTCTGATCCTTTAAAATTAAACATTCTTGGTATCCAGAGGCTAAACCTTTAACTTCTTGTATTCCTGGACTAAAGCTGAACTATGTGAGATAGTTCAGTCACTCAGTCATGTCCGACTCTTTGAGACCCCATGGACTGCAGCCTACCAGGCTCCTCCGTCCATGGGATTTTCCAGGCAAGAGTACTGGAGTGCATTGCCATCTCATTCTCCAGAGGACCTTCCTGTCCTAGGGATCAAACCCGGGTCTCCCACACTTTAGGCAGACGCTTTACCAGGGAAGCCACCAGGGAAGTCCAAATAGTCAAAGATTTTCTCAAAGTAACCAAAGATTCTCACTTATTTGCATAGACCAATGAGTTTAATATAGTCATTCAAATATATCAACTTATACCAGCAGGCTCATATGCTTGTCAGTAAGACCAGATCCAGTATTGGATGAAAACCACTAACTGGAAAAAATCCTGAAATATCTCTAGAACTACAACCTGGAAACCAGTCCACCAACTGATGGTCAGGCTTGGGTAATCACTAGATAACTTCATCAAGCAATTCCTAGGGCTTTTCCAAAACCTATAAATTGGAACAAAACTCAGGATTGCAAACAAAATCTGACAAACCTGTTCATGACGAATCTATTTGACTCTCTTCAAAATCTAATTTTAAAGAAAATTCTGATTTTCCTTCAGATGTCAAATCCACCTGGTTAACTTTTTATTAATAACTCTGTGCTTTTAATAGGCTAAGCCAAGACCTTTCACTTCTAATGAAAACAAACAAACAAAACAAACAGAATGGAATGGAATTGAAAACTATGTATAGTCCAGATTTAGTTAATCTGGCAAACCAGCCCTCCTGCACTGTGGCTGAACCACCTAAGAAGAAGATCACCAAAATTTTTAATCTTCAACTCTAGCAAATGAATCCTCCTAAAGGAAACCGGAACCTTTCTGGTTTCTGCTATTGCAAAGAGCCAAGGCACTGGAAAAGAGTTATAAATTTAAGCACTTTAGGCACCTTTAGCCCTCTAACTATTTCCAACATCCACCCAATTCTCCATGACAGGAAATCAAGGACTCCTCCAAATACCCTCTCTTAATCGGCTTAGAGAAACATTTCTCCAAACTGGGAATGAATCTTTTCCAGTTCTAAATGACACTGGAGCAATGTCTCCATGCTCAGTTCCACTACTGTAAGGCACTCCCTGACTTGGAATACTAACAGTTCATATAATGGGATCTCTAATTAACTTCAAGAGGTTCCTTCCTGTCTCTAAGCCTATTTTCTTCTGTTTAGGCCCTTCAAGAGATCCACCACACCCTTTTCCTCTTAGTTCCTCTTGTTACAGAAAAGAAAATGGGGCACAAGAGGATGGTCACGTCCCAGGATTCAGACAGTTTCCTGGCACAGCTGCCAAGTATTTGTTCCTGGCTTTATGCTGGAAGGAATTCAAGAGTGAGCCATAGTAAAGTGAAAGAAGGCTTATTCAGGGAGATAAACATACTGCATAAACAGAGTTTGGGCCAACTCAAGAAGGCAGGAGGCCATGGGAAAAACACACTCCATAGGCAGAGTGGGGCCATCCCAGAAGATGAGAGGCCCCAAAACGTAGGTTGGGTAATTTAACAGGCTAGTGAGGGGGATGATTATTCCAACTATTTTGGGGAAAAGCCCAGGATTTTCAGGAGTTGGACCACTGTGCACTTTTTGACCTTTTCCAGTTGGCCACAGAATGGTCATAGCTCTGGCGGGTGTGTCATTTAGCATGCTGATAAACTACAATGAATGCATAACAAAGTTCAAGGTCTAGTGGAAATCGTTTCATCCTAGCTGGTTCTAATCAGTATATGTCTTGTCTTCAAGGGCTATATCATTCTTTTAAAGGTTGTGCCTCTGTCTCCTTCCTGTCTCATTCTGCTCTTCATACATCACTAACATCCATCCCCACCAGAAGCACATTCTTCACTGTAACTGATTTATATAGTGCATTCTTTAATAATACAGTTGATGAAGCTGGCCAATACCTTTTGGCCTTCACTTGGAAAAAAAAAGAATTCACCTTGACAGTACTGCCTCAAGGTTACATACCTGGAGTATGTATATGAGTCCTTCTTATTTCTCACAAATTCTGAAGACTGATCTAGATGATATAAAGTTCCTTAGAGGTTCCATTTTGTTGCAATAAGTGGATGATTTGCTACTTCTCTGCCCTTCTTCTGATGCCTCCTCACAAAAAGACAGCTTCTACCTGCTACAGCTTTTAGCTTTGAAGGGACATAAGGTCACCAATGAAAAATCACTGTTCTCCTAAACCCAAGTTCTACATCTAGGGCCTCTGATATCAGAATAAGGGTCATACCTAGATAAACTTCATGGTATCCTAAAGTTTCCCCAGGCCCCAAGCTAAACACTATCTGTGAGGTTTTCTGAGGTTTGTTGGCTATTGACAAAACAGGATTTCAAATTTCTTTCTTCTGGCCAAACCTTTGTATGTTTTACTCAACAGTAACAATTCTGACCCAATTTTATGGGAAAAATCAGATGACACACATTTTAAGACCTTGCAGGAGAGTTTGATAAACCCACCTGTCCATGGGCATTCTAATTATCACATTCCTTTTTGTGTATAAAAAGGGTGGAATGCCCTTGAGATACTCACCCAAAACATGGGGATCACCACTGACCCATAGAATATAGTCAACAACTGGGCCCTTTGGCATGGGAATGAGAGAGTCAATTCCTAAGCAGGTTGATAAGTCTGGGGATCCCCAAGGAGAGAGGGGTCTGGAATTCTCAAGGAGGAGGAAAGGACAAACGGTTTTCTTTCTTTTTTTTTTTTTTTTTCCCTCTACATTCCTTAGTCTTAGTCACATAAAACGTTTTTATCTTTAAACCTGGAACTGATGACTACACAACTAACAACTCAGTTTGGACTCTGTGCTAAGGATTAGATAGCAGCATGTATCCTGCTTGCAAAGATGGGCTCCATAAAGGACAGAAATGGTATGGACCTAACAGAAGCAGAAGATATTAAGATGAGATGGCAAGAATACACAGAAGAACTGTACAAAGAAGATCTTCACGACCCAGATAATCACGATGGTGTGATCACTGACCTAGAGCCAGACATCCTGGAATGTGAAATCAAGTGGGCCTTAGAAAGCATCACCATGAACAAAGCTAGTGGAGGTGATGGAATTCCAGTTGAGCTATTCCAAATCCTGAAACATGATGCTGTGAAAGTGCTGCACTCAATATGCCAGCAAATTTGGAAAACTCAGCAGTGGCCACAGGACTGAAAAGGTCAGTTTTCATTCCAATCCCCAAAAAAGGCAATGCCAAAGAATGCTCAAACTACTGCACAACTGCACTCATCTTACACGCTAGTAAAGTAACGCTCAAAATTCTCCAAGCCAGGCTTCAGCAATATGTGAACTGTAAACTTCCTGATGTTCAATCTGGTTTTAGAAAAGGCAGAGGAACCAGAGATCAAACTGCCAATATCTGATGGATCATGGAAAAAGCTGTATATTGTCACCCTGTTTATTTAACTTCTATGCAGAGTACATCATGAGAAACGCTGGGGTGGAAGAAGCACAAGCTGAAATCAAGATTGCCGGGAGAAATATCAATAACCTCAGATATGCAGATGACACCACCCTTATGGCAGAAAGTGAAGAGGAACTAAAAAGCCTCTTGATGAAAGTGAAAGTGGAGAGTGAAAAAGTTGGCTTAAAGCTCAACATTCAGAAAACGAAGATCATGTCATCCGGTCCCATCACTTCATGGGAAATAGATGGGGAAACAGTGGAAACAGTGTCAGACTTTATTTTTGGGGGCTCCAAAATCACTGCAAATGGTGACTGCAACCATGAAATTAAAAGGCGATTACTCCTTGGAAGGAAAGTTATGACCAACCTAGATAGCATATTCAAAAGCAGAGACATTACTTTGCCAACAAAGGTTCGTCTAGTCAAGGCTATGGTTTTTCCAGTGGTCATGTATGGATGTGAGAGTTGGACTGTGAAAGGCTGAGCGCCAAAGAATTGATGCTTTTGAACTGTGGTGTTGGAGAAGACTCTTGAGAGTCCCTTGGACTGCAAGGAGATCCAACCAGTCCATTCTGAAGGAGATCAGCCCTGGGATTTCTTTGGAAGGAATGATGCTAAAGCTGAAACTCCAGTACTTTGGCCACCTCATGCAGGGAGTTGACTCATTGGAAAAGACTCTGATGCTTGGAGGGATTGGGGGCAGGAGGAGAAGGGGACAACAGAGGATGAGATAGCTGGATGGCATCACTGACTCGATGGATGTGAGTCTGAGTGCACTCGGGGAGTTGGTGATGGACAGGGAGGCCTGGCGTGCTGGGATTCATGGGGTCACCAAGAGTTGGACATGACTGAGCAACTCATCTGATCTGATCTGATCCTGCTTGAGGACAGTTTCTCCTTCCTGAAAACCTTCTGGCTAATCCTGTTATCTTAAAATTCAAATTTATGGGACTGGATTTTAAGATAACAGGATTAGCCAGAAGGTTTTCAGGAAAGAGAAAGTGTCCTCAAGCAGGATACATGTTGCTATCTAATCCTTAGTGTAGAGTCCAAACCGAGTTGTTAGTTGTGTAATCATCAGTTCCAGGTTTAAAGATAAAAATGTTTTATGTGACTAAGACTAAGTAATGTAGGGGAGGGGGGGGAGTTTGTCCTTTCTTCCTCCTTGAGAATTCCAGACCCCTCTCTCCTTGGGGACCGCCGGACTTCTTATCAACCTGCCTAGGAAATGACTCTCTCATCCCTCCACCCCCTTTTCTTTTAGAAGAATTATGTTGCCTAGGGAAAGGGGCATCGTTCTCATTCCATAATTGCTTCTGAGCTGATAAGAGGCATTCTCACTAAGTTGGTGAGACAACATATTCTCCTAACCTTCATACTGAGGGTTTCTGATCCAGGGGCCCCAGGTAGTAGATGGGGGAACTTGCAGCAGTCGCAGGAGTTTGAGCAACCATTTGTAACTTAAAAGCTTTCAGATAGTTAGAAAACCTCATTACACAGTTACAGATGTAAGGCAACATAGTCATTAAACCAAGTTAAAATAAAAATTAAAAGTCACATTATGTCCATAGTTACATCAGTCCATTTTAGGATTGTTAGATGTCATCACAGAGTTAAAGAGAGTCCTTTCATTGAAGTGGAGAAGTCCACTATGGGAAGACTTCCACTGATGAAGAGGGGAGCGCTCCACAGACCCAGCAATTAGACTGATTTTGGAATGCAGCATAGGAGTGAGTCCAGACAGGAAGGCATTGTCTTGAGGATCAAACAGCAGACTCAGGATTTTTGGAGTCAGCAAAAGTAGACTCACATAGATTATCAGGCCCATCTGAAAAGTACAAAGTCAGAGCATAGAAAGTAAAGACATAAAATGACGTCATTTAGTTCTGGTCAGGGTGCCACCTCTTAACTCGAATGTGACATACCCACGAATCAATTCCTGGCACTTTGACAGCTGTGGGAGAAGAAAGAATAACCTGGTAAGGGCCTTTCCAGAGGGGCTCGAGAGATTGGCCCCCAGACCAATGTTTTTATCAGGATCTTGGTTCCTGGCTCAAATAGAGGCTTGCTTGACTCAGAAGCTGGGTCAAGAGTCACTTCCGGGAGTTCCATTAATGCCTGTTGAAAAGCTGAGAGCTGAGTTACATAATTAGTTAATTCCAAGGCTTTAGGAAAACTTTTCCATTGAGAATTTTCAGGAATTACTAATCGTCCATTCACAGACTGTAACCATCCTTTACAATAATCTTTGGTCCTCTTTTCTCATATATTTCTAGTTCTTCCTCAGTTCAGTTCAGTTCAGTTCAGTCGCTCAGTCGTGTCCGACTCTTTGCAAGCCCATGAATCACAGCACGTCAGGCCTCCCTGTCCATCACCAACTCCCCGAGTGCACTCAGACTCACATTCATCGAGTCAGTGATGCCATCCAGCCATCTCATCCTCTGTCATCCCCTTCTCCTCTTGCCCCCAATCCCTCCCAGAATCAGAGTCTTTTCCAATGAGTCAACTCCCTGCATGAGGTGGCCAAAGTACTGGAGTTTCAGCTTTAGCATCATTCCTTCCAAAGAAATCCCAGGGCTGATCTCCTTCAGAATGGACTGGTTGGATCTCCTTGCAGTCCAAGAGACTCTCAAGAGTCTTCTCCAACACCACAGCTCAAAAGCATCAATTCTTCGGTGCTCAGCTTTCTTCACAGTCCAACTCTCACATCTATATATGACCACTGGAAAAACTATAGCCTTGACTAGATGGACCTTTGTTGGCAAAATAATGTTTCTGCTTTTCAATATGCTATCTAGGTTGGTCATAACTTTCCTTCCAAGGAGTAAGTGCATATTAATTTCATGGCTGCAGTCACCATCTGTAGTGATTTTGGATCCTCCCCCCAAAATTAAGTCTCTCACTGTTTCCACTGTTTCCCCATCTGTCTCCCATGAAGCAATGGGACCAGATGCCATAATCTTCGTTTTCTGAATGTTGAGTTTTAAGCCAACTTTTTCACTCTCCTCTTTCACTTTCATCAAGAGGCTTTTGAGTTCCTCTTCACTTTCTGCCATAAGGGTGGTGTCATCTGCATATCTGAGGTTATTGATATTTCTCCCGGCAATCTTGATTTCAGCTTGTACTTCTTCCACCCCAGGGTTTCTCATGATGTACTCTGCATAGAAGTTAAATAAGCAGGGTGACAATATACAGCCTTGACATACTCCTTTTCCTATTTGGAACCAGTCTGTTCTTCCATGTCCAGTTCTAGCTGTTGCTTCCTGACCTGCATACAAATTTCTCAAGAGGCAGATCAGGTGGTCTGGTATTCCCATCTCTTTCAGAATTTTCCACAGTTTATTGTGATCCACACAGTCAAAGGCTTTGGCATAGTCAATAAAGCAGAAATAGATGCTTTTTTCTGGAAATCTCTTGCTTTTTCGATGATCCAGCGGATGTTGGCATTTTGATCTCTGTTCCACAGGACCTGTCCAGATCAAGGGCATCTGTAGTGAAGGGGCTTCATAAAGTGCCGCTTTTCTGGGCTGACAGTCAGCCAGCTGATTATCTGGGCTACTTGACTCCTATCCCTGCTGTGCCCTTTGCAATACATAGCAGCTACTTCTTTGGGACAATATATAGCAGTTAAAATCTCTCGATCTCTCTGAAATGCTTAATAGGTTCTCCTGTTGCTGTTTTAAACTGTCTTTCTTTCCATATTGCAGCAGAAGCATGTAATGTCAAATAAGCATACTTAGTGTAGATATTTACTCGCTGACCTTTGCTTAACTCTAGAGCTTGGGTCAGAGCCACAAGCTCCGCTAGCTGAGCACTGATTCCCTGGGGGAGAGATTTTGCTTCTAAAACCTGTTCAGCAGTCACCACGGCATAACTTGCTTTATGCTTTCCATCCCGAACAAAAGAATTGCCATCTGTAAATATTTTCATGTCAGGATTGTCTAATGGGGTATCCATTAGATCTTCCCGAGCTGCATAGTTTAAAGTTAGAAATTGGGAACAATCGTGATCAGGTGTTTCATTTTCCTTCTCAGGAAGGAAAGTGGCAGGATTTAAACTTCCACAAACTTTAAGCTTAGTTACTGGTCCTTCTAACAACAATGACTGATATTTAAGAAGCCTACTGTCTGTCATCCGAGTATTAACCTTAGAATGCAAGATTCCACTCACATCATGAGAAGTCAGTACAGTAAGATTTTGTCCATTAATTATTGTTAAAGCTTGAGATGTTAATAAAGCCGTTGCCTCAATTACTCTTAGTGTGGCCACCCACGTGAAATTACATCTAATTCTCTACTTAGAAAAGCAATAGGTTGCTGGTGAGGCCCTTGGCATTGTGTCAAAACTCCCAAGGTTTTCTTTCAGTGACAAACAAATTAAATTTTGACCATGTGGGCAAGCTCAAAGCTGGAGCTGGCAGGAGAGCAGTCTAAAGAACCTTAAAAGCCTTTTGAGTATCTGGAAACCAAACCAGTTTGTCAGTTTGGGCCTGCTGAGTCTCAGTTATAAGTTTATTTAAAGGCTGGGCAAGTTCCCTATAACTGAGAATTCAAATGCAGCAGTAGCCTGTGATTCCCACAAATCCTCTCAGTTGTCTTAAAGTCATAGGTAGGGGAAGATTTGGTATAGGTTTACTTCTTTTGGGGCCTATGGCCCTAGTCCCTTCTGATATGATTAGGCCCAGATATCTAACAGATTGGTGACAAAGCTGAGCCTTTTCTTTTGATGCCTTGTAACTGCAGCCTGCCAGAAAGTTTAAGAAATCTTCTGAGGCTTGTGGACAAGCTTCCTCTGTCTCAGCACAGAGCAGAATATCTCTGATGATAGAAGCAAGGTCCAATGATGTAAAGAGAAATATTGCATAGGAACCTGGAATGTTAGGTCCATGAATCAAGGCAATTTGGAAGTGGTCAAACAAGAGATGGCAAGAGTGAACGTCAACATTCTAGGAATCAGTGAACTAAAATGGACTGGAACAGGTGAATTTAACTCAGATGACCATTATATCTACTACTGCGGGCAGGAATCCCTTAGAAGAAATGGAGTGGCCATCTTGGTCAACAAAAGAGTCCCAAATGCAGTACTTGGATGCAATCTCAAAAATGGCAGAATGATCTCTGTTCGTTTCCAAGACAAACCATTCAATATCATGGTAATCCAAGCCAATGCCCCAACCAGTAATGTTGAAGACTGAAATTGAACAATTCTATGAAGACCCACAAGACCTTTTAAATATAACACTCCAAAAAGATGTCCTTTTCAGTATAGGGGACTGGAATGCAAAAGTAGGAAGTTAAGAAACACCTGGAGTAACAGGCAAATATGGCCTTGGAATATGGAATGAAGCAGGGCAAAGACTAATAGAGTTTTGCCAATAGAACACACTGGTCATAGCAAACACCCTCTTCCAACAGCACAAGAGAAGACTCTACACATGGACATCACCAGATGGTCAACACTGAAATCAGATTGATTATATTCTTTGCAGCCAAAGTTGGAGAAGCTCTATACAGTCAGCAAAAACACGACTGGGAGCTGACTGTGGCTCAGATCATGAACTCCTTATTGCCAAATTCAGACTTAAATTGAAGAAAGTAGGGAAAACCAATAGACCTAAATCAAATCCCTTATGATTATACAGTGGAAGTGAAAATAGATTTCTCACTAGGGACTAGGGATAGACAAAGTGCCTGATGAACTATGGATGGAGGTTCATGACATTGTACAGGAAACAGGGATCAAGATCATCCCCATGGAAAAGAAATGCAAAAAAGCAAAATGGCTATCTGAGGAGGCCTTACAAATAGCTGTGAAAAGAAAAGAAGCAAAAAGCAAAGGAGAAAAGGAAAGATATAAGCATCTGAATGCAGAGTTCCAAAGAATCACAAGAAGAGATAAGAAAGCCTTCCTCAGTGATCAACGCACAGAAATAGAGGAAAACAATGAAATGGGAAAGACTAAAGATCTCTTCAAGAAAATTAGAGATACCAAGGGAACATTTCATGCATTGATGGTCTAGATAAAGGACAGAAATGGTATGGACCTAACAGAGGCAGAAGATATTAAGAAGAGGTGGCAAGAATACACAGAACTACTGTACAAAATCGAGCTTCAGGACCCAGATAATCACAATGGTGTGACCACTCACCTAGAGCCAGACATCCTGGAATGTGAAATAAAGTGGGCCTTAGAAAGCATCACTATGAACAAAGCTAGTGGAGGTGATGGAATTCCAGTGGAGCTATTCCAAATTCTGAAAGATGATGCTGTGAAAGTGCTGCACTCAATATGCCAGCAAATTTAGAAAACTCAGCAGTGGCCACAGGACTGGAAGAGGTCAGTTTTCATTCCAATCCCAAAGAAAGGCAATGCCAAAGAATGCTCAAAGTACCGCACAATTGCACTCATCTCACATGCTAGTAAAGTAATGCTCAAAATTCTCCAAGCCAGGCTTCAGCAATACATGAACCGTGAACTTCCAGGTGTTCAAGCTGGATTTAGAAAAGGCAGAGGAACAAGAGATCAAATTGCCAACATCCACTGGATCATGGAAAAAGCAAGAGAGTTCCAGAAAAACATCTATTTCTGCTTTATTGACTATGCCAAAGCCTTTGACTGTGTGGATCACAATAAACAGTGGAAAATTCTGAGACAGATGGGTTGCCAGACCACCTGACCTGCCTCTTGAGAAATTTGTATGCAGGTCAGGAAGCAACAGCTAGAACTGGACATGGAAGAACAGACTGGTTCCAAATAGGAAAAGGAGTATGTCAAGGCTGTATATCACCCTGCTTATTTAACTTCTATGCAGAGTACATCATGAGAAACACTGGGGTGGAAGAAGCACAAGCTGAAATCAAGATTGCCAGGAGAAATATCAATAACCTCAGATATGCAGATGACACCACCCTTATGGCAGAAAGTGAAGAGGAACTCAAAAGCCTCTTGATGAAAGTGAAAGAGGAGAGTGAAAAAGTTGGCTTAAAGCTCAACATTCAGAGAACTAAGATCATGGCATCTGGTCCCATCACTTCATGGGAGACAGATGGGGAAACAGTGGAAACAGTGAGAGACTTAATTTTGGGGGGAGGATCCAAAATCACTACAGATGGTGACTGCAGCCATGAAATTAAAAGAAGCTTACTCCTTGGAAGGAAAGTTATGACCAACCTAGATAGCATATTGAAGAGCAGAAACATTATTTTGCCAAAAAAGGTCCATCTAGACAAGGCTATGGTTTTTCAGTGGTCATGTATGGATGTGACAGTTGGACTGTGAACAAAGCTGAGCACCAAAGAATTGATGCTTTTGAGCTGTGGTGTTGGAGAAGATTCTTGAGAGTCCCTTGGACTGCAACGAGATCCAACCAGTCCATCCTAAAGGATCAGTCCTGGGTGTTCATTGGAAGGACTGATGCTAAAGCTGAAACTCCAATACTTTGTTCACCTCATGCAAAGCATTGACTCATTGGGAAAGACCCTGATGCTGGGAGGGATTGGGTGCAGGAGGACAAGGGGGACGACAGAGGATGAGATGGCTGGATGGCATCACTGACTCGATGGACGTGAGTCTGGGTGAACTCCCGGAGCTGGTGATGGACAGGGAGGCCTGGCATGCTGCAATTCATGGGGTCTCAAAGAGTCGGACACGACAGAGTGACTGAACTGAACTGACTGAAATGACTATACTACCCAAGACAATCTAAATATTCAATGCAATACCTATCAAACTACCAATGACATTTTTTAAAATAGAACTAGAACAAATTTTTTTTTTAATTTGGTATGGACACAAAAGCCTCTGAATAGCCAAAATAATCTTGAGAAAGAAAAATGGAGCTAGAGGAATTAGACTCCTTGATTTCAGACTATACTATAAAACTATGGTAATCAAAGCAGTATGATACTGGCACAAAAACAGACACAGACCAATGATACAGAATGGAAAGCCCAGAAATAAACCCATACACTTATGGTCAATTAGTGTATGACAAAGGAGGGAAGACAATGATGAAAGACAGTTTTTTCAATAAGTGGTGCTGGGAAAACTGGACAACTACATGTAAAAGAATGAAATTAGAACATTCTCTAACACCATACAGAAAAATAAACTCACAGTGAGTTAAAGAACTGAATGTAAGAATGGATAGGCAGAACACTCTCTAACATAAATTGCAACTGTACTTTTTCCCTCCATAGGCTAAGGTTTTGGAAATAAAAAGAAACAAATGGGACCTAATTAAACTTAAAAGCTTTTGCACAGAAAAAGAAACCATAAACAAAACAAAAGACAACCTACAGCATGGAATAAAATATTTGTGAACAATGCAACTGGTAAGGGATTTATTTCCAAATTACAGAAACAACTCAGACAATATCTAAAGAACAAATAATCCAATCAAAGCATGGGCAGAAGACCTAAATAAACCTTTCTTCATATGTAGGTAAGTGGCCAATGATATGTAAGTGGCCAATAGTACAGGCAAAAATGTTCAACATTACTAATTATTAGAGAAATACAATTAGTAAATGCAGGACAAGATGTGGGGGAAAAGGAACTCTCCTACAATGTTGGTGTGAATGTAAATTGGTGCAGCCACTATGCAAAACAGTGTGAAGCTTCCTTTAAAAAATTAAAAATAAAATTACCATCAGTTCAGTCAGTTCACTTCAGTTCAGTCACTCAGTCGTGTCCGACTCTTAGTGACGACCACATGAATTGCAGCACGCCAAGCCTCCCTGTCCATCACCAACTCCCGGAGTTCACCCAGACTCACGTCCATCGAGTCAGTGATGCCATCCAGCTATCTCATCCTCTGTCGTCCCCTTCTCCTCCTGCCCCCAATCCCTCCCAGCATCAGAGTCTTTTCCAATGAGTCAACTCTTCGCATGACGTGGCCAAAGTACTGGAGTTTCAGCTTTAGCATCATTCCTTCCAAAGAAATCCCAGGGCTGATCTCCTTCAGAATGGACTGGTTGGATCTCCTTGCAGTCCAAGGGACTCTCAAGAGTCTTCTCCAACACCACAGTTCAAAAGCATCAATTCTTTGGTGCTCAGCCTTCTTCACAGTCCAATTCTCACATCCATACATGACCACAGGAAAAACCATAGCCTAGACTAGACGGACCTTTGTTGACAAAGTAATGTCTCTGCTTTTGAATATGCTATCTAGGTTGGTCATAACTTTCCTTCCAAGGAGTAAGCGTCTTTTAATTTCATGGCTTCAGTCACCATCTGCAGTGATTTTGGAGCCCAGAAAAATAAAGTCTGACACTATTTCCACTGTTTCCCCATCTATTTCCCATGAAGTGATGGGACCAGATGCCATAATCTTCGTTTTCTGAATGTTGAGCTTTAAGCCAACTTTTTCACTCTCCACTTTTACTTTCATCAAGAGGCTTTTGAGTTCCTCTTCACTTTCTGCCATAAGAGTGGTGTCATCTGCATATCTGAGGTTATTGATATTTCTCCTGGCAATCTTGATTCCAGGCTGTGCTTCTTCCACCCCAGTGTTTCTCATGATGTACTCTGCATAGAAGTTAAATAAGCAGGGTGATATACAGCCTTGACATACTCCTTTTCCTATTTGGAACCAGTCTGTTCTTCCATGTCCAGTTCTAACTGTTGCTTCCTGACCTGCACACAAATTTCTTAAGGGGCAGATCAGGTGGTCTGGTATTCCCATCTCTTTCAGAATTTTTCACAGTTTATTGTGATCCACACAGTCAAAGGCTTTGGCATAGTCAATAAAACAGAAATAGATGCTTTTCTGGAACTCTCTTGCTTTTTTCATGATCCAGCGAAAGTTACCATATGATCCAGCAATTCTACTCATGGACATATATCTGGAGAAAATGCTAATTTGAGAAAATACATATATCTCATTGGTCATAGCAGCACTATTTACAATAGCCAAATCTTGGAAGCCACCTAAATGTCCATCAGCAGATGAGTGGATAAAGATGTGTATGTATACACAATAGAATACTATTTAACCATAAAATAGAATGAAATAATGCCATTTACACCAACACAGATGGACGTAGAGATCATAATAAGTGAAGTTTGTCAAAAAGAGAAAGATGAATACCATATATCACTTATATGTGGAATCTAAAATATGACACAAAAGAACCTACCTACAACACAGAAACAGACTCACAGACATAGAGAAGAGACTTGTGGTTGACAAAGTGAGGGGAATGCTTGGGAGTTTGGGATTAGCAGATGCAAGCTATTAATATATAGAATAGATAAACAAAGAGACCTTACTGCATAGCACAGGGAACCATATTCAATATCTTGTAATGAGCCACATATATGATGGAATATTACTCAGCCATTAAAAGGATGAAATAATGTCATTGCTAGCGTTATAGATGCACCTGAGATTATCATGCTAAGGGTAGTAAGTCAGACAGAAAAAGACAAATATCATATGATACCATTTATATGTGAAATCTAAAAAAAATGATACTAATGAACTTATTTACAAAACAGAAACAGCCTCACAGATTTAAAGAACAAACTTACAGTTACCAGAGGAAAATAGTGGAGGGAAGAGATAGATTGGGAGTTTTGTACTGACGTGTACACACTGCCATTTTCAAAATAGTTAGCCAACAAGGACCTACTGTATAGCACAGGGAACTCTGCTGAATATTCTGTAATAACCTTAACAGAAAAATAATTTGAAAAAGAATATGTACATGTGTATGTATAACTGAATCACTTTGCTGTGTACCTGAAATATACACAAAATTGCTAATCAGCTATGCCCCAATATAAAATAAAAATTTGAAAAATGCAAAAAGGAAAATAATATAAAAAGAATATATATATGTGGGTGTGTATGTGTGTGTGTGTGTGTATATATATATATATATATGAATCACTTTGCTACACACTTGAAACCAACACAGCATTGTAAATCAACTATACTTCAATAAAAAGATAAATTTAAAAAAAGCAGTTGGTAATATATTGGGTGGAATGCATGAGTCAAAATAGAGGAATCATTTACATGGTTTTGGGGGCTAATCTAGGCATAAAATAATGGTCTTTGGACTAGGGCATGAGAAATGGAAATAGGAATAATGGATATATTAAAGGATATTTAGGAGGGAAAATAATCAGACTTGATAATGTTTGGATATTGGGGATGGGATGAAAAAGAGGAAGGAGTCAAGACTCCACCAGACTAGGTGATATTCACTGAGCTACCTCCTGACCTCCACACGCATACCTACTAAACAGCTACACTTGGATGTCTCTCAGCCACCTGAAATACAACACATCCAAAACAAGACCCCAGTCCAAGCCTGTTCCTCCTCCTGTTCCTGACACCCTGCACTATCATTATCTGTTTCTACAGGCTTACCTCTTTTGGCCTCCCACTTTCTCCTCTAAACACCAGCCATGATTAAAGATTTTTATGTTTGCCATGCTCTTTCACCTTTGAAAGTTTTACCTGTTCATTCTGTCTGATTCTCTGTTTTAATTCTTCTTCTAACTTTTCCCTACTATTTATTTACAAGTTTAGATGACATCTTCTCCAAAAAGACTTTCCTGATTCTCTAAAATGTCAATTAGCTGGTCCTAACTTGTGTGCTGATAGGCCTCTGAACTTCTCCCCAATAGGGCTCTGATTATATTAAGTGATAATTACTTCTTTTTTAATCTGTCTCTGTCAGTCATTCCATGACTTCAACTTACCTCTGGAAACCTGAACTGAGTGGTGACATGAGGTAACCTTTCAAGCTATGTTACTTCCAGTGCTCTTACCTGGGACTGGAACAGGTGGCAGAGGTTTGACAAAATGGTCTCCTTTGGAGACAACAGGGCAGAACTGCCAGAGATATTAAGGTCTGGCATGGGTTCAACCCATTATTTCACACTCTTATTTCTTCACTTTTTTCACCATGCCCAGTGGTGTTCAAGAAGCAGGACCAAACAAAATATTTAGATTCCATGCTCTAGGAGTTTAAAGTCTCAAAGTGAAATGAGATGCTGACACAGAACCCTGTAGAGCATAACAGTCAACACAGGAAAACTGAAGGTGTAAGGAAGATCAGAGATGAGGAGATGGAAGGAGAGGATGAGATGGTTGGATGGCATCACCAACTCAGTGGACATGGGTTTGGGTGGACTCTGGGAGTTGGTGATGTACAGGGAGACTGGCATGCTGTGGTTCATGGGGTCTCAGAGTCGAACACGACTGAGCGACTGAACTGAACTGAACTGAAATTTTAAAGATCTCTTTGGCTTTATTCAATGAATCATGTACTAGTCAGAGTCCAATCTGGTAGACAGAAGGAATCTATGAAGAGCTATGCTGCTGCTGCTGCTAAGTCGCTTCAGTTGTGTCCAACTCTGTGCGATCCCAGAGACGGCAGCCCACCAGGCTCCCCCATCCCAGGGATTCTCCAGGCTAAAACACTGGAGTGGGTTGCCATTTCCTTCTCCAATGCATGAAAGTGAAAAGTGAAAGTGAAGTCGCTCAGTGGTGTCCGACCCTCAGTGACCCCATGACCTGCAGCCTTCCAGGCTCCTCCATCCATGGGATTTTCCAGGCAAGAGTACTGGAGTGGGGTGCCATCGCCTTCTCTGCTGAAGAGCTATACAGTGAAGTAATTTCTTAGACAGAGGAGAATCTTCTCACTTAAACTGAGAAGATTCCATGGAGGAAAAAAGCAGAAGTAAATGGAAAACAGGAAAACAATATATTTAGAGCTCATTATTATAGATATCTGGAGGAGGGCATGGCAACCCACTCCAGTATTCTTGCCTAGAGAATGACCATGGCCAGAAGAGCCTGGAGAGCTACTATCCACAGGGTTGCAAAGAACTGGACTCGGCTGAATGACTAAGAACACACGCACATTATAGAGACCACCATGGCAGAAGATTGTAAAGGCCAGGGAAGAAATTTTGGTAGCCACAGGAATGTGTCTTTTTAATACAATTTAGCATGATACTAAGAATAAACTCGACTAACATCAAAAACTGAACTTGGAGGAAATACCAGTCTAAAGTAGATAATTTGCAGGTTTAGAGTATATATGTTCTAAATAGATGGCCTGGAGTGCTGTGAGGATTTTAGCATTTGCCCCATCATCTTTCGCTCTTTAAAGTGCCCCATTTTAAAAGCAAATCATGTGGTCACCATAGTTTTATGGGGCTGAAAATCAAGACTGTAGTGGAGCTGTCCTGTGTCTACTTAAACTGAAACTACATTCTCTAGAACTTCCTTCCTTGTGTTATTAATAGTTCAAGGTTAGCGTAAACCACAGAGATATTTTGTGTGAGATTTAGAGGGCAGAGCTGAAGCAGTAGCTATATTCTTTGTATTCTTCTTCTATGTAGGAAGTTGATTAGGGACACTATCTCAACTCACAGAGGGTTTCACTGACTCACCTTGTAGATGTGGGGCAGTGGATCAGTTGACCACTCCATCAATTCCCATCCAGCTCCCCTCCTTCATGTTCACTGACTCATGAGCCAGGTAGAAGTTTAATATCGTGACCAAGGATACCAGCTTCTTTTGTAGATTACCTGAATTATCAAAGTCAGGTAATTGGAGGCTGTAAGAGACCACAACAGTCTATAGTTCATCCTCATGAATTCTAGTTTATGATTATCCTCCCCCATGTCATATTTATCTTTCCTCCCCATTTATCTCTCTTCCCCTATGACAGGCCCATCACGAATCACAGAGGCAATAGTCATACTGCTTCATGAAATCAAACCCCTAGAATAAATCCCATATTCCAAATTATTCAAAGTAACAGTTTCCTTT
Source organism: Bos indicus x Bos taurus (assembly GCF_003369695.1). Classification (NCBI taxonomy): domain Eukaryota; kingdom Metazoa; phylum Chordata; class Mammalia; order Artiodactyla; family Bovidae; genus Bos; species Bos indicus x Bos taurus. The sequence goes on from NC_040090.1 coordinate 38,134,310, forward strand.
TAGATAGAACTCTGATACAGTGCTTGATAGACAAAAGAATAATTTACATATAAATTGACCAGATGGCCTTTTCGTTATAGGGGACTGGAATGCAAAAGTAGGAAGTCAAGAAACACCTGGAGTAACAGGCACATTTGGCCTTGGAGTACAGAATGAAGCAGGGCAAAGGCTAATAGAGCTCTGCAAAGAGAATGCACTGGTCATAGCAAACACCCTCTTCCAACAACACAAGAGAAGACTCTACACATGGACATCACCAGATGGTCAACACTGAAATCAGACTGATTATATTCTTTGCAGCCACAAATGGAGAAGCTCTATACAGTCAGCAAAAACAAGACCGGGAGCTGACTGTGGCTCAGATCATGAACTCCTTACTGCTAAATTAAGACTGAAATTGAATAAAATGAAGAAAACCACTACACCATTCAGGTATGACCTAAAACAAATCCCTAATGACTATACAGTGGAAGTGAGAAATAGATTTAAGGGACTAGATCTGATAGACAGAGTGCCTGATGAACTATAGACGGAGGTTCATGACATTGTACAGGAGACAGGGATAAAGCCCATCCCCAAGAAAAAGAAATGCAAAAAAGCAAAATTGCTATCTGAGGAGGCCTTACAAAAAGCTGTGAAAAGAAGGGAAGTGAAAAGCAAAGGAGAAAAGGAAAGATATACCCATTGGAATGCAGAGTTCCAAGAATAGCAAGGAGAGATAAGAAAGCCTTCCTCAGCAATCAATGCAAAGAAATAGATGAAAACAACAGAATGGGAAAGACTAGAGATCTTTTCAAGAAAATTAGACATACCAAGGGAAAATTTCATGCAAAGATGGGCTCAATAAAGGACAGAAATGGTAGGGACCTAACAGAAGCAGAAGATATTAAGAAGAGGTGGCAAGAATACCCAGAAGAACTGTACAAAAAAGATCTTCACAACCCAGATAATCATGATGGTGTGATCACTCACCTAGAGCCAGACATCCTAGAACGTGAAGTCAAGTGGGCCTTAGAAAGCATCACTACGAACAAAGCTAGTGGAGGTGATGGAATCCCAGTTGAGCTATTTCTAATCCTGGAAGATGATGCTCTGAAAGTGCTGCACTCAATATGCCAGCAAATTTGGAAAACTCAGCAGTGGCCACAGGACTGGAAAAGGTCCGTTTTCATTCCAATCCCAAAGAAAGGCAATGCCAAAGAATGCTCAAACTACTGCACAATTGCACTCATCTTACACTCTAGTAAAGTAATGCTCAAAATTCTCCAAGCCAGGCTTCAGCAATACATGAACCATGAACATCCAGATGTTCAATCTGGTTTTAGAAAAGGCAGAGGAACCAGAGATCCAATTGCCAACCTCCACTGGATCATGGAAAAAGCAAGAGAGTTCCAGAAAAACATCTATTTCTGCTTTATTGACTATGCCAAAGCCTTTGACTGTGTGGATCACAATAAGCTGTGGACAATTCTGAAAGAGATGGGGATACCAGACCACCTGACCTGCCTCTTGAAAAACCTATATGCAGGTCAGGAAGCAACAGTTAGAACTGGACATGGGACAACAGACTGGTTCCAAATAGGAAAAGGAGTACATCAAGGTTGTATATTGTCATTGTGCTTATTTAACTTCTATGCAGAGTACATCATGAGAAACGCTGGGCTGGAGGAAGCACAAGCTGGAATCAAGATTGCCAGGAGAAATACCAATAACCTCAGATATGCAGATGACACCACCCTGATGGCAGAAAGTGAAGAGGAACTAAAGAGCCCCTTGATGAAAGTGAAAGAGGAGAGGAAGAAATTGGCTTAAAGCTCAACATCAGAAAACTAAGATCATGGCATGCGGTCCCAATACTTCACGGCAAATAGATGGGGAAACAGTGGAAACAGTGGCTGACTTTATTTTTCTGGGCTCTCAACAAAGGTCTGTCTAGTCAAGGCTATGGTTTTTCCAGCGGTCATGTATGGATGTAAGAGTTAGACTATAAATAAAGCTGAGAGCCGAAGAATTGATGCTTTTGAACTGTGGTGTTGGAGAATACTCCTTAAAGTCCCTTGGACTGCAAGAAGATCCAACCAGTCCATTCTAAAGGAGATCAGTCCTGTGTATTCATTGGTAGGACTGATGTTGAAGCTGAAACTCCAATACTTTGGCCACCTGATGTGAAGAGCTGACTCATTTGAAAAGACCCTGATGCTGGGAAAGATTGAGGGCAGGACAAGAAGGGGACAAGAGAGTATGAGATGGTTGGAAGGCATCACCGACTCAATGGACATGGGTTTGGGTGGACTCCGGGAGTTGGTGATGGACAGGGAGGCCTAGCATTCTGCGGTTCATGAGGTTGCAAAGAGTTGGACTCAACTGAGCGACTGAACTGAAATGAACTGACCAGTGAAACCAAGGGGTCATTTAGAGTGAGAGACAAAGTAGATGAGGAACATTGTACAACAGTGCCATAATGAATTACAGTATGCATGTCTGTATAAGTTTTGATGAGCCTGCAAATCCAACAGAGGAGAAGTGCATCCAGGTTTGCAAAGGAGGGAAACTAGAAAAGTACTCTGTCTTTAAAGTCTGTGGTGTTTTAAATAAGCAGGAAGATTGTCACAGGCTCTGTTAAAAACAAGACTGATCAGTTTAGTTCAGGTCAGTCACTCAGTCGTGCCCAACTCCTTGTGACCCCATGGACTGCAGGCTTCCCTGTCCATCACCAACTCCCGGAGCTTACTCAAACTCATGTCCATTGAGTCGGTGATGCCATCCAACCATCTCATCCTCCCTTGTCCCCTTCTCCTCCCGTCTTCAATCTTTCCCAGCGTCAGGGTCTTTTCAAATGAGTCGGTTCTTTGCATCAGGTGGCCAAAGTATTGGAGTTTCAGCTTCAACATCAGTCCTTTCAATGAATATTTAGGACTGATTTCCGTTAGGAAAAAAAAAAAACAGGCCCTAAATTGAGTCATTCATGCTAATCTTATACAGAAAACTGAGACAGTTATAGTTTGGCTTTCCCCAAAAATAGTCTAACACCATGCAATCAGGAATTGCCTGATCAGCTTGGATTAGGCAATCTGCCTGATAAATTCTACCCATTCCCTAGAAGGAAATTAAGCTTTTAGTAACCGATCTGCTTTATGCCCAGTTCAGCTTCCTTGTTCCTTTTCCCCTGTCTATGAAATTACTTCACTGTATAGCTCTTCAGAGATCCCTTCTGTCTACTAGATTGGACTCTGACTAGTACATGATTCGTTGAATAAAGCCAAAGAGATCTTTAAAATTCACTCAGTTGAGTTTTATTTTTAACACTCCTAAGGCTAGTGTAAAGTGAAAGTGTTAGTTTCTCAGTTGTGTCCGACTCTTTGTAACCCCATTAACCAGCCCTCCAGGCTCCTCTGTCCAGGGGACTTCCCAGGCAAGAATACTGGAGTGGGTTGCCATTTTCTTCTCCAGGGGATCTTCCCAACCCAGGAATCGAACCTGGGTCTCCTCATATTGCAGGTGGCTTCTTCCTGACCCAGGGATCAAACACAGAATGGAGTGGTTTTGACAAATGTGACTAGAAAAATATGGTATATCATTTAGGAAAAGATTTGTTAATTACACATACTTTACATAAAATAAAAATCCAAATGTACAAAAATCCAATGGAAGTGACAAATATTCTGAGTAACTTACACTGTTTCAGTGAGAAAGACCTTTTAATAAACCAAAAGCAGGCAATATTAAGGAAAATATTAACAGATCTGACTTCATATCAATTTAAAACTTTTATGTGCTTCCCTGGTGGTTCAGATGGTAAAGAGTCTGCCTGCAATACAATGACCCTCGGTTCATTCCCTGGGTCAGGAAGATCCCCTGGAGAAGGGAAGGCTACCCACTGCAGTATTCTTGCCTGGAGAATTCAATGGACAGAGGAGCCTGGCAGGCTACAGTCCATAGGGTCCCAAAGAGTTGGACACAAGTAAGCGACTAACACTTTCACTTAAACTTTAAAATTTTTATATAGCAAAAATGGACATGTGTTTGAGCAGGCTCTGGTAGATGGTGAAGGACAGGGAGGCCTGACGTGCTGCAGTCCACGGGGTCACAAAGAGTTGGACACTACTGAGTGACTGATCAACATAGCAAAAATAAAGCAAAACAAGAACAATTACATTTAAAGATACAACAAAAAGGAAAAAATAACTACAATATATAATAAAGCCAAAAATTTGCCATCTTTAATATATAAAGTTTATTTCAAATAAGTAAACATGAAAAATAAACACATCAAAAGGAAAATGAGTAGAATTTAAAATGCATATCCAAAAAACTGAAATAAAAATCATAAATAAAATATAAATAAATCTTAAATATCATTAATATCAACATAATTTTAAACTGAATAAAATTAAAACAAACAACAAACATAAAAACAAACAATCATGTCACTTTTAACTAGCACCTGTACTGCTAATAGAAATATAAAGCAGTACACTGGAAGGCAATTTCATGATGTGTATCAAAAGCCTTAATAAAGGACATGCCCTAGCAATTTTACTTGTAGGAATTTATTCTAAGTAAATATATAAACATATACAAGCTAACTATGGAAAAGTACTGGTCATAGAAATGTACATAAAACAAAATGTGAAAATTGTTTAAAAGTCCATTATTTTGAAGATGCTAAGCAGGAAAACAGTCTATCTCTTCAATAGGATTTAATACAGAAATTAAGAAAAATGAGACAATGCCTTGTACATCTATTAGAAAAATATGAACACACATTAAACAAACATAGCAAGGTACAAATAGCTGTGTACAATGTGATCCAATTTTGTTAAAATAAACAATTACTATTACATATGGTCAATATCATTGAGGCACATTCTGTGTTCTAGCTACTATTATAAAAGGTAGGGACTCAAGTGTTAAAACAAAGAAACTTATTTTTATAAACTTTTTTATAAACTTTCCAATGGAAAGAGACAATAAATAAACAAGGATATAAATAAAATGTTCAGTTCAGTTCAGTTGTTCAGTCGTGTCTGACTCTTTGTGACCCCATGGACGGCAGCATGTCAGGCTTCCCTGTCCATCCAGCACCAACTCCCAGACCTTGCTCAAATTCACGTCAATCGAGTCGGTGATGCCATCCAACCATCTCATCCTCTGTCGTCCCCTTTTCCTCCTGTCCGCAATCTCTCCCAGCATCAGGGTCTTTTCCAAGGAGTCAGTTCTTCACATCAGGTGGCCAAAGTATTGAAGCTTCAGCTTCAGCATCAGTCCTTCCAATGAATATTCAGGCCTGATTTCCTTTAGGATTGACTGGTTTGATCTCCCTGCAGTCCAAGGGACTCTCAAGAGTCTTCGCCAAAACCACAGTTCAAAAGCATCAGTTCTTCAGCACTCAGCTTTCTTAAGCTGAGCGCCAGTCCAACTCTCACATCCATACATGACTACTGGAAAAACCATACTTTAGACTAGATGAACTTTTGTTGGCAAAGTAATATCTCTGATTTTTAATGTGCTGTCTGGGTTGGTCATAGGTTTTCTTCCAAGGAGCAAGCATCTTTTAATTTTGTGGCTGAGTCACCATCTGCAGTGATTTTGGAGGAAAGAAACTAAAGTCAGCCACTGTTTCCATTTTTCCCCATCTATTTGCCATGAACTGGTGGGACCGGATGCCATGATCTTAGTTTTTTGAATGTTGAGTTTTAAGCCAACTTTTTCACTCACCTCTTTCACTTTCATCAAGGGGTACTTTAGTTCCTCTTTGTTTTCTGCCATAAAGGTGGTGTCATCTGCATATCTGATGTTATTGATATTTCTTCTCCTGGCAATTTGATTCCAGCTTGTGCTTCATCTAGCCCAGCATTTTGCATGATGTACACTGCATAGAAGTTAAATAAGCAGCGTTACAATATACAGCCTTGAGATACTAATTTTCCAATTTGGAACCAGTTTGTTGTTCCATGTCTGGTACTAGCTGATGCTTCTTGACCGGCATACAAATTTCTCAGGAGGCAGGTAAGGTGGTCTGGTATTCCTATCTCTTAAAGAATTTTCTATAGTTTGTTGTGATCCACACAGTCAAAGGCTTTGGCATATTCAATAAAGCAGAAGTAGATATTTTTCCAGAACTCTCTTGCTTTTTCGATGATCCAATGGATGTTGGCGATTCGATCTCTGGTTCCTCTGACTTTTGTAAATCCAGCTCGAATATCTGGAAGTTCTTGATTCACTTACTGTTGAAGCCTGGTTTGGAGAATTTTCAGTATTGCTTTGCTAGTGTATGAGATGAGTGCAATTGTGCGGTAGTTTGAACATTCTTTAGCATTGCCTTTCTTTGGGATTGGAATGAAAACTGACCTTTTCCAGTCCTGTGGCCACTGCTGAGTTTTCCAAATTTGCTGGCACATTGAGTGCAGCACTTTAACAGTATCATCTTTTAGGATTTGAAATAGCTCAATGGGAATTTCATCACCTCCACTAGTTGTGTTTGTAGTGATGCTTCCTAAGGCCTCCAGGTGTCTGACTCTAGGTGAGTGGTCACAACATCATGGTTTATCTGGGTCATGAAGATATTTTTTGTGTAGTCCTTCTGTGCATTCTTGTCATCTCTTCTTAATATCTTCAGCTTGTTAGGTCCATATTGTTTCTCTCCGTCCATCTTTGCATGACATTTTCCCTTGGCATCTCTAATTGTCTTGAAGACATCTCTAGTCTTTCCCATTCTATTGTTTTCCTCTATTTCTTTGCACTGATCACTTAGGAAGACTTTCTTATCTCTCCTTGCTATGCTTTGGAACTCTGCATTCAGATGGGTATATCTTTTCTTTTCTCCTTTACCTTTGGCTTCTCTTCTTTCCTCAGCTATTTGTAAGGTCTTCTCAGACAACCATTTTGCTTTTTTGCATTTCTTTTTCTTGGGAATGGTCTTGATCACTGCCTTCTGTATGGTGTCATAAACCTCTGTCCATAGTTCTCAGGCACTCTGTCTATCAGATCTAGTCCCTTAAATCTATTTGTCACTTCCACTGTATCCTTGTAAGGGATCTGATTTAGGTCATACATCATATGTTAGATGACAGCAAATGCTAAGAATAAAAAATATAGCAAAATAAAGACAGTAATGAGCACAGGGCATACAAGACTGCTATTTAATATAGGATCATCAGGAAATACTTTTCCAGGTACAGTAAAATATGAGCATAATTCTGAAGAAAATGATGGAAACAAAACAAAAAAAATTTTTTTTCCAGACAGAATAAGAGCAAAGACTCCAAAGATGGAAGCAGGTGAGGTCTAACAAGGAGCCAGTATAGTTGTAACACAAAAAAACCAAGGGAGAGAGTGGTGACAAAGGAAACTGATATAAGGCCTTGTGGGACATTGTAGGACTTGCTACTTTTGCTAAGAGAGAGATGGGAAGCTCTTGGAGATTTCTAAGGAGAGGAGTTACATCTTACTTTTTATTTAAAAGGATCATTCTCTTATTAAATTGTTCATACTGTGTGAATAGACAGAGAAAATGAAGTAGAGTACAATGACAATGACAATTCAGGGGAATAAGTTAGCAGACTATTGCAACAACTCAGGAAAGAGATGTATTAGGATACAGCCTGTATTAGGATAGTGCTTAGTGCTACACATGGCCTGTGCTTAATCCAGGATATATTTTGATAGTAGAACCAATGAGATTTGTTGAATTGAATTAATATCCCAGACATCCCAACATGTCTGTGATAATCAGATTGAGGATTCAAAAATATTCCCCTAAAATGTGTCCCAAATTATGTCAAATCCACGTCTCTATTTGACCAAATTAGCACAAATCCTGGATCTGCTTTCCCCTCATATCTGACCCCAAACCTGAGGGATACCTTTAGTAATTAGTAATCTCTTCTAAAGTTTTCAACATTCATGAGTGGTACCAGAATGCAACTGAATCCCTTTCAGAGCCAGCAAAATCCATGACTGCTCCCATATTACGGAGAGCTCTTCCCTAAGTTTGTTCTTACCACTTCCATGGTGGACACTCTAAATTAAGCTTCTGACTTAATTTCTCTTTGCATTCTTCCTGGTTATTCTGAAAATCCCTCAATTTCTTCTGAAATGGGGGCCACCGTATATCCCAACCACTATAAATTTTCTACATTTGCTCTTCTAGATTCATATTGATAGATATTTACCCTGGATTCTAAAGTATTCAATATCATTAATTATAAAACCTATCCTAATGTCTAGAAAGGCATAGTAAGTTCTCCCCTTGGCTTGGTGATGGAAGCATCCTTGAATTCCATTTTCTGTTTCACAGTGTGTGAAAGTGAAAGTTGGTTGCTCAGTCATGTACAACTCTTTGCAACCCCATGGCCTGTAGCCTGCCAGGCTCCTTTATCCATGGAATTCTCCAGGCAAAAATACTGGAGTAGGTAGCCATTCCCTTCTCCAGGGATCTGTCCAAGGAGAAAGGATCGAACCCAGGACTCCTGCACTGCAGGAGGATTCTTTACTGTCTGAGACACCTTCAGTTTTGCATAATGAGTTTCAGTATCCCCGTCTGAGACTGGAATGGAGTTTACACTGGAGATTCCTTTAAGCAGAAATTGAATGGGAAGAACAGATGAAAAGAACTAATATTTTGAGCCCCTACCTCAGGTTAAGCCCTGGAATTCTCATTTTATCAACACAATGAAAAGTCTCAAGAAGAAATGTTACTGAATTTTTACAAACTTGAGTCCATTAGCACATGTAGAGTCAATCTATTGACACCAAGTTTTGGTAAAGGAAAGTGAAAGTGCAAGTCACTCAGTCCTATCTGACTCTAGGCAGACTGTACCCATGGACTATATGGGCCATGGAATTCTCTAGGCCAGAATACTGGAGTGAATAGCTGTTCACTTCTCCAGGGGATCTTCCCAACATGGGAATCGAACCCAGGGCTCCCACATTGCAGGCTGATTCTTTACTAGATGAGCCACCAGCAAAGCCCAAGAATACTGGAGTGGGTAGCCTATTCCTGCTCCTGGGTATCTTCCCTACCCAGGAATTGAACTGGGGGGGGGGGGGGTGTCCCACACTGCAGGCAGATTCTTCACCAGCTGAGCTACGAAACATGCTGCATTTATTAGAGAGCCATACAAGGAGTCACATGGGCTCATAAGGTCCAGATTCCCCAGTAGATTTCAGAAAAGGCTTCTTTTTTTTTTTTTAATGGCAAAATGAGAGAGAGAATCACTGGTGTGTGATCAGCTTGTGCATAATTCTCTGATTGGTTGATGGTGATATAACAAGTTGGTGTCATAGGGGTTAATACCATCAGTCCTCAGACTCCAATCAGTCTGGGGGCCATGTTCTCACAGTCATAATGCAGTTAACTTCTTACATCTGGTGGAGGCTTTATAGCATTTGCAAAAAAACTCAGGAAGTTGTATCAGACACCGTTATCTATGTACTTCAGGAAGAAACTAAAGATCCTGCGACTTTTATATGGCTGATCTGTTGTTTAAATTGTTACCAGTTCTCCTGGCCCAGCTGCTATTCTTTGTTACTACAAATTCAGTTTTTAAATCAAGTCTTGAGCCAGCCTTTTGTGATTCAGGAGAGACCAGGGAGACTAAAGCTTTTCTACAAAGAGGCAGATGGAGCACATGGGAGGTGGGCAGTTTGGTTTAGGGAAAGCCCTATAGGGGCTTCCCTGGTGGCTCAGAGGTTAAAGCGTCTACCCGCAATGTGGGAGACCTGGGTTCGTTCCCTGGGTTGGGAAGATCCCCTGGAGAAGGAAATGGCAACCCACTCCAGTATTCTTGCCTGTAGAATTCGATGGACAGAGGAGCCTGGCAGGCTACAGTCCATGGGGTCACAAAGAGTTGGACACGACTGAGCGACTTCACTTTCACTTTCACTTTCCTATAGGGTCCAACTTAGTTACTGAAAAACTGAGAAAGATTAAATGTGTGACCAAAGTTTGCATAATTAGAAAGTAACAACAATGGAGTTCAGGTCCACTTTCCACGTAAATACATACCTTTAAGGAGACTAGTACTGATAGCCATCCCTAAACTTGACAAATCACCCCAAATTTTTATATCCCTGTCATCCACAAGGATAATGCCACCTAAATATTTGCTTAGAAATCCATGTTTTCTAAAGGGAGTAGACTGGAAGTAGGGTCAGACAGCAGAAGCAGGAAAATCTCAGGGTTCACAGAAGACGCTCTTCCTTTCTACCTCTACCTAGGGCTAGCAAAGCCCTACTGTTTGCAACTGGCCACTGCCCTGAGAGGTAGGGGAAGTCCACTGAAGGCAGGATCTGATGCCTCTGTGTCTTTCCCTCTGTAATATTGGTATTTATAATGAGAAATATATAAGTAATCTTTGTCCCAGTTCATAAAACAGCTTCTTAAAATGCTTATAAATTCCTAAGTAGTAAGAATGGTAGAAGCATTTTTCTTCTAATGACGCAACACTGGTTGTGTCCCTGGATGGGAGACGGGCACCAGAAAGACAAAGCCATGATTAGAGGTTTCATATTTTCAGGCCTCCACTTCCCATTCTCCAGAGAGGGGCTGGAAATTAACTTAAAAATAGATGAATCCTATGTGAGAAAGCCTACATAAAATCTCAATAGCATGGGGTTTGAAGGGCTTTCAGTTTGGTGAACACATCCACACATACCAAGAGAGGGATGGACCCCTACTCCACAGGGACAGAATCCACCCAGACCTCAACCTATGTATCTCTTCTTCCGTCTGTTCATCTGTATCCTTTATCACTTTCTTTACTAAACTAGCAAACATAAGTCTTCCCTGAGTTTTAGAAGTTGCTCTAGCAAGCACATCAAACCTGAAGAGGCAGTTTTCGGGAACTTCTGATTTATAGCCAAGTCATTCAGAAGTTGAGGGTAATCTGGGGATCTACTGCCTGAAATTGACATGTGAAGCCAGAGGCAGTCTCCTGGGACTGAGCCCTTAAACTGTGGGACCTGACAGTACATTCAGAAAGATACATAGTGTCAGAATCAAGTTAAATGTAGGACACCAGCTAGTGCTACAGAATTGCTTGTTGTAGGGAAAGCCCCACACACATGTGGCATTGAAACAAAAGAAAACTGTTTTTTTATTTTTTTTCTAAAACAGCAAGGTTGTCTGATTATTTCTTCCTTTTCTTCCTCTTTTTATGGGATACAGTGCAGGTGCCCCAACATGCGCCACTTGGGTGTGTAGATTATTTCAACCTGAAGGTAAGGAAGGTCCAAAAGACTCTGTATGAGCCTTTGAACTTCCACATAACTGCTTAAGAGATTAGAATATAGAGCCTGTTCCAGGAGAGATATACCACTATAGATAACTATACAACACTATACATAACTATAGTAAACTATGAACTAGGTGTGGTAAACAAGGAGGAACTTAGCAAGGCCAGTTTGATCGAAGTCCTCTCTGTGTCTTATTCTCTCTAGATTGACCAGCAAACATTTGTTTAAAAAACATTACTTAGGTCACCCTCTCCACACCCATAAGCAAATATAGCTAGGAACTGCTGGATCCTGGACTTAAACCATATGCTGACATTTAAACTCTGGCCTACTAGAAAACATTTTCATTCCTGTTCTAAAAGTAGGAAAGTGAAAGTGAAAGTGAAGTCGCTCAGTCGTGTTGGACTCTTAGCGACCCCATGGACTGCAGCCCACCAGGGTCCTCTGTCCACGGGATTTTCCAGGCAGAGTACTGGAGTGGGGTGCCATTGCCTTCTCCACAATAAACATTAGATACTGGTATTATTATTAATACTAAAAATAGTATTAGCCCTCCCCAATATGTACCAAATAGGAAAACCAGTACGTCAAGGCTGTATATTGTCACCTTGCTTATTTAACTTATACGCAGAGTACATCATGAGAAATGCTGGGCTGGAAGAAGCACAAGCTGGAATCAAGATTGCCAGGAGAAATATCAATAACCTCAGATATGCAGATGACACCACTCTTATGGCAGAAAGTGAAGAGGAACTCAAAAGCCTCTTGATGAAAGTGAAAGAGGAAAGTGAAAAAGTTGGCTTAAAGCTCAACATTCAGAAAAAGAAGCTCATGGCATCTGGTCCCATCACTTCATGGCAAATAGATGGGGCAACAGTGGAAACAGTGTCAGACTTTATTTTTGGGGGCTCCAAAATCACTACAGATGGTGATTGCAGCCATGAAATTAAAAGACGCTTACTCCTTGAAAGGAAAGTTATGACCAACCTAGATAGCATATTGAAAAGCAGAGACATTACTTTGCCAACAAAAGTCCACCTAGTCAAGGCTATGGTTTTTCCAGTGGTCATGTATGGATGTGAGAGTTGGACTGTGAAGAAAGCTGAGCACCAAAGAATTGATGCTTTTGAACTGTGGTGTTGGAGAAGACTCTTGAGAGCCCCTTGGACTGCAAGGAGATCCAACCAGTCCATTCTGAGGGAGATCAGCCCTGGGTGTGCTTTGGAAGGACTGATGCTAAAGTTGAAACTCCAATGCTTTGGCCACCTCATGCGAAGAGTTGACTCATTGGAAAAGACTCTGATGCTGGGAGGGATTGGGGGAAGAAGGACAAGGGGACGACAGAGGATGAGATGGCTGGATGGCATCACCGACTCAATGGATCTGAGTTTGAGGAACTCCGGGAGTTGGTGATGGACAGGGAAGCCTGGCGTGCTGCAATTCATGGGGTTGAAAAGAGTTGGACACGACTGAGTGACTCAACTGAACGGAACTGAATGTGTAGGACCCCCACCAGATTGAGACCACGCAGGCACTCAGTAAATATGTTAGGAGCCTTTGCTTTCCTCACTTCACTCTTTTAGTCCCCTTGTTTTCAAAACATTCCCACCTAGCACAAGGCCTTTGCACATGCTGTTCCCTCTGCCTAAAACACTCTTCCCCAACCCAAGAACCTACCAGGTTCTTGTTACAGCCTCCCAAAGCAGAGGCTCCCTTTCCTGTCTCACCCCATCTCTATTTGCAATATACTCAGATGGGTATGTGATCAAAGTCTCTGCTCCCTGGGCTGGCACTACATCATGGGCAGGGAAAGGTCAGCAAAAAAGAGGTACTCGTGAAGGTGGATTCAACTGAATAGAGCCCTGCTTCACACCCTGCCTTTGCACCTGCCTTGCCCTTTGTCTGGAATACCCCACCCTCGCCAGGCAGGGTCAGGTATCCCTCTGCACTTCCTCATCCATGGTGAATCTTCTCTGACTGCAGATATTGTCTCCCCCACTGGACTGGGAGCCCCAGGAGGACAGGACCAGGAGTGTCTCAGTCATTGCTGTGTCCCCAGCACCATTAACACATGGTGGGCACAAAGGAGGGGCTCAGAATAAATATTTGGGGAATGAGGGAGGGCCATCTTCCCAACACTGCTAAGCACTGGGTCCTGTGATGCATGATGGGATATGTCCCCTCCCCCAGCCCCCACTGCCCACCCCACACTCAAGACTCACTGCTCCCGCAGGTGCCAGATCTCAGTTTCCCGGCCGTCCCGAGTGTCCTGGCCATCCAGCCCTCGAAGGCAGCTCAGCTCCTCCTTTAGTGAACGAATGATGCCCTGCAGGACCACAGGGTCTGGCTTGCCCTGGTATGGGAGGGGCAGCGGGTAGTGAATCCTGTCAAACTCCACAGGAGTTAACCTATCTCATTTTATCCTCATTAATATTATGCGAGTGGATGGTGCTACTGACACAAATTCATTCCACTCCTCGACTGCTCCTTATTACTTAGGTCACCCTCTCCACACTCATAAGCAAATATAGCTAGGAACTGCTGGATCCTGGACTCAAACTAATGACTGACATTTAAACTCTGGCCGACTAGAAAACACTTCCATTCCTATTCTAAAAGTAGGAAAAGGGAAGTCTTATTGGATGGGTACCATTCTAGCCCTACTTATACCTTCCTTGTGTCTCATGTCACTCACTGAAATAGCTGTTAATATTCTCACATAAAACTGAAGAAACAGGCTCAGACAGACCAATCACTCTTATTTAATCATGACATTTTGTTCATCTGTATGGTTCATGCACTGCATTTGGGATACAAAGATGAATAACACAGATCCCCCACAACTGGGAGGAACGAAGGGAGGTGGGATGTTTGAGGTCTGGGGATGGGAGAAATGAGGGAGACAAGCAGCAGTTACAGAGCAGCACACTGTGACAGGAGTATCGCAGGTGGAGTCAGTGCTCTGAGAGCAGCACAAACAGCTCAGTACAGGACCGTGTAGGGGAGACAGACAGGTGCACTGGGAGTGGAAAGGGGAAAGATGACGTGGGTAGCATTTCTAGAGGTCCTGGGAAAACTGAGCATGAGGTTTTCCTCCAAGAAGACATGTGCAGACATACACAGCTTGAGACAGAGGAACAATGGAGCAGGTGGTACTGTCTACAAGCAAAATTACAATGAATTAAATCGTGGGGTAAAATAATAATAAATGAAACAAAATGCTTTACATGAGATGTGGACTGTATAGAGTGCCTGTACCAGAAAACCCTAGGGAAGGAAATGGCAACCCACTCCAGTATTATTGCCTGGAGAACTCCATGGACAGAGGAGCCTGGTGGGCTATAGTCTGTGAAATCTAAAAAAAAAGTTATACAAATGAACTTATTTATAAAACAGAAAGAGCCTCACAGATTTAAAGAACAAATTTACAGTTACCAGGGGAAAATGGTGGAGGGAAGGGATAGATTGGGAGTTCCGTACTGACATGTACGCATTGCTATTTTTAAAATAGTTAGCCAACAAGGACCTACAGTATAGCACAGGGAACTGTGCTGAATATTCTGCAATAACCTAAATGGAAAAATAATTTGGAAAAGAATAGGTACACCCGTGTTGCCAGTACACTTTGAACTTTATACCATTTATGGCCTCAGACTTGTATTCTGGGGCAATAAAATTAACTACTTACTTATTCATCTCTCTCCAACTCTATTGCTAAGTTTTAAGCCCTCCAAGGTATGACCCTGTTTTATACTTCATTCCTTGGGTCATCCTATTGCCTCACATATAAAAGGACTCAATTTATTTTTGGAAAGAATATAGGCATGTTTTAAAAAATGATGAACAATGAAACCCCTTTGACATAGAGAAATAACAGCCATTATCATTGTCTTTTTTTCTTTCTAGAGATTTAAAAATATCTTTCAAATTAAGTCAAAGAAAACACCCAATGAAACTGCTTCTTCTCACAGAGACACTCAACTAGTAAATAATAAGAAAGAAACAATGCAAATCAACACTTTCCTGACTTGATCAAGCGGCTTACTCTGGAAAGTTATTATCCCAAAAAGATGACCAAAGTAAGTTCTCTTTTGGTAAATAAGACCTTCCTCCATTAGCTCATATTAGTGTTGAATCATCCAAATCAGCTAATACAATTTTGAAACTTTGTTAATTTTCAAACCAACCACACAGCTAGAACAATAAAGCAGTTAAAGCAAGTTCCTGAGGAAGACATTCTAATGTGCCCTTGTCTCTTTTCTGAAATTCGTTCCCTATCCTGTTTCTCCCATGTTCTTTATCTGGTGCTCACCACAGGCCACCATAAAGAAACATGCACACACAACGCTCCCCCCCAACATTAGTCTTCCATTTGCAATAACCTTAATATCCAAGAATCACAGTGTAAACACAATTACAAGTCACAATTATCTAATCATAATTATATAAATAAATATAAATCACAATTATAAACAAATGAATGAAGGAATAAATAAATAAATAAATGCATAGGATTCCTTTAAATCAGCTGATCTTTTAAAAGAGGGGGAAAAACCCCACAAAAGTGAAACCAGTCTTTCACTTCCTGCTTGCCCTTTTACCACAGAAGGAGGTGAAGTCTAGGCTAGAGATATAAATAAGCAAACTGCCAGACTTGAGGAAGGAACATGCTCTGCTTTCTCGCTCATCTCTCTGGAGCAAACTGAAGACAGGAGCTTGGCCTCCAGGAGACAGGTAAGTGAAGGAAAAGGAGAGAAATGGGTAGACAGAGAGATACAACAACATACTCAGAGATTAAAATAAAAACAGAAATTGATGGAAACGGCAATAGGGACAGTCAGAGATCAAGGCAGATTAAGGCATGATGAGAACACAAATATGAATCTAACATCTCATTGTTCCCACAAACAGTTCCAAATCTGAGGGAAAGGGAGTACATTATCAAAAGAGACAAACAATTTGGTAACTTCTATTGTCAAATAAAAGTAAATCTACACTTACATAAAAAGAGACTTCATTTGAAAGGATTATTGCAATAAAGGGAAAGAGATTATTGTAATAGAAAAAACAATTCAAATAGAACTTTAAGCATCTCAAAGGACAGGAAAAAAGGAATTTCCTTTTGTAGGGAAGGTTCTTTTGTAGAATGAACACAGAATAGAGGGTGTGTAAAAAAAGAAATATTTTTATTCTTAGGAGGGATCATTAAGGAGGGGTTGTATGCTGGATCAGAGCAAGAATGTGTCAACGTTAAGAGGGCTAAAAAGGAGAGAAGTTTAATTAATGTTTAGTTTCAAACACTCCAATTGCTGAGGGGGACAAACAGCTCAGTGAAAGCTTCATGAGGCAAAGAATGGAATTTAAAGGGTCTTTGTCTTATGCTTTCTGCCATAAGGGTGGTGTCATCTGCATATCTAAGGTTATTGATATTTCTCCCAGCAGTCTTGATTCCAGCTTGTGCTTCTTCCAGCCCAGCGTTTCTCATGATGTACTATGCATAGAAGTTAAATAAGCAGGGTGACAATATACAGCCTTGATGAACTCCTTTTCCTATTTGGAACCAGTCTGTTGTTCCATGTCCAGTTCTAACTGTTGCTTCCTGACCTGCATATAGGTTTCTCAAGAGGCAGGGCAGGTGGTCTGGTATTCCTGTCTGTTTCAGAATTTTCCACAGTTTATTGTGATCCACACAGTCAAAGGCTTTGGCATAGTCAATAAAGCAGAAAATAGATGTTTTTCTGGAACTCTCTTGCTTTTTTGATGATCCAGCGGATGTTGGCAATTTGATCTCTGGTTCCTCTGCCTTTTCTAAAACCAGCTTGAAAATCTGGAAGTTCATGGTTCACGTATTGCTGAAGCCTGGCTTGGAGAATTTTGAGCATTATTTTACTAGCATGTCAGATGAGTGTAATTGTGTGGCAGTTTGAGCATTCTTTGGCATTGCCTTTCTTTGGGATTGGAATGAAAACTGAGCTTTTCAGTCCTGTGGCCACTGCTGAGTTTTCCACATTTGCTGGCATATTGAGTGCAGCACTTTCACAACATCATCTTTCAGGATTTGAAATAACTCAACTGGAATTCCATCACATCCACTAGCTTTGTTTATAGTGATGCTTTCTAAGGCCCACTTGACTTCACATTCCAGGATGTCTGGCTCTAGGTCAGTGATCACACCATCATGATTATCTTGGTCATGAAGATCTTTTTTGTACAGTTCTTCTGTGTATTCTTGCAACCTCTTCTTAATATCTTCTGCTTCTCTTAGGTCCCTACAATTTCTGTCCTTCATCGAACCCATCTTTGCATGAAATGTTCCCTTGGTACTCTAATTTTCTTGAAGAGATCTCTCCTCTAGTCTTTCGCCTTTTGTTGTTTTCCTCTATTTCTTTGCATTGATCACTGAGGAAGGCTTTCTAATCTCTCCTTGCTATTCTTTGGAACTCTGCATTCAGATGCTTATATCTTCCCTTTTCTGCTTTGCTTTTTGCTTCTCTTCTTTTCACAGCTATTTGTAAGTCCTCCCCAGACTGCCATTTTGCTTTTTTGCACTTCTTTTCCATGGGGATGGTCTCGATCCCTGTCTCCTGTACAATGTCACGAACCTCCATCCATAGTTCATCAGGCACTCTATCAGATCTAGTCCCTTAAATCTATTTCTCACTTCCACTGTATAATCCTAGGTATGACTTAGGTCACACCTAAATGGTCTATTTGTTTTCCCTACTTTCTTCAATTTCAGTCTGAATTTGGCAATAAGGAGTTCATGATCTGAGCCACAGTCAGCTCCCAGTCTTGTTTTTGCTGACTGTATAGAGCTTCTCCATCTTTGGCTGCAAAGAATATAAACAATCTGATTTCGGTGTTGACCATCTGGTGATATCCATGAGTAGAGTCTTCTCTTGTGTTGTTGGAAGAGGGTGTTTGCTATGACCAGTGCATTTTCTTGGCAAAACTCTATTAGCCTTTGCCCCGCTTCATTCCGTATCCCAAGGCCAAATTTGCCTGTTACTCCAGGTCTTTCTTGACTTCCTACTTTGCATTCCAGTCCCCTATAATGAAAAGGACATCTTTTTTGGTTGTTAGTTCTAAAAGGTCTTGTAGGTCTTCATAGAACCATTCAACTTCAGCTTCTTCAGTGTTACTGGTTGGGACATAGAATTGGATTACTGTGATACTCAATGGTTTGCCTTGGAAATGAACAGAGATCATTCTATCATATTTGAGATAGCATCCAAGTACAGCATTTCAGACTCTCTTGTGACCATTTTGGCTACTGCATTTCTTCTAAGGGATCCCTGCCAACAGTAGTAGATATACTGGTCATCTGAGTTAAATTCCTCCATTCCAGTCCATTTTAGTTCGCTTATTCCTAGAATGTGGATCACAATAAACTGTGGGAAATTCTGAAAGAGATGGGAATACCAGACCACCTGACCTGCCTCTTGAGAAATTTGTATGCAGGTCAGGAAGCAACAGTTAGAACTGGACATGGAACAACAGACTGGTTCCAAATAGGAAAAGGAGTGCATCAAGGCTGTATATTGTCACCCTGTTTACTTAACTTATATGCAGAGTACATCATGAGAAACGATGGACTCGAAGAAACACAAGTTGGAATCAAGATTGCCGGGAGAAATAATAACCTTAGATATGCAGATGACACCACCCTTATGGCAGAAAGTGAAGAGGAACTCAAAAGCCTCTTGATGAAGGTGAAAGTGGAGAGTGAAAAAGTTGGCTTAAAGCTCAACATTCAGAAAATGAAGATCATAGCATCCGGTCCCATCACTTTATGGGAAATAGATGGGGAAACAGTGGAAACAGTGTCAGACTTTATTTTTGGGGGCTCCAGAATCACTGCAGATGGTGACTGCAGCCATGAAATTAAAAGACGCTTACTCCTTGGAAGGAAAGTTATGACCAACCTAGATAGCATATTGAAAAGCAGAGACATTACTTTGCCAACAAAGGTCCGTCTAGTCAAGGCTATGGTTTTACCTGTGGTCATGTATGGATGTGAGAGTTGGACTTTGAAGAAGGCTGAGCGCCGAAGAATTGATGCTTTTGAACTGTGGTGTTGGAGAAGACTCTTGAGAGCCCCTTGGACTGCAAGGAGATCCAACCAGTCCATTCTGAAGATCAGCCCTGGGATTTCTTTGGAAGGAATGATGCTAAAGCTGAAACTCCAGTACTTTGGCCACCTCATGCGAAGAGTTGACTCATTGGATGGGACTCTGATGCTGGGAGGGATTGGGGGCAGGATGAGAGGGGACGGCAGAGGATGAGAGGGCTGGATGGCATCACCGACTCAATGGACGTGAGTCTGGGTGAACTCCGGGAGTTGGTGATAGACAGGGAGGCCTGGCGTGCTGCGATTCATGGGGTCACAAAGAGTCGGACACGACTGAGCGACTGATCTGATCTGTCTGATTCCTAGAATGTCGATATTCACTCTTGCCATCTCCTGTTTGACCCCTTCCAATTTGCCTTGATTCATGGACCTAACATTCCAGGTTCCTATGCAATATTGCTCTTTACAGCATCGGACCTTGCTTCTATCACCAGTCACATCCACAGCTGGGTATTGTTTTTGCTCTGGCTCCATCCCTTCATTCTTTCAGGAGTTATTTCTCCACTAATGTCCAATAGCATATATTGGGCACCTACTGACCTGGGGAGTTCCTCTTTCAGTATCCTATCATTTTGCCTTTTCATACTGTTCATGGGGTTCTCAAAGCAAGAATATTGAAGTGGTTTGCCATTCCCTTCTCCAGTGGACCACATTCTGTCAGACCGCTCCACCATGACCTGCCCATCTTGGGTGGCACCACACGGCATGGCTTCTACCCTTATGGCAGAAAGTGAAGAGGAACTAAAAAGCCTCTTGATGAAAGTAAAAGAGGAGAGTGAAAAAGTTGGCTTAAACCTCAGCATTCAGAAAACTAAGATCATGGCATCTGGTCCCATCACTTCATGGGAAATAGATGGGGAAACAGTGTCAGACTTCATTTTTATGGGCTCCAAAATCACTTGCAGATAGTGATTGCATACATGAAATTAAAAGACCTTCCTTCCCTCCTTGGAAGGAAAGTTATGACCAACCTAGATAGCATATTCAAAAGCAGAGACATTACTTTGCCAACAAAGGTCCATCTAGTCAAGGCTTTGGTTTTTCCAGTGGGCATGTATGGATGTGAGAGTTGGACTGTGAAGAAAGCTGAGTGCTGAAAAATTGATGCTTTTGAACTGTGGTGTTGGAGAAGACTCTTGAGAGCCCCTGGACTGCAAGGAGATCCAACCAGTCCATTCTAAAGGAGATCAGCCCTGAGATTTCTTTGGAATGAATGATGCTAAAGCTGAAACTCCAGTTTCAGCTTTATGGCCAGTTTCAGCATGATGGCCACATCATGCAAAGAGTTGACTCATTGGAAAAGACTCTGATGCTGGGATGGATTGGGGGCAGGAGGAGAAGGGGACGACAGAGGATGAGATGGCTGGATGGCATCACCCACTCGGACATGAGTTTGAGTGAACTCTGGGAGTTGGTGATGGACAGGGAGGCCTGGCATGCTGCGATTCATGGGTTCACAAAGAGTTGGACACAACTGAGTGACTGAACTGAACTGAACCATAAAACATGTGCCTGTGACTTTATCTTGATTAGGAACAGTACAGATTAACTTGACAGTCCTCCTGGGATGGAACAAAGACTGCTTTGGTCTTTTCTCCTGGTCTATTTCATCCTTCCTCCACTGACCAATGACTTCTCAAACCATAGAGAAGATCATGCCATGAGATTAGAGTCTACTAGTATTTATAGTTTAATGAAGTATCACAAATTGACCACATAAGCATGCCCAGATGATGTATTAGAACACTGCTCATATTCCAAAACAATTTTTCATACTCTTAGCTACTTATCATTAATCTCTCTACTTCCTAACAGTTTACATTAGTCATTATTCAGACTTGTGATATTATAAATTCCTTTTTGGCAGGTATTTATCTTTCTGTATACAGAATCATATTATATGTATTCTTTTGTATTTGGCTCATTTGAAAACTTCAAATTGTGAGATTTACCAATATTGTTCTGTACCATTATGATATTTTTTTCATTATTGTATGAATATGTTACTTTTTATTTACCATGTGACTGTGAAAGGACATCAGGATTGTTTCCAAGTTTTAACTTTTATGAATAGTGGTGCTATGAACATTCTGGTGGATATGTCTTGATGTGTGTTTAAACAGAGTTCTATTGGCATATACATAATGATGAAAAACTTGACTTATTCCTGTCACTTATTTATATGTACCCATAATTTCTTCTTTAGAATTTTTTCTTGTCTTCTTTTGTGATACCAATTGAGATTTCTTTATTTCATTTTATTATTTCATTAGTTAGATGATGGACAGAGAAGCCTGGGGGACTACATTCCTTGTGGTCACAAATGTTGGACCTGACTGAGCATGCACACACACAGAGAGAAAGGAATCACCCTTTTGTGTCATTAACAACTTTCATTCTTAGCTGCCACATTCAAATTTAAATTTTTACCAGCTTGGTACATTTTCACTCTCATTACCACCAAACACACACACACACACACACACAGAGTATCCTCACCTATATTACCTCATTCTGTATTGAGCTAACTGCAATTTTTAAAGTTTTTATTGAAATATAGTTGCTTTATAATACTGTGTTAGTTGCTACTGTACAGCAAAGTGAATCAGCTATACAAATACATATATCCTCTCTTTTTTGGATTTCCTTCCCATTTAGGTTACCACAGAGCACTGAGTACAGTTTCCTGAGCTGTACAGTTTCTTGAACTATACAGTAGGCTCTCATTGTTATCTATTTTATACATAGTATGTATATGTCAGTCCCAACCTCCCAAATCATCCCATCCTCCTTTCCCCCTTGATACCTATCTATGTTTCTGTTCTCTACATCTGTGTCACTATTTCTGCTTTATAAATAAGATCATCTATGGAAATTCTTTATAATTCCACATATATTAATATATGATATTTGTTTTTCTTTTTTTTTTTTACTTAATTCCCTGTATTAAGAGACTCTGTATATAAGTCTCTAGGTCCATCCACATCTCTACAAATGACCCAGTTTCATTCCTTTTTATGACTAATATTCCATTGTATATATGTACCACTTCTTCTTTATCCATTTCTCTGTTGATGGACATTTAGGTTGATTCCATATCCTGGTTATTGTAAATGGTGCTGCAATGAACACAGGGGTGCATGTGTCTTTTTGAAATATGGTTTTCTTTGGGTAATTGCCCAGTAGTGGGATTGCTGGGTCACATTTTAGATCTCTTTTTAGTTTTTTAAGGAATCTGTATACTGTTCTCCTTAATGGCTTTATCAATCTACATTCCCACCAACAGTGCAAGGGGTTTCCCTTTTCTCCATACCCTCTCAAGCATTCATTGCTTGTATGAACTAGCTAGAATTTTCATTATAACTGTTTTTAATTTTTACCTTATACAATAAAAATCATTTACACTAGTAGCTTTACTTTTTCCTTTATTAATTTGGTTGACAGATAATCTTAGGATCCAAATCATATTCCTTAAGAATATTAAAAATAGTGAAATTTTTAATATTAAAAAATCATGTAGCCATACCATGCTGCTACTGGGAACTCTGACATCTGTCTGCTTTTATTAATAACATATGTGTAAATAACCAAGATTGTTTATTTGTTTAATATTCAAACTCCTTACTATCTATTCTATGAATAGGAGAGTATTTCCAGGATCTAGTAAACATAGTTGTTTTTGTTGTTTTTGTTAAATTCATACAACATTTGATCTAAATTTTCATTATGGACAATCAGGCCTACTATAGCTCTAGGAAATATTCTATTTTATTTCTTTGAAAATTTCTGAAATTATCAGAAATTTCAGGTAAATTTTCTGACCATATTAGACTCAGTCACATTGTCAGCAGCATTTCTGGATCTAGCCTACCTGTCTCCTTAAAAAGCTTTATAGATTTGCACAGAACTTTCCATTTCTTTATCCTTTGAAGTTAAAGTCTTAAAAAATTTAACTCAGTTGAACATTCTAGCACAGCAGTTGAATGTGTATTCATTCAAATACTGAGACAGAAAGAGTACTTCAACTGGAAACTAAGAAGTAAAGAGAGTCAAATGGTACATCATCATGTTCAGGCCAACAGAAAAGGCAAATTTATTTTTTACACTCCCACCTTTTCTCCACTAAAAAATGTTTTCCTAGGAGAGAGTTTTTTTTTAAATGTGATTCATCACTTGGCACCATTTGTAAAATGAAACTTGAGGTGTTTATAAAAGCCATAGTTCCTGAGCAATAAGCTAGACCTTCCATGTCAGATTCTCTGTGAGTGGGGCTGGGAATCCACATTTTTAAGATATCCTCAGGTAATTATTATGTAATATAAAGTCTGAGGACAACTACTTTGAAAGATTCATTCATGTTTTTAACTTTAAATGGGTTTAAAACCAAGTCAAGTTCAATCAGTCAGAAGAGTGAGGACATTACAATCTTAACACCTGCATTAATTTGCTGCAATTTGTGCCTTTTTTGAATAGATTCCTGCCTTCTCTAAATCTGTCTGTATAATTTGGCACTCAAATAGACCAAAACTATATACTTCCCTGGTGACTCAAATGGTAAAGAAACTGCCTGAAATGGAAGAGACCTGGGTTTGATCCCTGGGTTTTGAAGACTCCCTGGAGAAGGGAATAGCAACCCACTCCAGTATTCTTGCCTGGATAATTCCATGGACAGAGGAGACTGGCGGGCTGCAGTCCATGGGGTCACTAAGAGTCAGACACGACTAAGAGACTAACACTTTCACTTCATTTTCATGTGATAAGCAAGGTAGAGAAATCATTGATAAAATCTTCCCAGCACCACCAAGAATGGGTAAATAATCTACCTCTAGCCCAAAAGTCCTTCACTGTAGGCAATAGCAAAGTAGACAAGAACTAAAAGAATCTTTTCTTCTCCTCATCCTTGTTCCTATTACACATATCTCTGCTCCTCTTTCATTGACACAACACCAATATCAGCTCTGAGGCACATAAAGCTACAAGGAATGACTCATTGATATTAGGAACTATTAGAAAAAGCGCCTTATACACAAATCCTCAATATACACACTATTTTATATGTATTTTTCTTAGAGAATAAGTCAGTGAAAGACAAAACAGAATTCTCAATGACGATATAGTTCTATGACTATTACTAGATCCTTGCTGGAACTGACAAAATTGATTTTTACGTGACTTCAAAGGATTTCTTCCTAGACACTCTAGTTAGAGGTGGAAAGGAGGGATCCTGGTATACAACTTAACTCTAAAACTAATTTACTCTTGAGGAAAATACTAGTGTGTTCTGGACCTACATACACCTAGTAAAGGCCTCTGCATTCATCTTCAGCAGATATCATTTTGTTAGGTTACAGTAGATACCAAGGATTCAGTATTTAGCAAGAATTAAATATATGGACTAATTTCCACATTACTCTTTCTGTAGTCAATATAAAATCTTACTTATACCATGCTGCTTGGTGGTCAAAGGTTGTGTCCATTGGGGTATAAACCAATGTTCTCAAATCACAGGCAGATCATCTCCTAATGTGGGGATATATCCATAGTGTTCCAGTTCCCTTCAGGGAAGGTAATCTTGAAAAATGTCTTCTGAAACATTCAACTCCTACCCAACACTCAGCAGAGTTACTTGTGCCGAATGAACAATGACTGGAGACTGACAGTGTAACAGGACAGACAGACTCCCCAGCTTTCCAGTGTCAAACCAATATCTGTCCAAATCTGAACCAGATAATCCAGTGGAGACAATCATTGAGAAGTCTACCCTTCTCTATACGTGTCTTTGTCTGTGCCCTTGAACTGACAGTTCTGAGAATTCTAGGTCAGTAGGCTTAGTCTGAAAGTCTTAGAAGGAAAAAGCAGCAAGAGCTACTGTCCTACATTTTTTGTTCCTTCCTAACCTGTATGGAGGTCAATGACTATGGGATATCAAACCCTTAAGAGGCCTTCTTTGGATTACAATCTCTCACATCTCCTGAAGGAAAGCATCTCCCCATTTTGAGACAACAAGAAAATAACAGAATTGCTAGAACATTAGCAGAAAGGACACACAGCATCTCCATTAACCTTCAGTCTATACCAAAATGCTGAAAGTTATTTTCCATGTTGCAGCAATTTCCATGACTAATATTTCCTATTATCTCATGGCAGAAGCTTCAGGAGATGGGAAGCCACTTCTGAAAGAAAACCTACAGGATCAGCGTCCCTGTCTGCAGTTGTGGTATGTAGTTTCTAGTTGAAGTAAAAATCAAACAAACAAAAAAACCTTGGTCTTAATTTAGACCCTTAAGTCTTGATCTTTCCTTATATTCTCCAATGTATGTAAGCTTCCCAATCTTTATTGGACTTGACATATTATCATTAAATGCTATATTTATTTTCGTAGAGTGGTGGGATCTGACATTCTACTTTCAGTCTTCATGGTCTCCTGGAGATTGGAACCTGCTTCTACTTTGGGGAGCATCTATTTTTCCTACATTTCCATTCTTGGTCCCATAGGATCCTCTAGTCCTTGGAATTTATTCATCCCATTCAAACAGCCTTTTCTCTTTTCATGATGATTTCCCTGATACTCTTGCCACTTTTCAGGTTACTTTAGTTCATAGGCCAATCTTAACTGAATATCGTCTCTTAAAATTTGCCTCTTCCACCTGGAATAGGTATAGGCACCAAATGAATTCCGTGTACAGAATAGCTCAAATAATCCTAAACCACCTAAACTCCAAGTCCCTTTGGTCAACTAAAAGGATATCTTGAAGGTTATATGTATCTCCATATAACAGCCATCATACTTGTTTGGATGGCATACACTCCCTGGGCTATGTTTCTCTCTTAATTCCTTTTTATACTCTACCTTGATGCACTGAAAAATTCCCTGGAACCTAATCTGTATATGTATTGCCTCCAAATTCTCTGGTTTAGGTTTTCAAGTCTCCACTAACAGTTCCTCTCTCCAGATTTTCCTAAACTGTGAAGTATGGTATCATACGTAAGAGAATTCAATTCTCCTTTGGCTAGGTGGTGGCAAACTCCTTTAAAGCCTCATCCCCTTCAGTGGGATTTACCTCATTGAGTCCCACATCCCTCTGGGCACAGAGACTCTGGTTACAACAGAGACTTTAGAAAAATTGAAAGATAGGAGGTGTTAACATTTATTGAGCTCTTAGTATACATCAAATACTGGACTGAGGACTTTACATACTTTACCACTTGGCACACAGATGAGGGTAGCTCCATGATTCCAGGCCTACCTAATGACCTCCTTTTGCTGCTAAACAATAGAATGTGGCATAGATGAAGGAATTTTCAGATAGAATTAAGGTCCCAAATCAGTTGATTTTGCTTTAACCAAAAGGAAGATTTTCCTGGATAGGCTCAACTTAATCAGGCAAAAGGCCTTAAAGAGAGACTCAGCCCTTCTTCAGAGATAATTTTCCCTCCTGCTGACTTACAGAAGTAAGCTATCGTGTTGAAGGAAGGCTTATGGAAAAGATAATGTGGCCAGGAACTGTGAACAGTCCTAAAATTGATGATACTAGCTCGACAAGAAGGGTTTTCAAAAGCGTGATACGGCGAGAGAATGAGAAACGAGACACGAGAATTTCGAGAAAAGCGAGGATCAGGGGACCAACACTGCTCCAAGGTGAAGGTGCTGAAACTGAATCCAAGCCAGCTTTATCATACTTTCAGCCGTGAATGAAAGAATAAGTGGGGAGTTAAATTATAACTCATGTGGCATTCAGGGCCAAAGAACAAAATGATCATTAACCATTGAGTAATTAGGAAACAGTAATAAATAACAAATCAGTAACGAAGACTAATATTCTTATCTACAGATTTTCCAGCAGATACGTAAAACATATGACTCTGAGATGCCAGTTGAGGAACAGTCTGGGGTCGGTTTTCCGACCCCAGGATCATATCTTGTTTTTAAGATTAGGAACTGTTCTCTCTGGACTTGTTCCAAAAGTCTCATGCCGTATAGCATCCAGTTTATTAATAATTATAAATTTTTGTGGCCCTTTTCAGGGCCTGTTTTTCTTTTATTTTTCTTGTCTCCTACATCTCCCCCTTTTTAATGTTGCATGTGATGAGAAATGGTGAGAAATGTTAGTTGCTGTTGTTGGCTTCGCTGTCTCTTGATCATTTTTCTCCAGACTATACAGGAACACAAACACATAATTAATATCACTCCCATATTCAGAGCAATTCCGTATCCAAATGTCTTGATCTGTTTTAAGGGATTAAGAGAAGAAAGATTATCAGCAACAGTATCAAGAAAATCTGGTCTAGAAACTCCATCATAAAACTTTTTAAAAAGCTTTTAATATATTCTATTGTAGATCTTGAATATCTACAGAAATATTACCTTGGTTCAATAGGTGTTGTTTAACTTTATCTCAATTGAATTGTGTCTTATTGTATTTAAAAGCCATTACACAAAAGGAAGTATAGTTTCAATCACATCTTAGTCTCACCTGTTTTTGTAAACTGATTAATTGATTTCTTGATAAAATAACAGATTGTTGAAGGTCGGCCACTTGGGAGGCCAACTTTCTATCAATTTTTTGTTGAATGGTTCAAAGGACATCAGCATATTTATGTCATTTTTGTACAAAATGAACTCTTTGTACAGATTTATGAAGAGCCATTTCAACTACAGCTGCTGTAGTGGTAATAGCAATAATGTCTAAGATTTCAGCAATTAGTAATCCCAGAAAACCTTTAACACGTTTAAGATTTTTCAATATTTTTTCAATAATATATAATGTAGGGCTTTCTTGCCAAGGTCGTTATAAATCAACTGGAACCCATATGTCAGTTCTGGTTTTAAGAATGTAAATACTCTGTCAACTTTCATCAAAAGGAATGGTATTATTTATACATGTATAAAATGAACAGTTAATACATGTTACTAATCTCAAGTTGGGATCATATTTTGTTGGTCCAATCATAAAAACAAAAGGAATTTTTACACAAGTCTGAATAGTGTGGGTAGAGTTTTTGTAAAATTAAAGGTAGCTTTTGGGTCATTTAAAATATATTCAGTATATCATCTCTTTCAAGCAATTAGCTCTTTTAATGTCATGGGTATTTTCCATAATTTATCATGAATAGGATAATGATCTAGATGAGGCATTGCTGCTGTTGCTAAGTCGCTTCAGCCATGTCCGACTCTGTGCAACCCCATAGACGGCAGCCCACCAGGCTCCCCCGTCCCTGGGATTCTCCAGGCAAGAACACTGGAGTGGGTTGCCATTTCCTTCTCCAATGCATGAAAGTGAAGAGTGAAAGTGAAGTCGCTCAGTCATGTCTGACTTTTAGCAACCCCATGGACTGCAGCCTACCAGGGTCCTGCATCCATGGGATTTTCCAGGCAAGAGTACTGGAGTGGGGTGCCATTGCCTTCTCCGAGACGAGGCACAGGGGGAGCTAATCTTACCCCATGTTATATGAGGAGTTGACTACCATAAGTACTAATTGTCTTTTTATTATATATCCATGGGGAAGACACTTTAGATTTTAAAGTTTAGGGGTTCCTTGGGGTCCCCAATCAATAATGGAGCCTTCTGCAACATTTAATAATAAGTGACCTTTTGCTCTTTCACATAATTTTTGTCTTAACCAATTTTTAATACCATGGCTAATTTCAGCAACACAATCAGGAAGGTCAGGTGGATTCATCATGTTGGAACTTTCCTCTTTTTCTAAAAAGGTAAGGGCAGTTAACAGAAAGAGGGAAGTCTTATTCTCATTTGATTCTTTGGCAACTGACAGCCACTTTTGATATCCTGTTTTAAGACATATACTTTCAAAACCAATACACATAGGAGTGGCATCAGAACCAATAGTGTAATTTATCAGCTGACTACCTTTTTATTTCTTTACAGTCTGTTTTAATGTGTCCTAATTTTTCACATTCATGACATCTCATATCTGTCTTTTTATTAGCTTTAGACAATGTTTGAGACAGAAGTTGCATTTTATATGGTTCTGACTCGATATCCTGGCAAACTTTAAGATATTCTTCTAGAGGGGTACCCTGTGCTTTGAGAGGCTGAATCGTCTTTTTACATTCTGAGTTAGCATTGTCATAAGCAAGAATTTGCATCAGCATATCTCTCAAACCAGATTATGAGACTTTTATTTAAATTTTGATGTAGCCTGGCAATAAAATCTACACAAGGTTCTCCATTTGATTGTTTCAGTTCAGTTCAGTTCAGTCGCTCAGTCGTGTCTGAGTCTTTGTGACCCCATGAATTGCAGCATGCCAGGCCTCCCTGTCCATCACCAACTCCCAGAGTATTGATTGTTTAATTTGGGTAAATGAAATTGAGGCTTGTCCAGGTGGATTTATTCTCTCCCAGGCTTTTAAACATATCATTTTCACTTGAGGGAGTAATTGATCATCAAATTGTAACTGAGCTTGAATGTCAAAATGTGTCCCACTACCCATTAATTGATCAAATGTTATATCAACTGGCGGGTTGGCTGTCACATTTCTGCAAGCTTGTTGATTTGTTTTATCTTGCCACCAGGTCTTAAATTGTAAAAATTTTGAGGTGGATAGGCAACTTTTGGCTATCATTTTTCAATCATAAGGAATTAACTGTTCAGCTTGTGAACGTCCCTGAATTAGTCCCATGGTATAAGGAGAATTAGTTTCATATTGGGTACATCCTGTTTTATCTCCTTTATGGTTTTAAATGGTATGGCATTATAATCATAATGTATTCCTCTTTGTAGAAATTGAGGGTCTGGTGGGATTTGAGTTAGAGCCACAGGGAGAACTAAAGCGTCTTTATCTCCCTGCAATTGTGTCATATGAACTCCCTTTTGTAAAGGCATCATTTTATTAGGCACAGTTATCTGTGGTTTAAAAGCAAATCCATCATCTCTAGGGGTTTCAGGATTGCCAGGAGGGGGCTCAACCAAAGGTGGAGTTGGTAGAGAGAGAAAGATCTGTTTTTGACTTTTATCATTTTTTTGGCTCTTATTTTTCATTTTTATTGTTTTTCTTCCTCATCACATATGTTATCATATAACTTTATTTTTTTTTTCATTTGTTCTTGTATTTGTTCTACAGAATCTCTTGAATCCAAGGTTTTGGATTGCAGCTGTCCTAAAGCTGTGTTAATAAGATTTTCTACTGACCATACAGACAAAGGTATCTTTTTGCCACGTTGGTAGGCACAGCACAGGCAATGCATAACTTCTTGTCATTTTTCATGTCTCAAAGTCTCTTTATCTGGATCTAGCCAGTAGCAATATATTTCAATGGCAGAAAACAATTTTTTAAAAGAGGAGTGAGAAATCTCAACCTCCGAACTTTTTAACAAAGTTTTTAACACTTGCATATAGTCACTATGTTTAGAAGGATTTTGTCCCATTGTTACGCTGATTGACAAATCTGCAGG
The DNA here is from genome assembly GCF_003369695.1 of Bos indicus x Bos taurus. Taxonomy (NCBI): domain Eukaryota; kingdom Metazoa; phylum Chordata; class Mammalia; order Artiodactyla; family Bovidae; genus Bos; species Bos indicus x Bos taurus. The sequence continues at coordinate 38,165,093 of NC_040090.1, forward strand.
GGTGTACTTACCAAGTACTTTTCTCGTCCACCGAGCTGGCCGGATTTTCCTGCATTTTCTGTCCCTAGGAGCTAGCCTCGGAGGCTGGATTCACTTTCGGGTCCCTGTTCGGGCGCCACTTGTCGAGACCAGCTCGACAAGCAGGGTTTCCGAAAGTGCGATATGTCAAGAGAATGAGAAAGGAGACACAAAAATTCATAGAAAAGCAAGGGTCAGGGGAACAACACCACTCCAAGGTGAAGGTGCCGAAACTGAATCCAAGCAAGCTTTATTATACTTTCAGCCGTGAATGAAAGAATAAGCAGGGAGTTAAACTATAACTCATGTGGCGTTCAGGGCCAAAGAACAAAATGATCATTAACCATTGAGTAATTAGGAAACAGTAATCAATAACAGATCAGTAACGAAGACTAATATTCTTATCTATAGATTTTCCAGCAGATACGTAAAACACATGACTCTGAGATGCCAGTTGGGAAAACCGACTCCAGGATCATATCTTGTTTTCAAGATTATGAACTGTTCCCTCTGGACTTCTTCCAAGAGTCATGCCTTATAGCATCCAGTTTATCAATAATTATAAATTTCTTTTGTGGTCCTTGCCAGGGCCTGCTTTTATTTTATTTTTCCTGTCTCCTACAAAAATCACAGCAAAATTAACTCTGTCAATATATATAAGCTAAAAGCAGCTTTTCTAGTTCAAACTCTAGATGAAAATACAGCTCAGTCAACACCTGGAGTGCTGCCTTATAAAACCTTGAGTACAGCACCCAGCTAAGTCATGCCAGACTCCTGACAGAAACTGGGATATATCTGTGTTTTGAGATACTAAGTTTGTGGTAATCCATTATAAAACAATATAAAAATAATACAGATTTTGATGCCTAGAAATGGTACCTAAAAACTTGAAAATAGCTTTGAAATCAATCAAGTGAGCAGAGACTAGAAGAACTTTGAGAGAAAGCCTATATGTTTTCAACACACTGTTGGTAGAAATCTAATCTTTAAGTATGCCACAGTGAGAGTTCAGAAGAAACTGAGGAACATGTTACTACAAACAAAAGGAGGAAGATTCTTGTTGCAAGGTGACAAAAAGCTTAGCAAAATTATATCCTGGAGTTATGTTCAAGAAAATATTTAAAAGCTGGTTTGGGAGACTTCCAAGTAAAGTTTTAAAAGTGACTCTTGAATTCTTTTTTCTATTTATGATAATATGTGTAAGGATTGAGGAAAGAACTGTTACACAAAAGGAAACCAAGACCTTACGATTTTGAAATTTCTCACCATCTGTAAGAATTAAAGAGATTCACAGTCTCAATTTCTGTTTAGTATGATTGTATAACTTTTCCCTAAAACTGCAGAAAGATTAAAAGGTGAAGGAATCAGGCACAAAAACAGGCCTTCCTATCATTTTAAGGATAAAGGTTCTTTATAAAACTAGAAATAAAACTACCATATGACCCAACAATCCTAATACTGGGCTATATATACCCTGAAAACTAGTTGAAAGAGACACCCGTACCCCAATGTTCAATGCACCACTATTTATAATAGCTAGGATATGGAAGCAAACTAGATGTCCATTGACAGATGAATAGATAGAGAATTGTGCTATATACAGAATATTACTCAGCCATAAAAAGGAATGCATTTGAGCCAGTTCTAATGAGGTGGATTAACTTAGAGCTTATTATACAGAGTGAAAGTAAGTCAGAAAGATAAAAAAATTATGGTGTAACACATATATATGAAATCTAGAAAGACAGTATTGATGAACCTGTTTACAGGGCAGCAATGGAAACAATCCTAAAAGATGATGCTATGAAAGTGCTGCACTCAATATGTGAGCAAATTTGAAAAACTCAGCAGTATCCACAGGACTGGAAAAGGTCAGTTTTCATTCCAATCCCAAAGAAAGTAGTGCCAAAGAATGCTCAAACTATTGCACAATTGCACTCATCTTACACGCTAGAAAAGTAATGCTGAAAATTCTCGAAGCTAGGCTTCAGCAGTACATGAACCATGAACTTCCAGATGTTCAAGCTAGTTATAGTAAAGGCAGAGGAATCAGAGATCAAATCGCCAACATCCATTGGATCACCTAAAAAGCAAGAGAGTTCCAGAAAAACATCTACTTCTGCTTTGTCGACTATGCCAAAGCCTTAGACTGTATGGATGATAACAAACTGTGGAAAATTATGAAAGAGATGGGAATACCAGACCACCTGACCTGCCTCCGGAGAAATCTGTATGCAGGTCAAGAAGCAACAGTTAGAACTGAACATTGACAATGGACTGCTTCAAATTGGCAAAGGAGTATGTCAAGGGTGCATGTTGTCACCTTGCTTATTTAACTTATAGGCAGAGTACATCATGTTAAATGCCAGGCTGAATGAAGCAGACTAGAACCAAGATTGCCAGGAGAAATATCAATAACCTCAGTTATGCAAATGACACCACCCTTATGGCAGAAAGCCAAGAAGAACTAAGGAGGCTCTTGATGAAAATGAGAGAGGAGTGCCGGGGTCCAGCCCCAGCAGGATACAGGGAATTCGAAGGGGAGACGGCTTCGGCAATCAGGATATGATAGAATTAAAGATATAAAGAGTGGTTAAATAAGGATAGCTCAGTGAGAAAATTCAGTGGAGAAAAGAGGCTGAATAATTTGGTTTATGTGGAAAGCTAATAAAATTCCAAAATAAGGAATTTGCATCACCTACATAGGCCGCAGGCGTCCTCCCGTTCTCCTGAAGGAGAGGAGACACTAAGGCCTCCCCGGTCAGATCTTAGAAGCCCAGGCATAATTAGTAGGCTTGACGAGCCTCCACGCTCCAGATGGGAATTCAGCCAGAAGGTGAGAGAAAGAACGACATGGGGAGACCAAGTTTAGGTGAAAAAGGTCCCCACTTTATTTTCCAAAGTAGGTTTTATACCTTAAGTTGTGCATAGAGGATAATGGGGGAAGGTCAGCAGTCCTTGATCCTTATTGAAGCCAGGCTTTCAAACTTATCATATGCAAAAGTTTAGGTGATTTACATCATCTTCTGGCCATGAGGCCTGTTAACATTTTATGACCCTTTCTTCAGAAAACTTATTTTTCTCTAAAGGTGATTATTCTAAAGTCAGGTGCCACACTCCAAAAGCATTAGATAAAGTTGCATTCCTATAGGGCAAAGGTGTGGTGGGCTATAACAAGAAAAGAATTAACTCAAGGGTCCAAGGTTATAAACATTAAAGCTACTACTTACATTCCTATACACCAATTATATTAATCAATACACTCCCAGGGACACAGTACGTAAGGGATATGGAAACTTAGCAGCAAACATTGGCCCAACAAGTGAAAAACCCTTCACCAATACAATTTCTAACCAATCTTTTAACTGCTCAAAGGAATCTGTATTTAGACAGTTTAGAGCATCTTGTGCCTCTCACGGTTGGGAGGCTGTGAACAATCACATGTGGCCAGAAGAACCTGTTCAGGCAGGCTAGAGAACTTCCAAAGGAGTTTGTGAGTTGAAACACTCTTGTCACGCCCAGGAACTTTATTAACTGGAGCTGTAAGTTAACTCTTTTTCAGAGAGAGGTGGTGGGGGACAGTTCCCCCGTAAAGTCAGAGGTGTAGGTGAGAGCACAAAGCAGTAAAGTAGGCAGACTCTGGTTTTGGGGGTAGATGCTCGAGAATTTCCAGGGGGACTCCTGAGGCTCGATCCCACCTTTGTGTATGCCTAGCCTCCTTCCTCATGACCTTTGCTACGGGTGGAGTTCCTCACGCTGGCTCCTGGCAGAGGAGAGTGAAAAAGCTGGCTTAAAACTCAACATCCAGAAAGCTAACATCATGGCATATGGTCCTATCACTTCATGGCAAATAGATGGAGAAACAGTGTAAACAGTAACAGACTTTTATTTTTTGGTACTCCAAAATCAATGCAGATGGTGACTGCAGCCATGAAATTAAAAGACCCTTGCTCTTTGGAAGAAAAGTTATGGCCAACCTAGACAGAATATTAAAAAGCAGAGATATTACTTTGCCAACAAAAGTCCATCTAGTCAAAGTCATGGTTTTTCCAGTAGTCATGTATGGATGTGAGAGTTGGATTATCAAGAAAGCTGAGTGCTGAAGAATTGATGTATTAAACTGGTGTTGGAGAAGACTCTTGAGAGTCCCTTGGACTGCAAAGAGATCCAACCAGTTCATCCTAAAGGAAATCAGTCCTGAATATTCATTGGAAGGACTGATGCTGAAGCTGAAACTCCAATACTTTGGCCACCTGATGCGAAGAACTGATTCATTGGAAAAGACCCTGATGCTGGGAAAGATTGAAGGCTGGAGGTGAAGGGGACGACAGAGGATGAGAGGGTTGGATGGCACCACTGACTCAATGGACATGAGTTTGAGTAAGCTCCAGGAGTTGGTGATGGACAGGGAGGCCTGGCCTTTTGCAGTTCATGGGGGCTCAAAGAGTCAGACACGACTGAGCAACTGAACTGAATGGAAACAAACATAGAGAACAGATTTGTGGACACAGTAGGGGAAGGAGAGGTTGAGATGAATTCAGAGAGTGGCATGGAAACACACATTACCATATAGATAGTAAAATAGATAGCCAGTGGGGATTTGCTATATGATACAGGGAGATCAATCCAGTGCTCTGTGACAACCTAGAGGGGTGAGATGGAAGGCTGGAGGGAGGTTCAAGAGGGAGGAGACATATGTATACTTGGCTGATTCATGTTGTTGTATGGCAGAAACCAACACAATACTGTAAAGCAATTTCCCTCCAATTAATAATAATAATAAATAAATACAATTCATTTTAACTACACCCTCCCCAAAAAAGAGGATAAGGGTTTGCCTCACAAATATCAACCAAACCAGAAGTCCTCTAGGGAGCTTAAGGGTACTGTTTCCTACTATTTCAGCAGGAGGGCAAGGCTTAGAGTGTTTGTCTGGAAAAGATCTATAAATGTGGCTTTTGCCTAGAGGAGTGAATCCCACTGACATTTTAAGAAGATCCACAAAGTTCTTGAGAAAATCTGTTTAGCAGAAATATTACTAAGCTGATGTTGGAGACAGTATCTGTTTATGTATGTCAGATGTAGCTGGTTTAGAGTATTGTTCAACTCCCCTGTGTGCCACTGATCTTCTAATTGTTTCTCCATATGGAAAGTACAGCATTGAAATCTCCAACTATTATTTTAGAACTGTATGTTTCTGCTTTCACTTCTCAATTTTTGCTTCGTATGTTTTTAGAGTTCTGTTGTAAGGTTCGTAGGTTTATATCTTAAACTACCACACAATTGCACTCATCTCACACGCAAGTAAAGTAATGCTCAAAATTCTCCAAGCCAGGCTTCAGCAATACGTGAACCGTCAACTTCCAGGTGTTCAAGCTGGTTTTAGAAAAGGCAGAGGAACCAGAAATCAAATTGCCAACATCCACTGGATCATCAAAAAAGCAAGAGAGTTCCAGAAAAACATCTATTTCTGCTTTATTGACTATGCCAAAGCCTTTGACTGTGTGGATCACAATAAACTGTGGAAAATTCTTCAAGAGATGGGAATACCAGACCACCTGACTGGCCTTTTGAGAAACCTATATGCAGGTCAGGAAGCAACAGTTAGAACTGGACATGGAACAACAGACTGGTTCCAAATAGGAAAAGGAGATCGTCAAGGCTGTATATTGTCACCCTGCTTATCTAACTTCTATGCAGAGCACATCATGAGAAACGCTGGGCTGGAAGAAGCACAAACTGGAATCAAGATTGCTGGGAGAAATATCAATAACCTCATATATGCAGATGACACCACCCTTATGGCAGAAAGTGAAGAAGAACTAAAAAGCCTCTTGATGAAAGTGAAAGTGGAGAGTGAAAAAGTTGGCTTAAAGCTCAACATTCAGAAAATGAAGATCGTGGCATCTGGTCCCATCACTTCATGGGAATTAGATGGGGAAACAGTGGAAACAGTGTCAGACTTTATTTTTCTGGGCTCCAAAATCACTGCAGATGGTGATTGCAGCCATGAAATTAAAAGACGCTTACTCCTTGGAAGGAAAGTTATGACCAACCTAGACAGCATATTCAAATGCAGAGACATTACTTTGCCAACAAAAGTTCATCTAGTCAAGGCTATGGTTTTTCCAGTAGTCACGTATGGATGTGAGAGTTGAACCGTGAAAAAAGCTGAGCGCCGAAGAATTGATGCTTTTGAACTGTGGTGTTGGAGAAGACTCTTGAGAGTCCCTTGGACTGCAAGGAGATCCAACCAGTCCATTCTAAAGGAGATCAGTCCTGTGTGTTCTTTGGAAGAACTTATGCTAAAGCTGAAACTCCAATACCTTGGCTACCTCATGCAAAGAGTTGACTCATTGGAAAAGACCCTGATGCTGGGAGGGATTGGAGGCAGGAGGAGAAGGGGATGACAGAGGATGAGATGGCTGGATGGCATCACTGACTCGATGGACGTGAGTTTGAGTGAACTCCAGGAGTTGGTGATGGACAGGGAGGCCTGGCATGCTGCAGTTCCTGGGGTCGCAACAAGTTGGACATGACTGAGAGACTGAACTGAACTGAACTAATGGGTTCACGTTTTAATCAATATTTAGTGTTCCTCCTTACCTCTGTAACAATTTTCAACTGTCTATTTTATCTTATCTTAACACTGATACCTCAGTTCTCTTTTAGTAACTATTTACCTGGAATGTCCTTTTCCGTTCTTTTACTTTTGACCTATTTGACTTGGATATAAAATTAGTCTTTTCTAGACAGCATATAATAGCATTTTGCTTTTTAATCTATTTTGAGAATATATACCTTCTAATAGAAGAATGTAATCAATTTATAATTACTGATAATGAAACATTTATTTCTGCAATTTTGCTTTGTCTTTTGTATGTTTCATATCTTGTTTGTTCCTCAATGCCACCATTAACTGTCCTCTCTTGTGTTTGCTATTTTTGTAGTGCATATGATTTTGATTCACTTCTAATTTATTTTCTGTATATTTAAAAGTTATTTTAGCATTGGTTGTGCTGGAGCTTATAATTAACCTCACAAACATGTAACAATCTATTTTGAATTCATATCATATTAGCTTCCATAGGTATGTAAAAATTCTGATCCTTCATTTCTCCATCCCTCCCCCCTTTATGTTATTGTGTCACAAATTACATCTTTCTACTTTGTGTGCCCATTTAACATAGGCTTATCATTATCATTTTATGATTTGTCTTTTTGATCAAACTGGGAAAGAAAAAGGAGTCACAAATGGAAAATACACTAATACTGGCTTATATATTCCTTTACCTGTGTTATTTCTTCACATGGCTTCAAGTTTACTGTCTAGTGTCCTTCCATTTCCACCTGAAGGACTCTTTTTAGCATTTCCTATAGGACACATCTAGCATCACCAACTCAATGAACATGAATTTGAGCAAACTCCAGGAAATATAGTGAAGGACATGGAAGCCTGACAGGCCACAGTCCACAGGGTCACAGAGACTCGGACACAACTCAGCAACTGAACAAATAGGACACATCTACTAATGATAAATTCCCTCAGCATTTGTTAATCTGGGAATGTCTCAACGTCTCCTTTATTTTTGAAAGATAGGTTTGCCAGGTATAGAGTTATGAGCTTTCTCTTTCTTTAGGTACTTTAAATACGTCATCTCACTGCCTTCTGGCCTCCATGGTTTCTGCTAAGATGTCCAGTCTTTTTCTTAATGAGTGTCCCTTATATAGGACAGTCATTTCTCTTTTGTTGCTTCCAAGGTTCTTCCTTTGTCTCTGCCTTTAAAAGTTTTATTAGAACATGTCTCAGGGTGGATCTCTTGTGTTTTTCCTTTCTAAAGTTCACTGAGCTTCTTGAATGTGTAGATTCATGTATTTAATCAAAGTATGACATGTTGGTCATAGTTTCTTCAAAATTCTTTTACATCCCTTTCTCTCTGTTCTCTCCTTATGAAACTTCAATTCTTTGATGTTCTATTATTGACAGTGTCTCACAGATCTCATAAGCTCTCTTTCATTTTTGTTCATTCCCTTGTCTTTACGTTCCTCAGACTGGATAATTTTAAATGACTTGTTTTCAAGTTCTGTGATTTTCAACTCTGACTGCTCAAATCTGATGTTGAAATTCTTAGTGAATTCATTGCCAATATTGTAATTTTTAATCTAGAATTAGTTTGGTCCCTTTCTATAATCTGCATATCTTTAGGAATATCATTCTCCTGGAGTTATACAATTTTTGTCCATGATTTCCTTTAGTATTTTGAGCATATTTAAGCCAGTTGAATTAAAGGCCTTAACTTCTATGACTTGATTCCTCATAGACAGTTTCTATTATTTTTTCTGTGAATGAGTCATATTTTCTTGTTTCTTTGCAAGTTTTTTAAATTTTTTGTGGAAAACTGGACATTTTGAATATTATAATAAGGTAACTCTTGAAATCATATACTGTCTCATTCTCAGGGTTTGTTTTGGTTGGTTCCTGTGGGTTTTGATTATATGCCTAGCACTTTTCTACCATTTTCTGTAAAAATATTAGTGGTATGTGCTCTCAGAAATGTGTCCTTTATCTTATGGTAAGTTTATGTGTTGTTTGAGTTTTTTTGCCTGGACACAAAACAAAAACATACCCAAAAAACAACAGCAAGAAAAAAAACACCTCTCTTTCCATGCTGGCTCAGTGTTTAGCATGACTTCAATGCTTTGCTGTTCAGTCACTCAGTCGTGTCCAACTCTTTGCGACCCCATGGATTGCAGCATGCCAGGCTTTTCTGTCCATCACATTGCCCAGAGCTTGCTCAAACTCCAATACTTTGGCCACCTGATGCGAAAAACTGACTCATTTGAAAAGACCCTGATGCTGGTAAAGACTGAAGGTGGGAGGAGAAGGGGATGACAGAGGATGAGATGGTTGCATGGCATCACTGACTCAATGGACATGAGTTTTGGTAAACTCTGGGAGTTGGTGATGGACAGGGAGGCCTGGTGTGCTGCAGTCCGTGGGGTCACAAAGAGTCGGACATGACTGAGCAACTGAACTGAACTGAATAGTTATACAGGCATATCTCATTTTATTGTGCTTTGTGGATACTGTGTTTTTATAACTGAAGTTTTGTGGCAACACTGCTTATGCAAGTCCATTGGCAACAATTGTTTTTTCTCTCCACAACCCCTGGCAACCACTGATCTTTTTTACAGTCTCCATAGTTTTGACTCTACTATTTCATATAGTTGGAGTCATAAAGTATGTAGCATTATCAGACTGGGTGTTCCACACGGCAATGTGATTTAATATTATTCTGTGTCTTTCATAGCTTTATAGCTCTTTTTTTTTTTTTTGCTAAACAGTAATAAGAACCTAGACAGCATATTAAAAAGCAGAGACATCACTTTGTCAACACAGGTCCATATTGTCAAAGCTATAGGTTTTCTAGCAGTTATGTACAGATGTGAGAGTTGGACCAAAAAGAAAGCTAAATGCTGAAGAACTGATGCTTTCAGATTGTGGTGCTGAAGAAGACACTGTCTCTATAAATTAAGTTGGGAAGAACTGATGCTTTAACCATATTAAACATAAATATCTCTCCATTTATATAGATATTACTTGATTTCTTTCATCAGAGTTTTCCTTATATACATCTTGCACGTATTTTATCAGGTTTATATCTAAGTATTTCTTTTGTGAGAGTGCTAGTTTAAATGGTATTGTTTTTAATCTCAAATTCCAATTGCTTATTGCTAGCATATTAAAAAACAATAGTTTTTGTATGCTAACCCTTATGTTCTACAACCTTGTTGTATTCACTTACCAGCTCTAGGAGATTTTTTGTTGAGTCTTTGGCATTTTTAACATAGTGTCATCTACAAACAAAGACATGTTTTATTTATTTCTTCCCAATCAGTATATTTTTATTTCTTTATCTTATTAACTAACTCTTCCATAGAATGTGTAATAGGAGTGATGAGAGGGGATATCCGTAACCTATTTTTCTTTAAGAGGAAAGCTTCTAGGTCCTTACCATTAAGTGTAATGTTAATAATAGGGCTTTTGTTAATGTCTTTTATCAAGTTCAGTAAGCTCCCCTCTATTCTTAGCTTGCTGGAAGTTTTAATAATGAGTAAATGTTGGATTTTGTCAAATGGATTCTCTCCATGTGGTTGTTCTTCTTAGTCCATTGTTGTATTGCATGAATTGATTCTGAACATTGAATCCACTTTGCTTACCTGAAGTAAATCCTACATTGTTGTGGTATATAAATCCTTTTTACATTATTAGATTTAATTTGTTAATTTTTTTTTCATAAGAGATATAGGTTTTCAGTTTTTTTTCTTGTAATGTCCTTAACTAGTTTTGGTATTAGGGTAACACTGACCTAATGAACTAAATTAGGAAGTATTCCTTCTGTTTCTATCCTCTGAAAGAGATTGTAGATATTTGATACAGTTTCTTCCTTAAATGTTTGGTAGAATTCACCAGTGAATCCCATTGGGACTGGAGCTTTTTATTTTGGATGGTTGTTAAATATTGATTCAATTTTTTTTTTTTAACAGACACAGGCCTATTCAGATTATTTATTTCCTCTCACGTAAGCTTAATAGTTTATTGTCTTCCAAGGAATTGATACATTTTATCTAGGCTATCAAATGTGAGAGCCAACATTTTCATAATACTCCTTTTTTCATCCTCAAAGTCTATAGAATTCATATCCATAACCCCTATTTTATTTATGATATTAGTAATTTGTATCTTCCCTCTTTTCACAGTCTGAGTTATTAGTTTTGTTTGTATTTCCAAAGAATCATGTTATACTTTTACCGATTTTTTTCTATTGATTTCCTGTTTTTAATTTTATTGGTTTTTTAGTTCTGATTTCTTTTCTCTTGCTTATTTGGATTTAATTTTCTCTTCATTTCCTCAGATGGAAACTTAGATTACTGTTTTCATATAATTATTCTTCTGTTATGTATGCATTCAATGTAAATTTCCCTCTAAGCACAGCTTTCACAGTAGCCCACAAATTTTGATAAGTTGTATAATCAAATGTTTCTTTTTTTTTTCCTGTGTTAGTTTGACAGTTATATATTCTTAACTCATATTTGAGATTGTACTAGAAATTGCAACATATATTCTACAAAATCAATACAATCTTTGTCCTTCCTCTCAAATACCTCAAAGAACTGAGGGTCCTTTAAGTCCATTTGGCTGCACACTCCAGCATAAATGCAATTGCCATCATGTATTTTAAACCTCACTGTTTTATGCACTTATTTAGATTTTTCCATATATTTATTCCTTTGTTGCTCACCATCTTTTCCTGCATCTCTGACTATTCACTGGTGATATTTTCCTTCTCCTGAAAAACATGCGTTAGTAGTTCTTTCAATGTGCATTTCCAGGTAGCATATTCTGTTACTGTGCTGTTTTCAATTATGTTTTTCTTCGACCATAATTCTTTAAGGATATTTTTAACTCTGTATAGAATCCTACTTTATCAGCTATTTTCTTTCACTAGGTTTAAAACTCCATCCTACTGCCTTCTGGCTTCCATCAGTGCTGTTGAGGTCATCATTCTCTCTAATTATTATTTGAATATAAAGTTCGCTTTTCTCAGACAGTCCACAGAATGGGAAAAAGTAATAGCAAGTGAAAAAACTGACAAAGAATTAATCTCCAACATATACAAGCAGCTCATGTAGCTCAATACCAGAAAAATGAACAATCCAATCAAACAGTGGGTGAAAGACGTAAAAAGACATTTCTCCAAAGAAGACATACACATGGCTAATAAACACATGAAAAGATGCTCAACATCACTCATTATTAGATAAATACAAATCAAAACCACAGTGAGGTATCATCTCATATTGGTCAGAATGGCCATCATCAAAATCTAAAAACAATAAATGCTGGAGAGGGTGTGGAGAAAAGGGAATGCTCTTACACTGTTGGTAGGAATACAAACTGGTACAGCCATTATGGAGAACAGTGTGGAGATTCTTTAAAACATGGGGAACAGAACTGCCATACCACTCAGTAATCCCACTGCCTGGCATACACTCCAAGGAAACCAGAATTAAAAGAGACACATGTACCCATGTTCAGTGCAGCATTATTTACAATAGCTGGGACATGGAAGCAATCTAGATGTCCATTGACAGATGAATGGATAAGGAAGTTGTGCTACATATACACAATGAAATATTACTCAGCTATTAAAAATAATGGATTTGAGTCAGTTCTAATGAGGTGGATGAGCCTGGAGCCTATTATACAGAATGAAGTAAGTCAGGAAGAGAAAGACAAATACTGTATAATAACACATATATATGGAATTTAGAAAGACGGTACCGAAGATCCTACATTCAGGCCAGCAAGGAAGACACAGATGTGAAAAACATACTTTTGAACTCAACAGGAGAAAGTGAGGGTGGGATGATTTGAGAGAATACCACTGAAACATGTATATTACCATATCTAAAACAGATGACCAGTGCAAATTCGATGTATGAAGCAGAGCATCCAAAGTAGGTGCTCTGGGACAACCCAGGAGAGGGTGGGGAGGAAGGTGGGAAGGGGGGTTCAGAAGTGAGGAGGACACCTATATACCTGTGGCTGATTCATGTTGATGTATGGCAAACCATCACAATATTGTAAAGTAATTATTCTCCAACTAAAATACATTAATTTTTAAAAATCTGCTTTTCTCTAAATGCTTTGCTTTTCCTATTGTATTTTCTGCATTTTCACTATAATATGTCTTATTGTGAATTTCTTTTGTCTTCCAAGGTGTATGCCACAGTATCCTAAATGTTGTCTTTAATTTGTAATGGAAATGTTTCACTTGCTTCAAATTTATTTACCTCTTCCATCAAATATTATTTCACTATCTATTAAATTCCTTGAGACTGCAAAGAATTTGTCTTAAATTTTATCTAGATATTTTAGATAATTCAGTTGGAAAAGTTGTTCTCTTTTTTAATTAATTTATGTTTTGGCTGCATGGGGTCCTTATTGCTGTGCACAGGCTTTCTCTATTTGCAGTAAGTGGGACCTACTCTAGTTGCAGTGTGCATATGCACACTGCAAATATCTCATCCATATCATGTCTTCACTTCCTTTGCATATATACCCAGGGCTTCTCATTGTTATGGCTTCTTTTATTGTGGAGCACAGCCCGTAGGGCACATGGGTTTTAGTAGTTGCAGCACATGGGCTCAGTAGTTGTGCCTTGTGGGCTCTAAGCACAGGCGCAGATGTGGTGCTCGGTCTTAGCTGCTCTGTGGCATGTGGGATCTTCCTGGACCAGGGATCAAACCAGTGTTCCCTGCATTGCAAGGCAGATTCCTAACCACTGTCCACCAGAGAAGCCCAGAAAAGCTGTTTTTTGAATTACTGAGTCTGCCATTAAATTTAGATTCAAATTTTAGTGACACTGGGGAAGACAAAAAGCACAAAATCAAAAAGACTGTAAGATGAGATGACAATTATATGATTTAATACAGACAAAATGAACGAAAAAATCTCAGGGCAAGCTGGTAGGAGATTAGAAAAGAATTGAGATTTAGGAGAGATTGAATTTGATGAATGACACTGGATACTTGGGGCTGGTGCACTGGGACGACCCAGAGGGATGGTATGGGGAGGGCGGAGGGAGGAGGGTTCAGGATGGGGAACACAGGTATACCTGTGGTGTATTCATTTCGGTATTTGGCAAAACTAATACAATATTGTAAAGTTTAAAAATAAAATAAAAATGTAAAAAAAATGTAAAAAAAATAAAAATAAAAGTTAAAAAAAAAAGAAAAGGATAATTTTAAAGGACATGAAAGTACATTCACATTAGGAGAAAAAAGGATGCATAGGATTATAATAGTGACATTCAGTAGGACAGGAAATACAAGAGACGAAACCTGAATTATGTGTGAAGTTGAAATGTGTGAAATCTCATCTCATATAATATGTCTCATAGATGGTGGGGTTAAAAACAAAATTGGGAAAACACTGAATATAAGAGTATTTGGTTCTACATACACACATTAAGATGGCATCGGTAGATAAAGAGAATTTGGTTATACATATATCAGATCAGATCAGTCGCTCAGTCATGTCCGACTCTTTGCGACCCTGTGAATCACAGCATTCCAGGCCTCCCTGTCCATCACCAACTCCCAGAGTTCACTGAGACTCACGTCCATCGAGTCAGTGATGCCATCCAGCCATCTCATCATCTGTCGTCCCCTTCTCCTCTTGCACCCAATCCCTCCCACATCAGAATCTTTTCCAGTGAGTCAACTTTTCCCATGAGGTGGCCAAAGTACTGGAGTTTCAGCTTCAGCATCATTCCTTCCAAAGAAATCCCAGGGCTGATCTCCTTCAGAATGGACTGGTTGGATCTCCTTGCAGTCCAAGGGACTCTCAAGAGTCTTCTCCAACACCACAGTTCAAAAGCATCAATTCTTCGGCGCTCAGCTTTCTTCACAGTCCAGCTCTCACATCCATACATGACCACAGGAAATACCATAGCCTTGACTAGATGGACCTTTGTTGGCAAAGTAATGTCTCTGCTTTTGAATATGCTGTCTAGGTTGGTCATAACTTTCCTTCCAAGGAGTAAGTGTCTTTTAATTTCATGGCTGCAGTCATCATCTTCAGTGATTTTGGAGCCCAGGAAAATAAAGTCTGACAATGTTTCAACTGTTTCCCCATCTATTTCCCATGAAGTGATAGGACCAGATGCCATGATCTTCATTTGCTGAATGTTGAGCTTTAAGCCAACTTTTTCACTCTCCACTTTCACTTTCATCAAGAGGCTTTTTAGTTCCTCTTCACTTTCTGCCATAAGGGAGATGTCATCTGCATATCTGAGGTTATTGATATTTCTCCCGGCAATCTTGATTCCAGTTTGTGCTTCTTCCAGTCCAGCATTTCTCATGATGTACTCTGCATATAAGTTAAATAAACAAGGTGACAATATACAGCCTTGACGATCTCCTTTTCCTATTTGGAACCAGTCTGTTGTTCCATGTCCAGTTTTAACTGTTGCTTCCTGACCTGCATATACGTTTCTCAAGAGGCAGATCAGGTGGTCTGGTATTCCCATCTCTTTCAGAATTTTCCACAGTTTATTGTGATCCACACGGTCAAAGGCTTTGGTATAGTCAATAAAGCAGAAATAGATGTTTTTCTGGAACTCTCTTGCTTTTTCGAAGATCCAG
This sequence comes from Bos indicus x Bos taurus, assembly GCF_003369695.1. Classification (NCBI taxonomy): domain Eukaryota; kingdom Metazoa; phylum Chordata; class Mammalia; order Artiodactyla; family Bovidae; genus Bos; species Bos indicus x Bos taurus. Next base: position 38,180,324 of record NC_040090.1, read on the forward strand.
CGGATGTTGGCAATTTGGTCTCTGGTTCCTCTGCCTTTTCTAAAACCAGCTTGAACATCAGGAAGTTCACGGTTCACGTATTGCTGAAGCCTGGCTTGGAGAATTTTGAGCATTACTTTACTAGCGTGTGAGATGAGTTCAATTGTGCAGTAGTTTGAGCATTCTTTGGCATTGCCTTTCTTTGGGATTAGAATGAAAACTGACCTTTTCAGTCCTGTGGCCACTGCTGAGTTTTCCACATTTGCTGGCATATTGAGTGCAGCACTTTCACAGCATCATCTTTCAGGATTTGGAATATCTCAACTGGAATTCCATCACCTCCACTAACTTAGTTCGTAGTGATGCTTTCTAAGGCCCACTTGACTTCACATTCCAGGATGTCTGGCTCTAGGTCAGTGATCACACCATCGTGATTATCTGGGTCGTGAAGCTCTTTTTTGTACAGTTCTTCTGTGTATTCTTGCCACCTCTTCTTAATATCTTCTGCTTCTGTTAGATCCATACCATTTCTGTCCTTTATAGAGCCCATCTTTGCATGAAATGTTCCTTTGGTATCTCTGATTTTCTTGAAGAGATCTCTAGTCTTTCCCATTTGTTGTTTTCCTCTATTTCTTTGCATTGATCGCTGAAGAAGGCTTTCTTATCTCTCCTTGCTATTCTTTGGAACTCTGCATTCAGATGCTTACATCTTTCCTTTTCTCCTTTGCTTTTTGCTTTCCTTCTTTTCATAGCTATTTGTAAGGCCTCCCCAGACAGCCATTTTGCTTTTTTGCATTTCTTTTCTATGGGGATGGTTTTGATCCCTGTTTCCTGTACAATGTCACGAACCTCATTCCATAGTTTATCATGTACTCTATCAGATCTAGGCCCTTAAATCTATTTCTCACTTCCACTGTATAATCATAAGGGATTTGATTTAGGTCATACCTGAATGATCTAGTGGTTTTCCCTACTTTCTTCAATTTAAGTCTGAATTTGGCAATAAGGAGTTCATGGTCTGACCCAGTCAGCTCCTGGTCTTGTTTTTGTTGACTGTATAGAGCTTTCCATCTTTGGCTGCAAATAATAAAATCAGTGTGATTTTGGTGTTGACCATCTGGTGATGTCCACATATAGAGTCTTCTCTTGTGTTGTTGGAAGAGGGTGTTTGCTATGACCAGTGCATTTTCTTGGCAAAACTCTATTAGTCTTTGCCCTGCTTCATTCCGTATTCCAAGGCCAAATTTGCCTGTTACTCCAGGTGTTTCTTAACTTCCTACTTTTGCATTCCAGTCCCCTATAATGAAAAGGACATCATTTTTGGGTGTTAGTTCTAAAAGGTCTTGTAGGTCTTCATAACCGTTCAACTTCAGCTTCTTCAGTGTTACTGGTTGGGGCATAGACTTGGATTACTGTCATATTGAATGGTTTGCCTTGGAAATGAACAGAGATCATTCTGTCATTTTTGAGATTGCATCCAAGTACTGCATTTCGGACTCTTTTGTTGACCATTATGGCCACTCCATTTCTTCTGAGAGATTCCTGCCGGCAATAGTAGATATAATGGTCATCTGAGTTAAATTCACCCATTCCAGTCCATTTCAGTTCGCTGATTCCTAGAATGTCGACATTCACTCTTGCCATCTCTTGCTTGACCACTTCCAATTTGCCTTGATTCATGGACCTGACATTCCAGGTTCCTATGCAATGTTGCTCTTTATAGCATCAGACCTTGCTTCTATCACCAGTCACATCCACAGCTGGGTATTCTTTTTGCTTTGGCTCCATCCCTTCATTCTTTCTGGAGTTATTTCTCACTGATCTCCAGTAGCATATTGGGCACCCTCTGACCTGAGGAGTTTCTCTTTCAGTATCCTATCGTTTTGCCTTTTCATACTGTTCATGGGGTTCTCAAGGCAAGAATACTGAAGTGGTTTGCCATTCCCTTCTCCAGTGGACCACATTCTGTCCCTATATATTATAAATATATAATATTTATAATATATAATATTAAAATATATAATATACATATACACATATAATATATATTTAAATACATAATATATAAATATAAATATATATTATATATTATAAACTATATAGTTTATAATATAAAATAGATATATGTAATATAATGATATTAACTAGTGTCAGATGAAGAGTGAGAAGTGGGTGACAAGTATAAATCGGCTAAGAAGTACATTTTATTTATTGAGAAAAATTAACATATAACCTTGCATAAGTCTAAGGTATACAATGTGCTGATATGATACATTTTTATATTGCCATATGACCAAGATAGAGTTAGCTAACACGTCTATCACATCACAGTAGCATTTCTTTATTGTGGTGAGAACAATTAAGTCCCTTGGCAACTTTGAAGTTTATAATACAGTATATTGTTTATAATCACTATGTGTGCTATGTACTATGCTTAGTCAATCATGTCCAACTCCTTGTGACCCCATGAACTGTAGCCTGCCAGGCTCCTGTGTCTTTGAGGGTTCTCCAGGAAAAAATACTGGACTGGGTTGCCATGCCCTCTTCCAGGGGATCTTCCCAACCCAGGTCTCCTGCACTGCAGGTGGATTCCTTAGCATCTGAGACACCAGGGAAGCCTAGATGTCTAGGACTTATTAATCTACTGATGGCACATTTGTACCTTTAAACAGTATTTCCCTAATTTCTACACCTTCCAACCCCTGGTAACCGCCATACTACTCTGGATTTACAAGTTTGGCTTTTTTAGATTCCACATGTAAGTGATATTATGCAGAATTTCTCTTTCTTGGTCTGACTTATCTAATTTAGCATAATGCACTCAAGGTCCATCCATGTTGTCACACACAAATGGCAGGACTTCCCTCTTTCTCGTGACTGTATAATATTCCACTGTGTGTCTGTGTCTGTGCACACGTGTGCATGATGTATCACATATCCTTTATCCATTAAGCCACAGGCTGATACTTAGGCTGTTTCCATATCTTGGTTATTGTGAATAACGATGCAGTAAACATGGGGGTGCATATATCTCTTCAGTATCCTGTCTTCACTTCCTTTGCATATATATCCAGGACTGGAATTGCTGGGTAGTATTGTGATCCTATTTTTCATTTTTGAGGAAACTCTACAATCCTTTCCATAGTGTCTGAACCAACTTAAATTCTCAGCAACAGTATAAGAGGGTTCCCTTTTTTTTATACCCTCTCTAGCATTTATTATTTGTAGACTATATATTGATGGCCATTATGATTGGCTTGAAGTGATACATCATTATGAGGTATCATAATGAGGTTTTGTCTTGCATTTCCCTAACAATTAATAATCTTGAGTGACTTTTCATGTGCCTGTTGGTCATCTGTATGTCTTCTTTGGAGAAACATCTATTTATTCTTTGCCTATTTTACCTAATATTCTTTTAATGTAGCTATCCAATTTTCCCAGCACCACTTATTGGAATTATCTCTTTCCCATTGTTTTCTCACCTCTTTTGTAATAGACTATGGTGACTGCAGCCATGAAATTAAAAGACGCTTACTCCTTGGAAAGAAAGTTATGACCAATCTAGATAGCATATTCAAAAGCAGAGACATTACTTTGCCAACAAAGGTCCGTCTAGTCAAGGCTATGGTTTTTCCTGTGGTCATGTATGGATGTGAGAGTTGGACTGTGAAGAAGGCTGAGTGCCGAAGAATTGATGCTTTTGAACTGTGGTGTTGGAGAACACTCTTGAGAGTCCCTTGGACTGCAAGGAGATCCAACCAGTCCATTCTGAAGGAAATCAGCCCTGGGATTTCTTCGGAGGGAATGATGCTAAGGCTGAAACTCCAGTACTTTGGCCACCTCATGTGAAGAGTTGACTCATTGGAAGGGACTCTGATGCTGGGAGGGATTGGGGGCAGGAGGAGAAGGGGACGACAGAGGATGAGATGGCTGGATGGCATCACTGACTTAATGGACGTGAGTCTGGGTGAAATCTGGGGGTTGGTGATGGACAGGAAGGGCTGGCGTGCTGCGATTCATGGGGGCGCAAAGAGTCAGACATGACTGAGCAACTGAACTGATCGAGCATAAGTGTGTAGGTTTATTTCTGGCCTCTGTACTCTGTTCCATTGATCTATGTCTTTGCCTTAAAAAAAAAAAATATATATATATATATAAATTTATTTGTTTTAATTGGAGGCTAATTACTTTACAGTATTGTATTGTTTTTGTCTTTTAATAGTTTCACTTACTTCAGTATAATATTTTTAGTAATTCAAGTGCACAAATGTAGGTATATAATGGAATGCACCAATATGACAAGTGTAGAGTGTAGCAAATAAGCAATACTGCATGTCTAAGTGGTATAAATTCTTACCTGAGCATAATATTATCAGAACAAAATTTTTTTTTTAATTTTTTTAAATTTTATTTTATTTTTAAACTTTACAATATTGTATTAGTTTTGCCAATTATCGAAATGAATCCGCCACGGGTATACACGTGTTCCCCATCCTGAACCCTCCTCCCTCCTCCCGCCCCATACCATCCCTCTGGGTCGTCCCAGTGCACCAGCCCCAAGCATCCAGTATTGTGCATCGAACCTGGACTGGTGACTCGTTTCATACATGATATTATACATGTTTCAGTGCCATTCTCCCAAATCATCCCACCCTCTGCCTCTCCCACAGAGTCCATAAGACTGTTTTATACATTAGTGTCTCTTTTGCTGTCTCGTATACAGGGTTATTGTTACCATCTTTCTAAATTCCATATATATGGGTTAGTATACTGTATTGGTGTTTTTCTTTCTGGCTTACTTCACTCTGTATAATAGGCTCCAGTTTCATCCACCTCATTACAACTGATTCAAATGTATTCTTTTTAATGGCTGAGTAATACTCCATTGTGTATATGTACCCCAGCTTTCTTATCCATTCATCTGCTGATGGACATCTAGGTTGCTTCCATGTCCTGGCTATTATAAACAGTGCTGCGATGAACATTGGGGTACACGTGTCTCTTTCAATTCTGGTTTCCTCAGTGTGCATGCCCAGCAGTGGGATTGCTGGATCATAAGGCAGTTCTATTTCCAGTTTTTTAAGGACTCTCCACACTGTTCTCCATAGTGGCCGTACTAGTTTGCATTCCCACCAACAGTGTAAGAGGGTTCCCTTTTCTCCACACCCTCTCCAGCATTTATTGCTTGTAGACTTTTGGATCGCAGCCATTCTGACTGGCATGAAATGGTACCTCATAGTGATTTTGATTTGCATTTCTCATAATGAGTGATGTTGAGCATCTTTTCATGTGTTTGTTAGCCATCTGTATGTCGTCTTTGGAGAAATGTCTATTTAGTTCTTTGGCCCATTTTTTGATTGGGTCATTTATTTTTCTGGAATTGAGCTGTAGGAGTTGCTTGTATATTTTTGAGATTAGTTGTTTGTCAGTTGCTTCATTTGCTATTATTTTCTCCCATTCTGAAGGCTGTCTTTTCACCTTGCTTATAGTTTCCTTTGTTGTGCAGAAGCTTTTAAGTTTAATTAGGTCCCATTTGTTTATTTTTGCTTTTATTTCCAATGTCTTTGCTTTTATGCCAATGTGATGTTCTTTATATTAATGTAGATTTGTTGTATAGTCTGAATAGGGAATGTGATACATCCAGCTATTTTTTGCTACAGTCAGCAATGGCAATTGAGTCTTTTGTGGTTTCAAAAAAATTTTTAGAATCATTTTGTTCTACTTTTGTGAAAGTGTCCTGGGTATTTTGATAGTGATTGCATTAAATCTATAGATTGCTTTGGATAATATGGCCATTTTTAACAACATTAATCCTTCTAAGCAAGGAACACAGGATATCTTTCCATTCCTTTTTATCATTTTCACATTCCTTCATCAGTGTTTATAGTTTTCAGAATATAGGTCTTCCACCTTCTTGGTTAAGTTTATTCCCTGGTATTTTATTCCTTTTTGTGTGATCATAAATGGGATTGTTCCCTGAATTTTTTTCTGATAGTTCATTATTAGTGTATACAAAAGCAACAGATTTCTGCAAATTAATCACTGAATTCTGCATATTAACATGCAACACTAACTGAGTGTCTTTTCTTCCTACAGCCATGGACACAGCAGAGTCTATGCCCAATGACCCCTGTTTAGAGGCAAAAACAGGCAAGATCTCCAAGAGATGCTCAGAGAAGAAGGACTTGCAGTTGAGTACTAGTTGTCAAACCTGCAGGAACACCTGGGTGTGACTTCTACCCATGCCTTACAACACCTAGAAGAAAAAGACCTCCAGAAACTGAAATGCCAGGTGCAGCATTCCTGGGAGAAAAGGGCCCTGGAGAAACTGCTTAACCTGTCACACTCAAATCTCTTTCAAACTTACAGGAGTCTTGGGCGGAATCATTAAAGAAAAGGCAGAAAGAAGCAGAACAGGCACTGCAGGAACAAAGAGAAATGATGTCAGAAGGGAGGCAACAACAGGAACAGGCAGTGAGGAAAAAGGAAGCAGCGCTGAGGCAAAAAATGGAGATCCCCAAAGAGTTCTGGCCATCTCCTGAAAAACCCCCAGGAGAAGTTATGGAAGATATGCAGAGACAACTCAAGGTCATGGAGGGGGAACTTTCTCACATGAAAAATCTTCCAGATAGAGAACTGGTGAGACATGCTTCTGGAGGACTAGCCCTACAGGGAATTTACAAAACCAGTGACCAAAGGTGTCTTATAGAGAAGAAAGAGGAGCTATTATGTGTCCCCAAGGAGTTTGTACTCCGTGGCCCTAATCAGAGCACATGGGTGGAAATGAAGGAATTTACATCTTCTCAAGAAGAATCCATGTTCACTCAGACTTTAGAGAAGCTGGGCTTCAGTATAACTGCCTTAGCAAAGGGTGGAGATTGGGGAATTAGCCTGGAAGCTGGTATGGATCAGAGCATGCATTCAGAATCCAAGAAAATACAACAGTCACATTCTACACACTCTTATTTCTGCTCAACCATGTTCACCTATATCCCACTGGCCTCCTGCATCTTTCCCATTGACCAGCTCCAACTTTCCAATGCTGCTCTCCAGGAATTAAAATACATTGAAGACCTTTTGAGTAAGTCAGAAGACCCAGACAAACTATGCTTGCTGAGGCATAGGACTGAAGCCTTCTTCCAGAGGTTTGGGTCTCATGCTGACCAGGGCCCTCTGCACCTGGGAGGAATCTACTGGTGGAAAGCCATTTCAGAGGGTTTCCAAAAAGAGCAGCTGGCAGAAGTGAAACAGCAAGTAGCAGAGGCCCTGGATATTTACATAAGGGGCAGTTACAGTGGCTCTGGAGTGAACATTAGTACAGGTCTGGATATGTCAGACTCTCATTCGAAAAAAGCCTCTCAGAGAACAACCTTCCAAAATCTCCAAACCAAAATCCAGTTATCTGTGGCCCAGACAGGTGGCCCTCCAGAAGCAAATGGCTTTTTTGACTGGAAAGCTGGTCTAGTTGCCAATAATCAAACCTGGTGTGTCATTGACCGTGGACTTCAGCTGGTACCTGTTTGGGACATTGTCCTCTCTAGCCACAGAAGCGATTTTAAGGATCCTCATAAATTAGCTAACTGTCTGAAAGATGACTATACTGTTCTGACTGAACTCAATGCCCAGATCCAGGAGAGAGAAGAATTACTGAGTATTGAGAAGGAGGCTAGGATTTTCCTACAGGATGTGAAATCCTGGAAAGTTTTTGATCCTGAAGAACAGCTTAAAAGGCTGCTAAATTTCATGCAAAGATTGATTCAAAAAATTAAAAGTTATACCACTTGGATTAATACATGCCTCAAAGACTGGGGTCTGCATAATTTTCTGGTAAACACTGTCAACTTTTGCAAAAAATCTGCCATTTATGGAACTAAATTTATTAAATCTCAGTTGAGCCATCTTTTGGATCCTCACATCTATGTAGTAACAAACTTTCTTCAGGTTCATTCCATTATGGAGTGGATATTTCAGTCAGAACTAAAGGAAGACAATGTCCATATCAACCAATTTTCTGATTTAATTGAAATATTAAAAAAAACACAGAATGATCTTAGGGATGTAAAGGCCAATTCCAAATCCACAGAGTTGGTGGAGGAAGCTCAAAGAAAGCTGACTAATAAGGTCAGCTTGTCTCTTGGCTGCTTCTTGAAATACCTCCAAGAAACAGGGAAGACAGACACACACATCTTGCTACTTTTGATAGCATCTGGTGCGGGATATCATGTGGTTGACAATACATTTCAGTATCTCCTGGGGCATGATGAGTTAGACTTCTTATTGGATAAAATGCAAACTGTGCGAAATAAATACCAAGAGCTTAAAAATGTTTGCAACTACAGGGCTCAGGCATTCCTGGTGCTCACAGGTCTGATAGCAACAGCGGACATCAAAGATCTTTCTCCAGAGGAGAAAACACAACGCTTGGCATTGATCAAACATCACATGGGACGATCTTTGACTAAAGAAGTTGTATATGTCCTCACCAAACGTGGAGATCATGATTGGGAAAACCTAGAAAAAGACTTGAGACTGCTCATTGATGGGAATTATGAGGCTGCTGTCTCTTCATTGCAAGTGGAGGAGGTGAGAAAAGAATTGCAAAGTGTTTCCCGTGAAAAGAAAGAGCCCCACGAACCACACAATAATGAAAAGAAAAAGGAGGAAGTCATAGAAAATGGAGCCTTCCAAGACTTACTCCAGCGTCTAGGCCTAGAACAATTCTACCCAAAAAAAATGAGCAGAGCTAACTTCCAACTGATCCACAAGACTTCTGTGTACAACACCCAGCCCTGCTCTGAAAGAGAACTTCCCTTCTATTTCCTACAGAAGCTGTTGATGCTGGATTATGGGCTGAGATACCTGATCATCAAACATGAAGAATACACAGAGAACCAAGTCTATTCATGCACCTCAAATCAAGAAAAGGAGGCTTTTGATCCATATGAAGATCTACTTGAAGAAAGTGTTAGTCCTACTAAGCCTTTAGCAGCCACTAATGTCAGACCCAACATTCACCCTATGGATATTCAGATGGCAATTCTTCACTGTGCAGATGATTTTGCCAGACAGTATATTTTGGACAAACTTTCCATGTGTCAGTTTGCCCTCCCCCTTCTCATACCTAATCCTTGCAATGCTCAAATTGAATTCTCTCTCTGGTCTCTCAGTCAAATTCGAAGGAGCTGGCAGCAAGTAGGGATATCAATAAAAGAGGAAAAGGACAATTACACGAATCAACAGATGTGTCGGGTTTCTGCCCCCATTGTGTCCTTTATTAGAGTTGGAACTGGCTTCTCTGCTTCCAAATCTCAGATCATGAACTGTCTTCTCAATGAACGCAAACATGATGTCTTTTTTCACCGACACTGCAAAGGCAGCAACAGAGACTCTCTCTTGATGGGAGGAGTGGTGGAAGTCGCCTGGTTCTGTCCTGGGGGGGAAGAGCAGGACAGATTTGACAACTGCTTGACCTTTACGAATCTTCACGGAGATGCAAAGGAATATGAGAAGCAACTCGCCTTTCTGAAGGAAGTCTCTTCCATAATTGTGGTCCTCATGTCAACTTCTGATGATAATAAAGGAAACCAAAAAATAGTCCGTGACATGTGTCAGTCATCAAAACCTTTAATCTTTTTGCTTGATGATAAAGGAAAAATCACAGTCAATAAATCTGGCTCAAGAGTGAAAATTGGGATCCGGAACAGAAATGAGGCAGAACTAATAGGGGAGCTCACAACTACAATCAGACGTTTGCTGCAGCTCTCTAACACTGCACTCAGCTTGGAGAACTGTGCCCACATTGCTAGCAAGCAAGGAATGCTTATTGATGAAGACCAGAGAGATTGCAAGGAAGCCAAAGAAAAGGCAGAGAATCTAATGACCCTACTGGGAGAAATGGAAATACCTCAGGTCAAGGAAAACTTACTACCTCTTCAGGGAAAACTGTGGCAACTTTGGTGTACAAAGGATAAAGAACTCTATCATCTGAGAGAAAAGGGGAATCGCAGCATTGAACAACACAAAAGTGAGACTGAGACAGAAAAACAAAAGATAAGACATAAACAGTTGAGAAAAGCCTTTCCTCTCAATGCTTTAATGCGTTCTGTCCTTGAAATTCTCCAAAATCATTCAGAAACTCACACCAAACTCTACTTCCTCCAATGGCTGAATGTAGCTTTGGACAACCTGACTGCAGGATACTTGGAAAATCTAAATGAGAAGAAAAAGGCATTGGTTCAAAAAGAAAAGCAAGAGGCCCCAAAGAGTAGCTCTCTGAAAGACTGGCAAAATGAGATAGAAACTATTTCCAGAGAGATTAATGACTGTACTTTGGGAATTGAGCACATTCTCAGAGAAGTTGGCCAGATCTATGAAGCTCTGGAAGAAGCTTCACCCATGAAAGATACCCAATTTCTCTCCCTTCCCCACATTGCTGCAGATCTGATGATATCTGGGGTTCCCATTGAGCTGATGGATGGGAATGTTTCATATGTGCCCCTGAGGTGGGTGGCAGCTGTTTTTGACAAGCTCTCTGAGAAACTTGGAAACAAACGGCTCTTTGTTCTTTCTGTCCTTGGCCTGCAGAGTTCAGGGAAGTCCACCCTGCTGAATGCCCTTTTTGGGCTGCAGTTCACTGTCAGTGCCGGGAGGTGTACCCGGGGGGCCTACATGCAGCTTCTGAAAGTGGAGGAGACATTCACAGTTGAACTTGGCTTTGACTTTGTGCTTGTTGTGGACACAGAGGGACTTCGAGCCCCAGAACTCAGCAACAAGTCCCAGAATCATGACAATGAGTTGGCAACCTTTGTCATCGGACTTGCAAACTTAACTCTGATCAATATTTTTGGGGAAAATCCATCAGAAATACAAGATATTCTACAAATAGTTGTCCAAGCTTTCCTGAGAATGAAACAAGTAAAAATCTCTCCCAGTTGCCTCTTTGTCCATCAGAATGTGGGGGAAGTTACAGCTAAAGACCAAACTATGGAAGGAAGAAGGTGGCTAGAGCAGAGATTGGACAAAACGGCAGCCACAGCAGCTGAAGAAGAGCAGTGCTCCGACGTAACCTGCTTTAGTGATGTCATTAAGTTTGATGCCAATACCCACGTCTACTACTTTGCTCACCTCTGGGATGGCAATCCCCCAATGGCCCCACCCAATCCTCGATACAGCCACAATGTTCAGGAACTAAAAAGCAGAATTCTTGTGACTGCCCAACGGGAATCTAGGGGAAGCATCATGAAGATATCAGATGTAAAATTCCGAGTTCAAGATTTGTGGAGAGCCCTACTGAATGAGAACTTTATCTTCAGTTTCAGGAACACTCAAGAAGTCATGGCCATGAGCAAACTGGAAACCATGTATAACTCCTGGACATGGGAGCTGAGGAGTCATGTGCAGAGATTACAGGACCAGCTGATCAACCAGATTCAGAATGGAAAAATCCAGACACTCAGAACATATACCCTGGAGGCTCCAGTTACAGAGATATATGAATCCATCAAGCAAGAACTTGAAAAATATTTTAATGAAGACCCAGATAGTGAGGTGCTGGTTCAGTGGAAAAAAAATTTTGAAAATAAACTAATAACCCTTAAAGAGGCACTAATTTTAGATGGCCAAAGCAAAGCCAATGAACTTATTAGTTTTAAAAAAAGTCAAGAAAAACTGGATAACAAAAAGTCAGGTTATGAAAAGGAACTATTGGAAAAAAGCCGGAAGTTGGCTTTATTGCTAAATGGCACCAAATTGAGCGAGGAAGAGCTCCATGAGAAATTCAACCCACTTTGGGAAAAATGGGTCTGTGATGTGTCCTCAAGTCTCCCTCCAGCTGTAGAGCCTAAAATTGAAGTGGATTCTCAAAACATCCTTTGGGAATACTTCCAAAAGGAAAAAGACATGGTAAGCATACTGGAGAACTGTTCTGGAGAAAAGTTTGAAATCAACTATGACAAACATGTTAAGATGAAAAGGAAATCTTGGAGATCCTCTACAATGACAATAGATCCCCAGGATACACACTCCATAAATATGACCACTGACAGCATTATTGCAAAAGTTAATGAAACTGTTAACAAAATATGTCAGCAAAAGCATGATTACAATCCAACTTATTTCCATGAAATCCTGAGAATAATACATGAGGAGATGAAGTCTGCACCCACTCAGAAAAGATACACATTTACAAAAAAATATGAAATAGACTTATCATTGTGTTTATTCCAAAGAGCATCAGTGAAGTTTAGGGAGATGCACACGGAATTCAAGAGGGCAAATGATCCTGTACACTATCTGCAAAGCAAGAAAGATGATTTCTTCATGAGCTTTAAGATCTCTTGTCAAGGAGCAACTTCAATTAAAACATTTGTTGATTTTCTGTGGAAGAAACTCACACCTGCTGTCTCTAGCACCATAAGGAAAAACACGGCCCTCAAAATTGCTGGGGACATTCGAACCACCTGCCGGGCATTCAATGAAAACAGAGCTAACCTGGAGAAACACATTCTCATCTCTCTGGCAGAAGAGGAAAATTTTGATAACTACTGGCAGTACCTTCATAATCCAAAATCATATTTTAAGAACTACATTGAAAACCATGTTAAAAGATATTTTTCTGACACAGGAAGTGAGAAAATAAAGACTTTTCTACAAATGAGTTTAGATGACATCAAGAATGCCATCCTCTCAGCTATGCATGCATCTACAGCAATAGCTAAAGATAAAAGCAGCACAGTGTCTGGGTGGTTAGATTTGTTCTGTGATCACCTGGGGAGTACCTTGATCTTTCCACGAAAAGACTTGATAAGCATTGAACACCAGGAGATAAAAGATATTGAGTTTATCAAAGAGGCCATGAGTAAAGCTTTGGAGCCTGAAATGAAGAAGGTAGAACAGAACTGTTTGTCTAGACTTGTAGAAGAAATGATTCCTGAAATCCAGAAAATGCTCTCTGAACATCTCTGTGGCTGCTGGAAACAGTGTCCCTTCTGTAAAGCAATTTGTACAAATACAATCCCTACCCATGAAGGAGACCACAGTGCTCCCTTCCATCGTCCAAAGGCTCTCAATGGATGGGGGTGGTATCAAACAGACTATTTTACCATTAATTACTGTACTAGTTCAGTAGCAAGTGATCGTTTTTTCATTTTGAATGATGACAGGAGAATCCCATATAAGACCTATCGACAAGCAGGAGGGGAATATGCCACGTGGAGCATCACCCCAGACACATCCATGCAGCCATACTGGAAATGGTTTGTCTGTCACTTCAGATCAAAGCTAGAAGAAAAATATCACAGAAAATTTATCAATACAGGTGAAATTCCTGATGCCTGGAAGAAAATCACAAAGCAGGAGGTGCTTGATGACTTGAAAAAATATTAATACTCAATGACCAGATAAGGGTTCCAGTATCTAAACAAAGAAGGCACATTACCAGAACAAGCTTAAAATACCACCCACTCAGAATGAAAACCTTCCTTATATCAATTTTTTTCAAATGAAATATCTAAAACTAAATCAATGATAGCAAGAGTTGAAGATTTCTTGAGTAAGAACCTTATTTTTCTTTGCCTCAATTCCTTCTTTAAAAACAACTGATATATATGAGTACATGATAAAATCAAATAAAGTACATTTAATATACCAACTGCATATTTTATTATTCTGAATGTTCTTATTTTTAAATATATAGTGTTATATAAATCTTCAAGAAAGTCATTTTCATAGAGGGAAATTAAAACCATTGCAGATGGCTACAAAATCTACAGAATAACTATACAAATATTTTTATCAATATACAGCTATTGACTGAAAGTTACAAATTCTTTTCATTCCTAAGTGCACTTTTTTCACTCTATGAAATTGTGAGGAAGAGTTATTAATGCTTGAATGCAAAAACATTCATAGGAAATTCAAGATATCCAATTCTCAAATATAATGCTATTTAGAGCCATTCTATTATAGGAATAATTAAAAAAAAAAAAAAAACACACACACAGAAACTTGGCCAGGATAGAGGTTGCATCAATTCAAGAAAAAGTATTAAACAACTATGAAAAATAGAACTCAAATAACTTTTTCTAATTTAACCATTTTCTCTTCTTCCTGGGCACTTTGGCACTTGCCTGTGCATTTTTTTTTTTTTTGTATGTTATCATTTTTTAGTTTTATCTAATTGACCATCCATTATTTTTCATTGTCTGCAACTTACACTTAGCCTCAAGACTTTGCTTGGACATATCTTTTTTGTTGTTGTTCCCTTAAATCAGGCACCTTTCCAAGAATATAGACATTTTACAAGGTGCTGTAATATATCATAATTGACAAGGTCTTAATTCACAAAACTCAACACATTATGTTAATTCATTTTGTACTTAAACTTTCATTTCAAAGAATAAGATAATGCCATTTGCAGCAACATTGGATACAACTATAGATTACCATACTAAGTGAAGTAAGTCAGAAAGAGAAGGACAAATATGATATAACATACATGTGCAATCTAAAATATGGCACAAACAAACCTATCTACCAAATAGAAACAGACTCATAGACACAGAGATTAGACTTGTGGTTGCCAAGGGGGAAGAGGGCAGAAGGAGAGGGATGATGGACTGAGACTTTGAAGTTGATATATGCAAACTATTGCTCTTAGAATGGATGAACAGCAAGGTCCTCCTGTATAGCACAGGGAACTGTATACTGTCTCCTGGGATAAACCATAATGGAAAAGAATATTTTACAAAGAATGTCTATATGTGTAAAACTGCTTCACTTTGCTGTACAGCAGAGATTGGCACAACATTGTAAATCAACTATACTTCAATAGAAAAAAGCAATATAAACTCTCTTTTTCTAAGATATGAATTATGGAATCTTCTCTAATGTATTTTACTGCTTTTTAATGCAGTCTAAAAAATAGTATAATAGCAGTAACAGAAAAAAAAGGCAAGTTACAGTTAGTGGTGTATATTAGCATCTTTAGCTCATCATAAAGTTATTAAATGACCAAATCACCTTTGAAAGGCAGTTGGTACTGAGAAATATCATGGGTTTCTGGCTTCTTATCCAGCTATTGGAACCCATCTTATATGCAGAAGCAAGTAGTTTCTGTAAAGCCTTATTGATGTCTTGAAGATGAAAGTACTTGGTATTTATGTCATCAGTTCAGTTCAGTTCAGTCACTCAGTCTTAAATAACTTTTTCTAATTTAACCATTTTCTCTTCTTTCTGGGCACTTTGGCACTTCCCTGTGCATGTTTTTTTAAAAAGATAAAGAAAAAAACCACAGGAGTTTAGATATTCAAAGCCTAGAGCTCTGTACAAGTCTGAGAAGGACCCATTTATGGAACAAGATTTATGACCAGGGAAAAAGGGCCATTTTAACCAAGGCTGTGAACCAGGTCATGGCTTGCCTCGTAGCTCAATCAGTAAAGAGTCTGCCTGCAATGCAGGAGACCTGGGTTCGAGTCCAGGGTTGGGAATATTTCCTGGAGAAGGAAATAGCAACCCACTCTAGTATTCTTGCCTGGAGAATCCCATGGGCAGAGTGGCCTGGTTAGCTACAGTCCATGGGGTCACAAGAGTCGGACATGTCTTAGTCACTAAACCATATTGATAATTCAATAAGAAATGTTTCTATGTATTAAAATGTAAGAAAATGCTTACCTCCAACCAAGCACCTTTGTGACTTTTCACATTATCTGAGCCATACAGTCATGATCAGAAATAAAAAAGAAGAACATTTTGAAGCCAATCAAGGACCTCAGAAGGGAAGAAATCTCCATTCTGCAAACCTATACCTTCTGAAACAATGACTTATGCTAGGTTCTCAAAGCTGAGGATCTGAAGGAATCCTGATGCAAAGAAAAAAGTTACTCATGTCTGACACAGGGCCATTCATTGGCTTTCCTTTAAGAGTACACTCTCTACCCCTCCACAGCCTGTATGAAAACATACAGTACAAAGAAGAACAAAGGACTTGGATCTTCAGAGTGGGGGGATAGGAGTGCTCACTCTGCTATCTCTGTGCCCCAAGCATACTCTTCAGTTTCAGGTCAAATGACCATGTCTCCAGAAGAAATCATGAAACAGAAACTAAGAGAAATCAAAAACTATATAGAAAGTAGATGTTCTTGAATAGATGGATTTTCCTTTTGTTCTTTAAAAATAGTCTCACTGAGAGTTGGAGGAGCCTCCAAATAGGATAAAGTTGAAATAGTGATAAAAAGAGAACCCACGCACAATATAGCACCTGTCTCTGACATCACTGCATCTTTGATAACTGTGCAATGTTAACATTTGTTCAATGCTTTTCATATTTGTTCAATAAGTCCATTAAAACTTTTAACTAACAAGCATGATAATTAATTTTGATTTTCAGGCAAAATTCTTGTGTATAAAAAAATAATTTCTTTACCAATTCCTCAGTCATTTAAGTAGAGTGATTACTAAATGCAATTCTGAGACGGTGTCAAGAGTTCCCTACAAAATGGCTAGACATAAGTTGGGAATGAGGGTAGATGGAAACATATGAATATGGTTTTCTGTGATAGTCATGGATAGTAAAGTGCCATCAAGGTGGGGTCAGGATCAAAGTGTCAATGGGTTGAGGTCAGTGAGGGAGATCTTAGGAACACTGGAGTAGGGTGATAGAGTTCATAGGGATGAATCATATAGTCATCAAAAGTGGGAGATGCTGGGCCCAGTGTAGGTCACAGGGATTAGAGATGGCCAGCGTTGTAAGGTCACTGAAGGTAAGGTTCACATGATCAGTAGAAAGTCTCTCAGAGTCACTGAAAATGTGGATCACAGAAACAAAGGAATCAGGGGTCACCATATCAATAGACAAAGGGAATTTCCAGAGTGATTTAAGCAAGACAGGACAAATCTTGCAGGAATGGGGCTAGGAGACTGATGGATTCTAGGACAAGATAAATAACACAAATACGATGTGAGTTGCTTCTCAGGTGGCACCAATGGTGGAGAACTCACTTGCCGACGCAGGAGATAAAAGAGATGGGGAAGTTCAATCCCTAGGTTGGGAAGATCCCCTGGAGAAGGAAATGGCAACCCACTTCAGTATTCTCGCCTGGAAAATTCCATACACAGAGGAGCCTGATGGGCCACAGTCAATGAGGCCGCAAAGAGTTGGGCATGACTGAGCACCAGCACATGCTTTAAAAAAGATGGAAATTTGCACTAAAAAGATTTTCACTTAGGTCTCTAAGTGAATGAAGTGTACTGCAGACTATTACAGACTAATTATTTCTGTCATCCCTAAATCCATAGGGATTTAAGACAGACTTACATGCCTTTTCATTTGGAGGAGATATCAAGATTGAAGGCAAAAGGAGAAGAGGGCAGCAGAGGATGAGATGGTTAGATACATCACTGAGTTTGAGCAACCTCCAGGAAACAGCAATAATAGTAGTTAACATGGAGGCTGGGGCATCTGCTAGTGATCACTAGGGTCCTCTACTCCTGAACAAGATGCTGAATTTCTCCAAGGTCCATGGGATACAGATTGGATCCTCTGCCCAACAGAGTCTCCTCCCTCCCACTGGCTCACACCGCCCATACCCCTCCACTCCCACCCCTCCCACCTCTCCCACGTCCACCCCTCCACTTCAGCAGAGACAACTGGAAATATACTGCCAGAAGCAGGAATGAGGGGAAAGTCAAAGAGCTTACCCTGGGATGTCAGCAAAACAGGTCAGCAAACAGTACACTATCAGATCATTAAGTGTATGGGAGCATTCTGAAGACTCCACAAAAGCATAACCACAAGAAGCCCCTATTGTATATTCAACAACGAAAAGACAAATCACAAATAGCACCAGCTACCCTTCAGCTCTCATCCCTCAAACCAAATAATGAGGATGGAAAGGAAGTAAAGAAATGAGAAAAAGAAAACAGGCCATGACACACTTACTCCCTCCAGTTCTATGAAATTGTAAATCAGGCCTGAACTTTTTTTTTTTTTAATGGAAATTTTTTTTTCAGATTTTTTTTAAATTTTATTTTATTTTTTAACTTTACAGTATTGTATTGGTTTTGCCATATATCAAAATGAATCCATCACAGGTATACATGTGTTCCCCATCCTGAACCCTCCTCCCTCCTCCCTCCCCATACCGTCCCTCTGGGTCATCCCAGCGCACCAGCCCCAGGCATCCAGTATCGTGCATCAAACCTGGACTGGTGACTCGTTTCATATGTGATATTATACATGTTTCAATGCCATTCTCCCAAATCATCCCACCCTCTCCCTCTCCCACTGAGTCCAAAAGACTGTTCTATACATCAGTGTCTCTTTTGCTGAACTTGATGGAGGGGGTGAAAGGTGGTCAAAGAGCCAGCTTAGGATTTAATGAGAGATGGAAGTTTTGATAGTAGATAGGACTTTAACTTTTTAATGCCTAAGACTTTAGATATTCTAATACCAAAAGTGACTAGAAAAGTCACTTTCCCAGGAATATTACCAGGAACGGGGGCTGGGAGAACCAAAATAACATGGTGGCAAGCAAGGGAAGAGATAAATAAAGGAATATTCCAATTATACACCACTGAGTCCAGCTCATTCAATGAACAGTTTACACACAGATGAAGAAAAATAAGGAAGAGGGGCAAGAGGAGAAATAAACTGGCAATGCAGATGAGTCTCTTCTGAAAAAGGAAGGGATTGCTTCCAGGAGATGTTTTCAATTACTTCTCATTATTAACTAGTACAATATTGTGATATAATAATAAAGATATATGCAGTCTTTGTCCAGATTTCCGGAGAAGAGTTCCTAGAATTCTTGGAACTTCATGAGTTACACGGAAGACAGGAGCCTCTTTTGTTACTCCTAAAAAGTCCCTGTCGAGAATACTTGAGTTTATATTAATGAGGTGACTCTGTATGAGCCCCCTAGGTAGTTTCAGGATGGAGGTTGCCTTCCAAAGAAACCATGTGATAAGAGGGTTGGAACTTTCAGCTCCAAATACCCTCACACCTCCAAGAGAGAAACTGGATAGAGACTGAGATAATCTGGAGTTGCCGATGATTTAATCATGCTTATGTCATGGGACCTCCATAAAACCATAAGGGAAAGGGTTTGCAGAGCTTCTATGGTGGTAAACACCCCCACATGCAGAAAGGTGGTGTACCCCAACCTCCACAGTCATGGAAGCCCTTGGTTTCAGGACATTTCCACACCTTATATTATTTGCCTCTTAATCAGGTTCTTCATCTATATATTTTCTAACATCCTTTATAAGGATACATAACTATATGTCCTACATATATTTAGTTGTAAATAAGAAAAGTTCTTGATTTCCATGTGCAGTCACAGCAAATTATCAAACTAGAAGAGAGGGTCATGGGAATCCCAAATTTTAAGACAAGTTAGATAAATTGTGAGTAACTAGGGACCCAATATTTGCAATTGCTATCTGAAGTGGGAGGGCAGTCTTGTGGGGCTGAGCCCTTAACCAGGTGAACTAACTCCAGGTAGTTAGTGTCAGAACTGAATCACATTGTAGGACACCCAGTTTGTATCTGCACAGAGTTAGAGAACTGTTTGGTAGGGAAAACCCACATTTTTAGTGTCAGAAGTGTTCTATGGTTTTGAATAGATCTTAGTAATTATAACTAGACTTACATTGAAGAAAGTAGGGAAAGTCACTAATTCGGGTACCTAAACTAATCCCTTACAATTATACAGTGGAAGTGACAAATAGATTCAAGGGATTAGATCTGATAAATAGAGTGCCTCAAGAACTATGGATGGAGGTTTGTAACATTGTACAGGAGGCAGTGATCAAGATCAGAGCCAAGAAAAAGAAATGCAAAAAAGCAAAATGGTTGTCTGAGGAGGCCTTTCAAATAGCTGACAAAAGAAGAGCAGCTAAAGGCAATGGAGAAAAGGAATGATACATCCCTCTGAAGGCACAGTTTCAAAGAATAGCAGGGAGAGATGAGAAAGCCTTCCTAAGTGATCAGTGCAAAGAAATAGAGGAAAACAATAGAATGGGAAAGACTAGAGATCTCTTTAAGAAAATCAAAGACACTAAGGGAACACTTCATGCCAAGATGAGCACAATAAAGGACAGAAATGGTATAGACCTAACATAAGCAGAAGATATTAAGAAGAGGTGGCAAGAATACACAGAAGTACTAGACATAAAAGATCTTAATGACCCAGATAACCATGATGGTGTGATCACGCACCTAGAACCAGACATCCTGGAGTGCTAAGTCAAGTAGACCTTAGAACAAAGCTAGTGGAGGTGACTAAATTTCAGCTGAGCTATTTCAAACCCTAAAAGATGATGCTGTTAAAGTGCTGCACTCATTGTGCCAGCAAATGTGGAAAACTCAGCAGTGGCCACAGGACTGGAAAAGGTCAGTTTTCATTCCAATCCCAAAGAAAGGCAATGCCAAAGAATGCTCCAACTACTGCACAGTAGGACTCATCTCCCTCGCTAGCAAAGAAATGCTCAAAATTCTCCAAGCTAGGCTTCAATAGTACGTGAATCAACAACTTCCAGATGTTAAAGATGGATTTAGAAAAGACAGAGGAACAAGAAATCACATTGCCAAAATCTGCTGGAGCATAGAAAAAGCAATGGAATTCTAGAAAAACATCTACTACTGCTTCATTGACTATGCTAAAATCTTTAACTCTGTGGATCACAACAAACTGTGGAAAATTCGTAAAGAGATGGGAAAACCAAACCACCTTACCTGCCTCCTGAGAAACCTGTATGCAGGTCAGGAAGCAACAGTTAGAATGCGACATGGAACAATGGACTGGTTCAAAATTGGGGAAGGAGTATGTCCAGGCTGTATATTGTCACCCTTCTTATTTCACTTATATGCAGGGTACATCATGTAAAATGTCAGGCTGGATGAAGCACAAGCTGGAATCAAGATTGCTGGGAGCAATATCAATAATCTCAGAAAAGCAGATGACACCACCCTCATGCCAGAAAGTGAAGAAGAACTAAAGAGGCTCTTGATGAAAGTGAAAGAGGAGAGTGAACAAGTTGCCTTAAAACTCAACATTCAAAAAAAGGAAGATCATGTCATTTGGCCCCAGCACTTCATGACAAATAGATGGGGAAACAATGGAAACAGTGACAGACTTTATTTTCCTGGGTTCTGAAATCACTGTGGATGGTGACTGCAGCCATGAAATTAAAAGACGCTTACTCCTTGGAAGAAAAGCTATGACAAACCTAAACAGCATTAAAAAAAAAAAAAGGCAGAGACACTACTTTGGCAACAAAGGTCCTATAGTCAAAGCTATGATTTTTCCAGTAGTCACGTATTGATATGAGAAAGTGAAGTCGCTCAGTCGTGTCTGACTCTTGGCCGTCCCATCGACTGTAGCCCACCAGGCTTCTCTGTCCATGGGATTTTCCAGGCAAGAGTGCTGGAGTTGGTTGCCATTTCCTTCTCCAGGGGGTCTTCCTGACCCTGGGATCGAACCCAGGTCTCCCAAATTGTAGGCAGACACTTTACCCTATGAGCCACAAGGAAAGCCCAGTATTATGAATGTAAGAGCTGAACCATAAAGAAGGCTGAGCACCGAAGAATTGATGCTTTTGAACTATGGTGTTGGAGAAGACTCTTGAGAGTCCCTTGGACTGCAAGGAGATCAAACCAGTCAATCCTAAAGGAAATCAATCCTCAATATTCATTGGAAGGACTGATGCTGAAGCTCCAATTCTCTGGCCACCTGTTGCGAAGAATGGACTCATTGGAAAAGACCATGATGCTGGGAAAGATTGATGGCAGGAGGAGAAGGCAACGACAGAGGACAAGATGGCTGGATGGCATCATCGACACAATGGACATGAGTTTAAGCAAGCTCTGGGAGATGGTGAAGGACAGGGAAGTCTGGTGTGCTGCAGTCCATGGGATTGCAGAGTCAGACACAACTGAGTGGTTGAACTACAACAACAAAATCCATTTGGGATATCAAGAGCATTATTACCTCCATCTTATTTCTTTGCACATTTCTTTTGTAAAATATTCTAATCTCCCTCTTGACAATGAATGCTTTTCACAGACTAAGGGAAAGTCCTAATCATGCCATCTTCATCCACATCCTCATCTTCAATTTTGTTGTGCCTGATAACTACATACCCAGTGCTCTTTTGCTTCACCTCTAGATGCTAAGCCTTTCACATTTCAGGAAATGTGAAGATTAGAGGGAAACAGACTGGTAGAAACTGCCTGGTCACATCACATCAAACTGGTCCTGAATTCTCAACATCCTTATTTATTTCAAAAGTCCCCTTACCATACTGAGGAATGACACTTTTGAAGCTTGATCATACATTCAGCACAATTTGCAGAGCACCTATTATGGACAGTGTACTCTGACATTGTACCTGTCAGTGTACACCACCCATGAACTATCACTATTAGTTTCCTATTGCTACTGTAACAAATTACCACGGATTTGGTGACTTAAAACAACAGGTTAATTCTCTTATAGTTCCAGAGGTGATATGTCCAAAATTGGGTCTTATGGGGCTAAACACAAATAATTGGCAAAGCTGCATTCCTTTTGGAGGCTCTAAAGGAAAGTCTGTTTTCTTGCCTTTTCCAGCATCTGGAGGCTGCCCTCCTTCCTAGGCTCACAATCTCCTTCCATCTTCAAAGCTGTCAGTGACCAGTCAAGTTGTCCGCAAGGAACATCACTCTACCTCTGACCCCCACAACTCCCTCTCATAACGACCTTTCTGATTACATTTGTCACAACTGGATAACCCATCAGTTCAGTTCAGTCGCTCAGTCGTGTCCAACTCTTTGCAATCCCATGAATCGCAGCACGCCAGGCCTCCCTGTCCATCACCAACTCCCAGAGTTCACTCAGACTCACGTCCATTGAGTCGGCGATGCCATCCAGCCATCTCATCCTCTGTCATTCCCTTTTCCTCCTGCCCCCAATCCCTCCTAGCATCAGAGTCTTTTCCAGTGAGTCAACTCTTCGCATGAGGTGGACAAAATACTGAAGTTTCAGCTTTAGCATCATTCCTTCCAAAGAACACCCAGACAACCCATAATAGTCTCCCAATCTCAATATCTTAGTCACATCTGAAAAATTCTTTTCGCCATGTAAAGCCATATATTCACAGGTTCTGGGGATTAGAAAATGGATACCTTTTTTGGGGGGGTCCTTTATTCATTATTCATTCATTATTGGAGAAGGCAATGGCACCCCACTCCAGTACTCTTGCCTGGAAAATCCCATGGATGGAGGAGCCTGGTAGGCTGCAGTCCATGGGCTCGCAAAGAGTCAGACATGACTGGGTGACTTCACTTTCACTTCACTTCACTTTATTCATTATATCATACCTACTCATAGAATGAAAGAGAAACAGCTCTTGGAGAGTCAGGAGACTGTAAAAGATGTGATTTTTTTAAACCTATTTTTAACTGGAATACAAGAGTTATACTACCAAAAAACAAAAACAACAACACAAATTACACATGTACAGCTCATGGAATTATTCCATAAAAAATACATCAATTTCACCACCATGGAGGAAAAGTTGCAGAACATACCAGCCTCCTAGAATCACCTCCCTCACAACATGTCCTCTTCTAATAACTATACCCTCTCTATTCCAGAGGTTCAACACCATAGATTAGCTCTGTTTTTTAACAGGCAAATTGAATGATTCAGTGTAATTGTTTTCTGTCTGACTTCCATTCACTCAACATTGTTTGGGAAATTTATCTGTTACTAAATGGAGCTTCAGTTAGGTTTTTCAACATTATATAATATTCCATTATATATCACAATTCATTTATGCATTATACTACTGCAAACATTTGAATTTTCTTCAGCTTGTGTTTATTTAAATACTGCTGCCCTAAGAATTCTTGCACATGTCTTTTGTTGCATTTACTCACACGCTTCCATTAGGTATATACCAGGAGAATAATTTTGGGGTCATAGTTTATCTACATACCTAGATATCTCTTCAACTTTAGGAGAGAATACCAGCCAATGTTTAAAGTAGCTGTACAAATTTATAACATTACTAGCAATCTATGAGTGTTTCTATTGCTTCTCATGTTTATTAACACTATTATCACTCTTTTAAATTTTAGCCACTCTGGACTATGTAGTACTAATAACTCACTGTAGTTTGCATTTCCCTGACTACTGCTGAGACTGGACTTCCTTCATTCCTTGTGACTATTTGAATATTCACTTTTATAAACTGCCTGCTCAAGTCTTTCATCCATATTCATTTCGTGGTGATTTCATAGTTCTTTCCATATTCTGCATGTAGGCACTTTATCAGATGTATGTGTTGCATAATGACTTCTCTACCAAAGAAAAGTACGTAAAATTGAAATTTGAATATCAATTGATTTCTTATGGATCCAGTTCTTATTTCCAAACTTGTAACTATCAATTCACTCAATACAGATGCCCCCTAAGCACATAAAGCAAAAATTAACAGGTGCAAAGGGAGAAATAATCAGTAATACAATAAAAGTACAGGAATTTAAAAGCTCACTTACATCGCTGGACAGATGATCCAGGCAGAAAATCAATAAAGAAATATGGGCCTAAAACAATGCATTTGATCAGGTTGACTTATTAGATACACAAAAGATATTTTATTCAAATAAAGCACAATACATATTCTTTTCATGTGCCCAAGGAACATTCTAAACAATAAATTATATTCAACTCCACAAAACAAGTCTTAGTATATTTAATAAAACTAAGATTATATCAAGTATCTTGTCTGACCACAACAGGATAAAACAAGAATACAACCAAAGAAAACTAGACAAACCATAACTTGTTGTCTAAACAACATGCTCAGTTCAGTTCAGTTCAGTTCAGTCGCTGAGTCGTGTCTTACTCTTTGCGACCCCATGAATTGCAGCACACCAGGCCTTCCTGTCCATCACCAACTCCCGGAGTTCACTCAGACTCACGTCCATCGAGTTGGTGATGCCATCCAGCCATCTCATCCTCTGTCGTCCCCTTCTCCTCCTGCCCTCAATCCCTCCCAGCATCAAAGTCTTTTCCAATGAGTCAACTCTTCGCATGAGGTGGCCAAAGCATTGGAGTTTCAGCTTTAGCATCATTCCTTCCAAAGAAATCCCAAGGCTGATCTCCCTCAGAATGGACTGGTTGGATCTCCTTGCAGTCCAAGGGAATCTCAAGAGTCTTCTCCAATACCACAGTTCAAAAGCATCAATTCTTCGAAGCTCAGCTTTCTTGACAGTCCAACTTTCACATCCATACATGACCACAGGAAAAACCATAGCCTTGACTAGACAGACCTTGCTAATAAACAACAAATGGTTCCTTGAAGAAATCAAAGATAAAATCTAAAAAACAAACTCAAGACAATTGAAAATGAAAACACAATGCTCCAAAACCTATGAGGCAGAACAGAAGAAGCTCTAACAGGGAGGGGTATAGTAATATAGGCCTACCTAAAGAAAACAAACAAACAAAACAGTCTCAAATAAACAAACTAACCTTATACCTAGAGGAATGAGAACAAAAAGTACAAACAAAACCTGAAGATCATAAAAGAAAAATAATAAACTTGGAGAAGAAATAATTGAAATAGAGACTGAAAAACAAGTGAAAAGATCAATGAAACTAAGCTAGTTCTTTGATGAGACAAAATTGATAAACCTCTAGTGAAACACATCAAGGAAGAAAAAGAGAGACAAAATAAATGAAATCAGTAAAGAAAGAGAAGCTATTCATAATTGTGGTTTTGCATCACTCAACTTTGCTGTTTTTAGATATTGGAATACATTCTTAAATAAATGTGGTTATATTGTACATCATTTTAAAGCTCATTTCTCACTTTCTGTTATTTTGCTAATGACCTTACTTTCTATGTATTTTATATTTATTTTAGACTATGGAAATTATATTAGACAAAAAGCAAATTCTAGCAATTTTCTTATTCAAATTCAAAATGGGTTGTAAAGCAGCAGAGACAACTTGCAACATTAACGCATTTGGCCCAGAAACTGCTAACGAATGTACAGTGCAGCAGTATTTCAAGAAGTTTTCCAAAGGACACAAAAGCCTTGAAGGTGAGGAGAGTAGTAGCTGGCCATTGGAAGTTGACGATGACCAATTGAGAGCCATCATCAAAGCTGATCCTCTTATAACTATGCAAGAAGTTGCTAAAGAACTCAATATAGACCATTCTATGGTTGACTGGCAATTGAAGCAAACTGAAAAGGTGAAAAAGCTCAATAAATGGGTGCCTCATAAGCTGACCAAAATCTTAAAAAATCGTTGTTGTGAAGTGTCAACTTCTCTTATTCTAAGCAATAACAACGAACCATTTCTCAATCAGATTGTGGTGTGCAATGAAAAGTGGATTTTATACAACAACCAGTGATGAACAGCTCTGTGGTCAGACTGAGAAGAAGCTCCAAAGCACTTCCCAAAGCCAAACCTGCACCAAAAAAAAGGTCATGGTCACTGTTTGGTGGTCTGCTGCTGTTCTGATCCATGACAGCTTTCTGAATCCTAGCGAAACCATTAGTAAATCCGAGAAGTATGCTCAGCAAATTGATGAGATGCACTGAAAACCTGAAAGCCTCAATGCCTGCAGCCAGCATTGGCCAATAGAAAGGCCCCAATTCTTCTCCAGACAATGCCCAACCACATGTCGCACAGCCAACACTTCAACTGATGAATGAATTGGAGTACAAAGTTTTGCCTCACCCTCCAAATGTGCTCAGTTGTGTCCAACTCTTTGTGGCCCCATGGACTGTAGCCCACCAGTGGGCTGTCCTTATGATTTTCCATACAAAAATACTGAAGTGAGTTGCCATTTCCTACTCCAGGGGATCTTCCCAACCCAGGAATTGGACCTACGTCTCTTGCCTTGGCAGGCAGATTCTTTACCACTGCACCAGCTAGGAAGCCCAATATTCACCTGAACTCTTGCCAACTGACTACCACTTCTTCAAGCATCTCAACAACTTGTTGCAGAGAAAAGACTTCCACAACCAGAAGAGACAGAAAAATCTTTCCAAGAGTTTTTCAAAACTTGAAGCATGCAGTTTTATGCCACAGGAATAAATAAACTTATTTTACATTGGGAAAAACGTGTTGATTGTAATGGTTCCTATTTTGATTAATAAAGATGTGTTTGAGCCTAGTTACAATGCTTTAAAATTCACAATCTGAAACCACAATTATGTTGCACCAACCTAATAATATTGGAGAGTTTCCTAAAAGACTGTTTATATTCCCTAAGAATTTATTTTACATATATATTTTTTCCTGTGGCTCCCACCCATGTTTCCTGCATTGCAGACAAATCCTTTACTATCTGAGCCACCAGGGAAGCCCATAATATTGGGGAGTTTCCTAAAGTTATTTATATTCCCTAAAAATTTATTTTATATATATTTTTCCCCTGTGGAAATATGACCACAATGGATAACTGGTAAGCATGATGCTTTTGAAGAATTCTCAGTTTTGTTATGACAGATTTTACCTTTCCTTAGAAAAGCCAGACATATTGCTTTGGCCTTTGATGGCACTGAGTTTGTAAAATTCATTTTGTCATCTTATCACATCCCACCCCTCTATGTCATCAGAGAGCACTGGGTTGAGCTTCCTGTGTTATACAGCAGCTTCTGCTTTACACATGGTGATGTACGTGTATCAGTGCCAATCTATTAATTCATCTCTCCCTCTCATTCCCCTCATGTGTCCACAAGTCCATTCTCTACATCTGCATCTTTATTTCTATCCTGCAAATAGGTCCATCAGGAGAGTTTTCCTAAATTACATGTATATGTGTGTTACTATACTTGCTTTTCTCTTTTGGACTTACTTCAGAAGGTGTGGTACCTATATAAAATGGAACACTACTTGGCCAATTTTTTGTTTTTTAATCTGTGTACCTGCTTGTTGAAGTGATCTTCAATCCTTACTATATAGTTGTCTTTCCTGTTGGGATTTTTCTTTTCCTATGACTCTTACTTCTTTTCCATTGAGAGAAGACCCTTCAGCATTTGTTTCAGGGTAGGTCTATTATTGTGGAATTATTTTAGTTTTGCTTGTCTAAGTTCTTTAACTCTCCTTCTATTCTAAATGACAGTCTTACTGGATAGAGTACCCTGGGTTGCAGGGTTTTCCTTTACACCACTTTGAATATATTATGCCATTTGCTTCTGGCCTGCAAAGTTTCTGCAGAGAAATCAGATGGTAGCTTTAGAGAGGTTCCCTTGTATATAACTTTTTCTCTTGCTGCCTTTAGAATTCTCTTTAACTACTGCCATTATAATTATGATGTATCTTGGTGTGGGTCTGTTTAGGTTTATCTTGTTTGGGACCCTCTGTACTTCCTATATCTGAATATCTGTTTTCTTCTTCAGGTTTAGGTTGTTTTCAGGCATAATTTCTTCAAATACACTTTCCATTTTCTTCTCTCTCTTCTTCTTCTGAAACATCTATAATGTGAATGTTGGCACATTTAATGGTTTCCCAGAGATTTCATAGATTGCTAACATTTTTTCTTAATTTGAATTTTTTTCTGCTGTTCTAATTAGGTGATTTCCATTACTCTATCTTCCAGATCATGTATGTGTTCTTTTGAACCACTTAGTCTGCTATTCATTCTTTCTAGTGTTTTTTTTTTAATCTAAGATATTGAATTATTTATTTTTGATTGGATCTTTTTATATAATTTAATTCCTTATTGAAATGATCACTATTTAGATCAATCATCTTCCCTCATTCAGTTAACATTTTTATTACCAATTTCTGAAATCTTTATCTGGTAAATTCTTTATTCATTTTGTTTTTATTGTTGTTTTTCCTGGAGTTGTCTCTTCCTCTTTCATTTGAGAGTAGTTCTTCTGCATTTTTATTTTTGCTTAACATTCTCTGCCTCTGTCAATTTAGATGAAACAGTTACTGTGGTCCTGAAGGGGTATTCTTTTGGGGAAGAACATCTATACATATTAAATGTGTCCAGTGCCTTTGGTGAGAAGCTGAATTTGACATGGACATCAGCTGCCTTTCCTCAGCGTGTACTGGCAGCTATCACCTTGGTAGAGGTGGGACTAGATATGGTGGAGCTACAGCCTGCAGTCTTTCTGCAGGCTATAAGAACTTCCTCTCTGATTGTGGGACTTCTCTCTACTCAGTGGCCAAGGGTGGGATCTGATCCCAGGTTGCTGATGTGGAAGTCCTTAGGGCCAGTCTTGTGTTTGCTCTGTCCCCTTAAAGTTATGGTTTCTTTCTGCCTGTTCTAGAACCTTTTCCACAAAGGGAATGAGGAAGTAAATGGGGTTTATGCACCTACTGAGGTCCTATGCTCTGCCTTTGTAGGCATCTGTGTATCCATGCAGATACAGCCCATGGTTACATTTTCCCCTGTCATAGCTACCCAAGATCTAACACGGTGTGTAAACTGTAGAGTAAGTGGATAGAGCGTTTGCTTCGTTGGAACTGGGATGCATAGTGAGACAGTCATGAGCATCCTGGCAGCTGCACTGCAATCAGAAGTCTGGGCTGCTTGTGGGGCACTGCCTGAGTAAGGGCCAGCAATGGCTGACACCCATCCACTGGTGCTCTGCCCTGGGAATGGATGGCCTCTGCATTGCAAGGTTGAGTATTTTCCCTGGTCCTGAAAGCCCTAGGTTCCATGCCACTCTGTGAAGTAAAATGCATGGGGCCAGGGTGTTCACTTCAGTAGGGGCTGAGGAGTATGGTGAGGCATCCGCTAGGGCAGATGTCCCTCCACCCAGAGAGAGGAATTGTTCATGAGTGGAACTGAGGTTTCTGGAGCCTTTTTATCTGTTCTTCAAAGTTCTCCAATCAGCCAATGGGGCTTTTCCCCTATGCATAGGACCTCAAGACTAGGATGGCAAGTCTGTGACTCAACCTCCTCATGACCCAGAGTGGATGCCCACCTGTGGGCTCTCCCTTTTTCTCTGAGTTCCATTCTAAGGGCACAGGTCCCAACCCAATCACTTTTCTTTCCAACCTACCTGATAACATGAGATCTTTCTAAGAGCCTTGATTATATAATATTCCTTCAGCCAGTTTCACGTTACGTTTCAGTGAGAATTATTCCACTTGTAGATGAATTTCTGATGTGTTCATTGGGAACAGTGAGCTCCACATCCTCCTACTTTGCCATCTTGATCTCTCCCAGAATACATTTCATGGTAGATCGAATAATTGCTTGAATTGAATATGTAAACAATAAACCAGGTTCAAAAATGATCCCCTAAAATTGTATCTCTGCTGCTACTGCTGCTAAGTCGCTTCAGTCCTGTCCAACTCTGTGCGACCCCAGAGACGGCAGCCCACCAGGCTCCCCCATCCCTGGGATTCTCCAAGCAAGAACACTGGAGTGGTTGCCATTTCCTTCTCCAATGCATGAATGTGAAAGTGAAAGTGAAGTCATGTCTGACTCTTAGTGACCCCATGGATTGTAGCCCACCAGACTCCTCCGTCCATGGGATTTTCCAGGCAAGAGTACTGGAGTGGGGTGCCATCTCAAATTACATCAAATCCAAATCTCTATTTGACTAAACTAACAAAATCTTGGATCTGTTTCTCCCTCAAATATGACCCCAAGCCCCAGGAGTACCTGTAGTGATTAACAATCTCTTTAATGCTCTCGATATTCACTGGCATTACCAGAATGTAAGTGAACCCCTGCAGAGTCAGCAAAGTCCACAGTTGCTGCCATATTACTGGAAGCGCTCCCCTAAGTCCATCCCTACCACTACCCTGGTGGCTACTCTTTGAGTTAGTCTTATGACTCAGTTGCCCTTTGTCCTTTACCCAGCCATTCTGAAAATTCCTCAGGATCCTCTACAATGGGGGCCATCCTAAATCCCCATTCACTGCAAGTTCTCTACAGTGACACTTCCAGATCCTTATTGGTGAGTATTTATCCTGGATCCTAGAGTGCTCAATACCATCTATTATAGGAAATTATAGGCTTCCCTGGTGGATCAGATGGTAAAGAATCCACCTGCAATGTGGGAGACCTGGGTTTGATTCCTGGGTTGGGAAGATCCCTTGGAGAAGGAAATGGCAACCCACTCCAGTATTCTTGCTTGGAGAATCCCTATGGACAGAGGAGCCTGGTGGGCTGCAGTTCACAGGGTCACAGAGTTGGACACAACTCAGCACAGCACAGCATGATGTCTGGAAATGTAGAAGAGGTTTTCCCCTTGGCTTGGTGGAGGAAGCTTCCTTGAATTCCATCTTCTGTTTTACATCCCCACAGGAGGCTGAGATGGAATATACACTGGAGGGTCCTTTAAGCAAGATTTAAATGGGAAGAAGGGATGGAAAGAATTAAATTTTTGAGTTGCTACTTCATATAAAGCACTGAAATTATCTCATTTGATTAACCCAATTTAAAGTGGTAAGAGGAGAGAAAAACTGAAAGATGAAATCCAAGATCACAGAGTTAGAAAGTAGTGAGAAAAGAGTGGGGACTAATGATATAAAAGCTATCTCTTAACTGGACAAATCAGCCCAAATTTTCAGATCCCTGTCATATGCAAGTGTAATGCCACCTGATAATTTCCTCAGAACTCCATGTTTTCTGAAGTGAGTAGGATGGAGATATGAACAGACAGCAGAAATAGGAAAAATTCAGGGTTCACAGGAGAAGAAGAGGATGCTCTTCCTTTCTACCTCCTCCAGCAAGCAAAGCCCCACTGTTTGTAGCTGGGCAAACAGGGAGAGAAGGCCACTGAAGGCGGGATCTGATGCCTCTGTGTCTATCCCTGGTGTGATATTATGATTTATAGTAAGAAATGTATATTCATTCTCATTCCTGACACAGGGCTCCTCAAATCCTTTACTAATCATTTAACAAACATTTATGTTACAAACATTTCTGGGACTTTGACATCAGACTGAGAAATGAAACCAAAAGTCTGTTCTCAGCATTGGGAGTGGACCTGAGTAACAAGCAGCAGCTATGTGGTGAAATAAACTTGTTTGTGAATCTGATTTTGAGTTCATGGGATTGCTTTACCCCCTAGTTAATTTATCAGTTCCTGAAATCTTATCACATATAGAAAATGTGCTCACGTTGTGAGAATCTAAGGTACATCAGACAAAGACTCTATGATCTCTCCATAGCAGAGCAATAGAGAAGACACAGGCACTGGTTAAAAAAAAAACAAACAAACAAAAAAAAAAAAACCTCCACTCATATAGAAATACTCAGGTTCAAAGTAAACACTGAAAGAACACTGCAACTGAAGACACTCTATTTGATATCTCTTATTCGGACACACTGGACCTTCAAACAAATTATGTGCTGGGGGAGAAAAGAGTTCATAGTTGAATACCTGCTTCATGTCAAGCACTGGGAGGGACTGACCTTTCTCATCTATCCTCATTAATGTTATGTGAGGTAGCTAGTGCTGCTGGAAAATCATTCCACCACTGGACTGTTTCTTAATTAGGTAGCCCCCCACACCTAAATATAGTTAATAACTACTAGATCCTGGACGAACTGAAGCAGCACATGTTTTAGGGCTCAATAAAGGATATATTCTAACATGTCTGTGATAATCAGATTGAGGGTTCAAAAATATTCCCCTAAAATGGTATTTCAAATTATGTCAACTCCAAGTCTCTATTTGACCAAATTAAGAAAAAACCTGGATCTGCTTCCCCATTATATCTGACCCCAAACCTGAGAGATATTTTTAGTAATTTGTAATCTCTTCTAAAGTTTTCAATATTCATGAGTGGTACCAGAATGCAACCAAATCCCTTTCAGAGCCAGCAAAATCCACAACTGCTCCTAGTAATATGGGAGCTCTTCCCTAGGTTCATTCTTACCACTTCCATGGTGGACACTCTAAATTAAGCTTCTGACATAATTTCCCTTTGCATTCTTCCTGGCTAGTCTGAAAATCCCTCAGGTTCTTCTGAAATGGGAGCCACTCTATATCCCCAACCACTGTAAATTTTCTACATTTGCTCTTCTAGATTCATATTGATGGATATTTACCCTGGATTCTAATGTATTCAATATCATCAATTATAAAACCTATACTAATGTCTAGAAAGGCATAGTATGTTCTCCGCTTGGCTTGGTGATGGAAGCATCCTTGAATTCCATCTTTTGTTTAACAGTGTGTGAAAGTGAAAGTTAGTCACTCACTCATGTCCAACTCTTTGCAATCCCATGGACTGTAGCCTTCCAGGCTCCTTTGTCCATGGAATTCTCCAGGCAAGAATACTGGAATAGGTAGCCATTCCCTTCTCCAGGGATCTTCCTGACCCAGGGATTGAACCCAGGACTCCTGCACTGCAAGTGGATTCTTTACTGTCTGAGACACCTTCAGTTTTGCACAATCAGTTTCAGTATCTCCGTCTGAGACTGAGATGGAGTTTACACTGGAGATTCCTTTAAGCAGAACTTAAATGGGAAGAAGAGATGGAAAGAACTAATATTTTGAGCCTCTACCTCAGGTTATGCACTGGAATTCTCATTTCATCAACACAATGAAAAGTCGCAAGAAGAAATGTTCAGTTCAGTTCAGTTCAGTTCAGTCGCTCAGTCTTGTCCGACTCTTTGCGACCCCATGAATCGCAGCATGCCAGGCCTCCCTGTCCATCACCAACTCCTGGAGTTCACCCAGACTCACGTCCATCGAGACAGTGATGCCATCCAGCTATCTCATCCTCTGTCATCCCCTTCTCCTCCTGCCCTCAATCCCTCCCAGCATCAGAGTCTTTTCCAATAAGTCAACTCTTCGCATGAGGTGGCCAAAGTACTGGAGTTTCAGCTTTAGCATCATTCCTTCCAAAGAAATCCCAGGGCTGATCTCCTTCAGAATGGACTGGTTGGATCTCCTTGCAGTCCAAGGGACTCTCAAGAGTCTTCTTCAACAGCACAGTTCAAAAGCATCAATTCTTTGGTGCTCAGCTTTCTTCACAGTCCAACTCTCACATCCATACATGACTACTGGGAAAACCATAGCCTTGACTAGACGGACTTTTGTTGGCAAAGTAATGTCTCTGCTTTTCAATATGCTATCTAGGTTGGTCATAACTTTCCTTCCAAGGAGTAAGTGTCTTTTAATTTCATGGCTGCAGTCACCATCTGCAGTGATTTTGGACCCCCCAAAAAATAAAGTCTGACACTATTTCCACTGTTTCCCCATCTATTTCCCATGAAGTGATGGGACTGGATGCCATGATCTTAGTTTTCTGGATGTTGAGCTTTAAGCCAACTTTTTCACTCTCCACTTTCACTTTCATCAAGAGGCTTTTTAGTTCTTCTTCACTTTCTGCCATAAGGGTGGTGTCATCTGCATATCTGAGGTTATTGATATTTCTCCTGGCAATCTTGATTCCAGCTTGTTCTTCTTCCACCCCAGCGTTTCTCATGATTTACTCTGCATAGAAGTTAAATAAGCAGGGTGACAATATACAGCCTTGATGTACTCCTTTTCCTATTTGGAACCAGTCTGTTGTTCCATATCCAGTTCTAACTGTTGCTTCCTGACCTGCATATACATTTCTCAAGAAGCAGATCAGGTGGTCTGGTATTCCCATCTCTTTCAGAATTTTCTACAGTTTATTGTGATCCACACAGTCAAAGGCATTGGCATAGTCAATAAAGCAGAAATAGATGTTTTTCTGGAACTCTCTTGCTTTTTCGAAGATCCAGCGGATGTTGGCAACTTGATCTCTGGTTCCTCTGCCTTTTCTAAAACCACAGGTGTCACAGAATGGAAAGCTGAAGAGCCACGTGGTTTGCACAGTAGCCACGGGAATGCCTGGAAACCAGGAGAAGGCTGCCAGTTTGGCACGTGTCCTTGGCTTCATGATGACTGGGTAGTGCAAGGGACTGCAGATGGCTACATAGTGGTCATAGGCCATGGTGGCCAGGAGGAAGCATTCAGAAACCCCAAAGAAGAAGAAGAAATACATCTGAGTGGCACAGCCAAGAAAGGAGATGGTTGTGTCCTGGGCAATCAGGGGCCCCCGCATCTTGGGCACAATGACTAGGTTGAAGCCAATCTCTATGAAGGAAAAGTTCCTGAGGAAGAAGTACATGGGGCTGTGCAGCATGGGGTCAGCCAAGGTAACCAGAATGATGAGGCTGTTTCCCAGCAGAGTGACCAGGTAGATGACTAGAAATGTCAGGAAGAGCAGTGATTGCATTTCAGTAGGTAAGGAAGAGAAACTCATGAGGATAAACTCACTTACTCTTGTCCAGTTTCCTTCAGCCATTGATAAATGAATGTAGGTGTGGTCATGGAGAGAGACCAGTGATTGGAAGAGTCAGATTCTGGATTTGTTTTCAGACTCTTTCTTAGTGTCAGGAAAGAAGTGCAATCAGGATCTCAGTTGTAACAGAAAGTGCCTTGTGTTATCTAAGAATCAACACAGGGAAGAAAGAATGGAGTCTGAGTTCTGAAATGGGCAATGTCTCATCCTTCCCCACTCTTATTCTTTATGATCCATTTTCTACTTTGTTACCACATTTACTAAAACAACTTGGATCAGATCTATATACATTCATTTTCTGATGCACATTTAATCCCTTTGTAGTGGGGTTAAGTGAATCGGGTCCTGAGGCAATGGAGTGGACTCAGATGGAAAAATAGTAGAAATTTTCCATTTGTACCTATTATATATCTCCCCTTCTTTAAAGAATTATGGTGTTTATATTCTCCATCTACTGCCAAATTAGGATTTACCTTTATGTGCACATTTAAGGACTGCAAACATTAAGAGTATTTGAGAGGGTATAGAGTAGAAAAAGTCAATTGTTTTATCATGTTTTGTTTTGACGTGACTTAAAGTAGTAGAAAATGTGGCAGTGAGGTGCAAAGGAAGGGTATCTACAGACTGTAGTCGTTTTAATGCACTTTCTCTCCCCTTTCAATATAAGAACTGTAGAATACTTCTAGTCATATAATGCTTATTCCTTCTTGCCTAACCAGATTATGAGGTAACAATCTTAGGATCTTTCTCCTCATTCCAGCAAAGCTATAAGTGATTGTCAGAATTCAGAATATCCACTGGCTTTCAACATTAAGATAGGAGAGGAGTATTGTAGTACACCTAAGTAGATAAACAGTGTGTCCCAGGAGAGTCCAACTATGTCTCTTTCAAGAGTGGACAGATTGGAAAAAAGAAACAGATCCTCAGAAAAATCCTGTGAAAAATATGAGGAAGATTAGAGGGAATGTTCAAAAGATAATATTTGTAAAAAATTAACCTGGACTATATTAAATAAGAGACTCTTAAATCATATGGAAAAATTCAGTATCTATTCCACTTCTATTGAGGTTCTGGTGATGTGAAGCTTTCTTCCTCCATGAAGTTTAGAATCTAATGGAGGATATATTTAAATAATCAATTATATTAAAATCACAGAGAAGGTCTTGACACAGTAAATATACAGCATCTTGGTGGGGGTAATGTATAAGGAGAAGGGATACCTAGTAAAGCCTTTGATGGCTTTCTAAGAAATGAGGATGAAAATGAAGTTGGCTGAAGGTGTGCAGAACACCTAGGGTGCACTTTATTGTGACAATATTATAAAAGTAAAGAATTAGGAAAAAGTAAAAATCACGGAGCTAACTTTTTAAACTGAAAGCATTCCTTAATACACAGATTCACAGGTGTGTATTAAGACACACAAATGGAAATATACCAATATGCCTTGATCTTTGTCATTTATTTTTAAGATAAATCTTAGAATAGGGAAACTATCTTTTAAGCAGTCAGACAGGTAATAAATAAAAACAAAAAGGCAAGACTACATATCACACTCAAAAGACCTTTCTGGCTCCTGCCAGCCCCTCCAGAACTTCCAGAAAAACATTCTTCTTCTAATCATTCACTGACTGTCCTAGGAAGAGGAACCCACTCTTCTAGCCTTTCTGTACCCACAGAAGTGACCTAAGGAAATAGTGTACTTGTTGTGATCTGTCTTGTTCTGCTTAAGCAAGTCTTCTCTGAGTTAATTAGAGGACAGTCAAGACCTCAGGAGATATATGTTCTGTCAAAGCTACAGTGACTGGAAGTTTTCTGACCCAGAAAGATTTACAGGACAGAATTGGAGAAAAAAAACAAAACCCTGGGTAATCTCAATCTGCTTGTTGTCTTAGACATAACTTATGACACAGAAAGGGGAAACTGTAGCTCAGGAAGGGGGAATACTGATAAGATTGTCCCAGTGTGGACGGAGGAATAGAATTAGGTGTTCCACCAAACCTTGCCTAGCTGAGCACCTGAACCTTGAGAGAGGCCTGGGTTGATTTGGCCCTTGATGAGATCCTTACCTGTGCCCAGTAGGGAGATCTGCCTTGTTCAGCTCTACCTGATACCTGTGCTTCATGCAGGCCCCTGAGTGTTTGACAAACTCTGGCTCTGCTTTCAGAAGAACCAGAAAAAGTACCAGGGAGTCTTACTCCCTTTCCTGGATGAGTTGTCAAAGATTGGACCTGAAACCAGGTCACTGCAGCCTGTGTCTGGTGTGAGTGAGCAGACTAGATGGGTTGGCCCTGCACCCAGTCGTGACAGGAGATCTGTTCCCAGCTGTGCCTCTTTGGTCCTCAGGGCCACATAAAGGGCTGGCACCTGTATTTTCCCCCAGTGTCTGGGCTCAACTTTGCTCCTCTTCCTGCCCTTCCTCAAGGGTACCTGACCTTTCTTGATTCCACTACTCTTTGAGTCCCTAAGGAATGTCAGATGCCAATAGGATGAAGTTCAAGAAAGGAAAACCATACTCGAGGAGTGCGGTATTGTGTAGAGAAAAGCACAAGTGTTTTGGATTCTGAGTGACCTGAGTGACCTAAGTTTAATCCCAGCACTGGAACTCTCTGGTTGCTGATGCCTTGCAATTTTATTAAACTCTTTGAGTTTCCATTTCCATATTGCTTAGACAAATACGCTTATTTTACAGGATTGGTATGAACAGGATGGGATATATTAACAAGGATGTTAATATATTCTATTATAGCATATATGGGGCTTCCCTGGTGGCTCAGATGGTAAAGAATCTGCCTGCAATGCAGGGGACCTGGGTTCGACCCCTGGCTTGGGAAGATCCCGCAGAGAAAAGAATGGCTACCCGCTCCAGCATCCTTGCTTGGAGAATTCCAAAGACAGAGGAGCTTGGCTAGTTACAGTCCATGGGTTCACAAAGAGTCAGACACAACTGAGAGATTAACATACACACACAGCATATATACTACTGTATCATGAATATCATAATAACCTTCTCAATAATCAGTAATTGTTCATTAACAAATATTGAGTAATTACTCAATGCCAGGCATTGTTATAGACGCTCAAAGACAGAAATAAGCAAAACAAAGTCCCTGTGCTCTTAAAG
This sequence comes from Bos indicus x Bos taurus, assembly GCF_003369695.1. Lineage (NCBI taxonomy): Eukaryota > Metazoa > Chordata > Mammalia > Artiodactyla > Bovidae > Bos > Bos indicus x Bos taurus. The sequence goes on from NC_040090.1 coordinate 38,218,688, forward strand.
CTTACATTTGATTGAGGGAAGCTAGGCATTGAACAAATAAACAATTAAGCATTTAAGACTAAGTAGTTGCTATGCACAAACTTCACTGGTTCCTGGCTTTGGCTCAGAAGCCTCTTAATATCTATTTTTTGTAGATTAATCAGACAATAAGACCTCACTGGAAAAGATAGTGGGTCCTATGAGACTTTTAAAATTTGGCCATAGAGATCTGTAACCTATAATATTCATCCATCCTGTCCATGTTTGTGTTGAACACTGGGGCTTGTGAAAAGAGCTTAAGAATGCTTGGAATGAATGAATCTGAACTCCTAGCAAAGCGATTGAACAATAATACTGGACAAAAAAAATTGAATAAGAAAGGAAATGGAGGCCAGATGGAGTCTTTAGAAGCAAATCTGGAAAGAGAAAAAGGGGGCAGAGGAAAGCTAAATTATCTTTGAGGCCAAGCTGTGTGTCATGGGACCTGAACTAGTCTTACTGCAGGAAGAAGGTAGACTGTGGTAATTTCTTTCAACTATTGTCACACTGTTGCCTTCTGTTACAATCATAGAGAAGATTACCTGTATAATGAAATTCGTATTGCTCTGCATTCTTTTTAAACTGCATTTATATAATTATTGTGGCTTCCAAGGAGGCTCAGTGATAAAGAATCCACCTGTCAAGCAGGAGACAAAGGTTTGACCTCTGATTCGGGAAGGTCCCATGGAAAAGGAAATGGCAATCCACTTCAGTATTCTTCCCTGGGAAATTCCACAAACAGAGGAGCCTGGAGGGCTACAGTCCATGGGGTCGCAAAGAATTAGACACCACGGTCTATGGGGTCGTACAGCGTCGGACACGACTGAAGCGACTTAGCAGCAGCAGCAGCAGCAGCAGTGACTAAACAACATACACAAAATCCAGGATGGAAGAAAAAGAAAACTGCTGAAAAGACTCAAACAGGCTTCCTCTCTTGTATGATCTTTTTATTTTTTTGCTAATAGTAGGCTGGTCATTGTTATAATGACCAACCCAGAGGTTGATCAAGTGAATTGAGGCTACTGGCTTTTGAAAAGCCTAGAGAGCAGTACTGGAGAAGGAAATGGCAGCCCATTCCAGTATTCTTGCCTAGAGAATCCTGTGGACAGGAGCCTGGTAGGCTGCTGTCCATAGGGTTGCACAGAGTTGGACACGACTGAAGCGACTTAGCAGCAGCAGCAGCAGCAGAGAGCAGTACAAGATAGAGCTAGTGATTCAGGCTTTAAGAGTCACAGAATCTTAAACACAGGAAAAGTTAAACTCTTTCTTATTATAGCATATTTTTTAATAGTAGAGTAATATAAAATTATCTTAATTCTATCAATAGACATCTGATTAAAAATTGTAGATTTCCATTGAATACCGTTAATGCCAGTTCATGTGCCTGATGCACAATGAGGCCAGGCAAACTGAAACGCTGGAGTTTGGGGTAGAGAAAGGTTTACTGCAAGGCCATGTGAGGAGACGGGAGGTTTATGCCCTAAAAAGCCCTGAACTCCCCGCAAGGTTGTGGCAAAGTACTTTTAAAGGCCAGGTAAGGGAGGGCTGTTGCAGTGTCTGTGATCAACTTGTGCACAATTCTCTGAATGGTAAGGTAACAGGGTAGTGTCACAGGGGTTAGCATAATTGGTCCTTAGGCTCCAGAAGGAGTCAAGTAGTTAACATCTTCCATCTGTTGAAGAGATGGAAGTTTTTTCACATCTGCAAAACAACTCAGGAAATGTTGATCAAATACTATTATCTAGGTACTTCAGGGAGGAGCTAAAGCAGGAGATATGGGGAAAGGCCTGTCCCTGGGAAAGCCCAATGGGGTCCTGTCTCCCTTACAATACTATGTAACTGTGAATATATTAATGTGGAATAAACTTCAAGATAAAATTTTATTTGAAAAAAAGCAAGATGAAAGAAACTGTATACACAGTATACAAATTAAATATATTTTATAGACCTAAATACTATACACATACATATAAAATGTGCAAACAGTAAATTTTTTGAAAGATACACAAAGAACTGATAGTAGTCACTGCCTTTGGGCCAGGAAAGTGGGGAAGAACAGAGGTCAACCCTGAGAGGGAGATATTTTGATAGTATATTCTTTTGTTCTTAATTAATTTTATCATGCAAATTTATTAAATTTTTAATAAAAATAAGATACTTGAAACAAAATAATACTTTCATTCTGGTTCCTCCCCTATTAATTTTTAACCTTATAACCTAGAGAAAGATCTTAAAATTACTCCGTGCCCTAATACCTGTTGTGAAAAGGAAAAGGGATTAAGTACAGAAAATATACCAAGTCATATAAAGTTGGTTTTATCAAGACACTATTTGAGTGGAGACTTGAAGGTTTCCATCAGGGAGAGGAAGGGGCTTTCCAGTTGAGTGTATGATGACAGCATCACTTTGATTACTTCTACCATCGCTGTTTCTGCAACTACACTTAGTATTTGTCAGATTGACTTCTTTATTTTCCACTAATTCATTAAACTTTCTTTCATTAGGATTATTGCATAGGTTAATTCATTTGTTTCTAATGTTTTTCCTACTAATTTTTGCCTGGTTAACTCCTACTCAATTTTCTGAAATGACTTTCTGATTTTTGGTCATTACTTGCTAAGAAAAGAGTTTCTTGCCTCCCTTATGTTGAAAGTCTCACTTAACCTTCTTCAGAGAATTTTAAGATTTTACTTAATAGCTATGGTAGCATTGTATAATTATATATTTATTTATAAATTCTGTAAATCAGTTCTTAGCCGTGAGTGTAAAGGATGATTGGAAAGAAAGAATGAAGCCATGAGCGCAGTGAGGAGGCCTGTACAGTAATATTTCAGCAACAAAGGCTTGGCTAGGCAGGTCAGGAAGCAACAGTTAGAACTGGACATGGAACAACAGACTGATTCCAAATAGGAAAAGGAGTACGTCAAGGCTGTATATTGTCACCCTGCTTATTTAACTTATATGCAGAATACATCATGAGAAACGCTGGGTTGGAAGAAGCACAATCTGGAATCAAGATTGCCAGGAGAAATATCAATAACCTCATGCAGATGACACCACCCTTATGGCAGAGAGTGAAGAGGAACTAAAAAGCCTCTTGATAAAAGTAAAAGTGGAGAGTGAAAAAGTTGGCTTAAAGTTCAACAATCAGAAAATGAAGATCATGGCATCTGGTCCCATCACTTCATAGGAAATAGATGGGGAAACAGTGGAAACAGTGTCAGACTTTATTTTTTGAGCTCCAAAATCACTGCAAATGGTGACTGCAGCCATGAAATTAAAAGACGCTTACTCCTTGGAAGAAAAGTTATGACCAACCTGGATAGCATATTGAAAAGCAGAGACATTACTTTGCCAACAAAAGTCCATCTAGTCAAGGCTATGGTTTTTCCAGTGGTCATGTATAGATGTGAGAGTTGGACTGTGAAGAAAGTTGAGCGCTGAAGAAATGATGCTTTTGAACAGTAGTGTTGGCGAAGACTCTTGAGAGTCCCTTGGACTGCAAGGAGATCCAACCAGTCCATCCTAAAGGAGATCAGTCTTGGGTGTTCATTAGAAGGACTGATGCTGAAGCTGAAACTCCAGTACTTTGGCCACCTCATGCGAAGAGTTGACTCATTGGAAAAGACTCTGATGCTGGGAGGGATTGAGGGCAGGAGGAGAAGGGGATGACAGAGGATGAGATGGCTGGATGGCATCACCAACTCAATGGACATGAGTTTGAATGAACTCTGGGAGTTGGTGATGGACAGGGAGGCCTGGCGTGCTGCGATTCATGGGGTCGCAAAGAGTCGGACACGACTGAGGGACTGAACTGAACTGAGGCCATTGACAGAGGCAATGTCGATGAGAATTCAAACAAAAGATGTGGAAGAGTTTTGCCAAGGAAGAATTAGCAGCATTTAGAGACTGGTTGAATAGTCCCAGTGTAGCACTTACCAATGTGTAGAATTATTGCACAGTAAGGCACTATGCATAGGAGCTCTTAGAGGGCAGTATCTTGTTCATCTTTTTGTTGTACCTTCAGGACTCAGTGTGTAAATATTCACTGATTAAGTGAAAGGATATGGCAACAAAAAGGGGAATCAAAAAGAGGAATAAATAACCAGCTTTGGCAATGGGAATGTGAACTAACAGAGATGAATAAAAAGTGTCTCCAAGGAAGAATTTTCGGGAGTTGAAGACTTGTTGTATACTCCTAGAATAGCAATTATCAAGTTGTGGCATTATACTAATAGCAGAGTAAAGTACATTGAATGATGTTTTAATTTTACTTCTCTGATCCATTTACTGGATAAGTACCACCTGAACAGCAGTGCATTTGTTCACCATTGTACTCTCAGAATTTGGTACACGTGTTTCCTGATGGAATGTAAACATAAATCAATTAAAAATTAAATTAAAAAGAAGGGTAAATAATAAAAAATAATTACCTAGATATAATAACTGGAAAATGAGTTTGTGTTTTATTCTAAGTAACCATGAGTTCAGAATTTCATCATGTACACATATCACACAAGGGTTGGACTTGTCTTATGAACTGTGCATAACCCTTAGCTAACCAGTTCAGCATGCCTTTAACAAGCTCTGATCTTTGCTCCGTGTTCTGTATGGTTTGGACATTTATGTTGAGTAGGATGGTTGGATGCTCAAATGCACCTCTTTCTCTTTATATGGATCATAGTTGCATCATTCATGTTTGATTGTTGGTATTCATATGTTTTGTTATGGGTTTCATTATGGGTAATGTAAGTTGTTTTAAACAACTTGCTGTACATTGGAGTACAGCAGATGGTTATCACTTTTTGGTGAATTGTTTTTACCAGTGTATGCAAATAAACCCTCATAAGCTATTAAAACTGCTTATCAGTAAAGGCATTTCCATGTTCACATTCTTTTTTTTTTTAATTTAATTTTATTTTTTAACTTTACATTTATGTATTGGTTTTGCCATATATCAACATGAATCTGCCACAGGTATACACGTGTTCCCCATCATGAACCCTCCTCCCTCCTACCTCCCTATACCATCCCTCTGGGTCGTCCCAGTGCACCAGCCCCAAGCATCCAGTATCGTGCATTGAACCTGGACTGGCGACTCATTTCATATATGATATTATACATGTTTCAATGCCATTCTCCCAAATCATCCCACTCTCTCCCTCTCCCACAGAGTCCAAAAGACTGTTCTATACATCAGTGTCTCTTTTGCTGTCTCGTACACAGGGTTATTGTTACCATCTTTCTAAATTCCATATATATGCGTTAGTATACTGTATTGGTGTTTTTCTTTCTGGCTTACTTCACTCTGTATAATAGGCTCCAGTTTCATCCACCTCATTACAACTGATTCAAATGTATTCTTTTTAATGGCTGAGTAATACTCCATTGTGTATATGTACCACAGCTTGCTTATCCATTCATCTGCTGATGGACATCTAGGTTGCTTCCATGTCCTGGCTATTATAAACAGTGCTGCGATGAACATTGGGGTACATGTGTCTCTTTCAATTCTGGTTTCCTCAGTGTGAATGCCCAGCAGTGGAATTGCTGGCTCATAAGGCAGTTCTATTTCCAGTTTTTTAAGGAATCTCCACACTGTTCTCCATAGTGGCTGTACTAGTTTGCATTCCCACCAACAGTGTAAGAGGGTTCCCTTTTCTCCACACCCTCTCCAGCATTTATTGCTTGTAGACTTTTGGATCACAGCCATTCTGACTGGCGTGAAATGGTACCTCATAGTGGTTTTGATTTACATTTCTCTGATAATGAGTGATGTTGAGCATCTTTTCATGTGTTTGTTAGCCATCTGTATGTCTTCTTTGGAGAAATGTCTATTTAGTTCTTTGGCCCATTGTTTGATTGGGTCATTTATTTTTCTGGAATTGAGCTGCAGGAGTTGCTTGTATATTTTTGAGATTAGTTGTTTGTCAGTTGCTTCATTTGCTATTATTTTCTCCCATTCTGAAGGCTGTCTTTTCACCTTGCTTATAGTTTCCTTTGTTGTGCAGGAGCTCTTAAGTTTAATTAGGTCCCATTTGTTTATTTTTGCTTTTATTACCCATATTCTGGGAGGTGGGTCATAGAGGATCCTGCTGTGATGTATGTCGGAGAGTGTTTTGCCTATGTTCTCCTCTAGGAGTTTTATAGTTTCTGGTCTTACATTTAGACCTTTAATTCATTTTGAGTTTATTTTTGTGTATGGTGTTACAAAGTGTTCTAGTTTCATTCTTTTACAAGTGGTTGACCAGTTTTCCCAGTACCACTTGTTAAAGAGATTGTCTTTAATCCATTGTATATTCTTGCCTCCTTTGTCTAAGATAGGTGTCCATAGATGCGTGGATTTATCTCTGAGCTTTCTATTTTGGTCCACTGATCTATATTTCTGTCTTTGTGCCAGTACCGTACTGTCTTGAAGACTGTGGCTTTGTAGTAGAACCTGAAGTCAGGCAGGTTGATTCCTCCAGTTCCATTCTTCTTTCTCAAGATTGCTTTGGCTATTTGAGGTTTTTTGTATTTCCATACAAATTGTGAAATTATTTGTTCTAGCTCTGGGGAAAATACTGTTGGTAGCTTGATAGGGATTTCATTGAATCTATAGATTGCTTTGGGTAGTATACTCATTTTCACTATATTGATTCTTCCAATCCATGAACATGGTATATTTCTCCATCTGTTAGTGTCCTCTTTGATTTCTTTCACCAGTGTTTTATAGTTATATATATATAGGTCTTTAGTTTCTTTAGGTAGATATATTCCTAAGTATTTTATTCTTTCCATTGCAATGGTGAATGGAATTGTTTCCTTAATTTCTCTTTCAGTTTTCTCATTATTAGTGTATAGGAATGCAAGGGATTTCTGTGTGTTGATTTTATATCCTGCAACTTTACTATATTCGTTGATTAGTTCTAGTAATTTTCTGGTGGAGTCTTTAGGGTTTTCTATGTAGAGGATCATGTCATCTGAAAACAGTGAGAGTTTTACTTCTTTTCCAATTTGGATTCCTTTTATTTCTTTTTCTGCTCTGATTGCTATAGCCAAAACTTCCAAAACTATGTTGAATAGTAATGGTGAAAGTGGGCACCCTTGTCTTGTTCCTGACTTTAGGGGAAATGCTTTCAGTTTTTCACCATTGAGGATAATGTTTGCTGTGGGTTTGTCATATATAGCTGTTATTATGTTGAGGTATGTTCCTTCTATTCCTGCTTTCTGGAGAGTTTTTATCATAAATGGATGTTGAATTTTGTCAAAGGCTTTCTCTGCATCTATTGAGATAATCATATGGTTTTTATTTTTCAATTTGTTAATGTGGTATATTACATTGATTGATTTGTGGATATTGAAGAATCCTTGCATCCCTGGGATAAAGCCCACTTGGTAATGGTGTATGATCTTTTTAATGTGTTGTTGGATTCTGACATGTTCACATTCTTTACTGGGCATTTTGGATAACAATTCTGGTGGGTTTGGGTGGTTAAAACTGGAGGGGACCTTTTGAGAAAAGCATATTTAAAGAACATTTTGGGGAGCAAATTAGTGGAAACTTCTCTGCTGTGTTTATTTGTACTATTATCCGGGAGAAGGAAGCATCTTCATAAAACTTATTTCACAGATTATAGTTTGAGAGAATTGTGCTAGATATATACTTTGCTATATAAGCAGAAATGTCTTGGAGACACCTGGAAAATGTGAAAAACATTTGGCTGAGAGGTCACTGCTAGAGGTAATGATTTGGAACTTAATCACTCAACATTTATGAGTATTACTGAGTGTCAGGCAAAGGAATATAAAAATGAGAGACTGTCCTTATACTCATCTATTAGATGTGCATGTAAAATACAATTAACTATATTTTCTTAAATGCTTTAGCAGCAATATATGCCCTAGATATGCGTGACAAAGGCTAGTGAACTTAGCTTTGTCTACGGGAATCAGAGAGGGTTTCTAGAATGAAAACATTAGCATTGTATTCCAGAGAATAAAACTAGAGCTGAATCTTGAAAGATAAGTTGAAATTAACTTAGTATAGGGAGGAAGCTATGAGATGGAGGAATTTTAGACAGAAAAATTGTGTAAATACACAAGGCTTAATCATAAATTCTGCCATTTATTGAACATTTATTCTGTGCCAGTTATCTTTTTCACTCAGAAAATAAAAGTAATTTTATAAGTGCTTTTAATTCTCCCAAGAAATCGTTCATCACCAAATAGATCAGATAATTTCCATTTAAGTTGATGTCAACATTGTTTTTTGTTGTGTTTTATTTTCTTTGCTCATTATCCCTCTCCTAGGAACTATTTTAATCTCTGTGCTAAACATTATTTTTTTTAATTTACTTATTTTATATAACTATTTTCAAGTTCTACCTTTGTATTTTTAGAGAAGTCATATGGAGTATTTTTAAACTTCTTGATATTTTGGATTCATACCGAGATTAAAACTTTTAGTCTGATACTTAAATAGTTGTGACAATGGAACAAGTTACTTGCTTTTTTTTTTTGAAACAAGTATCCTATTTTAAAAATTGTGATGAAACCAGAGAGGAATAACTGATACTGTATTTTAAAATGTGTAACTCATATTTGCCTATCAATAAATGTTAGTTACTTAATTCACCTTGCTTCTTGGGAGGAGACAGCATTTATTAGATTTCTCATGTTACAATTATAGCAAACATCCTTGAGAATTCTATACAACCCATCATCCACTTTGACTCGAAAGAGATACTATAGAAAAATCAAACAGTTCCAGGAATGGGAGTAATTGGCTCATGTAATTTTAATTCTATTGTATATAAAAATACATTAAATCTGGTTATGCATATGCTATATTATTATATTGTATCCCATTTACAGATTATTAAATATAAGGATAGATATTTAAAGCTGTTCAGTAGCAGGCACAAGATTTGAATACAGGTTTTTCAGATTCTATATTATTGAAGAGAATGAAAAAAGACTATGCTTAGAAAAACTAGAAATGCATGATATAAGGAGAAAGAAAATAGACCAGTGTGACAACTGTTGGATATGCACTCATGGAAAGATGGAGACTGGAAAGATAAGCTTGAGCTGGATTACACATAGGCTTTCATGACATGCTAAGAACATACTTTCATTCTGTAGATGAGGGTGAATTGTAAGGATTTAGGACATCATTTTGATGGATCATTACATGCATATTTAGAAAGAACTCTGGAGATGGTGAGAAGGATGAACGAGGGTGGAGCCTATAAAGAAGTCTTTGTAGTATGACTGGCTTCCCAGGTGGCACTAGTGGTAAAGAACCCACCTCCCAGTGCAGGAGACGCAAGAGACGTAGGTTTGATCCTGAGTTAGAAAGATTCCCTGGAGGAGAAAATGGCAACCCATTCCAATATTCTTGCCTGAAAAACCCCGTGGACAGAGGAGCCTGGTGGGATACAGTCTATAGGGTCGCACAGAGTCGGACATGACTGAAGCAGCTTAGCACACACACTTAGTATGACCAAAGGCTGGGAGACCAGTTAGGAGGCCAATTATTACTAGTAATAATTCTCATGGGAGATATAAGCCAACACTCAGGTTTCATTGCCACAGGAGTGATTTGTTGAAACCTTGACAATGGTGGAATCTCTAAGAGATAGTGCACAAGAAAAATAGAAGAGGACCAACTACTTAACTCCCAGGACAAGTACAGTTTAAATGAACTTGGTAAATAGCACAGAGAATCTCCACTTAGACATGTAGGGAGATAGCAAAGGAATCCATGATTATGTAAGGCAAGATGATAAAAAGTTTCAAGAGCAAAATTCCTTTTACACAAGCATCAAAGAAAATTTGAGGAGCATTTCATTTCCGTAAGAGTCTCTCGAGACCAAGAGCTGGTCCAAGTCTGGGATTACTGGGTTCTGTTGGAACTCCTCCCACCCTCTGTCCAGACCTCAGTTTGAAGAATCATAGTTACTGAGAGCTCGAAGGGACCCTGGAGGCCTATGAGTAAAAGCTTGGAATCTCTGCTAAAAGGAAGTTAGTTCTCTCTCCCTATCCTCAGCTCTCCATAGGCTGAGCTCTGTTCTCACTGGCTTCTATCTTCAGTCTCTTCCACCCCTGGGGTTGCAGACTAACCAGCCTATTATTGAGCAGTCACAGGCTGTGACCTCATTAAAAAGTTGTTAATGAGACATACCGCTGTTCAGGGAGCACAGCTGAGGGAGGCTCCCAGTGGCCTCTCTGGGGGGCTGAAAGGAGATCTTAGATGAAGAGACAGGATCAGATCTGGGGAGAGGGTAATGAATTCAGGCTGCAGATTCACACCTAATGAAATCCAAGCAGGCCAGCTCTGAAGCTCAAGCCCCTAATAGCCTGCAGGCTTACAGGGTTGGGTGGGATCCAGGGCAGCAGTGATTTTCCTCTGTCAGTCAGGTCTGCTTAATGCTTCCTCTGCTGACTCATTTTGATGGAGGGCTTCAAAATTTGAGATTAAGAAGTAATTTTGTGTTGCCCTGAGTTTACGGCTCATGGATAATTGTCTCATAGGCTTTGTTCCTTTGCCACCCATTCTCCACAACCAGGACAGTCTTTCCAAACACATAGCTGATTGTTACTTCATACTCAAAACTTCTTAGTGGAGATGGTTCACAGAGTAAGATTCAAAGTCCTAGCAAAGAAAACTTGAATATTTGATCTCCCCACCCTAATCTCCTCTAGACTTCTCTCCTATGTTATCATTTTCATTATTATTACTGCTGGTAACACCATCATCATTGTCAGGATTATACCAGCATACTTAACATTTCCATAGCACTTTTTAGTCTTCAACAGTGTATTATTTTTTTATTTTTCTGCCGGGAAAATAGGGCGACTTTATTTGCTACATTGACAGCGGCTCTGCCTGGGGCGGTGGCTGTCGTCTACATGGAATGTCCGAAGTTGGGGATGTGGATAGCTAGCGTCTCCCTGGGGGAGGCGGGAAGGTGCGGCCTCGGGGCTGCGGGGGGAATGGCGGAGCGGGTCTGGGGTCCAGTAGAGGCTCAGAGGCAGCACGTCCAGTGTGCAGGGCGCGGGTCGGCGGGTGGCGCTACCTGATGGGGCCAGCAGGGGGCGCTGCCTCACGGGGCCGGCACATCACGGGCCCGGCTGGCGGCGCTACCTCACGTGGCGGGCAGGGGGCGCTATCTCACGTGCCCGCAGGGGCTCAACAGTTTTTTATACGTATTGATTCATTTAAATCTCACAGCAATGCAAGGCAATAGGTGCTGTGATTATCTGCATTTTTTAGATCAAATTGCCAACATCCATTGGCTCGTGGAAAAAGCAAGAAAATTACAGGAAAACATCTACTTTTGCTTCATGACTATGCTAAGCCTTTGACTGTGTGGATCACAAAAAGCTATGGAAAAATCTTAAGGAGATGGGAATACCAGACCACCTTACCTGCTTCCTGGGAAACCTGTATACAGGTCAAGAAGCAACAGTTAGAACCGGATATGGAACAATGGACTAATTCAAAATTGGGGAAGGAGTACGTCACTGCTGTATATTGTTACCCTGCTTATTTAACTTACACACAGAGTACCTCATGCGAAATGCCAGGTTGGGTGAGGCACAAGATGGAATCAAGATTGCTAGGAGAAATATCAATAGCCTCAGATATGCAGATGACACACCACCACCCTTATGGTGGAAAGCGAAGAGCAACTAAAGAGCCTCTTGATGAAGGTGAAAGAGGAGAGTGAAAAAGCTGGCTTAAAACTCAACATTCAAAAAACTAAGATCATGGCATCTGGTTCCATCACTTCATGGCAAATAGATGGGGAAACAATGGAAACAGTGACAGAATTTATTTTCTTGGGCTCCAAAATCACTGCAGACAGTGACTACAGCCATGAAATTCAAAGATGCTTTCTCCTTGGAAGAAAAGCTATGAAAAACCTAGACAGACTATTCAAAAACAGAGAAATTTCTTTGCCAACAAAGGTCCATCTAGTCAAAGCTACGGTTTTTCCAGTAATCATGAACAGATGTGAGAGTTGGACCATAAAGAAGGCTGTGTGCTGAAGAATTGGTGCTTCTGAAAATATCTGGTGATATTTCAGAAAAGAGAAGAGTCTTGAGAGTCCCTTGGACTGCAAGGAGATCAAACCAGTCAATTGTAATGGAAACCAGTCCTGAATTTTCATTGGAAGGACTGATGCTGAAGCTCCAATACTTTGGCCATCTGATGCGATGAGCCAACTCACTAGAAAAGACACTGATGCTGGGAAAGATTGAAGGCAGGAGAAGAAGGGGACAACAGAGAATGAGATGGTCGGATGGCATCACTGACTCGATGGACATGAGTTGAGCCAGCTCCGGGAGCTGGTGATGGACAGGGAAGCCTGGTGTGCTGCCGTCCATGGGGTCACAAAGAGTTGGACACGAAAGCAACTAAACAGCAACAATAGATGACACGGAGTCAAGATATGCAGTGTAACTTGTACAATATCTTACAGCTACTCAGGAAGAGAGGCAGGATTACAATCCAGGCATTTAGGCTTCTGAGTTTATGCTTTTACACCTAGGAATACTTGCTTCTGTTACCTTTTGCACTTACTTCTCATTTGTCTTGGAATGCCTATCTCGCATACAATTTTAAACCTTGACTCCTTCTTACACTTCTTACATTGCTACCACTTCTAATCGTTATGCATGTGTTATTACCTATTGTCCTAGTGTTTATATGTCAGCCTGCTCCCCTTTGGACTGAAAGTTCTTGCACTTGGACTGAGCTGGGCTCAGTAATCATTACCGGGAAAGTGTTAGTCGCTAAGTCGTGTCCTTTTTGACCTCATGGACTGTAGTCTGCCAGGCTCCTCTGTCCATGGAATTCTCCAGGCAAGAATACTGGAGTGGGTTGCCATTTCCTTCTCCAGGTGATTTTCCCTACCCAAGGATGGAGCCTGTGTCTCCTGTATTACAGGCAAATTCTTTACCATCTGAGCCACCAAGGAAGCCAAACATTACTGTGGTCTTAACTGAATCTTTTAGTATTTATTATATTATTTTAAATACATACTGTATTGTATTCTCTCTGAGAAATTAGAAACTAAATTCTTGACCTCTCTCCCACAGCCATGTCCCTGTAGCCATATATGTTCTTTCTTCTTACTTTTCCATTTCAATAAAAAGTGTCTCTATCAATATGATTCATTATGTAAGAAATTTGAGTATAGTCCTTGGCATCTTCCCAATACTAAATCATTATCAGCTCTGTTCTACTGCCATTTCATACTAGTCTCTCTATTTACATTCTTGCCACCTACAATAAATTCTCCACACAAGAGACATAGTTATTTTTTTTAATAATTGCCCCTTGCTAATATGCTTCAATGGTGGTCCATGTCATTTAGATTAATATTTAAACTCTATAACACGATTAAAAAGAAGTTCTGAATGGTCTGACCTTTTCTTGCCTGTACAGGTAATTTTTTACTTCTCTTGTCCTTATTCAGAAACTGCTTTTTTTTTTTTCTTTTGGTTTTGGTGTCAGGGTAACACTGACCTCACATAATGAGTTGGGATGTGTTCCCTCCTCATATGTTTTGGAAGAGGCTGAGAAGGATTGGTATTGATTCTTTTTTAAATGTTTGGTAGAATTCACCGGTGAAGCTGTCTGGTCCTGAACTTTTGTTTTTTGAGATTTTTGATTAGTGATTCAAGCTCCTAGCTGGAAACTGATCTGTTTAGATTTTCTGCAACTTCATTATCCAAGCTTGGAAAATTGTATGTTTCTGGAAATTTATCTATGTCTTCTAGATTGTCCAGTTTGTTGATATGTGATCATTTGTAGTAATCCCTCATGAGCCTTTGTATTTCTGTAATATCAGTTGTAGTGTTTTCTCTTTCATTTCTGATCTTGAGTCTTTGGGTTCTTTAAAGATTTACTTAGTTTTTCTTTTCAAGAAAACAGCTCATAGTTTTTTGTTTTTTTTTTTTTTTAATCTTTTCTATGGTCTTTTTGTCTCTATTTCATTTATTTCTACTCTGATCTTTGTTATTTCCCTACTTCTACTAACTCTGTGCTTTGTTTATTTTTCTTTTTCTGGTTTCTTGAGATTTAAAGTTAGGTTAGATTTAAAGTTAGGTTATTTATCTCAAATAAATTACTTAGATCAATAAGAAATCTTTTTTTTTTATTATCACTCTTTATTGCTATGATCTTCTCACTTAGAAATCCTTTTGCTGCATTTCATAAGTTTTTTTATGTTGTATTTCCATTCCCACTTGTATCAAGGTATTTTTTTTCCTTTATATTTCTTTTTTGACCCATTCAGTAGGATGATGTTTGTTTAATCTCCATATATTTGTGAATTTTCCAGTTTTCCTCTTGTAGTTGGTTTTTAGTTTCATACAATTGTGGTCAGAAAAGATGCTTGATATAATCTCAGTCTTATATTTATTAAGACTTGTTTTGTGCCCTAGCCTATGAAGTATCCTGGAGAATGTTCCTTGTGCACTTAAGAAGTCTGTGTATTTTGTTGGTTTTGGATAGAATGTTCTCTATATGTTTGTTAAGGCAATCTGGTCTATCATGTTATTTAAGGGCAATGTTCCTTATTGATTTTTCTAAGTGATATATCCATTGATGAAATTGTGGTATTAAAGTCCCCTAGTATTATTGTATAGCTATTTATTTCTCTCTTAAGGTCTTTTAATTTTTGCTTTATATATTCTGGTGGTCCTATTTGAGTACATAAATATTTACAAATGCTATTGGATTTGACCCTTTTATCATTATATGATAACTTTTTAAATGTCTCATTATATTCATACCTCTTTCTCTCTCTCCTGGGGGATTCCTTTAATGTAAATGTTATTCTGCTCGATGTGTCCTGTAAGTTCCTTAAGATATCTCCATTCTTTTTCATTCTCTTTTCTTTTTGCTGCTGTAATTAGATGAGTTCCACTAACCTATCTTTGAGCTCACTGATCCTTTTTACAGTTCATCTAGTCTGTTTTTGCACCCCTCTAGTATATTTTTCACTTCAGTTATTGTATTCTTCAGTTCTGTGACTTTTGTTTGCTACTTCCTTATATTGTCTCTTTATTAAAATTCTCACTTTGTTCATCCATTGTTCTCCTGAACTTAGTGAGCATCTTTATGACTATTTTTAACTTCATTAGGTAAATAACATCTCATTTCATAAGTTTTTTTTTTTTTTCCCCCCCTGAGGTTTTAGCTTGCTCTTCATTTGGAACATATCCCTCTGTTTCATTTTCCTTGACTCAGTGCGGGTTTTTTAACACTAGATAAAACAGCCACCTTGCTCAGTCTTGAAGGAGTGGCCCCGTATATGAGATAAAACTTCTTGTTCAATGTTGCCCTAGCCCTTGGTTGTCTCTCAGACTCTTGTGATTGTCCAGGTAACCTGCTTTATTGTTAGTGGGCTCCCAGTAGTTGAGGGTATGCTAAGAGTTATCAGTGTCCCAAAGGGGAAGATCCCTGTTAGCACCTAGATTCGGGTTAATTGGAAGTCAGACCCATAGGCAGCAAGGTTTGAAGTATTCAAATATACCTCTTTCAGGAGACAACTGGGAATGAACATTTCTATCTGTTCCTTCTGCACTGTTTGAGGCTATAATCAATTCAGAGCTGTTTTTGTTTACTACCATCCCATGAACCCATGTATACAAATCTCACTGGCCACCAGAGCAAGGTTATCAAGGATGGCAGTCACAATGTCAATGTATGAGCTTTATGTACAAGTTCTTTTCTCGGAGACACTGATACCTGGGGGAGGGACAAAGGGAGAAGGCAAAGATGGCACCCACTAGCTTCCTTAATCTCTGGAGAGAATTATATACATTTCAATATATATTTAATTAGAATCTTGTTCCTTAAGCCACAGCTATGAAAATAAGTTTATTGGTCTCTTTCCCAGAAAGACAGAGGTATATTTCATCCTGCTATCTTTGTGCTATGTTCTGGGGGCAATATCTAGTTTAAAATGTTTCTCTAGGGGACTCATGAACATAAGAACTATCGGCCACCAGAGCCAGGCAATCCAGGGGCATTCCCTGGGTGGCAGCCACAGCAACTGGGCGGGACACAAGACTTTCACACAGACTCCTGTCAACTTAAAAAAACACTAAAAGTTGAGAGCTATGTTTTATTTGGTGGGACTTCAAGCCCAGGAGACAGCATCTCAAATGACCCTGAGAAGGTGAGGGTAGGGGAGGAGCCAGGTTATATAGAAGTTTTGCAACAAATGCAGGTTGTCTGAACATCAACAGATTATTGTTAATGAAAGAAAACCAGATATTCCAAGCTCTGGAATTTAGCACTTTTTTATGTATGCAAAGGTATAAGAGTCTGGGCTCAATGAAATCATTCCTTTCATATGCATCTCAGCTATCCTGGGCCAGTGTCCTGTGTTTTTTTTTTTCACATTCTGAGCTTCCTTGGAGCTCATCCTAGGGAATTATGAGTATGACAGTCTAATGGCTATCATATAGCAGGTATTCTTCTCCTTCTTGAGTGCCCTGAGGGTTCTGGAGCTCACATTGGAACGCTGCAATCCCTGATGACTGTGACATCCGTGTTTCCTGATATGGCAGGAAGTAGTCCATTTCTCAATCCTTTCTGGGAGATACTGGCCATCTGGAGTGTGGTGGATGGAGAGTGTAAAGATAGTGCCTGCCCTCGAAGGTCTGTGAAGAGGATCACAGTTGCCCCTTAAATTTGTATTTCATTAGAAGCCTGACTTTTAGGTCAAAGCTTTGTGCTATGCAGTGCTTAGTCTCTCAGTTGTGTCTGACTTTGTGACCCCATGGACTGTAGCCTGCCAGTCTCCTCTGTCCATAGGGATTCTCTTTCTCCAGGAAAGAATACTGGAGAGGGTTGCTATGCCCTCCTCCAGGGGATCTTACCTACCTAGGAATCAGACCCAGGTCTCCCACATTGCAGGGGACATTTTGTCCCAAAGGAGAGAATTTTCAGAGTATTTGTTACGGAAGCATCAACTGAAAAGAAAATGCACAACCTAAAAGTTTAGAATTATGCTTTGTTCAGCACCTTACTGACCCACTCCAGTGTTCCTGCCTGGAGAATCCCAGGGACAGGGGAGCCTGGTGGGCTGCCATCTCTGGGGTCACACAGAGTCGGACACGACTGAAGAGATTTAGCAGCAGCAGCAGCAGGACCTTACTGAGGACTATAGCCCAGGATGCAGCCTCACGGATACCTCTGAGGAACTGTTCCAAAGAGGTAAGGGAGGAGCTAGGAAATACGGGAGTTTTTCGTGGAAAACAAAACAAAATAAACAACAACAAAAAAACCCACCATGTAGTTGAAGATCAAGATTACAGCTAATCATTAGAAATAGACATTTCAAGTTAATGATTTTAGTGTTTTTCTATGTATGAGAAGTTGCAAGAGTCTGGGCTCATTGAAATATTCCTTTGATATGCATTTACCAGCTGAGCTATGAGGGAAGCTCATCAAAGGCCAAAAATATCCTGCTTTTCTCCCCCCTGAACTCTCCTCACTGACAGGTTTGGCTGGAGTGGCTGGTGGCTTGATAGCAGGCAACATCTTTTGTTTACTGAAGTGGCAGCAACACGTTTGTCCATAGGAATATCTGTCATCTAGCTGTAAGTCAGGATAGTAGTGATAGCATAGGTGGTGATGTACTTCATTCTTTAAAATCTCTTTCATCAACATTAATTTATATTTTACTTATGCTACATTTTCAGTGTGGGTTTATTGCAGTCTTACTCCATGTTCTTTTCACAGGAGACCTGTGTGAATGGAGCATTCTCTATCTCAAATATTGTTTCATGGCTGAGGAAGAATACAGAGTTGGTAAATCACAAAATAATTGTTAAAAGTTTCAGCTCTGAAAGGACAAACACTTCAAACCCACATTCACAGAACAAAGGAGGTCACATGGGCAAAATTTAGCAGAGAGAGATGTAAAATTCTTGCACAGAGGAGAGGTACAGCAAGTCACAAGGTCAAGTTGGACCCTTGCAGTGCAGGAATATATAAATGGTCCACAGAGAAAAGAACTGTACATTGTAATGTAATATGTCCTACTCTCTGTATTGTCTTCTAGAAAGTTAAAATTTCTTCATTGAAATGGTGTTTTTCAACAAATGTCTTATTGTTTAATATATGGATAATATAGTCATGTAACTAGATTGGCAGAAAGTACGTTCATTTGTAATAGATTTCTGAGTCTGTTTCACTTGTCTTTGCTGTTGCATCAGTATGATTTTACTGAGAGGCAGGAAGTACTATTACATCAATGATATATTTGTGCTACATTCATTGAAACTAAGAGCTCTGTTTTTCTTTTCTTTTTTTTAACATTGCATCTATTTTCTCTAAAAATATATTTGATAAGCCAATAGCTTTTCATTTTCTCCTGTAAATATTTTCTTTTCAAGTACTGATACTTTACTAAAATTCATATCTAACATCTGGAAATAAATTTAACCTCTTAGTATTTTATATCTGAAGTTACACATGTTCAAATAATGTATATGTGACAAATCACAAATTGTAACAAAAGTTGGTTTTTTTACTGACATAATTCCACAAAAATAAATAATTATTATCTCATAATTAAGGAATCATTGTGTAATATCTTCATGTCTACAAAATTTACTCTGTGGATTATTGATGATAAATGAATGATAGTATAATATTATGATGCATATCAGATAAAAATACTTGTAGATTAAAGTTGAGAACTCAGAAATTCTATTCTTAAGCAAAAGGAAAATAATATGAACTATAACATGAAATATTAAATTTGACTGGCCAAGCAATGATAATAGAGATTTAGATTTTTTATTTTAGCATACTCACTTATCTCTATACAGAAAAAATACACATTATGCTCAAATCTTTTGTGTCCTTACTGAGTTTTTCTAGCTACTATAACAATTACTGAGAGAGAATTAGACAAATTTCCTCCTGGCTTCTAAGAATTTTCTATTTATCTTTTAAATTCTGTCATTTTGGATTCGTGTATCCTGAAGCTGTGATTATAGAGGCACTCGAATTTAGGGTTGTTCGTCAGTCAGTTCAGTTGCTCAGTTGTGTCCCACTCTTTGGAACCAGGCTTCACTGTCTATCACCAACTCCTGAAGCTTGCTCAATCTCATGTCCATTGAGTAGGTGATGCCATCCAACCGTCTCATCCTCTGTCGTCCCCTTCTCCTACTGCTTTCAATCTTTCCCAGCATCAGAATCTTTTCTAATGAGTCAGTTCTTCCCATCAGGTGGCCAAAGTATTGGAGCTTCAGCTTCAGCATCAGTCCTTCCAGTTAATATTCAGGACTGATTTCCTTTAGGATGGACTGGTTTGATCTCCTTGCTATCCAAGGACTCTCAAGAGTCTTCTCCAACACCACAGTTCAAAAGCATCAATTTTTCAGCACTCAACCTTCTTTGTAACCCAACTGTCACATCCATACATGACCACTGGAAAAACCATAGCCTTGACTAGACAGATCTCTGTTGGCAAAGTAATGTCTCTGGTTTTTAATAAGCTGTCTAGGTTGGTCATAACTTTTCTTCCAAAGAGCAAACCCCTTTTAATTTCATGGCTGCAGTCACCATCTGCAGTGATTTTGGAGCCCAAGAAAATAAAGTCTACCACTGTTCCCACTGTTTCCCTATCTATTTGCCATGAAGTGATAGGACCAGATGCCATGATCTTAGTTTTCTGAATGCTGATTTTTAAGCCAACCCTTTCATTCTCCTCTTTTACTCTCCTCTTTCACAAGAGGCTCTTTAGTTCTTCTTCACTTTCTGCCATAAGGGTGTCATCCTCATATCTGAGGTTATTGATATTTCTCCCGGCAATCCTGATTCCAGCTTGTGCTTCATCCAGTACAGCATTTCTCATGATGTAGTCTGAATATAAGTTAAATAAGCAAGGTAACAATATACAACCTTGACTTACTCCTTTCCCAATCTGCAACCAGTGTGTTGTTTTATGTTCAGTTCTAACTGTTGGTTCTTGACCTGCATACAGGTTTCTCAAGAGGCAGGTAAGGCGATCTGGTATTCCCATCTCTTTAAGAATTTTCCAGAGTTTGTTGTGATCCACACAGGCAAAGGCTTTGGCATAGTCAATAAAGCAGAAATAGATGTTTATTCTGGATCTCTCTTTTTTTTTTTTTTCGAGGATCCAACGGATGTTGGCAATTTGATCTCTGATTCCTCTGCCTTTTTAAACACAGCTTGAACATCTGGAAGTTCACAGTTCATGTACTGTTGAAGCCTGGCTTAGAGAATTTTGAGCATTACTTTGCTAGCATGTGAGATGTGTGCAATTGTGCAGTAGTTTGAGCATTCTTTGGCATTGACTTTCTTTGGGATTGGAATGAAAACTGACCTTCTCCAGTCCTGTGGCCACTGCTGAGGTTTCCAAATTTTCTGGCATATTGAGTGCAGCACTTTCACAGCATCATCTTTTAGGATTTGAAATAGGTCAACTGGAAGTCCATCACCTCCACCAGATTTGTTCATAGTGATGGTTCCTAAGGCCCACTTGACTTTCCATTCCTGAATGCCTGGCTGTAGGTGAGTGATCACACCTTGATGATTATCTGGGTCATGAAGATCTTTTTTGTATAGTTCTGTGTATTCTTGCCACCTCTTCTTAATATCTTCTGCTTCTGTTAGGTCCATCCTATTTCTGTCCTTTCTTGTGCCCATCGTTGCATGAAAAGTTCCCTTGGTTTCTCTAATTTTCTTCAAGAGATCTCTAGTCTTTCCCATTCTATTGTTTTCCTCTATTTCTTTGCACTGATCACTGAGAAAGGCTTTCTGCTCTCTCCTTGCTGTTCTTTGGAACTCTGCATTCAGATGGGTATATCTTTCCTTTTCTCCTTTGCCTTACTCTTCTCTTTTTTTCATAACTGTTTGTAAGGCCTCCTCAGACAACCATTTTGCCTTTTTGCATTTCTTCTTCTTGGGCATGGTTTTGATCCCTGCCTCCTGTACAATGTCATGAACCTCTGTCCATAGTTCTTCAGGCACTCTATCTTTCAGATCTAATCCCTTGGATCTATTTTTCACTTGCACTGTATAGTTGTAAGGGATTTGATTTAGGTCATACCTGAATGGTCTATTGGTTTCCTCTACTTTTTTTAATTTAAGTCTGAATTTGGCAGTAAGAAGTCCATGATCCAAGCACAGTCAGCTTCCCGTCTGCTCCAGCTCCAGCTGGAGCGGCAGCTGGGCGGTGCTGGAGCGACTTTGAGGAGATACCCCATGTTCAAGGGCAAAGGAGAAGCCCCAGCAAGACAGTAGGTAAAATCACATTTAGAATCAAACCCCATACCCTCCAGAGACGCCCAGAGGGCTCAAATATACCTTATGTGCACCAGGACCCAGAGACCTCACAGAGACTGAGACAGAACTGTGTTTGGGTGTCTCCTGAGGAGGTCAGCAGTGGGCTGCTGCGGGGGCAGGGGCTCTGGGTGCAGCAGACCTGGGTACGGCATAAGCCTTCTTGGAGGAGGTCACCATTAACTCACCATAGAGCCAGAAAAACCATATCTTTGACTATATGGAACTTTGTGGGTAAAGTAATGTCTCTGGTTTTTAATATGCTGTCTAGGTTGGTCATAGATTTTCTTCCAAGGAGCAAACAAGTGTCTTTTAATTTCATGGCTGCAGTCACCATCTGCTGTGATTTTGGAGTCCAAGAAAATAATTCTGTCACTGTTTCCATTGTTTCCCCATCTATTTGCCATGAACTGATGGGACCAGATGTCATGATCTTAGTTTTTTGAATGTTGATTGAAGCCAGCTTTCTCATTTTTTCTTTCACTTTCATTAAGAGGCTCTTTAGTTCCTCTTTGCCTTCTACCATAACGATTGCTGTGTCAATGTAATCAAGGCTGTACTGGTGGCTCTGTTGGTAACGAATCTGCCTGCAATCGAATCCTGATTAGATCCCTGGGTCAAGAAGATCCCCTGAAGAGGGAATGTCTACCCACTACAGTATTCATGCCTAGAGAATTCCATGCACAGGGGAACCTGGCAGGCTACAGTCTATGGGGTTGCAAAGAGTTGGACACTACTGAGGGACTTTCACTTTATCCCCTTTTTCACACACAAAGGCCCCAGCCAAAATGTGCTCTCTCTAGCCAAACGACCCAGAAAGGGTGCAACTTAGTAACACAGAAATGTTTTAGATGATAATTACTCTACTTATTCCAAATGCAATAGGAAAAACTGTGGTCAAAGGCAGGGGAGACTACTTTCATCCTCACCATGGTGGGTAGGAGCCAGGAATTTCATCCCCCTGCCACCAGGTGTCAGTGGAGAGCCCAGACTACTATACCCATTGAGCAGTGACAAGGTGCAGTTTTTCCTTAATGGGCTTTCCTAGTGTTCTTGCCTGGAGAATCCCAGGGACGGGGGAGCCTGGTGGGCTGCTGTCTCTGGGGTCACACAGAATCGGACACGACTGAAATGACTTAGCAGCAGCAGCCGCAGCAGTGGCTCAATAGCAAAGAATCCACCTGCCAATGTAGGAGATGCGGGTTGCAGCCCTGGGTTGGAAAGATCCCCTGAAGAAGGAAATGGCAACCCACTCTACTAATCTTGCTTGGGAAATCCCATACTAACTTTGTGTCAGAAAATGCAGAGAATCAAGACTTGGAAATCAGAATCAACAAAAAAGCTTAGTACTAGAAGTGGGTTCAAAAAGACCATAGGATACAAAATAAACATATAAATAAATTAAGTGTGGGGACTTCCCTCGTGGTTCAATGTTAAGACTCTGAGCTCCCAATGGAGGGAAGGAGCATGGGTTCAGGCCCTGGTTGGGGAACTAAGATCCCACATGCTGTGTGTCCAATAAATAAATAAAATAAAATATTTTTTAAAATCATGTTTATTTCTATGCAATTGCAATGAACACATAGACATTGAAATTAATAATAATATTTAGAAATATTTAAGTTATATAAATATAAAAACATATTTACAAGACTTTTGTGCTGAAATGTATAAAATACTGATGAAGGAAATGAATGAAGATCTAAATAAAAGGAGAAACATACTGTGTTCATGGACTGGGATATTGAAGTAGTATGATGCTCAATTCTCCCCAAATTGGTATACAAGTTTAATGCTATTTATCTCAAAATCAGAGTAAAATTATTGTCCCATAAAAACTTCTACATAAATGTTTTTAGCAGCCTTATTCATAATAAAATAAACTGGAAACAACCCAGATGTCTTCAACTGCTGCATGTTTAAACAAACTGAAGTATATACAGCATGTAGCACTACTCAGCAATTAAAAAAAAAAAAAAAGAATGAATTATGAATACACACAATCTGAATGAATCTCCAGAGAATTATGCTAAGGAAAAAAGTTCATTTCAAATAATTATATAATATATGAATCCATTTATATAATATTTATGAAATGGTAAATTATAGAAATGGAAAACTGATAGCAGTTACCAGGGCTTAAGGAAGGAGTAGAGGTCAGAAGAGAAATGGGTCTGCCTGCAAAGGGCAATAGGAAGACTCTTGTGATGAAGATATTCTGTATCCTCCTTACACTCAAAGCTATGGTTTTTCCAGTAATCATGTATGGATGTGAGAGTTGGACCATAAAGAAGGCTGAATGTCAAAGAATTGATGCTTTCAAATTGTGGCGCTGGAGAAGACTCTTGAGAGTCCCTTGGAGTGCAAGGAGATCAAACCAGTCAATCCTAAGGGAAATCAACCCTGAATATTCATTGGAAAGACTGATGCTGAAGCTGAAGCTCCAATACTCTGGTTACCTGATATGAAAAGCCAACTCATTGGAAAACACCCTGATGCTGGGAAAGACTGAAGGCAGGAGGAGAAGGGGCCGATTGAGGTAGAAATGATTGGATGGCATCACTGACTCAATGAGCATGAGTTTGAGCAAGCTCCGGGAGTTAATGAAGGACAGGGAAGCCTGGCATGCTGCAGTCCATGGGGTCGCATAGAGTTGGACATGACTGAATGACTGAACAACGACAAAAGCCCTACATATTACCATGTGGATACCCTGTTTGTGATAATGTACTATAGTTTCAAATGAGAAAACAGGCAAAGGGTACATGGAATCTTTCTGTAGTATTTCTTACAGTTATTTAATAGTTTTTCATTAAGTAATCTTATTTTTCTTAAGTATAATCATACATGCAAATAATATTTTATATCTATCTTATCAATATTTATTATTCACTTTTTCAGGTTATATTTTATTACCAAAATTGCCAAAGCAACATGAAATAATGGGGAATAAGAATATTTTTGCCATCTTATTTTTTCATAAGAACATACCTGGCATTTTTCCACTTGGCACACGTATTTCATTAAATAGGGATAGATTTCATAAGCCTTTATCTGCAATTCAAAAATCCAAGCAGCTTTGAAACTGAGCAGTTTTTCCTAAGTTTGGGGTCTTAAGACATTGGATTAAAAAATCTGTTATAAACTGATTATTTATTTACATAATTCACATTGTATAGTCATATATTTTGCTGTAGATATATTGAAGTGAAATGAAAGTCAGTCATGTCCGACTCTTTGTGACCCCATGGACTGTACAATCCATGGAATTCTCCAGGCCAAAATACTGGAGTGGGTAGCTGTTCTCTTCTCTAGGGGATCTTCCCAGCCCAGGGATCGAATCCAGGTCTCCCGCATTGCAGGCAGACTCTCTACCAGCTGAGCCACCAGCTGCTGCTGCTGCTTCAGTCGTGTCCAACTCTGTGCGACCCCATAGATGGCAGCCCCCAAGGCTCCTCCATCCCTGGGATTCTCCAGGCAAGAACACCGGAGTGGGTTGCCATTTCCTTCTTCAATGCATGAAAGTGGAAAGTGAAAGTGAAGTCACTCAGTCGTGTCCACCAGGGAAGTGTAGATATGTTGATGCATTTGATTATAGAACTCTTTGGAAGTGATAGGAAACATATGGTGTATGCAGCATATTATTTTTCTAAAACCTGAAAAGTTCAAGAGCCCCATTTCTTTTGAATGAAGAAATTTAAATCTGTACTTTTTTTTTTTAATCTTAAAGATGTATCCCCTTTGTCCTCATGAGTGTTTATCAAATAGATTTCATAGTAAATATATATTGGGACTTCCCTGGTGGCTCAGAGGTAAAGAATACATTTGCCAGTGCAGGAGACACAAGTTTAATCCCCGATCCAGGAAGATTCCACTGGCCACAGAGCAACTAAGCCCCTGCACCACAACTGTGGAGCCCACGCTCTACGAGAGAAGCCACTGCAGTGAAAGCCTGCGCACTGCAACTGGAGAGTAGCTCCTGCTCACTGCAACTAGAAGTCCACGCAGCAACGAAGACCCAACACAGTCAAAAGTAAATCAATAAATAAAAGTATGTTTAAAAATAGTACATATATTGAAATGATTATGGCTGTTTTATTTAACCTATTGGTGTGGTCTGTTGGCTGATAATAATCACCAAAGGCAAACTGACATCAACTTCTAAGTCTTAATGAGGTTTGCAAACATTCCTCATTTAAGTAATACTACCATATCCACCAAATCAATGTAATTCAAGCAGCTGTTGGTTTTGACAGTTTTCAACTAACAGCATGGCAGTAAGCATGGCAATAATATTTATGTGCATACATATTTTCCTTTATGCAAAATGGGGTTTAATACAATGTCTATGGCACTCAAAAGTAGGTTTTCATTTTAAGAGTATTTGTAGACGTTCTTTCTCTCCTCACTGCTGCATCATGTTCTTGTGATTACTTCCTCTTGACTTTCTCAGCATTTTTTCTGTTCCTGGAGAACGAGTCTTGTTCCTATCATGGACTTAGTCAGGCTTATGGATGGCACACTAAACTAGAAAATGATAACGTCCAATCATACTTATTTTGTCCTGATTATTCAAACATTGGGAACTGCTTCCTCCCAATTACTTAAAAGAATCTCTCAAACTCAGAATCTCAAAGACCCTTTTCTTAATCTCAAATGTTCCCACTAATAATTCTTCTCTAGTTTCAACAGGCTGAAATTCAACAAATATTTCTTGAACCCTAGCTAACATTTTTTTGAGAAAAACTATGTTCCAGGTGTTCTAAGAAACTTCCATCCATATATTTAATCTTCATAATTCTGTGAGATGGATATTAGAATCATTTCCATTTCACAGGTAAGAAAAAAGAGGCAGAGAGATGTTAAATAATTTTTTCAAGTCACATAGTTGAAAACAAGCAGTGTGATGATGGAGACCACATTATTAATCTCTACTTACACTGTTCCTAGGGACTGAGATTGTGACAAACCTTTTCACAAATTTTGTTTTATTTAATCCTCAAAACATCTGTAAAATGTTATTATCATTTTATGGCAAATCAACTGATATATAAAAAATCCTTATTAAAAAGAATATAAATTACAAACATTGAACTAAAACCCAGAAACTCTCAATTCAGTGCTTGTTCTATGACATCATGGAACTATTAATAAGAGATGTCACCCATATACGTTCAGAAGATAAGGAAGAAATTTTGTAACATTGTTGAGACCCTCTCATGTTCCAAGCGTTGTCTATATATCATGACATTTATTTCTCTTAACAACTTTGTGAGGTGTATTATTCTCATTTTTTAGGTTAGGAATCTAAGGCTCACACAGTTTAAGTAAATTGCCCGATATTACATACTTGAGCTAGGATATAAGCCCAGACTGGCCTGGCCTAAAGCCAAAGCAGGAAAGTGGCAGGATAGAAAGAAGGAAGGGGAGGGCAAGGGGAGAAGCTACGAGGTTGTAGGAGTATTGTGAACACCGTCTGCTATTCTGATAAACTTTTCTGATAAACTTCTATTTCTTGTTTCTTAAACACACCCTTTTCCTGTCTTCTATCCCAGTCTCTCTCTCTCTTTCGCTTTTTTTTTTCCCCTTGTATCTCTACTGGTCTCTTGGGGTCTGGCTTTAAAGTCATCCCAAACATCAGAAGGAGGAGGGCAAGTGGAGACTACAGGAGGGAGGTGCAAGATAAAAGAACCTTTCCTGGTGGCAGTGCTCTCTGACCATGGGAGGAAGAGAAGGTGGAGTCTCTGTAGCATCTTTCTTTGTCCTGATGCTTTAATTTTCCTTCATATGTGCTCTTTAAGTGGTTTCCTAGCCAGCTGGTCATCTTGGGAAGACACTGAATCAAAGACATCTGAATAAAGTAAGTGGATTTTGTTATCTTCTGATTCCTCTTTAGTAGTCAAGTCTCCCATGTTTTCTTTCTACTCAATACATCCATCTTCCTAGTTGCCTCTACATCTAATAAAACCCAAACCCTTATCAGCATTTCTCACATCTGGTCCATTCTGATACTTAGACCAATGTAATTCTCTTTATCTTTTCCACACATAGGCTGTCTTTGTATTTATTCACACTCTGCCTAGCCTCCCTATAACTTTTATGATCTCTCATTCCTAATTCTTTCTATATTATACTTATCTTCACCTAATCTTCTCTCATTGGATCTCTTATCTATTATAGCACATTTATTTTACCTAAATACCATCCTTTTTATCAACAGAAGGTACAAGTTCTCTGCTCTTAATCTAACTTCCTTATATTCTATCTTGTCTCTGTAGATCTACTCATTCTTCTATATTCAATGTCTGTTTTCATTACATGTTATTCCAATTCTGTCAGATTTTCTGGTAATTCATTTAAATTCTCTGTTCAATCATTTCCATCCATTTTGTTTCTTTATATTTGATTCCTATCATTTCCAATTCATCTGTTCTATCCGTATCTTTCCTTTCATTTCCCCCTCCATCCATGTGTCCATACAACCATTATAATACCTTTACTATTCAGTTCTTAAGCAGACCCTAAAATGAGAATCACTGTCAAAACAAGAGACAAAAATTCCTGTAAATAATCTTTACTTGTAGAAATATGGGTAGTTTTGGAAGATGACAATTGAGAAACTAAAACGTGAAAAGTAAATAATGCCTAAGAACAGTTTATTTTTTCTTTCTTTCTTTTTTTGTTCCTGGGAGC
The DNA here is from genome assembly GCF_003369695.1 of Bos indicus x Bos taurus. NCBI lineage: Eukaryota > Metazoa > Chordata > Mammalia > Artiodactyla > Bovidae > Bos > Bos indicus x Bos taurus. The sequence goes on from NC_040090.1 coordinate 38,246,730, forward strand.
AATTTTGACAGAGAAGAATATATGCAAATCACAGAATTAGAGAGAATAGCACAATATGTTTAGAAAAAGAAAAATAGTGTTCAATGACATTACTGCAGGACAGTTAAAGGAAATACATTTTGACACACTGTTGAGGGATTTTGTATGTTTTTCCCCAAATCATAAGCTCTTGGGATGAGATATCTATATAAAGTTTCACTCTAGAAACAAGTACGGAGAAGGCAATGGCAACCCACTCCAGTACTCTTGCCTGGAAAATCCCATGGGTGGAGGAGGCTGATAGGCTGCAGTCCATGGGGTCGCTGAGAGTTGAACACAACTGAGCGACTTCACCTTAACCTTTCACTTTCATGCATTGGAGAAGGAAATGTCAACCCACTCCAGTGTTCTTGCCTGGAGAATCCCAGGGACGGGGGAGCCTGGTGGGCTGCCGTCTATGGGGTCGCACAGAGTCGGACACGACTGAAGTGACTTAGCAGCAGCTTCAGAAACAAGTAGAAATTAGATTGATAAGAGCTGAGGTTGGAAGAAAAAAGACCAGGTAATAGGCTATTGAAAAATAAGTCAAGAAATAACAAGGACCTGATTGGCATAAAGGACTAAGGAGAAGACAGTAGAAATGGGACAAATTTAGGAGATTAATTAAAGAGGAAGTTTAGATAAAACTTGGATTAGTTGTGGGGTTGGGGTGGGTAGAATAGGTATAGAAGATATAAGAAACCTTCAGATCTCTGGTGTGGTACACACTGCAGAGAAACTAATATCATTCATTGTGATAGAGGAAAATAGACTTAGGAAAAATTTTCCAGACATGTTATGCTTGAGCGGCCTATGTGACATCAAGGGAATTATACCCACTCTTTGCTATACCATAAGGATATATATGGCCACTTTGGCATGTGGTTCCTCTTTTATTTTATATCTAGCTAAGCAGTAGCAGCACTGACACCACTAGTAACAGTGACATATGGGATTTCCCAGGCTCTACTATTAGAGAAAGAGTAATGAGAGGAACCTTAATGAATCAGTGAAAAAGAAAAGAAAGAAAGGACAGCTAACGGTTCTATGAGGAGATGCCACATGAGTCAAAAATTGAAAGTTAAGTAGGAATTAGGTGATACATTAGGTGCTGGATGCCAAGAGCTGCAGGGTATAAAAAACAGTGCAGGCCTTGACAAGAGATAACACCTTGTTTGGTGACACCTTGTTAAATAGTTTGAACTTGATTGTGTAGACAGGGTGGTACCGCGGAAGGTTTTAAGCAGGGGGATGAAATGCTCAGATTTAAGCTTTAGGGGAGAGACTATAGGCAGTAAGGTCAATTAGGAGCCTAATCTTTTTAATTTATTTGCTTATTTTCAAATGTGCAGAGCATCAAAGGTGGAGGCAGAAGAGACTGACAGATACACAGGAATATCTAAGGCCCAAAGGGTCAAATGCACAGTTAATCGCACATGAGGTGGGTACTGAGAATAACGGATCAAAGTTAAGGTTCTGATGACGATTATAATTTAGAAGTTCCCATTTATGAAGCTAGTATATAGTACGAGAATAGGTGGAAGATTAAACTTTCAGGAATGAGGAGATGAAGACATGTCTCCACCACCAGATTATGAGCTCCTTGCAGACTAGGCACATGTTTTATTTACCCTTTCTCTACCTCAACTCAGCCTATAGTCTGGAATGTATTTGATCCACCAATACTTTTGAAATAAATAAATGGTGGGTGTGGATGGTAAGAATGGGAGTGACGGGCAATGTAAGCCAGGGATATGACATTTTGTAATTGCATAAAAGCACCCATCCAAGTATTCTTGCCTGGAAAACTCCATGGACAAGGAGCCTGACAAGTGGCTCAAACACTGAGAAATGCTCAAGTACTGCTCACAAAGCATAAAGAAAAGAGAAACTCGGGTATAAACTGATTACCAGTTTTGATGTTTTCAGATTCCATATAAAACAGAGACACAGAGTATTTGTCTTTCTCTCTCTGGTTTATTTTACTTATCATAATGCCTTTAAGATATAAATTATTTCTTCAAAACGGAGTCATGATGTAGCTCATAGACAAACTCTCACTTCAGAGCAGCTAAGACTCTTAATATTTCTGGGTTTGATCTATATTTTTCAGGGACCAATTGATGCTTATCAACCCATGCTTCTCCAAGAGCCAGAATACACTCTCATCCTATTCCAATACAAGATAGTTTATTTTTGTCTGCTTTTGTCTCTGCTCATTTCCAGATTACAGAAGAAAACAATGGCTTCAGTTCAGTGATGAATTACATGCACTACTCACATTGCCTTCTGCCACTATAAACCCATCAGGAGAAAGATTGAGTTTCTGCTGCTGCCTCCTGAACACACTCTATTCTCCCCTGAAAAGCAATGGGCATGACCGGCACCATGGAGAGGAAGAACCAGAGTGGGAGAGTGAGTGAGTTTGTGTTGCTGGGCTTCCCAGCTCCGGTACCACTGCGGGCACTGTTATTTGCCCTTTCTCTGTTAGCCTATGTGTTGGTGCTGATTGAGAACATACTCATCATTGTGGCAATCAGGAGCCACCCCAGCCTCCACAAACCCATGTATTTCTTTCTGGCTAATATGTCCTTCCTGGAGATTTGGTACGTGACAGTCACTATTCCCAAGATGCTAGCTGGCTTTGTTGGGTCCAAACGGGGCCATGGACAGCTAATCTCCTTTGAGGGCTCCATGACACAGCTCTGCTTTTTCCTGGGCCTGGGCTGCACTGAGTGTGTCCTCCTTGCAGTTATGGCTTACGATCGCTATGTGGCCATCTGCCATCCTCTCCACTACCCTGTCATTGTCAGTGGCCAGCTGTGTGTGCAGCTGGCAGCTGGCTCCTGGGCAGGAGGTTTTGGCATTTCAATGGTCAAAGTTTTTCTCATTTCTCGCCTCTCTTACTGTGGCCCCAACATCATCAATCACTTTTTCTGTGATGTCTCTCCATTGCTCAACCTTTCGTGCACTGACATGTCCACGGCAGAGCTTACAGACTTTGTCCTGGCCATTTTTATCCTACTGGGGCCACTCTCTGTCACTGGAGCCTCCTACATGGCCATCACCAGTGCTGTGATGCGCATTCCCTCAGCTGCTGGGCGCCATAAAGCCTTTTCCACCTGTGCCTCTCACCTTACTGTGGTGGTCATCTTCTATGCAGCCAGTATCTTCATCTATGCCCGCCCAAAGGCACTCTCAGCTTTTGACACCAACAAGCTGGTGTCTGTACTTTACGCTGTCATTGTACCACTGCTCAACCCCATCATTTACTGCCTGCGCAACCAAGAAGTAAAGAGAGCCTTACGCCATACTCTACACCTGCACCAGGGCCATGACGCTAACTAAGCCTGGGAGAGCTAGCACAAGTAGAAGGGAGGTATTAAATCTTAGATAAATAACTGGGTTTCCCTGGTGGTTCAGCGGTAAAAATTCCACCTACAATGCAGGAGACCACCTGCAGGGCAGGAGAAGTGGTTTGATCCCTGGGTTGGGAAGATCCCCTGGAGGAGGAAATGGGAATGGCAACCCCTTCCAGTACTCTGCCTGGAGAATCCCATGGACAGAGAAGACTGGGGGGCTACAGTCCATGGGGTACAAGAGTGAGACAAGACTAGTGACTAAACCACCACCACCAGTGCTCTTAAACTTAGGATCTGTGTCTTCTAAGAAGTGCAGAGGAGCTCTTCAAGCCTAAATTAGGGACTAGAGTTTCCAAGGCACCACCAAGGAAGTAATTCAGGACAAGGAAGAGAGGTGAATTACAAGCTAGAAGTTGGATTTCTTCAAGACAAGGTCTTAGCATACAGGCTAGAACTTGATCTCATGTTGTCTGCTCTACTGTAATTTACATAGAACACGTTCATGAAGCATGTATCCTGGTGGGGTGGAAAGGGATGACTATGAGCATAAAACATGACTGAACTCCAATATTTAAGGCAAAAAAAAATGTAAAACTAGCATTTTTCTAAGTGGCTCTTCCTGGATTTGTTACTGAATTTTAGTTCTGAGACAGAAGATACAAAAAAGGGAAGCAGAAGGAGAAAAGCCATTCAAGGAAGCATAGGCTTCATTATGGAAAAGCAGCAGGAGACTTCTGGATGAGACCTCTTCTAGTTGGAGGATACCGATTTAGCCCATGAAGTAGTGGGACCATAACTGATCATGCTAGTGTGAATTACAAGGCAGGGAGACAGAAAACTGTGAATTTTTGTATTGGCAATATATCACCCCTTGGCCTACAGGGGTTCAGAGCTTCATTCCCTGATTTATCAAGGTCAGTGCCCACACTGAACTAGTGACTGGGTGCAGTTGTTTATTTAATACTCAGTCTCCCTAATTAGACTGTAAGCTCCAGGGAACCAGAGATCACATTTGTTTGTTCATCACTTTATTAGCAGGGCTCAGGATAGTGTTTAGCACATTACGCCTATAAAGAAATATAGTAAAGGAATATAATGTGGAGCCATGTGGGCAAAGCATGTGTGTAACATCTATAGGCAGTTTTCGCAGGTTTCAGAAACTAAACCTTGCACATCTTGCTAGGATACAAGTCGGTACAAAGTGGCACAGCCTCGCTGGAAGAAAAGTTGGCAGTATGTATCATAAATGCTAACAATATTGAAAACATTTGAAACAGAAATATTTGATTAAGAAATATCAAATTTCTTAATAGTAAATACAGACATTTATATTTACCAAAAGAAAACTATGGAAATATATTAAACTTCCACAGAAGACTGATTAATCAATTTTTAGTCTATACATTAAGTGCAATATCATGCAGACATTAAAATACTATAATCTAAATAGAGGTAATGACAGAAAAATATTCTTAATATAATAAATGCAAATATTAGGTTATGAATAGTATCAAAATACTACACTGTACCAAATAGAATCGGTCTTACTTGTTCATTTGTTTAAATATGACTAGAAGGAATTTGACTGAAATCTTAGCAGTATTATGTAATGAACCCCTTGTTCTTGTAAACTGCATTCTGGGCAAAGGTATTATTACCAGCATATTTATTTAAATAAACATTTCTTGGCCAATAAAATATGCAACTTTATTCATCTGGACAGAGAGATGGTTAGAGGGTATGTCAGTGTGTTATTTTTGGGATTGTAACTCCTTACAATCACCCAAGACTCAGAACACTAGGCTACTTCTCTCTGCAAGTGTAAGGGCCTTGTGTTGTTGCAATTTACTTTCCTATATTTGTCTACAGCTTAATAAAGCATATGAAAAGCTATAATTTATATAAAAATATTGAATCACTGTATTGTATACCTGAAACTAATATAATATTGTAAATCAACTATATTTTGATTTTAAAAAGTATATGAAAAGCTACTGGCAATGTTATTATTTGGCATTATTAGCTAGTCTCTACTTATTAAAAATTTTAATATTCACATCTATTTGTGCCAAAACAGTTACGTAAACTTATAAGTGTCTTGCTATGACAATTGATAAATGACTGTATATGCAGTTCACCAAAAATCTATCTTCTGCCTCTGCCGTCGAAGAAGTATCTGAAATTGGGTAGTCGTCTGGGAAGGGAATGTCCTCTTCTGGGCATTAGTAGTGTAGCTATTTTATGAGCCTCCTTATCAGTGAACTCCAATTAGCAGAAAGTAAACACCTGTGATTAAAAAGCCTCTTGATGAAAGTGAAAAAGTTGGCTTAAAGCTCAACATTCAGAAAACGAAGATCATGGCATCTGGTCCCATCACTTCATGGGAAATAGATGGGGAAACAGTGTCAGATTTTATTGTTTTGGGCTCCAAAATCACTGCAGATGGTGACTGGAGCCATGAAATTAATACGCACTTACTCCTTGGAAGAAAAGTTATGATCAACCTAGATAGCATATTGAAAAGCAGGACATTACTTTGCCAACAAAGGTCTGTCTAGTCAAGGCTAATGGTTTTTCCAGTGGTCATGTGTGGATGTGAGAGTTGGACTGTGAAGAAAGCTGAGTGCCAAAGAATTGATGCTTTTGAACTGTGGTGTTGGAGAAGACTCTTGAGAGTCCCTTGGACTGCAAGGAGATCCAACCAGTCCATTCTGAAGGAGATCAGCCCTGGGATTTCTTTGGAAGGAATGATGCTAAAGCTGAAACTCCAGTACTTTGGCCACCTCATGCGAAGAGTTGACTCATTGGAAAAGACTCTGATGCTGGGAGGGATTGGGGGCAGGAGGAGAAGGGGATGACAGAGGATGAGATGGCTGGATGGCATCACCGACTCGATGGACGTGAGTCTGAGTGAACTCCGGGAGTTGGTGATGGACAGGGAGGCCTGGCGTGCTGCGATTCATGGGGTTGCAAAGAGTCGGACATGACTGAGCGACTGAACTGAACTGAACTGAAACACCTGTGATGTTGATTTCCTTTATTGTACTTTTCTTTCTCTTCCAACCTTTTTACAATAAAGTGTGTGTGTTTTTAATTTTTTTAGTTTTAAAAAATATCTCTAATTCTGACTTCAAAATTTGAAACCAAATACTTTAGGTGTAGGAAACAAGTTGAGCACAATCTCCTGCACTTATTTATCTTTCGATTACAAAACTGAAATGTTTGAGTGAGTCAGTATTAACTCTGGTGGGATTGACACTTCTCCTGACTTGGACTATATGTTCACAGTCATATGATCTCATGACTGATATTGAATTTGATATTCCAAACCTAAGATTTTCAAATGAACTATTAATTATCAGATAAGTATTCTTCATCATCCATTGATGTAATTATTTGTCCATAAACCTAGATAGAGGACTTTTTAAAAAATTCTTATTACATTTGATCCTATTTATTTCAAATCATCTTTATAATTGCAGATTTTTCAAAATATTGATAAATGATGTGGCTCTTTTGTAATTTCCTTTGGCCAGGGTGTTGTCTGGGGGAAGTCTCCAGTCTCCTTCATCATTATAGGAAATAGGAGTACTGGATCCAGATAGGATCTTTCAGATAGGAGAGATATTGAGAGTGGCCAGGGGCAACAAATATCTACACAGCACATGAGGATCAACGTAGACAGCTTTTGCCCTCAAAAATGTCTCCTGGTTCCCATCAATTTTGAATAAACTCCTTCTATAGTACTAAATACCCTATCCTGCTACATTAAGAATCCCTTACAGTTGTGAAATTCAAGTAAAGACTAAAACTATCAAATCCTGGGGACTAAGAGACAGGGCAACTAAAAGGAATGTGATATCTCATTGGATCCTGGATTGGATCCTGGAATGTAAAAAGAATATGGAAAACCTGGTAAAGTATGAATAAAACCTAGAGTTTAGTAACCAAAAAAATGTACAAGTCTTGCTTTCTTAGTTTTGAAAGTGTACACTGTAAGGTCAGGTGATAATATTAGGAGAAACAAACTAGTAAAATATGAGAAGTCTCTTTAAAACTTTTCTGCAAATCCAACATTATTCCAAAATAAAAAGTTAACTTAAAAAGGAATACATTATCAGTCTTTTCATACTAAATAATTGAATAGGATTCAGTTGATTTCAGTGACTCCATGTTAACTTTTTCCACAATTTTCTGGATTTTTAATTCTCATGAAATTCATGCATTGATGCTGTTTTAATTTAGCTGATTGATAAGGGAGAGTTAAAATAAAATATAAACGACACTGTTTTTGCTTTACATATTTAGCAGCTCTAACTAATGACACTGGCTCTTTTAGTTGCCACTGTTTGCGGCAGGCAAGCAGAGACGAGCGAGGGCTTACAGCACAGATGTTCTCATTTTCTCTTACAGTCATTCCTTAGGGGATAATGCCTTCCTGATTTTCATGTTCCATAGTCTCATTTCTTGAACACCAGTGATCTAGATTTCTATTTTTTTTATTATGAATTTAGCTTTTATTCAAAATTAAATAAGCAAAAGCAAAATTTTTAAGAAACTTTTTACAAATTACTTACATAAAAGAAAGTTAAGAGGGACAGTCACAAGTCTGCAACAAATAATTACAAAAGTATCTAGGGCAGCATGAATACAGACCATGTCACAGCATAGTGACCTAACTGTGATATGAATAAGGCATAACTAACATTTGCACCAAGACCAGGATTAAAAAAAACAAAACATACTTTAAAAGCTTAGTTCTACATTAAGCTTCTTTTCCCTCAGATCCTTAATGGGTTTATACTATGTAATTTTTTTAAACAAACACATCATGTCAAACTATAAATTACACAGATGGGCAGTTAATGTGAAAAGCCCCCCCCCCAAAATGTACAAATGAACTGGTACTGAACTGAGTTCTCCATTTACCTTTATGTACAGTTAAGTGTAAACCATATTTTCACAGTTTTAAGTGTTTTATGAATAGATGCACAGTACCAAGTCAGGTTTGCAGTTGTTCCTGAAAACTGGCTCTAGGTTCTGCATCCAATGCCCGTCGGCTGTTGGGATGCAAGTATTTACATAAATAAGAAACCGTGTCATAGTCAATGGTCAAGCAAGAGCGGTATTTCCGACAAAGAGGGATACTCAATACCATAGCTTAAATACTTGTGCAAAGTAAGCATTAGGACAGAGAAATCTGAGGCAAATTCAATTTGCAAAAACTTGTATCGCTACTGTTGTAAACTTGGGCAATAAATGACCCTCGGCAAGTACTGCTCTCTATGGCTTTTTTTTTTTCTTTTAAAATTTTAAAGCCAGAGAAAATGCCACTCATACTACCCACATGTGCAGAGACACACACACGCACGCACCCACCCCACATACACACACAGTTCTCATTTCATTTAGAGTATGGTACATAGTGCAACTTCATCACAATGTAGAGGTTTAACACACATTCAGTGTGTGTTTTTCTGTGCAAGTTCTTAGTGGTCTAAATCCTAGTTGAAGGTATTCGTTTGCAGAACCACATGACTCAGGAGGTTGAAGAAAAAGAAAAAAGAAAACGAACAGTTTCCTTACATTTCTCAAACCAGCATAGATTTCTAGAATAGTGCCAACTCACCACATGCCTTTAGACAAAGAATATGAATGGATGGAATATGGGAAGGGCTAGGCCCAGCCTTAGTTTTTTTAAAGAACAAAACAGGTATGTTTCTATTGGACTTCCTGATATAGAAGGTAGTGTGTTATGAGTAGATAGTATAAATGATAAATAATACAAGTAATTTTTATTTGAAGTAAAATGCTGACACTGCTCAGTGAGTCCTTTGGAAACAAACTCTTTTCTGACTGTGTTACTGGGCAAAAACAAAGTTAAACTACAAACATCCATCATTTTTGACTTGTATTTGGAGATAGGTAGGAAAACACTCTGGAGTAGGAAATGGCAACTGACTCCAGTATTCTTGTCTGGAAAATCCCATGGACAGAAGAATCTGGCAGCCTGTGGCCCATGGGGTTGCAAAGAGTCAGACATGACTGAGCGACTGGGCACAGGAAGACACTACTGTGCTTGGTTTGTACGCAAGGGAAACTGATTTCCCCTTAAGGCCTAGTCACAGAAGTGTAAACAGTGTAAATGGATCCAGCACTGCTAGTTGTCACATCGTATCCATGTTATCTGTGTATTCTGAGATCACACATATACCTGCCAATATACCTAGGAAGGGTTGCTATATCACAGATTCATTTGAATTCTTCTCAGGCAGGATGGAAAAGAGTAATTTGGAACAAGTTATATTTCCTATTTAGAACAAGTCACTAGTATTACCTTAAAAGACAATAAGTTACAATAGACAGATGATGCCTAGATGTTATCCTCTAGGATCTTTAGGAGTTTATTTCTCTAGAACTTCTCATTTTTTCAGGTCATTGTTTCATTCCCTTCATCCACCTATTCACAGACATACAAATGTATCTCCTGGGCCTTTGTTCTTGCAAAGCTTCTAGCACTTGATCTTCAACTTTACAGTTAAAGTGAAGTTACTCAGTTGTGTCCAACTCTTTGTGACCCCATGAACTGTAGTCTTCCAGGCTTCTCCATTCATAGGGTTTCCCAGGCAAGAATACTGGAGTGGGTTGCTATTTCCTTCTCCAGGGGATCTTCTCCACTACTGAGGCACAATTAAGGGCAGAGATTCTGTGGGCTCACTCTTCTGTGGATAACTTGGCAGACAAAAGTGAAAGTGAAAGTCACTCAGTCCTGTCTAATTCTTCATGACCCCTTGGACTATACAGTCCATGGAATTCTCCAGGACAGAATACTGGAGTGGGTAGCCTTTTCCTTCTCCAGGAATCTTCCCAACCCAGGGATCGAACCCAGGTCTCCCTCATTGCTGTGGACTCTTCACCAGCTGAGCCACAAGGGAAGCCCTGACAGACAAAAGGGATTGTCATTTTGCACTGTTCTTGAAGAGCTGACTCATTGGGAAAGACTCTGATGCTGGGAGGGATGGGGGCAGGAGGAGAAGGGGACAACAGAGGATGAGATGGCTGGATGGCATCACCGACTCGATGGACGTAAGTTTGAGTGAACTCCAGGAGTTGTTGATGGACAGGGAGTTGCATGCTGCAATTCATGGGGTCGCAAAGAGTCGGACACGACTGAGCGACTGAACTGAACTGAACTGAACTAACACACAGTATATACTTTTCAAATGCTCATCAAATGACTGAGGGCTTCCTGCAATCCAAGGCCGAGGACTCTATAGCCATCTGTTTACCTTCTGCCATCCTCACGCTGCATTCTCTTGTGCTTGTCTCTCTACACTGAAAGCCTTCTCACATCATTTCCTCTGATCAAATCATGGCTGTGGTTCATATTCCAACATAGGTAATATTTACTTTTGTATACTTACCACAAAGCAGTTTTAGAGCTGTTTTCATATACATGCTGCTGCTGCTGCTAAGTCACTTCAGTCGTGTCTGACTCTGTGCGACCCCATAGATGGCAGCCCACCAGGCTCCCCCGTCCCTGCAATTCTCCAGGCAAGAACACTGGAGTGGGTTGCCATTTCCTTCTCCAATGCATGAAAGTTAAAAGTGAAAAGGAAGTCACTCAGTTGTGTCCGACTTAGCGATCCCATGGACTGCAGCCTACCAGGCTCCTCCGTCCATGGGATTTTCCAGGCAAGAGTACTGGAGTGGGCTGCCATTGCCTTCTCTGTTTCATACACATACTCATATTAGTATTACTTCTGAAACTAACATTAATAATATGATTAGAATTATTATTACCATGGTTTGTGGGATAAAATTCTGAGGAATAAAGATAATTTTTTAAGGTCAAATATCTTTAAAATGATGGAATCTACGTTAAAACCAGATCTTCTGACTGATGGACCAAAATTATTTCTCATTGCGTTATTTTCATGCTACTTTCCTGCAATGAGTCTGGAATGACACCTCTTAGATGAAACCTTTTCTAGATTCCTATGTTGGAAACCATTTCTCTCTCATTGGTGTACCTAGAACACTTTGTTTGCACCTCTCTTTTGTCACACATCACATACTACATTCATTACAGTATGTACTTCTAACTTCAATTAGAATATTAGAAGTTCCTAGAGGGCAGAAGCCATGATCTACATAATTTTACTCCAAAAAATGTATAGCACATTGACTTGTACATAAAAAGAGCACAATAAAAGCAGGATGTGAACAAATGAATGTATTAATTACCTTATTAACTGACTCAGAGTTCTTATCCTGATTTTTGAGTAATTTGGTGCTGCACTACTTTGCATATAGTAGTAAGTAAAAAGGGCCACACTCTCTCTATAGGTATAGTTAAATATATTTGAGCATGAAGAGGAATAGATAGGTGGATGGAGAGTCAACCTCCCTGTCCAGGTTCCCTGGACATAATCTTGAGAGTTTCCCTGGAGCCAAGAGAGACTATGTGGGTGAGTCCTGTGGGAAGAAGAGAGGCTGAGTGTTAAATATATTCTGCCTCAGCTCTAGTCTTCTGGTCTCAGTGCTGCAATACTGATCAGGCAGTCTAAGCAGAGACCAGACATGGATATCCGGGAGTACAAAAATATGCAAGCCAGCCTGCTTTCTCAAGATTAGTGCAAATGTGTGCAGAATTTTTCACTCTTGAAGATAGGGAAGGTGGATCCTGGTGAGAAGTGGAAGGTACCAGGTGAGATTTGTTGATCCCTGAAGAAAGTTCCAGGGAAGATGAGGAAAGGCTTAGGGAAATGACTGCAGGCATCATTTTTGGATGGGGGAAAGGGTATTATGGGGGAATGAGTGGGGAAACGAAGATCCAGCACACATTTACCCAAGGTTGGGGAAATTTGGGCAGCTGAGACATTGTTTGGATGTTGGACCAGGGCAAAAAAGATATGTTTCCGTTTCCAGGAAAAAGTCTGTTGGTGTCTGTGTTTTTTCTTGAAAATGAGCATACAAAAGACTGAAAACAAATTCTATACTTTAATGAAAGGATTTTTTTCCTCAGGTACTGCAGAGATTCTAGAGCTCAGGGCTATTAATTCTGAAAACAAGGAAAATAGAATTCTGCATTTCTCTATGATACAAAGTACAGTCTGCTGAGAGGTGCATTTGTGGCAAATACGTGGAGGAGAATATGAAGTAACAGCGATATGATTAAATATATGAAAGTAACATAGGATAAGAAGATAAGAAAGGAGGCATGAGTGATCTGCAACTCAGAGCTTTTCAAAGATGCTATAATCCTATTCCCCAGGAAATTGGCTTACCTCATTCCCCCAGAATAAAACATAAAAAAAAAGCAAGTAAGAATTAAAGTGAAAATGAAAAAGGCTGCATGTTTAAACAAACACACGTAAGTAGCATGTATGAGTCTAGTGCCTTATCCATGCATGATCACATTTATCCTCACAACAAACCAGTAAGGTGGGCATTATTAACATTACATTCTTTTACAACAGTGGGTGTTGAAGTACCTGATTGTTAAATATTCTGTTTGCTGCCAAGTCGCTTCAGTCGTGTCTGACTCTGCATGACCCCATAGACGGCAGCCCACCAGGCTCCCCCATCCCTGGGATTCTCCAGGCAAGAACACTGGAGTGGGTTGCCATTTCTTTCTCCAATGCTTGAAAGTGAAAAGTGAAAGTGAAGTCGCTCAGTCGTGTCCGACTCTTAATGACCCCATGGACTGCAGCCTACCAGGCTCCTCTGTCTGTGGGATTTTCCAGGCAAGAGTACTGGAGTGGGGTGCCATCGCCTTCTCCGAATATTCTGTTTAGGATGACATAGTTGGTAGCCTTATTCTGACTCTAAAGTCAGTGCTGATAACTCATCTGCAAAGGGAAGTGTGGGAAATTATTTGGCATATAGTAAAAATGCAGACGGTTACACTAACACACGCCCTGAAGGAAAATGTCTACATACTGAAGAGTGTGGGAAATATCACTCCTTTCTGTTATCAGAGCCAGTTGTTTTTCCCAAAGTAAAACATTAGGTCAAAGGCATTGAGAGACAGGCTGAGAACTGCTTACAAATGAACTACATCACTGGTGAAAGGTGTTGATTGGAGGCCCTGGGATGAGACATAATCCCTTTCTATCCAGCGAGCAGTGCAGAAGTCTGCTGACACGTGCTGCTGTGGAAAGGAGGCAGTGGCAAAAATAACATGTATTTTTGCCTCTCATCTTTCTGTCCCTTGCCATGAGCCATGGCCAGAAGATCTCTATCCAAAAGGTTATCAAGATGATCCTTGATTGATCTCCCACCCTCTGTGTGTTAAGTGGACAGTAGGGTGGACAAATTGTTTGGCCAAAAGAGTGAACCATATTCTGAAGGTGGGACCTAACCTCAGTCTTTATGGATGAATGTGATATTTAGTGGAAATATATATTCATTTACCTACTTTTCAAGAGATAAACCTGTGGTAACCTCTTTCCTTAGCCACAGATTAAAGTAATTGGACTACTTCACAAACGACCCTTCCTTCCAGCCTTGCAAGGTGGCCTATTCTTGTATTGTGTTCATGTATGCTCTGGCCTCCCTTTTCCCTACCCCTCTAGGTAGAGCTTGCCACAATGGCTGACAGAGACTCCGACCCACCAGGTGACCTGAGACAAAGGATCATATCCAGTGTTCTCAAATAGGGTGGATATACTTATCATGAAAGTACCCTGGGTATATGGGCTTCCCTGGGGGTTCAGATGGTAAAGAACCTGCCTGCAAGGTGGGAGACCTGGGTTTGTTCCCTGGGTTGGGAAGATCCCTTGGAAGAAGGTATGGCAACCCACTCCAGTGTTCTTGCCTGGAGAATCCCCATGGACAGAGGAACCTGGTGGGCTACAGTCCATGGGGTCACAACGAGTTGGACACAGCTGAGTGACTAAGCACAGCACACACCCTCAGTATGCAAGATGGACATATGTCCAAAGACGTGTAGCCTGATAGGTACGTGCCTCCTGCCACCAGCTTAAGGGATTAATTCACTTGTTAATACATATTTGATAATATTTATGTTTTCCAGTCACTATTCTAGGCCTTGGGTTCATAGTCTTGAAGGACAGTCTTTTTTTCCCAGTTTTTTTGAGATATAATCAACGTATAACATTGTGTAAGATTAAGCAGTATAATGTGATGACTTCATACACATATATATTTTGAAAAACTTACCACAATAAGGTTAGTTAACACCTCTATTATGTAACATAATTTTGATTTCTTTGCGTGTGATTAGAACATATAAGATCTATTCTTTTAGCAACTTGCAAGGATATAATGTAGCATTAATAACAGTAGTCACTAGGCTGTACAATAGAACGCCAGAGCTTATTCATCATATAACCAGAATATTAAACCCTTTGACCAATATCTCCCTGAGTTTTGAAAGATACAGTGTAAAGGAGAGAAATCTCAATGCATGAGAAGGTTGTGCATTGGAAGAAAATGTTACTGAAGTATTTCACTCTGCTTTGGTGGGTCTATCTCCTAGATGGAATCTTGAATCAACAGATAAAAATGGGAGAAAGGCATAAAAGGAAGAGGGATGAGTGCATTAAGATGCAAGAATGATTACTGTGAGCTTGAGGAGCAGAACTATTTGAGTATATCTCAAGCATGGAAAAAATTTGGAGGGTGCCGAGAGAGGCTGGAGACATACTTAGGGGTCAAAATATGAAGAACTTTTACCTAAGAGCAATGGAGAGTCATTAATGGATTGTCCAAGAGTTATCATTTTTTAAAATTTCCACAGACTCTACTCTGAAGAACAGTGGTGGATCAATAGATCACCCCAATATTAAATCCTGGAGCTTTTTCTGATGTTATCTTAAACATTTTCTTCCAGGCAGTAAAAATGTCTGTGTGCTGTGGCTTTCTAATTAAATTGAGATTTGAAACCAGCAAGTGAGACACCACTGGTCCATGTTCATGGACAAAGGAGTAAGGAATGACATGGGGAGTGACATTCAAATATTTCATCAGGTGAGTGAGAGTAAGGGATGGGAGTGCACTTTGATTCCAGGAGTTTTTCATAACAAACACACCACATTTTTTTGATGGAAATGTATGCTTCCCATTGGAAGATTACTTCAGACTGACAGAGGTTATTTTATGAGTCTCATTCTCAGGAAGACTGATTTGCTAACATACTGGTCTCCTCATAGTCACCTTCATTATTTGTGATGACTTCCTGCCTCTCAGAGCTCTTGGTCATGCTGGGGAGAAACATCACTCTGGTGAGTGAGTTCATCCTGGTGGGCTTCCCCACCGCCCCCTGGCTGCAGGTCCTGCTCTTCTCCCTCTTCCTTGTGGTCTACTTGCTGGTGGTAGTAGAAAATCTTGCCATCATGTTCACTGTCTGGGTCACTGGCTCCCTCCATAAGCCCATGTACTATTTCCTGAGTAGCCTGTCCTTCCTGGAGGTCTGGTATGTCTCTGTCACCGTCCCCAAGATGCTGGATGGATTCCTCCTGCAGAGACGGCGTATCTCCTTCATAGGCTGCATGACCCAGCTGTACTTCTTTATCTCGCTTGCCTGCACGGAGTGTGTACTTCTGGCAGCCATGGCCTATGACCGCTATGTGGCCATCTGCCACCCTCTCAGATACCCGGTCATCATGACCACAGGTCATTGTGTGCAGCTGGTGGCTTTCTCTTATATAACTGGTTTCATGATCACTGTATTCAAGGTCTATTTTATTTCACATGTCACTTTCTGTGGCTCCAATGTCATGAACCACTTTTTCTGTGACATCTCACCAATCCTCAAACTGGCCTGCAAAGACATGTCCACAGCTGAGCTAGTGGACTTTGCTTTGGCTATCGTCATTCTTGTCTTCCCTCTCACCACTACCATCCTCTCCTATGTCTACATTGTCTCCACCATTCTGCGTATACCCTCCACCCAGGGAAGGAAGAAGGCCTTCTCCACCTGGGCATCCCACCTCACAGTAGTCATAATTTATTACACAGCCATGATTTTCATGTATGTTCGGCCCAGAGCTATTGCTTCATTTAACTCCAACAAGCTAATCTCAGCTGTGTATGCAGTCCTCACTCCCATGCTAAATCCATTCATCTACTGTCTGAGGAACCAGGAAGTCAAGAATGCTATCAAAAAGACAGTGGGTGTTGGCCAGTGCTTCCTGCTCAGCTGTGGCCTGCTGCCTTGAGGAGGAGACTGTTCCAGACAGGAGGTCATTCCCATGACACTTATCATTCTGTGTTTTTAGGTTGCTCTATAGATCAGAAATCTTTTTTTTTTCTTTTTTTTTAAATATAAATTTATTTATTTTAATTGGAGGCTAATTACTTTACAATATTGTATTGGTTTTGCCATACATCAACATGGATCTGCCACGGGTGTACACGTGTTCCCCATTCTGAACCCCCCTCCCACCTCCCTCCCCGTACCATCCCTTGGGACATCCCACTGCACCAGCCGCAAGCATCCTGTATCCTGCATCGAACCTGGACTGGCTATTCGTACGTTTCAAAAAGTCTTAAAAGTAGAAACCACATATTTGAAATGTATACTTTGAACAATTAGTCTGGATTCTGACTTAAAGCCTGCCTCTATATGCAGCTGTACAATTGAAGTATGTCAACTCACTTGCACTGTAGAACCTACCACCAGATGCAGCTTAATTGTCACTTGTCACTCACTGAGAGGGTTTTGATTTGAGTCTGCAAATGACTGATTTATTATAATCTGTGTGCAGTCAAACCTCACTGCTAATGATAATCTGTGCTTTCCACCACTCTCCAGACCTAGCATCACTGCCTTGGCTCCGCCTCAGATTCTCAGACGTTAGATTCTCATAAGGAGCACTTGACCTTGATTCCTCACACACGTAGTTCACAGTAGAGTTTGCACTCCTGTGAGAATCTTATGCTGCTGCTGATCTGACGGGAGGTGCATATCCAAGGAATGATTTCCGTGATCCTAGACACTTACATCTTCCCCTGCTTAGAAAAGTACCAATATTCCTTAATTTGACATATCTGGTTTCTTTAATTAACAGTAACCCTTTGGTGTTTCCCACTGCCTGACCTTTGTTGCAAAACTCCTGTATATCCTAGCTCTACCCCTTATCTCCTCAGAACACTCTCAGAGCTATCTGAAATGCTGTCTCCCAGCTGCAGACTTCATTTTGCCCAAATAAAATTTGCCTCATTGGGTTTCACTGATGGTCAGCGGTAAAGAATCTGTCTGCCGGTTCAGGGTACAGGCGTTTGATCCCTCATCCTGCAAGATGCATGCATGGAGCAACTAAGCCTGTGTATCATGACTACTAAACATTTCTTTTAACACATGCATGAGATACCAATTCAACTGTTTTCTATTTCAGACCAAGGCTCACATTACATCAGTCTTTTCCTGATCTGGTTTCCTTCTCTTTTTGAATTTTTATCCAAGTTTTTAGGTATCCATATTTCTTAAATGATCACTATAAACATAAAACAGTCATTTGAGATAAACTTTCTAGCATTCAACCATGAATCTATGCTTTCTGATCTGGCTTTTATTTCCTTTTAAAGTTTTTCCCATTTTCCTGAGAACGGAAATTGAATATGAGTGAAAAGTCAATATTCAATAGAATATTGACTCATCAATGAGAACTTTTTGAAGAGAAAGAGAGGACAATCTTGTTTAGCAAAGAAAGATCTACTGAACTTAAAGATTTCCAACCGTTGATCTCTGTTCTGAAAAATTTTTTAGAGCTGGATGCTACTCTGAGATCAAAATATAATTAAAAACTTTCAAATGTGAATTTGAAAAAAAATAAGCTTTTAATCACCAAATGAATTGATGCAATTTAGATAAACTCCAGAAATTATGGTGCCTCCAAATTAAACTACAAGGCCATTTGTAGGTACACTAAGCCCATATATTGATTTAAAGACAAAGACTCACTTAAACTGAGACAATTCCATGGGGGGAGAAATAGAAATAAATGGAAAACAGGATAATAGGAAAACAATATATTTAAAGCTCATTATTATAGAGACCATCTTGACGAACTGATGCTTTTGAATTGATGCTTTTGAACTGTGATATTGGAGAAGACTCTTGAGAGTCCCTTGGACTGCAAGGAGACCCAACCAGTTCATCCTAAAGGAAATCAGTCCTGAATGTTCATTGGAAGGACTGAAACTGAAACTCCAATACTTGGCCACCTGATGTGAAGAATTGACTCATTTGAAAAGACCCTGATGCTGGGAAAGATTGAAGGTGGGAGGAGAAGGGGACGACAGAGGATGAGATGGTTGGATGGCATCACTGACTCAATGGACATGAGTTTGAGTAAACTCCGGGAGTTGGTGATGGACAGGGAGGCCTGGCATGCTGCAGTCCATGGGGTCACAAAGATTCGGACACAACTGAGTGACTGAACTGATCATGACAAAAAATTCTAAAGGCCAGGAAAGAAATTTTGGTTGACACAGAAATGTGTCTCTCATGCTAACACAATTTAGCATGATGCTAAGAGTAAACTTGACTAGCATCAGAAACTGAACTTGGAGGAAATACTTCGAGAGGTACAATCTAAAGTAGGTAATTTGCAGGTTTAGAGTATATGTTCCCAAATAGATGGCCTGGATTGCATGAAGGTTTTAGCATTTGCCCCATCACCTTTCACTCTCTAAAGTGCCATCTTTTAAAAGCAAATTATGTGGTCACCCTAGTTTTATGGACCTGGAACTCAAGATTTGTAATGGAGTTGTCCTGTGTCTACTTAGTTAAATTGAAACTACATTTTCTAGAACTTCCTTTCCTGTGTATTAATAATTCAAGTTTAGTGTAGACCACAGAGATATTTTGTGTGAGATTTAGAAGGCAGAGTGGAAGCAGTAGCTATATCCCTTGTATTATTCTTCCATGTAGGAAGTTGATTAGGGACACTATTGTAACTTACAGATGTTATCACTGACTCACCTTGTAGATGTGGGGCAGTGGTTCAGTCGACAACTCCATCAACTCCCATCCAGCTCCCTTCCTTCATCTTCTCTAACTCATGGGCCAGGAAGGAGTTTTCTATTGTAATCAAGGGCACCGGCTTCCTTTGCAGATTATTTGAATTATCAAAGTCAGGTAATTGGATGATTGGAGGCTATAAAAGACCAAAACAGTCTTTGGCTCATCCTGATGGATTCCAGTTTATTATTATCCTCCCCCATATCATGTTTGTCTTACCTCCCCAAGTGCCTGTCCCCATGACTTAGACCCATTGCTAATCACAGAGGAAATAGTCATATTGCTTCATGAGATCAAATGCCTATAAAATAATAAATTCCATATTCCATAACAAAATAACAGTTCTGTTTCTTAGATAGAACTCTGATACAATGCTTGATAGACAAGACAATAATTCACATATGGTTGACCAGTGAAACCAAGAGGTCATTTAGAGTAAAAGAACGAAGTAGATGAGGAAGGTTGTACAACAATGCCATAATGAATTACAGTATGCATGTATACATAAGGTTTGATGAGCATGCAAAGCCAACAGAAGAGGAGTGCACCCAGGTTTGCAAAGAAGGGAAACTAGAAAACTGCTCTCTTATGAAAGTCAATGGTATTTTGAAGAAGCAGGAATATTGTCACAGGCTCAGTTAAAAACAAGATAACAGATCCCAGATTGATTCATTCATGCTAATCCTACACAGAAAATTGAGATTTAATTATAGTTTTGGCTTTCACAAAAATGAGTTTAATACCAGTCAATCAGGAATTGCCTGATCAGCACTGGTTAGGCAATCTGCCTAATAATTTTTGCCATTCCCTATAAGGAAAGTGACCTGTAATAACATTATCTGCTTTTTTGCCTAGTTCAGCTTCCTTGTTCCTTTTCCCTTCTGTCTATAAAATTACTTCACTGTATAGCACTTCAGAGATCCCTTCTGTCTACTAGGTTGGACTCTGACCCATACATGAATCACTGAATAAAACCTAAGGGATGTTTAAAATTTACTCAGTTGACTTTTGTTTTTAACAATTCATAAGTGTAAGGAGGTTATTGATATTTCTCCCGGCAATCTTGATTCCAGCTTGTGCTTCATCCAGCCCAACACTTCTCATGATGTACTCTGCATATAAGTTAAATAAGCAGGGTGACAATATACAGCCTTGACGTACTCCTTTTCCTATTTGGAACCAGTCTGTTGTTCCATGTCCAGTTCTAACTGTTGCTTCCTAACCTGCATATACGTCTCTCAAGAGGCAGGTCAGGTGGTCTAGTATCCCCATCTCTTTCAGAATTTTCTACAGTTTATTGTGATCCACACAGTCAAAGGCTTTGGCATAGTCAATAAAGCAGAAATAGATGTTTTTCTGGAACTCTCTTGCTTTTTTGAAGATCCAGCGGATGTTGGCAATTTGATCTCTGGTTCCTCTGCCTTTACTAAAACCAGCTTGAACATCTGGAAGTTCATGGTTCACATATTGCTGAAGCCTGGCTTGGAGAATTTTGAGCATTACTTTACTAGCATGTGAGATGAGTGCAATTGTGCAGTAGTTTGAGCATTCTTTGGCATTGCCTTTCTTTGGGATTGGAATGAAAACTGACCTTTTCCAGTCCTGTGGCCACTGCTGAGTTTTCCAAATTTGCTGGCATATGGAGTGCAGCACTTTCACAGCATCATCTTCCAGGATTTGAAATAGCTCAACTGGAATTCCATCACCTCCACTAGCTTTGTTCACCACCCTTATGGAAGAAAGTGAAGAGGAACTAAAAAGCCTCTTGATGAAAGTGAAAGTGGAGAGTGAAAAAGTTGGCTTAAAGCTCAACATTCAGAAAATGAAGATCATGGCATCTGGTCCCATCACTTCATGGGAAATAGATGGGGAAACAGTGTCAGACTTTATTTTTATGGGCTCCAAAATCACTTGCAGATAGTGATTGCATACATGAAATTAAAAGACCTTCCTTCCCTCCTTGGAAGGAAAGTTATGACCAACCTAGATAGCATATTCAAAAGCAGAGACATTACTTTGCCAACAAAGGTCCATCTAGTCAAGGCTATGGTTTTTCCTGTGGTCATGTATGGATGTGAGAGTTGGACTGTGAAGAAATCTGAGTGCCAAAGAATTGATGCTTTTGAACTGTGGTGTTGGAGAAGACTCTTGAGAGTCCCTTGGACTGCAAGGAGATCCAACAAGTCCATTCTGAAGGAGATCAGCCCTGGGATTTCTTTGGAAGGAATGATGCCAAAGCTGAAACTCCAGTACTTTGGCCACCTCATGCGAAGAGTTGACTCATTGGAAAAGACTCTGATGCTGGGAGGGATTGGGGGCAGGAGGAGAAGGGGATGACAGAGGATGAGATGGCTGGATGGCATCACCGACTCGATGGACGTGAGTCTGAGTGAACTCCGGGAGTTGGTGATGGACAGAGAGGCCTGGCGTGCTGTGATTCATGGGGTCGCAAAGAGTCGGACACGACTGAGCGACTGAACTGAACTGAACTGACTGAAGTAAAGGGAATGAGCATAGATAATTCCTTCACAAAGTGTCTGGGAAGCCAAGGACGAAGGGAGAGCAATAGATGAAGCTATATAAGGTGGCAGATGAGCATAGTTTTGAAAAAGAGGGAGATGTTAGCCTGTGTGTGTGTGTGTGTGTATGTGAACCCCTCCCAGTGGCAATCAAAGTACCGAGTCCTAACCACTGAACCACCAGGGAATTCCTGATGTAAGCCAATAGCGTTCCAAAGAAAGATGGCAGACTGAACGCACATATTATTCCCTTTCCCTTCAGAGAGTCTGCTAAAATAATAGTAAAAGAACACAAAAACATTTTTAATGTAAATTTATAATGGTAAGAACAGAAGTTCTGTGAGAAGATGGGAGATTTTGAAAATGGATGGAAGATGAATAATGGATAGAACAGATATGGTAAGCCACAGCCCATGTTGCTCATGGAAGATGAGCAGATTCACCTCTCCACAAATATGCACAAGAGAATCAACTATTTTCAATGAGTCAGAGGTTCAATGACAACCTATACAAAGAAGAATGTGCTCCCCTACTCAGAAAGCCTGGATCCAGGAATCCTGCAATGGGAATTCTATCACCTGTCTAACACAGTCTTCTAATCTCCAAAACCCTTGGGATGGCGGAGAGTGGGAGGGATGATAGAGGAAGAGAAAGGAGAAAATCCAGGGAACCTCATCAGGAGACAGCTTACTGTTGCAGCCTTAATATCACCAAATACTACAAATGGGAAATGTAGACTATTGGTGACTTATATATCATAGTTTATTTATTTTTTATTAAGATAAAACAGGTAAATTTTATCTGTTCAAATGCTATAGCCTTTATCTTCCCCAATTCTAACTTGGTTGAAAGACAGCTGTCACTGGATCGGTGTTTGAAAGTTTGTGTCCTTCTCAGAGATGTTCTGAGGTCGATCAATTGTGAAGGAAAGAACAGAGTACAACATCTATTCACAGTCACTCAAAGCCATTAGACAAATGTTTCGTGCTCTAGCCAAAATTCCTACTAACAGTAAAAGTTGGCCTATTTCTGGCAATTGAAAAATGAAACAGAAAATCTGCAATGATTAATGAAGAAGAAGCCAAGTAAGAAATGTAAATATCTGTGTAAGACTCTTTTTGAATACTCCATTTAAATGATTGAGACAAAAAACATTACTTGCAAAGTCATGGTATAGATTCACTTTGGGGAAATGAGAAGCAGGGCAAAATTTGGTCTGGTCCCACTCCTGCAGCACAGAGGGACAGCAAAGACATATTCACAATTTGGAGCAAAGGTAAGCACAAGGTAGTGAAGGAAAGCCTGAAAGGCACAGAACATGTTATGTGGTCTTTTCCTTCTGGAGGGTCATACAAGTTCAAATTACAAATAGAAGAAAAGGGATCCTATTTGCCCAGATTTTATCTTCAGGATTACAATCTGGTTTGAGTATAGAATAAGAAATAGACCATAAAATAAAGGATATATATACACTAACCAATACAGTACTGAGCAAGAGAGGTTCAATCATGAATCTAAATAAGTCTGGCTGGAAAAAAATCCTCATTTTTTTCTCACCATGATTCTGTCACAAAGAAGGAGAGGGAAACAAAAAGCAAAGCTTAAATGTTTGTTAGGGCTCTGTGCTAGGCCCAATAAGCTTGTTACTCTGTTTGTGTTCTTTGGTGAAGCCACAGTCTGTTATTAGTCACCTCTCCACTCTGCCCCTGTATAGCTGTACATACTTCAGTTTAGAAAAAGACAGAGAGAAAAATCATCAATTCATTCAGAAATTATCTCCTGACCACATATTATAATCCAAGAGTTCTGCAACTGCAAGCAGAATAAAAATTAATCGAAGAGCATCACACACTTAGTAGGAGTGACAAAGTGAAGACAGATAAATAAAAATTATTAAAAGAATCACACAGCCACTTATAAACTTATCAAAAAGATGAGCTCAGATCACAGGCAGAAAGAGAGGGATCTTCAGCAGTTTCCTACAGGTGGATTGTTGGCTGGAAGAAGATACTAAAAATTATATTCAGAATTCATAAGAGCATTTGACCAAATAATTGTAATGATCACCTGAAAGAATAATTTTATAAGAATATGAGTTAAATAGCAATTAAAAGATTAAAAATAATGAGAAAATTGCTCACATTTTGTGCTATATTACACTTACTTATAGAGTATCAGCAACTAAAATAGTATGCTATGAAGCAAAAATTTAAAGAACAAAATATTCAATGAAAAAAATAAAAACAGGCATTTGATATAGACAAAGGTAGCACTTCATGTAAGTGCAGAATGGAGGCATGTTCAACAAACATGCTGGAAAAAATGGTAATTCATTTAGAAAAATATTTGTTATATAATTACATATGCTTTACATAAAATAAAAATTGAAATGTACAAAAATCTCATAGAAGTGCAAATATTTTGAGTAACTTATACTATTTTAGTGAGAAAGACCTTGTAATACAACCAAAATAAGACACTATTAAGGCAAATATTGACAGATCTGATTTCATTTAAATTTCAAACTCTTATACAGCAAAAATAAAGGAAAACAAACCCTTCCATTTAAAGATATGACAGAAAAGAAATAATATCTGCAATATATAAAAGATAAACATTGGCCATCCCTTTTACATAATGAGTTTATTTAAAAACATGTAAGTAAACATAAAAAATATGCACAACAAAAGGAAAATGGGTAGATGATTAAAATGCATATCCAAACAGCTGAAGCAAAAAATATAAATAAATGTATAAATAAATCTTAGATATCATAATATTCAAGTAACTTTAAAGTGAAACAAAATAAAAACAAAGTTAACAAAGGTTAAAATAAATAAGTAAGTGTGCCACTGTTAACCAGCCTGTGTGGAAATGGAAAAGTCTAGGTAGTGCGGGTAGAAATATAAACTAGTACACTGGAAAACTGTTTCATAACATGTATCAAAAGCCTTAGTAAAGGACATGCACTAATAATTTTAGTTCTAGGAATGTATTTTAAGCAAATATATAAACATAACATAGTTATGGAAAAGTGCTTGTCATAGAATTGCACATTAAACAAAGTGTGAAAACCATTTAAAAATCTGTAAATTTGAGGATGCTAAGAAGAAAAGTGGTCTATCTCTTCAATAGAACTTAATACAGAAGTTAAGAAAAAAGAGGCAAATTCCTTGCACATGTACATAGAAAAATATGAAAACATATTGAAAAAACAAAGGAAGTTGAAATAGATGTATATAATAGGATCCATTTGTATGTAATATAAACTATTACTATTTTATATGTTCAGTAGTCATTGAACCACATTCTCTGTTCTAGCTACTGTTTTAAAAGGTAGTGACTCCAGAGTAAAAGAGATCAAGTTCTTATTTTCAGAAAACTTACATTCTAGTGAAAAGAGAATAAATAAACAAGCAAATAAATAGTATGTTCAGTTCAGTTCAGTTCAGTCACTTAGTCATGTCTGACTCTTTGCGACCCCATGGACTGCAGCATGCCAGGCTTCCCTGTCCTTCACCAACTCCTGGAGCTTGCTCAAACTCATTGTTCCCTGATCAGGGATTGAACCTGGGCCTCCTGCATTGGGAGCCCAGAGTCCCAGGCACGGAACCACTAGGGAAATCCCTAACCTACCTTATTTTATCCTCATCAATGTTATGTGAGTGGATGGTGCTACTGGCGCAAATTCATTCCACCACTCACCTGCTTCTCTCCACGTAGGTCACCCTCTCCACACTCAAGATATAAGCAAGTATAGCTAGAAACTGTTGGATCCTGGACTGAAACTAATGACTGACATTTTAATTTTGCTTACTAGAAAACACCTACAGTTTTATTCTAAAATTAAGGAAAGATGTCTTATTAGAAATACTTCATACCAGCATCTCTTATACCTCCTTTGTGTCTCATGTCAACTCACTGAAATAGCTACTAATATTCTCACATACAACTGGGGAAACAAACTCAGATAGATAGGTAATTTCCTTATTCAAGCATCACACATTTTGTTCGTCTATATGCTTCATGCACTATGTCTGAGATGTGAAGATGAATAAGACAAATCTCCCACGACTGGAAGGAACACAGAGAGGTGGGATGTATGAGGTTTGGGGGATGGGAGAAATGAGGTAGACAAGCAACAGCTACCATTGCAGCAGATTGCTTCAGGAGCATCGTCAGAGTGGAGCAAGTTCCCTGAGACACCAGCACAGACAGGTGTGTGAAGGAACAATGTTGAAACAGGAAACAAATGTTGTGGCCATCCAGCCAGCAGTCATTGCAGTAACCCCCAACCGTGCACCCTGAAAGGATTCAGGACGGAGAAAAGCAGCATACAGGCCCTCAGTCACTGAGGTGCTTATTAAAGGAATTATTTCAATGAGTGTAGACTCTTGGTCTTTTTATACAAAGAAAAGCACAAAATTCACTAACTTGGGATGTCTGGGTTTTTTTGAATTAACAGTAATCTTTTGATGTTTTGACTACATGGTCTCTGTGGAAAAAATTCCTGTATAATTCTGGCTCCATCCTTACCTCTCCAGAGCAGTCTCTTAGAGTTATCTGAGAGGCTGTGTCCTAAGCTTAAGTCCTCAGTTTTAGCCACCAAATAAAACATAACTTCCAACATTTATGTTGTAATTTTTTTTTCTCAGTTAAAAACAGCTAATTCAGGGGAAAAAAGGTCTTTTATGGGAAATAAAAATAACAAGTTTAATTAGCACTGGGAAGATGCTTCTCTCTTTTGTCCTTGAGTGACTTAGGAACTAGAGAAAGAAAGCAGTTGAACAAATACTCTACTGTGCCCTTGTCTCCTCCCGAATTCTTTCCCTTTCCTGTTCTGTTCTGTTCACTTCCTAGCACTCTTCCCTGGCGGCTCAGTGGTAAAGAAACTGCCTGCCAATTCAGGAGACACAGATTCCATCCCTGGGTCTGGAAGATCCCTTGGAGAAGAAAATGGCAACCCATTCCAGTATTCTTGCCTAGGAAATCCCACGGACAGAGGAGCCTGGAGGGCTACAGGCCATGGCGTCCCAAAGGGTCAGACTCAACTCAGTGACTAAACAACTACACGGCATCTCATTCCTAACACACACTCATGAACATGTCTTCCATCTCAGTAATTTTAACACCCAGGAAATGCAATATCAATAAATAAGCAAGCAAGCAGTATTTCTTTAAATCAGCAGAAATTTTCTAAAGACAAAAGCCAATATAGAAGTGAAACCAGTGTTTTACTTTCTGTTTGAAGTATAAAATCAGGTCTTTTACCACAGAGGCGGCTGAAGTCTAAGCTGAAGATTCAGACAGCAAACTACAGACTTAGGGAAGAAATCTACTCTACTTTCTTCTTAATATCATTGGAGCAAACCAAAGACAGGAGCTTGACTTCAAGGAGACAGGAGAGAAATGGGGTACACAGAGAGAAACAACAACATACTGAGACTCTAAAATAGAAACAAAATTGATGAAAAGAAGCATGGGAAGAACCAGAGACACAAGCAGGTTAAGGTATGCTAAGAACACCAATATGAATCTAACATTCTCATTGCTACAATAAACAGCTCCCAAAATGGGAGAAAGGTAGTACATTATCGAAACAATTAAACAATTTGGCAATTTCTGTTGACAAAAAAAAGTAAATCTAGACTTAAGTAAAAAGAAACTTTATTTGAAAGGATTATTGCAATAAGGGGAAACAGACTATTGTAAATAGAGAAAACAATCCAAACTCTGAACTGCAAGCATCTCAAAGGTCAGGCAGAAAGAAATTTTCTTTTATGGGAAAGGGTCAACAAGAACTTAGCATTGTGGAATGTTTTATTCTTAGGAGGGATCATTAAGGAAGAGTTTTATGCTGCATCAGGAAGTGGGTGGGTCAAAGTTCCAGGGACTGTAGAAAGGAGAGAAGCTTAACTAATGTTTAGTTTCAAGCACTTTTTAATTGGTCAGTGGGGAAAGCATCTCAGATAATGTTTTGTGAGGCAATGAATGGGAATTTAAAGGGTCTGTGTCTGCCTCCATTTTAAGTAAAAAAGGGAGACTTATTTAAGGTGAGTCTTATCTAAGTTATGGTGGTTCTTTGAGGCAAGTTGTTTCTCAGAATACAAAAGTATGAATGGATTTCTTCAACAACCCCTGCTTTCCAGGAATAAAGGATTTAGCAAAAGTTTAACATAGCAACTCTTACATGAATCATAATCAGATCAAATCAGATCAGTCACTCAGTCGTGTCTGACTCTTTGCAACCCCATGAATCACAGCAAGCCAGGCCTCCCTGTCCATCACCAACTCCCGGAGTTCACTCAGACTCACGTCCATGGAGTCAGTGATGCCATCCAACCATCTCATCATCTGTCGTCCCCTTCTCCTCCTGCCCCCAATCCCTCCCAGCATCAGAGTCTTTTCCAATGAGTCAACTCTTCGCATGAGGTGGCCAAATACAGGAGTTTCAGCTTTAGCATCATTCCTTCCAAAGAAATCTCAGGGCTGATCTCCTTCAGAATGGACTGGTTGGATTTCCTTGCAGTCCAAGGGACTCTCAAGAGTCTTCTCCAACACCACAGTTCAAAAGCATCAATTCTTTGGCGCTCAGCCTTCTTCACAGTCCAACTCTCACATCCATACATGACCACAGGAAAAACCATAGCCTTGACTAGACGGACCTTTGTTGGCAAAGTAATGTCTCTGCTTTTGAATATGCTATCTAGGTTGGTCTTAACTTTCCTTCCAAGGAGTAAGCGTCTTTTAATTTCGTGGCTGCAGTCACCATCTGCAGTGATTTTGGAGCCCAGAAAAATAAAGTCTGACACTGTTTCCACTGTTTCAGCATCTATTTTCCATGAAGTGATGGGACCAGATGCCATGATCTTCATTTTCTGAACGTTGAGCTTTAAGCCAACTTTTTCACTCTCCACTTTCACTTTCATCAAGAGGCTTTTTAGTTCCTCTTCACTTTCTGCCATAAGGGTGGTGTCATCTGCATATCTGAGGTTATTGATATTTCTCCCGGCAATCTTGATTCCAGTTTGTTGTTCCATGTCCAGTTCTAACAGAAGATAACCAGGATTAAAAAGAGAGGAAACAAATAGAAAACAAAAAATAAAATGGCAAACTTATGCTCTACATATCGATAGCTGCATTAAATGTGAATAGTCTAAATAAACCAATTAAAAGAGATTAGCAGCGGCGGAGGCGAGCGGGAGGCGGGACGATGCGGGGAGAGCGGCGGGCGGGCGGGCGGGCGGGAGGACACGCGGCGCGCACGGCGGAAACCGCAGGTCCCGTGCCGCGCCGCGACTCCCGCGCCCCTGCCGCCCGCGCCCACGGCCGCGCCGCCCGCTGCCCCGCGCTCGCAGCGCCGCGCCCGCGCGCCCTCGGCTGGGCTCCCGAGCCATGCCCGCCGCGCTCCCGCCAAAGTTTGTGGGCTCCCGCTGAAGGGCCGCGGCGCCCCCGCACCCCGCTCCGGCCAGGAGCCTTCATGTAAATGGGTCCAGTCATGCCTCCCAGCAAGAAACCAGAAAGCTCAGGAGTTAGTGTCTCCAGCGGGCTGAGTCAGTGTTACCGGGGAAGCGGTTTCTCCAAGGCCCTGCAGGAAGACGATGACCTCGACTTCCC
Source organism: Bos indicus x Bos taurus (assembly GCF_003369695.1). NCBI lineage: Eukaryota > Metazoa > Chordata > Mammalia > Artiodactyla > Bovidae > Bos > Bos indicus x Bos taurus. The sequence continues at coordinate 38,276,240 of NC_040090.1, forward strand.
CTTGCCGGACATACGACTAGAGGAGCAGGCCATGGAAGATGAGGAGCTGACCAACCTGAACTGGCTGCACGAGAGCAAGAACCTGCTGAAGAGCTTCGGGGACTCGGTCCTGCGCAGCGTCAGCCCGGTCCAGGACCCGGACGACGACCCGCCGCCGTCGCCCGCCCACTCCGACGTGCCCTACGACGCCAGGCAGAACCCCAACTGCAAGCCCCCCTTACTCCTTCAGCTGCCACATATTCATGGCCATCGAGGACTCGCCCACCAAGCGCCTGCCCGTCAAGGATATCTACAACTGGATCTTGCAACACTTTCCGTATTTTGCAAACGCACCTACTGGGTGGAAAAACTCAGTGAGACACAATTTGTCCTTGAATAAGTGTTTTAAGAAAGTGGACAAAGAGAGGAGTCAGAGTATCGGGAAAGGGTCATTGTGGTGCATAGACCCGGAGTATAGACAAAGTCTAATTCAGGCTTTGAAAAAGACACCTTATCACCCACACTCAAATGTGTTCAATACAGCTCCCGCCGCTCCTCAGGCATACCAAAGTACATCAGGTCCACCTCTCTGGCCAGGCAGAACCTTCTTCAAGAGGAACGGAGCCCTCCTGCAATATCCTGACATTGACGCTGCCACTGCCATGATGCTTTTGAACACTCCCCCTGAGATACAAGCAGGTTTTCCTCCAGGAGTGATACAGAACGGAACGTGGGTTCTGAGCCGAGGCCTGTTCCCCGGGGTCCGGCCGCTGCCAGTCACGCCCATTGGGATGACAGCGGCTGTGAGGAACGGCCTCCCCGGCTGCCGCCTGCGGACTGAGAGCAAGCCGGGTGCGACTCCCCGGTGGTCAGCGGGGACCCCAAAGAGGACCACACCTACAGCAGCGCCAAGGCCGCCGCCGCCCGCAGCGCCTCGCCAGCCAGTGAGTGCGCCTCGTCCTCCTCGGCCGACGAGCCCGACGGGGTCGCCGCCAAGGGGGCCCGGAGGGCAGCGAGGGCAGCTGCCCCAGCCGCGAGAGCCACAGCGAGCCGGAGGAGGACGGCCGGCCGCGCGGCCCCCGGGAGGCCCCGGGCGACGGCTGCCCGGCACACAAGAAGCGGCCGCCCGCGGCCAAGACGCGGAAGGTGCCCAGCGACACGCTGCCCCTCAAAAAGAGACGCACGGAGAAGCCCCCCGAGAGCGACGACGAGGAGATGAAGGAGACGGCGGGCTCGCTCCTGCACCTGGCGGGCGTCTGGTCCTGCCTGAACAACATCACCAATCGGACGGCAAAGGGGCAGAAGGAGCAAAAGGAAACCGCGAAAAATTAACAAAAAGTCACTGATTTGTTTTGAACTTAACGGCCATTTGGTTTCAGCATGTCAGGAGATTTCTAATGATTTGTGGCAATATCAGCAATTTATTATTTTTTTTTCTTTTTCCTTTGGTTTGGTTTTCTTTCTTTTCTTTCCTTTTTTTTTTTAAAATTTGCACCCCCCCCCCCTGGTTTTGGACCCTTAAGAATTTTATGTTTAAAGGAGATTGAAGCCATAGAACTCATATTGACACTCAGCCGTTTTACTAAAGGTTTTCATTACCTGAAGTCAAAACCGAAAAAGCCAAAATGACCATTGCTTCCTCCAGCTTGTCTCAGAATCCCGCGGCTGAATCCACAGGGACTCAGCGGTAATGCCGTGGGGACACACACCCAGCACTAGAAGGCACGTGTGCAAGGTCACCATCGATCAGGCCCAACCCTTAGGTTTAAGAGGTCAGGGTGTGCACCCAGCTGGGGTCAGTGAGTGAGCCCACGTAAGGCAACTGAGGAGACGGAAGGACCCCGGTCCCCCTAGGAGCAGACCCAGGCTCGTGGCACTGTGGCATCAGATGATGCCAGGAGAAGCCTTGGCGTGGCTCCACGCATGCAGTGTGAGGTGAGAGCAGGGCGGTCACCAGTCCTCTGTGCTTCTTAACCACGAAGCCCAGTAGCATCTCTGCAGGCGAACACTGGACCGCTCTTGTTCACCGGGTCTCAGTGACTCATGAGAAGAAACTGGGTCAGTTTTTAATGATGTTGCTGATCATTGGATTCTGTTCTGTATTAAATGAAAAGCAGGTTACACAAGCCATAAGCCCGAAGGTTGGTCCTGCTTATATGCACATGTGCACACACATACACACCACACATACGAAAGAGGGGCGGGGGGCGGGGGCGGAACTGATGCAAAAAACAAGCTATGTCTTCTTAACTGCCTAAGTGAAAATCAAGTTCCAAGAAATTACCATAGCTTTTAAGGAAATAATGTTACAAAACTTTTTCTGTCTGTCAAAATCATTTGATCCAAGTGAAAACAAAAAGCTGCGGACCTGCCATTAGTATTGTGGTGTATTTTTAAAAGATGAAACGCACATTGATGGACAAACTAAAGTAAAACATGGCAAAAAAAGAAAAACGAAACTCCTCTACTGCCCTCAAAATGGAGTTTGCAATTAACGTCAGTCAATATTCATCTTTGCAAAAATCAAAATGATTTCCACATTCAGCCGTGTAGCCAGAAGAAATTTCTGATCCACAATGCATGGAATACCTTTGAAAAAAGAAAAAGAAAAAAAAAAAATCACAAAAACACAAACTTTTTTTTACTCAAAAATAACGAAGTTCTTGTAAGGTAAATAATGTATTTAGCATGAAGCATGAATTATTTTATATAAATATAGAAAATAGAGAAAAGAAAAAAAATAAAAGAGATTAGCAATGTGAGTTAAAACAACAGCAAGAACTATATTGTTTACAAGAAACTCATCCCAACATAACAGCAGAATTAATTTGAAAATAGAAAAGATGAAAAAAATAAATTATGTAAGAATTAAATGTTTTTAAAGTAGGAATGTCTATATTAAAATAATGTAAAAAGCAGAGACATTACTTTGCCGAGAAAGGTCCATCTAGTCAAAGCTATGGCTTTTCCAGTAGTCATGTATGGATGTGAGAGTTGGACTATAAAGAAAGCTGAGTGCCGAAGAACTGATGCTTTTGAACTGTGGTGTTGGAGAAGGCTCTTGAGAGTCCCTTGGCCTGACAGGAGATCCAACCAGTCTCTCCTAAAGGAAATCAGTTCTGAATATTCATTGGAAGGACTGATGCTGAAGCTGAAGCTCCAATACTTTGGCCACCAGATGCAAAGAACTGACTCATTGGAAAAGACCCTTTTGTTGGGAAAGATTGAAGGCAGGAGGAGAAGAGGGATGACAGAGGATGAGATGGTTGGATGGCATCACTGACTCAATGGACATGAATTTGAACAAGTTCTGGGAACTGGTGATGGACAAGGAAGCCCAGCATGCTGCAGTCCATGGGGTTGCAAAGAGTCAGACGCAACTAAGTGACTGAACTACTGAAACTTGAATTTATAATAAAATTTACTATGCAACAAAGAAATTATATAAGAACTAAAGGCCAACCAAGAAGATAACAGCAATTCTAAATGTGTATGCTCAAAACAGAGCATCATTATAGAAAAAGTAGTAGAGTTGAAAGGACCAGAAGACAAATACACAATTTAGGTTGGAAATTTTCAATGGTTCTCTCTTAACTGGAAGATAGTATATGAAATAACTAGATAGAAAATCATCAATAATATAGAATAACTCTACAATAAAATGGAATAATTTAACCAACAATATCTTATAGACATTTATAGAAGACCAAACAACAGTAGAATACATTAAGCTTTTAGGCACCAATAGAACATTTAGATAGACCATATCCCATGTCATAAAGCAATCTTTAAAACATTTATAATAATTCAAGTCATACAGTACAAAATGGAATCAAACTAAAAAATCAATGATAGAAAGAAATCAGAAAAATATCAAAACCTTTTGAAATTAAACAGCACATTTTGCAATTACTCATGGATCAGAGGGCTCCCTTGATGGCGCTAGTGGTAAAGAACCCACCTGCCAATGCAGGAGACATAAAGAGACCCAGGCTTGATCCCTGCGTCAGGAAGATCCCCTGGAGAAGGGCATGACAACCCACTCCAGTATTCTTGCATGGAGAATCCCATGAATAGAAGAGCCTGGCTGGCTACAGTCCATAGGGTTGCAAAGAGTTGGACATGACTGAAGCAACTTAGCATGCACAGCATGAATGCAGAGGACATCTCAGAGAAAATTTAAAAATATATAGAATAAAACTGAAAACAGAATGTATATAAATTTGTAAGATATAACTAAAGCAGTTCTCAGAGGGAAATTCAAAGCACTAAATGCTCATAAAGAAAAGAAAAAATATCTAAAATAATTTATCTAACTTCCTTTCTTAAGAAACTAGAAAAAGAAAAGTAAATGGTGGCTCAGACAGTAAAGTGTCTGCCTACAATGCGGAAGACCCGGGTTCAATCCCTGGGTCAGGAAGATCCCCTGGAGAAGGAAATGGCAACCCACTCCAGTTCTCTTGCCCGGAAAATCCCATGGATGGAGGAGCCTGGTAGGCTACAGTCCATGGGGTCGCAAAGAATCCGACACGACTGAGCAACTTCACTTCACTTCACTTCACTTCAAAATAAACTTAAGCCAAGCACAAGGAGGGAAAAAATAAAATAAGAGCAAAAAACAATGGCATGTAAAAGACTGAACAATAGAAAATTACATTAATAAAACAAAATTTGGCTCTTTGAAAAATCAATAAAATTGATAAAATTTAACAAGATTGACAAGGATAGAAAACAGAAGACACAAATCACTAATATCAGGAATGAAATAGGATATCACAATAGATCTTGTAGCACAGAAAAGGCTTTATTGTCATGAATTTGACAACTTAGAAGAAATGGACCAATTCTTCCAAAATTAAGAACTACTAAAGCTCTAAAAAGATGAACTAGAAAACCTGAATAGTCTAATAAGTTTTAAATGAATTTATAAAGCAAAATATGACAAATAAGAACCATTCAGTGAAGAATTAACAACAATTTCACAAACTGTCTTTAGAAAATAGAAGATGAAGGAATACTTCTCATTTTATGAAGTTAATATTACCCTGATAAAACCAGAAACATACACATAAAAAGGAAACTCCATACCAATATCTTCTATTAGCTTAGATGCAAAAAAAAAACTCCACAAAGTTTTAGCAAATCAAATCCAATAATGCATATAAAAGAGTAATATACCATAATGTAATCTGCCATATGAATAAGTCAATAAAGAAAAATTATATAATCTTATCAGTTGATACACAAAAAGCATTTGACAAATTAAATCCTCATTCATTAAAAAAAAAATCAATATTGTAAAAAAAGAGGGGAAGTCCTCAAACTTATAAAAAGCATCTACAAAAAAATCTACAGCTAACCTCATGACCAATGGTAAAAAACTGATTATATTCCTTCCAACATCAGAAACAAGATCAGGATGTTCACTCCAACCATTTTTATTCAACTTTTACTAGAAGTTCTAGCCACTGGAATAAGGCAAAACAAAAAAGAAGAAAGAAAAAACATATTAACTATAAAGGAAAAGTAAAACTGTGTCTATTGTAGATAGACATGTGTAGATAACATGATTATCTACACAAGAAATCTGAAAGAATCTACAAAAAGAAAATCCTCTTAGAATAAATGAGTTCAGTACAGTTATAGGAAATCATCAAGTAGAAATTAATTTTACTTCTATATATGTATAAGAAACAAGTATAATCTGAAATCTAAAATAAAATGTCATTCGCAATTGTCCCAAAGGAAAACAAAATACATATTAATCTAACAAACCATGGCAAAGATATGTCTGATGAAAATTTTAAAATGCTAATGAGAGGGCTTCTTTGGTGGCTTAGTGGTAAAGAATCTGCCTGCCAATGAGGAAGACACAGGTTCAATACCTGGTCAGGGAAGATCCCACAAACCACAGAGCAACTAAGACTGTGTGCTACAACTCCTGAGCCTGTGCTCTGGAGCCCGGGAGCCACAGCTGCTGAGCCCGTGTGCCACAACTACTGAAGGCCCTGTACCCTAGAGGCCATGCCCCGCAGTAAGATAAGAGAAGCCACCACAATGAGAAGCCACTGCACTGCAACTAAAGAGCGGCACCCACTCTCCATAACCAGACAAAAGCTGGCACAGCAGTGAAGACCCAGCACAACTGAAAAACAAAAAATGAAATGCTGTGAGAGAAACTCAGCTATCAGCTACCTTCTGATTTCCTGAACTCTAAAAAAGGCCTTTGTAGCCCCTGATCTCCTTCTATAAGTATCTTTACCTCCCAATCCATCTAATCCTAAGAGAAATCAGTGCAACTCCAGCCCTTCATCATCTACATGTTTCATTGACACAGCCAAACCATATTGAAACACCAGAAGAAATACACAATTTTCTCTGTGCCACAATAGCACCTTAACATTTCATGGTTGGCTTAAGAATAGTACTCACACATTACATTATGGTATTTTAGTTACTATTATGTTTTTCTCTGGACTGTAAGCAGCTCAGGAGAAGCACTGTATTTTGTAGTTCTTTTTATCTGTCCCAGTACCTACACTTGGCGTACAGTAGAAGTAGATAATCAATATACTTGACTATAATCACTGAGAAAAATGTTTATTAGAGAAAGGGAATTTCATCACACCATAATCTGTGACAGTTCGAATATTATTGTTTTTCATTTTGTGTGAAAGTTCAAGGGATAGTGATTGATTATATAGGGGAGTATGCATATGACCAAGAATAAGTGAAATTAAGATTTTGAGACACTCTGTTATTCATGCATGTAACCATGGGTATTTTGTTCAATGTCTGCCAGTTTGTAAGCAATATAAATCCAATTAAATTCATATTTTCTGACTATTTTTGGTGTATGCTATTATACCACTCCCTATGTTTGACTTGATTCCTATTATCTCAGTTGCAATTACTTATGAAATTTATTTTGTTTAATGTCAGTTTTTCCATTAGATTAAGTTTCACAAATGCTGGAACAAGTCTTTTCTGTTCACAATTTTTTTCCTATGTCTAATAGTAAGTGTTCAATGATTTTAAAAAAAATCATAATCTTTTCACTCTTATCCACATATCAAACAAACCTAGTATCTCTCTCTTTCTCAAAGGTGTGTATTTAAGTAACTAAATTATTGCTCTTACCCACCTTTATCTTTCTACCATCAGGAGTATCAGTTGCTAGATTTCTTCATTATCTCTATAGCCTCTAGGCAAAACTGACTCCATTTTATTCTATTTCTTCTGATTACATTTGTTAATCTAATTTCTTTGGGATACAGAACCTCCAATTTTCAGCATCAACATTTAACAGGTTATATGAGTTCAAGCTATTTTTTTTAAGTGGCTATATAAACAGCCCCAAACTCCACAGGTAATTTGGAGAGCTGCTCCAAATCTGGCTTTCTGAGAATAATTTTGATCATCAACACCTAACCTGAAATACTTTCCTACCTAAATAAAGTCCCAGGACTCATTCTTTGGTGAGTAACATCCTTGTTCTTGTCCTAATATCCTCCATCTCTGTGTTCTTCTTTTGCCTATAAAACACCTTCCATTTTAAATACCTCAAAAGTGGGATCACACAGCATTCATCCTTCTGTGATTGGCTTCTTTCGCTCAGCATAATATCCATGCTGTCACCTCTGGCAGGTTTCCCACATTTTTAAGGCTGAATAATATTCCACTGTATACATATACCATATCTTCTTTACCCATTTATCTATTGATGGACATTTAGGTTGCTTCCATATCTTTGCTACTGCAAATAATGTTGCATGATCCCATATATATATGAAGTAATTAAAATAGACAAACTCATAGAAACAGAGAACAGGATAATGATTTTCAGGGGAAAGGGAAGAGAAAACGGAGAATTACTGTTCAAGTTTAAGATTTAACTTAGGCAAGATGAATAAGTCCTAGAGATCTGCCATTCAACATTGTGCCTGCAGTTCATAATGCTGCATAATATACATAAAAATTTGTTAGAGAGTAGATCTCATGTTTTCTTACCACAATATGAACACACACACACACGCATTCCAGAGATATCTTTATCCATACGCTTCAGGGTGTAAATCCATATACACCCTGGTTGAACCAGACATATAGGAACCAGGGTGGTTCCTATATGTCTCTGGATATTTACAAAGAAATTCTATCACACAAAAAAGCTGTAATCTACTATATATCATATACTTGATATTTTAATAAACATTGGTTCAATTTATACTTTTAGTCTTTGCTCATCATTACCAACAAGGGAACTTTTCCTTCAAATCTTATCGTGTGATCCAGTTTTAGCTTTCTTTCCTAGATTTGTGTCATTTGCCAAATTGGATAGCATGTCATTTTATTGGATTCATATATTCGTAGAAACACCAGGTTGGATAAGATCTAGAAAAATAATATGGTAAGTAATTAGATACTTGAATTTGAAGCAACATCAAATAGTCAATAATGTTTGATAAATCTGCCATATTATAACTATGTTGTTATGAATTCTACACTTCTGCCACCTCTGCGTGTAACAGAAGAGACTCAGTTCTTTGATTAAAACAAGTTACTTATCGATTATATATTTCTGCCTTTATCAAACATAATGGATCTGATATAATGGTTAACAACGACATTTTAAAAATAAAAGATTAATTTGGAAAGCATAGTTTTCTAGTAAATTCTTTCTAATTTCAGAAATTATTATTTTTATTAATCCATGTGCTATTTGTTAGGTATTTCCATCATTTTTACACTATACCTTATTGAATCTTTTCTTCCAAACAAAATAAATATGTTATCTATCACATTACATAGTAAAAAGTGCTAAGGTAAAAAATTAAGAAAGGGAAGCAAAAAAAGGTAATATCAAACATGGGTTGGCAATTTTAATGAGATGATTAAAAAGACCTTGCTAAGAAAGCTATATTTGAAGAAAGACCTAAAGCAGTTGAAAGAGGGAGCCTTTTAGTTGTCTAAATAAAGGGCATTCTAGACAAAGTTAATAGCAAGTCTAAAATCCCTTGGGAGAGATGCCAAATGTTTATAGAGGAAGCAATAATTTTAGGGAAGAACCTGATTTCACTTTATTGTCTGACTTAATGTTCCACAGGGCAAGACAGAAAGGATTCAAAGTTGGAGAGCAATAAGGGATAGAGTCAAAAGGAGGCTTTTCAATTGTATGCGAGTTAATGTGTAGAGGTATTGTGTTCAACTGCACTCAGGTGCTTCTTGTTGTAATGAGTATTAGCAGAGATAAAGAACATTGAGATTAATCTTTTCATGTTTAAGGCAGATAATGATGGCAATGTGAATTTGGGAAGCTAAGGAGAGGTAAAGAGATAGTTCCAAGATAACACAGAGTTCTGGTATTCCTTCTTTACTCCTGTAGATGAAGGAAGGCATGGGGGCCAGGAGTATAGAAAGTTCTACTCCATGTATGTGGAGACCAAGTTTATTCTGGGGATCCTGACCACAGAGGTAGGAATCAGACCTCTCCAGTTTTAGGTTTCAGAATATCAATTGTTTAAACTACATTTTAATTTTAATATTTATCATTCTAATAATTTATACTTCTAAAAACTCATAATGGTATTTTATTATAATTTAAGTTTCCTACTTCTCAATGCTATGTAAAGATACTACTTCTTATCCTAACATGTTTCTTAATCATACTATAGAATAGACCACTTATTGGAAATTTTCCTGTGTGTGTTGGTTCCATTCATGGACTACAGGTTCAATTTTTGATTCACTCAGGGGTCTTCTAATGTTAGGCTGTTTCTTATTTGGTTGCCTCCATTTCTTGGATTATTCTAATCATTAAGTATTTCTTATTTTTACCTGATCGTTATTATATAAAGCAATTTTATATATAATTTTAATTTTATATATTATATACATTGCTTTATATAATAATATTGTCTCAATATTATTTGAGACAAAATTTCTAGCTTTTTCTAACTTTCAGCCACTAATCTTTCCTATTCTACTTGGCTTTTAAATCACTAATAGATTCGGCCCAATGTCTTCAAAGAAGTTGACACGTGAGCAATTGACAAATTCTCTGCAAGAACTTCTTGATGAAGAATTGAAGAAGTTTAAGAGTAAACTCACATATATTGGTTTGAAAAAAAAATTTTAAGAATATTCCCAGGGGGAAAATTATGGAAGCTGATACTGAAGATCCTGCTCATTATGTGCCAGATGATGTTGTAACAGTTACCACAAAAATCCTGAAAAATATTCATCACAGATGTATGACTGAGATGCTTTTAGAGGAATTCCTCAAAGGTGAGTCAGAGCCCCAGATTTTCTGCAACTCTTGCTATTGTCTCATTAAATTGCCCCTAACTTAGTTTCATCTACTCACCAAAGCACTGTAGCTTTTTATATCTCATCACATAGAACAAAAGTGAAAGTGAAAGTCACCCAGTCGTGTCCGACTCTTTGTGACCCCATGGATTGTATAGTCCATGGAATTCTCCAGGCCAGAATACTGGAGTGGGTAGCCTTTCCCTTCTCCAGGGGATCTTCCCAACCCAGAGATCGAACCCAGGTCTCCCACATTGTAGGCAGATTCTTTACCAGCTGAGCCACAAGGGAAGCCCACATAGAACAAAGACTGCTTCAAAAAAAAAAAAAAAAACTTTAATTAAATGTTTATTATATTAGCCTAGACTTTTCAATTATCATCCATTTTAAATGGTAAATTGTCCTCAAGGCTGTATCTATAATTACAATTTGTTTCTAAATAAATTGTATAATTTTACACATTGTTAGTAATTTAATTAGTAATAGAAATAACTAAGGAACACCTCTTTAAGAAAATACAGAATAAAAAATGGTTTGGGGAATGTGGTGGTATCATGTAGAGACATGTAGAGACAAAATGAAGGGCATACACAGGAGCCCAAAGAAGAATGAATTTGTGATAGATTATGATTAGAGTAAGAATGGTGGTAAGAATCAGGGTCAGGCACAAAGTTCAAGGCTATGAGATTACTGTATTTGGATTACAGATGTCCCTTTTGCACCTGAACTTATTTCTTCCTCAATGAGAGTGGTAGTATTTAAGAAGGGTTATAAAATAAGATGTTTTGTAAGTCTAATTTTCCAGCAAAAAGTGAATATAGAAAGAACAGAAAGATGATGGTGAAACAGATGAGGATGATGATGAAACAGATGAAGATGAGGATGAGGATGATGAAACTGATGAAGAAATCAAGTGATGATGATGAGGAGGACAGCAATGACAATGATGATAGTGATTACAATGATGCTGATGGTGATTAAAAGGGGAAAAAAGTTTCCAACCAAAAAGACTGCTAGAAATATTTACCTTTAGTGCTTTCTACGAGGATGTGGGAACAATCTACATTTCACTAATAAAACTCTCTGAACTAAATGTCTACTAATAAATTGTTAAGAAAAAGTTTGGAAAGATTTAAGTATTAGACTCATGGTGCTCCAAGGAGGTAAGAATTATCAGCCTGATTGATGAAAATGAAATCTTTGAGTATGTATAAATTATTTGTGGGGGTCAAGATGGCAAAGGAAGAGGATGCAGAGTTCACATATCCTCACATCCAGGGCACCTACTAGATGCTGGAGGGGGTCCTCAGACACCTAAGGGGATGGGAGGAAACCTCACATGAACATGTAGGACACAAGAGGGAGGGAGGGAAGAAAAGTGGAGGTGGGACAAATGTTAATACTCATAAAAGGGGAAATTGAGAGTAACACAATAGTAGTGAGGCACTTCAACATCCCAGTTACACCAGTGGACAGATCATCCAGAGAAAAGATAAATAACAAAATCAAAGTTTTAAATGTCTCAATAGACTAGATAGAATTCATTGATATTGATAGGATGTTCCATCTGAAAGCAGCAGAATACATTTTCTTCTCAAGTGCGCATGGAACATTCTCCAGGATAGGTCATATCTTGGGTCACAAATCAAGTCTTGGTAATGTTAAGAAAACTGAAATAATGTCAAGCATCTTTTATGGCCATAACACTATGAGAAAAGATATCAATTACAGAGGAAAAAAATTATAAAAAGCACAAATACATGGAGACTAGACAATATGCTACTAAATAAGCAAGAGATCACTGAAAAAATCAAGGAGGAAATAAAGAAATGCCTACAAACAAATGATGGTGAAAACACAATGACCCCAAACCTATGGAATGCAGCAAAAGCAGTCCTAAGAGGGAAATTTCTATCAATTCAATCCTACTTCAAGAAACAAGAAAAATCTCAAATAAACAGTAACCTTACACCTAAAGCAACTCGAGAGAGAAAACCAAACAAACAAAAGAAACCCCAAAGGTAGTTGAAGAAAAGTGAAAGTTGCTCAGTCATGTCCAACTCTTTGTGACCCCATGGACTATACAGTCTGTGGAATTCTCTAGGCCAGAATACTGGAGTGGGTAGCCTTTCCCTTCTCCAGGGGATCTTCCCAACCCAGGAATTGAACCCAGGTCTCCTGCATTACAGGCAGATTCTTTACCAGCTGAGCCAAAAGGGAAGCCCAAAAATAATAGAGTAGTAATCTATCCCTTCTGCAGTGGATCATCCAGACCCAGGAATCAAACCAGGGTCTCCTGCATTGCAGGCTGATTCTCTACCAACTGAGCTATCAGAAATTGAAGGAAAAAAATCATGAAAGAAATCATAAAAATCAGAGCAGAAATAAGCGAAATAAAAACAAAACAATAGCAAAGATCAATTAAACTAAAAGCTGGTTCTTTGAGAAGATAAGCAAAATTAATAAACCTTTAGCCAGACTCATCATGAAAAAAATGGAGAGGACTAAAATCAATAAAATTAGAAATAAAAAACAATAAATTACAACTAACACCCACAAAATATAAAGGATCATAAAAGACTACTTCAATCAACTATATACCAATAAAATGGACAACCTGGAAGAAATGGACAAATTTGTAGAAGGTACAACCTTTGAAGAATGAACGAGGAAGAAGTAGAAAATATGAACAGATTGTTCACTAGTATGGAAATTGAAACCACAATTAAAAATCTTCCAACAAACATAAGTTTAGGACCAGTTGGCTTCACAGTTGAATTTTATCAAACATTTATAGGAGAGCTAACACCTATCATTCTGAAAATCTTCCCAAAAAATTGCAGAGGGAAGAACACTCCCAAACTCCTTTTACAAGGCCACCATCATGCTGATACCAAAACCAGAAAAAGATATCACAAAAAAGAAAATTACAAGGCAATATTCCTGATGTACATAGAAAGAAAAATCCTCGAAACAAAATGCTAGCAAACAGAATCCAACAACTCATTAAAAGCATCATATACCAGCAGTGACAAATTTTATTTTCCTAGGCTCCAAAATCACTGCAGACAGTGACTGCAGCCACAAAATTAAAAGACGATTGCTCCTTTGGTACTTCCCTGGTGGTCCAGTGGCTGAGACTCTGTCCTTCCAATGCAGTGGGCCCAGGTACCAACCCTGGTCAGGGAACTAGATCCCACATGTCACTACTAAAAGATCCTGTGTGCTGCAACTAAGACCCAACACAGCTAAACAAATCAATAAAAATAAATATTAAAAAAAAGATGCTTGCTTTTTGGAAGAAAAGTTATGACAAACCAAGACAATGTATTCAAAAGCAGAGACATCATCTTGCCAATAAAGATGTGAATAGTCAAAGCTATGGTTTTTCCAGTAGTCATGTATGATGTGAGAATTGGACCATAATATTATACAGCCTATAAATAAAACATTCTTTCAAAACCTATATATAATATTCTGAGACATAACCTTAAGCTCTTTTGCAGATATGGAAACCACCACCAGGTAGAAGTAAACTGCATGCTGACCACAAGCACATAGATCCCAGACCTTGTAGATGTGGGGTAGCTGTTGAATCAATAACTCTATCAGCTCCCCTTCATCTTCTCTGACTATTGGACTAGGTGGGAGTTTAATGATGAAAGACATCAGCTTCTTTTGCATATCATTTAAATTTTCAAAGTTAAATGATTGGATGATTAGAGGCCATAAGAGACCAACGTAGTCTTCAGCTCATCCTTGTGGATTCCAGTTTATCATCATCCGCCTTCATGTCATGTTCCTCTTCAGTTCAGTTCATTTCATTTGCTCAGTTGTATAAAACTCTTTGCGACCCCATGGACTGCAGCTTGCCAGGCTTCCCTGTTCATCACCAATTCCTGAAGCTTGCTCAATCTCATGTCCATCAAATCGATGATGCCATCCAACCATCTCATCCTCTGTCGTCTAGACTCTTCTCCTCTGCCTTCGATCCTTCCCAGCATCTGGGTCTTTTCAAATGAGTCAGTTCTTTGCATCAGGTGACCAAAGTATTGGAGCTTCAGCTTCAGCATCAGTCCTTCCAATGAAAATTCAGAACTGATTTCCTTTAGGATTGACTGGTTGGATCTCCTTGCAGTCCAAGGGATTCTGAAGTCAGAACTGATTTCCTTTAGGATTGACTGGTTGGATCTCCTTGCAGTCCAATCAATCAAGGGCTGTAACATTGTAAAGGCAAGGAGTCCACAGTGACCACATCAGAACTACCTTATCTGATTTTTCATAATTTCAGATAATGAAAAATAAACCACAGAAATGGAGCTCTATAACTCCACCTTGGAAAGTGGTTTCATCTTGGTGGGGATTCTGACCGACAGTGGGTCTCCCGGACTGCTCTGCACTACAATCTCAGTCCTGTACACACTGGACCTCACCAGCAATGGCCTGCTGTTCCTGGTCATCACAATGGATGCCCGGCTCCATGTGCCCATGTACCTCCTGCTCAGCCAGCTTTCTCTCATGGATTTGATGCTTACATCTGTAGTTATTCCTAAAATGCTTGTGGATTATCTGCGTGGAGAGAATGCCATCTCCTTTGAGGGCTGTGCCCTTCAGATGTTCCTAGTACTGACCCTGGGTGGTGCAGAGGACCTCCTACTGGCCTTCATGGCCTATGACAGGTATGTGGCCATTTGTAATCCTCTGAACTACATGGTCCTCATGAGCCCAAGGGTCTGCTGGCTCATGATAGCCACCCCTTAGACCCTGGCATTCCTGAATTCTGTGATACACACTTCATATACCATGCATTTTCCTTTTTGCATGACCCGGGAAATCAGGCACCTCTTCTGTGAGATCCCACCCTTGCTGAAATTGGCCTGTGCAGATACCTCCAGATATGAGTTCATGGTGTATGTGTCAGGTTCCGTCTTTCTCATGCCCTCCCTTGCTGCTGTCCTTGCCTCCTATACGTTTGTCCTAGCTGCTGTCCTCCACATGTCCTCAGGAGAGGGAAGGCAGAAAGCCCTCCTCACGTGTTCTTCTCATCTGACTGTGGTGGGAATGTACTATGGAGCTGCCATGTTTATGTATGTCCAGCCCATCTCCCACCACAGTCCCCAACAGGACAACATCCTCTCTGTATTTTATATTGTCCTCACTCCAGCACTGAACCCTCTCATCTGTAGTCTGAGAAACAAGGAGGTAATGGGGGCCTTCAGGAGAGTATTAGGGAGGTTTTCTCTTATCTAGGATGGTGGCTGCCAGTGTGATATTGAAGCCCTATAACTCCTAGATGGTGCTTCATATCCACTCCTGGTTTTATGTGGTTCTTCTACATTATGAAAATTCTGAAAATCTGCCACATTAGAACTAAGTCCTCATTTGGTCTTAGAGACACAACTTTGTCTCTATCAGCTCTGTATTTTGATAGTTAAGAAGCATTCATTTCTCTGATCAACATCCTAGGATATGTTTGAAATTCTTTTTCTGTTCTGACAGAGTGACCTTACATTTTACTTCAGTAGTTTCTTTTCTTACCCTCTGACAATCCTATACCCAATCACAGAGAAAGTTAGCCAGATTTTTTGGACTGCTCAATTTAAAGCAGAAATAAAAACTAGAGAGGAACATGAAGATAAAATGAAGATAGAAATGTTGAATTTTACTTGTTGCTATTGACAGAATTTCTCAGTTTTTACCTTCCTATTAGTAAGCATTTGTAGTCATACAATATTAGACATTTTACTGTGGGCAGACCTTCCCAGGTTTATATCAGAGTCCTAGACACTGGAAAAAAAAATCTTACACAGTTACCTACGCTTTCGTTTCTGCATCAACTCCTCAAGCTACTCATGTTGTATCAGGACAGCCAAGTACTTTCTTTTCACATTATTTACAAATAAATCACATTATAAATTATTGATGCCTTAAAGGTCATGTGTGAAAGCAGCCAGCACACTTGGTAATGAGCATCATAATTCAAGAGCTCCCTAATGGGAACATGCTCCTTTAAAGCCTCAGCCCTGATTGGTACTCCTGAATAGGAATTAATGGTCAAATCGACATCTGACATGGAAGCAGTCTTACCAATATCTGCATCATCACCACTTACACTTTGCCCAGTCACCTTGTTTTTCCTTTATTAACTCCTTTCTGCCTCAGACCCTTTGAAGATTTCTTAAATTCTGAATTTAAAATGAACTCCTCTGCTCCACATACCTTGCCTGGAAACCTTTAGCTACTCTGTAATGCTTGAAGCTAATTACATAAGGAAACAAATTTTAAAAAGATAACTTTCCATGAAAAAAAAAAGAACTAATATTTCCTTTGGACAAGATTTAGCAAAGATCCAATCTATCAGTAAGTTCTGTGGTATTTCTTTCCCTAAAAACATCCCAGTTTTCAACACTCAAATATTCCACTCTGGTCCCAATTACCATTATCTCTGCCCTGGACTTTTACTATAGCAGATTACTAACTGGTCTTCATAATACCAGGAGCTAGATAATATACCCTTATTCTAATGCATAATGTATCTACAAGTAATATATACATATGTATGTATGTCTTTCCTGGTAACTCAACTGGTAAAGAATCCTCCTGTAAGGCAGGAGACCCTGGTTCAATTCCTGGGTTGGGAAGATCCCCTGGAGCAGGGATAGGTTACCCACTCCAGTATTCTTGGATTTCTCTGGTGGCTCAGACAGTAAAGAATCTGCCTGCAGTGTGGGAGACCTGGGTTCTCTGGAGGAGCATGGCAACCCACTCCAGTATTCTTGCCTGGAGAATCCCCATGGACAGAGGAGTTTGAAAGGCTAAAGTCCGTGGGTCACAGAGTCAGACATGACTAAGCAACTAAGCACAGCACAGCATGTATATATATACAAATAAACTGGTTCTATATATGTACATATAACATTCTTACGTATTCACCATCTAGCATTAGCAATACCACTGACGCCTTTGCTTCTCTTCCCTAGGTCTCATCTTTTTGCCTCTCATCAAATGTTCCAGGTCCTGATGGCAACAACACAGCCCTCAGCTGTTTTATCTCACCACACACACATCACAATCTGGATACATAGCTAGGTTTGTTTATTACATTTTTCTTTCAATTTTTATGAATTATTTTAAATTTTTTATTTTATTTTAAATTATATAAAATATCTACCTGATTAAAAAATCAACCTATGAAGTAATATCTATTTCGAGAACTCTAGCTGGTGTTTTTGCCCTCTCCAAACTTCTCATTCCCATTCCCTACAGCTAATGATATATACATGCAGCTTGCATAATAACTATTTATTTGCAACTTATTTAGATTATGTTTGTAACAGTATTTGTGAATGTTCCATATACACTGGAAAGAGATACAATTTTTATTATGATACTTTGCAGTTTGATATGTGTTTGTACTTTTTAATTGATTATATCTTTAGCTTTTTTATTTTTGCTATTTTTTGTCCATTTGCTCTGGTTTGAATTGGGAAAGGTTTATCAAAATCTCCTTTATATATATATATTTCTCTATTCTTCATTGCAGCTTCTGTGCAGTCTGCTTTTTAAAAGTAATTATTGGATATATAAATATTAGTTACTTTTAGCCTTTAGAATTATAAAGATTAAAGCAGGACAAATACTATCCCCATTTCACAGATAAAATGACTGATTCTCAGAAGAGTTGATGGTTTTCCATATTTATACAACTATTAAATGTTCTAATTAGAAATGGTCTCTCCTTTGTTTCTGCTGAACAAATTATCTTTATTCAGTGCTAACTGAGCGAATATTACACTAATTTTCAGCTGCCTTTAATAGAGAAATAGTCAGTGAGCTGTATTGTCCAATTACCTTTTGACATCATTGTAAAAATGTATTACTGTTGATTGTACAAAAGTAAAACCAAAGTAGCATCAGTGAAATAACTGTGAATGAAAAAAGTCCCTACACACCGCTATAGAATTGTGACATATTTTTGAAGATCTATAGCTAACAGAGGGCTTCCCTGGTAGCTGAACTGGTAAAGAATCCACCTGCATTGCAGGAGACGCCGCTTCAATTCTTGAGGTGGGAAGTTCCCCTGGAGAAGGAATAGGCTACCCACTCCAGTATTCTTCGGCTTCCCTGTTGGCTCAGACGGTAAAGAATCCGCCTGCAATGAGGGAGACCTGGGTTCGATCCCTGGGTTGGGAATATCACCTGGAAGAGGCCATGCCAATCCACTCCAGTATTCTTGCCTGGAGAATCCCCATGGACAGAGGAGCCTGGTGGGTTACAGTCCATGGAGTCACAAAGAGTCAGACACGACTGAGTGACTAAGCACAGCACACAGCACATAGCTAACAGGAAAGAAAGTGAAAGTGAAAGTCTCTCAATCGTGTCGGACTCTTTGTGACCCCATGGACTATACAGTCCATGGAATTCTCTAGGCCAGAATACTGGAGTGGGTAGCCATTCCCTTCTCCAGGAACAGGAGAAACGTATCAAAATATGTTTTTGATATATTATCAAAAAATAGCTAACAGGAGAAACATATCAAAAGAAGAAATAAATCAATCAGTAAGTACACAATCAGATCTGTGTGCCCATGAGTTTGTGTATGTGTGTACCCCAAGATTTACACAAGAGTTTTTACTCCCAGATGAAATATAAATAACCTGTGTTAGAAATAAATCCTGATCAAAAGTCCCTGGACTTTGATTGTTCCTATAATTGCCATCATAAGACTTTTCTTCACCCATTAGCCCTAAGGATAAGATATTCCAATAGCTAATTTTCTACTCCAACAATTATAAAGTTGAAATTGATTAAATATGTTCCCATTCCTAGAAGAAAACATAGGGCAAAATTCCTTAACACTGGTCTTGGCAATTATCTTTCGGATCTCAGACCAAAGACATAGACAACAAAAGGAAAATAAACAAGTAGGGCTACATCAAACTAAAAATCCTCTCCACAGCAAAGGAACCATCAGAAAATAAAAGGGAAACCTACTACACAATGCGCGAAATATTTTCAAATTGTGTTATATACATGTCTGACTTACTTTACTAAGCATTATATTTTCTAGTTCCATCCATGTTGATGCAAATGGCAATACTTTTATGGCTGATTAATATTTCAGACAGAGAAAGATAAAATCTAAACTATAATCTAGATGAATCTTTGTGGAAAACAGAAACAGACTTATAGACATAGAAAACAAATTACAGTTACCAAACAGGAAAATGGGATACGGAGGACAAATTAGGGGTATGGGATTAACAGATATAAGCTACTATACATAAAATAGGTAAGCAACAAGGATTTGCTGTATAGCACAGAGAATTATATCAAATATCTTATAATAGCCTATAAAGGAATATATTCTGCAAAAAAAAAAAAAAAGAATCACTCTGCTGTACACTTGAAACTAACACGATATTATTTATTAAAATAATTTTAATTATTCCTCAATTAAAAAATGAACTTAAAAAAGAAAGGTAAAATTTTCTTTACAATATACTCACAAATTGAAAATATAACATGACAAACAGATATGAATAAAGAAAAAGCAACAAAGATGTAGTGGAGATAATTTGCAGTAAATTAGTCCTATTTCTCTGGATAGTTGTAAGGACATATGAAATCACAAGGAGATTTCATAAACCAGAATACATAATGACTTGATAGAAAAAAGAGGTAAAAATTAGCAAGAAAGAAAGATAAGAAAAATTTAATCACATATCTATAATATAAAGAATGCAGTTTGGATTCAACAGAAAAATTACAATGAGAAATATAACTTGACTGATACATTTTAAAAATTATATCCGAGCAATAAATAAATAATTTTCCTACTGCCATAAAAGGGAAAGAAAGACAGATGGGAAAATTTAGTAGCAAAGATAATAAATGACTACAGTATTTTTCTTTTATTAAAAAGAACTAAATATCGATGAGTAAATAAAGCAGTAAGTAGTTTAAATCTAGCATGTTTCAGAAAATATGGATCTGTCTTTAGTATATAGTTCAAACATTTGATTTTTACATAAAGTATCTCAAACCTGTTATTTTTTAAGACTAGTTAAGCTTTTGTAAAAAGTAGCCATAATATCCTCAAATTAACAATAATTTTAAAAGCAGTTAAAGTGAGAAATATGGGAAAGGATGCATGTTTCCACTTTTCTAAGGATTTAAATTAAAGGATGGACAAATGCCTGTCGGCATATATATATTTTACATATTGCTTCTGCTCCCAAGAAGAGAGACTTGATTCTTTCTCATATTCAGAGCCTATAGAATTTTTTCTTTGATTAGAAAAACTCTGGGAATTAGAGGATATTCACAGAACTCTATGATTATAAACAAAAGAAAGAAAAATCTACAAAAGATCCCATGGTATCTCATTGTGTAGAGATAATAGAAGGACCTATGCTCAGCGATACCCTGGGGACCTCCTGCTGGCATCATCTCTCAGGACCTCATCTTTTACGATCCTCTCAGAGAAAGACTCAATTCAGTGTTGGTGCTTAAAAAAGTAGTGTAAAATTCACCCAAGAACACAGTCAGAGATTGAAATAGAATCCACGGGAAAGTCCGTTTCATACCCAGCTGTTAGGAAAGAGGACTGAGAATCACTGTCATCCAAAACCAAACTCTGAATGTGCAGCTTGGATCTCTCGATCTCACTCTGCTAGACTCACTGGCAGGTCTGCTTACCTACAGTTCCTCATCTCTAGAACAAACTCACCCTTGGTCTCCAGGTAAGGAGGAAGATGCCGAAGGCATCAAGGCTCTGCAGAACCAGAGTGTGTCCTGGGAGAAGGGCTGTGTCTTTATTTTTACAATCCACAGTCTATTTGGGAAAAGAGATTTTTCTTTATCTCTCTTCTTATGAATTCTCACTCTTAGAAATCTTGCTACTGGGTACTTACCGAGGTGGTCAGTTTGTGTGCTAAAAGGCACAAGAAGTCAAAAGATCCATTGTCTCTCAAACTCGCTACCCCTTTTCAACTATAAGAATCTTCCTGTGTTCTTACCTTCCACCCCGGCTACATAGGTGTTCTCTTCCTGTTTCACTTTTTCCACACTCTCTGGGTGATTCCCACTGAACTCACAGGAAAATACCTAGGACACAAGACAGAGCTTCTTGTAACGTACTCGGCATTATCTGGGAGGTGGGAAGAGTCCAAGCACAGGAGTGCTAGTGTGAGGTGTGTGGACGCTTCCTGCTCCAGTACCTAGTATTCAGGCTGCTGCCACATTGCACGTCTGCTTTCATGGGTAAGAATGAAAAAGAGAACAGGATGTATATTGAGGGTCTGTTCCTATTTCTACTGGAAGAGGAACAACTACCACTGACGCCTCTCTCTTATACCAGTGTTCCCTTTGACTTTCATGAGGGCTTCTCATTATTCCTGGCTCATGCCATCCTTCACCCACAATCACCTTGCAGATGCCTAAAGAGAAGGTCATGAAGTGAAAGCAGAATTCCAAGTGGAAATTGCTCAGTAAAAGATAAGTGCTTCCATAATCTTCTCACTTTGTGAAAGGATGATCTGGTTATGGTTAGCAGCACTCATCTTCATATGACAAGAATCTCTACATATGGCTCCATAGCAGGTAGGTGGGGGTGAGTCAGGAGGCACATGTAAGTCTGGAAATGGAGGAAAAAGTAATGTAATGAGTTTGTGTCGTGGGATCTCTGCCAAGAGAAATGGACAATCATGAGAACAAATGGCCAGGATTGAGATGGTCCCCAACTATGTTTTCATCGCTCACAAGCCCTGAAACAGGCCATGGATGTGAATTGGGAGTGTTCACACTTAACAATGAAGCATTAAGAAATTTCACTTAATACTTGCAGTTAGATCTTTGCTGTTGTCATTCAGTCGCTCAGTCATGTCCGACTTTTTGTAACTCCATGGACTACAGCACACCAGTATTCCCTGTCCTTTACCATCTCTGGGAGTTTGCTCAAACTCCTGATTTTTAGAGTTAGATCTTTAGTTCAGGGCAGGGGAGAAAAGGACGGTGGATTTTCTTCTAAGGGAGGGGCAGTGTTCCAGGCTGGACGTTGATTAGAAGCTACAGGTCTGTCAGTGATGCTGCTTCTGCTCTTACAGAGGGTTATAGCAGAGTTAAAAAAGACCAAAGGCATCCTTTCGTCCTACAGAGCAATCTTCACCTTCTAGGATTGCTTCTCATATGTCAGTGATTCTCTTCCACTTTGCAAAAAAGAGGACTGATGGGTGTTGGCAAGTCAAACCGGCAGAAGAGGGGAGAGCATGTCCGAGGGGGAGCAACTGTGGTGTATTGGTGTCACAGGTAAAGGACCTGAGAGTTCTGATGTAGGCAGTGTTCCTCTCCATCTAGTTCCCTTAGCCAGCAACGATCCTTGGAGAGAAACCGTGCGTGATATACAGAAGATGTATCATCCTTACTGGAATCTGAGGTCCCACACATTACTGTCCGAGCCAACAGCGCCACCATGTGCATCTGAATTGGCTACAGGAGTATTTTGAGACTGCAGGAAATGAAACAAATAAAAAGCCAAGGGTCCAGTATCAGAGTTTCAGGGTTAAAAAAGTCATTGATATCTTCTCACTAGAACCTTTAGAGTCTAGCGTAGGACTCCAAGATCTGTAGAAGACTGTATTTGATGTTAGCGTGGGATGAGACTAACAATTATCTGTGAAGTTTAGAATCAAAAGGTAATATCACTGGGTGAATATGGATTAGTGAATGAATAGTGCAGTGTAAATGAAGATCCTATTCAATATTTTAAGTATTCATATAATGTAATATATAAATATAATCAATATAATATAACATTATACTATGCAATATAAGAGCAAAGCTCTATTTTATTTGCCTCATAACAGTAATAATCTATTATCAGGCAAGTAAGCTATAAACACAAAGAATAATCTTGATCAAGATGCAGTAGACAAACTTGAAATATTCTAGACGTACAAGGGCACCTGTAATGTGCCTTACTAATGTATCAGGCTAGAGACACTTCAGACAGAAAGCTGTTACAGATGTTGAATCACTTTAAAATGTCTTCATCCCCATGATGGTATGTCAATACAGAGATCATTGGCTCTAAGGGACTCTGTCTTCCAAATAGTTTTCTAAATGCCTGCTTAACATCTTTGTTCCTTAGGCTATAAATGAATGGGTTCATCATAGATGCTATGACTGAATAGAACACTGAGATCACCTTATACCCCTCATTCATTTTCTTGGAATTTGGACACATATAGGTAAATATTGTTGATCCATAGAAGAAGACAATAACAATGAGATGAGAACCACACGTAGAAAAGACCTTGAGTCTCCTCTCCCCTGCCTGTATCTGAATCACAGTGGAGATAATATTCCAGTAAGAGAAAAGGATAAGGGAGAGAGGACCGAGGAGAATTATCACACCCATGGCAAAGATGGCCAACTCAGCTTTGTAGGTTTCTTCTGAAGCCAACTTCAAGAGCGCAGGAGGCTCACAAAAATAATGATTAACTATGTTCTGGCCATGGTATGAAAGATATAAAGTAAATGTTGTATCTACTAGAAACACAAGTGCTCCACTAGTCCGAGATCCTATGGACAGCTGAACACAAATCCTCTGGGTCATGAGGGTGGAGTAGTGAAGGGGCTTGCAGACAGCCACATAGCAGTCATAGGACATCACCGCTAGCAGGGAGGTTTCTGTACACCCTGCTACTAGAAAAAAAATCATCTGAATTGAGCACCCTGACTTGGAAATGGTCTTTCTTGTTACCAGCAAATGGAATAGCATCTGAGGGACAATTGTTGTAGAGAAAAGGAGATCACTAAATGACAGGTTTTTAAGGAAGAAATACATTGGTGTATGCAGTTGAGAGTCAGTATGAATTAACAGTATGATGAGCAGATTCCCAAATACAGTCAGCAGGTAGATGATGAGAAATATCACAAATAGCATGATCTGGGTCTGCTGATCTGAAGAAAGGCCCACCAAGATGAATTCAGTCAGATAGGTTTGGTTTTTTGTGCCCATGGATGTTTATTCCTGTCTACACAATAAGCATCAATAGAGCTATAAAAATCTGACTACATTTGAGCATCAGATCCTGAAAGTAAAGATCTCACTGGAATAAAAAGTGTATCTGATTTAAAAAAAAATTCTTATAAATATTTGACATGAATTTCTAAAAATTTTTGACATGAATTTCTAAAAATTTCCACCACCATATTTCTACTGAAGCTGTCTAAAAAGAACACTAACATATTATGTGGATTTGAAAAATTATAAAGTTTTCTGCATTTAATAGAGAACCCAGGTTTATTTTTTGTAGTTTACTTTTTAGTCAGACTTTCACTTTTATTTCATCAAGAAGCAGAACAAATAATTAATTTTTCCTTTGTGATTCCAAGAGATGCCTTATCATCCTTCCAAGTAGAAAGTAAATTTTATGAGACCATTTTATATGATTTTATAATCCACAGTCCTGATTATGTTCTAAATTCTTCACTGGATCAGAGAATCAAGATTCAATGGAAGTACTCAAGAGTAAGGCATGATCAGACTTCTGTATGACAGAGGCAGGATAGTGGAGACCAGCCCAGACTTAGGCAGCACCACGCACTTGGGAAATAGGGAGGGCCTTTTGTGGTGACCCAATGCAGCCACAACAGCTGGCTGCAGAGTTGCAGTGTCTTATCTGGCATAACCATGTTTGAGCTCCTTCATGCTGCAGATGTATCAGAAGTCCAATCAGTCAGAGACGTGCATCAGGCACTGGTTCAATGCTCTGCCGCCAGGCAGGAAACACTACTCAAAGTCTATAGCTTTACCTCAGGAATAAGCAAGGAATAACCTGCTGAATCCAAGCTCCTGGGGAAAGAGTTTAGAAAGAGTTAGGGAAGGTAGTAGGGTCATGGGCAAATGGCTAGGAATCAGGGCTGGAGTCTGATATTTCAGGGAAAGGCTGAAGTACTAGTCCTAGAACTGCATTTACAATGAAGGGGATGTCAGAGCAGAAAGTCAGCTACCTGGCAGGGACATCTTGGGATGGGGTGGGGGGTGGAGTGGGGGGAGATGGAGTCGAAGACTGCCAATATACAAGGGTTTGTTTTCTTTTTTTTTTTTTTTTTTTTTAATTTTATTTTATTTTTAAACTTTACATAATTGTATCAAGGGTTTGTTTTCAAAAATAAAACCACACATCTAACTGGCAGTATAGGACAAATGTGGCCTGATGAGTTGTGACTGGACCACCTGCTCATGAACTGCTAAGCAGGACTCAAAGACCACATGGTTACAGTGAGGTTTCTATTCATAAATATCTATCCAGATGGAAATGCAATGGATCAAACCTGAACCAACTGTATAATATATTGGCCTTGAGGGACCAGGAAGGCAGAGTCAGGAAATAATTTGAGGAATTGATAAAACAAAATGAGAAATATCTTTTCCATTGATACAATGTAAAGGGAATACACAAGAGAATCATTGATAAACTGCCACCTCAGTAGCCAAAATAATCCACTACTGATTTCATTTCCCAATGATTTCTGATAAGCCCATTTTTTTCACTGCTTCATCATTGTAAATTTACTTGTAATGAACTGTGCATATTTCATGTGTACAATTTGATGAGTTTTGATATATGTATATAATGACATGCTTTTTTAAAGTTCTCATTAATTTATACATAATTATTTGTTTACACACCTGTCACCCAGGCTAGGTTTTATGTTTCTTCAGTGTAAAAGTCCTATCTGAATCCATATTGAGTGCATCACCCAGTATATAGTAAATTTTTAGGAAATTCACTGACTGAATTAGTATATGAATGACTGAATACATGAGAAACGAATAGATTCCTCTCATACTCACAGGCACTGTCACAAACCTGCACTCAAACACTCCTAAGCTAATAATGCTTTTAAAAGCATAGCATGAAATTTGGAAGACACAGATGATGCGGGTCCAGCTTCATGGTATCTTTGGGCTGGGGAGATCCTGTGACCACGAAGAGGGAGTAACACTAGGTGTGACCACCTGGAACACTGGTATAAGAGAGAGGCGTCAGTGGTAGTTGTTCCTCTTCCAGTAGAAATAGGAACAGACCCTCAATATACATCCTGTTGATGTTGTCCTGTTGGGGACTGTGGTGGGAGCTGGGCTGGACATACATAAACATGGCAGCTCCATAGTACATTCCCACCACAGTCAGATGAGAAGAACACGTGAAGAGGGCTTTCTGCCTTCCCTCTCCTGAGGACATGTGGAGGACAGCAGCTAGGACAAACGTATAGGAGGCAAGAATAGCAGCAAGGGAAGGCATGAGAAAGATGGAACCTGACACATACACCATGAACTCATATCTGGAGGTATCTGCACAGGCCAATTTCATCAAGGGTGGGATCTCACAGAAGAGGTGCCTGATTTCCCGGGTCATGCAGAAAAGAAAATGCATGGTATATGAAGTGTGCATCACAGAATTCAGGAATGCCAGGGTCCAAGGGGTGGCCATCATGAGCCAGCAGACCCTTGGGCTCATGAGGACCATGTAGTTCAGAGGATTACAAATGGCCACATACCTGTCATAGGCCATGAAGGCCAGTAAGAGGCCCTCTGCACCACCCAGGGTCAGTACTAGGAACATCTGAAGGGCACAGCCCTCAAAGGAGATGGCATTCTTTCCACGCAGATAATCCACAAGCATTTTAGGAATAACTACAGATGTAAGCATCAAATCCATGAGAGAAAGCTGGCTGAGCAGGAGGTACATGGGCACATGGAGCCGGGCATCCATTGTGATGACCATGAACAGCAGGCCATTGCTGGTGAGGGCCAGTGTATACAGGACTGAGATTGTAATGCAGAGCAGTCTGGGAGACCCACTGTCAGTCAGAATCCCCACCAAGACGAAACCACTTTCCAAGGTGGAGTTATAGAGCTCCATTCTGTGTTTTTTTTGTTGTTGTTGTTATCTGAAATTATGAAAAATCAGATAAGGTAGTTCTGATGTGGTCACTGTGGACTCCTTGCCTTTACAATGTTACAGCCCTTGATTGAAAGAAATTAGTTGCTCAGTTTATCATACCATGTTTTAGTCTTTCATCCATAAATTAAATCACCAAGTATGTACTGATAACATATTGGGTTTTTTTTTTTAACATATTGTTAAAATAGCACATTTCTTTCCCATTTCTGATGTTTCCTTCAATATTAGGCAAGTTCCATTTGGGCAGTAATTCTGCATTTGCTCTGCTTCACCATCCCACTTCTTTCTCTTGAGAAACAGGAGCAACTTAACCAATGGGAAACATTAAAGGGAAAATCTAAGCATATAGACATATGGTGTGCACTAAGTCGTTTCAGTCGTGTTCAACTCTGCGACCCCATGGACTGTAGCCCACCAGGCTCCTCTGTCCAAGGGATTCTCCAAGCAAGAATACTGGAGTGGGTTGCTGTACCCTCCTCCAGGGCATCTTCCCGACCCAATGATCGAACCCATGTCTCTTTACATCTCCTGCACTGGCAGGTAGGTTCTTTACCACTAACACCACCTGGGAAGCCCAGACATATGGTATCCAGCTTCTTTTTCCTTCCCTTCTTTTCAGGAGATGCAGCATCTTTGAGAAGGCCTAACACATATTTCCCTCTATCCCACCCAGGTTGTGAAGCAACTGAGACAGGAGATATTTGTTCAGCCAAAACATGACCCTATTTTTCATCAAGTAGAAATTACGGGATGTAATTTCTGTGTCAGTGGATAATGGACTTCCTAAACCAACCTCAAAATGAACATAATTACCTTTGCAGTCACAAGCAAAGCAGGACCAGGGCAGTACTTCCCACTGAAGAAGGACTGGTGGAACAGGAGAACAAGAGATACAAGTACTGGTCATTGTATCTTCTAAGAAAAAGAGAGAATTTTATTCTGGTTCATTCTCCAATTAGATTAACTTCCTCCCTGAAACTTGAGAAGAAAGGAGAGAGTAGAGACTAAGGATTAACGTTCAGTTCAGTTCAGCCGCTCAGTCATGTCCAACTCTTTGCGACCCCATGAATCGCAGCACGCCAGGCCTCCCTGTCCATCACCAACTCCCTGAGTCCACCCAAACCCATGTTACCTTGATGTAAAAGAAAATTTTGGAAGAGAGAAAGAACCATTCCCTCTTGTGCCTATTATGTGCCAGGCACTGTGCTAGCTCCCATGCATGCAGGGAAGTACGTAGTATATGAAATACCAGACCACATTCAGTTACACTCATGAGGAGCATTGAAAGGTAGGTGGAGAATTCCCTGGCTGCCCAGTGGTTGGGACTCCCTGCTCTCACTACTCAGAGCCTGGGTTCAATCTTTGGTCAGGGAACTAAGTTCCCACAAGCTGCATGGCATAGCCAATAAATAAATAAAATAGATGTAACTATAAATTGTGAAAAGCTGCCTAAAGGAAAAAAAAACGAACAGTGGTTCTCATGTAGTTTGGTAGTTCAAGAAAGCCTTCTGAGTCTGTGAATTTTAAGCTCAGTTTTGAAAGACAAATGTAAATTACCCAACTGAAGAGGGATGAAGAGCTACCTGAGCAATGGACATAAAATATGCAGAATATTTGAAATAGGAGAGAGCTTGTAATTTC
The DNA here is from genome assembly GCF_003369695.1 of Bos indicus x Bos taurus. NCBI lineage: Eukaryota > Metazoa > Chordata > Mammalia > Artiodactyla > Bovidae > Bos > Bos indicus x Bos taurus. The sequence continues at coordinate 38,305,147 of NC_040090.1, forward strand.
TAAGAAGCTGAAGGAAGACTGGTGAGGATGGTACTGAATGAGAGACACTTGGAGAGATAAACATGTTCCAAGTTATGTTTGGCCTTTCAGGGAATATGGACTACTGTTGTTATTTGTTAACTAAGTCATGTCTGTCTCTTTTGTGACCCCATGGACTGTAGCCTGCCAGGCTCCTCTGTCCATGGGATTTCCTAGGCAAGAATACTGAGGTGGGTTGCTATTTCCTTCTCCAGGAGATCTTTCTGACCCACGGATCGAACCCACCTCTCCTGCATTGCAGGCCAATTCTTTACCACTGAGTCTCCATGGAATCCCATATAGGCTATAATTGAGAGCTGTTTTTTTTTTAATGTTTTATTTTGTATTGGGGTATAGCCAATTAACAAAGTTGTGATAGTTTCAGGTAAACAATGAAGGGATTCAGCCATACATAAACATGTTTACATGCCGGTCCCAAACTCCCTAACTATCCTTTCCCCTCATCCTTCCCCTGGCAACCATAAACTCATTCTGTAAATCTGTGAGTCAGTTCCTGTTTTTTAAGTTCATTTGTATCATTTCTTTGTAGATTCCACATGTAAGGGGTTTCTTTAATCTGTATACACAAGAGTGATTCATACTTTAAAAGATGACTGTGATAGTCCCGTGGAGGAGTACAAATAGAAGATGGGCAAGAACAGAGCCAGGGAGATATATGCAGGGGTGACTGTGGTCATCTAGGTAAGAAGGACCAGGGAAATGGCACAGATATGATAGAGTCAAGATTCATGTTGGAAGTAGAATCAACAACAACTGGTGACTGATATGATTCTTGAGATGGAATTCAGTCATGAGGAGCTAGTTTGGTAGGTGATAAATAGAAAAACTGAGTATGTTTAAGGGACTAGAAACTCTCATGAGAATGGAGAATCTATTTTTCTCAGAGTGAGTAAGTGAATAGAATGGATAGGACTTTATGTGAAAGCTTGGAATTCAAGGACTGTTTTCTCTTGTAAAGTGCATAGTTTGCTGATTCTTCATCATGGTGTCCTTCTTACCACCAATTTAGCACTCACTCTTTTTGTTGATATTTTGTGATAATGATTTATACCTAATACTTTGACTTGTCTAAGACACTGTGAATAAAACACAAGGCAAGGTCAAACTCCCTGGCTTGAGTTATATCTTTTCTACTGATCACATGATCTTATTTTAACATGTAGCTGTCACATTTTTCTCACTTGTAAAGTAGGAGTGATCTTAGCTCTATGCAACTGTTTCAGTGGTCTCATGATTTTTTAATTTTCATAACTATTTTACATGTCATATTTTAACATTTTTATGGCTATACTCACAGAGTTCAGTTCAGTTCAGTCGCTCAGTCGTGTCTGACTCTTTGCAACCCCATGGACTGCAGCACACCAGGCCTCCCTGTCTACCACCAACTCCCAGAGTTTACCCAAACTCATGTCCATTGAGTCAGCTCTTCGCCTCAGGTGGCCAAAGTATTGGAGTTTCAGCTTCAACATCAGCCCTTCCAATGAACACCCAGGACTGATCTCCTTTAGAATGGACTGCTTGGATCTCCTTGCAGTCCAAGGGACTCTCAACAGTCTTCTCCAACACCACAGTTCAAAAGCATCAATTCTTTGGTGCTCAGCTTTCTTTATAGACCAGCTCTCACATCCATACATGACTACTAAAAAAACCATAGCCTTGACTAGACGGACCTTTGTTGGCAAAGTAATGTCTCTGGTTTTCACTATGCTATCTAGGTTGGTCATAACTTTCCTTCTAAGGAGTAAGCATCTTTTAATTTCATGGCTGCAGTCACCATCTGCAGTGATTTTGGAGCCCCCCAAAATAAAGTCTCTCACTGTTTCCACTGTTTCCCCATCTATTTCCCATGAAGTGATGGGACCAGATGCCATGATCTTCGTTTTCTGAATGTTGATAGATTCTCAATAAATGTAAAGTATGAGCAGTATACAGAAACCAGTTTACAGAAATTTTTGTTCAGTCACTCTCTTTTTTTGTATTGGTGGTAAAAAACAAACAACATGCGATCTACTCTTTTAAAGTTTTAAGTGTGCAGTATAGTCAACTGTAAGCACAATGTTGTACAGTAGATCTCCTGAACTTTTCTATTTTGCATGACTGAAACTTTATACTCACTGAACAGCAGCTCTCCATTCCCACATCCCAGCAGCCCCTGGAAGCCACCATTCTTTCTGCTACAGTTTGACTACTTTAAATGACATAAGAGGAATCATGTAGTATTTAGACTCCTGTGCTTGACTTCACTTAACACAGTGTATTCCAATTTCTTACGTGCACAGGACCAGATTTCCTTCTCTTTATAGTTGAATAAAATTCCATTATATTTATATCACATTTTCTTTAGCCATTCATCTGTCAGTGGACATTTAAATTGTTCCCCACTTTTGGCTATTAACATACTTAATCGATTGCCCTCAAAATCAGTTCATCATCTGGCCAGCTGACCTCATTTTTGCCTGTGGTTCCTAGCCTTTCTGCCCTCCTCCATCCCTGTCTGGACCCCAAGTCCCTCCATGTTGATCCAGTTGAAATTCTCCAGGAAATTGTGTTTCCTCTTGCCTCTAAGCTTTTGCACTTGCAGCTCCTTCTTCCTAGAAAGCGCCATTTCTTTCCCCTTTCCCATTCCACATGCTTTAATCTTATTTCTCAGTTAAAACTTCCTGGTATTTCAGAATATCTGTTACTACCTCCCAGAAGTTTGCCTTGCTTCTCTCAGAGTAAGTGGCTTCACTGACTGTTGCAGTCAAATATTTTAGTACTAATCTTTAAATGTAAGGATTATGTCTTATTCACAGTGTTTGTTCAGTATATGGCACAGCTCCTTAATTAGAGAATATCCTTGATGATTATTTGTGGAATAAATTAAACCAACATTAATGACATATCCAAGACCAAGGGAACAAATAACATTTCCTAACCATCCACATTTCCTAACTAAGGTCCTGCTCCCATTTCCTGATCATTCATTTACAGAAACCTCATAATACCCCCCAAACAGAGATAAAATCCTTACCTCTGATAGACAGGAGATACTGCTAGTAGATTTCACTGTTGGCTGTGTATCTTGTTTGGAGGGTGAAGAAGTGCAAATAGAAATTGGTGAGTAAATAAAGTAGATTTTGTACCAGTGCGTGAAGGGGACCAGCTGTGAGGAGGTATGTGGGATCAGTGGGTCAGGGCACACCCATCCATCTGGCTTGGCAGGGCCTCTCTGGGATGGGTCACCTGGTCTTTGAATGACCTACACTTCAGAGAGAAGGGTCTCATAGGAACCTGAAACAGCCTGTCCCCTCTCTTATGTGAAGGGTTAAGACAGGCTATGCCTCTGACCCAGTCACCTTGTGAAGGAATTTTCCTAGCCATAAAACAACTGTCTAACTAAGGTGAATGCTTAACTTTTAAAAACAGTTTCACTCCTACTTGGCTCTGGAGGAAAAGCTGAATAAAGGAAAACCAGTGCAGATGATCCAGGAAGAGGACCCAAAGGAAGGTCTGCAATGCCTGGCCTCACTTTCTCAGGGGCCACAGTGAGACAGGGCCCTGTCCTTGGGGGTGGCTCTTCTGCTCCCTATGTGATGACAATGACTTTGTCCCTCTACTCAGAAGCTTTGTTTAACAGGAACTCTTTCCCCAGCTGAATTGATCCCTTCCTGGAAGTGCTGGGAGACAGGAATTTTAATAAATCTCCTGGGTGTGATTCCTGACCTCTTAACTCTTCTTTCATCCTCAATAAATGAGTTCTACACCCCAGTAAAGGAAACATGGAAAGGGGGCTATTTACAATCTCTGAGTTCACACCTAATGACCAGGCCTTGGGCTAGTACTGTGCATCTGTGCCAAATTCACAGGGATTTGAGAAGACCCAGTGAGGTCTCAGGAGAGCTGTGAAAGCAGGACTCTATCTCAGTCTTTCCTCTGGAGGTAACTGTAGCAGTGAGCACAAGTGAGTATCTCAGAGCAAATTAATTAAGACTAAAGTGGACAATGTATCCTGCTTTGTTTTCCTTCCATTGTTCTTTTTTTTTTTCTCATTCAATATGTAACCCTAACTGCATGCTTTGTTTTCTTCCATTATTCTGTCCTTTTTTCTCATTCAATGTGTATTAACTTCAACTGTGCACTGAACACAACATTATATAGAAATAATATAGAAAAAATTAACCAACCATCCTTTCTTAGGGATGTTACCTTCTAGGTGGTGGAGAGCAAGAAATAAAATATCATAAGTGTCACATTGTATATTAGGAGTTTTCAAGTGCTTTGGAGCTAAAAAAGGTAAGAGGAACAGAGAATGTAGGAAGAAATTGTTAACTTTAAATAGAAGGGTTAGAGCAGATCTTACTGAGAAAATGTCCTTTGAGCAAAAATGTGAAGATCATTTTAGACAGAGAGAAGAGCCACTGAAAAGGTTCTGAGGTCAAGCTGAGACAGGCAAACAAGGAGACCAATGGAGCTGGACTGGAGTGAGCAAGCTGGGTTGGATGGAGGAGATGAGGTCAGAGAGTAAGCGGAGTAAGCAGAGAGAACCACTGTGAAGGTTCCAACTTTTGTTCCAAGTGAATCAGGGAACTATTGGGGTGTCTTTGAATAGGAAATTGAAATAATTTGAATTTTGTTTAAGAGGAATTATCACTTTGTTAAAGACTTTGCTTTGTTACTCTGTTAAAGACTTTACAGGGACCAGAAAGGAAGCAAGCAGACTGGTTAGGAACCTGTTGCAATGACCCAGAAAGGAGCCAATGACTTGGATCCGAGGGGTGGCAGTGGAAGAGTTGTTAAGTGATATAATCCTGGATATATTCAGAGGAAGGATGCGTGTATCCTTAAATGTCAGTTTTGTCAGTTTGCTGCTGCTCAGTTAAGTCAGGTGATTAGAACTTAGTGCTGATGACCTCTATTTTAGGCCCTTAAATATTTTCTCTGATGCTGAGATTCTTCATGAATTCATCAAATGTTAATTTCTACTTTGTGCCAGCTATGGTGCCAGGCTCAGTGACCCCGTTGTGGAAAATATGTAGTTTCTGCCCTCCTTATATGGTTGTGGGGAAGACATTGAAAACTGTAGTCAAAGCTCAGAAGATCCTAGACAGTCTAGTCTGTGAAGGAGGTGGATTTCTGTAGATTCCACAATAGGACACCATCAAGCTCTTCCTAGAAACACACACACACACACACACATATTACTGGTCTGTATTAACATGGTTTAGTCATCTTCTTAAGGTAAAGTGGGATTTATAAGTCATCGTTCCATATTCCCTTCTGCTCCCTGGGCAGATTATTAGAGGGCAGGGAATTCATAATTATCTCCAAGAAGAGGAGAGCATTTCTTGCTCAAAGAGTAGATGTTTGCTGCATCAGAAGACCTACAGATGTTGCCTCAATGACTCTCAAGTGTGAGGAGAAGGGTAGAAATGTTATTCTCCTTATATGGCCCTGAAGAAACCTCTAGCTATGCTTTCTCAAAATCAAGCCCAGAGTCTCAGTATGTTAGTAGCTCAATTATAATGCAAATTGAATTCCTAAATTTCCAGGATGTCTTCTGTTAAAGTGAGGGTATTGTTTAGGGAGGAATGGGAATCTGAGTATTGGACTAGGGACAAATAGATTCCCATGACTCTGAGGACATTGTTCTGCTAATTTTTTGACCAATAATTAGCTGTTTCATGAGAGTTTGGCCCTCATTTGCCTGAAAAACATGTAATAAATGCCCCTGAGGTTGTTGCCATTAAGACACTGCAGATTCTCCTCAGGGACCACTCTCACCTTCCCTCTTTGCTTCCAAACTTGTAAGTAGACTCACATTCCAGCAAACTCAAAGGGTGAGAGTTGTTATAAACCAAAGGAGCAGCATAATTTTTCTGATGTATACAGACAGAAATCTGGGAGATACGTGTGGGGATGGAGCTCATGGGTATGGAATTATGGTGGGAGGAAAAAAAGTTGGATCAGGCTAAACTTATTGATATGGCCCACTAAGTAGAGACCTTGGATTCAGTGTTTCAGCTCAAGAGGTTAGAAAGGGCTCTACAGATTGTTTAGTTGGCTGGCTAAAACATGAGTGCAAGGGTAGGTCTACCACAGTAAATAGAATTTAAAGTGTAAGATTTACATTTATATACTGTGGAGTAAGTTGTCCAAAGGCTTTGGGAGATAAACTGTTGGAATGAGTTTTTCAAATAAGGCCTGCTCACCCACTCTGGGAGAATACATCTTTCACTATGACTGTGAGAAACAAATTTATGAGAGAAGATCCAGCATCCTTTAAGGGCCCTGTGGTCGCTCTTCTGTGTAGATCAGAAATTATAGTGGGAGCTGCTATCACTGAACTGGGATCTCTAAATGCAGTGGGAATAATGGGATCTCAAGTGGCATGGCCATCGTCATATCTTAATCATCAAAGATAAATTGAATATGGCTGTTGTAATGGGTGGCAGAGTGCAAGCAGTAAGCATAGCAGTTGGACTCACAGAGACTGATGGTTAGTTGATGATGACGTTCTTAGAAAATAACTTCTTGGTGTCAAATCCTTTGTTCTTGAGGTTAAGTCATGGTCAGCTAATGACATTCCTATAAATGTCCACCAAACAAATGTCATTTTCTGATCTCACAAGAAAGGCAAGGTGCCAAGGCACAACTCTCCCCTGCCAAGGTCCTGGTCTTGGCTAAGAGAAGGTAGATCTCATCTGGTAGCTTCCTCAGGACCAGGTCCCCAGACCCTGGCAGCTATCATCACTGAGGGAGCCAGGCACCCAGGACCCAATTGGCTCTCTGACTCCCCAAACAGTGGGGTGGGGGTGGAGGTGGGGGGTCAGGCAGGTCCCGTAGACTGTGAACCCAGGCAGACTGCCACTGCTATTAGGTCACAGAAACAGGGATGCGGGAGAAGCTTACCACTACCTCAAGGCCTGGGTCAAGCCAGTGGTTCCCCTTGGTGAGGGCTCTGGAGACCTGCAGGACACAGCCCCCAGCCTCGTTCCTTGGTCTCTCAACTCGCCCGTTGGCCCAGGGCCAGGCAAGCTAGAAGACCCTAGGGAGAAGGCCAGGATCCCCCTCTCACCTCACTCTCCAACTGACAACCACCACTCCCACTGGACCTTTGGCTGAATTCCTCATAAACATGGCTCATTAATAGTTGGCTGCTTGTGAGCAGGGCCCACGTGGTGCTGACCAATGGCCAAGAATGACAACTACAGATAGCTTAGGGTGAACTGTTGGATTCATGATCTCCAAAGAAGATTTAACTTTGGGACCAGAGACCAGGCTTGATCACTCAAGAAATTTCATATAGCAGAGTTTTATTAAAGTGAAAAGGGACTGAGAAAACCTCTGACATTGACATCAAAAATGGGATGGAGAGTGACCCCTGTGCTAGTTTTAGCAAGCTGTTTTATGTCTGTTAGAAAGTTATTAATCAGATAAGATAGACAACTCAAGGCTGAGGGAGTTTCACCAGGCCCCTCTCCCATAATATGCATTTTTGAGATAGGTTGGCATGAGGTGTATCATCCCCCAGCCATAAAATAATTGATATGAATACTGGTTTGTTGAGCTATTATCAGCCCAAGGTTTGAGAAAAGAAAAAAAGTTAGTCTTAGGTGGAATCATTTTGAAGAAAGGCAAATTCCAAAGCAAATACATAGTTTCATTAACATAGCTTAAGAAAAACATTTCCTTGGAGAGTTTGTTTCCTCCTGCTGCTTAAGGGAGAGACAAAAAATGTCTAACACTTGCAGCCTATTTCCTCCATTTGGAGACCCCTGGCATTTCTGCCTGTTACCCTCTCACTACCAGTCCCATGTCAACTGTTGCCTGGTAACACCATAGGGGAAGAGGGGAGGAATAATGCACAGCAGTGGCCTCATGCAAAGAGCTGCACTTGGCTGGCATTATTACAAAGATATTATGCTTGTTGTTTTTTCTTATCATGGAATGGTGAAGTCAAGTGGGCCTTAGGCAGCCTTACTACAAAAAAAGCTAGTGGAGGTGATGGAATTCCAGCTGAGCTATTTCAAATCCTGACAGATGGTGCTGTAAAAATGTTACACTCAATATGTCAGCAAATTTGGAAAACTCAACAGTGGTCACAGGACTGGAGAAGGTCAATTTTCATTCTAATCCCAAAGAAAGTTAATGACAAAGAATGTTCAAACTACTGGACAGTTCAGTTCAGTCACTCAGTCATGTCTGACTCTTTGCGACCCCATGGACTGCAGCACACCAGGCCTCCCTGTCCATCACCACCTCGAGGAGCTTGCTCAAATTCATGTTCATCGAATCGGTGATACCATCCACACATCTCACCCTCTGTCGTCCCCTTCTCTTCCTGCCTTCAATCTTTCCCAACAAAAGGGTCTTTTCCAAGGAGTCAGTTCTTTGCATCAGGTGGCCAAAGCACTGGAGCTTCAGCTTCAGCATCAGTCCTTCCAATGAATATTCAGGATTGATTTCCTTTAGGATGAACTGCTTTGATCTCCTTGCAGTCCAACTACTGTACAATTGCTCTCATTTCTCATGCTAGTAAGGTTATGCTCAAAGTCCTTTAAGCTATGCTTCAGCAGTATGTGAACCTAGAACTTCCAGATGTACAAGTTTGTTTTGAAGAGCCAAAGGAACCAGAGATCAAATTCCCAACATTCGTTGAATCATGGAGAAAGCAAGGGAGAAAAACATCTGCTTTGTTGACTATCCTAAAGCCTTGACCATGTGGATCACAGCAAACTGTGGAAAATTCTTAAAGAGATGGAATGCCAAACCACCTTACCTGTCTCCTGAGAAAGCTATATGCGGATCAAGAAGCAACAGTAAGAAGCTTACCTGGAACAACTGACTGGTTCCAAATTGGGAAAGGAGTACGACAAGGCTGTATACTGTCACCCTATTTATTTAGCATATATACAGAGTACATCATGCAAAATGCCTGGCTAGATAAATCAGAGCTGGAATCGAGACTGCCAGAAGAAAAATTAAGAACCTCAGATATGCAGATGCTGCTGCTAAGTCACTTCAGTTGTGTCTGACTCTGTGCGACCCCATAGACAGTAGCCCACCAGGCTTCCCTGTCCCTGGGATTCTCCAGGCAAGAACACTGGAGTGGGTTGCCATTTCCTTCTCCAAGGCATGAAAGTGAAAAGTGAAAGTGAAGTCGCTCAGCCGTGTCCAACTCTGTGCGACCCCATGGACTGCCACCTACCAGGCTCCTCGGTCCATGGGATTTTCCAGGCAAGAGTACTGGAGTGGGGTGCCATTGCCTTCTCCAAGATATGCAGATGATACCACTTTAATGGCAGAAAGTGAAGGGGAACTAACAAGCCTCTTGATGAAGGTGAAAGAGGAGAGTGAAAAAGCTGATTTAAAACTCAGCATTCAAAACACTAAGATCATGGCATCTGGTCCCATAGCTTTATGGTAAATAGAAAGAGAAAAAGTAGAAGCAATGACAGATTTTATTTTCTTGGGCTCCAAAATCACTGCAGATGGTACTACAGCCATGAAACTAAAAGATGCTTGCTTCTTGGAAGAAAAGCTATGACAAACCTAGACAATGTATTGAAAAGCAAAGACATCAGTTTGCCAACAAAGATCCTTATAGTCAAAGCTATGGTTTTTCCAGTAGTCATGTATGGATGTGAGAGGTGAACTGTAAAGAAGGCTGAGTGCCGAGGAATTTATGCTTTTGAATTGTGGTGCTGGAAAAGATTTTTGAGAGTCCCTTGGAGAGCAAGGAGATCAGACCAACCCTAAAGGAAGTCCACCCTGAATATTCATTGGAGAGACTGATGCTGAAGCTGAAGCTCCATACTTTGGCCGCCTGATGCAAAGAGTGGACTCTTTGGAAAAGACCTTGATGTTGAGAAAGATTGAAGGCAAATGGAGAAGGGGGTGGCAGAGGATGAGACTGTTAGATAGCATCACCGGCTCATTGGACATAAATTTGAGCAAACTCCAGGAGATAATGAAGGACAGGGAAGCCTGACATGCTGTAGTCCATGGAGTGGCAAAGAGTTGGACACAACTGAACAACAATAACACCAGGAAGCAGCAATTACTCTAGACGTTTCAATGAGACATTTACCTATCAGATGATTGTAGATAAATGTGACAAAAATTCAAGTACCTTCCACTGAAGTGAAATTTCTAGGTGTCTAAAGGGGATCAGTCCTGGGTGCTCTTTGGAAGGAATGATGCTAAAGCTGAAACTCCAGTACTTTGGCCACCTCATGTGAAGAGTTGACTCATTGGAAAAGACTCTGATGCTGGAAGGGATTGGGGGCAGGAGAAGAAGGGGACGACAGAGGATGAGATGGCTGGATGGCATCACCAACTCGATGCACATGAGTTTGGGTGAACTCCGGGAGTTGGTGATGGACAGGGAGGCCTAGCATATTGCAATTCATGGGGTCACAAAGAGTCGGACACGACTGAGGGACTGGACTGAACTGAACTGAACTGAGCGGGCTCTTGCCTGGAAAATCCCATGGATGGAGGAGCCTGGTAGGCTGCAGTCCGTGGGGTCGCGAAGAGTCGGACACGACTGAGCAACTTCACTTTCACTTTTCACTTTCATGCATTGGAGAAGGAAATGGCAACCCACTCCAGTGTTCTTGCCTGGAGAATCCTAGGGATGGGGGAGCTTGGTGGGCTGCCGTCTATGGGGTCGCACAGAGTCGGACACGACTGAAGCGACTTAGCAGCAGCAGCAGCAGCAGCAGCGGTGTTGTTACCGAGCCCATGCTTGTTCTGCTTCCCCCATAACAGACCAATAAATTGAGAGATGAGTTGTTTAAACAAGGAATAACGACTTTAATCAGAAGCTAGCAGGCTGAGCAAATGGCAGAGTGTGTGTTCAGTTGTGTCTGACTCTTTGTGACCCCATGGGCAATAGCCTGCCAGGCTTTGCTGTCCATGGGAATTTTTCAGGCAACAATACTGGAATGGGCTGCCATATCCTTCCCCAGAGGATCTGATCTTCCTGACCCAGGGATCAAGCCTGAGTCTCCTGCATTCCAGGAGGATTCTTTACCTTTGCACCACCTGGGAAGACCCAGAGGGCAGACTAGCAGTCTCAAAAAAACATTGTCCCTCAGTCGGAATTGGGGCTCCTGTTATAAACAAGAGGGGGAGGGGCTAATTTTGCACTGACCAATGGCTGACCAGGGCTCCATAACGGCAACTAGTTGACAGTTACTCACAAACAGTCGCCTGCTTGGGGGAGGGGCGCGCTGTGGTGAAGGCTGAGTGCAGCAAGCTGGTGCCTGCCTCACTGCCACTGCACCCAGAGCATAAAGGTGTGACTCCAGAAAGTGGGCAAGTCCGAAGTACCAGGTTGCTCCAACAGTGTCGTCCTCCAGCCCTCGGTGGCCGAGGCGTGCAGGCTGCAGACAACATGGTGGCCACATAAAGATGGCTGACACGTCAGGCAGTCATGATCACTGTCTGAGGCAACACGCACTGTGGGCTCAGCCTGCTGCTGGCCCCAGCAGCCAGCCTCATGAGTGCCGAGATGGCCTTGGAGCTGACGCACCCGGAGTGGAGCCCTGCCTGCCTGCTTGCGCAGTGGGTGAGTGATGGGAGCAGTGGCCTGACCAGCTTAGGCTCAGTGAGGGCTGCCGTGGGGAGGTGCAACAGAGAGGCCACTGCCTCAATGGAGCACAAGCCTGTGCCAGGGAGGGAAGGGCGCATCACACCTCCAGGTTCAGGCTGGGAAGGCCGCCACTACATTGAGGGGTGTGTCAAGACATCCTTTGTAAGGTAAGGAAAAATGAGGCATAATATTTAGTATGCTGTTTTGGTTTTGAAGGCAATATTCCTCACGTGGGTGAGCTATTCCAGCTCATCTACCAAATGACTCAAAAAGCAGGGTCCAGAATAAGAAAAGGCTCTGCAGCAGGTCTAAGATTCTCTGTCTTGTGGGCCGTATGATCCAACAGATACAGCGGTGTTGGAAGTGTCAGTAGTACATAGGGATGCTGTTTAGAGCTTTTAAGAAACCCTTTTATAAGAATCACAGAACAAACACTTAGGATTTTGGAGTAAATCTCTGACGTCTCTGTGAATAACTACTCTCCTTTTGAGAAACAGCTTTTAGCTTATGATTGGGCTTTGTCAGACAATGAACACTTAACCATAGGCTGTGAAGGAACTGACTGCCATTATAAATTGGGTGTTATCTGACCCACCAAGCTATAGGGTTAGACATGGACAGTAGTGCCCCATTGTAGAATGGAAGTGGTGTGTATGAGGTAGGGCTTGAACAAGCCGTGAAGACATAAGTTGCATGGGGAAGTGGCTCAAATGCCCGTAGCTCTTATTCTTGCTACATTACCTTCTATCTCCTACACCACATGTACAGCATCTTGGGGAATTCTCTGTGACCAGTTAGTTGACTGAGGAAGAGAAAACCTGGACATGGTTTACAGATGATTCTACACAATATGCAGGAGCCACCCTAACGTGGACAGTTACAGCAGTACAGCCCCTTTCCAGTACATCCCTGGAGGACCATGGTAAAGGTGATTTGTCCCAATGGACAGAACCTTGACCAGGGCACCTGTTTGTCCATTTTGCCTAGTAAGAGAAATGATCAAAAGTATAAATCTATATACTTAATCAGTGGTTTTTCTGGATGGCCCAGGATTTACAAGGAGCATGATTCAAAAACTGGAGACAAGGAAGTCAGGGAAGAGGAAATGTGATTATACTTCTCTGAATGGAGCCATGAAATTAAAAGATGCTTGCTCCTTGGAAGAAAAATTATGACCAACCTAGACAGCATATTAAGAAGCAGAGACATTACTTTGCCAACAAAAGTCCCATCTAATTAAAACTATGGTTTTTCCAGCAGTCATGTATGGATGTTAGAGTTGGATTATGAAGAAAGCTGAGCACCAAAGAATTGATGCTTTGAACTGTGGTGTTGGAGAAGACTCTTGAGAGTCCCTTGGACTGCAAGGAGATCAAACCAATCAACCTAAAGGAAATCAGTCCTGAATATTCATTGGAAGGACTGATGCTGAAGCTGAAATGCTTCAATACTTTGGCCACCCGATGCAAAGAACTGACTCATTGGAAAAGACCCTGATGTTGGGCAAGATTGAAGGCAGGAGGAGAAGGGGACAACAGAGGATGAGATGGTTGGATGGCATCACTGACTCAATGGACATGAGTTTGAGTAAGCTCCAGGACTTGGTGATGGACAGAGAGGCCTGGTATGCTGCAGTCCATAGGGTTTCAAAGAGTTGGACATGACTGAGGGATGGAACTGAACTGAGCTGAATGGGAAAAAAAATCATTAAGGTATTTTGTGTTCCATGCGAATACTCACCAGAAGTTGACCTGAAAAAATTATTGTTTTAATGAGTGGATAGAATGACCTGTTCTGTGGACAACAGTCTTTTTCCCCAGCCACTTTTGTCCTTTCCCAGTGGGCTTATAAGTGAAATGACCATGATGGCAGGGATGGAATTTGTGCATGGGCTCAGAATAATTGACGTGTACTTGCTAAGGATGACCTGGCTAGAGCTTGAGTCCAACATTGAGGTGGACTGTCAGCAGCAGAGACCAACATTGAGTCCCTAATATGGCACTATTTCCTGCCAATTACCTGATGATGACTGGTTACTTTGGACCACTTCCAACATGGAAGGGGCAACACTATGTTCTTCCTGGAATAGACACTAACTTTTGACATAGTACTGCCTTCTCTAAATGCAGTACTTCTGTCAAAGCTACCATCTGTGGGTATACAGAATGATTTATCCATTCTTGTAGTTTTTCCACAATGTATTGCTTCTCATCAATAAACGAAGTGTGCTTCACAGAAAATGAAATACAGCAATGTGTCCGGGCTCATGGCATTCACTGATCTTACCAGGAAGAGTATGACTGGGATACAGGAAATCCCTTAGGGAATCTCTTAGCACTATGATTAAAGTTAATGGAAAATTACAACAACTTCAGGCAGGATTTCTAATGGACCAGACCCTTCAGGAATGAAGGTTTCAGTCACCATACTAAGCAAAGAAAAATGGACAGCTGAAGTGCTTTTTTGAGAGCAAAGAGAATATGGAATGGGTTGTTAAAGACAATTACAAACATTAGTAAAGACCATGTGACCAGTTGCAGAAACCAAATAAGATTTGTAATAGTTTAATACTATGGACAGAGGTTTGTGACATTATACAGGAGACAGGGATCAAGACCATCCCCATGGAAAAGAAATGCAAAAAAAGCAAAATGGCTGTCTGGGGAGGCCTTACAAATACCTGTGAAAAGAAGAGAAGTGAAAAGCAAAGGAGAAAAGGAAAGATATAAACATCTGAATGTGGAGTTTCAAAGAATAGCAAGAAGACATAAGAAAGCCTTCCTCAGCTATCAATACAAAGAAATAGAGGAAAACAACAGAATGGGAAAGACTAGAGATCTCTTCAAGAAAATTAGAGATACCAAGGGAACATTTCATGCAAAGATGGGCTCGATAAAGGACAGAAATGGTATGGACATAACAGAAGCAGAAGATATTAAGAAGAGGTGGCAAGAATACCCAGAAGAACTGCACAAAAAAGAGCTTCATGACCCAGATAATCACGATGGTGTGATCACTGACCTAGAGTCAGACATCCTGGAATGTGAAGTCAAGTGGGCCTTAGAAAGCATCACTACGAACAAAGCTAGTGGAGGTGATGGAATTACAGTTGAGCTCTTTCAAATCCTGAAAGATGATGCTGTGAAAGTGCTGCACTCAATATGCCAACAAATTTGGAAAATTCAGCAGTGGCCACAGGACTGGAAAAGGTCAGTTTTCATTCCAATCCCAAAGAAAGGCAATGCCAAAGAATGCTCAAACGACTGCACAGTTGCACTCATCTCACAGACTAGTAAAGTAATGCTCAAAATTCTCCAAGCCAGGCTTCAGCAATACGTGAACCATGAACTTCCAGATGTTCAAGCTGGTTTTATAAAAGGCAGAGGAACCAGAGACCAAATTGCCAACATCCGCTGGATCATGGAAAAAGCAAGAGAGTTCCAGAAAAACATCTATTTCTGCTTTATTGACTATGCCAAAGCCTTTGACTGTGTGGATCACAATAAACTGTGGAAAATTCTGAAAGAGATGGGAATACCAGACCCGCTGACCTGCCTCTTGAGAAATTTGTATGCAGGTCAGGAAGCAACAGTTAGAACTGGACATGGAACAACAGAACTGGTTCCAAATAGGAAAAGGAGCACGTCAAGGCTGTATATTGTCACCTTGTTTATTTAACTTATATGCAGAGTACATCATGAGAAACGCTGGGCTGGAAAAAGCGCAAGCTGGAATCAAAATTGCCGGGAGAAATATCAATAACCTCAGATATGCAGATGACACCACCCTTATGGCAGAAAGTGAAGAGGAACTAAAAAGCCTCTTGATGAAGGTGAAAGTGGAGAGTGAAAAAATTGGCTTAAAACTCAACATTCAGAAAATGAAGATCCTGGCATCTGGTCCCATCACTTCATGGGAAATAGATGGGGAAACAGTGGAAACAGTGTCAGAGTTTATTTTTTGGGGCTCCAAAATCACTGCAGGTGGTGGCTGTAGCCATGAAATTAAAAGACGCTTACTCCTTGGAAGAAAAGTTATGACTAACCTAGATAGCATATTGAAAAGCAGAGACATTACTTTGCCAACAAAGGTCCGTCTAGTCAAGGCTATGGTTTTTCCTGTGGTCATGTATGGATGTGAGAGTTGGACTGTGAAGAAGGCTGAGCACGGAAGAATTGATGCTTTTGAACTGTGGTGTTGGAGAAGACTCTTGAGAGTCCCTTGGACTGCAAGGAGATCCAACCAGTCCATTCTGAAGGAGATCAGCTCTGGGATTTCTCTGGAAGGAATAATGCTGAAGCTGAAACTCCAGTACTTTGGCCACCTCATGCGACGAGTTGACTCATTGGAAAAGACTCTGATCCTGGGAGGGATTGGGGGCAGGAGGAGAAGGGGACGACAGAGGATGAAATGGCTGGATGGCATCACTGACTCGATGGACGTGAGTGTGAGTGAACTCCGGGAGTTGGTGATGGACTGGGAGGCCTGGCGTGCTGCGATTCATGGAATCACAAAGAGTCGGACACGACTGAGCGGCTGAACTGAACTGAGTTGAATATTATAAATATTTATTTTGTTATAAATATATGTATACCCATATATATATGTATAATTTAGCATAAAATATATTAATGCATTTATACCACAGTGTTTAAGTTACAATATCAAGGGAAAAGGGTGAACATCCCCAAGGACTTTGCAGCTTCTGGAGAAAGAATTAGCATAGTTTTGGTTTTACACAGGATAGTTTATTGTGTCAGGTGGAAGAATGACCTTGTTATTGTCTTTATTTTGGAGATTGCATGATTTAAGGAGATAAATGTGAACTCTAAGTTGACAAGGGAAGACCATGGTGACCAATTTTATGTATCAACTTGGCTAGGTTTTATTTCCCAATTTTTCAATCAAACCCCAATGTGTGACTTGAAGGTGTTTTATTAGAGATGATTCAAATCAATGTTCAGTTCACTTTAAGTATAAAAGGTTATTCTAGATAATTTAGAGGAACTTTGTTCAATCAAGTGAAGGGCCTTAAGAGGAGAACTGAGGGTGAAGAAATTTCACCTGTGAGAAGTAGCTTACTCTCATGCCCAAGAGTTCCAGGCTACCCTTCCTGACCGCCTGCCCTCCAAATTTCAAATTAGTGTCGCCCACTCCCAGTTTCATAAGTTAGTTCCATGTAATAAATCTTTTAATGCATATTTCCTACTGGCTCTGGTTTATCGGATTGAACCCTTACTTATACAGTCAATACATTTTTTTCCTGCAACAAAGGGGAAATTTTACCAATTTAGTTATGTGGAAAACTTCCTGCTACCATCAGCTTTGACAATTTATCTTACTTTTTCTGGTTCACTGTCTGATGATTCTCCAGGAAAACCTTTACCTATTTCCATCCTTCTCTGAAGCTTTCTAGTCAGCTACAAGTCATTCCATCTTTCCTTCTTGAAAGCCACTCTTCTGATTTTGAATATAGTAGCAAAGTTATAATTGGAGTACAGTATTAAACTGGCAATATAACTATAAAATCCATGTGCAACTTTTTTCCTTTTTTTTGAATTTTTTATTTTGTACTGGGGTATAGCTGATTAACAATGTTGTGATAGTTTCAAGTGAACAGCAAAGGGACTCAGCCATCCATATACGTGTATCCATTCTCCTCAAACCTCGCCTCCCATCCACACTGCCACATAACATTGAGTAGAGTTCCATGTGCTATACAATAAGTCCTTGTTGATTATCCATCTTAAACCATTTCTAATGGTCAGTGTGTACATAACCTTTCCAAACTCCCTGACTATTCCTTCCCCTGGTGACCATAAGTTCATTTTCTAAGTCTGTGAGTCTCTTTGTTTTGTAAGTAATGTTCATTTGTATCATTACTTTTTAGAGTCCACATATAAGGGATGTCATAGAATATTTCTCCTCTGTCTGACTTACTTCATCTAGTAGTATGTACAGCCTTTAATCATTAATTTAGGAAACCTGAATTGTGAACCAAGTTTTCAGTTATACTATTTTCTCTACTTTTCTGTATGATTTAAACATTTAAAAATAAAATACTAAAAATATTAAAATAAAATAAATACTAAAAGCAAAAAATAATAAAGGAGAGAGAAAAATGAACTGTTGTTGTATAGACAATAAGATACCTCCCTTGGAAATACAATTCATCAAGTAAAATATAACATAAGTAAGGACACAGAGGATTTGTATTACACATGACCTAATGGCTATACATAAAATTTTTAAATCAGGTGGTCTAAACCAGAAAAGGAACGTCAGTTTATAAATATAGATGATGGTTGAGGTTATAATAATAAATAATTATATAGCTGCTTAATTAAAATTAAAACATTTTTAGAATATAAAACAATCTCATGAGATTTCAAAGCAGAAAGAAAGTGTTAGTTGATCAGTCATGTCTGACACTTTTCAACCCTGTGGCCTGTCCATGGAATTCTGTAGGTAAGAACATTGGAGTGGGTTGCCATTCCCTTCTCCAGGGGATCTTCCCAACACAGGAATCAAACTTGGGTCTCCCCCATTGCAGGCAGATTCTTTACCCTCTGAGTTAATAGGGAAGCCCATGAGATTTCAAAATAACATTAATTGTACAATAATGATTAACAAAGGTTTTCAACCATAAATATATACTGCTATCTTCTGACAAAAGACTGAAAATCTAACACTTGGATAGGAATTATATGATTCAAGATAAAGTATCTTACATTGCTTTTAGTGCTTATATGAGGACCATGATCCATACCACTACCTTTTGACTAAAGAAAAGTGGTGAGTGAAAGTTGCTCAGTCATGTCCGACTCTTTGCAACCCCATGGACTGTAGCCTACCAGGCCCCTCCCTCCATGGGATTCTCCAGGCAAGAGTACTGGAGTGGGTGGTTGCCGGTGCCAGCCGGCAAAGCCGATCAGGTCCCGAGAACGTGCATGGCGTGGCTGAGAAAGGGGTCGAGAGGTTCAGACACGTCTCCATGAAGGGACGCAGTCTGACCACGACTTTATTCAGCATCTTATATTTATACAGGAGAGCGTGAGAAAGACAAGACAGTTAGCATTTTTATTGGTTGACCTATACATCTTACAAAAAGTCACAAGAAATCTTGAGAGCATGGGAATGGCACCCTGTTATTATTTCTTACACCAGATAACATTTCTCTGTGTGTGAGAAGTTTGTCCATAACTCCAGGTGTCTGCAGTAAATAATCGCCTAATCTCTGGGGTGGCGGGACAGAGAGCTATGTTTGCAAGCAAACCCTCAAGGACTGAGGCAGCTCCCAGAGCTGTGTCCTTCAGACAAAGGACCCCATTCTCATGGGCAGCTCCCCACATCTCCCCCTTTCTTTTTATATAGGCACACGCTTATGTTCCTTTAACCGCAGACCATTTCCATAGATGGAAGCCTTTATCATCCATAGATCATCAATCAGTTTTTTAATTAAACAAGGTGCAAGAAATAAAACAGTTAAAATTATTAAGAATAGTCCTCCTATGGCCGCTCCCAAGTACCAAATACTATCGATGGTAGGTACATGTCGGAAAAGTCCTTTAACAAAAGACTCAGCTCTTTTTGCAACATCCAAATCAGGTCTAGGTGCATTTTCAATGTTCATTATTTCCTGATGTAGATGCAGCAAATCTAAGGAAATATTTTCATTATGCCAAATACCTTCTAAATGAGCTTTCACCTTATCCCAAGCAGTTATACTACCATTATATTTTTTGGGGGTAACACAGATCCATCGAAAATCGGCATGACATTGTACCCATAATCTCAACTTTATACTTTGAACCTCTTCACCTAAAAATTTTACAACATCATAAAGGGCATTCAATCGATCCTCTAGCTTTTTGTCAATATTTTCTTGAGTCCCCAGGGTAACGGATACATTTTGTGCCAGATTATTAACAAAAGTTGCAGTTTGCACTGATTGTGCCAGGGACAGGGCTGCAGTAATCGAGGAGGCAATGAGGGTTACCAAAGCTACAAATCCCAGAATTATTAACCCTATTCCCCTACGATAACGTATTAAAGCACCCTCTACTTCTCTCCAAAGTTCATGTCCTCTTTCCTCATACCAAGACCCATTGATCTTTACAGGAACCATAACAAAGGCAGGCTGTCTTAAGACTAGAACCCTAGTTTGATTAGTAATTCCCCTGATGCAGTTAGTTAAGGTACAATTGTTACAAGTTACATTATAATTTCATAACCCAGGTTGTATTTTTACAGATCCTACTAGTAAAACATAAGGGTGAGGCACACATGCACGAGGGTACCTCATGGTGAGATTCCATAAACAACCGTGTCTCACTTTCGATCCCACCTGAAGGTAGGAACCCTCACATCCAAGGGCAGCGGCTAATTTCCAGATTTCTGTTTGGAACACTTTAGAGCTGCCTAAATTCCAAATACGGGATGCAAAGTTCCTATTGTCCTGAGCTCCAGGGTCTCGGGCCGAGTCTGGAGACCAGTCCCACAATGACTCATTTGTCCCAAATATGTTATAAACCGTAGCAGTTCCATCTCGACACAGTTTCCATGGTGCAGCAGTGACTCTTCCCCTTGTTCCAAAGTCGCAGAAAGGGATATCTAAAGGACCAGTTCCATTACGACGTTGAGGAGTTCCAGATTCTTTCGTTACTCCAGGAATGTCCAGGTTCCAACTACTGTCAGAATTGGCATATCTTGCCTCCCCAACAAAAAGGCATCCTGTTGAATTAAAATATCTAGACAGACAGATAGGTAAACGATCAAACACTCCATGATAAGAGAAATTAACTTGATTAGGAATAATATGTTTATCTGAAAAACCACCTAAAGCCACAGTATCATTAGTGTACATGAGAATGGACCGACTCTCCCAGCCCACCGGTTGGAGAAGGGGAGGGTCGGGAAAATAAGCCCAGTAAGCATTTGAATATTCTTTAGAATGTGCAGTATTAATCTGATTTAAGATAATTAATAAGGTTATCAGGAAGCTTAAAGGCGATATCGGATCGCCCTGCACAGCAACACGATTCTGTGCCTCTCGCATCAATGCCTGGAGTTGTTGAGATGGTAATTCATCATGCTCTTGAATCGTCAATCTCCTCATCTGGTTTACTAGAGATCATCTCCGCCGTGCGTACCAACCTTTCCGGCAGCCAGCGCAGCACTTCAGCATCCTGTGGGAAGACACAAACATGCCCTCGTCCCCAAATTATTACAGGATCTGGTCCATACCATTTTCCCACAAGTGGGTCTTTCCAAAAGACTTTAGGTCTTATTGTTTGCGCATCAAAGTTCCAAAATCGCTGTGCTGCTGAACGGCCACATATATCCAATTGTAAAAAATTTAGAACAAATAAAGCATGGTTTAGAGAGTTGGAGGGGGTATTGAGATACAATTCCCCTTTCTTTAGTTTTTGCAATTGATGTTTGAGAGTTTGATGTGCCCGTTCAATGGTTCCTTGACCTTGAGGATTATAAGGGATACCTGTTTTATGTGAGATAGACAATTGCATACAAAATAGTTGAAAATTTTTTCCAGTGTATCCTGGACCATTGTCTGTTTTTATGGTTTTAGGGGTTCCCATAACAGCAAAACATTTAATGCAATGAGCTATACAATGTTTGCTAGCTTCTCCAGATTGTAAAGAGGCATGTAAAAAGCCAGAGAAGGTGTCAATAGTAACATGAACAAATTTTTGTTTACCAAATTCAGGAATATGAGTAACATCCATTTGCCATATGTCGTTTGGCAACAATCCTCGGGGATTAACTCCATAATGGGGGACACTAAAAAATTGAGGACATGCTTGACATTGCTTAACAGTCTGGCAGCTTCTCGAGTAATGCCAAATTGAAGTCTTAAGCTATTGCTGTTTTGATGGTGTAAGCTGTGGGAAGTTTTTGCCATTTGTTCCAATGAAGGAAATATCATACATGTAGCTTCGTCAGCCAAAGCATTGCCTCGTGCTAACGGTCCAGGAAGCCCAGAGTGAGCACGAATATGACCGAAATAGCATTTATTAACTCTGGAGCAAATTAAATGTTGTATATCACAAAAAAGAGTTTGGATAGTAGAATTCAGGATACCAATAAATGGAACAGTTTCAATAGTGTTTAAGGCTCTTATGATATATTGACTGTCAGAATATAAATTAAATGGAGCAGAGATTTGTAATAAAGCCTGAAAAACGGCAAATAGTTCTACTTCTTGAGCAGACTTATAATTAGTACGCCAGGCGGCAGTATTGTCCTATATAATCAAACTAGCTATTCCATTAGAAGAGCCATCAGTAAATACAGTTAGGGCGTCAGCAAGGGGCTGAGAAACAACGATTTTTGGAAAAAGAAATTGGTGATAGTGAGCAAATTGCAAAATTTTATCCCTTATCTCGCTTTTGTTGTTGATACAGTACTTCTTTGACTGTCTTTCCTTGTAATGCCGCAGCCAAAGTTATGCCTTGAATGTACGAAGGGCTGATATCGGCACAAATTCGTACATAATCGGATAAGCCTCCCTTTTTCCTGTAAGATCTCAAGGCAGCTTGACAAGCCGAATTGGCATTCTCATAAGCAAGCTGTTTAGCCAACACCATTCCCGCCTGCTCATCCCCTATCATTTTACTAATTGCCTCAAGCAGGCGGGCAACAAAATCCTGATATGGTTCATCCGGCCCCTGGAGAATTTTAGATAAATCTTCAGTCTTTTTATCAGAATTTGGAAGTTTTTTCCATGCTCATAGAGCCGCAGCACTAATCTGAGAGTAGGCTCCAGGCAAATAATTAAGTTAATTATTAGTGTCTCGATAATCTCCCTCTCCCACCATCATTTCATAAGTGGTATTCAGTCCCTGTTGTCGATTGATATCAGCTGTGATCCCACACTGCTCAGCAAACTCAGATTTCCATAGTAAATAATCTCCTCCAGATAAGCAAGCCCGAGCAACCTGTTTCCAATCATTAGGTGGCAGATTTTGATTTCCTAAAGCCTCTATAATAGCCTGAGTAAACGGCGCAGTCGGGCTGTATTGTGCACAAGCCATTTTAAACTCTTTTAGTTGCTTAAAGGGTAGCGGTTCATAATACCTCTGCTGCTGAGCATTTTCAAATACTGGATAGATTCCTGAAAACCCGGGAATATGTTCTCCTTCATCATTAGCTCACTTAATCGCTTGTTGAAAAGGAGATAATAATATCTCACTTCTAATTTTTAGGTTTTCACCCGGCAAAGAAGCAGGGATAGATATAAGCTCTCGCGGTTCTATGAAAGGCGGAGGTGGATCAAGCCCAGCAAGAACCGAGGGAGGACATGCTGGAGGCACAGGCTGACTGGAGTGGGAGTCTCCCTGTGCTTCCTTTTTTACTGCTATAACAATTTTCTGAATTAAATTCTCCAGCTGTTCTTCGGAAAGCCCTGAATGCTTTAATTCCCCTTTTCCTGTGGGGGGTTGCATGCTAACCATCATCTCCCAAGGCATATCCTCTCTATGATACTGAGCCGCTTGTTCTTTTAACTCTTCCTGTTCATCAGAGCTTAACACATCATCATTCCCTCCAGCCTTACAAGCTGTTCCCTCAGGCATGGCATAAAGCGGCTCAGGCGGAGGGGTGGAAGGCTCTGCAACTTCGGGTTCTGTGGAATCCCTGAGGGCCGTCTGAATCTTATGTCCCTCATGTTCAGGATCCAGACAGTCTCTTATGCGAGTCCACAAAGAAAAAGCATCCACAGGGACACGACTGGGACCATGTAAGGAGTAATATGTCTGCAATTGTTTTCCTACTTTCTTCCAAGTTTCCAGACTAACTGTTCCTTCCTCTGGAAACCAAGGACAAACATCTTTTATAAAAAGTAAAAATTTCTCTAACTGTAACTTATTTACATGAATTCCCCTGCCTTTTTAACATAGTTTTCAACATATACAAATAACTGTACAAATAACTGGCGGCTATTGCCTTGTCCCATGATTTATTACTCTCGACAATAACACTCCCTGCCCTTTACTTTAATTAATTAGGAATTCCTCGTTACTTACTTCAATCTTGGCAGGCAGCGGCAGTCGTCGTGCTCCAATTCCTGAGTCCCTGACCTGCCGGTGCCAGCTGGCAAAGTCGATCAGGTCCCGAGAACGTGCACGGCATGGCTGAGAAAGAAAACTACAGCAAACTACAGCAAAGATGGGGTCGAGAGGTTCAGACACGTCTCCACGAAGGGACGCAGTCTGACCATGACTTTATTCAGCATCTTATATTTATACAGGAGAGCGTGAGAAAGACAAGACAGTTAGCATTTTTATTGGTTGACCTATACATCTTACAAAAAGTCACAAGAAATCTTGAGAGCATGGGAATGGCACCCTGTTGTTATTTCTTACACCAGATAACATTTCTCTGTGTGTGAGAAGTTTGTCCAGAACTCCAGGTGTCTGCAGTAAATAATCGCCTAATCTCTGGGGTGGTGGGACAGAGAGCTATGTTTGCAAGCAAACCCTCAAGGACTGAGGCAGCTCCCAGAGCTGTGTCCTTTAGATAAAGGACCCCGTCCTCACGGGCAGCTCCCCACAGGTGGTAGTGGTGGTAGTTAAGTCTCTCAGTCGTGTCCGACTCTTGCGATCGCATGGATTGCAGACTGTCAGGCTCCTCTGTCCATGGGATTTCCCAGGCAAGAATTCTAGAGTGGGTTGCCATTTCCTTCTCCAAGGGATTCTTCCTGATTTGGGAATCAAATCCAGGTCTCCTGCACTGCAGGCGAATGCTTTACCAACTGAGCTATGAGGGATATTATTAGAAATTATACAGTGGTTAGACTAAAAATCATGAGGGCTAGGAAAATATATCAGGTTTGGATAAGCTGAAAACTACCACAGTTTATAAAACCAAATTAAAACAATCTTATCTGATATTTTTTCTTAAATTTATTTATTGTTGGCTGTGCTGGCTCTTCATTGCTGCCTGGGCTTTCTCTAGTTGCAGTAGTGGGGCTTCTCATTGCTGTGGCTTCTGTTGCAGAGTACTGGGCTCTATTGAAGTGGGCTTCAATAGCTGTTGTAGGTGGGCTCAGTAGTTGCGGCTCCCAGGCTCTAGAGCACAGGCTGAATAGTTGTGTCTCATGAGCCTAGTTGCTTCACAGCATGTGGGATCTTCCCGGATCAGGGATCAACCTGTCTCCTGCCTTGGCAGGCAGATTCTTTACTACTGAGACAACAGAGAAGCCCCTCATCTGATCTTATATAAAAACTTAATACAAAATAGGAAGACCATGTAATTATAATGTAAAGCGAAACAAAACAAATATAGTATATAAATTAATAACCCAATTAAAACTTATGAAATGTGGCTTCTAAGTTGTTAGGGTGAAATGGCATGCCTGCCATCCTTAAACTCTTGGCAGAACATATTTTGTTAATTCGCTCATCCAATATGTTTGCTAAGCCAGACAGAATCCATTTTTCCTCTATCATTTTATAATGGCTGAATGAAAGCATGTACTACTTCTTAGCGTATTGCATCCACCATTACAAAATTAAAATAAAAAATTTAGAAGGGAGATGTTCTGGGAAACTTGGAAAAATCTTATACATCCAGGCCAAGTACTGTCTAACAAAAGCAGTTTCGTGGCTCTTGTCAATACCAATGCTTACTTTACCTGAAAACTAGGGGGCTTTAATGAATTGCTTCTAGTTTTTCTGAGTCTAAGCCCCAACTATAACACCCCCAAAATTATATATGTAGAAGTTCCAATAAAGGAAGAGAACTAAAGTGTGAAATTATGTATTTTATAAATATATCCCATTTGTTGGAAAATTTACATTGTATGTATTTTATACTATAAAAATTTATATTACATATCATATAATACATTTTATAAGTGGGTTTTATTATAAAATGGGTATTTTATATTATATATATGTATGTATACATATATATGTATATAAAATCCTGTTTTCTCTCTACCATGGTAAGTTTTGCACACTATCTTGCAATGTTTCTTTTGGAGTCTGAAAGGTATTTCTCTCTCATTTTTCCATAGATTTTAAAAAGTAATTAAATGAGATATCATTAAGGTCAATTGATTATAAAAGGAACAAGTCCCCTAACCCACTAGGAGGCAAACAGCAGGTCACTACATTGACTATTGCAGAACTTCTTTTTGGATATGCCTCCTAAGATAGAAAGGGCTTTTAAAACAAAACAAAATTAAACTGAAAAAAATGCCATTAATATAACTCTAAAAACTAGTTGTATAACTATTTCTGAATATCTTCTTGAAAAATAGAATTACTTTATAATGATTTTACTAATATATGTGTTTTAGAGTTCTGATTATTTAACTCTTTGCCTCCTAAAAGAAAGAATTTAATTAATACAAGAAAGAAAAGGGAAATTTCTTTGATATATAACCTCTTATTCCTTAATTATTGTATTAAGTCAGTATGTTTATCATTGCAGATGATGAAAAAAAGAAGAAAATCTGAAATCCGAATTTCTTCAGCAAAGAGAATCTCTCAAGAAAAGAGCTCGGCCACTTGCCATGGTTTTTCTGATGGCATTTTTGACCTCCTTGTTCCTCAGGCAGTAGATGATAGGGTTGAGCATGGGAGTAAAGACTACATATATGGCTGAGATCAACTTGTTAGAATTGAAAGAAGCAATGGCCCGAGGTCGGACATACATGAAGATCACAGCTGTGTAGAATATGACTACCACCATAAGGTGAGAGGCACAGGTAGAGAAGGCCTTCCGCTGCCCAGTGGCTGAAGGAATGTGCAGGATGGCAGAGACAATGAAGGCATAGGAAAGGACAGTGGCTGAGAGAGGAAACACAAGGATGATGATGGCTAGCACAAAGTCTACCATCTCTGCCATAGATAAGTCCATGCAGGCCAATTTGAGGATGGGGGAAACATCACAGAAAAAATGGTTCAAGATATTATTACCACAGAAGGAAACTTGGGAGATGAAGTATACTTTTGCCAAGGAGACAGTAAAGCCACTCAGCCAGGAACTGATGGTTAGCTGAACACAAAATTCTGTGGTCATCATAACCGGATAGTGAAGAGGCCAACATATAGCCACATAACGGTCATAGGCCATGGCAGCCAAGAGCACACACTCCGTACAGGCAAGTGACATGAAGAAATAGAGCTGGGCCATGCATCCCAAGAAGGAGATGGTATTGGGACAAAGCAGGAATCCAGCCAGCATCTTGGGGACAGTGACAGATATATACCAGGTCTCCAGAAAGGACATGGTGCCCAGAAAATAATACATGGGCTTGTGCAGGGATCCAGTGACCCATATGGTGAGGATGATGACTACATTCTCCAACAGCACAAACAGGTAGGTGATGAGGAAGAGGAAGAAAAGCAGAACTTGCAGCCAAGGGTAAGTAGGGAAGCCCACCAGGACAAATTCACTGATATGAGTGATATTTTCCTTCCACATAATTAGGACATCAAAAGACAAAAGATTAAATGATGGCAGTACCAGATTGAAGAGTGAATCCACATTGGCACAAGGGGCCCTCAGGCTACATTAAACACAACCCTAGGGTCATAATCTGGTTGTGGTGTATGATTTAGGTCACTGGAGGCCACAGCATCTTCTCCAGAAAATCAGGTGTCAGAACAGGACCTGAAAACAAATAGAACATAGACACAAAGCTAAGAATCTCAAAGTAGAATCGTGAGGTCAGATTCAGAGTTCAGGCCTTTGGATCTGAAGAGGTCTCCAGGTAGTACTAGGAGGAAATCCTTTCCTTATCATCATATTCACAGATTTCAGGGGCAGCTATAAGGTAGGAAATCATCACAATTAGAGAAAGTGCCAAGGATTGTCCAGATAGCAAGGAAGTTTGAAGTCTGGAGAAAATAGCAGAATATCAACTAGGAAAGACCCTCCTGGCCAGAAAAATTGCTGACCCTGGTCTATTCCTCAGCTATGCCCTATGTCTTTTGAAGACACTGGCAACAGTACTTAATAATTCACTGCCTATTTTTAGGCCCACAGCTTTAAAAAAAATGAATAAATTTTTTTCAAAAATTTTTTTCTTTTTTGGTAAACATTTCCCTCTTAGAATAATTAAATATATTTTAGTGTTTTAGATGACTTCTAATAACACTAATGCTAATAATTACATCTTTAATAGCTATACATAATAGTTACATTTATACATATGTAATATTATTTATACATATGTAATATTATATATACATATCTGTTAGTTACATATTTTTAGAATAGTTCACAGTTGATCTCAAATTAATCTGTATAATTCATCTACATCTTCTTCAAAGACTGGCTCAAATATTTTATACTTCTGGAAGAAATGCTACTTGACTAATTCTATCTACTTCCTGACTCTGAAACTCCTTATTATGGACACTACTTGAGGGCAAGCTGCATTTAAGAAGCTGCCTTGGGAGTGGGAAATCAGGAGATTTGACAATTTGAAAGGGTCCTGGGCTTCCCAGGGCCCAATATATAATCTGAAGAAATTTAAAAACACTTTCTTCATAAATGGAGACAGAAGAAAAAGAACAGATAAAAATTGGGTTGAGATTTTAAATTAAATGAATTTTAAAAGAGAAACATATTCTTTAAGAAGCCCAATAGAAATCAGGGAACTGGAAAGAAGAATAAGATTTTAAATTTCCTAAGCAGGAGATGTCGGAGAAGGCGATAGCACCCCACTCCAGTACTCTTGCCTGGAAAATCCCATGGACGGAGGAGCCTGATGGGCTGCAGTCCATGGGGTCGTGAAGAGTCAGACAGGACTGGGTGACTTCACTTTCACTTTTCGCTTTCATGCATTGGAGAAAGAAATGGCAACCCACTCCAGTGTTCTTGCCTTGGAGAATCCCCGGGATGGGGGAGCCTGGTGGGCTGCTGTCTATGGGGTCACACAGAGTCGGACACGACTGAAGCGACATAGCAGCAGCAGCAGCAGCAAGCAGGAGATGTAGGAGATGCAGCTTCCACTTCTGGGTTGGGAAGATTCCCTGGAATTGGAAATGGCCACCCACTCCAGTAGTCTTGCCTGGAAAGTTCCATGGATAGAGGAGCCTAGTGGCCTCAGTCCATGGAGCTGCAGAGTCAGACTGAATGATTGAGCACTCACACACAAATATTGAGTAATTATTTCTGATTTATATGTACTTTGTAGCCTAACCCTCCCACCTCCCCACCCCCGCCCCCGCCCAGATCTCTAATAAAGTAGTTGGTTATATGTGTTGGAAAAATTGAAATAAAGTGGATTCAAATTTGACTTCTTTCTCCACTCAAAAGCATTATCCTTTAATTAAGCTTAACAACTCTCTCAGGGAGGTCAATTTGCCTGAGAGTGAAGCCCTATGGAAACACATAGCCTAAATCCTATCAATTATAGAACAAGGTTGTGAAGGAATTTTTACATGTGAATGCACACTCACTTGTGTCTGATATTTCAGGAATAACAGAACACAAAAGAGTAATACAACAAGAGACTTGATATGGACAAAAGAAAGCCCAATATTCAGAAGGTACTACAACATTAAGGAAACTGCAGAAGAGTGGGACAAATAATCGGAAGACCTGAATTCTAGTCCACAATCTGTCTTATTAACTTTATAATCTGATGTAAACTTCAAGTTACCAAACTTTAATTCCCTTAAAAAAAGGTTATAATACTAAAAAATTCAACAAATTATGGATGCAGACAATTTATAGAATTGTTGAAAAGTGAAAGTGAAGTCGCTCAGTCGTGTCCTACTCTTCGCGACCCCATGGACTGCAGCCTACTAGGCTCCTGTGTCCATGGGATTTTCCAGGGAAGAGTACTGGAGTGGGTTGCCATTGCCTTCTCCGTTACAGACTTGTTAGTGGTTAACATAAAGATCTAGGCTTCCCTGGTAGCTCAGATGTTAAAGAATCTGCCTGCAATGCAGGAGACCAGGGTTTATTCTTGGATGGGGAAGATTCCCTGGAGAAGGGAATGGCTACCCACTTTAGTATTCTTACCTGGGAAATCCCACAGACAGAGATGCCTGACGGCTACAGTCCATGGGTCACAAACAGTCAGACATGACTGAGCAACTAAGCACATAAGATTAAGGTCTACTTCACGTTCATTGGAGACTTGGTCCCACATGGCATTTTGAAAGTATAAAGATGAAAAGGTCAAATTTCTATATTCAGATCTTGAGAAGATAATATAAAGAAACAAGCCATTACAGTCCTCTGTGTTACAGCCACAAGTAAGATAGGTAGCCCCTGGGAAGAAGATCTTAACATTGCCTTCAGCGGTGGCCTTCAAAGAAAGCAATAAGGCTTTATCTGCACCTGGGCAAGTGAGCCCTACTGGAGAAAAATCACAAAAGGGGACAGATGATATCAGCATAAATTAATAGTCACATAGCTCAACTGAACCACAGACAACGGCTGGTATCCTACACTGTGTTTTAAATTGATTCACTCTCTACATTTCCCAAAGATTTCTTGGTTTTGATCTCTAATCTACCATTCTACTATCTCCTCCAACTCTCATCAGACAATTTCTCCTCTTATAAAGACAAACGAGATTAGTTTTCCACTTCCAAATCATTATGCTAAACTCTGACATCTCTGTTCATTCTTTCCTTACTTCTTATCTAAGACTGGTCCCTCTATCTGTTCTACATCTCATTTTTCAGGAAGCTGTTGTCAGAAATCCTGTCTCTTTTTGTATATTAAATTCTTTACACAAACATTCATTGAGCATCTATTACATTCCAGGAGGCACTGTTCTAGATGCTTGAAACAGCTCACTGAACAAAAGAGAGGGAAAAAAAGGAGGGGGGGGGCAAAAAACTCCTAATCTTAAGAAGTTACATGCTAGTGAAGGGATACAGGCAGTAAATACAGTCCTTCTCAAGACTTTGAATAAATATAATATGGATATAAATGTAGGAGTTGACACATTCTGTGGAAAAGTCAGAGCAAAGTAAGTAAAATTAAGAGTGTGTGTGGCAGTGTAGCAGGTTCACGTTTTATACAGGATGGTCAGGGTAAGCCTCACTGAGCAGAGTCACAAAGAAGCTAACAGTCATCTGACTGATGAAACAGTTTTCCAAAAAAAGAGAACAGGTCTCATAGGGTTGGAGTAGAGTGAGCGGGAGAAGTGAAGTCAGAGAAGTAAGGACAGGTGATGATGAGCAGGTCACCATGAGCTTTTCAAGCAGTTGTACTCATGTTGGCCTTTACTCTGTGTGGATTGGAGCCACTTTGGAAAGTTCTAAGCAGTTGACTGACCTAATCTTACTGATGTTTTAAGAAGTCTTCTGGCAGGTTCTTCTTATCTGAGTCATTTCTGACAACTTTTAAGAATGGTCAAACAGTTCTTCTTCTTCCTAAATATAATCCGTCCTTTCTGATCATATTTTTGTATCTGCTTCAGAACACTGTACCATCCATCAAGCCTTCTCTTTCCTTACCTTTACTTTCTACTGTTACTACCTCTCTGGTAATATGCAGCTTTTCCCACCTTAAAAGGGTTACTTAGTTTCCT
The DNA here is from genome assembly GCF_003369695.1 of Bos indicus x Bos taurus. Taxonomy (NCBI): domain Eukaryota; kingdom Metazoa; phylum Chordata; class Mammalia; order Artiodactyla; family Bovidae; genus Bos; species Bos indicus x Bos taurus. The sequence goes on from NC_040090.1 coordinate 38,336,298, forward strand.
AATCTCTGACTCTTCTCACCGTAGTCCCCACACCTTTAGCTCTACTATGGGTCAAGTGGTTCCATGCACTGAAAACACCAAGACAGATAGACATTGGAGCTGTCTAGTAAAGGAGACAAAGAAGGGGTCAGAAAATTAGAATATAATGCAATAAGCATCGTCATAGGATACTGAGTATTAGGAATCCAGGGTAGAATAATTCTTTGTTAAAAGAATCCGGAAAGATGTCATTAAAAAGTGCCATTTTAACTGAGATGAAGCATCATAGAGTTTTGAAGGGAAGGAGAAATACCAAAGAGAGCAAAAAGCAAATGCAAAGGCACAGAATAAAGCATTAAAACATTGGTGATGGGATGATTTGCATTTTGACTAGAAAGCACTGATAGCCTGGAAGAAAGAAATGGATCAAGACAAGACTGGAAGATGAGGTTATAGACAGTTACTCCTCACTGTTTCCTATACCTTTCTACTAGTTCTCCCCATTTCTGATACACTGAGTCCTATAACACATGACAGAGTACCTCTTTTTTTTAACTTTTTATTTTATATTTGAATACAACTGATTAACAATGTTCTGGTAAGTTTCAGGTGGACAGTGAAGTGGTTCAGTCATACATGTAGATGTATCTATTCTCACCTAAACTCTCCTCCCATCCAGGCTGCCACATAACATTGAGCAGAGTTCCCTGTGCTGTATACAGTAGGTGCTGTTGGTTATCCATTTAAATATAACAATGTGTACATGTCCATCCCAAACTCCCTAGCTATCCCTTCCCCACATCATTCCCCCCTGGTAACCATAAGTTTGTTCTCTGTGAGTCTGTTTCTCCTTTGTAAATATGTTCATTTGTATTCATTTTTTTAGACTCTACATATAAGGGATGTCATGCATTATTTCTCCTTGTTTCTGACAGAGTACTTCCTGTCTCACTGACATCATATGGAAAACAAGATGAGTTCCATTTACATATTCTCTAACATTAGCCTGACCCCTCTTTATTTTTTTAAAGATAGTAAATATTTATTTATTTTTTTATTGAAGTATAGTAGATTTTCAGTGTTATGGTCGTTTCAAGTTGATAATTCACTCCACAGCAAAAGGATTCGGTTATATATACATATATATCTATTTTTTTCAGATTATTTCCCCTTATAGGTTATTACAAAATATTGAGTATAGTTTCCTGTGCTGTGCAGTAGGTCTTTGTTGGTTATCTATTTTACATATAGTAATGTGTATATGTTAATCCCAAACTCCTAATTAATCCTTCCTCCCCTTCCCCTTTTGGTAACAATAAATTTGTTTTCTATGTCTGTGACTCTGTTTCTGTTGTGTATATAAGGTCATTTGTATAATTCTTTTTTCCTTAGATTCCACGTATAAATAATATCATATTTATCTTTCTCTGTCTGGCTTACTTCACTTAGCATGATCACCTCTAGGTCTATGAACTCCCTTGATTTTTAAGATCCACATTTTATTCTTAAAACTTTGAGCCAGTACAGTATTGCCTCTGCCATGACCAAGATCTCTGCATACACCCACCATTCTGAGCACACATGAGTCCCACATGAGACTACTATCCTATACTTTCTCCCTGCTGAATGCTCACACAGTTTTCCTACTTGGCCTTCATCATCTTCACTTCTCATCCCTGCCTTTGCCTGTATAACCTGTCCAATAATAAAAATATCCACCATTTACTGGGTAACTATTATATGGCAGAATTTGTACTCAGTCTTTCCTATACTTCATCTCACTCAATTCTCACAACAACCTAATAGATATTATTGGTTCCCCATTATAGATACTAGGTAAATAACTTGGCTAAATTCATACAAGTAAAAAGTGGTGGAGATGGAATTATAACCTAACACTGTAGGCCTCCAAAGTCTATACTGTTTCTACTCTGCAGCATTCCTCTTTCTTTAATTATTATTTCCCTCCTCTCTTCCCACTGCCACACTCCCAGTTAATGTCCCCAATTTTGTGCATCCGTAGTCTGCTCTTTCCCACTTTCTGTACTACCCATTCTCCTGATCCCTGGCCTTGACCATACTGACATCGATTTCCTTTTCAATCAAGTCTTTCTGGCACAAATTCCTCACTTTTGAATTTAGCCTTCACACTCCATCCGAACTTTTAGAGATCAGTCTAAAGTTCCAAAATCTGGTTTGTCTAATTTTCTTGTCTTGAGCAACATGCCTCCTAAGTCCATGTAATATTCCAGACATCCTAATACTCATGATGATCTTTCCCCCAACCCGCATTGACCCTTATATGTATCTACATCAGTGTGACCTCTCTCCACTCTATATTGATCTATAATCCAGCCACTGACCTGGCGTGTTTCACTGAGTCACCATTTCCTAGCTGAAAGTCTTTGTTAGGAAAAGAATGTTGGCTCAGAAAGGAGGATAGACTCACCTACTAAATCAAACAAATGGATTGATGTGTATTACTTAGAAGACAGTACAGATGGGAAAAACATTTTCTCAAGAAGGAAGAAGTTAGATAAGAACAAGAGGAATATTGTAAATAGAGGGAGATGGTTTGTGCAATTCAGGGGGAAGGTAGATGGAAAGGAAAATAAAAAGTTCAAGTTTCAGAAGAGATAGAGGAGGCTTGCACTCCAAAGGACTGGGAACATCCAGGGGCTTTTGCCTGTATAAGACAACACATAAAGATACTAAATAGTATCCTGTCTCCAGACCAAGTGATCTTACTAAAATATAAACATGAACAAGTGATTCTCCAGTTCAAATCCTTCAGTGACCATACTGTACAACTGAACTCCTTACATTGCATAGCAAGTGCCTCAGGATCTGACCCCCACATTCTTAATACTCTTTCTCAGCTACTCAATCCAAGCTCAAGGTCCACTGAAGAATTTGATGTGTTTTAGTGCAACATCCTCCTTCAAGACTCTATGTAGTTGCACATACTCTATCTTCTACCTGACATTCATTCTAAATCTTGGTACCTGGTAAATGCCTACTCAGATTCATCCTCCCTATCAAACTATGCCTAACCACCCCTTGCTATCACCACCTCCTGCCCATCACTCCAGCTCTCTGGTTTTGTAACATTTTGAACTAAAGAGCATCATATCATGGTAACATGCATCATTTTGCTTACTTATCAGCACTACTAGATTTATGAATGCCCTGAAAATACCAATCTTTTACTATTTGCAGCTTGGTCATCTTTTTATCTCTAGATGTCTAGCTTAGTTCCTGAAGCATGGTTGTCACTAAATAAGCAAATAAATTTTTGATGTTTATTAAGATCAGATGTCTCACCATGGTGCACTCTGTTTTTTTGCTTTAGGAACGCAAGTGAAGTAGGTCATCTTGGTCGAGTCTAGCTTGGAGATCTTGGTTCAGTTGTCCAGTACTCCGACCAGTACAGAGGTGTTTGGTGAAAATCACCTGTGCCACCCCTGTGAGTCTTTGCCTCTTCACCTGAAAGGACTTGAAGTTAGGGAATAAAAAGGAAAAGGGGGAAGGGAAGGGAAGTAAAGGAGAAGTTTTGGAATAACCTAATCTAAATCCTTGAAAACTGCTTCTCTGTGAAACTCGAGTTCCATGACTTTGTAATTCTCCTCACTTTGGGAAGATACTAGGGTCCAGATGGATTAGGGAAATGGAAATTTTTTTCTTCTCAAAAAAAAAAGGCAAAATCAACTTAATACATATATGTGACAAGACTTTTAAGTCCAAACTTCAAAAGTAACTTCTGGGCCTGTTGCTGCTGCTGCTAAGTCACTTCAGTCGTGTCCGACTCTGTGCAACCCCATAGACGGCAGCCCACCAGACTTCCCCATCCCTGGGATTCTCCTGGCAAGAACACTGGAGTGGGTTGCCATTTCCTTCTCCAGTGCAAGAAAGCGAAAAGTGAAAGTGAAGTCGCTCAGTCGTGTCCAACTCCTGGGCCTGTTAGATACCCCTTTTGGATGGTAAGAGCCCAAGGTGGTAGAGATAATTTTTTGCTGTTTTATATGCTTTTTCTCTGTATCTATTCAATGTATACCTCTTCCTACTCCTCTCTTCTTGCTCTTGTTCTGTTTCTCGGCCATTGAACTTGGGCTGGTTTTATGACTCTTCCCACAGACCTCATTCAGGCAGAACCTAAAGCTGGACAATTCCAGGACTCAATGAGTCAACTGCTCTCAGTAGAGGCAACTGTTCTTTAAAAGACACATCCTTGGGGATTTGGTTCACAAATGCTATAGGATTTTCAAGAGCAATAGTGATGAAGAAGTTAAAGAAATTTCCCTAGTGACTTCCTAGGACCACTAGACAGAGTGATTATCAGTTGGAGAAACAGAATGGTAGCAGTTTTATGGAATATCAATCTGGTGATTTATCCCAATCTTAGTTCTAAAGCTTGGTTTTCTTCCACTCTCTGGCTGTCTGGGAGACTATGACTATGACTATGACTCATGACCTATTACTTTAAGGCATTAATATTATTCAAAGGGGGTGCTGGTGAGAGGATCAAAATACCCAAAAGAGTATTTAACAGAGTTAACAGTACACACTAAGCGCCAAAGAGAACTTTCTCTCCACCTCCACTTACCCCACTCAGGAGATAAGTACCCCTGAACATCAAAAAGAAACAGTTACACACAGGGCTAGGGCATCACGTTTTGGTTGGTAAAGCAATTTTTTTTTAAAAGTTGCTCAATCACATCTGACTCTTTGCAATCCCATGAATTATACAGTTCATGGAATTCTCCAGGCCAGAATACTGGAGCGGGTAGCCTTTCCCTTCTCCAGGGGATCTTCCCAACTCAGGGATCGAACCCAGGTCTCTCACACTGTAGGCGGATTCTTTACCAGCTGAGCCACAAGGGAAGCCCAAGAATACTGGAGTGGGTAGCCTATCGCTTCTCCAGCAGATCTTCCTGATCCAGGAGTTGAACCTGGGTGTCCTGCATTGCACATGGATTCTTTACCAACTGAGCCATTACGTAATTTTGGCTCTTTAACTTTTAACTTCTTTTGTCTTGGGTCTTTTTTTGTATTGTTTTACATTGATCTCCTTCATGTCTCATGTTAGTTTTTGAGGATAATCTGAGGAAGAGATGTGGAAGGAGAAATATCCATTCTTAGAGATCCAAGAAGAAAATTAGCAAGGTTCTAAAGCAAAGGAGACCAAGAGACAAGGCAAAAGGCACATGGATCAGGCAGCTGATGGCACCTCTGTCCTAAACCTTGGATTAAAATCTTCTGTTTCCGTGTCTCCATTTAATCTTTCCATGACTCTGTTACCATTAGAATGATAAGATCTTATGGGCCATAATTAGACAGTGGTTCCCTGGGTCAGGAAGATCCCCAGGAGTAGGAAATGGCAACCCACTCCAGTTCTTGTCTGGAAAATTCCACAGACAGAGGAGCCTGGAAGGCTACGGTCCAGGGGGTCACAAAGAGTTGGACATGACTGAGACTGCACGTGCAAACACACACACACACACACACAAACACACACACACACTGGGGGAAAGTACAAGGACACTGCTGCAGACTGTTCAGACCCTAGGAGTTAGGCCAGTAAAACAAGAAATGACCTTATGGAAACTTCCCTAGTGGTCCTGTTGCTAAGACTCTGAGATTCCAACGTAGGGGGCCTAGGTTCAATCCCTGGTCAGGGAACTAGATCCCACATAGCCTCAATTAAGAGTTCGCATGATAAAACTATAGATCCTCCATGCTGCAACTAAAAATGATGCCTCATGCCAATTGAAGATTGAAGATACCACGAGCTGCAACTAAGACCTGCATGGTCAAATAAGTAAATAAATGCTTTTTTAAAAAAGAAAAGAAATGACCTTATGTTTCAGATCTGGTCCAGGCTGACCACCAGTTGGGAGACTGAGGACACAGATCCAACATGTGATAGAACATGTCTTTGCCCTCTATATCCCCTCTGTATATTTCTCTCTTTGAAAATGGCAAGTGTTATGACAGCAGATGATGGTTACTATCCAATATATGGAGATTTTCTCAACTTCTTGTTAAATGCTTGTCTATTAGAGATAAGATTAACAAACATAAATATATTGATAGGTAGAATTTTGATGTCGTCTATAAAGCATTCATGGGATCATATTTTCTGGGCTAAAATTCATGAATCAGAACAAAGAGAAAGTTTTAAAATTTTATTTTTATAAAAACGAAGAGAAAGTTTAAAGAGTATATCAATTTATTAATAGCCTTTAGTAAAAATAAAACTAGGTGAAATAATTATAAAATCCAATAGGTAAGAATTTACTTACTACTGTGTTTATATTATTCACTTAATATAGGGGTTTATGTCATATTTTTACATGTATGCTTAAAAAGAATTCTGCTTCTCAACAGCCATCAGATTGACTGATTCAGATTTATCAGTAGCTGAAACACTGGAGTTCTAGGATAATTCCAGATACTTCAGGAAATAGTAAAGTTATCCATTCAATCTCTCAAGCCATAAATCTTTGAATTATTCTAAATTTTAATTCTTTTAATCTGAAAGACCCCAGTTAATCAATTGATTAAGGATATCTCTATTTTTAAAGTGCAAAGACTGCTATCAGTAGGGTTGTACAGACATCTGTGAATACGAAAAAGCAGCAACTCTCTGTAGAAGCTGACATTAATGATCCGTGTGTGCCTGCTATGTTTTAAAGACTTCACAGACTTGTTATCTAATTTAACACTTTCAACAACTCTATAAAATGTTACTAATACTCCCAATTTCCAAACAAGAAAATTAAGGTTCATAATAAATAAAAATTTCCTCAGGGAGTGATTGTATCAGTCAGTGTTGTGTTACAGGTAATCAAATTTATCTTAGGTAGCTTAAACAGAAAGAGAATTTGATTATTGTGAAGTCGTTGAGAAGGCTGGAGTTCAGGAGTTTAGGATGAACCCCAGAAACAACTTTGAGCCTCCACTACCACCTTGTCTCAGACACAAAACAGAAAACTGTTGCTGTTGCTGCTGCTTCCTGTCTATGGTTCATGAACCAAATCTGTTTTCTGCAGAACTTTGGCCATAAGCCACACCAGCTAAATGAATGTCCCACACACTGACTACTCCTGCCTGTGATTTATGTGGGAATCAAAGTGTTATATAAATGCACCATACAGGGACCTAAATATTAATAAAAACCTGAGGTCTGTAATTTTAAGCTTTCCAGCCTTAACATGGTAGAAAATATTGAAATGGGTATGAAGAAAGACATGATGTTTGCTTCAATCTAAAAATTAGAGGAGTTGGAGAGAATAGAATGTTTAAAAATTGGAACTAAGCCAAAAAATGTGGAAGTTATGGACACTGTGGCTATCAGTTGGAAGTCTGACATTCAGACAGGGATTTATTCCTCATATATCTATTGATCACTGAATGCATGATAGTAACTTTTAGTAACTGTGAGACATAAAGAAACATAATCTAGTGTTTTAAATAAGATGTATATTTGAATCATTATCAGTATAAGAGTCTAAAAAGTGTTACAACCAAGATATCATCACTCTGAACACAAGTTACACACAACTAGAGTCATTTCCTCCTGATAGATGTGGAGACAAGTCAGCAGAAGCAGGAAGTTGGAAGAAACAGAAAAATAGTCATAGATGACTTGCAGTTCCAGTTGAGTTTTAAAGATCTTATGAGCAATCCTGTACCTTGTATTTTGTTGGATAATGTAGAATAGTATGTGTCAAACACTGTACCAGGTGTCTTCACATATATCCATTTCATTTAATCTTCATATCAACTTTGGAAGTAGATATTATGATCTACTTTCAACAGATGAGGAAACTGAAGCTCAAAGAAACCAAAATTCTAATTTGCTGCAAAAGCTACAAATTTAACTACTGATAATGCTGTAGTCTTGAGCTGAATATTTGCCTCACAAGATCATGTACTTTCCCAATATTTTTCCACTTACCCACTTGCCAGTGAGGCTGTTTTAAAAGCCTGATTGTGCTATTTATTAGAAGATAGTAAACCTGAGTGTGTGAAATGGAAGCAACTGGGAAAATATATTGGGGAAATTCTTCTACAGATCTTTTAGTCTAATTTACTGTGATAAGACAAGAAATGCAACTTAAAAGGGGGAAAGTGAAAAAGTAGTTCCGTGCAGTAAACTAGCTTAAACCTGGGAAACAGACAGTCAGGTATCTATCTACAGTGTCAGGTGCTGAGGCTGGTATCATAGCTTCAAGGATGAATAAGGTTAGTTTCTGCGCTAGAGAAACTCACAACATACTGAGAGTCAAGCACAAACTGCCATCTGTCATTCAAAATGAAGAGGTGCTCTGGTCGAGGCTGAATAGTGAAAGACAATGCCCCCTGTCCCTGCTTCACTGTGTAAGTGACTGCCAGTCACCTGATAAAAATGCAACAAGCTGAAGAGCTAGTGCTTGTGGAGACTGAAAATCCCTCTGCAGAACTTACTGTATATCCACAAACCTGCATGGTAAGAGGAATTCACAGATTAGTAATATTTGGGTTAGTGAACATGAATCTACTTCCTCCTGTGACCCTTTTCTTCATCATGTCGCTTTGCGTTGGTCATCTTTCAGGTTCTTCAGTGTGTTGGTACCTCTCTTGACTCTTGCCCTTTTCCATCTTTGCAAGCCCTGATCTTTATTACTGTCCACCATTTTCATCTATCTAATTCCTGCAAGTGTTAGCCTAACTGCTACTTCTACTGGAATATTTTCTCTGATCATCCTAGGTCTAACTATTATTTGTTTCCAAAGAACCCTGTATTCATATCATCACACTTAACGCTGGAGGCAATTGTGCCTTTATCTTCCTCACTTATCTCTGAGCTATTAGAAAGAAGACTCTGTTTTTTTGGTAATTGTTGTCCACTGTAGTCTATCACAGAGCTTGGCAAGAAATAGGGGCACAAGAAATAATGAATGAATGAAGTTAAGAAAGATGAGTATATTATAGTTACTGAGTGTGCTGCAGGGACTAATATCAGAATGGATGTTTCATATTGGAGATCAGTAAAAATAAGGCTGATTTGGCTCAGGTGGCAAAAGAGTCAGACATTATTGAGCTTCATGAATGGTAGAGTGATTCTAAAATAATAAATAAATGCACAGGGAACTCTGTTCAATATTATGTGGCAAACTAGATGAGAAGGGAGCTTGTGAAAGAATGGATATGTGTACATGTGTGGCTGTATCTCTTTGCTGTACACCTGAGGCTAGCACTATTTTAATCAACTATACTCCAGTATAAAATAAAAAGTTTTAAAAAAGACTAGAATGAGTAGATGCTATTTAATACAAATTAAGAATTACTAAATAGTAGAGTAACATTTCAAAAGCAATAGATAAGAAAGATTAATACAGGAATGTTGAATAATATATTCAAGGGGCTTAGAATATAAAGGAGACAAATTTTAGACTGCAACTTTAAATTAACAAAATGTGGAGTCATAATAGCCTTTTCTGATTATTGTTTTCATATTTTAACCTCAGCTTGATCAATTTTGTAGAATTCTTCTTGGTATTCTATATTTTCTTATCTAGTCAGCAGGTCCCATAATAATATATAAGACTTGCATTTGCCTTAGAAAATTTGTATTTGTTTTCACCTATAGTAATGGCACCCCATTCCAGTACTCTTGCCTGGAAAATCCCATGGGTGGAGGAGCCTGGTAGGCTGCAGTCCATGGGGTTGCGAAGAGTCGGACACGACTGAGTGACTTCACTTTCACTTTTCACTTTCATGCATTGGAGAAGGAAATGGCAACCCACTCCAGTGTTCTTGCCTGGAGAATCCCAGGGATTGGGGAGCCTGGTGAGCTGCTGTCTATGGGGTCTCACAGAGTCGGACACGGCTGAAGTGACTTAGCAGCAGCATAGTACATAACATGTTATATTGATATATTGAGGGTTTCAGCTCAAGCATATACTGTTGTAATGCTATTCTCTTAGTTTGCTTACAATAGTCATATATAGCATGAAAGGCCACAAGAATCCAAGAGCCCAGAAGGGAGTGTCTCAAGAGATACATATCAACAGCAAAAGTTAAATTAATACTGATTCTTTCATCCCTCATGAAACTACTGATCCCATCCCTGTAATAAGAAATAAGCTCTTATAGTCCTTGAAGGGTTTTCCTGGTAGCTCAGGCCGTAAAGAATCTGCTTGCAATGCAGGAGACCTGGGCTCAATCCCTGGGTCAGGAAGATCCCCTGGAGAAAGGAATATATACCTACTGCAGTATTCTTCGGAGAAGGCAATGGCACCCCACTCCAGTACTCTTATCTGGAAAATCCCATGGACAGAGGAGCCTGGAAGGCTGCAGTTCATGGGGTTGCTGAGGGTCGGACACGACTGAGCGACTTCACTTTCACCTTTCACTTTCATGCATTGGAGAAGGAAATGGCAACCCACTCCAGTGTTCTTGCCTGGAGAATCCCAGGGACGGGGCGGGGGGGGGGGGGCGGGGGGAGCCTGGTAGGTTGCCGTCTATGGGGTCGCACAGAGTTGGACACGACTGAAGTGACTTAGCAGCAGCAGCAGCAGTATTCTTGCCTGGAGAATTCCATGGCCAGAGGAGCCTAGTGGGCTACAGTCCATGGGGTTACAAAGATTTGGACACAACTGAGTGACTAACACTTTTACTTTTTTTACTTTCAAACATGGATGAGAACTGAGAAATGCTCAAAATTATTATTATTATCAATGGTAGTTGATCATAAATAGCACAGTGTAATTGCAAAGAGCACTATCATCACCATCACTACCACACCATCATGTCTTTTCATCACATTTACAAATCTTATGTACTGAATTGCTTGATCGAGACATCAATGTTGTTAACAAAAGTCTCTCTGAGAGCTATGATCACAGACTCATATATTACTTAACACAGTGGTTAAAAGCTAGATTCTTTGGGTTCAAATAATGGTTTTGATATTTATTATGTACACAATTTCAGGTAACTTATTTAAATATCTCTGTGTATGTTTCACTTTCCTGATATTTAAAATCAAGTATCTAATCATAACTAACTCATGGAGGCATTTTGAGAATAAAATAGACTATCTTGTGTAAAGTGTTAATAAAACCATTTTACATATGTTCGTATTTACTGTTGCTCTCTCATTTCAAGGAATATATTGTCATATATAGTGCATATTAAATACATTCAAAGATTAAAGATTATATAGTGAAAGTGACAAATAGATTCAAGATATTAGCTCTGATAGAGTGCCTGAAACTAGGGACAGAGTTTCATGACATTGTATAGGAGGTGGTGATCAAAACCATCTCCAAGAAAAAGAAAACAAAAAGGCAAAATGACTGTCTGAGGAAGCCTTACAAATCACTGAGAAAAGAAAAGCAAAAGGCAAAGGAAAAAAGGAAAGATATACCCATCTGAATGCAGCATTCCAAAGAATAGCAAGGAGAGATAAGAAAGCCTTCCTGGGTGAACGATGCAAAGAAATAAAGGAAAACAATAGACTGGAAAAGACTAGAGATCTCTTCAAGAAAACTAGAGATACCAAGGGAACAATCATGCAAAGATGAGCACAACAATGGACAGAAACAGTGTGTAACTGAAAGAAGCAAAAGATGTTAAGAAGAGGTGGCAAGAATACACAGACTATACAAAAAAGATCTTCATGACCCAGATAACCATGATGATGTGATCACTCACCTAGAGTTAGACATCCTGGAATGTGATGTCAAGTGAGCCTTAGGAAGCATCACTATGAACAAAGCTAGTAGAGGTAATGGAATTCCAGCTGAGCTATTTCAAATCCTAAAAGATGATGCTGTGAAAGTGCTGCACTCAATATGCCAACAAATATGGAAAACTCAGCAGTGGCCACAGGATTGGAAAAGGTCAGTTTTTATTCCAATCCCAAAGAAGGGCTATGCCAAAAAAATGTTTAAACTACCACACAATTGCACTCATTTCACATACTAGCAAAGTAATGCTCAAAATTCTCCAAGCCAGGTCTCAACAGTACGTGAACTAAAAACTTCCAGATGTTCAAGCTGGATTTACAAAAGGCAGAGGAATCAGAGATCAAATTGCCAACATCCATTGAATCATAGACAAAGAAGAGAATTCCAGAAAAACATCTGCTTCATTGACTATGCTAAAGCATTTGACTATGTGGATCACAACAAATTGTGGAAAATTCTTCAAGAGATGGGAATACCATACCACCTGACCTGCCTCCTGAGAAATCTGTATGCAGTTCAAGAAGCAAGAGTTAGAACTGGACATGGAACAATCAACTGCTTCAAAATTAGGAAAAGGGTACGTCAAGGCTGTATATTGTCACCTATTTAATTTATATGCAGAGTACATTCTGTGAAATGTCAGGCAGGATGTAGCACAAGCTGGAATCAAGATTGCTGGGAGAAATATCATAACTTCAGATATGAGGGTGACAACACCCTTGTGGCAGAAAGTGAAGAGAAACTAAAGAGCCTCTGTTGAAAGTGAAAGAGGAGAGTGAAAAAGCTGGCTTAAAACTCAACATTCAAAAAACTAAGATGATGGCATCTGGTCCCATCACTTCATGGCAATGAAACAGTGACAGAATTTATTTTCTTGGGCTCCAAAATGATTGCATATGGTGACTGCAGCCACAAAATTAAAAAACACTTGATCCTTGGAAGAAAAGCTATGACAAAGCTAGACAGTGTGTTAAAAAGCAGAGATGTTACTTTGCTGACAAATGTCCATCTAGTCAAAGCTATGGTTTTTCCAGTAGTCATGTATGGATGTAAGACTTGGACCATAAAGAGAGCTGAATGACAAAGAATTGATGCTTTTGAACTGTGCTGTTGGAGAAGACTCTTGAGAGTCCCTTGGACTGCAAGGAGATCAAACCAGTCCATTCTAAAGGAAATCAATCCCAAATATTCATTAGAAGGACTGATGCTGAAGCTGAAGCTCCCATACTTTGGCCACCTTATGCAAAGGGCCAACTTATTAGAAAAGACCCTGATGCTGAGAAAGATTGAAGGCAGGAGGAGAAGGGGATGACAGAGGACAAGATGATTTGATGGCATCACCGACTCAGTGGATATGAGTTTGAGCAGCTCCGGGAGATGGTGAAGAACAGGGAGGGAGGCCTGGTCTACTGCAGTCCATGGGTCACAAAGAGACAAGATTGAGTGACTAAATAACATCAACAAAAGATTAAAGCAGTAAATAATGTGTTTTGTTTCTGTTTTTAAATTTTTTCTGTCTTCAAATGTTGTGATTACTTTAAGAATCTAGATCTATAGAGCAAGTAAGCATGCACAACCATTGGAAGTGTTGACTTCCCAATTGGAAGGGAATGACTTCCTTGCTGGATCAGTCTCCTCCTCAAGGCAGCAGGCCTCAGCTGAGCAGGAAGCACTGGCCAACACCCACTGTCTTTTTGATAGCATTCTTGACTTCCTGGTTCCTCAGACAGTAGATGAATGGATTTAACATGGGTGTGAGGACTGCATACACAGCCGAGATTAGCTTGTTGGAATTAAATGAAGCAATAGCTCTGGGCCGAACATACATGAAAATCATGGCTGTGTAATAAATTATGACTACCGTGAGGTGGGATGCACAGGTGGAGAAGGCCTTCTTCCTTCCCTGGGTGGAGGGTATACGCAGAATGGCGGAGACAATGTAGACATAGGAGAGGATGGTAGTGGTGAGAGGGAAGACAAGAATGACAATAGCCAAAGCAAAGTCCACTAGCTCAGCTGTGGACATGTCTTTGCAGGCCAGTTTGAGGATTGGTGAGATGTCACAGAAAAAGTGGTTCATGACATTGGAGCCACAGAAAGTGACATGTGAAATAAAATAGACCTTGAATACAGAGACCATGAAACCACTCATATAGGAAAAAGCCACCAGCTGCACACAATGACCTGTGGTCATGATGACTGGGTACCTGAGAGGGTGGCAGATGGCCACATAGCGGTCATAGGCCATGGCTGCCAGAAGTACACACTCTGTGCAAGCAAGCGAGATAAAGAAGTACAGCTGGGTCATGCAGCCTATGAAGGAGATGCACCGTCTCTGCAGGAGGAATCCATCCAGCATCTTGGGGACGGTGACAGAGACATACCAGACCTCCAGGAAGGACAGGCTACTCAGGAAATAGTACATGGGCTTATGGAGGGAGCCAGTGACCCAGACAGTGAGCATGATGGCAAGATTCTCTACTACCACCAGCAAGTAAACCACAAGAAAGAGGGAGAAGAGCAGGACCTGCAGCCAGGGGGCGGTGGGGAAGCCCACCAGGATGAACTCACTCACCAGAGTGATGTTTCTCCCCAGCATGACTAAGAGCTCTGAGAGGCAGGAAGTCTTCTATGACAACATCACAAATAAATGACTATGGCATTGAAGAGGAGACCAGTATAAGTTAATAAATCAGTCTTTCCTGGGAATGAGACTCATAAAATAATCTCTGTTAGTATGAAGTCATTTTCCAACGTGAAGCATACTTTTCCATCAAAGATTTTTTTATTTGTTATGAAAATATCCCAGAATCAAAGTGCACTCCGGTCTGTAACTTTCCTCACCTGATGAAATATTTGAATGTCACTCTCCATGTCATGCCTGACTCCTTTGTCCATGACCATGGACTGATAGTGTCTCCTTTGCTGATTTCAGGTCTCTTTACTTAGAAACTCACAGCACAAAGACATTTTTTTCTGCCTGAAAGGAAATGTGTAGGACAACATGTCAGAGAACGCTCAAGGAATCAATATCGAAGTGATTTATTGCCCATAGTCCAATAATCCCACACAGTTTCTTCAGAGTAGAGTCTGTGGAAATTAAAAAATCAATAATAATTCTTGGATAATTCCTTAATGACTCTCTAATTGCTTTTAGATAAAAAAGGAAAGAGTTTTTGTCACTACACATAGGCTTTCTCTAATTTGACCCCAACCTATTGCCCTAGCCTCATCTCTTTTGACCCTCATAACTGGTATACTACGTTTGAGACATACTCAGCTACTTTCTCCCCAAGCTCACTGTGATTGCTCTCACACTTTGCATGACTTTTCCCTCTTGTGGCTATGCCCATTCCCCAATCTTTATCTGCTAATTTCAAAGTTCGGGGTTTTATCTAAGGGTCATCTCACCAAATCGAGGTCAAGTGTCTAGGTCAAATGTCTAGTCAACAGCATTTGTTTCCCGTGCACAAACCCCTTACACCTTGAGACTTTTCTCTACCACACTGCAATTTTCCAAAACTCGGACTCTGTCCTTTATGACCATGAGCAGTGCCTATGACAATGATTTGCAAACACATTAATGTTAAACAAACATGAATTAAAAAGTAAACTAATGAATCAATCCCTTGGAGCCTTGAGATGCAAAAGAAATAGGTAAGGTGCAGAGGAATGTGATCTCAGCATCTTTAGTCGCAGGAGACTCTGGTCTATCAGGCTATACATTTTTGGATACACCCTGGCTTTGCACAACCAGGGTACTTTTATAGCAAGCATATCCACCAGATATGAGAACACTGGATAGAATACTTGGTAGGTCAGGCTCTCTAAATATCTGTCATTACCTCAAGTTCTGGCTCTGAGTGGGAGGAAAGACAGGAAAGAACATGAATGCAGTACATAGAGAGATGGGTCTTATACCATGAGAGGGCAGAACGATTCATGAGCTAGTAAAACTGTTTTAATCTGTATTAAGGAATGAGGGCTTCCCAGGTGGTGTTAGTGGTAAAGAACCCACCTATCAATGCAATAGACATAAGAGATACAGGTTCAATCCCTGGGTCAGGAAGATCCCCTGGAGAAGGAAATGGCAACCCACTCCAGTATTCTTGCCTAGAGAATCCCATGGACAGAGGAGCCTGGTGGGCTACAGCCCATGGGGTCACAAAAAGTCAGACATGACTGAGCAACTTAGCAACCAAGCCAGCAAGCAAGGAATGAGGTCACCACAGATTCACAGCTTGAAAACACATAAATGCTATGTATATCCATTAAATGCCTCCCTTTTCCATAAAGCTGAAGTTAGTCCTATCTTCAAACCGTTAATCATTCTTTCTGCCAAATTTTTTGTCAACCATACTATTCACTTGTCATGTGAAGGATTGGAGGTCAATCAAGGTTTGCCCAGAAATTTCACAGGACTACCTATCTTCTGACCATGGCTTGTGGCAAGGGACTGAATACTGAGATGCAGAAATACATTTTATTGGCACTACCACCTCCTTTCCAGAGTAGCACACATCAGCAGAACTCAGTGCTTATTGAGTGGGAAGAGACTGCCTCTTACCATCAGCCTGATATCCCTTCATTCACTCCTGATCTAGTTTACTAGTAAGGAGCTCTTTGCCCAGTTCCTCAGTGCCTTTGACCAAATGCTATTTCTAAGGAAAAGGATCAATTTTGAGATCCCCATAGGAAGTTGCACCAATATAGTGGCACCTACTCTTTGGGATGTGTGTAACATTTCACATTTTAATCATCAGCTATGCAATTTCTCACACACTCACCTTTGCACACCAGTTAAGAACATTGATTTTAGGGTCAGAGCAAGATTTTAGTATCAGTTTCAG
This sequence comes from Bos indicus x Bos taurus, assembly GCF_003369695.1. NCBI lineage: Eukaryota > Metazoa > Chordata > Mammalia > Artiodactyla > Bovidae > Bos > Bos indicus x Bos taurus. The sequence goes on from NC_040090.1 coordinate 38,352,865, forward strand.
TACCTAGTAGCTGTGTGATACTGCACAGATCACTTATCAAATATTTACTTTCATACCATCTCCTCTAAATTAAGAACATTATAATAATGTCAGTTTACTGGATTGAGTTGTGAGAATTAAATGTGATATTGCTAGGAAGGAACTTAATATAAGACTTGGTCCCTGGTTATTTGCTACATGCATTATCCGTTATTAAATTTTGTCACACAACATTTATACATATTTACTCAACGACACATGCTCACATTGAGTGAAAACTCATGCATCCTCATAAACACAGTCATGCATTCTTTGTCTTTTACTCACTTTTCCCATGATATCCTATGAAATAAAATAACTCTAATTTCCTTGAGTATAGGGCTATAGCATCTTTGAAAAGGTATAAGTTTGAGATCACCCAGAGCTTCCTTATTTTCTCTTTAATGTATTATGATCATATATCCAACTCTACTGCTCCTACTTCATATTCCCCTCCACTTTCTTTGGAGGTACACAAATATACTTCTCAGTAGGATCTATTTTGAAGCATGAAGAATTGCAGAGAAACTATTTTCCTGACATTCAAAACTACGAGCACTGAGCTTTGAGATCTCTGTAGTATCCAAGGAAAGAAACCCTTTCATTGTGCTATAGAACATTTTTTAGTCCTTGTTCTTGTTCTCAAAGAGAACAAGAGTCTCTTTGAGACTAAGAGTCTTCTAAAACAAAACACATATCCTATTCCAACACCTAAAAGACCTTCCACTGGCCCCAATTTCCCCTAGGGTAAATACCCAGTGTACCCTGAATCTTTATTTCTTGCCATTTTCCCCAACACCCTTTCTTCTGTTCAGGAGTGGAGCCTGCTGCCATTTCCCCCAAGTCCCTCCAAATTTTCCTTGAAGCTTCCTTCAGGGATCAACCAGTCTCTCCTGGTAGTTCCAAATGCTCACCATGACCCATTTGTTCTCTTCTGATAATGGGAAATCCTTCAGACCTTTGCACTGATCATGATAAAGCAGACTGGTCTGCATATTTGTATGCTTCCTGAAGATCCATGTCTGGTCTCTGCTTAGACTGCATGGTAGGTGTTGCAGCACTAAGACTGGACGACTGGAGCCAAGGTAGAATAAACTTAACACTTACCTATGTTTTACCCATGCCTTCCTCCCAGGAGGCTCACTTGTACTCTATCTGTCCTGGCTCTAGGGAAACAATGTCTACACTGCCAAACTATATCCAGCAGACCTGGACAGGGATGATGTATCTCCATCCATTTACCAATTACCCTTTTAACTGGACCACATCTGTCTGTATCTGTGTGTATAATATAGTTGATTCCTTTTACTCCTGAAGCAATATGAAATACTCTAAAATCAAGATAAAAATCTAAGTGGGTTAATGAAGATATTCACTTCATTATTCTTTAGATAAAATGTTTTCTGCATTTATTGGACTCATATTATATATAGTGCATTGGCTTATACATTCTTTGAAATAAAAATTTGTAAGTCATGGTCTCTACCTTCTGGAAACCTCTAGTGTTGTAAGTAAAGTGAGAATTACAAACTACAGTGAGGGTAGAATGTGACATGAGCTATGAGAGATACAAAATGCTCTAGAAACTCCATTGTGAGAAACTTTCTATTAGGAGCATGGAAAAGGTTTCATTAAGATGGTCTCATTCCAGACTCATGGCAGAAAGACAGTTTAGATGTAGTATGAAGGGAAATGATTTTGGCTCTGCAGTCAAAAGATCTGGTTCCTAATCAAGTTTCTACTGTTTTTAAGATATTTGGTTGTAGAAAATTGTCCTTATCCCTCAGTTTAGTTACTCATAAAAGTGGGTAACAGAGGAGGAGCTAAGATGGCGGAGGAGTAGGACGGGGAGAACACTTTCTCCCCCACAAATTCATCGATTAGGAGCCCTACGGTAACTCCCCCAGCGGAGAAGCAGCGCAGACGCCTGCACACACCACTAGCAAACGGGGGCTGGGCAGAGAGGCGCGGCGCGGGCTGCATCGCTTAGAGTAAGGATCTGGCCTGAATACCCCGAGCGCTATCTGAGCGAAATAATTTGGGCTAGCAAACCAGACTGTGGGATATCTACCACATGAAAAGCCAGCCCTAACCTAAGACACCGCCAGGCCCTCGCCGGAACAAAGGACTGAACAGAGATAGCTGGCTGCAGACCATCCCCCTCCGGTGACAGACAGCCAGAGCCAGAAGGGGGCATTCGCAGCCCCAGAGAGACATTATCTATAAAACTGTAAGCAGGCTTCTTTGCTAACTAAAACTTTTTGGGGGTCTAGACAGTCAACATCTGCCTGAGAAGGTGCGCCGGTTGTACACCTAGATTACTGAGCGGCGGGGAGGTGATAAGTCTCAGGAATCGCGCTCACCAAACACCTCATCACCTGAGCTGCTTGGACCTGGGAAGGGCACAAAACGCAGGCCCAACCGAGTCTGTGCCTCTGAGGACTACCCGAGTGCCTGAACCTGAGCGGCTTGGACCTGGGAGGTGCAAGCAGCCCAGGGCCGGCCACGCATGGTTCCCAGCGGAGCAACCTAGAGCCTGAGCAGTGTGGGCAGGGAGGCTACACACGCCGTGAGCGGGGGCAGGCCCAGTGTGGCAGAGACACTGCGAGCACACGCCAGTGTTATTTGTTTGCAGGGTCCCTCCCTCCCCACAGGGCGACTGAACAAGTGAGCCTAAAAAAAAAAAAAAAGTGTCCTCCACCATCCCCTTTGTGTCAGGGCAGAAACCAGACACTGAAGAGACCAGCAAACAGAAGAAGCTATAACAGAGGGAACCGCCTTGGAAGCTACAGGCAATAGATTAAAACCCTGTGGTTAGTACCCACTTCATAGGAAGGGGCCTATAGATCTTGAGAAATATAAGTCGGACCAAGGAACTAGCTGAAAATGAACTGAACCCACAATACCCACAACAAAACTAGAGAAAGTCCTAGATATATTTTTACTATTTTTACGATCATTTTTTCTTTTTTTTAAAATTTTTTAAAGAATTTTAAGTCCTCTATTATTCCTTTAATTTTCACTTTTATAACCTACTATTACTTAGCAAAAAAAAAAAAAGAGAGAGACCCTATTTTTTTAAGGCAAACTTCATATATATATATTTTATAACTTTTTTGACTTTTTTTTCTTTTTTTCTTTAACACTGTATTTTTGAAATTCCAAACTCTACTCTAGATTTTCAATTTTAGCTTTTTGGTATTTGTTATCAATTTTGTACCTATATTTTTTTATATAATTTTTGTGACTTTTTTTTCCCTCTCTTTCTTTCTCTTCTTTTATATAACATTGTATATCTGAAATTCAAAACTCTACTTAGATTTTTAATTTATGCTTTTGGTAATTTTTATCAATTTTGTACCTATATTTTCTTTTTAAATTTTTGCAACTTTTTTTTTCTCTTTTTTCTTCTTCTTTTTTTTTTTTTTAACACTGTATTTTTGAAATTCCAAACTCTACTCTAGCCTTTTAACTTTTGCTTTTTGGTATTTGTTATCAATTTTGTACCTATATTTTCTTAATAATTTTTGTGACTTTGTTTTTGGGTTTTTTTCTCTCTTTCTTTTCCTTCTTCTTTTCTTTAACATTGTATTTTTGAAATTCCAAACTCTACTCTAGATTTTTAATTTTTGCTTTTATGTATTTGTTACCAATTTTGTACCTTTAAGAACCCAATCTTCAGTACCCATTTTTCACTAGGGAGCAAGATTACTGGCTTGACTGCTCTCTCTCCCTTTGGACTCTCCTTTTTCTCCACCAGGTCACCTGTGTCTCCTCCCTAACCCCTCTCTACTTGCCCCAACTCTGTGAATTTCTGTGTGTTCCAGACGGTGGAGAACACTTAAGGAACTGATTACTGGCTGGATGTGTCTCCCTCCGTTTCATTCCCCCCTTTTATCCTCCTGGCCACCTCTGTCTCCTTCCTCCTTCTTCTCTTCTCTGTAAAACTCCGTGAACATCTCTGAGCAGTCCAGTTGTGGAGTGCACATAAGGAAGTGATTACTGGCTAGCCCACTCTCTCCTCTATTGATTCCACCTCATCTCATTCAGGTCACCTCTAAATCCTTCCCCCCTCTTCTCTTCTCCATGTAATGCTGTGAACTTCTCTGAGTGACCCTCATGGTGGAGAAACTTTTCATCTTTAACGTAGATATTTTATCAATGGTGCCATATAGAAGGAGAAGTTTTGAAACGACTGTAAAAATAAGACTGATAACTGGAAGCAGGAGGCTTAAGTCCAAACCCTGACTCCAGGGAACGTTGATTGACAGAAGCTCATCAAATGCCTCCATACCTACACTGAAACCAAGCACCACACAAGGGCCAACAAGTTCCAGGGCAAGACATATCAAGCAAATTCTCCAGCAACAAAGGAACACAGCCCTGAGCTCCAAGATGCAGGCTGCCTAAAGTCACCCCAAAACCATAGACATCTCATAACTCATTACTGGACACTTCAATGCACTCCAGAGAAAAGAAATACAGCTTGATCCACCAGAACACCGACACAAGCTTCCTTAACCAAGAAACCTTGACAAGCCACCGGTACAAACCCCCACACAGTGAGGAAACGCCACAATAAAGAGAACTCCACAAACTGCCAGAATACAGAAAGGACACCCCAAACTCAGCAATTTAAACAAGATGAAGAGACAGAGGAATACCCAGCAGATAAAGGAACAGGATAAATGCCCAACAAACCAAACAAAAAGGAAGAGATAAGGAATCTACCTGATAAAGAATTCTGAATAATGATAGTGAAATTGATCCAAAATCTTGAAATCAAAATGGAATCACAGGTAAATAGCCTGGAGACAAGGATTGAGAAGATGCAAGAAAGGTTTAACAGGGACCTAGAAGAAATAAAAAAGAGTCAATATATAATGAATAATGCAATAAATGAAATTAAAAACACTTTGGAGGCAATAGTAGAATAACAGAGGCAGAAGATAGGATTAGTGAATTAGAAGATAGAATGGTAGAAATAAATGAATCAGAGAGGAAAAAAGAAAAACGAATTAAAAGAAATGAGGACAATCTCAGAGACCTCCAGGACAATATTAAACGCTACAACATTCAAATCATAGGGGTTCCAGAAGAAGAAGACAAAAAGAAAGACCATGAGAAAATACTTGAGGAGATAATAGTTGAAAACTTCCCTAAAATGGGGAAGGAAATAATCACTCAAGTCCAAGAAACCCAGAGAGTCCCAAACAGGATAAACCCAAGGCGAAACACCCCAAGACACATATTAATCAAATTAACAAAGATCAAACACAAAGAACAAATATTAAAAGCAGCAAGGGAAAACCAACAAATAACACACAAGGGAATTCCCATAAGGATAACAGCTGATCTTTCAATAGAAACTCTTCACGCCAGGAGGGAATGGCAAGACATACTTAAAGCGATGAAAGAAAATAACCTACAGCCCAGATTATTGTACCCAGCAAGGATCTCATTCAAATATGAAGGAGAAATCAAAAGCTTTATAGACAAGCAAAAGCTGAGAGAATTCTGCACCACCAAACCAGCTCTCCAACAAATACTAAAGGATGTTCTCTAGACAGGAAACACAAAAACGGTGTATAAATTCGAACCCAAAACAATAAAGTAAATGGCAACGGGATCATACTTATCAGTAATTACCTTAAACGTAAATGGGTTGAATGCCCCAACCAAAAGACAAAGACTGGCTGAATGGATACAAAAACAAGACCCCCTACATATGTTGTCTACAAGAGACCCACCTCAAAACAGGGGATACATACAGACTGAAAGTGAAGGGCTGGAAAAAGATTTTCCATGCAAATAGGGACCAAAAGAAAGCAGGAATCGCAAAACTCATATCAGATAAAATAGACTTTAAAACAAAGGCTGTGAAAAGAGACAAAGACGGTCACTACATAATGATCAAAGGATCAATCCAAGAAGAAGATATAACAATTATAAATATATATGCACCCAACATGGGAGCACCGCAATATGTAAGACAAATGCTAACAAGTATGAAAGGAGAAATTAACAATAGCACAATAATACTGGGAGACTTTAATACCCCACTAACACCTATGGATAGATCCACTAAACAGAAAATTAACAAGGAAACACAAACGTTAAACGATACAATAGACCAGTTAGACCTAATTGATATCTATAGGACATTTCATCCCCAAACAATGAATTTCACCTTTTTCTCAAGCGCACATGGAACCTTCTCCAGGATAGATCACATCCTGGACCATAAATCTAGCCTTGGTAAATTCAAAAAAATAGAAATCATTCCAAGCATCTTCTCTGACCACAATGCAGTAAGATTAGATCTCAATTACAAAAGAAAAACTATTAAAAATTCCAACATATGAAGGCTGAACAACACGCTGCTGAATAACCAACAAATCACAGAAGAAATCAAAAAAGAAATCAAAATTTGCATAGAAATGAATGAAAATGAAAACACTACAACCCAAAACCTGTGAGACACTGTAAAAGCAGTCCTAAGGGGAAAGTTCATAGCAATACAGGCACACCTCAAGAAACAAGAAACAAGTCAAATAAATAACCTAACCCTACACCTAAAGCAGCTAGAAAAGGAAGAAATGAAGAACCCCAGGGTTAGTAGAAAGAAAGAAATCTTAAAAATTAGGGCTGAAATAAATGCAAAAGAAACAAAAGAGACCATAGCAAAAATCAACAAAGCCAAAAGCTGGTTCTTTGAAAGGATAAATAAAATTGACAAACCATTAGCCAGACTCATCAAGAAACAAAGGGAGAAAACTCAAATCAATAAAATTAGAAATGAAAGTGGAGAGATCACAACAGACAACAAAGAAATACAAAGGATCATAAGAGACTACTATCAACAATTATATGCCAATAAAATGGACAACATGGAAGAAATGGACAAATTCTTAGTAAAGTACAACTTTCCAAAACTGGACCAGGAAGAAATAGAAAATCTTAACAGACGCATCACAAGGACAGAAATTGAAACTGTAATCAAAAATCTTCCAGCAAACAAAAGCCCAGGTCCAGACGGCTTCACAGCTGAATTCTACCAAAAATTTAGAGAAGAGCTAACACCTATCCTACTCAAACTCTTCCAGAAAGTTGCAGAAGAAGGTAAACTTCCAAACTCATTCTATGAGGCCACCATCACCCTAATACCAAAACCTGACAAAGATGCCACAAAAAAAAGAAAACTACAGGCCAGTATCACTGATGAACATAGATGCAAAAATCCTTAACAAAATTCTAGCAATCAGAATCCAACAACACATTAAAAAGATCATACACCATGACCAAGTGGGCTTTATCCCAGGGATGCAAGGATTCTTCAATATCTGCAAATCAATCAATGTAATACACCACATTAACAAATTGAAAAATAAAAACCATATGATTATCTCAATAGATGCAGAGAAAGCCTTTGACAAAATTCAACATCCATTTATGATAAAAACTCTCCAGAAAGCAGGAATAGAAGGAACATACCTCAACATAATAAAAGCTATATATGACAAACCCACAGCAAACATTATCCTCAATGGTGAAAAATTGAAAGTGTTTCCTCTAAAGTCAGGAACAAGACAAGGGTGCCCACTTTCACCATTACTATTCAACATAGTTTTGGAAGTTTTGGCCACAGCAATCAGAGCAGAAAAAGAAATAAAAGGAATCCAAATTGGAAAAGAAGAAGTAAAACTCTTACTATTTGCAGATGACATGGTCCTCTACATTGAAAACCCTAAAGACTCCACCAGAAAATTACTAGAACTAATCAATGATTATAGTAAAGTTGCAGGATAGAAAATCAACACACAGAAATCCCTTGCATTCCTATGCACTAATAATGAGAAAACAGAGAAATTAAGGAAACAATTCCATCCACCATTGCAACGGAAAGAATAAAATACTTAGGAATATATCTACCTAAAGAAACTAAAGACCTATATATAGAAAACTATAAAACACTGGTGAAAGAAATCAAAGAGGACACTAATAGATGGAGAAATATACCATGTTCATGGATTGGAAGAATCAATATAGTGAAAATGAGTATACTACCCAAAGCAATTTATAGATTCAATGCAATCCCTATCAAGCTACCAACGGTATTCTTCACAGAGCTAGAACAAATAATTTCACAATTTGTATGGAAATACAAAAAACCTCGAATAGCCAAAGCTATCTTGAGAAAGAACAATGGAACTGGAGGAATCAACCTACCTGACTTCAGGCTCTACTACAAAGCCACAGTTATCAAGACAGTATGGTACTGCACAAAGACAGAAATATAGATCAATGGGACAAAATAGAAAGCCCAGAGATAAATCCACGCACCTATGGACACCTTATCTTTGACAAAGGAGGCAAGAATATACAATGGAGAAAAGACAATCTCTTTAACAAGTGGTGCTGGGAGATCTGGTCAACCACCTGTAAAAGAATGAAACTAGAACACTTTCTAACACCATACACAAAAATAAACTCAAAATGGATTAAAGATCTAAATGTAAGACCAGAAACTATAAAACTCCTAGAGGAGAACATAGGCAAAACACTCTCTGACATACATCATAGCAGGATCCTCTGTGACCCACCTCCCAGAATATTGGAAATAAAAGCAAAAAATAAACAAATGGGACCTAATTAAACTTAAAAGCTTCTGCACATCAAAGGAAACTATTAGCAAGGTGAAAAGGCAGACTTCAGAATGGGAGAAAATAATAGCAAATGAAGCAACTGACAAACAACTAATCTCAAAAATATACAAGCAACTCCTACAGCTCAATTCCAGAAAAATAAATGACCCAATCAAAAAATGGGCCAAAGAACTAAATAGACATTTCTCCAAAGAAGACATACAGATGGCTAACAAACACATGAAAAGATGCTCAACATCACTCATTATCAGAGAAATGCAAATCAAAACCACTATGAGGTACCATTTCACACCAGTCAGAATGGCTGCGATCCAAAAGTCTACAAGCAATAAATGCTGGAGAGGGTGTGGAGAAAAGGGAACCCTCTTACATTGTTGGTGGGAATGCAAACTAGTACAGCCACTATGGAGAACAGTGTGGAGATTCCTTAAAAAACTGGAAATAGAACTGCCTTATGATCCAGCAATCCCACTGCTGGGCATACACACTGAGGAAACCAGAAGGGAAAGAGACACGTGTACCCCAATGTTCATCACAGCACTGTTTATAATAGCCAGGACATGGAAGCAACCTAGATGTCCATCAGCAGCTGAATGGATAAGAAAGCTGTGGTACATATACACAATGGAGTATTACTCAGCCATTAAAAAGAATACATTTGAATCAGTTCTAATGAGGTGATTGAAACTGAAGCCTATTATACAGAGTGAAGTAAGCCAGAAGGAAAAACACCAATACAGTATACTAACGCATATATATGGAATTTAGAAAGATGGCAACAATAACCCTGTGTACGAGACAGCAAAAGAGACACTGATGTATAAAACAGTCTTATGGACTCTGTGGGAGAGGGAGAGGGTGGGGAGATTTGGGAGAATGGCATTGAAACACGTAAAATATCATGTATGAAACGAGTCGTCAGTCCAGGTTCGATGCACGATACTGGATGCTTGGGGCTGGTGCACTGGGAGGGCCCAGAGGGATGGTATGGGGAGGGAGGATGGAGGAGGGTTCAGGATGGGGAACACATGTATACCTGTGGTGGATTCATTTTGATATTTGGCAAAACCAATACAATATTGTAAAGTTTAAAAATAAAATAAAATTTAAAAAAAGTGGGTAACAATAATTCTCTTGTTGATATCCTGTCACTGATGTTAGGATAAAAAGTTATCTGTATAAAAGCAATTCAAGCACTGCTTTGTGTGATAATTATACAAACATAAAATATTACTCATGTTGGAATATGTACCACAGACATGGTTTGATCAGTGGAAATGTGGTGAGGGGACATTTGGTGTAGAAAGACAAGCTCAGGAAAGAAAAGAGAGTAATGACAGCAGACAAGGACGTGACAGAATAATGAGGCTTTCACAGTTCCTATAAATCGCTCCCATGCCACAAATGTTCTACTTGTCAATCATATATAGTCTGTGAATTCAGTTTTGATTTCTACTTTATATAAAGTGATGTTCTGAAGAGGCTGAGGTAGGGGCAGGGAGCCAATATATATAGCAGTTTTTGTGACAAAGAGCAGGTAGTCAGAATATCAAAAGATTACTGTTATTTAGAGAAAACCAGACATCTCAAATCAACAAAATTAGTGCTTTTCCATGTATGGGAAGATGCAAAGTTTGAACTCATTGGAGTAACTTGTTTCATCTGGGCCGGTATCCTGTGCCTTCTTATCCTTAGTCTTCTCTAGGTTCACGATTGGGAGTAGTTTTTGCAGCAGTGACTGCTCAATGACCAGCATTTTGTTTTCATCCTGAGTTCCCTCAGGGCTCTTCACAGGGACAGCTGTAATGTGGTGGCTTGATAGCTACAACATCCTTTGTTCACTGATGTGGTAGGCAATAGTTTTCCTTCACAGTACCATAAAATTTACCTATTTAAAGCACATGATTTAGTATATTTACAGAGATATGTAATCATCACCAGTTTTCCAGGTGGCACTAGTGGTAAAGAACTTGCCTGCCAATGCAGGAGATGTAAGAGCCACAGATACAATCTCTGGGTCAGGAAGATTCCCTGGAGAAGGGCATGGCAATCCAATCCAGTATTCATGAATGGAGATTCCCATGGACAGAGGAGCCTGGTGGGCTACAGTCCACAGGGTCTCATGGAGTCAGACATGACTAAAGAGACACCATGCACACACTCACATAATCATCACCACACTTCATTGTTTGATCATTCTGTCACCTTCAAAACAAACCTTGTACTCATTCACTCCTGCCTTCCCCCAACCTCCACCTCCTAGCCCTAGGCAACCACTGTTCTACTTTCTGCTGGACATTATTTATCTTGGACATTTTAAATGAATATCATACGATATGTGGTCTCTGTATATGGCTTCTTTCACTTAGTAGACTGTTTCTGTATGTATCAGTACTTCCTTCCTCTTCATTGCTGAATAATATTCCATTGTATCAATCTACCGTATTTTATTCATCCATTCATCAGTTGGTAAACATTGGTGCTATTTTTACTTCGTAAGTACTGTGACTAATGCTGGTATACACAGTTGTGTATAGGGTTTTATGTAGGCATAGGTATCATTGCTCTTGGGTACATATGTAAGAGTGAAAATACTGGGTGATATATTAACTCTTGGTTTAACATTTTGGGAAGTTGACAAACTGTTTTCCAAAACAGACATATGTACCATTACAATTCCTACCAACAATGCATGGGGTTTCTAATTTCTCCACAACCTCATAAATATTATTGTCTGTCCTTTTGATTATAGCCATTTCAATGTGGCAGTCATGTGCATTTTTCAAATGACTAATACTGTTAATAATCTTTTCATATGTTTATAAGTCATTTGTATATCTTCTCACTTTCAATCTTGGACGATCAAGAGACAGCAAAGTAATGAAGGAAGAGTAAAAACAGGGTGGAAAAATAGTGAAGAAGCTATCCTCAATTCCTTTCTATGAGGTAGATCTGGGTTGGAGGAAGAGAGAAGATTTCAGTTCAATTAGGGATTGTATTAGACTGTATTAAAATTTTTAAAGACTAGGATTTACTGAGAAAACTAGGAGATTCACATGATATTTCATCCAGGGTTTGTAAGAACTGAGTTTATAGAACAGACTGAAGGTGGCAGTCATGAGAAAAATAAAGTTGCTTTTTGCTTTTACCCTACTGATTCCAACTCATTCAATGAACCAGTTTTATTTGTCATAAAAAAGAAAACCACTTCTAGAAATAAAGGTGAAAATTTCATATCACAAGAAATAAAGAGATAAAGAAAGTTTGATTCAACCAGTACCTCAGAAAAGAAATTTTAAAAAAAGAAACATGGAAAACAAACCAACCATAAAATACAGTTGTCAAAATATGATCAGTCTTACCAATTCTGACAATAAATGTGATTGAGTATAATTAACTGGTAAAAATATACTATTTCAGGGGGAAGTTAAAATTAATAGAAAGTAAAATCCAGCAAGAAAGCAAATAGCAACAGAAATAATTTTCAGTATACAGGGAGGAAGAAAATAACAAAAATTCATAATGGCACTTTAAAATATCATTCAGAAACAAATCAAAAAGGCAAAAGTTAGCAAAGATGGGAAAAGCGAAACCAAAACAATTAATCTGTTACATCCCATATTCTCCTCTCCCCTACTCAGTTTCTTTCCCTCCACAACAGTTTTATCAAAAACATTGTCTACTCTTGCTGTCTCCATTTACCTACCTTCAATTTATTTATTGACCCAACTTAATCTGACTTGAGCTTCCCTTGTGGCTCAGACAGTAAAGAGTCTGCCTGAAGTGAGGGAGACCCAAGTTTGATCCCTGGATCAGGAAGATCCCTTGGAGAAGGAAATGGCAGCCCACTCCAATACTCTTGTGTGGAAAATCCCATGAATGGAGGAGCCTGGCAGGGTACAGTCCATAGGGTCACAAAGAGTCAGAGATGACTGAGCAACTTCTCGTTCACTTTCACTTAATCTGACTTACTCCCCCATAGCTCCAAGAAAGCAACAATTCGCAAGGTTAGTAAAATCTTCCAAACTTGCCAAATTCAGTGGAAAATGTTTAGTGTTACCTTATTTAACCTCTCAGTAGGATTCAACATGGTAGACAAGTCCCTACTACTTGAACTAGTCTCTTCTTTTTGATTTATAAGACATAAGCATCCTATCCATCATCACCACCATGTAAAGAATCTGCAATCTCCTGCAGTGCAGGAGACCCAAGTTCTGTCCCTGGGTTGGGAAGATCCCCTGGAGAAGGAAATGGCAACTTACTCCAGTATTCTTCTCTGAGAAATCCCATGGACAGAGGAGCCTAGTGGGCTACAGTCCATGGGGTCACAAGAGTTTAACATGTGACTTAGTGACTAAACCACCACCACCACCATTCCCTACCACCTCTTCTTGGTTTTCTTATACAATCAGGTGTCTCCTTTCCCCCCATTTCTTTCTGTTGTTGATTTCTAATTTAATTCCATTGTAGTTAGAAAACATGTTAGAAAGCTATAGGATACTATCAAATCATTCAAATGGGTGGGGGTGCTGACAATTCTGGGAGGTCAGAATAGGTTTCCTTTAAGAAGTGGCTTAAGCTGAAATCTGTCAAGCCAACTAGAAAAGAGAAATGTAGAGAAGAGCATTAATAGACAGAAGAAATGTTGTCAACAAAGGCCCCATGGGGAGTGAGAGATATAGGGCACTTGAGCAAATGGGGAAAAAGGGGAGCCAGTGTACTTCCATAATAATGTATAAGTGGGAGAGTGGTGGAAGATGAGGCTGGAAAGATAAGCAGAATCCACACCATGGAGGGCTTTGTCAGCCATATTCCAGATTTAGGTCTTTCTTCAGAGACCATTTGGAAGTCAACACTCTCATAGCATGTTATAACTTTCTTGCATGCTTGTATGCTAAGTCACTTCAGTCGTGTCCGACTCTTTGTGACACTATGGACGTAGCCTGCCAGGTTTTTCTGTCCATAGGATTCTCCAGGCAAGAATAATGGAGTGGGTTGCTGTGCCCTCCTCCAGAGGATCTTCCTAACCCAGGGATCAAACCCGAATCTCTTATGTCTCCTGCATTGGCAGGCAAGTTCTTGACCTCTAGCACCACTTGGGAAGCCCATAGCTTTCTTTGTTGTTGTTCAGTTGCTCAGTCGTGTCTGACTCTTTGCAATCCCATGGACAGCAGCACGCCATCCTCCCTGTCCTTCGCCATCTCCCGGAGCTTGCTCAAACTCAAGTCCATCGAGTCATTCATGCCATCCAACCATCTCTTTCGTACATTGTGCCAATTGCTGCTTTCTTATGTAATTGAATCTTTTCTGTTTACCTCAAAAGATTATGAACTCCATGACAGCATATGTTATGCCTGCTTTTGCTCATCATCCCTAACACATTGGGATTGGATAGGCAAGAATGAATGAGGAAGACTTATTAGTGGTCAAGGAGACAGATGATGGTAGTTTGTACCAGGATGTTGGTGATGGGCAAATACAAGTGGATTTGAAAGATATTTGTGAGGGGAAGTTAATTGATCATAGTGATAGATTAAATATAAATGATGAAAATTGTTGTTGTTGTTCAGTCACCAAGTTGTGTCTGACTCTTTGCCATCCCATGGACTGCAGCATGCCAGGCTTTCCTGTCCCTTGAGTTTGCGCAAGTTCATGTCCATTGAATCGGTGATGCCATCCAACCATCTCAACCTCTCTCACCCTCTTCTCCTTCTGCCTTCAATTTTTCCCAGCATCAAGGTCTTTTCCAATGAGTTAACTGTTTGTATCAGGTGGCCAAAGTATTGGAGTTTCAGCTTCAGCATTAGTCCTCACAAAGAGTATTTAGGGTTGATTTCCTTTGAAATTGACTCGTTGGATCTCCTTGCTTTCCAAGGCACTCTCAAGGGTTTTCTTTAGCACCACAGTTCGAAATCATCAGTTCTATGGCATTCCGTTTACTTTGTTGTCCAGCTCTCACATTCACACATGACTACTGGAAAGATCATAGCCTTGACTATATGGACTTTTGTCTGCAAAGTGATGTCTCTGCTTTTTAAACACACCTTCCCAACCCAGGAATTGAACCCAGGTCTCCTACATTGCAGGCAGATTCTTTATCAGCTGGGCCACCAGGGAAGCCCTTTTTAAACATATTGTCTAGGTTTGTCATAGCTTTCCTGCCAAGAAGCAAATGTCTTCTAATTTAATAAAGGCTGAAGTCACCATTCACAGTGATTTTAGAGCCCCAAAAGAGGAAATTTGTCACTTCTTCCAACTTTTCCACTTCTATTTGCCATGAAGTGATGGGACCAGATGCCATGATCTTAGTTTTTTTGATGTTGAGTTTTAAGTCAGATTTTTCACTCTCCTCTTTCACCCTCATCAAGAGGCTCTTTAGTTCCTCTTCACTTTCTGCCATTAGAGTAGTATCATTCAGATGTCTGAAGTGTTTGATATTGCTCCCAGCAATGTTGATTTCATCTTGTAACTCACCCACCCCAGCATTTTGTATGATGCACTCTGCATGTAAGTTAAATAAAGAGGGTGACAATAAATAGCCTTGTCTTACTCCTTTCTCAATCCTGAACCAGGCAGCTGTTCCATACAGGGTTCTAACTGCTGCTTATTGATCCACATGCAGGTTTCTCAGGAGACAGGTAAGATGGTTTGGTATTCCCATCTCTTTAAGAGTTTTCCACAGTTTGTTGCGATCCACACTGTCAAAGGCTTTAGTGTAGTCAATGAAGCAGAAGTAGATGTTTTTCTGGAATTCCTTTGCTTTCTCTATGATCCAGAGAATGTTGGCAATTTGATCTCTGATTCTTCTGCCTTTTCTAAACCCAGTTTGAACATCTGGAAGTTCTTGGTTCATGCAGTGCTAAAGCCTAGCTTGGTGGAACATGTCAAATTCTTTATGAAAGCATCATGTTTTTGGATACTTTGTGGAATTACTGTGAGATTTCTTTGGGAATACTAATTAATTCCACTTATTAAAACATTTTTCTCTGTTCCAGCATTAACTGTTTCTTTGGACTTAGTTTGGTATTCAGCTTACTTTCTTTTTCTGTTTTCCATAGCTTTTTTTTGCTCTGCCATTTTTATTTATCATTCGGTCATTGGACCTTCTCACATCATTAGCTGTTCTTTGAAATCATAGTTTTTCATGGCTGTCTGTGTATTTACATTGAGTTAATATATCATAATTGATGAATCAATTTATTTCCTATTTTCTATTCATTTAGATTGTTCCCAGTTTTTCCTTTTATTAATAAATACACTGCTTCAAATGTCTTTATGCCCATCTCTAATTACTAATATATATTTACAGTTGGTATTATGGGATTTCAGAGTGCATTATATACATGTGTGTGTATGTAATTGAGGCAACATTTGTTTATAACATTATATAGATAACATTGTATACTTTCATGTGTACAATATTATATTGACTTCTCTACACAATACAGTGTGTTCACCTCCAAAAGTTTAGTCTCTTAGATGTTTGTACAGTCCTAAGAAGTTTTTCATCATTTCTAGGTTATCTATTTTTGGGGCATACAGCAATTTACATAAAGTATTGATAATTTCTGATGATTCTTTTATTTTTATGGTATCTGTTATAATTTCTCCTCTTAATTCTGATTCAATATATCTGCAAGTTTTCTTTCTTCTTCTTTCTCTCTCTGTTTTTTTACGGAGTCCAGCTAAAGGTTTACCAATTTGGTTTATCTTTTCAAAGAATCAGCTCTTAGTTTCATTGATCTTTTCTGTTGTCTTTTTAGTCTCTATTTTATAATTTACTTTTGCTCTGATCGTTATTATTTTCTTCCTTATACCAATTTTAGGCAACGTTCTCATTTTTCTTGTACCTTTAAGTGTAATGTTAGGTTTTTTGAGATTTTTCTCTTTTCTTGAGGTAGGCCTGTATTGCTTTGAACTTCTCTTTTAGTACTCTTTGCTGCATCCCATAAATTTTGATATGTTGTATATTCTTCTGTCTTGAGCTATTTTTTTATTTATTCTTTTATTTCTTCATTAATTCAATAATTGTTCAGTAGCATGTGTTTAGTCTCCACATACTTGTGATATTCTAGTTTTTTTTTTTCCTTGTAGTTGATTTTTAGTTTCATACCATTGTGGTCAGAAGTCTGCTTGATACAACTTCAGTCTTAATTCCATTGAAACTTGCTTTGTATACCCGCATATGGTTAATCTTTGAGAATGTTCAATTTACTTTTGAGAAGAAAGTGTATTTTGCTGCATTTGTATGAAATATTCTTATAAATCTTATAAATCTATAAGTCCATTTTGTTTAATCTTTCCTTTAAGGTTGCTGTTCACTTTCTATCTGGATAATTTATCTATTGATGTCAGTGGAGTTTTAACATGCTGATTCCAAATAGGAAAAGGAGTACATCAAGGCTGTATATTGTCACCCTGCTTATTTAACTTATATGCAGAGTACATCATGAGAAATGCTGGACTGGAAGAAGCACAAGCTGGAATCAAGATTGCCAGGAGAAATATCAATAACCTCAGATATGCAGATGACACCACCCTTATGGCAGAAAGTGAAGAGGAACTCAAAAGCCTCTTGATGAAAGTGAAAGTGGAGAGTGAAAAAGTTGGCTTAAAGTTCAACATTCAGAAAACAAAGATCATAGCATCCGGTCCCATCACTTTATGGGAAATAGATGGGCAAACAGTGGAAACAGTGTCAGACTTTGTTTTGGGGGGCTCCAAAATCACTGCAGATGGTGACTGCAGCCATGACATTAAAAGACGCTTACTCCTTGGAAGGAAAGTTATGACTAACCTAGATAGCATATTGAAAAGCAGAGACATTACTTTGCCAACAAATGTTCATCTAGTCAAGGCTATGGTTTTTCCTGTGGTCATGTATGGATGTGAGAGTTGGACTGTGAAGAAGGCTGAGCACCGAAGAATTGATGCTTTTGAACTATGGGTATTGGAGAAGACTCTTGAGAGTCCCTTGGACTCCAAGGAGATCCAACCAGTCCATTCTGAAGGAGATCAGCCCTGGGATTTCTTTGGAAGGAATGATGCTAAAGCTGAAACTCCAGTACTTTGGCCACCTCATGCGAAGAGTTGACTCATTGGAAAAGACTCTGATGCTGGGAGGGATTGGGGGCAGGAGGAGAAGGGGACGACAGAGGATGAGATAGCTGGATGGCATCACCGACTCCATGGACGTGAGTCTGAGTGAACTCCGGGAGTTGGTGATGGACAGGGAGGCCTCGTGTGCTGCGATTCATGGGGTTGCAAAGAGTCGGACACGACTGAGCGACTGAACTGAACTGAGCTGAAATTATTGCATTGCTGTCCATCTATCCTTTGAGGTTTAATTGTTTTATATATTTTGGTGATCTATTTTAGGTGCATATGTATTAATAACTTATGTATTCTTGATGACTTGCCCCTTTTGCCATTAAATAATGTCCATTTTGTCTCTTGTTACATGTTTTTTGGCTTGAAGTCTATTTTGTTTGGTATGAGTATGACTGCATCCACTTTTGTTTAGTTGCCATTTGCTTGGAGATCATCCTCCATCCATTTACATTGAACCTGTGTTTATCTTTCAAGTTGAAGTGAGTCTTTTGGAGGAAGTATATAGTTGGGTCTTGGATTTTAATTCATCCAGCTACTCTGTGTCTTTTGTTTAGTGATTTAACCCATTTACATTCAGGGTGATGATTGATGAATGAGGAATTATACTGCCATTTTGTTTCCTGGTTGTTCTGTATCAGTTCTTTATCCCCAGGATGCCTTAAATGTTATGTCTTTGTCATTGACTTTTGACAGTTTTACTATAATATGTCTTGGAGAGCGTCTTTTGGCATTGAGATAATTAGGTCTTCTCTTAGCTTCGTGGACTTGTACATCCAGTTCCTTCCCCAGACTTGAGAACTTCTCAACTATTTCTTTAAATATACTCCTTGACCCCTTCTTCCTCTCTTCTCCTATAGGATACCACTACCCTTATGTTGCCTTTCCTAACAGAGTTGGATAGGTCTTATAGAAATTCTTTTTTTTTTTTTTTTTTTTTGGGTGTTAGTTCTAAAAGGTCTTGTAGGGGACTGGAATGCAAGAGTAGGAAGTCAAGAAAATCTGGAGTAATAGGCAAATTTGGCCTTGGAATACGGAATGAAGCAGGGCAAAGACTAATAGAGTTTTGCCAAGAAAATGCACTGGTCATAACAAACACCCTCTTCAAACAACACAAGAGAAGACTCTACTCATGGACATCACCATATGGTCAACACCGAAATCAGATGGATTATATTCTTGCAGCCAAAGATGGAGAAGCTCTATACAGTCAGCAAAAGAAGACCAGGAGCTGACTGTGGCTCAGACCATGATCTCCTTATTGCCAAATTCAGACTTAAATTGAAGAAAGTAGGGAAAACCACTAGACCATTCAGGTATGACCTAAATCAAATCCCTTATGATTATACAGTGGAAGTGAGAAATAGATTTAAGGGCCTAGATCTGATAGATAGAGTGTCTGATGAACTATGAAATGAGGTTCGTGACATTGTACAGGAGACAGGGATCAAGACCATTCCCATAGAAAAGAAATGCAAAAAAGCAAAATGGCTGTCTGGGGAGGCCTTACAAATAGCTGTGAAAAGAAGAGAAGTGAAAAGCAAAGGAGAAAAGGAAAGATATAAACATCTGAATGCAGAGTTCCAAAGAATAGCAAGAAGAGATAAGAAAGCCTTCTTCAGCGATCAATGCAAAGAAATAGAGGAAAACAACAGAATGGGAAAGACTAGGGATCTCTTCAAGAAAATCAGAGATACCAAAGGAACATTTCATGCAAAGATGAGCTCAATAAAGGACAGAAATGGTATGGACCTACCAGAAGCAGAAGATATTAAGAAGAGGTGGCAAGAATACACAGAAGAACTATACAAAAAAGATCTTCATGACCCAGATAATCATGATGGTGTGATCACTGACCTAGAGCCAGACATCCTGGAATGTGAAGTCAAGTGGGCCTTAGAAAGCATCACTATGAACAAAGCTAGTGGAGGTGATGGAATTCCAGTTGAGCTCTTTCAAATCCTGAAAGATGATGCTGTGAAAGTGTTGCACTCAATATGCCAGCAAATTTGGAAAACTCAGCAGTGGCCACAGGACTGGAAAAGGTCAGTTTTCATTCCAATCCCAAAGAAAGGCAATGCCAAAGAATGCTCAAACTACCACACAATTACACTCATCTCACACACTAGTAAAGTAATGCTCAAAATTCTCCAAGCCAGGCTTCAGCAATATGTGAACCGTGAACTTCCTGATGTTCAAGCTGGTTTTAGAAAAGGCAGAGGAACCAGAGATCAAATTGCCAATATCCGCTGGATCATGGGAAAAGCAAGAGAGTTCCAGAAAAACATCTATTTCTGCTTTATTGACTATGCCAAAGCCTTTGACTGTGTGGATCACAATAAACTGTGGAAAATTCTGAAAGAGATGGGAATACCAGACCACCTGATCTGCCTCTTGAGAAATTTGTATGCAGGTCAGGAAGCAACAGTTAGAACTGGACATGGAACAACAGACTGGTTCCAAATAGGAAAAGGAGTTCGTCAAGGCTGTATATTGTCACCCTGTTTATTTAACTTATATGCAGAGTACATCATGAGAAATGCTGGACTGGAAGAAACAGAAGCTGGAATCAAGATTGCTGGGAGAAATATCAATAACCTCCTTACACTTAGGAATTTTTAAAAACAAAACTCAACTGAGTAAATTTTAAAGATCCCTTGGGTTTTATTCAGTGATTCATGTATGGTTCAGAGTCCAATCTAGTAGACAGAAGGTATCTCTGAAGAGCTATACAGTGAAGTAATTTTATAGACAGAAGGGAAAAGGAACAAGGAAGCTGAACTAGGCCAAAAAGCAGATAATGTTATTACAGGTCACTTTCCTTATAGGGAATGGCAAAAATTATCAGGCGGATTGCTTAACCAGTGCTGATTCCTGATTGACTGGTATTAAACTCATTTTTGTGAAAGCCAAAACTATAATTAAATCTCAGTTTGCTGTGTAGGATTAGCATGAATGAATCAATCTTGGGTCTATTGTCTTTTTTTTAACTGAGCCTGTGACAATATTCCTGCTTCTTCAAAATACCATTGACTTTCATAAGAGAGCAGTTTTCTAGTTTCCCTTTTTTGCAAATCTGGGTGCACTCCTCTTCTGTTGGCTTTGCATGCTCATCAAACCTTATGCAAACATGCATACTGTAATTCACTATGGCATTGTTGTACAACCTTCCTCATCTACTTTGTTCTCTTACTCTAAATGACTTCTTGGTTTCACTGGTCAACCATATGTGAATTATTGTCTTGTCTATCAAGCATTGTATCAGAGTTCTATCTAAGAAACAGAACTGTTATTTTGTTATGGAATATGGAATTTATTATTTTATAGGCATTTGATCTCATGAAGCGATATGACTATTTCCTCTATGATTAGCAATGGATCTAAGTCATGGGGACAGGCACTTGGGGAGGTAAGAGGAACATGACATGGGGGAGGATAATAATAAACTGAAATCCATCAGGATGAGCTAAAGACTGTTTTGGTCTTTTACAGCCTCCAATCATCCAATTACCTGACTTTGATAATTCAAATAATCTGCAAAGGAAGCTGGTGCCCTTGGTTATAATAAAAAAACTCCTTCCTGGCCCATGAGTTAGAGAAGATGAAGGAAGGGAGCTGGATGAGAGCTGATGGAGTTGTCAACTGAACCACTGCCCCACATCTACAAGGTGAGTCAGTGATAACATCTGTAAGTTACAATAGTGTCCCTAATCAACTTCCTACATGGAAGAATAATACAAGGGATATAGCTACTGCTTCCACTCTGCCTTCTAAATCTCACACAAAATATCTCTGTGGTCTACACTAAACTTGAACTATTAATACACAGGGAAGGAAGTTCTAGAAAATGTAGTTTCAATTTAACTAAGTAGACACAGGACAACCCCATTACAAATCTTGAGTTCCAGGTCCATAAAACTAGGGTGACCGCATAATTTGCTTTTAAAATATGGCACTTTAGAGAGTGAAAGGTGATGGGGCAAATGCTAAAACCCTCATGCAATCCAGGCCATCTATTTCAGAACATATACTCTAAACCTGCAAATTACCTATTTTATACTGAACCTTTTAAAGTATTTCCTCCAAGTTCAGTTTCTGATGTTAGTCAAGTTTACTCTTAGCATCATGCTAAATTGTATTAGCATGAGAGGCACATTTCTGTGTCAACAAAAATTTCTTTCCTGGCCTTTAGAATTTTTTGTCATGATCAGTTCAGTCAGTCGTGTCCGAATCTTTGTGACTCCATGGACTGCAGCACGCCAGGCCTCCCTGTCCATCACCAACTTCTGGAGTTTACTCAAACTCATGTCCATTGAGTCAGTGATGCCATCTAACCATCTCATCCTCTGTCGTCCCCTTCTCCTCTTACCTTCAATCTTTCCCAGCATCAGGGCCTTTTCAAATGAGTCAATTCTTCGCAACAGGTGGCCAAGTGTTGGAGTTTCAGTTTCAGCTTCAGTCCTTCCAATGAACATTCAGGACTGATTTCCTTTAGGATGAACTGATTGGATCTCCTTGCAATCCAGGGGACTCTCAAGAGTCTTCTCCAATATCACAGTTCAAAAGCATCAATTCAAAAGCATCAGTTTGTTAAGATGGTCTCTATAATAATGAGCTTTAAATATATTGTTTTCCTATTATCCTGTTTTCCATTTATTTCTATTTCTCCCCCCATGGAATTGTCTCAGTTTAAGTGAGTCTTTGTCTTTAAATCAATATATGGGCTTAGTGTATCTACAAATGGCCTTGTAGTTTAATTTGGAGGCACCATAATTTCTGGAGTTTATCTAAATTGCATCAATTCATTTGGTGATTAAAAGCCTATTTTTTTTCAAGTTCACATTTGAAAGTTTTTAATTATATTTTGATCTCAGAGTAGCACCCAGTTCTAAAAAATTTTTCAGAACAGAGATCAAGGATTGGAAATCCTTAAGTTCAGTAGATCTTTCCTTTGCTAAACAAGATTGTCCTCTCTTTCTCTTCAAAAAGTTCTCATTGATGAGTCAATATTCTATTGAATATTGACTTTTCACTCATATTCAATTTCCATTCTCAGGAAAATGGGAGAAACTTTAAAAGGAAATAAAAGCCAGATAGGAAAGCATAGATTCATGGTTGAATGCTAGAAAGTTTATCTCAAATGACTGTTTTATGTTTATAGTGATCATTTAAGAAATATGGATACCTAAAAACTTGGATAAAAATTCAAAAAGAGAAGGAAACCAAATCAGGAAAAGACTGATGTAAGATGAGCCGTGGTCCGAAATAGAAAACAGTTGAATCTGTGTCTCATGCATGTGTTAAAAGAAATGCTTAATAGTTGTGATACACAGGCTTAGTCACTCCACGCATGTGGGATCTTGCTGGATGAGGGAAAAACGCCTGTACCCTTAACTGGCAGGCAGATTCTTTACCACTGACCATCAGTGAAGCCCAACGAGGCAAATTTTATTTGGGCAAAATGAGGTCTGCAGCTGGGAGACAACATTTCAGATAGCTCAGAGATAGTGCTCTGAGGAGATGAGGGGTAGAGCTAGGATATACAGGAGTTTTGTAGCAAAGGGCAGGCAGTGGGACACATCAAGGCGTTACTTTTAATTAAAGAAACCAAATATGTCAAATTAAGGAATTTGGTACTTTTCTAAGCAGGGGAAGATGTAAGTGTCTAGGATTACGGAAATCATTCCTCTAATATGCACCTCCTGTCAGATCAGCAACGGCATAAGATTATCACAGGAGTGCAAACTCTACTGTGAACTATGCGTGTGTGGAATCAAGGTCAAGTGCTCCTTATGAGAATCTAATGTCTGAGAATCTGAGGTGGAGCCGAGGCAGTGATGCTAGGTCTGGAGAGTGGTGGAAAACACAGATTATCATTAGCAGTGAGGTTTGACTGCACAGAGATTATAATAAATCAATCATTTGCAGACTCAAATCAAAACCCTCTCAGTGAGTGACAAGTGACAATTAAGCTGCATCTGGTGGTAGGTTCTACAGTGCAAGTGAGTTGACATACTTCAATTGTACAGCTGTATATAGAGGCAGGCTTTAAGTCAGAATCCAGACTAATTGTTCAAAGTATACATTTCGAATATGTGGTTTCTACTTTTAAGAGTTTTTTGAAACATTTGCCTTGCTGCAATTTGTTTTTTTTAAAGATTTCTGATCTATAGAGCAAGCTAAAAACAGAACGATAAGTGTCATGGGAACGACCTCCTGTCTGGAACAGTCTCCTCCTCAAGGCAGCAGGCCTCAGCTGAGCAGGAAGGACTGGCCAACACCCACTGTCTTTTTGATAGCATTCTTGACTTCCTGGTTCCTCAGACAGTAGATGAATGGATTTAGCATGGGCGTGAGGACTGCATACACAGCTGAGATTAGTTTGTTGGAGTTAAATGAAGCAATAGCTCTGGGCCGAACATACATGAAAATCATGGCTGTGTAATAAATTATGACTACCGTGAGATGGGATGCACAGGTGGAGAAGGCCTTCTTCCTTCCCTGGGTGGAGGGTATACGCAGAATGGTGGAAACAATGTAGACATAGGAGAGGATGGTAGTGGTGAGAGGGAAGACAAGAATGACAACAGCCAAAGCAAAGTCCACTAGCTCAGCTGTGGACATGTCTTTGCAGGCCAGTTTGAGGATTGGTGAGATGTCACAGAAAAAGTGGTTCATGACATTGGAGCCACAGAAAGTGACATGTGAAATAAAAGAGACCTTGATCACAGTGATCATGAAACCAGTCATATAGGAAAAAACCACCAGCTGTACACAATGACCTGTGGTCATGATGACTGGGTACCTGAGAGGGTGGCAGATGGCCACATAGCGGTCATAGGCCATGGCTGCCAGAAGTACACACTCCGTGCAGGCAAGCGAGATAAAGAAGTACAGCTGTGTCATGCAGCCTGTGAAGGAGATGCGCCGTCTCTGCAGGAGGAATCCATCCAGCATCTTGGGGACGGTGACAGAGACATACCAGACCTCCAGGAAGGACAGGCTACTCAGGAAATAGTACATGGGCTTATGGAGGGAGCCAGTGACCCAGACAGTGAGCATGATGGCAAGATTCTCTATTACCACCAGCAAGTAAACCACAAGGAAGAGGGAGAAGAGCAGGACCTGCAGCCAGGGGGCGGTGGGGAAGCCCACCAGGATGAACTCACTCACCAGAGTGATGTTTCTCCCCAGCATGACTAAGAGCTCTGAGAGGCAGGAATTCATCACAAATAATGAAGGTGACTATGACATTGGAGAGGAGACCAGTATGTTAGCAAATCAGTCTTTCCTGAGAATGAGACTCATAAAATAACCTCTGTCAGTATGAAGTAATCTTCCAATGGGAAGCATACATTTCCATCAAAAAAACGTGGTGTGTTTGTTATCAAAACCTCCTGGAATCAAAGTGCACTCCCATCCCTTACTCTCACTCACCTGATGAAATATTTGAATGTCACTCCCCATGTCATCCCTTACTCCTTTGTCCATGAACATGGACCAGTGGTCTCTCACTTGCTGGTTTCAAATCTCAAGTTAATTACAAAGCCACAGCACAAAGACATTTTTACTGCCTGGAAAAAAATGTTTAGGATAACGTCAGAAAAAGCTCCAGGGTTTAATATTGGGGTGATCTATTGCCTGTAGTCCTTTGATCCACCACCGTTTCTTTGGATTAGAGTCTGTGGAAAATTAAAAAAATGATAACTCTTGGACAATCCATTAATGACTCTCCATTGCTCTTAGATAAAAGTTCTTCGTATTTTGACCCCTACATATTTCTCCAGCCTCTCTCTTGGCACCCTCTAAATTGTTTCCATGCTTGAGATATACTCAAATAGTTCTGCTCCTCAAGCACACTGTAATCACTCTTGTGTTTTACATGCACTCATCCCTCTTCCTTTTATGCCTTTTCCCCATTTTTATCTGTTGATTTAAGATTCCATCTAGGAGATA
Source organism: Bos indicus x Bos taurus (assembly GCF_003369695.1). NCBI lineage: Eukaryota > Metazoa > Chordata > Mammalia > Artiodactyla > Bovidae > Bos > Bos indicus x Bos taurus. The sequence continues at coordinate 38,378,613 of NC_040090.1, forward strand.
ACCCCACCAAAGCAGAGTGAAATACTTCAGCAAAATTTTCTTCCAATGCACAACCTTCTCATGCATTGAGATTTCTCTCCTTTACACTGTATCTTTCAAAACTCAGGGAGATATTGGTCAAAGGGTTTAATATTCTGGTTATATGATTAATAAGCTCTGGGATTCTATTGTACAGCATGGTAACTACTGTTACTAATGCTGTATTATATACTTGCAAGTTGCTAAAAGAACAGATCTTATATGTTCTCATCACACACAAAGAAATCAAAATTATGTTACATAATAGAGGTGTTAACTAACCTTATTGTGGAAAGTTTTTCATAATATATATGTGTATGAAGTCATCATATTATACTGTTTAATCTTACACAATGTTATAAGTTTATTATATCTCAAAAAAACTGGGGAAAAAAAGACTGTCCTTCAAGACTATGAACCTAATACCTAGAATAGTGACTGGAAAACATAAATATTATCAAATATGTATTAACAAGTGAATTAATCCCTTTAAGCTGGTGGCAAGAGGCACGTACCTATCAGGCTACATGTCTTTGGACATATGTCCATCTTGCATACTGAGGGTATGTGCTGTGCTTAATCACTCAGCTGTGTCCAACTCGTTGTGACCCCATGGACTGTAGCCCACCAGGCTCCTCTGTCCATGGGGATTCTCCAGGCAAGAATACTGGAGTGGGTTGCCATGCCTTCTTCCAAGGGATCTTCCCAACCCAGGGAACAAACCCAGGTCTCCCACCTTGCAGGCAGATTCTTTACCATCTGAGCCACCAGGGAAGCGCACATACCCAGGGTACTTTCATGATAAAAACATCCACCCTATCTGAGAACACTGGATATGATCCTTTGCCTCAGGTCACCTGGTAGGTCAGAGTCTCTGTCAGCCATTGTGCCAAGCTCTACCTAGAGGGGTAGGGAAAAGGGAGGCCAGAGCATACATGAACACAATACAAGGATAGGCCACCTTGCAAGGCTGGAAGGAAGGGTCGTTTGTGAAGTAGCCCAATTACTTTAATCTGTGGCTAAGGAAAGAGGTTACCACAAGTTTATCTCTTGAAAAGTATGTAAATGAATATACATCTCCACTAAATATCACATTCATCCATAAAGACTGAGTTTAGGTCCCACCTTCAGAATATGGTTCACTCTTTTGGCCAAACAATTGGTCCACCCTACTGTCCACTTAACACACAGAGGGTGGGAGATCAATCAAGGATCATCTTGATAACCTTTTGGAGAGAGATCTTCTGGCCATGGCTCATGGCAAGGGACAGAAAGATGAGAGGCCAAAACACATATTATTTTTGCCACTGCCTCCTTTCCACAGCAGCACGTGTCAGCAGACCTCTGCACTGCTGGCTGGATAGAAAGGGATTATGTCTCATCCCAGGGCCTCCAATCAACACCTTTCACAGGATGTAGTTCATTTGTAAGCAGTTCTCAGCCTGTCTCTCAATGCCTTTGACCTAGTGTTCTTCTTTGGGAAAAACAACCCGATCTGATAGCAGAAAGGAGGGATATTTCCCACATTCTTCAGTATGTAGAGACTTTCCTTCAGCGCGTGTGTTAGTGTAACAGTCTGCATTTTCACTATATGCCACATAATTTCCCACACTTACCTTTGCAGATGAGTTATCAGCACTGACTTTAGAGTCAGAATAAGGCTACCAGCTATGTCATTCTAAACAGAGTATTTAACAGTCAGGTACTTTAACACCCACTGTTGTAAAAGTATGTAATGTTAATAATGCCTATCTTACTGGTTTGTTGTGAGGATAAATGTGATAATGCATGGATAAGGCACGAGACTCATACATGCTACTCACGTGTGTTTGTTTAAACATGCAGCCTTTTTCATTTTCACTTTCATTCTTACTTGCTTTTTTTTATGTTTTATTCTGGGGGAATGAGGTAAGCCAATTTCCTGGGGAATAGGATTATAGCATCTTTGAAAAGCTCTGAGTTGCAGATCACTCATGCCTCCTTTCTTATCTTCTTATCCTATGTTGCTTTCATGTATTTAATCATATCGCTGTTACTTCATATTCTCCTCCATGTATTTGCCACAAATACACCTCTCAGCAGACTTTACTTTGTATCATAGAGAAATGCAGAATTCTATTTTCCTTGTTTTCAGAACTAATAGCCCTGAGCTCTAGAATCTCTGTGGTACCTGAGGAAAAAAATCCGTTCATTAAAGTATAGAATTGGTTTCAGTTTTTTGTATGCTCATTCTCAAGAGAAAACAGACACCAACAGACTTTTTCTGGAAACGAAAACATATCTTTTTTGCCCTGGTCCAACATCCAAACAATGTCTCAGCTGCCCAAATTTCCCCACCTTGGGTAAATGTGTACTGGATCTTCGTTTCCCCACTCATTCCCCCATAATACCCTTTCCCCCATCCAAAAATGACGCCTGCAGTCATTTCCCTAAGCCTCTCCTCATCTTCCCTGGAACTTTCTTCAGGGATCAACAAATCTCACCTGGTACCTTCAACTTCTCACCAGGATCCACTTTCCCTATCTTCAAGAGTGAAAAATTCTGCACACATTTGCACTAATCTTGAGAAAGCAGGCTGGCTTGCATATTTTTGTACTCCCTGAATATCCATGTCTGGTCTCTGCTGAGACTGCCTGATCAGTATTGCAGCACTGAGACCAGAAGACTAGAGCTGAGGCAGAATATATTTAACACTCAGCCTCTCTTCTTCCCACAGGACTCACCCACATAGTCTCTCTTGGCTCCAGGGAAACTCTGTGTGCTGCCAAGATTATGTCCAGGGAACCTGGACAGGGAGGTTGACTCTCCATCCACCTATCTATTCCTCTTCATGCTCGAATATATTTAACTATACCTATAGAGAGAGTGTGGCCCTTTTTACTTACTACTATATGCAAAGTAGTGCAGCACCAAATTACTCAAAAATCAGGATAAGAACTCTGAGTCAGTTAATAAGGTAATTAATACATTCATTTGTTCATTCATTACAAAAATCACATCCTGCTTTTATTGTGCTCTTTTTATGTACAAGTCAATGTGCTATACATTTTTGGGAGTAAAATTATGTAGATCATGGCTTCTGCCCTCTAGGAACTTCTAATTTTCTAATTGAAGTTAGAAGTACATACTGTAATGAATGTAGTATGTAATGTGTGACAAAAGAGAGGTGCAAACAAAGTGTTCTAGGTACATCAATGAGAGAGAAATGGTTTCCAACATAGCAATCTAGAAAAGGTTTCATCAAAGAGGTGTCATTCCAGACTCATCGCGGGAAGGTAGCATGAAAATAATGCAATGAGAAATAATTTTGGTCCATCAGTCAGATGATCTAGTTTTAATGTAGATTCCATCATTTTAAAGATATTTGACCTTATCTATATTCCTCAGGATTTTATCTCACAAAACATGGTAATAATAATTCCCTTGTCACTATCATATTATTAATGTTAGTTTCAGAAGTAATATGAATATGAGTATGTATATGAAAACAGCTCTAAAACTTCTTTGTGATAAGTATACAAATGTAAATATTACCTATTTGATCAGAAGAAGTAAACTCTTCTCATGAGGTGGCCAAAGTACTGGAGTTTCAGCTTTAGCATCATTCCTTCCAAAGAAATCCCAGGGCTGATCTCCTTCAGATGGACTGGTTGGATCTCCTTGCAGTCCAAGGGACTCTCAAGAGTCTTCTCCAACACCACAGTTCAAAAGCATCAATTCCTCGGCACTCAGCCTTCTTCACAGTCCAACTCTCACATCCATACATGACCACAGGAAAAACCATAGCCTTGACTAGACGGACCTTTGTTGGCAAAGTAACGTCCTGCTTTTCAATATGCTATCTAGGTTGATCATAACTTTTCTTCCAAGAAGTAAGCATGTATTAATTTCATGGCTGCAGTCACCATCTGTAGTGATTTTGGAGCCCCAAAAAATAAAATCTGACACTGTTTTCCCATAGATTTCCCATGAAGTGATGGGACCAGATGCCATGATCTTCATTTTCTGAATGTTGAGCTTGAAGCCAAGTTTTTCACTCTCCTCTTTCACTTTCATCAAGAGGCTTTTTAGTCACAGGTATTTACTTTCTGCTAATTGGAGTTCACTGATAAGGAGGCTCATAAAATAGCTACACTATTGATGCCCAGAAGAGGACATTCCCTTCCCAGACCACTACCCAATTTCAGATACTTATTTGACGGCAGAGGCAGAAGATAGATTTTTGGTGAACTGCATATACAGTCATTTATCAATTGTCATAGCAAGACACTTATAAGTTTACATAACTGTTTTGGCACAAATAGATGTGAATATTAAAATTTTTAATAAGTAGAGACTAGCTAATAATGCCTAATTATAAAATTGCTAGTAGCTTTTCATATACTTTTTAAAATCAAAATATAGTTGATTTACAATATTATATTTGTTTCAGGTATACAATACAGTGATCCAATATTTTTATATAAATTATAGCTTTTCATATGCTTTATTAAGCTGTAGACAAATATAGGAAAGTAAATTGCAACAACACAAGGCCCCTACACTTGCAGAGAGAAGTAGCCTATTCTGAGTCTTGGGTGATTGTAAGGAGTTACATTTCCAAAAATAACACACTGACATACCCTCTAACCATCTCTCTGTTCAGATGAATAAAGTTGTATATTTTATTGGCCAAGAAATATTTATTTAAATAAATATGCTGGTAATAATACCTTTGCCCAGAATGCAGTTTACAAGAACAAGGGGTTCATTACATAATACTGCTAAGATTTCAGTCAAATTCCTTCTAGTCATATTTAAACAAATGAACAAGTAAGACTGATTCTATTTGGTACAGTGTAGTATTTTGATACTATTCATGACCTAATATTTGCATTTATTATATTAAGAATATTTTTCTGTCATTACCTCTATTTAGATTATAGTATTTTAATGTCTGCATGATATTGCACTTAATGTATAGACTAAAAATTGATTAATCAGTCTTCTGTGGAAGTTTAATATATTTCCATATTTTTCTTTTGGTAAATATAAATGTCTGTATTTACTATTAAGAAATTTGATATTTCTTAATCAAATATTTCTGTTTCAAATGTTTTCAATATTGTTAGCATTTATGATACATACTGCCAACTTTTCTTCCAGCGAGGCTGTGCCACTTTGTACCGACTTGTATCCTAGCAAGATGTGCAAGGTTTAGTTTCTGAAACCTGCGAAAACTGCCTACAGATGTTACACACATGCTTTGCCCACATGGCTCCACATTATATTCCTTTACTATATTTCTTTATAGGCATAATGTGCTAAACACTATCCTGAGCCCTGCTAATAAAGTGATGAACAAACAAATGTGATCTCTGGTTCCTTGGAGCTTACAGTCTAATTAGGGAGACTGAGTATTAAATAAACAACTGCACCCAGTCACTAGTTCAGTGTGGGCACTGACCTTGATAAATCAGAAAATGAAGCTCTGAACCCCTGTAGGCCAAGGGGTGATATATTGCCAATACAAAAATTCACAGTTTTCTGTCTCCCTGCCTTGTAATTCACACTAGCATGATCAGTTATGGTCCCACTACTTCATGGGCTAAATCGGTATCCTCCAACTAGAAGAGGTCTCATCCAGAAGTCTCCTGCTGCTTTTCCATAATGAAGCCTATGCTTCCTTGAATGGCTTTTCTCCTTCTGCTTCCCTTTTTTGTATCTTCTGTCTCAGAACTAAAATTCAGTAACAAATCCAGGAAGAGCCACTTAGAAAAACGCTAGTTTTACATTTTTTTTGCCTTAAATATTGGAGTTCAGTCATGTTTTATGCTCATAGTCATCCCTTTCCACCCCACCAGGATACATGCTTCATGAACGTGTTCTATGTAAATTACAGTAGAGCAGACAACGTGAGATCAAGTTCTAGCCTGTATACTAAGACCTTGTCTTGAAGAAATCCAACTTCTAGCTTGTAATTCACCTCTCTTCCTTGTCCTGAATTACTTCCTTGGTGGTGCCTTGGAAACTCTAGTCCCTAATTTAGGCTTGAAGAGCTCCTCTGCACTTCTTAGAAGACACAGATCCTAAGTTTAAGAGCACTGGTGGTGATGGTTTAGTCACTAGTCTTGTCTCACTCTTGTACCCCATGGACTGTAGCCCCCCAGTCTTCTCTGTCCATGGGATTCTCCAGGCAGAATACTGGAAGGGGTTGCCATTCCCATTTCCTCCTCCAGGGGATCTTCCCAACCCAGGGATCAAACCACTTCTCCTGCTCTGCAGGTGGTCTCCTGCATTGTAGGTGGAATTTTTACCGCTGAACCACCAGGGAAACCCAGTTATTTATCTAAGATTTAATACCTCCCTTCTACTTGTGCTAGCTCTCCCAGGCTTAGTTAGCGTCATGGCCCTGGTGCAGGTGTAGAGTATGGCGTAAGGCTCTCTTTACTTCTTGGTTGCGCAGGCAGTAAATGATGGGGTTGAGCAGTGGTACAATGACAGCGTAAAGTACAGACACCAGCTTGTTGGTGTCAAAAGCTGAGAGTGCCTTTGGGCGGGCATAGATGAAGATACTGGCTGCATAGAAGATGACCACCACAGTAAGGTGAGAGGCACAGGTGGAAAAGGCTTTATGGCGCCCAGCAGCTGAGGGAATGCGCATCACAGCACTGGTGATGGCCATGTAGGAGGCTCCAGTGACAGAGAGTGGCCCCAGTAGGATAAAAATGGCCAGGACAAAGTCTGTAAGCTCTGCCGTGGACATGTCAGTGCACGAAAGGTTGAGCAATGGAGAGACATCACAGAAAAAGTGATTGATGATGTTGGGGCCACAGTAAGAGAGGCGAGAAATGAGAAAAACTTTGACCATGGAAATGCCAAAACCTCCTGCCCAGGAGCCAGCTGCCAGCTGCACACACAGCTGGCCACTGACAATGACAGGGTAGTGGAGAGGATGGCAGATGGCCACATAGCGATCGTAAGCCATAACTGCAAGGAGGACACACTCAGTGCAGCCCAGGCCCAGGAAAAAGCAGAGCTGCGTCATGCAGCCCTCAAAGGAGATTAGCTGTCCACGGCCCCGTTTGGACCCAACAAAGCCAGCTAGCATCTTGGGAATAGTGACTGTCACGTACCAAATCTCCAGGAAGGACATATTAGCCAGAAAGAAATACATGGGTTTGTGGAGGCTGGGGTGGCTCCTGATTGCCACAATGATGAGTATGTTTTCAGTCAGCACCAACACATAGGCTAACAGAGAAAGGGCAAATAATAGTGCCCGCAGTGGTACCAGAGCTGGGAAGCCCAGCAACACAAACTCACTCACTCTCCCACTCTGGTTCTTCCTCTCCATGGTGTCGGTCATGCCCATTGCTTTTCAGGGGAGAATAGAGTGTGTTCAGGAGGCAGCAGCAGAAACTCAATCTTTCTCCTGATGGGTTTATAGTGGCAGAAGGCAATGTGAGTAGTGCATGTAATTCATCAGTGAACTGAAGCCATTGTTTTCTTCTGTAATCTGGAAATGAGCAGAGACAAAAGTAGACAAAAATAAACTATCTTGTATTGGAATAGGATGAGAGTGTATTCTGGCTCTTGGAGAAGCATGGGTTGATAAGCACCAATTGGTCCCTGAAAAATATAGATGAAACCCAGAAATATTAAGAGTCTTAGCTGCTCTGAAGTGAGAGTTTGTCTATGAACTACATCATGACTCCGTTTTGAAGAAATAATTTATATCTTAAAGGCATTATGATAAGTAAAATAAACCAGAGAGAGAAAGACAAATACTCTGTGTCTCTGTTTTATATGGAATCTGAAAACATCAAAACTGCTAATCAGTTTATACCCGAGTTTCTCTTTTCTTTATGCTTTGTGAGCAGTACTTGAGCATTTCTCAGTGTTTGAGCCACTTGTCAGGCTCCTTGTCCATGGAGTTTTCCAGGCAAGAATACTTGGATGGGTGCTTTAATGTAATTACAAAATGTCATATCCCTGGCTTACATTGCCCGTCACTCCCATTCTTACCATCCACACCCACCATTTATTTATTTCAAAAGTATTGGTGGATCAAATACATTCCAGACTATAGGCTGAGTTGAGGTAGAGAAAGGGTAAATAAAACATGTGCCTAGTCTGCAAGGAGCTCGTAATCTGGTGGTGGAGACATGTCTTCATCTCCTCATTCCTGAAAGTTTAATCTTCCACCTATTCTCGTACTATATACTAGCTTCATAAATGGGAACTTCTAAATTATAATCATCATCAGAACCTTAACTTTGATCCGTTATTCTCAATACCCACCTCATGTGCGATTAACTGTGCATTTGACCCTTTGGGCCTTAGATATTCCTGTGTATCTGTCAGTCTCTTCTGCCTCCACCTTTGATGCTCTGCACATTTGAAAATAAGCAAATAAATTAAAAAGATTAGGCTCCTAATTGACCTTACTGCCTATGGTCTCTCCCCTAAAGCTTAAATCTGAGCGTTTCATCCCCCTGCTTAAAACCTTCCGAGGTACCACCCTGTCTACACAATCAAGTTCAAGCTATTTAACAAGGTGTCACCAAACAAGGTGTTATCTCTTGTCACTGCACTGTTTTTTATACCCTGCAGCTCTTGGCATCCAGCACCTAATGTATCACCTAATTCCTACTTAACTTTCAATTTTTGACTCATGTGGCATCTCCTCATAGAACCGTTAGCTGTCCTTTCTTTCTTTTCTTTTTCACTGATTTGTTAAGGTTCCTCTCATTACTCTTTCTCTAATAGTAGAGCCTGGGAAATCCCATATGTCACTGTTACTAGTGGTGTCAGTGCTGCTATTGCTTAGGTAGATATAAAATAAAAGAGGAACCACATGCCAAAGTGGCCATATATATCCTTATGGTATAGCAAAGAGTGGGTATAATTCCCTTGATGTCACATAGGCCGCTCAAGCATAACATGTCTGGAAAATTTTTCCTAAGTCTATTTTCCTCTATCACAATGAATGATATTAGTTTCTCTGCAGTGTGTACCACACCAGAGATCTGGAGGTTTCTTATATCTTCTATACCTATTCTACCCACCCCAACCCCACAACTAATCCAAGTTTTATCTAAACTTCCTCTTTAATTAATCTCCTAAATTTGTCCCATTTCTACTGTCTTCTCCTTAGTCCTTTATACCAATCAGGTCCTTGTTATTTCTTGACTTATTTTTCAATAGCCTATTACCTGGTCTTTTTTCTTCCAACCTCAGCTCTTATCAATCTAATTTCTACTTGTTTCTGCAGCTGCTGCTAAGTCACTTCAGTCGTGTCCGACTCTGTGCGACCCCATAGACGGCAGCCCACCAGGCTCCCCCGTCCCTGGGATTCTCCAGGCAAGAACACTGGAGTGGGTTGCCATTTCCTTCTCCAATGCATGAAAGTGAAAGGTGAAAGTGAAGTCGCTCAGTCGTGTCCAACTCTCAGCGACCCCATGGACTGCAGCCTATCAGGCTCCTCCGCCCATGGGATTTTCCAGGCAAGAGTACTGGAGTGGGTTGCCATTGCCTTCTCTGTACTTGTTTCTAGAGTGAAACTTTATATAGATATCTCATCCCAAGAGCATATGATTTGGGGGAAAACACACAAAATCCAACAGTGTGTCAAAATGTATTTCCTTCAACTGTCCTGCAGTAATGTCATTGAACACTATTTTTCTTTTTCTAAACATATTGTGCTATTCTCTCTAATTCTGTGATTTGCCTATGTTCTTCTCTGTCAAAATTGCTCCCAGGAACAAAAAAAGAAAGAAAGAAAAAATAAACTGTTCTTAGGCATTATTTACTTTTCACGTTTTAGTTTCTCAATTGTCATCTTCCAAAACTACCCATGTTTCTACAGTAAAGATTATTTACAGGAATTTTTGTCTCTTCTTTTGACAGTGATTCTCATTTTAGGGTCTGCTTAAGAACTGAATAGTAAAGGTATTATAATGGTTGTATGGACACATGGATGGAGGGGAAAATGAAGAAAGGAAAGATACGGATAGAACAGATGAATTAGAAATGATAGGAATCAAATATAAAGAAACAAAATGGATGGAAATGATTGAACAGAGAATTTAAATGAATTACCAGAAAATTTGACAGAATTGGAATAACGTATAATGAAAACAGACATTGAATATAGAAGAATGAGTAGATCTACAGGGACAAGATAGAATATAAGGAAATTAGATTAAGAGCAGAGAACTTGTACCTTCTGTTGATAAAAAGGATGGTATTTAGGTAAAATAAATGTGCTATAATAGATAAGAGATCCAATGAGAGAAGATTAGGTGAAGATAAGTATAATATAGAAAGAATTAGGAATGAGAGATCATAAAAGTTATAGGGAGGCTAGGCAGAGTGTGAATAAATACAAAGACAGCCTATGTGTGGAAAAGATAAAGAGAATTACATTGGTCTAAGTATCAGAATGGACCAGATGTGAGAAATGCTGATAAGGGTTTGGGTTTTATTAGATGTAGAGGCAACTAGGAAGATGGATGTATTGAGTAGAAAGAAAACATGGGAGACTTGACTACTAAAGAGGAATCAGGAGATAAAATCCACTTACTTTATTCAGATGTCTTTGACTCAGTGTCTTCCCAAGATGACCAGCTGGCTAGGAAACCACTTAAAGAGCACATATGAAGGAAAATTAAAGCATCAGGACAAAGAAAGATGCTACAGAGACTCCGCCTTCTCTTCCTCCCATGGTCAGAGAGCACTGCCACACCAGGAAAGGTTCTTTTATCTTGCACCTCCCTCCTGTAGTCTCCACTTGCCCTCCTCCTTCTGATGTTTGGGATGACTTTAAAGCCAGACCCCAAGAGACCAGTAGAGATACAAAGGCGGGGGGGAAGCGAAAGAGAGAGAGACTGGGATAGAAGACAGGAAAAGGGTGTGTTTAAGAAACAAGAAATAGAAGTTTATCAGAAAAGTTCATCAGAATAGCAGACGGTGCTCACAATACTCCTACAACCTCGTAGCTTCTCCCCTTGCCCTCCCCTTCCTTCTTTCTATCCTGCCACTTTCCTGCTTTGGCTTTAGGCCAGGCCAGTCTGGGCTTATATTCTAGCTCAAGTATGTTATCTTGGGCAATTTACTTAAACTTTGTGAGCCTTAGATTCCTAACCTAAAAAATGAGAATAATACACCTCACAAAGTTGTTAAGAGAAATAAATGTCATGATATATAGACAACGCTTGGAACATGAGAGGGTCTCAACAATGCTACAAAATTTCTTCCTTTACCTTCTGAACTCATATGGGTGACATCTCTTATTAATAGTTCCATGATGTCATAGAACGAGCACTGAATTGAGAGTTTCTGGGTTTTAGTTCAATGTTTGTAATTTATATTCTGTTTAATAAGGATTTTTTATATATCAGTTGATTTGCCATAACATGATAATAACATATTTTACAGATGTTTTGAGGATTAAATAAAACAAAATTTGTGAAAAGGTTTGTCACAATCTCAGTCCCCAGGAACAGTGTAAGTAGAGATTAATAATGTGGTCTCCATCATCACACTGCTTGTTTTCAACTATGTGACTTGAAAAAATTATTTAACATCTCTCTGCCTCTTTTTTCTTACCTGTGAAATGGAAATGATTCTAATATCCATCTCACAGAATTATGAAGATTAAATATATGGATGGAAGTTTCTTAGAACACCTGGAACATAGTTTTTCTCAAAAAAATGTTAGCTAGGGTTCAAGAAATATTTGTTGAATTTCAGCCTGTTGAAACTAGAGAAGAATTATTAGTGGGAACATTTGAGATTAAGAAAATGGTCTTTGAGATTCTGAGTTTGAGAGATTCTTTTAAGTAATTGGGAGGAAGCAGTTCCCAATGTTTGAATAATCAGGACAAAATAAGTATGATTGGACAGTTATCATTTTCTAGTTTAGTGTGCCATCCATAAACCTGACTATGTGATAGGAATAAGACTCATTCTCCAGGAACAGAAAAAATGCTTAGAAAGTCAAGAGGAAGTAATCACAAGAACATGATGCAGCAGTGAGGAGAGAAAGAACATCTACAAATACTCTTAAAATGAAAACCTAATTTTGAGTGCCATAGACATTGTATTAAACCCCATTTTGCATAAAGAAAAATATGTATGCACATAAATATTATTGCCATGCTTATTGCCATGCTGTTAGTTGGAAAAACTGTCAAAACCAACAGCTGCTTGAATTACATTGATTTGGTGGATATGGTAGTATTACTTAAATGAGGAATGTTTGCAAACCTCATTAAGACTTAGAAGTTGATGTCAGTTTGCCTTTGGTGATTATTACCAGCCAACAGACCACACCAACAGGATAAATAAAACAGCCATAATCATTTCAATATATGTACTATTTTTAAAACATACTTTTATTTATTGATTTATTTTTGACTGTGTTGGGTCTTTGTTGCTGCGTGGACTTCTAGTTGTGGTGAGCGGGAGCTACTCTCCAGTTGCAGTGCGCAGGCTTTCACTGTAGTGGCTTCTCTCGTAGACCGTGGGCTCCATAGTCATGGTGCAGGGGCTTAGTTGCTCTGTGGCCAGTGGAATCTTCCTGGATCAGGGATCAAACTCGTGTCTCCTGCATTGGCAAGTATATTCTTTACCTCTGAGCCACCAGGGAAGTCCCAATATATATTTACTATGAAATCCATTTGATAAACACTCATGAGGATAAAGGGGATACATCTTTAAGATTAAAAAAAAAAAGGTACAGGTTTAAAATTCTTCATTCAAAACAAATGGGGCTCTTGAACTTTTCAGGTTTTAGAAAAATAATATGCTGCATACACCATTTGTTTCCTATCACTTCCAAAGAGTTCTATAATCAAATGCATCAACATATCTACACTTCCCTGGTGGACATGACTGAGCGACTTCACTTTCACTTTTCACTTTCATGCATTGAAGAAGGAAATGGCAACCCACTCCAGTGTTCTTGCCTGGAGAATCCCAGGAATGGAGGAGCCTGGTGGGCTGCCATCTATGGGGTCGCACAGAGTTGGACATGACTGAAGCAGCAGCAGCAGCTGGTGGCTCAGCTGGTAGAGAGTCTGCCTGCAATGCAGGAGACCTGGATTCGATCCCTGGGTTGGGAAGATCCCCTAGAGAAGAGAACAGCTACCCACTCCAGTATTTTGGCCTGGAAAATTCCATGGATTGTACAGTCCATGGGGTCACAAAGAGTCGGACATGACTGAGTGACTTTCATTTCACTTCAATATATCTACAGCAAAATATATGACTATACAATGTGAATTACATAAATAAATAATCAGTTTATAACAGATTTTTTAGTCCAGTGTCTTAAGACCCCAAACATAGGAAAAACTGCTCAGTTTCAAAGCTGCTTGGATTTTTGAACTGCAGATAAAGGCTTATGAAATCTATTCCTATTTATAACCAAATGTGTGTGCCAAGTGGAAAAATGTCAGGTATGTTCTTTTTTTTTTTTTTAACTTTTTTTAAATTTTATTTTATTTTTAAACTTTACATAATTGTACTAGTTTTGCCAAATATCAAAATGAATCCACCACACATATACATGTGTTCCCCATCCTGAACCCTCCTCCCTCCTCCCTCCCCATCCCTCTGGGTCGTCCCAGTGCACTAGCCCCAAGCATCCAGTATCGTGCATCGAACCTGGACTGGCATCTTGTTTCATACATGATATTTTACATGTTTCAATGCCATTCTCCCAAATCTTCCCACCCTCTCCCTCTCCCACAGAGTCCATAAGACTGTTCTATACATCAGTGTCTCTTTTGCTATCTCGTACACAGGGTTATTGTTACCATCTTTCTAAATTCCACATATATGCGTCAGTATACTGTATTGGTGTTTTTCCTTCTGGCTTACTTCACTCTGTATAATAGGCTCCAGTTTCATCCACCTCATTAGAACTGATTCAAATGTATTCTTTTTAATGGCTGAGTAATATACTCCATTGTGTATATGTACCATAGCTTTCTTATCCATTCATCTGCTGATGGACATCTAGGTTGCTTCCATGTCCTGGCTATTATAACAGTATGAAAAAATAAGATGGCAAAAATATTCTTATTCCCCATTATTTCATGTTGCTTTGGCAATTTTTGTAATAAAATATAACCTGAAAAAGTGAATAATAAATATTGAAAATATAGATATAAAATATTATTTGAATGTATGATTATACTTAAGAAAATTCTGACATACATCACAGCAGAATCCTCTATGACCCACCTCCCAGAATATTGGAAATAAAAGCAAAAATAAACAAATGGGACCTAATTAAACTTAAAAGCTTCTGCACATCAAAGGAAACTATTAGCAAGGTGAAAAGACAGCCTTCAGAATGGGAGAAAATAATAGCAAATGAAGCAACCGACAAACAACTAATCTCAAAAATATACAAGCAACTCCTACAGCTCAACTCCAGAAAAATAAACGACCCAATCAAAAAATGGGCCAAAGAACTAAATAGACATTTCTCCAAAGAAGACATACAGATGGCTAACAAACACATGAAAAGATGCTCAACATCACTCATTATCAGAGAAATGCAAATCAAAACCACTATGAGGTACCATTTCACACCAGTCAGAATGGCTGCGATCCAAAAGTCTACAAGCAATAAATGCTGGAGAGGGTGTGGAGAAAAGGGAACCCTCTTACACTGTTGGTGGGAATGCAAACTAGTACAGCCACTATGGAGAACAGTGTGGAGATTCCTTAAAAAACTGGAAATAGAACTGCCTTATGATCCAGCAATCCCACTGCTGGGCATACACACTGAGGAAACCAGAAGGGAAAGAGACACATGTACCCCAATGTTCATTGCAGCACTGTTTATAATAGCCAGGACATGGAAGCAACCTAGATGTCCATCAGCAGATGAATGGATAAGAAAGCAGTGGTACATATACACAATGGAGTATTACTCAGCCATTAAAAAGAATACATTTGAATCAGTTCTAATGAGGTGGATGAAACTGGAGCCTATTATACAGAGTGAAGTAAGCCAGAAGGAAAAACATAAATACAGTATACTAACGCATATATATGGAATTTAGAAAGATGGTAACAATTACCCGGTGTACGAGACAGCAAAAGAGACACTGATGTATAGAACAGTCTTATGGACTCTGTGGGAGAGGGAGAGGGTGGGAAGATTTGGGAGAATGGCATTGAAACATGTAAAATATCATGTAAGAAACAAGTTGCCAGTCCAGGTTCGATGCACGATACTGGATGCTTGGGGCTAGTGCACTGGGACGACCCAGAGGGATGGTATGAGGAGGGAGGAGGGAGGAGGGTTCAGGATGGGGAACACATGTATACCTGTGGCGGATTCATTTTGATATTTGGCAAAACTAGTACAATTATGTAAAGTTTAAAAATAAAATAAAATTAGAAAAAAAAAATAAGAGTACTTAATGAAAAACTATTAAATAATTGTAAGAAATACCACAGAAAGATTCCATGTGCTCTTTGCCTATTTTCTCATTTGAAACTATAGTACATTATCACAAACAGGGTATCCACTTGGTAATATGTACGGCTTTTGTCACTGTTCAGTCGTTCAGTCATGTCCAGCTCTATGCGACTCCATGGACTGCAGCATGCCAGGCTTCCCTGTCCTTCACTAACTTGTGGAGCTTGCTCAAACACATGCTCATTGAGTCAGTGATGCCATCCAATCATTTTGACCTCTATCGTCCCCTTCTCCTCCTGCCTTCAGTCTTTCCCAGCATCAGGGTCTTTTCCAATGAGTTGGCTCTTCATATCAGGTAACCAGAGTATTGGAGCTTCAGCTTCAGCATCAGTCTTTCCAATGAATATTCAGGGTTGATTTCCCTTAGGATTGACTGGTTTGATCTCCTTGCACTCCAAGGGACTCTCAAGAGTCTTCTCCAGCACTACAATTTGAAAGCATCAATTCTTTGGCATTCAGCCTTCTTTATGGTCCACCTCTCACATCCATACATGACTACTGGAAAAACCCTAGCTTTGACTGTAAGGAGGATACAGAATATCTTCATCACAAGAGTCTTCCTATTGCCCTTTGCAGGCAGACCCATTTCTCTTCTGGCCTCTACTCCTTCCTTAAGCCCATTTCTATAATTTACCATTTCATAAATATTATATAAATGGATTCATATATTATATAATTATTTGAAATGAACTTTTTTCCTTAGCATAATTCTCTGGAGATTCATTCAGATTGTGTGTATTCATAGTTCATTCTTTTTTTTTTTTAATTGCTGAGTAGTGCTACATGCTGTATATACTTCAGTTGGTTTAAACATGCAGCAGTTGAAAACATCTGGGTTGTTTCCAATTTATGTTATTATGAATAAGGCTGCTAAAAACATTTATGTAGAAGTTTTTATGGGACAATAATTTTACTCTGATTTTGAGACAAATAGTATTAAACTTGTATATCAATTTGGGGAGAATTGAGCATCATGCTACTTCAATATCCCAGTCCATGAACACAGTATGTTTCTCCTTTTATTTAGATCTTCATTCATTTCCTTCATCAGTACTTTATACTTTTCAGCACAAAAGTCTTGTAAATATGTTTTTATATTTATATAACTTAAATATTTCTAAATATTGTTATTAATTTCAATGTCTTTGTGTTCATTGCAATTGCATAGAAATAAACTTGATTTTAAAAAATATTTTATTTTATTTATTTATTGGACACACAGCATGTGGGATCTTAGTTCCCCAACCAGGGCTTGAACCCATGCTCCCTCCCTCCATTGGGAGCTCAGAGTCTTAACACTGAACTACCAGGGAAGTCCCCACATTTAATTTATTTATATGTTTATTTTGTATCCTATGGTCTTTTTGAACCCACTTCTAGTTCTAAGCTTTTTTGTTGATTCTGATTTCCGAGACTTGATTCTCTGCATTTTCTGACACAAAGTTAGTATCGGATTTCCCAAGCAAGATTAGTGGAGTGGGTTGCCATTTCCTTCTTCAGGGGATCTTTCCAACCCAGGGGTGGAACCCACATCTCCTGCATTGGCAGTTGGATTCTTTGCTATTGAGCCACTGCTGCTGCTGCTGCTGCTAAGTCGTTTCAGTCGTGTCCGACTCTGTGCGACCCTAGAGATGGCAGCCCACCAGGCTCCCTCATCCCTGGGATTCTCCAGGCAAGAACACTAGGGAAGCCCATTAAGGACAAACGGAACCTTGTCACTGCTCAATGGGTATGGCAGTCTGGGCTCTCCACTGACACCTGGTGGCAGGGGAATGAAATTCCTGGCTCCTACTCACCATGGTGAGGATGAAAGTAGTCTCCCCTGCCTTTGACCACAGTTTTTCCTATTGCATTTGGAATAAGTAGAGTAGTTATCATCTAAAACATTTCTGTCTTACTAAGTTGCACCCTTTCTGGGTCGTTTGGCTAGAGAGAGCACATTTTGGCTGGGGCTTTTGTGTGTGAAAAAGGGGATAAAGTGAAAGTCCCTCAGTAGTGTCCAACTCTTTGCGACCCCATAGATTGTAGCCTGCCAGGTTCCCCTGTGCATGGAATTCTCTAGGCATGAATACTGGAGTGGGTAGCCATTCCCTCTTCAGGGGATCTTCTCGACCCAGGGATCTAATCAGGGTTCGATTGCAGGCATATTCGTTACCGACAGAGCCACCAGTAAAGCCTTGATTACATTGACACAGCAACCGTTATGGTAGAAGGCAAAGAGGAACTAAAGAGCCTCTTGATGAAAGTGAAAGAAAAAATGAAAAAGCTGGCTTCAATCAACATTCAAAAAACTAAGATCATGACATCTGGTCCCATCAGTTCATGGCAAATAGATGGGGAAACAATGGAAACAGTGACAGAATTTATTTTCTTGGACTCCAAAATCACAGCAGATGGTGACTGCAGCCATGAAATTAAAAGACACTTGTTTGCTGCTTGGAAGAAAATCTATGACCAACCTAGACAGCATATTAAAAACCAGAGACATTACTTTACCCACAAAGTTCCATATAGTCAAAGATATGGTTTTTCTGGCTCTATGGTGGGTTAATGGTGACCTCGCCCAAGAGGGCTTATGCCGTACCCAGGTCTGCTGCACCCAGAGCCCCTGCCCCCGCAGCAGCCCACTGCTGACCTCCTCAGGAGACACCCAAACACAGTTCTGTCTCAGTCTCTGTGGGGTCTCTGGGTCCTGGTGCACATAAGATATATTTGAGCCCTCTGGGCATCTCTGGCGGGTATGGGGTTTGATTCTAAATGCGATTTTACCTACTGTCTTGCTGGGGCTTCTCCTTTGCCCTTGAACATGGGGTATCTCCTCAAAGTCGCTCCAGCGCCGCCCAGCCGTCGCTCCAGCACCGCCCAGCCGCCGCTCCAGCTGGAGCTGAAGCAGACCAGAAGCTGACTGTGGCTCAGATCATTGGACTTCTTACTGCCAAATTCAGACTGAAATTGAAGAAAGTAGGGGAAACCAATAGACCATTCAGGTATGACCTAAATCAAATTCCTTACAACTATACAGTGCAAATGAAAAACAGATTCAAGGGATTAGATCTGAAAGACAGAGTGCCTGAAAAACTATGGATGGAGGCTCATGACATTGTACAGGAGGCAGGGATCAAGACCATGCCCAAGAAAAAGAAATGCAAAAAGGCAAAATGGTTGTCTGAGGAGGCCTTACAAACAGTTATGAAAAAGAACAGAAGAGAAAGGCAAAGGAGAAAAGGAAAGATATACCCATCTGAATGCAGAGTTCCAAAGAATTGCAAGGAGAGAGAAGAAAGCCTTCCTCAGTGATCAGTGCAAAGAAATAGAGGAAAACAATAGAATGGGAAAGACTAGAGATCTCTTCAAGAAAATTAGAGAAACCAAGGGAACTTTTCATGCAAAGATGGGCACAATAAAGGACAGAAATAGGATGGACCTAACAGAAGCAGAAGATATTAAAAGGAGGTGGCAAGAATACACAGAACTATACAAAAAAGATCTTCATGACCCAGATAATCATGATGGTGTGATCACTCACCTACAGCCAGGCATTCTGGAATGGAAAGTCAAGTGGGCCTTAGGAACCATCACTATGAACAAAGCTGGTGGAGGTGATGGACTTCCAGTTGACCTATTTCAAATCCTAAAAGATGATGCTGTGAAAGTGCTGCACTCAATATGCCAGAAAATTTGGAAACCTCAGCAGTGGCCACAGGACTAGAAAAGGTCAGTTTTCATTCCAATCTCAAAGAAAGTCAATGCCAAAGAATGCTCAAACTACTGCACAATTGCACACATCTCACATGCTAGCAAAGTAATGCTCAAAATTCTCCAAGTCAGGCTTCAACAGTACATGAACTGTGAACTTCCAGACGTTCAAGCTGTGTTTAAAAAGGCAAAGGAATCAGAGATCAAATTGCCAACATCCGTTGGATCCTCGAAAAAGAAAGAGAAATCCAGAAAAAAAACATCTATTTATGCCTATGCCAAAGCCTTCACCTGTGTGGATCACAACAAACTTTGGAAAATTCTTAAAGAGATGGGACTACCAGATCGCCTTACCTGCCTCTTGAGAAACCTGTATGCAGGTCAAGAACCAACAGTTAGAACTGGACCTAAAACAACACACTGGTTGCAGATTGGGAAAGGAGTAAGTCAAGGTTGTATATTGTTACCTTGCTTATTTAATTTATATGCAGACTACATCATGAGAAATGCTGTACTGGATGAAGCACAAGCTGGAATCAGGATTGCCGGGAGAAATATCAATAACCTCAGATATGAGGATGACACCCTTATGGCAGAAAGTGAAGAACTAAAGAGCCTCTTGATGAAAGTGAAAGAGGAGAGTGAAAGGGTTGGCTTAAAAATCATCATTCAGAAAACTAAGATCATGGCATCTGGTCCTATCACTTCATGACAAATAGATAGGGAAACAGTGGAAAGACTTTATTTTCTTGGGCTCCAAAATCATTGCAGATGGTGACTGCAGCCATGAAATTAAAAGGGATTTGCTCCTTGGAAGGAAAGTTATGACTAACCTAGACAGCTTATTAAAAACCAGAGACATTACTTTGCCAACAGAGATCTGTCTAATCAAGGCTGTGGTTTTTCTAGTGGTCATGTATGGATGTGACAGTTGGATTCCAAAGAAGGTTGAGTGCTGAAAAATTGATGCTTTTGAACTGTGGTCTTGGAGAAGACTATTGAGAGTCCTTGGATAGCAAGGAGATCAAACCAGTCCATCCTAAAGGAAATCAGTCCTGAATATTAACTGGAAGGACTGATGCTGAAGCTGAAGCTCCAGTACTTTGGCCACCTGATGGGAAGAACTGACTCATTAGAAAAGATTCTGATGCTGGGAAAGATTGAAAGCAGTGGGAGAAGGGGACGACAGAGGATGAGACGGTTGGATGGCATCACCGACTCAATGGACATGAGATTGAGCAAGCTTCAGGAGTTGGTGATGGACAGGGAAGCCTGGCATGCTGCAGTCCATAGGGTTCCAAAGAGTGGGACACAACTGAGCAACTGAACTGACTGATGAACAACCCTAAATTCGAGTGCCTCTATAATCACAGCTTCAGGATACACGAATCCAAAATGACAGAATTTAAAAGATAAATAGAAAATTCTTAGAATCCAGGAGGAAATTTGTCTAATTCTCTCTCAGTAATTGTTATAGTAGCTAGAAAAACTCAGTAAGGACACAAAAGACTTGAGCATGATGTGCATTTTTTCTGTATAGAGATAAGTGAGTATGCTAAAATAAAAAATCTAAATCTCTATTATCATTGCTTGGCCAGTCAAATTTAACATTTCATGTTATAGTTCATATTATTTTCCTTTTGTTTAAGAATAGAATTTCTGAGTTCCCAACTTTAATCTACAAGTATTTTTACCTGATATGCATCATAATATCATACTATCATTCATTTATCATCAATAATCCACAGAGTAAATTTTGTAGACATGAAGATATTACACAATGATTCCTTAATTATGAGATAATAATTATTTATTTTTGTGAACTTATGTCAGTAAAAAAAACAATTTTTGTAACAATTTGTGATTTGTCACATATACATTATTTGAACGTGTGTAACTTCAGATATAAAATACTAAGAGGTTAAATTTATTTCCAGATGTTAGATATAAATTTTAGTAAAGTATCAGTACTTGAAAAGAAAATATTTACAGGAGAAAATGAAAAGCTATTGGCTTATCAAATATATTTTTAGAGGAAATAGATGCAATGTTAAAAAAAAGAAAAGAAAAACAGAGCTCTTAGTTTCAATGAATGTAGCACAAATATATCATTGATGTAATAGTACTTCCTGCCTCTCAGTAAAATCATACTGATGCAACAGCAAAGACAAGTGAAACAAACTCAGAAATCTATTACAAATGAACGTACTTTCTGCCAATCTAGTTACATGACTATATTATCCATATATTAAACAATAAGATATTTGTTGAAAAATACCATTTCAATCAAGAAATTTTAACGTTCTAGAAGACAATATGGAGAGTAGGACACATTACATTACAATGTACAGTTCTTTTCTCTGTGGACCATTTATATATTCCTGCACTGCAAGGGTCCAACTTGACCTTGTGACTTGCTGTACCTCTCCTCTGTGCAAGAATTTTACATGTCTCTCCGCTAAATTTTGCCCATGTGACCTCCTTTGTTCTGTGAATGTGGGTTTGAAGTGTTTGTCCTTTCAGAGCTGAAACTTTTAACAGTTATTTTGTGGTTTACCAACTCTGTATTCTTCCTCAGCCATGAAACAATATTTGAGATAGAGAATGCTCCATTCACACAGGTCTCCTGTGAAAAGAACATGGAGTAAGACTGCAGTAAACCCACACTGAAAATGTAGCATAAGTAAAATATAAGTCAATGTTGATGAAAGTCACTGAGATTTTAATGGATGAGGTACATCACCACCTACGCTATCACTACTATCCTGACTTACAGCTAGATGACAGATACTCCTATGGACAAACGTGTTGCCTGCCACTTCAGTAAACAAAAGATGTTGCCTGCTATCAAGCCACCAGCCACTCCAGCCAAACCTGACAGTGAGGAGAGTTTGGGGGGAGAAAAGCAGGATATTGGCCTTTGATGAACTCCCCTCATAGCTCAGCTGGTAAATGCATATCAAAGGAATAATTTCAATGAGCCCAGAGTCTTGCATCTTCTCATACATAGAAAAACACTAAAATCATTCATTTGAAATGTCTATTTCTTATGATTAGCGGTAATGTTGATCTTCAACTACATGGTGGGTTTTTTTGTTGTTGTTTGTTTTGTTTTGTTTTTCCCACCAAAACCTCCTGTATTTCCTAGCTCCTCCCTTACCTCTTTGGAACAGTTCCTCAGCGGTATCCGTGAGGCTGCATCCTGGGCTATAGTCCTCAGAAAGGTACTGAACAAAGCATAATTCTAACCTTTTAGGTTGTATGTTTTCTTTTCAGTTGATGCTTCCATAACAAATACTCTGAAAATTCTCTCCTTTGGGGCAAAATGTCTGGGGAAAAATAACACAGATGCAGGCCTTCAATAGATGACCATGAGCAATACTTCCAGTTAAATGTAAAGAAAGAGATTCATGGGAGCTCTGGTTCAAGATGGCCACATAGACAGGATCCTGAACTCACATCCTCCCACAGATGCACTAACTCTACAGCCACAGAGGAAGTTTCCTCTGAAAGAAACCCCCTAATTAGATGAGTGATCCCCGCACATTGGAATAATGAGGTAAAAACAAAAAATCAGCTAGGAGAGACTGAGACACAATCTTATCATAACCCAACCCCCAGCACTATGGCCACAGTTGGGAGAGAACTCACAATCCTCCACTTCCCTGAGGAGTGAAGAGTTTAAACGCTATACATGGTACCCCAATTTTAAGACTTGTGCCTAAGAGACAAGCCCTCAAAATATATAGCTGCAAATGCCAACAGAGCTTGTGTACATGAGGCCCACAAGGCTATAGCAACCTGAGAAATAGTTCTTAAATGGCTCACACAGAACCTCCCACCCCAAGGCCCCAGGGTTCAGCAGAGGCAGCCAACTGAAAAGTGCTCAGACTTTCCATGAGATAGACCTATTTGCTTATCTTAAAACATCAGCCTGAGGGGCAAGCATCTAATTTAACACACATCTAGAGACTTCCTGAAATACTCTCCAAAGATGGAGGCCAGTGGGCACTATCTTTGCACTCTCACTCTGCCTCACACCAGTTCCCAAGTATCTCTTGAGAAGGAGCTTGTGCATTTGTCTGGTACCCTGATTTGTGTGGGTGTCACCCCAGGGACACCTCTTGATCACCTGGTTCTGGTGGCCAGCTAGGTTTATATTCTCAGGTCCCTTAGGACTTAATAAACAGAGAAAGAGTTCTTCACTGGCCACATCCCAAGGCACAGCAGAAAGGCAATAGACTAAGGTGCCCAGTCTTTCTGTAAAAGAGGCCTGTTAGCTTATCTTCATAGGTGCAGCCTTGGGGACAGGCTTCATATTAAACACACATCTAAAGGCCCTTTGTGACCCTCTCCAGAGACCTCAGAGAGCAGGCACTATCTTCAAGCTCTCCCTCTGCTGCACTGCAGATTGCCAGTATCGCCCAGGAAGGAGTGCACATGTCCAGTGCCCTGGTTTTTGTAACTAATGCCCAGTGGATGCCCCCTGATTACACAGTGACCAGTGGGGTTAGGTTCATGGGCCCCATAGGACCATAACAAACAGAGAAATAGTTCTTAACCAGCTGCACCTTAGGGCACAGCAGAAAAAAGTCAATAGACTACGACATCCAGCCTTTCTGTGAAAGAAGCCTATTAGCTTATCTTTAAGGACGGTAAAGAATCTGCCTGCAATGCAGGCGAACCTGGGTCTGATCCCTGGGTAGGTAAGATCCCCTGGAGGAGGGCATGGCAACCCTCTCCAGTATTCTTTTCTGGAGAAAGAGAATCACTATGGACAGAGGAGACTGGCAGGCTACAGTCCATGGGGTCGCAGAGTCAGACAAAACTGAGAGACTAAGCACAGCATAGCACAAAGCTTTGACCTAAAGGGCAGGCTTCTAATAAAATACAAATTTAAGGGCCAACTGTGATCCTCTTCAGAGACCTTCAAGGGCAGGCACTATCTTCACACTCTCCACCCACCAAACTCCAGATGGCCAGTATCTCCCAGAAAGGATTGAGAAATGGACTACTGCCTGCCATATCAGCAAACACAGATGTCACAGTCATCAGGGATTGCAGCCTTTCAATGTGAGCTCCAGAACCCTCAGGGCACTCAAAAAGGAGAAGAATACCTGCTATCTGATAGCCATTAGACTGTCATACTCGTCATTCCCTAGGATGAGCTCCAAGGAAGCTCAGAATGTGAAAAAAACACAGGACACTGGCCCAGGATAGCTGGGATGCATATGAAAGGAATGATTCCACTGAGCCCAGACTCTTATACCTTTCCATACAGAGAAAAGTGCTAAATTCCATAGCTTGGGATATCTGGTTTTCTTTCATTAACAGTAATCTATTGATGTTCAGACAACCTGCCATTTTTGCAAAACTTCTATATAACCTGACTCCTCCCTTACCCTCCCCTCCTCTCAGGGTCATTTGAGATGCTGTCTCCTGGGCTTGAAGTCCCACCAAATAAAACATAGCTCTCAAATAGTGTTTTTTTAAGTTGACAGGAGTCTGTGTGAAAGTCTGTGTCCCACCCAGTTGCTGTGGCTGCCACCCAGGGAATGCCCCTGGATTGCCTGGCTCTGGTGGCCGATAGTTCTTATGTTCATAAGTTCCCTCAGTTCAGTTCAGTTCAGTCGCTCAGTCGTGTTCGACTCTTTGTGACCCCATGAATCGCAGCATGCCAGGCCTCCCTGTCCATCACCAACTCCTGGAGTTCACCCAGACTCACGTCCATCGAGTCAGTGATGCCATCCAGCCATCTCATCCTCTGTCGTCCCCTTCTCCTCCTGCCCCCAATCCCTCCCAGCATCAGAGTCTTTTCCAATGAGTCAACTCTGCATGAGGTGGCCAAAGTAATGGAGTTTCAGCTTTAGCATCATTCCTTCCAAAGAAATCCCAGGGCTGATCTCCTTCAGAATGGACTGGTCGGATCTCCTTGCAGTCCAAGGGACTCTCAAGCATCTTCTCCTAGGACTATACAAATAGAGAAACATTATTTAACTAGATATTGCCCCCAGAACATAGCATAAAGATAGCAGGCTGAAATATACCTCTGTCTTTCTGGGAAAGAGACCAATAAACTTATTTTCATAGCTGTGGCTTAAGGGACAAGATTCTAATTAAATATATATTGAAATGTATATAATTCTCTCCAGAGATTAAGGAAGCTAGTGGGTGCCATCTTTGCCTTCTCCCTTTGTCCCTCCCCCAGGTATCAGTGTCTCCGAGAAAAGAACTTGTACATAAAGCTCATACATTGACATTGTGACTGCCACCCTTGATAACCTTGCTCTGGTGGCCAGTGAGATTTGTATACATGGGTTCATGGGATGGTAGTAAACAAAAACAGCTCTGAATTGATTATAGCCTCAAACAGTGCAGAAGGAACAGATAGAAATGTTCATTCCCAGTCGTCTCCTGAAAGAGGTATATTTGAATACTTCAAACCTTGCTGCCTATGGGTCTGACTTCCAATTAACCCGAATCTAGGTGCTAACAGGGATCTTCCCCTTTGGGACACTGATAACTCTTAGCATACCCTCAACTACTGGGAGCCCACTAACAATAAAGCAGGTTACCTGGACAATCACAAGAGTCTGAGAGACAACCGAGGGCTAGGGCAACATTGAACAAGAAGTTTTATCTCATATACGGGGCCACTCCTTCAAGACTGAGCAAGGTGGCTGTTTTATCTGGTGTTAAAAAACCCACACAGAGTCAAGGAAAATGAAACAGAGGGATATGTTCCAAATGAAGAGCAAGCTAAAACCTCAGGGGAAAAAAAAAAAAAAAACCTTATGAAATGAGATGTTATTTACCTAATGAAGTTAAAAATAATAGTCAAAAAGATGCTCACTAAGTTCAGGAGAACAATGGATGAACAAAGTGAGAATTTTAATAAAGAGACAATATAAGGGAGTAGCAAACAAAAGTCACAGAACTGAAGAATACAATAACTGAAGTGAAAAATATACTGTGGCTGCTACTACTGCTAAGTCACTTCAGTCGTGTCCGACTCTGTGCGGCCCCATAGATGGCAACCCACCAGGCTCCCCCGTCCCTGGGATTCTCCAGGCAAGAACACTGGAGTGGGTTGCCATTTCCTTCTCCAATGCATGAAAGTGAAAAGTGAAAGTGAAGTCGCTCAGTCGGGTCCGACTCTTAGCAACCCCATGGACTGCAGCCTACCAGGCCCCTCCGTTCAGGGGATTCTCCAGGCAAGAGTGCTGGAGTGGGGTGCCATCGCCTTCTCCGATAATACTAGGTGACTTTAATACCACAATTTCATCAATGGATATATCACTCAGAAAAATCAATAAGGAACATTGCCCTTAAATAACATGATAGACCAGATTGCCTTAACAAACATATAGAGAACATTCTATCCAAAAACAACAAAATTACACAGACTTCTTAAGTGCACAAGGAACATTCTCCAGGATACTTCATAGGTTAGGGCACAAAACAAGTCTTAATAAATATAAGACTGAGATTATATCAAGCATCTTTTCTGACCACAATAATATGAAACTAGAAACCAACTACAAGAAGAAAACTGGAAAATTCACAAATATATGGAGATTAAACAAACATCATCCTACTGAATGGGTCAAAAAAGAAATACAAAGGAAAAAAAAATACCTTGATACAAGTAGAAATGGAAATACAACATAAAAAAACTTATGAAATGTAGCAAAAGGAGTTCTAAGTGGGAAGTTCATAGCAATAAATAGCAATAATAAAAAAAAAAAGAGAAAGATTTTTTATTGACCTAAGTTATTTATTTGAGATAAATACCCTAACTTTAAATCTAACCTAACTTTAAATTTCAAGAAACCATAAAAAGAAAAATAAATGAAGCACAGAGTTAGTAGAAGCAGGGAAATAACAAAGATCAGAGTAGAAATAAATGAAATAGAGACAAAAAGACCATAGAAAAGATAAAAAATTAAAAAAAAAAACAACTATGAGTTGTTTTCTTGAAAAGAAAAACTAAGTAAATCTTTAAAAAACCCGAGGGAAAAAAGAGGCTCAAATAAAATCAGAAATGAAAGAGGAAACAGTGCAACTGATATTACAGAAATACAAAAGCTCGTAAGGGATTACTACAAATAATCACATATCAACAAACTGGGCAATCTAGAAGAAATAGATAAGTTTCCAGAAGCATACAATTAAGATTGAGTAATGAAGTTGCAGAAAATCTGAACAGACCAGTTTCCAGCTAGGAGCTTGAATCACTAATCAAAAATCTCAAAAAACAAAAGTTCAGGACCAGAGAGCTTCACTGGTGAATTCTACCAAACATTTAATAAAGAATTAATACCAATCCTTCTCAGCCTCTTCCAAAATATATGTGGAGGGAACACATCCCAACTCATTATGTGAGGTCAGTGTTACCCTGACACCAAAACCAGAAGGAAAAAAAAAAGTTTCTGAATAAGGACAAGAGAAGTGAAAATTACCTGTACAGGCAAGAAAAGGGCAGACCATTCAGAACTTCTTTTTGATCATGTTATAGAGTTTAAACATTAATCTAAATGACATGGACCACCATTGAAGCATATTAAGCAAGGGGCAATTATTTTAAAAAGATAACTATGTCTCTTGGGTGGAGAATTTATTGTAGGTAGCAAGAATGTAAAGAGAGAGACTAGTAAGAAATGGCAGTAGAACAGAGCTGATAATGATTTAGTATTGGGAAGGTGCCAATGACTATACTAAAATTTCTTACATAATGAATCATATTGATAGAGATACTTTTTATTGAAATGGAAAAGTAAGGAGAAAGAGCATGTATGGCTACAGGGACATGGCTGTGGGAGAGAGGTCAAGAATTTAGTTTCTAATTTCTCAGAGAGAATACAATACAGTATGTGTTTAAAATAATATAATAAATACGAAAAGATTCAGTTAAGACCACAGTAATGTTTGGCTTCCTTGGTGGCTCAGATGGTAAAGAATTTGCCTGTAATAACCCAGGTTCCATCCTTGGGTTGGGAAAATCCCCTGGAGGAGGAAACGGCAACCCACTCCAGTATTCTTGCCTGGAGAATTCCATGGACAGAGGAGCCTGGCAGACTACAGTCCATGAGGTCAAAAAGACATGACTTAGCGACTAACACTTTCCCAGTAATGATTACTGAGCCCAGCTCAATCCAAGTGCAAGAACTTTCAGTTCAATGGAAGCAGGCTGACATATAAACATTAGGACAATAGAAAATAACACATGCATAATGATTAGAAGTGGTGGCAATGTAAGAAGTGTAAGAAGGAGTCAAGGTTTAAAATTGTATGCGAGATAGGCATTCCAAGACAAATGAGAAGTAAGTGCAAAAGGTAACAGAAGCAAGTATTCCTAGGTGTAAAAGCATAAACTCAGAAGCCTAAATGCCTGGATTGTAATCCTGCCTCTCTTCCTGAGTAGCTGTAAGATATTGGACAAGTTACACTGCATATCTTGACTCCGTGTCATCTATTGTTGCTGTTTAGTCGCTTTCATGTCCAACTCTTTGTGACCCCATGGACGGCAGCACGCCAGGCTTCCCTGTCCATCATCAGCTCCCGGAGCTTGCTTAACTCATGTCCATCGAGTCAGTGATGCCATCCGACCATCTCATTCTCTGTTGTCCCCTTCTTCTCCTGCCTTCAATCTTTCCCAGCATCAGTGTCTTTTCTAGTGAGTTGGCTCATCACATCAGATGGCCAAAGTATTGGAGCTTCAGCATCAGTCCTTCCAATGAAAATTCAGAACTAATTTCCTTTACAGTTGACTGGTTTGATCTCTTTGCAGTCCAAGGGATTCTCAAGATTCTTCTCTTTTCTGAAATATCACATTTCAGAAGCACCAATTCTTCAGCACACAGCCTTCTTTATGGTCCAACTCTCACATCTGTTCATGATTACTGGAAAAACCATAGCTTTGACTAGATGGACCTTTGTTGGCAAAGAAATTTCTCTGTTTTTTAATATTCTGTCTAGGTTTTTCATAGCTTTTCTTCCAAGGAGAAAGCATCTTTCAATTTCATGACTGTAGTCACTGTCTGCAGTGATTTTGGAGCCCAAGAAAATAAATTCTGTCACTGTTTCCATTGTTTCCCCATCTATTTGCCATGAAGTGATGGAACCAGATGCCGTGATCTTAGTTTTTTGAATGTTGAGGTTTAAGCCAGCTTTTTCACTCTCCTCTTTCACCTTCATCAAGAGGCTCTTTAGTTGCTCTTTGCTTTCCGCCATAAGGGTGGTATGTCACCTGCATATCTGAGGTTATTGATATTTCTCCTAGCAATCTTGATTCCATTTTGTGCCTCATCCAACCTGGCATTTCACATGAGGCACTCTGTGTGTAAGTTAAATAAGCAGGGTAACAATATACAGCCGTGACATACTCCTTCCCCAATTTTTAATTAGTCCATTGTTCCATGTCCAGTTCTAACTGTTGCTTCTTGACCTGTATACAGGTTTCCCAGGAAGCAGGTAAGGTGGTCTGGTATTCCCATCTCCTTAAGATTTTTCCACAGCTTTTTGTGATCCACACAGTCAAAGGCTTAGCGTAGTCAATGAAGCAAAAGTAGATGTTTTTCTGTAATTTTCTTGCTTTTTCTATGAGCCAATAGATGTTGGCAATTTGATCTAAAAAATGCAGATAATCACAGCAGCTATTGCCTTGCATTGCTGTGAGATTTAAATGAATTAATACGTATAAAACACTGTTGAAGACTAAAAAGTGCTATGGAAATGTTAAGTATGCTGGTATAATCCTGACAATGATGATGGTGATACCAGCAGTAATAATGAAAATGATAACATAGGAGAGAAGTCTAGAGGAGATTAGGGTGGGGAGATCAAATATTCAAGTTTTCTTTGCTAGGCCTTTAAATCTTACTCTGTGAACCATCTCCACTAAAAAGTTTTGAGTATGAAGTAACAATCAGCTATGTGTTTGGAAAGATTGTCCTGGTTGTGGAGAATGGGTGGCAAATGAACCAAGCCTATGAGACAGATACAATTATCCATGAGCCATAAACTCAGGGCAACACAAAATTATTTCTTAATCTCACATTTTGAAGCCCTCCATCAAAATGAGTCAGCAGAGGAAGCATTAAGCAGACCTGACTCATAGAGGGAAATCACTGCTGCCCTGGATCCCACCCAACCCTATAAGCCTGCAGGCTATCAGGGGCTTGAGCCTCAGAGCCGGCCTGCTTGAATTTCATTAGGTGTGGATCTGCAGCCTGAGTTCATTACCCTCTCCCCAGATCTGATCCTGTCTCTTCATCTAAGCTCTCCTTTCTGGCCCCCAGAGAGGCCACTGGGAGCCTCCCTCAGCTGTGCTCCCTGAACAGCAGTATATCTCATTAACAAATTTTTAATGAGGTCACAGCCTGTGACTGCTCATTAATAGGCTGGTTAGTCTGCAACCCCAGGGGTGGAAGAAACTAAAGATAGAAGCCAGTGAGAACAGAGCTCAGCCTATGGAGAGCTGAGGATAGGGAGAGAGAACTAACTTCCTTTTAGCAGAGATTCCAAGCTTTTACTTATGGGTCTCCCGGGTCCCTTCGAGCTCTCAGTGACTATGATTCTGCAAACTGAGGTCTGGACAGAGGGTGGGAGGATTTCCAACAGAACCCAGTAATCCCAGACTTGGACCAGCTCTTGGTCTTGAGAGACTCTTGAGGAAATCAAATGCTCCTCAAATTTTCTTTGATGATTGCATAAAAGGAATTTTGCTCTTGAAACTTTTTATCATCTTGCCTTACATAATCATGGATTCCTTTGCTGTCTCCCTACATGTCTAAGTGGAGATTCTCTGTGCTATTTACCAAGTTCATTTAAACTGTACTTGTCCTGGGAGTTCAGTAGTTGGTCCTCTTCTATTTTTCTTGTGTACTATCTCTTAGAGATTCCACCATTGTCAAGGTTTCAACAAATCACTCCTGTGGCAATGAAACCTGAGTGTTGGCTTATATCTCCCATGAGAATTATTACTAGTAATAACTGGCCTCCTAACTGGCTTCCCAGCCTTTGGTCATACTAAGTGTGTGTGTTAAGTTGCTTCAGTCATGTCCGACTCTGTGCGACCCTATAGACTGTATCCCACCAGGCTCCTCTGTCCACGGGATTTTTCAGGCAAGAATATTGGAATGGGTTGCCATTTTCTCCTCCAGGGAATCTTTCTAACCCAGGATCAAACCTACGTCTCTTGCGTCTCCTGCACTGGGAGGTGGGTTCTTTACCACTAGTGCCACCTGGGAAGCCAGTCATAATATAAAGACTTCTATATAGGCTCCACCCTCGTTCATCCTTCTCACCATCTCCAGAGTTCTTTCTAAATACGCATGTAATGATCCATCAAAATGATGTCCTAAATCCTTACAATTCACCCTCATCTACAGAATGAAAGTATGTTCTTAGCATGTCATGCAAGCCTATGTGTAATCCAGCTCAAGCTTATCTTTCCAGGCTCCATCTTTCCATACTCCAACAGTTGAATGCATATCCAACAGTTGTCACACTGGTCTATTTTCTTTCTCCTTATATCATGCATTTCTAGTTTTCCTAAGCATAGTCTTTTTTCATTCTCTTCAACAATTTCGAATCTGAAAAACATGTATTCAAATCCTGTGCCTGCTACTGAACAGCTTTAAATATCTATCCTTATATTTAATAATCTGTAAATGGGATATAATATAATAATATAACATATGCATAACCATTTAATGTATTTTGATATACAATAGAATTAAAATTACATGAGCCAGTTATTCCCATTCCTGGAACTGTTTGATCTTTCTGTAGTATCTTTTTCAATTCAAAGTGGAGGATGGGTTGTATAGACTTCTCAAGGATGTTTGCTATAATTGTAACATGAGAAATCTAATGAATGCTATCTCCTCCCAAGAAGCAGGGTGAATTAAGTAACTAACATTTATTGATAGGCAAATATGAGTTACACATTTTAAAATACAGTATCAGTTATTCCTCTCTGGTTTCATCACAATTTTTAAAATAGGATACTTGTTTCAAAAAAAAGCAAGTAACTTGTTCCATTGTCACAACAATTAAGTATCAGACTAAAAGTTTTAATCTCGATATGAATCCAAAATATCAAGAGGTTTAAAAATATTGCATATGACTTCTCTAAAATATAAAGGTAGAATTTGAAAAGAGTTATATAAAATAAGTAAGTTTAAAAAAATAATGTTTAACACAGAGATTAAAATAGTTCTTAGGAGAGGGATAATGAGCAAAGAAAATAAAACACAACAAAAAACAATGTTGACATCAACTTAAATGGAAATTATCTGATTTATTTGGTGATGAACGATTTCTCTGGGAGAATTAAAAGCGCTTATAAAATTACTTTCACTTTCTGAGTGAAAAAGATAACTGGCACAGAATAAATGTTCAATAAATGGCAGAATTTATGATTAAGCCTTGTGCCTTTATGCAATTTTTCTGTCTAAAATTCCTCCATCTCATAGCTTCCTCCCTATACTAAGTTAATTTCAACTTATCTTTCAAGATTCAGCTCTAGTTTTATTCTCTAGAATACAATGCCAATGTTTTCCTTCTAGAAACCCTCTCTGATTCCCATAGACAAAGAGCTAAGTTCACTAGCCTTTGTCACGCATATCTTGGGCGTATATTGCTGCTAAAGCATTTAAGAAAACATAATTAATTGTATTTTACATGCATATCTAATAGATGAGTATAAGGACAATCTCTCACTTTTATATTCCTTTGCCTGACACTCAGTAATACTCATAAATGTTGAGTGATTAAGTTCCAAATCATTACCTCTAGCAGTGACCTCTCAGCCAAATGTTTTTCATGTTTTCCAGGTGTCTCCAAGACATTTCTGCTTATATAGCAAAGTATATATCTAGCACAATGCTCTCAAACTATAATCTGTGAAATAAATTTTATGAAGATGCTTCCTTCTCCCTGATAATAGTACCAATAAACACAGCAGAGAAGTTTCCACTAATTTCCTCCCCAAAATGTTCTTTAAATATGCTTTCCTCAAAAGGTGCCCTCCAGTTTTAACCACCTGAACCCACCAGAATTGTTATCCAAAATGCCCAGTAAAGAATGTGAACATGGAAATGCCTTTACTGGTAAGCAGTTTTAATAGCTTGTGAGGATTTGTTTGCATACACTGATAAAAACAACTCACCCAAAAGTAATAACCATCTGCTGTACTCCAATGTACAGCAAGGTTGTTTAAAACAATTTACATTACCCATAATGAAACCCATAACAAAACATGAATACCAACAATCAAACATGAATGATGCAACTATGATCCATATAAAGAGGTGCACTTGAGGACCCAACCACCCTGCTCAACATAAATGTCCAAACCATACAGAACATGGAGCAAAGATCAGAGCTTGTTAAAGGCGTGCTGAACTGGTTAGCTAAGGGTTATGCACAGTTCATAAGACAACTCCAACCCCTGTGTGATATGCCTTCATGATGAAATTCTGAATTCATGGTTACTTAGAATAAACACAATCTCATTTCCAGTCATTATATCTAGACAATTCTTTCTTATTATTTACCCTTCTTTTTGATTTAAATTTTCATTGATTTATGTTTACATTCCATCAGGAAACACGTGTACCAAATTCTCAGAGTACAATGGTGAACAAATGCACTGCTGTTCAGTTGGTGCTTATCCAGTAAATGGATCAGAGAAGTAAAATTAAACATCATTCAATGTACTTTACTCTACCATTAATGTAATGCCACAACTTGATAATTGCTATTCTAGGAGTATACAACAAGTCTTCAACTCCTGAAAATTCTTCCTTGGAGACACTTTTTATTCATTTCTGTTAGTTCACATTCCCATTGCCAAAGCTGGTTATTTATTCCTCTTTTTGATTCCCCTTTTTGTTGCCATATCCTTTCACTTAATCAGTGAATATTTACAGACTGAGTCCTGAAGGTACAACAGAAAAATGAACAAGATACTGCCCTCTAAGAGCTCCTATGCATAGTGCCTTACTGTGCAATAATTCTACACATTGGTAAGTGCTACAATGGGACTATTCAACCAGTCTCTAAATCCTGCTAATTTTTCCTTGGCAAAACTCTGCCACATCTTTTGTTTGAATTCTCATTGACATTGCCTCTGTCAATGGCCTCAGTTCAGTTCAGTCCCTCAGTCGTGTCCGACTCTTTGCAACTCCATGAATCACAGCACGCCAGACCACCCTGTCCATCACCAACTCCTGGAGTTCACTCAAACTCACGTTCATCGAGTCGGTGATGCCATCCAGCCATCTCATCCTCTGTCGTCCCCTTCTCCTCCTGCCCCCAATCCCTCCCAGCATCAGAGTCTTTATCAGTGAGTCAACTCTTCACATGAGGTGGCCAAAGTACTGGAGTTTCAGCTTCAGCATCAGTCCTTCCAATGAACACCCAAGACTGATCTCCTTTAAGATGGACTGGTTGCATCTCCTTGCAGTCCAAGGGACTCTCAAGAGTCTTCTCCAACACCACTGTTCAAAAGCATCAATTCTTCAGCGCTCAGCTTTCTTCACAGTCCAGCTCTCACATCCATACATGACCATAGGAAAAACCATAGCCTTGACTAGACGGAACTTTGTTGGCAAAGTAATGTCTCTGCTTTTCAATATGCTATCTAGGTTGGTCATAACTTTCCTTCCAAGAAGTAAGTGTCTTCTAATTTCATGGCTGCAATCACCATCTCCAGTGATTTTGGAGCCCAAAAAAATAAAGTCTGACACTGTTTCCACTGTTTCCCCATCTATTTCCTATGAAGTGATGAGACCAGATGCCATGATCTTCGTTTTCTGAATGTTGAGCTTTATGCCAACTTTTTCACTCTCCTCCTTCACTTTCATCAAGAGGCTTTTTAGTTCCTCTTCACTTTCTGCCATAAGGGTGGTGTCATCTGTATATCTGAGGTTATTGATATTTTTCCTAGCAATCTTGATTCCAGCTTGTGCTTCTTCCAACCCAGCGTTTCTCATGATGTATTCTGCATATAAGTTAAATAAGCAGGGTGACAATATTCAGCCTTGACGTACTCCTTTTCCTATTTGGAACCAGTCTGTTGTTCCATGTCCAGTTCTAACTGTTGCTTCCTGACCTGTCTAGCCAGGCCTTTGTTGCTGAAATATTACTGTACAGGCCTCCTCACTGTGCTCATGGCTTCATTCTTTCTTTCCAATCATCCTTTACACTCATGACTAAGAACTGATTTACAGAATTTATAAATAAATATATAATTATACAATGCTACCATAGGTATTAAGTAAAATCATAAAGTTCTCTGAAGAAGGTTAAGTGAGACTTTTAACATAAGGGAGGCAGGAAACTCTTTTCTTAGAAAGTAACAACCAAAAATCAGAAAGTCATTTCAGAAAATCAAGTGGGAGTTAACCAGGCAACAATTAGTAGGAAAAACATTAGAAACAAATGAATTAACCTATGCAAAGATCCTAATGAAGGAAAGTTTAATGAATTAGTTGAAAATAAAGGAGTCAATCTGACAAATACTAAGTGTAGTTGCAGAAACAGCGACGGTAGAAGTAATCAAAGTGATGCTGTCATCATACATTCAACTGGAAAGCCCCTTCCTCTCCCTTATGGAAAACTCCAAGTCTCCACTCAAATAGTGTCTTGATAAAACCAGCTTTATATGACTCGGCGTATTTTCTGTACTTAATCCCTTTTCCTTTACACAACAGGTATTGGGACATGGAGTAATTTTAAGATCTTTCTCTAGGTTATAAGGTTAGAAATTAATAGGGGAGGAACTAGAATGAAAGTATTATTTTGTTTCAAGTATCTTATTTTTATTAAAAAATTAATAAATTTGCATGATAAAATTAATTAAGAACAAAAGAATATACTATCAAAATATCTCCCTCTCAGGGTTGACCCCTGTTCTTCCCCACTTTTCTTGCGCAAAGACAATGACTATTATCAGTTCTTCATGTATCTTTCAAAAAATTTACTGTTTACACATTTTATATGTCTGCGTATAATATGTAGCTCTATAAAATATATTTAATTTGTATACTGTGTATACAGTTTCTTTCATCTTGCTTTTTTTCAAATAAAATTTTATCTTGAAGTTTATTCCACATTAATATATTCACAGTTACATAGTATTGTAAGGGAGACAGGACCCCATTGGGCTTTCCCAGGGACAGGCCTTCCCCCATATCTCCTGCTTTAGCTCCTCCCTGAAGTACCTAGATAATAGTATTTGATCAACATTTCCTGAGTTGTTTTGCAGATGTGAAAAAACTTCCCTCTCTTCAACAGATGGAAGATGTTACTATTTGACTCCTCCTGGAGCCTAAGGACCAATTATGCTAACCCCTGTGACACTACTCTGTTGCCTTACCATCAGCCATTCAGAGAATTGTGCACAAGTTGATCACAGACACTGCAACACCCCTCCCTTACCTGGCTTTTAAAAGTACTTTGCCACAACCTTTTGGGGAATTCAGGGCTTTTTAGGGTATAAACCTCCCACCTCCTCGCATGGCCTTGCAATAAACCATTCTCTGCCCCAAACTCCAAAGTTTCAGTTTGTTTGGCCTCATTGTGCATCAGGCACATGAACTGGCATTAACAGTATTCAATGGAGATCTACAATTTTTAATCAATTGTCTATTGATAGAATTAAGATAATTTTTATATTCAGTTCAGTTCAATCACTCAGTCGTGTCCGACTCTCTGCGACCCCATGAATCACAGCACGCCAGGCCTCCCTGTCCATCACCAGCTTCCGGAGTTCACCCAGACTCACGTCCATCGAGTCAGTGATGCCATCCAGCCATCTCATCCTCTGTCGTCCCCTTTTCCTCTTGCCCCCAATCCCTCCCAGCATCAGAGTCTTTTCCAATGAGTCAACTTTTCGCATAAGCTGACCAAAGTACCGGAGTTTCAGCTTTAGCATCATTCCTTCAAAGAAATCCCAGGGCTGATCTCCTTCAGAATGGACTGGTAGGATCTCCTTGCAGTCCAAGGGAGTCTCAAGAGTCTTCTCCAACACCACAGTTCAAAAGCATCAATTCTTCAGCGCTCAGCTTTCTTCACAGTCCAGCTCTCACATCCATACATGACCATAGGAAAAACCATAGCCTTGACTAGACGGAACTTTGTTGGCAAAGTAATGTCTCTGCTTTTCAATATGCTATCTAGGTTGGTCATAACTTTCCTTCCAAGAAGTAAGTGTCTTCTAATTTCATGGCTGCAATCACCATCTCCAGTGATTTTGGAGCCCAAAAAAATAAAGTCTGACACTGTTTCCACTGTTTCCCCATCTATTTCCTATGAAGTGATGAGACCAGATGCCATGATCTTCGTTTTCTGAATGTTGAGCTTTATGCCAACTTTTTCACTCTCCTCCTTCACTTTCATCAAGAGGCTTTTTAGTTCCTCTTCACTTTCTGCCATAAGGGTGGTGTCATCTGTATATCTGAGGTTATTGATATTTTTCCTAGCAATCTTGATTCCAGCTTGTGCTTCTTCCAACCCAGCGTTTCTCATGATGTATTCTGCATATAAGTTAAATAAGCAGGGTGACAATATTCAGCCTTGACGTACTCCTTTTCCTATTTGGAACCAGTCTGTTGTTCCATGTCCAGTTCTAACTGTTGCTTCCTGACCTGTCTAGCCAGGCCTTTGTTGCTGAAATATTACTGTACAGGCCTCCTCACTGTGCTCATGGCTTCATTCTTTCTTTCCAATCATCCTTTACACTCATGACTAAGAACTGATTTACAGAATTTATAAATAAATATATAATTATACAATGCTACCATAGGTATTAAGTAAAATCATAAAGTTCTCTGAAGAAGGTTAAGTGAGACTTTTAACATAAGGGAGGCAGGAAACTCTTTTCTTAGAAAGTAACAACCAAAAATCAGAAAGTCATTTCAGAAAATCAAGTGGGAGTTAACCAGGCAACAATTAGTAGGAAAAACATTAGAAACAAATGAATTAACCTATGCAAAGATCCTAATGAAGGAAAGTTTAATGAATTAGTTGAAAATAAAGGAGTCAATCTGACAAATACTAAGTGTAGTTGCAGAAACAGCGACGGTAGAAGTAATCAAAGTGATGCTGTCATCATACATTCAACTGGAAAGCCCCTTCCTCTCCCTTATGGAAAACTCCAAGTCTCCACTCAAATAGTGTCTTGATAAAACCAGCTTTATATGACTCGGCGTATTTTCTGTACTTAATCCCTTTTCCTTTACACAACAGGTATTGGGACATGGAGTAATTTTAAGATCTTTCTCTAGGTTATAAGGTTAGAAATTAATAGGGGAGGAACTAGAATGAAAGTATTATTTTGTTTCAAGTATCTTATTTTTATTAAAAAATTAATAAATTTGCATGATAAAATTAATTAAGAACAAAAGAATATACTATCAAAATATCTCCCTCTCAGGGTTGACCCCTGTTCTTCCCCACTTTTCTTGCGCAAAGACAATGACTATTATCAGTTCTTCATGTATCTTTCAAAAAATTTACTGTTTACACATTTTATATGTCTGCGTATAATATGTAGCTCTATAAAATATATTTAATTTGTATACTGTGTATACAGTTTCTTTCATCTTGCTTTTTTTCAAATAAAATTTTATCTTGAAGTTTATTCCACATTAATATATTCACAGTTACATAGTATTGTAAGGGAGACAGGACCCCATTGGGCTTTCCCAGGGACAGGCCTTCCCCCATATCTCCTGCTTTAGCTCCTCCCTGAAGTACCTAGATAATAGTATTTGATCAACATTTCCTGAGTTGTTTTGCAGATGTGAAAAAACTTCCCTCTCTTCAACAGATGGAAGATGTTACTATTTGACTCCTCCTGGAGCCTAAGGACCAATTATGCTAACCCCTGTGACA
The DNA here is from genome assembly GCF_003369695.1 of Bos indicus x Bos taurus. Taxonomy (NCBI): domain Eukaryota; kingdom Metazoa; phylum Chordata; class Mammalia; order Artiodactyla; family Bovidae; genus Bos; species Bos indicus x Bos taurus. The sequence continues at coordinate 38,417,719 of NC_040090.1, forward strand.
CTACTCTGTTGCCTTACCATCAGCCATTCAGAGAATTGTGCACAAGTTGATCACAGACACTGCAACACCCCTCCCTTACCTGGCTTTTAAAAGTACTTTGCCACAACCTTTTGGGGAATTCAGGGCTTTTTAGGGTATAAACCTCCCACCTCCTCGCATGGCCTTGCAATAAACCATTCTCTGCCCCAAACTCCAAAGTTTCAGTTTGTTTGGCCTCATTGTGCATCAGGCACATGAACTGGCATTAACAGTATTCAATGGAGATCTACAATTTTTAATCAATTGTCTATTGATAGAATTAAGATAATTTTTATATTCAGTTCAGTTCAATCACTCAGTCGTGTCCGACTCTCTGCGACCCCATGAATCACAGCACGCCAGGCCTCCCTGTCCATCACCAGCTTCCGGAGTTCACCCAGACTCACGTCCATCGAGTCAGTGATGCCATCCAGCCATCTCATCCTCTGTCGTCCCCTTTTCCTCTTGCCCCCAATCCCTCCCAGCATCAGAGTCTTTTCCAATGAGTCAACTTTTCGCATAAGCTGACCAAAGTACCGGAGTTTCAGCTTTAGCATCATTCCTTCAAAGAAATCCCAGGGCTGATCTCCTTCAGAATGGACTGGTAGGATCTCCTTGCAGTCCAAGGGAGTCTCAAGAGTCTTCTCCAACACCACAGTTCAAAAGCATCAATTCTTCAGCGCTCAGCTTTCTTGACAGTCCAACTCTCACATCCATACATGACCACTGGAAAAACAATAGCCTTGACTAGACGGACCTTTGTTGGCAAAGTAATGTCTCTGCTTTTCAATATGCTGTCTAGTTTGGTCATAACTTGCCTTCCAAGGAGTAAGTGTCTTTTAATTTCATGGCTGCAGTCAACATCTGTAGTGATTTTGGAGCCCCAAAAAATAAAGTCTGACACTGTTTCCCCATCTATTTCCCATTATTTTACTATTAAAAAAGATGCTATAATAAGAAAGAGTTTAACTTTTCCTGTGTTTAAGATTCTGTGACTCTTAAAGCCTGAATCCTAGCTCTATCTTGTACTGCTCTCTGCTGCTGCTGCTGCTCAGTCGCTTCAGTCGTGTCCAACTCTGTGCAATGCTATGGACAGCAGCCCACCAGGCTCCTCTGTCCACAGGATTCTCTAGGCAAGAATACTGGAATGGGCTGCCATTTCCTTCTCCAGTACTTCTCTCTAGGCTTTTCAAAAGCCAGTAGCCTCAATTCACTTGATCAGCCTCTGGGTTGGTCATTATAACAATGACCAGCCTACTATTAGCAAAAAAATAAAAAGATCCTATAAGAGAGGAAGCCTGTTTGAGTCTTTTCAGCAGTTTTCTTTTTCTTCCATCCTGGATTTTGTATATGTTGTTTGGTCACTAAGTGGTGTCTAATTCTTTGCCACCCCATGGACTGTAGCCCTCCAGGCTCCTCTGTTCGTGGAATTTCCCAGGGAAGAATACTGAAGTGGATTTCCTTTTCCATGGGACCTTCCTGGATCAGAGGTCAAACCTTTGTCTCCTGTTTGACAGGTGGATTCTTTACCACTGAGCCTCCTTGGAAGCCACAATAATTATATAAATGCAGTTTAAAAAGAATGCAGAGCAATATGAATTTCATTATACAGGTAATCTTCTCTATGATTGTAGAAAAAGTGTGACAATAGTTGAAAGAAATCACTGCAGTCTACCTTCTTCCTGCAGTAAGACTAGTTGAGGTCCCATGACACATAGCTTAGCCTCAAAGATAATTTAGCTTTCCTCTGCCCCCTTTTTCTCTTTCCAGATTTGCTTCTAAAGGCTCCATTTGGCCTCCATTTCCTTTCTTCTTCATTTTTTTTTTTTTTTTTTTTTTTGGTCCTAGGTTATTGTTCAATCCCTTTGCTAGGAGTTCAGAGTCATTCTTTCCAAGCATTCTTAAGCTCTTTTTACAAGCCCCAGTGTTCAACACAAACATGGACAGGATGGATGAATATTATAGGTTACAGATCTCTATGGCCAAATTTTAAAAGTCACATAGGACCCACTATCTTTTCCAGTGAGGTTTTATTGCCTGATTAATCTACAAAAAATAGATATTAAGAGGCTTCTGAGCCAAAGCCAGGAACCAGTGAAGTTTGTCCATAGCAACTACTTAGTCTTAAATGCTTAATTGTTTATTTGTTCAGTGCCTAGCTTCCCTCAATCAAATGTAAGCTTTAAGAGCACAGGGACTTTGTTTTGCTTATTTCTCTCTTTGAGCATCTATAACAATGTCTGGTATATAGTAATTACTCAGTATTTGTTAATGAAAAATTACTGATTATTGGGAAGGTTATTATGATATTCATGATACAGTAATATATATGCTGTGTGTGTATGTTAATCTCTCAGTTGTGTCTGACTCCTTGTGAACCCATGGAATGTAACTCGCCAGGCTCCTCTGTCTTTGGAAATCTCCAAGCAAGGATACTGGAGTGGGTAGCCATTCCCTTCTCTGCGGGATCTTCCCAAGCCAGGGGTCGAACCCAGGTACCCTGCATTGCAGGCAGATGCTTTACCATCTGAGCCACCAGGGAAGCCCCATATATGCTATAATAGAATATATTAACATCCTTGTTAATATATCCCATCCTGTTCATACCAATCCTGTAAAATAAGCATATTTGTCTAAGCAATATGGAAAAGGAAACTCAAAGAATTTAATAAAATTGCAAGGCATCAGCAACCAGAGAGTTCCAGTGCTGGGATTAAATTTAGGTCACTCAGAATCCAAAACACTTGTGCTTTTCTCTACACAATACCGCACTCCTCGAGTATGGTTTTCCTTTCTTGAACTTCATCCTATTGGCATCTGACATTCCTTAGGGACTCAAAGAGTAGTGGAATCAAGAAAGGTCAGGTACCCTTGAGGAAGGGCAGGAAGAGGAGCAAAGTTGAGCCCAGAACCCTAGGGGAAAATACAGGTGCCAGCCCTTTATGTGGCCCTGAGGACCAGAGAGGCACAGCTGGGAACAGATCTCCTGTCACGACTGGTTGCAGGGCCAACCCATCTGGTCTGCTCACTCACACCAGATACAAGCTGCAGTGACCTGGTTTCAGGGCCAATCATTAATGACTCATCCAGAAAAGGGAGTAAGACTCCCTGGTACATTTACTGGTTCTTCTGACAGCAGAGCCAGAGTTTGTCAAACACTCAGGGGCCTGCATGAAGCATAGGTATCAGGTAGAGCTGAACAAGGCAGATCTCCCTACTGGGCACAGGTAAGGATCTCATCAAGGGCCAAATCAACCCAGGCCTCTCTCAAGGTTCAGGTGCTCGGCTAGGCAAGTTTTGGTGGAACACCTAATTCCATTCCTCTGTCCACACTGGGACAATCTTATCAGTTTTCCCCCTTCCTGAGCCACAGTTTCCCCTTTCTTTGTCATAAGTTACATCTAAGACAACAAGCAGATTGAGATTATCCAGGGTTTTGTTTTGCTTTTCTCCAATTCTGTCCTGTAAATCTTTCTGGGTCAGAAAACTTCCAGTCACTGTAGCTTTGACAGAACATATGTCTCCTGAAGTCTTGACTGTCCTCTAATTAACTCAGGGAAGACTTGCTTCAGTGGAACAAGACAGTTCACATCAAGTACACTATTTGCTTAGGTCGATTCTGTGGGTGCAGAAAGGCTAGAAGAGTGGGTTCCTCTTCCTAGGACAAGTCAGTGAATGATTAGAAGAATGTTTTTCTGGAAGTTCTGAAGGGACCGCAGGAGCCTGAAAGGTCTTTTGAGTGTGATATGTGGTCTTGCCTTTTTGTTTTTATTTATTACCTGTCTGACTGCTTAAAAGATAATTTCCCTATTCTAAGATTTTTCTTAAAAATAAATGACAAAGATCAAGGCATATTGGTATATTTCCATTTGTGTGTCTTAATACACACCTGTGAATCTGTGTATTAAGGAATGTTTTCAGTTAAAAAAGTTAGCTCTGTGATTTTTACTTTTCCCTAATTCTTTATTTTTATAATATTGTCACAATAAAGTGCACCCTAGGTGTTCTGCACACCTTCAGCCAACTTCATTTTCATCCTCATTTCTTAGAAAGCCATCAAAGGCTTTATTAGGTATCCCTTCTCCTTATACATTACCCCCACCAAGATGCTGTATATTTACTGTGTCAAGACCTTCTCTGTGATTTTAATATAACTGATTATTTAAATATATCCTCCATTAGATTCTAAACTTCATGGAGGAAGAAAGCTTCACATCACCAGTACCTCAATAGAAGTGGAATAGATATTGAATTTTTTCATATGATTTAAGAGTCTCTTATTTAATATAGTCCAGGTTAATTTTTTATGAATGTTATCTTTTGAACATTCCCTCTAATCTTCCTCATATTTTTCACAGAATTTTTCTGAGGATCTGCTTCTTTTTTCCAATTTGTCCACGCTTGAAAGAGACGTAGTTGGACTTTCCTGGGACACAGTGTTTATCTACTTAGGTGTACTACAATTCTCCTCTCATATCTTAATGTTGAAAGCCAGTGCATATTCTGAATTCTGACAATCAATTATAGTTTTGCTGGAATGAGGAGAAAGATCCTAAGGTCATTACCTCATAATCTGGTTAGGCAAGAAGGAATAAGCATTACATGACTAGAAGTATTCTACAGTTCTTATACTGAAAGGGGAGAGAAAGTGCATTAAAACTACTACAGTCTGTAGATATCCTTCCTTTGCATCTCACTGCCACATTTTCTACTACTTTGAGTCATGTCAAAACAAAACATGATAAAACAGTTGACTTTTTCTACTCTATACCCTCTCAAATACTCTTAATGTTTGCAGTCCTTAAATGCGTGCTGCTGCTGCTGCTAAGCCGCTTCAGTCGTGTCCAACTCTGAGCGACCCCATAGACAGCAGCCCACCAGGCTCCCCGTCCCTGGGATTCTCCAGGCAAGAACACTGGAGAGGGTTGCCATTTCCTTCTCCAATGCAGGAAAGTGAAAAGTGAAGTCATTCAGTCATGTCCGACTCAGCGACCCCATGGACTGCAGCCTACCAGACTCCTCCATTCATGGGATTTTCTAGGCAAGAGTACTAGAGCGGGGTGCCATTGTCTTCTCCACCTTAAATGCATACATAAAGGTAAATCCTACTTTGGCAGTAGATGGAGAATATAAACACCATGAATCTTTACAGAAGGGGGGATATATAATAGGTACAAATGGAAAATTTCTACTGTTTTTCGATCTGACTCCACTCCATTGCCTCAGGACCCATCTCACTTAACCCCACTACAAAGGGATTAAATGTGCAGCAGAAAATGAACGTGTATAGATTTGATCCAAGTTGTTTTAGTAAATATGGTAACAAAGTAGAAAATGGATCATAAAGAATAAGAGTGGGGAAGGATGAGACATTGTCCATTTCAGAATTCAGACTCCATTCTTTCTTCCTTGTGTTGATTCTTAGAACACAAGGCACTTTCTGTTACAACTGAGATCCTGATTGTGCTTCTTTCCTGACACTAAGAAAGAGTCTGAAAACAAATCCAGAATCTGATTCTTCCAATCAAGAGTCTCTCTCCATGACCACACCTCCATTCATTTATCAATGGCTGAAGGAAACTGGACAAGAGTAAGTGAGTTTATCCTCATCAGTTTCTCTTCCTTACCTACTGAAATACAATCACTGCTCTTCCTGACATTTCTAGTCATCTACCTGGTCACTCTGCTGGGAAACAGCCTCATCATTCTGGTTACCTTGGCTGACCCCATGCTGCACAGCCCCATGTACTTCTTCCTCAGGAACTTGTCCTTCTTAGAGATTGGCTTCAACCTAGTCATTGTGCCCAAGATGCTGGGGACCCTGATTGCCCAGGACACAACCATCTCCTTTCTTGGCTGTGCCACTCAGATGTATTTCTTCTTCTTCTTTGGGGTTTCTGAATGCTTCCTCCTGGCCACCATGGCCTATGACCGCTATGTAGCCATCTGCAGTCCCTTGCACTACCCAGTCATCATGAACCCAAGGACACGTGCCAAACTGGCAGCTGTCTCCTGGTTTCCAGGCATTCCCATGGCTACTGTGCAGACCACGTGGCTCTTCAGCTTTCCATTCTGTGGCATCAACAAGGTGAACCACTTCTTCTGTGACAGCCCACCTGTGCTGAGTCTGGTCTGTGCAGACACAGCACTGTTTGAGATCTATGCCATCATTGGAACCATTCTGGTTGTCATGATACCCTGCTTGCTAATCCTGTGTTCCTACATTCGCATTGCTGCTGCCATCCTGAAGATTCCATCAGCTAAGGGGAAGCATAAAGCCTTCTCTACCTGCTCATCCCACCTACTTGTTGTCTCCCTCTTCTATGTATCTTCAAGCCTCACCTACTTCCGACCAAAGTCCAATAATTCTCCTGAGAGCAAGAAAGCGCTATCACTGTCCTACACTGTTATAACTCCCATGTTGAACCCCATCATCTACAGCTTAAGGAATAATGAGGTGAAGAATGCCCTTGGTCGGACCTTCCACAAGGCTATGGGTGTCAGAAACTGCTTTCTGTAGACATTCCGAGGTGGAACTATAGTTGTTGTTTTTTATTTTATTTTATTTTATTTAACTTTACAATATTGAATTGGTTTTGCCATATATCAAAATGAATCTGCCACAGGTATACATGTGTTCCCCATCCTAAACCCTCCTCTCTCCTCCCTCACCATTAGAAAGATGGAACTAAAGGTTATTAAGTGAGGAACAATCAATTCCATGTTTGGGATTCCTCTCTACCTCTGTTTTCATCTTTTCGGAGACAAAAGCCAGCTGGTGAAATGGTTGTTGAAAAGACCATTGCGGGGAAGGAGCACAGAGGTATAGTCCACCTATCAGTATTATGTGCCATTTTCCTCTGTTTGCCCAATATGGACTTAACCTTCCTTATCTTACTGGTACAAATGCTATTTTGAAACTTCTACAACCAATGTATTCTAAGTATTTACTTTGCTAATGTGCACCAATGTGGCATACACTGGGGACAGTGTGAAATTTCTTCTGATGCGAACTTGGGGACCAAGAGTCTTCTTGATACTTTACTTTGTGTTCTGCAAGACTGACTCCATCAGGAGAAATAAAGGCATAAATCCCCCATGCATTATTTGTCCCATTTATTCATTTCATTTCACATACCTGAGGCAGTTTTGGCTTTAAATTTGTTTGTATTTAGCATGGTAGAGAAAAGTGGATCACTAATTCCCACAACTATCCTTTCATAACTCCAATATCCTTAATCACCTCCTTTCAAAATATTTTTCTGAGACAGAATTGTCAGAGTTTCCAATTTTCACTCTTGTTCTATATTGAGGTTTTTAAGCTTTGTCGAAGTAATTCCAAATTTTCACAAACTTAATTTCAGGCATGGTGCTGCTTTCAAGCTTGCAATGGATCCTAGCTGTTCCTCTATGTCTTATTAACAACTCTGTTATGCTTTGCTTCCTTTAGTGCCTTTCGGTTTTCAACCTTTGTGTATGTTGCTGTGAAAGTACAAAAGACCATAAAACACAATTACTGAGTTCAGAAGTTTATCATTTCATCAACATTTGAAATTATGAAAGAAAAACTATGAACTCCTGAAATAATGAAATATTATACAATATAAAGGAGCCTTGCCTGTGTTCATACTCCACTCTGCCATTTATTTTTTGGGTGAATAGGGGAAAGTCAATAACTCTTCACACCTTTTTCCTCATCTGTAAAATTATGCAAATAATAATCATATCTATCCTATAGGTTTCTTAAGACTTGCTATTAATAATGTATTTATGACAGCCCAAGCATATTGCAGGTTCATATATGGGTTTTGATTCTTAGCAATTACTTCATCTGAATACCTTTATGAACTTACTTCTAATAATCTCTGACAATTATAGACATACTGAATGCACATTTTTATAATTATTTTTATCACTTAATGTCATAACCAAGGTTAACAGATTAGGCACCCAACAAGTTATTAGGGTAGATAAAGCAGTTTTCTTATCTAAAAACAGGTAATCATGGTTAATTTCCACATAGAGTTGGTATAAGGATTAAACTGGGTAAGGAATATAAAGCTCCTGATACCAATCATAAACATTTATTTTCACGCTGTGACAATTATTTGTAAGAATAATACTTGAAGGCTATAAAACATGTCACCATGTATAAGTTCCATTACTTTATATGATTTATATTCTCCATAATTCATTGTTTCTTGTATTCCAGTATAAGCAGTCATGTAGTGAACATTTGAAAGTTTTAAGGTTTTTTTTTAAAGTCTTCTTCAGCTACCATGTTGAGATAAAATTCCAACAGTATAATAGTGGGTCAAAGTCCCTGAAATTTTGTTTGTTTATTTTTCCTGTAATTATTGATCTATTCCTGTGATTCAAGCATTATGTTCATTAGTATTTCCAGTGATAAATAGGCATGAGTTTTAATGGCAAAGAGGACAATTCATCAAGTAACCATAATCAGCCTAAACGTGTAATCACCTGATAAGTGCTTCAAAATATGGAGGAAAAAATGGTAAAGGTGAAATGAAAAATAGATAAATCCATATACAGTGGGAGATTTCTATATTCATTTCTCATTAATGAGTAGGACAAGTAGAAAGAAAATCAGTAAGAACATAAAACAATTGAGCAACACTAAAATAAACTAGTCCAAAATGATATTAAAAGACACCATACTATACATCTCATACCAAGTTAGTGTCTGCTGCTGCTGCTGCTGCGTCGCTTCAGTCGTGTCCGACTCTCTGCGACCCCATAGACAGCAGCCCACCAGGCTCCCCCGTCCCTGGGGTTCTCCAGGCAAGAACACTGGAGTGGGTTGCCATTTCCTTCTCCAATGCATGAAAGTGAAAAGTGAAAGTGAAGTCGCTCAGTCGTGACTGACTCTTCACGACCACATGGACTGCAGCCTACCAGGCTCCTCTGTCCATGGGATTTTCCAGGCAAGAGTACTGGAGTGGGTTGCCATTACCTTCTCCAAGTTAGTGTCTACGTATCATTTAAGAGTAAACTCCAGTGTTTTCTATCAATCTCTCTTAGATTCCTTCAAACAAATCCAAATTCACTCTCCTTTGAACACATGTGGCATCTAGCATGTGTTAAGCTCGGTTAGCACTAAGTTAATAAGTTAGTACTGTTAAGCATTAAAGATATCACAATTGTATTTTTCATATGCATAGAGGACACAGTAAGGACAGTTCATCATTCATGCTTGTATTACTGAGGCCTAGTCCAATGCCTGGAATACAATAGGTACTTGGTTAATAAACCAATGATTAAATGTATAAATCCTAAATTGATTCCCTAGCTCTGATCTCTCACTGAAATGTGAATTCCAGGTTTCCAGCTAAATCCAAGACATTTCTGCTTGGGTGTTAAAGCATATATCTAGCACCATCCTCCCAGAGAATTTCCAAATCTTAAAAAATGTTTTCTTTTTAATTATCCCTCTTTTTGACCTCATCATTTGCTGACATTTTCTTTCATTTAATCAGTGGATATTCACAGACTGAATCTTGGTGTAACAGTAAACCAGGTGCTTCCCTCTCAGAGCTCCTGGTTGTGAGACAGACAAACTCACAAACAGCTACAGAAATAAAAAGTGCCATGCAGAGTGCAGTACCATGTTGTAATTCTGCACTTCAATAAAGGCTATCACAGAAGCATTCAACCAGTCTCCTAATCCTGCTCATTCTTCCTTAGCAAAAGTCTTCTTGCTCTAACATTGACTCGATTCACATTTTCATTGCCAATGCCATTGTACACTATTATATGACATTAGCCAGGCCCTCGTTTCTAAATTATTATCATGAGTCTCCTCAGTGTTCTCATTGCTTCTGAGCACTTCCCATTCCTGCTTTACGCTCACTAATAAGTACTGAATTTACAAGGATGAGCAAAACAGAGTCCTTGCCTCAGGGACATTACAGTCCAGTGGAGAGGAAAGACTGCACAAATAATTATAATTACAAATTGATATCATTGTTATCAAGGAAAAGGTATATTACTCTGTAGAAAGAATAAAAGCAGAAAGTCATAATTTATAAGCATGATTCAGAGAAGACTTCACTGAGGAAGTAATATTTAGAGTGATATAAGAAAATCATGCAGGAGTTAACCAAGTAAAAATAAAAAGGAAAAATACTCAAAGCAAAAGAATTAGTATAAAGATTCTAAATCAATGATTGCAGAAATAGTATTGTGGAATCATAACGATGTTGGCTCATCATATAGTCCAGAGAAGACAATGGCAACCCACTCCAGTACTCTTGCCTGGCAAATCCCATGGACGGAGGAGCCTGGTAGGCTGCAGTCCATGGGGTCGCTAGGAGTCGGACACGACTGAGCAACTTCACTTTCACTTTTCACTTTCATGCATTGGAGAAGGAAATGGCAACCCACTCCAGTGTTCTTGCCTAGAGAATCCCAGGGACCTCGGAGCCTGGTGGGCTGCCGTCTTTGGGGTCGCACACAGTCGGTCATGACTGAAGCGACTTAGCAGCAGCAGCAGCAGCATATAGTCAACTGAAATGCTTCTTCCTCACCCTAATGGAAACTTTCAAGTCTCAGATCAGGTAGTATCTTGATGAAACTTGCCTAACATGACATTCACCTAGGTTTATCAAGTTTTCTGTACTTAGACTTATTTACTCTTCACAACAGGTATTGGAACATTGAGTGATTTTAATATCTTTCTCTAGATCATAAGACTAGCAATTAATAGTGGAAGGATGAGATAAAACTAGAGTATTATTTCAAGTATTTTTTATTAAAATTTTAATAAATGTACATGATAAAATTAAGTACAAAATAATATATAATCAAAAGATTTCCTTCTCAGGGTTCACCTCTGTGCTTTCCCACTTTTCTGCACCAAGGAAACAATTATAATTAATTCCTTGTGTATCTTTCTAGCAATTTACTATTTACATATTTTATATGTATATATGTGTAATGTTAGTTCTATGAAATATATGTAATTATATTTTATAATTTTTGTAATGTTTATATCATGTCCTTTATTTGAAATGGCTTTATTTCAAATAAAATTTTATCTTGGAGTTTATTCCACATTAACATAATATATTCACAGAAAAATAGTATTACAATGGGAAATCTATAACTTTTAATCCATCACCTATTGATGGAGTTAAAAGTATGTACATTATTTAATTGTTAATAATTATACTATAATAAGAAATAATTTAATCTTTCCTGTGACCTAAAACTATGATTCTTAAAGCCTGAATCACCAGCTCTATCCTGTACTGCTCTCTAGACTTTTCAAAACCAGTAGCCTCAATTAACTTGATCAACCTTTGGACAAGGGCTTATATAGTCTGCTTATATGACTGCCTTAACAATGACTAGCCTACTATTAGCAAAACGACAAAAAGATTCTATGATAGAGAAGTCCTTTCTTTCAGCAGTTTTCTATTTCTTCCATCCTGAATTTGTGTATAGCAACTACTTAATCTTCAGTGCTTAATTGTTTATTTGTTCAATGCCTGAATTTCTTGTTCATTTCTCTTTCTAAGGGTCTAGAACAATGCCTGGCATGTAGTAATTAGTCAATATTTGTTGATGAACAAGTACTGGCTATTGGGAAGGTTGGAAGGTTATTATAACATGATATTCATGATATAGTAATACATATGTTATAATAAGACTTCCCAGGTGGCTCAGTAGTAAAGAATCCACCTAGAATGCAGGAGACCCAGGTTTGATCCCTGGGTTGGGCAGATTTATGGAGGAGCAAATGTAAACCCACTCCAGTATTCTTGCCTGGAAAATCCCATGGACAGAGGAACCTGGTAGACTACAGTCCATGGAGTGCAGAGTCAGATATGACTTAGTGATTACCACGCACACACACACGCAATGCTGTAATAGAAAACATTAAAATCCTTTTTAATATATCCCATCCTGTCATATCAACCCTGTAAAATAAGCATGTTATCTTTGTCTCAGCAATATGGAAATGAAAACTCAGAGAGTTTAATAACATTGCTAGGCATCACAAACCAGAGATTTCTAGTGCTGGGATTACATTTAGGTCACTTAGAATCCAAAAAGTTTATGCTTTTCTCTATACAATATCACACTCCTAGAGAATGGTTTTCCTTTCTTGAACTTCATCCTATTGGCCTCTGACATTCCTTAGGGTCCCAAAGGACAGTGAAATCAAGAAAGGTCAGGTACTCTTGAGGAAGGGCAGGAAGAGGAGCTAAGCTGATACCAGAAACACCTGGGGGGAAATGCAGGTGCCAGCCCTTCATCTGGCTCTGAGGACAAAAGAGGCACATCTGGGAACAGATCTCCTAAGTCAGGACTGGAAACAGGGCCAACCCATCTAGTCTGCTCACTCACATCTGACACAGAGAAGGCTGCAGTGATCTGGCTTCAGGTCTAGTCGCTAATGGCTCATCCAGGAAAGGGAGTAGGACCTCCCTGGTACTTTTTCTGGTTCTTCTGACAGCAGAGCCAGAGTTCATCAAACTCTCAGGAGCCTGCACGAAGCATAGGTATCAGGTGGAGCTGAACAAGGCAGATCTCCCTACTGGGCACAGGTAAGGATCTCATCAAGGGCCAAATCAACCCAGGCCCATCTCAAACTTCAGCTGCTCAACTAGACAAGGTTTGGTGGAATGCCAGGATTCTATTCCTGTGTCCACAGAGGAAAAATCATATCTGTGTTTTGCCTCCCTGAGCCTTGATTTCCCATTTTTGGTCAGAAAGTAAGATCTGAGACCACAAGAAGATTCAGATTACCCAAGTTTTTGTCCAACTGTGACTCCAAATCTTTCTGGTTCAGAAAAATTTCAGTCTCTGAAGCTTTGACAGGACATACACTTCCTCCAACTCTGGACTTTCCTGTAATTAACTCAAGGAAGACTTGCCTCAGTGGAACATTCATGAGGCAGAGCGCACTATTCTTTAGCACAATTCTGTGACTGCAGAAAGTCCAGAAAAGTGAGTTCCTCCTCCCGGGACAGTCAGTCAGTGATTAACAGAAGGCCTAGAGACTGTCATACAGAGTGAAGTAAGCAAGAAAGAGAAAAGCAAATATTGTATATTAACGCATATATGTGGAATCTAGAATATGGTATAGATGAACTTATCTGCAAAGCAAAAATAGAGACACAGATGTAAAGAATAAACATATGGATACCAAGGGGGAAGGGGTGGGATGGATTGGGAGATTGGGATTAGCATGTATACACTACTATTTATAAGACACATAGCTAATAAGAACTAACTGTATAGCACAGGGAACTCAATGCTCTGAGGTGACCTAAATGGGAAGGAAATGCAAGGGAAGAGGGGATGTGTGTGACTGATTCACTTTGTTAGTTAGTTTCACAGAAACTAACACAACATTGTAAAGCAACTATACGCCAATAAAAAATAAAATAAGGAAAAAAAGAATGTTCCTATGGAAATTGTGGATGGTCTGGCAAGGAGTCTGTGCATTGACCATGGACCAGAAGGTTCTGCAATGTCTTCCATCAAGACAGTCTGCCATCTCTCCTGCCCAGCAGTTTCCAGAAATTCTTTGGAAAGCCAATAGCCCATTTCATCTCTACTCCCTCCTCCTTCCCGGTCCTTCTCCACCAGAACCACTCACCATGTTTTGTCATGAAATGAAACTTTTAGTGAAAGTCGCTTTCAGTAGAATAATGTGAGTGGACATGAAATCTAATGAAAACTCAAGGAATGATGAACTTTCTGAAATTCTTGTAGTTATTTATCATAAATAGCTCAATCTGGATTTGCATTGGTCTTGTTCCAAATAGTAAACAGTTCCTTGTCTGAAAGAGTTTGCAAATTAAAGTAGGAAATTCCGATTCAATAGATAATTAACATAGAAAATTAAAGATAATTATTTTTAAAGCCAGGAATAACCCCATCTGGAAGCAGCACAGGGAAAACATATCTGAGTTTTAAAAAAGAGAAGGAAGAGGTCAGCAGGATAAAGGAGGCAGGTGTGCCAACAAGTGAAGTTGTGTGAAAAGATACAGAGCAGGACTGGCAAACTTCCAGCTAGCCTCCTGTTCCATATGGCCCATGGGCTAAAAATGGCTTTTAAATTTTTTAAATGATTAAAAAAATCAAAAGAAGCATAATAGTTCATGGCATCTGAAAATTATATGAAATTCAGATTTTGATAAATAAAATCAGTATTCGGACATGCTCATTTGTTTAGGTTTTGTGTATATTTGTGTACCTGCCGTTTGTATGGGCTTCCCAGGTGGGGCTAGTGGTAGAGACCTGGATTTGATCCCTGGGTGGGGAAGGTCCTCTGGAGAAGGGCGTGGCAACCCGCTCCAGTATTCTTGCCTGGTGAATCCCATGGACAGAGGAGCCTAGCAGGCTACAGGCCCTAGGGTCGCAAAGAGTCAGACACAACTGATTGACTAAGCACAGCACATTATAATATAGATTCAGTATTTTGTATGTGTGCACTAGTTTAGATGTTGTATAGTTGCAACAGAGATCGTATGGTCCATATAGCCTAAAATATTTTATGTCTGTCCTTTTATGGAAAAAAAAACATCACCAACCTCTGTACAGAATCATGAAGGGAAGTAATTCATCCAATAAGTGCAGAAAAGCTGATAATGAAAGACAAAAGGTGAGACCTAAAATGTATTCTGTGTTCAAAACGTAGTCCTTGTTCAAAACTTGTGTTGCTTTTACTATTTTTTTTCAGTATGATTCCAATTGCAGGACCTGCGTTTTCCTGCTGTGCAAACAATTTACCAAACTCCTTAACTAGGAAAGTACTTAACCTCTCCAAACTTCAGTTCATCCATTAGTAACATAGGGAGGATAATAATAGCATCAAAATCAGACAGTTGTTGTGGAGCAGACTACTAAAAAAGTAAAAATACTAGCATAATTCTATTATATATTCAGCAAATAGTAACAACAAACAGTCATCATTTTCATTTTTACCACTATTGCTTTGTTGCTGTTATATAACAAAACGTAGCTCACTGTTGAGTGCTTGAATAATCAGAAAATAAAATTAGGAAGTAACTCATTCCTTTCCCCACCACTTAAAGGTGATTTTTGCTAAAACTGGCATATTCTTTCAGTTGTTTTCCTATTTTTTCTTATTTACAAAGTTGGAATTTACATGTACACATTTATTCTTGTTTTTTAATTTTAATATTATGTCATGGGTGTTATTCAATAGCATTTCTTCAAAAAAGGCTTAGATGATCACATGATATTTTCTGAAGTCTTAGGTCATAATTGACCTAGGAAGTTATTCATTAGTGATTGTTTCCAGTTCTGACACTACAGAGATACAACACTGAATGTGTTTATACGTGAAGTCTTTGTCCGAGGCTCTGATTATTGGTTTAAGTTAGAAACACTGAGTTCTTGAGACAAAGTGTATGACCACTTTAAGAGATTTCATTTAAATTATCTAAATTACTCTTCAGAAAAATTATACTATTTTTTTACACCAAAATCAAAGATTTTTTCTACTATACCACCTCCCTTATTAGCACTGAGCATTATGATTATTTTCACTTTTCCAAGTTTGATGAGCAAAATTGAATTCTAGTGGTATTTATTGATTTATCTAATTTGTATTTATTTTTAGTACTGGGAAAACAGAGTAATTTTACATGTTCATTTCTTATTGATATTTTGGTGAATTGAATCTTCATTCCCTGTGTTTTTGAGGGAGAGAGATCATTTTTAATTGAAGTATAGTTGATTTAAAAGGTTTTATTAGTTTCAGATGTAGAGCATAGTGATTTATTTAGTACTTTTATAGATTATATTCCATTCAAAGTCATTACAAGCTAATGGCTATAACTCTCAGTACTATATAATATATCTTTGCTTCTTATCTATTTTATACATAGTAACTTTTTTATTTTAAAAAAAAAGTTTATCATTTATTTTAATTGGAGGCGAATTACTTTACAATATCATGGTGGTTTTTGCCACACATCGACATGAATCAGCCATGGGTGTACATTGGTCCCACCATCCTGACCCTCCCCCCACCACCTCCCTCCCTAACCATCTCTTCGAGTTGTCCCAGAGCACCAGCTTTGAGTGCCCTGCTTCATGCATGGAAACTGCACTGGTCATTCTGTTTTATATATGGTAATATACATGTTTCAATGCCATTCTCCCACATCATCCCACCCTTGCCTTCTCCCACATAGTCCAGAAGTCTGTTCTTTACATCTGTGTCTCTTTTGCTGTCTTCCATATAGGGTCATCCTTAAAGTCTTTCTAAATTCTGTATATATAATCTATATTTTTATAGATTATATTCCATTCAAAATCATTACAAGCTAATGACTGTAATTCTTAGACTATGTAATACATCCTTGTTTCTTACCCATTTTATACATAGTAATTTTGTGTCTCTTAGTCTCATACACTTAGTTTGCCTCTCCCTATTCCCCCTCTCCTTTAGTAACCACTAGTTTGTTTTCTATTTCTGTGAGGTTGTTTCTTTTTTGTTATATTCATTAGTTTGTTTTATTTTTTTAGATTCCTTATATAGTGATATCATACAATATTTGTCCTTCTCTGACGTATCACTAATCATTATGTTTTCTAGGTCCATGCACATGGTTTCAAATAGCTGAATTTCATTCTTCTTATGGCTGAGCAATATAGTCTATTACATATATATGTGTGTGTGTGTGTGTGTATGTGCACAAATACTTTTGAATCAATGTTTTTATATTCTTAGGATATATACTCAGCAGTGGGATTGCTGGGTCATACGGTAGTTCTCTTTTTAGTTTTTGAGTAACCTCATCCTCTTTTCCATGGTGGCTGCACGAATTTACATTCCCACCAACAGGGTACAAGAGTTCCCTTTTCTCCACATTCTTGCCAGCAAATTATTGTTATTTGTAGACTCTTTGATGATAGCTATTCTGACAGGAGTGAGGTGATATCACGCTATGGTTTTGATTTGCATTTATCTGATTATTAGCCCAAGAATACTGGAGTGAGTAGCCTATCCCTTCTCCAGCAGATCTGCCCAACCCAGGAATTGAACCAGGGTCTCCTGCATTGCAGGCAGATTCTTTACCAACTGAACTATCAGGGAATCCTCCCAATTATTAGCCATGTTGAACATCTTTTCATATGCTCATTAGCCATCTGTACATTTTTGGGAAAAAGTGTCTATTCAGGCCTTCTGCTCAGTTTTTGATTGGGTTGTTTGGTTTTTTGATATTGAGTTGTACAAGCTGTTTATGTATTTTGGATGTTAACCCCTTGTTGGTCCTAATAACATTTGCAGGTATTTTCTTCCATTCTATGTGTTGTCTTTTTGTTTTGTTGGTGGTTTTTTTTTGTTTTACAAGGGATTTAATGTTTATTAGGTCCCAATTATTTTTGCTTTTATTGATAACAGTTTTCATTAATGCTCTTGTGACCCCTCCACAGACCAATAGACAGTTTTTATTATTTGTTAAGTAACAATAATTTGTTGAATAATAATAATTTGTTTAATCTGTTACTACAGATAAAATTTCAAATTTATCATTGTATTTTAAAATGTTAAGTGTTGTGTTGGGTAGCATGAATATTTCATTATAATATTTGTGTTTATTCAAATACAAAGATTACAACATCAAGATAAATAATATAGATACATGAAACAGAAAGAAAAAAGTTAACACTTATAACCACTGCATTAATATTTTAACATTTAAATGAGTGCAATTGAGTTTTTCTATTTATGGATATCGACTTCCCTGATGGCGCTAAAGAACCTGCCTGCAATCCAGGAGACACAGATGTGGGTTCAATTCCTGGTTGGAAAGATCCCCTGGAGAAGGAATTGATAATCCACTCCAGTATTCTTGCCTTGAAAAGCACATGGACAGAGGAGCCTAGCAGGTTATAGTCCAAAGGGTTGCAAAGAGTCAGACACAAATGAGCACATATACACAGAGCACACATTTATGGATGTAATTTATATTTTAAAATAAGTATCTTCACACTAAACATATTATTTTGTAACTACTCCATTTACTTATATGCCTTCATGTTATTAAATATTATTTTATAACATAATTCTAAATTTCAGCTTAGAAATTCATATCAGGGATATAACAATTTATTTAACCGACTTGCTGTTTTTGTTCTTTTGGTTCATTTGTTTGCAACTACACTATCATAAATAAGGTTGAGTAAAACATTCAGGTAAACACAATTTTCACCCAAACTTAGTCTAAAATTGCAGATAAGATATTGTTAGTTCAAAGTTTCTTTAATTTATATTGGGAGTTTATTTGTCATTTCTTACCTATCATGTTTATTTCCCTTAACTTTTAACATAACTGAGTACTGCAATTGTTTAGTCTTATTTTTAATTTGTACTTAGTTTTTAGTAACTTTGAACATCTTCCCATGTTTTATAGCCATTTTGATTTCAAATGTATGATTATATTCTTTGCATGATTTTTTTCTTTTCCCAATGTCTTTGTTTTTAAGAATTTTTTTTGTTGTGGCAAGAACACTTAACATTTGAACTTTTTAAAACAGTTTAGTTATACAATACAATTTGTTAATTATAGGCACATTAGATTTCTAAAAGTAATTCATCTGACAAAACTGAAACTTTATACCCTTTAAACAGAAACTCCCCTTTTTTTCTTCCTTCAGTTCCCTGGATGTCAATATTTTACTCTTACAGTTTCAGGCCTTACATTTAAATTTTAATCCATTTAGATTTAGCTTTTTGATTTGTGTAAGATAGTTTTGTGTTTTTGTGTGTAGCGGAAAAGGTCTTTTTGTTGTGGCTTTTGTGATTTTACTTTTTCATTTTTATTTGTTTTCTATCTGAATGGTTAAAGAAAAATTTCCCTATCCTCAAATTTAACAGAAAAATAGCACAAAAATAAGGACATACTGGTATGAGTATATTTCCATTTATTTTGTTGTATACTGAGGAATACTTTCAGTTCAAGTGTTAGCTTAGCTATTTTGATATTTTCCCTAGTCATTTACTCTTGATTAAACTTCATAATTTCCTACAGCACCCTAGATGTTTTGCCTGTCTTTTAGCAAACTTCATATTCACCCCTGTTGCCTGTTGCCTAGAAAAGCCTTCATAGACTGCAGTAGGTACTCCTATTTCTCATACATCCCACCCAAGATACCATGTATTTCCTGTATCATGCCCTTCATTGTGATTTAATAATTGATTATTTGAATATCTCCTTCATTAGATTCTAAAGTTAAAAGAGGCAATCAATCATCATATCACCAGTGCCTCAAAAGAAGTAGAATATACATTGAATTTTTTCATATCATTTAAGGCTCTATCTCTTATTCATATAAACCAGGTTGTTTACTTAAAACAGTTTTTCTTTGCACATTGACTCTAATGTTCCTCATAATTTTTGCAGAATTTTTGTGAGAATCTTTCTTTTTCTTTTTTTGATTTGTCCAGTCTAGAAAGAGAAGTAGTTGGAACTCTTGGACACATTCACTATCTGCTTAGGTATACTAAAATACTCCTCTCAGATTTTAATTTTGAAAGCCAGTGGATATTCTGGGTCCTGACAATCAATTGTCAATTATGACTTTTCTAGACTGAGGAGAAATATCCTAAAGGGGTCACCTCATAATCTGATTAGACAAGAAAGAATAAGCATTATATGACATCAGGTACTCTACTGTTTGTACATTGAAAAGGGGGAAAACTTGCATTAAAACTGCTACATCCTTTATTTACATCTCCTTTCCACTTTTTCTACTACTTTGGGTCACCTCAAAACAAAACATGATAAAACAGTTGAGTTTTTCTATTTATATACCCTCTCAAGTTGTTTTAGGATTACAGTCCTTAAATATGTACAAAAAAGTAATTACTGGGACTTCCCTGGTGGTCCAGTGGCTAAGAATCTGCCCTCCCAATGCAGGCAGCCAAGTTAGATCCCTGATCAGGGAACTACATCCCTCATGCTGAAAACAAGACCCAGCACAACCAAATAAATGAAGAAACAAATAAATAAATGTTTTTTTAAAGTTAGCATTATTTCTAGTAATAGGTGGAGAAGTCAAACACCATGAATCTTTGAAGAAGAGGGAGACATAATAGGTATAAATAGAAATTTTCTACTGTTTCTCCATCTGACTCCACCTAATTGCCTCAGGACCCCTCTCACTTAACCACACTGTGAGGGTATTAAGTGTGCATCAGAAAATGAGTGTGTGTGGATATGATCCAAATTGTTTTAGCAAACACAGTAACAAAGTGGGAAATGAATCATAAAGAGTAAGACGGGAAAGATGAGACATCACCCATTTCAGAACCCAGGCTCTGGTCTTTCTTCCTTGTGTCTTTATTCTCAGATAACACAAGACCTTTTCTCTTACAACTGAGATCCTGATTGTGCTTCTTTCCCTGACACTAAAAGGAATCCCAACAACAAATCTAGAATCTGACTCTTCCAATCAAGAGTCTCTCTCCATGACCACAGCTGGGAGTTCATTCCTGTATCAATGGTTGAAGGAAACTGGACAAAAGTTAATGAGTTTAGCCTCATGAGTTTCTCTTCCTTACCTACTGAAATACAGTCATTACTCTTCCTGACATTTCTATTCATCTACCTGGTCACTCTTCTGGGAAACAGCCTCATCATTCTGGTTACCTTGGCTGACCCCACGCTGCACAGCCCCATGTACTTCTTCCTCAGGAACTTGTCCTTCTTAGAGATTGGCTTCAACCTAGTCATTGTGCCCAAGATGCTGGGGACCCTGATTGCCCAGGACACAACCATCTCCTTTCTTGGCTGTGCCACTCAAATGTATTTCCTCTTCTTCTTTGGGGTTTCTGAATGCTTCCTCCTGGCCACCATGGCCTATGACCGCTATGTAGCCATCTGCAGTCCCTTGCACTACCCAGTCATCATGAGCCCAAGGACATGTGCCAAACTGGCAGCTGTCTCCTGGTTTCCAGGCATTCCCATGGCTACTGTGCAGACCACGTGGCTCTTCAGCTTTCCATTCTGTGGCATCAACAAGGTGAACCACTTCTTCTGTGACAGCCCTCCTGTGCTGAGGCTGATCTGTGCAGACACAGCACTGTTTGAGATCTATGCCATCATTGGAACCATTCTGGTTGTCATGATACCCTGCTTGCTGATCCTATGTTCCTACACTCGCATCGCTGCTGCCATCCTGAAGATTCCATCGGCTAAGGGGAAGCATAAAGCCTTCTCTACCTGCTCATCCCACCTACTTGTTGTCTCCCTCTTCTATGTATCTTTAAGCCTCACCTACTTTCGGCCTAAGTCCAATAATTCTCCTGAGAGCAAAAAAGTGCTATCACTGTGCTACACGGTTGTAACTCCCATGTTGAACCCCATCATCTACAGCTTGAGAAATAGTGAGGTGAAGAATGCCCTTGGTCGGACCTTCCACAAGGCTATGGGTGTCAGAACTGCATTCTGTAGGCATTTTGAGGTATAACTAAATTTATTAAGCGAGGAACAATCAGTTCCATGTTTGGATTCCTCTCTGCATCTATTCATATCTCCTCTAGGCCAAAAACTAGCTATTGAAAGGGCTGTTGAAAAGCACAGTGAAGACAAAGCAATATAGAAATAGATTAGTCCTATCTCACACCTGCCTCTTGAGAAACCTATATGCGGTCAGGAAGCAACAGTTAGAACTGGACATGGAACAACAGACTGGATCCAAATAGGAAAAGGAGTACGTCAAGGCTGTATATTGTCACCCTGCTTATTTAACTTATATGCAGAGTATATCATGGGAAACGCTGGGCTGGAAGAAACAAAAGCTGGAATCAAGATTGCTGGGAGAAATATCAATAACCTCAGATATGCAGATGATACCACCCTTATGGCAGAAAGTGAAGAGGAACTAAAAAGCTTCTTGATGAAAGTGAAAGAGGAGAGTGAAAAAGTTGGCTTAAAACTCAACATTCAGAAAACTAAGATCATGGGATCTGGTCCCATCACTTCATGGGAAATATTTGGGGAAACAGTGGAAACAGTGCCAGAGTTTATTTTGGGGGGGTCAAAAATCACTGCAGGTGGTGATTGCAGCCATGAAATTAAAAGACGCTTACTCCTTGGAAGGAAAGTTATGACCAACCTAGATAGCATATTCAAAAGCAGAGACATTACTTTGCCAACAAAGGTCCATCTAGTCAAGGCTAAACCATAGCCTGTGGTCATGTATGGATGTGAGAGTTGGACTGTGAAGAAACCTGAGCACTGAAGAATTGATGCTTTTGAACTGTGGTGTTGGAGAAGACTCTTGAGAGTCCCTTGGACTGCAAGGAGATCCAACCAGTCCATTCTGAAGGAGATCAACCCTGGGATTTCTTTGGAAGGAATGATGCTAAAACTGAAATTCCAGTACTTTGGCCACCTCATGTGAAGAGTTGACTCATTGGAAAAGACTGGTGCTGGGAGGGATTGGGGGCAGGAGGAGAAGGGGATGACAGAGGATGAGATGGCTGGATGGCATCACTGACTCCATGGACGTGAGTTTGGGTCAACTCCAGGAGTTGGTGATGGACAGGGAGGCCTGGCATGCTGCGATTCATGGGGTCGCAAAGAATCGGACATGACTGAGCAACTGAACTGAACTGATCATCACACCTATCAAATTCCTCTGCTTACTTGTTATGCACTTATTTTTTTTTCTCATTTGACATTTCTGTGGCGAATACATTCCAGAGCAAAACACATGGCATATTTACTCTGTAAATTTGCACCAAAGTGACTTACTTTGGGAGCAGGACAAAACTCTTTGAAATGTTAACTTGCAGACAGGAAGTTCTCTTGGCATTTATTGTGTTTAAGACAAATCAAACTCGATTTAATAGAAAAAAAAAAAAGTCTATAATCCCTTAAGGTCAAAATACTTCTCATTCATTCACTTCATTTTGCATGGCCCAAAGGCAGTATTGGCTCCTAAATTTGTTGGTATTTAGCATGGACAGAGAAAAGTGTATCACTAATCCCTGCAACTATGCCTTTCAGTTCAGTTCAGTCACTCAGTTGTGTCCAACTCTTTGCGACCCCATGGACTGCAGCACACCAGGCTTCCCTGTCCATCACCAACTCCTGGACCTCACTCAAACTCATGTCCATCAAATCAGTGATGCCATCCAACCATCTTAGCCTCTGTTGGCCCCTTCTCCTCCAGCCTTCAATCTTTCCTAGCATCAGGGTCTTTTCCTGAGTCAGTTCTTTGCATCAGGTGGCTAAAGTATTGGAGTTTCAGCTTCAGTATCAGTCCTTCCAATGACTATTCCTTTATAACCCAATATCCTCAGCCAACTCTTCTCAGGCTATTTTTCCCAGGTAGAATGATTGGAATTTCCAATTTTCTCTCTGAGTTTTTTTCCAAGTCTGTAAGCATTGTTGAAGTAATTTCAAATTTTCACAAACATAATTTCAGTCATGAGGCTTTTTTCTTCAAGGCTTATAATGGATCCTATCTACTCGAGTATAGGCCTTATTGACAACTGTTATGTTTTGCCTGAAAAGTAAAAGTGTTATTTGTTCAGTCTTGTCCAACTCTTTGCAACCCAATGGACTGTAGCTTGGCAGGCTCCTCTGCCCATGGGATTCTCCACGCAAGAATACTGGAGTGGATAGCCATTTCCTTGTCCATGGGACCTTCACAACCCAGGGATCAAACCCAGGTCTCCTGAATTGCAGGCAGATACTTTACTGTCTGAATCCCCAGGGAATCAATCCCCTATGTTTTGGCTAGTGCTTTTCAATTTCAAAAATCTGTGTTTGTTGATGTGAAAATACAAAAGACCATAAAACACAATTACTGCCTTCAGAACTTTATAATTTACTCAACAATAAAAATTATAAAAGAAAAGCCACAAATTGCTAAAATAAGGGAATATTACTTTACATAAAGGGGCTTTTGTCATATTCTGTCATTTACTAGGAGGGTGACCATGGGAAAGTAAATCAAATTCTCTATGCCTCTTCCCTCATCTGTAAAATGATGCATGTAAGAATAGTGTCTATATTGTAGGTGTGTTTTTAAGAGTAAATATTACATATAAACCATTTATGATAGCACTAAGCATATTGTAGATCCAAATATAGGTATTTACTCTTCAGATCAGATCAGATCAGATCAGTCGCTCAGTCGTGTCTGACTCTTTGCCACCCCATGAATTGCAGCACGCCAGGCCTCCCTGTCCATCGCCAACTCCCGGAGTTCACCCAGACTCACGTCCATGGAGTCAGTGATGCCATCCAGCCATCTCATCCTCTGTCGTCCCCTTCTCCTCCTGCCCCCAATCCCTCCCAGCATCAGAGTCTTTTCCAATGAGTCAACTCTTCGCATGAGGTGGCCAAAGTACTGGAATTTCAGCTTTAGCATCATTCCTTCCAAAGAAATCCCAGGGCTGATCTCCTTTAGAATGGCCTGGTTGGATCTCCTTGCAGTCCAAGGGACTCTCAAGAGTCTTCTCCAACACCACAGTTCAAAAGCATCAATTCTTCGGTGCTGAGCCTTCTTCACAGTCCAACTCTCACATCCATACATGACCACGGGAAAAACCATAGCCTTGACTAGACGAACCTTTGTTGGCAAAGTAATGTCTCTGCTTTTGAATATGCTATCTAGGTTGGTCATAACTTTCCTTCCAAGGAGTAAGTGTCTTTTAATTTCATGGCTGCAGTCACCATCTGCAGTGATTTTGGAGCCCAGAAAAATAAAGTCTGACACTGTTTCCACTGTTTCCCCATCTATTTCCCATGAAGTGGTGGGACCGGATGCCATGATCTTCGTATTCTGAATGTTGAGCTTTAAACCAACTTTTTCACTCTCCTCTCTCACTTTCATCAAGAGGCTTTTGAGTTCCTCTTCACTTTCTGCCATAAGGGTGGTGCCATCTGCATATCTGAGGTTATTGACATTTCTCCCGGCAATCTTGATTCCAGCTTCTGTTTCTTCCAGTCCAGCGTTTCTCATGATGTACTCTGCATATAAGTTAAATAAACAGGGTGACAATATACAGCCTTGAAGAACTCCTTTTCCTATTTGGAACCAGTCTGTTGTTCCATGTCCAGTTCTAACTGTTGCTTCCTGACCTGCATACAAATTTCTCAAGAGGCAGATCAGGTGGTCTGGTATTCCCATCTCTTTCAGAATTTTCCACAGTTTATTGTGATCCACACAGTCAAAGGCTTTGGCATAGTCAATAAAGCAGAAATAGATGTTTTTCTGGAACTCTCTTGCTTTTTCCATGATCCAGCGGATGTTGGCAATTTGATCTCTGGTTCCTCTACCTTTTCTAAAGCTTGAACATCAGAAAGTTCACAGTTCACATATTGCTGAAGCTTGGCTTGGACAATTTTGAGCATTACTTACTAGTGTGTGAGATGAGTGCAATTGTGTGGTAGTTTGAGCATTCTTTGGCATTGCCTTTCTTTGGGATGGGAATGAAAACTGACCTTTCCCAGTCCTGTGGCCACTGCTGAGTTTTCCAAATTTGCTGGCATATTGAGTGCAGCACTTTCACAGCATCATCTTTCAGGATTTGAAAGAGCTCAACTGGAATTCCATCACCTCCACTAGCTTTGTTCGTAGTGATGCTTTCTAAGGCCCACTTGACTTCACATTCCAGGATGTCTGGCTCTAGGTCATGATCACACCATCATGATTATCTGGGTCATGAAGATCTTTTTTGTACAGTTCTTTTGTGTATTCTTGCCATCTCTTCTCAATATCTTCTGCTTCTGTTAGGTCCATACCATTTCTGTACTTTATCGAGCTCATCTTTGCATGAAATGTTCCTTTGGTATCTCTGATTTTCTTGAAGAGATCCCTAGTCTTTCCCATTCTGTTGTTTTCCTCTATTTCTTTGCCTTGATTGCTGAAGAAGGCTTTCTTATCTCTTCTGGCTATTCTTTGGAACTCTGCATTCAGATGTTTATATCTTTCCTTTTCTCCTTTGCTTTTCGCTTCTCTTCTTTTCATAGCTATTTGTAAGGCCTCCCCAGACAGCCATTTTGCTTTTTTGCATTTCTTTTCTATGGGAATGGTCTTGATCCCTGTCTCCTGTACAATGTCACAAACCTCATTTACTCTTAGCAAGTACCTTATCTGACTGAGTCCCTCATTTTATAGCTAAGGAAAGCAAGGTTCAAAGATATTTTATTACATATGTTTAAACAAAATTCAGATGCCTTGAATCTCAATTCTCTCTTTTTTTTTAGTATCATGCCCTGTGGGCTACAGTCCATGGGGTCACAAGAGTCAGACATGACTAAGAGACTAAACCACTGCCACCACTGAATAGCTAATTAAGCAAGTAATTAACTCAAATTCAAAGTAAAAGAAAACTTTAAAAAATAAGAATGGGTGCTCACTTCGGCAGCACATATAATAATATTGGAATGATACAGAGAATAGCATGGCCACTGCACAAGGATGACATGAAAATTCATGAAGCATTCCATATTTTTAAAACCAGACAAAGACAATACAAAAAAAGAAAACTACAGACCAATATCACTGATGAACATAGATGCAAAAATCCTCAACAAAATTTTAGCAAACAGAATTCAGCAGCACATCAAAAAGCTCATACACCATGATCAAGTTGGGTTTATTCCAAGAATGCAAAGGTTCTTATTGAAGAATGCAAATCAATCAATGTGATATACCATATTAACAAACTGAAAAATAAAAACCATATGTTTATCTCAATAGAAGCAGAAAAAGTCTTTAACAAAATTCAGCACCCATTTATGATTAAAACTCTTCAGAAAATCAGCATAGAAAGAACCTACCTCAATATAGTAAAGGCCATATATGATAAGCCTACAGCAAACATTATTCTCAATGGTGAAAAACTGAAAGCATTCCCCCTATGATCAGGAAGAAGACAAGGGGTCCAGTTTCACCACTATTATTCAACATAGTTCTGGAAGTTCTAGCTACAGCAATCAAAGAAAAAGAAGTAAAAGGAATCCAGATCAGGAAAGAAGAAGTAAAGCTCTCACTGTTTGCAGATGACATGATACTGTACATAGAAAACCCTAAAGATAGTATCAGAAAATTACTAAAGCTAATCAGTGAATTTAGCAAAGTTGCAGGATACAAAATCAATACACAGAAATCACTTGCATTTCTATATAGTAATGATGAAAACTCAGAAAGAGAAATTATGGCATCAATCCCATGCATCAGTGCAACAAAAAGAATTAAATATCTAGGAATAAACTTACCTAAGGAGACAAAAGAACTGTACACAGAAAATTTTAAGACACTAATGAAAGAAATCAAAGATGACATAAACACGTGGAGAGATATTCCATGTTCCTGAGTAGGAAGAATCAATATTGTGAAAAAGACTATACTCCCAAATGCAATCTACAGATTCAGTGTGATCTCTATCAAATTACCAATGGCATTTTCCACAGAACTAGAACAAAAAATTTCACTATTAATATGGAAACACAAAAGACCCTGAATAGCCAAAGCAGTCTTGAGAAAAAAGAATGGAGCTGGAGGAATCACCCTTCCTGACTTCAGATTATACTACAAAGCTACAGTCATCAAGAGAGTATGGTACTGGCACAAAAACAGAAATATAGACCAATGGAACAACATATAAAGCCCAAAAATAAACCCATGTGCCTATGGGTACCTTATTTTTGACAAAGGAGGCAAGAATATACAATGGGGCAAAGAAAGCCTCTTTAATAAATGGTGCTGGGAAAACTGGACAGCTACATGTAAAAGAATGAAATTAGAACACTTCCTAGCACAATACACAAAGATAAACTCAAAATGGATTAAAGACCTAAATGTAAGACCAGAAACTATAAAACTCTTAGAGGAAAGCATAGGCAGAACACTCGATAACATAAATCAAAGCAAGATCCTCTAGGACCCACCTCCTAGAGTAACGGAAATAAAAACAAAAGTATACAAGTGGGATCTGATTAAACTTAAAAGCTTTTGCACAGCAAAGGAAACGATAAGCAAGGTGAAAAGGCAATCCTCAGAATGGGAGAAAATAATAGCAAATGAAACAAGTGACAAATTATTGATTTCCAAAATATACAAGCACCTCATACAATTCAATACCAGAAAAACAAACAATCCAATCAAAAAGTGGGAAAAAGACCTAAACAGACATTTCTCCAAAGAAGACATACAGATGGCTAAGAAACACATGAAAAGATGCTCAACATTGCTCATTATTAGAGAAATGCAAATCAAAACTACAATGAGATATGACCTCACACCAGTCAGAATGGCCATCATCAAAAAGTCTACAAACAATAAATGCTGGAGAGGATGTGGAGAAAAGGGAATGCTCTTGCACTGTTGGTAGAAATGTAAGCTGACACAGCCACTTTGGAAGGCAGTATGGAGATTCCTTAAAAAAACTAGGAATAAAACCACCATATGACCCAGCACTCCCACTCCTAGGCATATACCCTGAAGAAACCAAAATTCAAAAAGACACATGTATCCCATTGTTCATTGCAGCACTATTTACAATAGCTATAATATGGAAGCAACCTAGATGTCCATCGACAGATGAATGGATAAAAAAGTTGTGGTACATATACACAATGGAATAGTATTTAGCCATAAAAAGGAATGCCTTTGAGTCAGTTCTAATGAAGTGGATGAATCTAGA
This sequence comes from Bos indicus x Bos taurus, assembly GCF_003369695.1. Classification (NCBI taxonomy): domain Eukaryota; kingdom Metazoa; phylum Chordata; class Mammalia; order Artiodactyla; family Bovidae; genus Bos; species Bos indicus x Bos taurus. Next base: position 38,446,418 of record NC_040090.1, read on the forward strand.
GCCTATTATACAGAGTGAAGTAAGTCAGAAAGAGAAGGATAAATTTCATATTCTAATATATATATACGGAATCTAGAAAAATGGTACTGAAGAATTTATTTACAGGGCAGCAATGGAGAAACAGACATAGAGAATAGACATGGACATGGGGAGAGGGGAAGAGAGGGTGAGATGTATGGAAAGAGTAACATGTAAACTTACATTACCATATGTAAAATAGATAGCCAATGGGAATTTGCTGTATGGCTCAGGAAACTCAAAGAGGGGCTCTATATCAACCTAGAGGGGTGGGATGGGGAGGGAGATGGGGGGAGGTTCAAAAGGGATGGGATATATATATACCTATGGCTGATTCATATTGAGGTTTGGAAGAAAACAACAAAATTCTGTAAAGCAATTATCCTTCAATTAAAAAACAAATAATTTTTTAAAATAAAATAAAAGAAGAAGAATGGGGGAGAATGTTAATCCTTCAATCAGTTTAAATTCATTATTAACTCTGAATAAATAACAACAAATGAGCAGTCCCAGTAACATCAGTAAATTCATCAAAAGCCACAGAAAACCACTCATAATCACTCGCTTTACTTTTTAATTGACTGGTACTGATACTGCTCCCGAGGTCTTCAATTCCTCAAGGATCAGTTCTCACCAAAATGATAATTGTTTTAAGCAAGTTTATTTTCTCTAGACACATTTGTTTTGGTTGTTCCAGTCAAACATAATTTTATCAACTCATCATTGGTAAAAGGCTTTCCTTGTTTGGCTAACAAATGAGCCACTTGGAAGCTTTGCTTGCAGCCCCACTTTAATTTTTTCTTTTTTGTAAAGACTTTCTGCCATAATAAGATATTCCATTGAGTTTTCAAATTTCTCTGGCTGTTGCTTTCTGTAAGTTGGAAATATTCCAGTGAGTACTTGGTGTAGTAATGTCTACATGTATTGTCTATGCTTGGCAAAGCCTGAATATCATTACATTATAAATACAATGATTTACCATCTAATTTGATGTCAGAATATTCTACACTCCTCTGCTCTTTAAAATGTGACATTTGATATAACTTTTTTCTTTTTTTTTTTCAAAAGTTTTAAATTTTATTTTATTTTTAAACTTTACAATATTGTATTAGTTTTGCCAAATATTGAAATGAATCTGCCACAAGTATACCTGTGTTCCCCATCCTGAACCCTCCTCCATCCTCCCTCCCCATACCCTCCCTCTGGGTCGTCCCAGTGCACCAGCCCCAAGCATCCAGTATCGTGCATCGAACCTGGACTGGCGACTCCTTTCATACATGATATTATATATGTTTCAATGCCATTCTCCCAAATCTCCCCACCCTCCCCCTCTCCCACAGAGTCCATAAGACTGTTCTATACAACAGTGTCTCTTTTGCTGTCTCGTACACAGGGTTATTGTTACCATCTTTCTAAATTCCATGTATATGCGTTAGTATACTGTATTGGTGTTTTTCTTTCTGGCTTACTTCACTCTGTATAATAGGTTCCAGTTTCATCCATCTCATTAGAACTGATTCAAATGTATTCTTTTTAATGGCTGAGTAATACTCCATTGTGTATATGTACCACTGCTTTCTTATCCATTCATCTGCTGATGGACATCTAGGTTGCTTCCATGTCCTGGCTATTATAAACAGTGCTGCGATGAACACTGGGGTACACATGTCTCTTTCCCTTCTGGTTTCCTCAGTGTGTATGCCCAGCAGTGGGATTGCTGGATCATAAGGCAGTTCTATTTCCAGTTTTTTAAGGAATCTCCACACTGTTCTCCATAGTGGCTGTACTAGTTTGCATTCCCACCAACAGTGTAAGAGGGTTCCCTTTTCTCCACACCCTCTCCAGCATTTATTGCTTGTAGACTTTTGGATCGCAGCCATTCTGACTGGCGTGAAATGGTACCTCATTGTGGTTTTGATTTGCATTTCTCTGATAATGAGTGATGTTGAGCATCTTTTCATGTGTTTGTTAGCCATCTGTATGTCTTCTTTGGAGAAATGTCTATTTAGTTCTTTGGCCCATTTTTTGATTGGGTCATTTATTTTTCTGGAGTTGAGCTGTAGGAGTTGCTTGTATATTTTTGAGATGTCTATGCACTGGTAACAAAATAAATGTTACAGTACAGAAGTATACATGGCACTCAAGATGTCAAGCAGTAACCTCATCACTGTGCTTTTGTCTTAAACTTGTAATGTTTATTTTTTGCAAGAGTAATTCACTCTTAGCAGCAAACAGGGCTGTGAACATACTCTTATAACTTGAAAACAGCTACAAAAAGAACTGACAAAAAAAAAAAAAAAGAACTGACAAATTAAGCTGTGACCATTTCCCTCCTATGTTTACCTCCCAGCTCCTGGAAATTTTTTTCCAGTTTTATTTAGATATAATTGACATATAACATTTTATAAGTTTAAGGTACAGCATAATAATTTAATACATGTACACATTTCAAAATGATCACCACAATACGTTTAGTTAATATGTCGCTTCATATACTTACAACTTTGTTCTTGTGCATCCCCATGATTATTAATGCCCAAGCAGAAGATGAAAGTACCAGTAATGTATGAACTTCAAACAACCATTCAGTTTTGATGTTATAGCATGAAGTAACTATGATATGTAAATGAATGAGCATGGCTGAATTTCAATAAAACTTTACTTCTAGGTACTAGAATTTGGATTTTAGCTACCTTTTTTTTTGCAGGATACATGATGAATACACATAATTGTATTTTTATACACTTGCAGTGAACAAGCTGAAAAATAAAATTTAGAATTTCTGTTTGCAATTACATAAAAAAGAATAAAACATATAGGAATAAATGTAACAGAAGTACAAACCTTATACTCTGAAAGTTGTAAAACATTGAAGGAAATTAAAGAAGATCTAAATGAATGTAAAAGTATCCAAGGTTCATGAATCAAAAAAACTTAATATCATTGAGATAGCAATGTGCTTCAGATTCATCTACGGAGTCAACACAATCCCTATCAGAATCTCAGGTGACAGAGATTCTTACTTCACATCATAAACAAAAATTAACTCAAAATGGATCAATGACTTAACTGTAAGAATTCAAACTACAGAGTTCTTAAAATACAGCACAAGCGTACATCTTCATGATCTTAGATTTGGAAATGGATTCTTAGATATGACACCAAAAGCCCAAGCAAACAAAGAAAAAACAGTAAATACATTCAGTTCAGTCGCTCAGTCGTGTCTGACCCTTTGCGACCCTGTGGACTTCAGCACACCCAGCTTCCCTGTTCTTCACCAAATCGCAGAGCTTGCTCAGACTCATGTCCGTCGAGTCAGTGATTCCGTCGAGTCAGTGATGCCGTCCAACCATCTCATCCTCTGTTGTCCCCTTTTCCTCCCATCTTCAATCTTTCCCAGCATCAGTGTCTTTTCAATTGAGTCAGTTCTTCGCATCAGATGGCCTGGATTTTATATACTTTTTATGTGTCGAGGAATATTATTTTTTTAATTTATTAACCATTTAAAAGCCAAGTAAAAACCATTCTTAAGAATTTGGCCTGTATAGTTTTCCAATACCTGGGAAAGAGCATGAACCAGAAGCTAAAATGCTTGGGTTTTATCCTGCTTCTGTAACTTGACAACTCTGTGATATTGGGCAAATTATTTAGCACCTCTGCAACTGTATTTCGTCTTCTGTAAAGTGAAGATAATCATAAAACCTATTCCACATTTTTGTTGAGAGAATTAAATGAGTGAGTATATGTAAATCACTAAAAACCAAGGCTGAGCACATAGTAATTTCTATATAGAAAAGTTAAGCATTATGAAGATGCTGATGACAGTGGTGGTGATGTCGATGATGATGATGAGAATAATAAAAGCCAGGGTGTTTGAACACTGTTTCGTGAACTGGATGGATTAATTAAGAGGGTTTTTAGTATGAAGAAACTGTCAAGTGTGTATTTTGGAAAAATTACTTTGGTAGTGGTATGGAGAATGGGTGGCAAAGGGACACAGTCTATAACATAGACATCAGTCAAAAGCCCTTTGTAACTGGTCAGAGGAGAGATCATGAAACCAAAATTCAGTGCAAAGGAAAACCACCTCTTAATCTCAGAATTTTTTTTTTTTTTTTTAATCTCAGAATTTGAAGTCCTCCATCATAGTGGGTGAGCGGAGCAGGCAGCAAGCAGAGCTGAGAGCTCAGAGAAAATCACTGCTGCTCTGGATCCCACCCACTCTGCAGGTCAGCAGGGACTTGAGCTTTAAAATTGGCCTGCTTTCTAGCAGGATTTCATTAGGTGTGACTCTGCAGCCTGAGTTCATTAGGTGTGACTAATGCAGCCTGAGTTCATTACCCTCTCCCCAGATCTGATCCTGTCTGTTCACCTAAGCTCTCGCTCCAGGCCCCAGGAGAAGCCACTGGGAGCCTCCTTCAGCTGTGCTCCCTGAACAGCAGCATGTCTTATTAACAACTTTTTAATGAGGTCACAGCCTGTGACTGCTCATTAATAGGCTGGTTAGTCTGCAGCCCCAGGGGTGGAAGAGACTGAAGATAGAAGCCAGTGAGAACAAAGCTCAGCCTAAGTAGAGCTGAGGATAGGAAGAGAGAACTAACTCCCTTTAGCAGAGATTCCATGCCTTTACTCTTGGGTCTCCAGGATTCATCCCTTCCAGCTCTCAGTGACTGTGATTCTGCAGATTGAAGTCTGGAGGGACCAGGGACAGATGTGGGAGGAATTATAACAGAGCCCAGGGGCCCCAGGCTCAGACCAGCTCTCAGTCTGGAGAGACTGTTGAGGAAATCAAATCCTCTTCAGGTTTTCTTCAATGTTTGTGTAAAAGGAATTTTGCTTTTGAAGTTTTATCATCTTCCCTTCCATAATCATGGACTCCTTTGCTATTCCTCCATCATGTCCAACTTACTATGAAAGCATTAAAGCTGGGTATCCTGTGGCAACAACTGAGGCCCCATATAGGCAAACATTTCCACTTGTAGAACTTTGCAGTTCATTATACTCTATACTATTCTTGCAATTTAAAGTAGGATATGAGTTCTCAATTAGTTTCCTTTTAATTATCACTTAGGTAAATTATTAGGTTCCCTCCTTTTGCCAGAGAGCAGAGTAAAGAAAGGAATTAACATGTGGTTACTGTCTGTTACCTATTTGTGTACAAAGCATCATTTACACCTCAGAGATAGCATCAGGATGTATAGAATAGGACAAAGGAACAACCAATAAGTGTCAGAGCTTAGGTATGAATCCAGGTCCCTATGATCTAAAATACCATGTTCTTTTCAATATAGTATAAATTCTCTAAAATATAAAGGTATAAATTATAAATAAGTTAGAAGGAAAAGGAAAGAATGATCTGTAACATAGAAGGCCAAGAGGCTTCAAAAGGATCATAGGAGGAAAATATTTTAAGATATATATAATCTATGGTGATCTATTAATATTTCTTTGGGATCATTGAAAGGACTAATAAAGTTTTTTTTTCTCTAAAAAGCTACATGTGATACATTGTCTTCAACAAGAGGTAGACATTATTATTATTACTAAATTTTTACATCTTTACTCATGTCTCTGTAATTCCTACCTCTCATTCCATACTCTGCATACCAAGTTAATATTTCCATATCACTTAAGAATAAACTATAGTGTTTTCTTCTCTCTCTAAGCAAATCTAAGTTCACTTTCCTTTGAACACATGTGGCATCTTGTATACATCATTATTAAGCATTAAAGACATTGCAACTGTATTTTTCACATTCATGGAGGACACAGTAAGAACAGTTAATAGTTTATATTTGTATTTCTGAGGCCTAGTTCAGTGTCTGGACTATAATAGGTATAGGCCGACTGAATAAATGAATGTATAATTCCAAAATTGTTTCCCTAGCCCTGATCTCTCACTGAAATTTGACTTCTGTATTTACAGCTGCCTCCAGGACACGTCTGCATAGCTATCAAAGCATATGTCTAGCACCACGCTCCCAGACAATCTCCAAATTTTGAGACTAATTTTCTTGTTACTTATCCCTTTTTTGTGACCTCATCATTTGTTGACACTTTTTTTCATTTAGTCAGTAAATATTCACAGACTGGATCTTGGTGTACCAGTGAACTAGGTGCTGCCCTCTCGGAGCTGTGAGACAGACATATACACAAATTGCTACAGACTAAAAAGACTGTGCCGTGTAGAGTGCTATGTGCGTGTGTACACATGCACGCTCAGGTGTGTCCGACTCTGCGACACTATGGACTATAGCCCACCAGGCTCCTCTGTGCAGAGGATTTCCCAGGTAAGAATACCTGAGTGGGTTGCCATTTCCTCCTCCAGGGGATCTTCCTGACCCAGGGATCAAACCCGCGTCTCCTGTGTCTTCTGCATTGATAGGCAGATTCTTTACTAATGAGCCACAGAAGCTCAGAGTTCTGTACCATGTTTTAATTCTACATTTCAAAAAAGGCTATCATAGAAGTATTCAACCAGTCTCCTAATACTGCTCATTCTCCCTTGGCAAAATTCTCCTTTTTCAAACCATGGTTTAATTCTCATTTTCATTGCCATTGTCTTTCAGTTCAGTTCAGTTCAGTTCAGTCCTCAGTCATGTCCGACTCTTTGCGACCCCATGAATCGCAGCACGCCAGGCCTCCCTGTCCATCACCAACTCCCAGAGTTAACCCAGACTCAAGTCCATCGAGTCAGTGATGCCATCCAGCCATCTCATCCTCTGTCGTCCCCTTCTCCTCCTGCCCCCAATCCCTCCCAGCATCAGAGTCTTTTCCAATGAGTCAACTTTTCGCATGAGGTGGCCAAAGTACTGGAGTTTCAGATTTAGCATCATTCCTTCCAAAGAAATCCCAGGGCTGATCTCCTTCAGAATGGACTGGTTGGATCTCCTTGCAGTCCAAGGGACTCTCAAGAATCTTCTCCAACACCACACAGTTCAAAAGCATCAATTCTTTGGCGCTCAGCCTTCTTCACAGTCCAACTTTCACATCCATACATGACCACAGGAAAAACCATAGCCTTGACTAGACGAACCTTTGTTGGCAAAGTAATGTCTCTGCTTTTGAATATGCTATCTAGGTTGGTCATAACTTTCCTTCCAAGGAGTAAGCGTCTTTTAATTTCATGGCTGCAGTCACCATCTGCAGTGATTTTGGAGCCCCAAAAAATAAACTCTGACACTGTTTCCACTGTTTCCCCATCTATTTCCCATGAAGTGATGGGACCAGATGCCATGATCTTCATTTTCTGAATGTTGAGCTTTAAGCCAACTTTTTCACTCTCCTCTTTCACTTTCATCAAGAGGCTTTTGAGTTCTTCTTCACTTTCTGCCATAAGGGTGGTGTCATCTGCATATCTGAGGTTATTGAGATTTCTCCCGGCAATCTTGATTCCAGCTTCTGTTTCTTCCAGTCCAGCGTTTCTCATGATGTACTCTGCATATAAGTTAAATAAGCAGGGTGACAACATACAGCCTTGACGTACTCCTTTTCCTATTTGGAACCAGTCTGTTGTTCCATGTCCAGTTCTAACTGTTGCTTCCTGACCTGCATACAGACTTCTCAAGAGGCAGATCAGGTGGTCTGGTATTCCCATCTCTTTCAGAATTTTCCACAGTTTATTGTGGTCCACACAGTCAAAGGCTTTGGCATAGTCAATAAAGCAGAAATAGATGTTTTTCTGGAACGCTCCTGCTTTTTCAAAGATCCAGCGGATGTTGACAATTTGATCTCTGGTTCCTCTGCCTTTTCTAAAACCAGCTTGAACATCTGGAAGTTCACAGTTCACATATTGCTGAAGCCTGGCTTGGACAATTTTGAGCATTACTTTACTAGCATGTGAGATGAGTGCAATTGTGCGGTAGTTTGAGCATTCTTTGGCATTGCCTTTCTTTGGGATGGGAATGAAAACTGACCTTTTCCAGTCCTGTGGCCACTGCTGAGTTTTCCAAATTTGCTGGCATATTGAGTGCAGCACTTTCACAGCATCATCTTTCAGGATTTGAAAGAGCTCAACTGGAATTCCATCACCTCCACTAGCTTTGTTTGTAGTGATGCTTTCTAAGGCCCACTTGACTTCACATTCCAGGATGTCTGGCTCTAGGTCAGTGACCACACCATCGTGATTATCTGGGCCATTGTCTTTACACACCATTATATAACACTTGGCGGGCTTTCATTTCTAAAGTAATATCGTGAGAATCTCCTCAGTGTTCTCATTGCTTCCAGTTCTGCAATCTTTATACTCATTGGTAAGTACTCAATTTACAGGGATGTGCAAAACAGAGCCCCTGCCTCAGGGACATTACAATCTGAAGGAAAGGAGAGATAATAAGGAAAGAACTACACTAATAAATATATAATTACAGTTTGATATCATTACTATGAAGGAAAAGAACATACTAATCTGGAGAAAGAATACAAGGAGGGAGTCCTAATTTGCTTTTGGGATCAGAGAGGACATCACTGAGGAAGTGATATTTAAAGTGCTATCAAAAGATTGTGTAGCAATTAACCAGCTAAAAACAAAAAGGAAAAATATACAAAGAAAAGAATTAGTATATACAAAGATTCTAAGTCAGTAATTACAGAAATAGTGTTTGTAGAAATAGTAGTAGTTGAAGTTGGTCATCATATAGTCAACTGAACTGTCCCTTCCTCTCCTTAATGACAACCTTCAAGACCCAGGTCAAACAGTATATTAATGGAGCCTTATCATTTATGCCTATTGCCAGCACATAGCATATTTCCTGTACTTTGCTTCATTTCCTTCTCAGAACAGGTACTGGGCATTTTATAGAAGAGAAACTAAGACATGGAATAATTTTCCCCAGGTCTTGATATTAGGAATCAATGGAGTAAACTAAAATGGTAGTTTCCTTTTTTTAAATTGAAGTAATTGATTTACAACGTTGTATTAATTTCAGATGTACTGCAAAGTGAATCAGATATTGATAGATAAATAATGTGTGTATATGTATACATATATGTGTATATATTTATGGGCTTTCCTGGTGACTCAGTGGTAAAGAATCTGCCTGCCAATGCACAAGATGCACGTTTGATCCCTGGGTCGGGAAGATCCCCTGGAAGAGGAAATGGCAACCCACTCCAGTATTCTTGCCTGGGAAATCCCATGGACAGGGGAGCCTGGCAAGCTATAGTCCATGGGGTCACAAAGGTGTTGGACATGACTTAGTGACTAAACAACAACATACCTATATCTATTCTTTTTCATTACGTAGGTTATTACAAGGCATTGAATATAGCTCCCTGTGCTATACAGTAAGTCTTTGTTTATTTTATATAATGCTGCTGCTGCTGCTAAGTCGCTTCAGTTGTGTCCAACCCTGTGCAACCCCATAGACGGCAGCCCATCAGGCTCCACCATCCCTGGGATTCTCCAGGCAAGAACACGGGAGTGGGTTGCCATTTCCTTCTCCAATACATGAAAGTGAAAAGTGAAAGTGAAGTTGCTCAGTCGTGTCTGACTCTTAGCGACCCCACGGACTGCAGCCTACCAGGCTCCTCTGTCCATGGGATTTTCCAGGCAAGAGTATTGGAGTGGGGTGCCATTGCCATCTCCGTATTTTATATACAGTAGCATGTATTTGTTAATCTCATACTCCTAATTTATCCCTTCCCCATATTACTTTTGGTAACCATGAATTGATTTTCTAGATCAGTGAGTCTGTTCTTGTTTTGTAAGTGAGTTCATTTGTATCACTTTTTTAGATTCCACATATAGGTGATATCATATGATAAACTATCTTTCTCTGTCTGACTTAACTTCACTTAGTGTGATCAACTCTAGACACATTCATGTTGCTGCAAGTGGCAGTATTTCATTCTTTTATGGCTGAGTAATATTCCATTTTGTATATATACCACATCTTCTTTACCCATCCATCTATCAGTGGACACTTAGATTACTTCTATTTCTTGGCTATTATAATTAGTGCTGCTACAAATATTTGGATGTACGTATTTTTTTTAAAATAGTTCTTGTGTTTTTCAGATATATGCCCAAGAGTGAGACTGCTGGACCATATGGTAGCTCTATCTTTAGTTCTTTAAGGAACCTCAGTACAGTTCTCCCTAGTGATGGCACTAGCTTACATTCCCAACAGTGTAGGAGGGTTCCCTTCAGAATGGTAGCTTTCTTTTGTTTTAGATATCTTTCCATTTCACTAAAACCACAAAATTTGCTTATGACAAAAATTCACCAGACTTCTTCCTCCTAGAGGTGGAAATTAATTCCCCTTCCTTGAATGTGGGTTAGACTTAGTGACTTACTTCTGTGCAACAGACCATGAAAAGGAAATCGTTATAAGTCATGTTCATATATCATACACACCCTGGTGTGATGTGATGAGAAGAATGCTTTACTCCTGTGATATAGTCCCCACCTCATTCCCCCAAAAAGCCTAATCATGAAAAAAACAGCATATAAACCATAATTGAGGGTGACTCTGCATACTACCTTACCAGTTGCTATTCAAAAATGAAGAATAAGGGAATACTGAGAAAAAACATCACAGATTGGAAAAAATGAGAATATATGATGACTAAATACAACATAGTATTTTAGAATGAGTCTTGGTACAGAAGCCAGACATTTGTGAGTAGAGTGAATTCAGCTAAGGCCTGCAGTTTAGTTAATAGTATTGTACCAATGTTAATTTTTTAGTTATGACAAATGAACCATGTTCATGTAAGGTGTTTTACAATTGGATGGGAGAAAATGGATGGGGTATAGAAATAATTATTATTTCTGACTCTAAGTCTAAAATTATTTTAAAACTTAAAGTGTTTTACATAAAAATTCAAGAAACATAAAATTATATACAACCAAAACTAGAATTCCCTCTGTTACCCAAATTCATTGCCTAGTGGCAACTATTATCAATTTTTTATATCCTTACAGCAAATTTTCTAATAAATAATTTCATTTATAAATTTTATATATTTCATTATATATAATTTCATTTTATATATTGAAATTTTCTTTATATAAAATAAATGCAGTTTACATGGTATAATGTATCATGTTCTCTACCTTGGTTTTTTAAATTCAAAAGCATAGCTTCTACATTGTTCGTTGGTCTTACACATATGAAGAAGTTAGGATATTAGAACCAACTCCAAACACTGTCCACAAAACAGAATCTGTTATTTTAAGTGGTCATTTCAAGAAGTTGACAAGCAAAGTCCTGAAGATTCTTTAATGGATATTATTGATCTTGTTCACCTTGACTTTTTAAGTAAACTTTTTAAATTGCTAAGCATCACAAAACAGAAAGGTCTAGTGATGGGATTAAATTTAGGTCCCTCAGAATCCAAAACATGTGTGCTTTTCTCTGCACAATACCACATTCCTAGAGAATGGTTTTCCTTTCTTGAACTTCATCCTATTGGCATCTGACATTCCTTAGGGTCCCAAAGGACAGTGGAATCAAAAAGGTCAGATACCCTTGAGGAAGTGCAGGAAGAGAAGCTAAGTTGAGCCCAGAAAAACCTGGGGGAAAATACATGTGCCAGCCCTTCATGTGGCCCTGAGGACCAGAGAGGCACAGCTAGGAACAGATCGCCTAAATCAGGGCTGGGAGCAGGGCCAACCCATCTAGACTGCTCACTCACACCTGACGCAGAAGGCTGCAGTGGCCTGGCTTCAGGTCCAGTCATTAATGGGGGAGTAGGACCTCCCTAATTCTTTTTCTGGTTCTTCTGACAGCAGAGCCAGAGTTTGTCAAACTCTCAGGAGCCTGCACAAAGCATAGGTATCAGGTAGAGCTGAACAAGGCAGACCTTCCTATTGGGCACAGGTAAGTTTCCTGTCAAGTGTCGAGTCAACCCAGGCCCTTCTCGAGGTTCAGGTGCTCAACTAGACAAGGTTTGGCAGGGTTTGGTGTGGCATCTAATTCTATTCCTATTCCACACTGAGAAGACATCAATCTTCTCTCTGGGCCTTAGTTTCGCCTTTCTATAGCATGAGTGAGATCTGAAACTGCAAGAAGATTGTGATTACCCAGAGGTGTGTGTATGTGTGTGTGTGTATGTGTGTGTAACTTCCAATTCTGTCCTCTAAAGCTTTCTGGGTCAGAAAAATCTCACTCTCTGCGGATTTTGACAAAACATTTACCTCCTCCAAGTCTTAACTGTCCTCTCTTGTTCTGGAAGTTCTGGAGGGACTAACAAGGAGACTGTGGCCCGGCTATGGGCCGAGTTCTGCTGTGTGCCCCACCTCAAGTCAGGCTGTGTCTCTTCTTCCCAGTATACACAAGTTCTGGTGTCAAAGGTTGACACTGAAATGTTTAGGATGGGTTCATTTTATACACTTTGTCAAAAACCCAAGTGTTATTTTTATTACAAATTTTTCTGATTATGGTTTTAAGTGCAGGTTCAGTCATTTCCATGTAATTTCCATGTAATTACAAAGTTTCTCAACCTCAAAATTATGTATCTGCATTAAAATTCTGCATTCACCTCCAGTATGGGGAGGATAATGATGGTATTTAAATCACAGTTGTGAGAAGAAAATGAGAGAATGAATGTAAAGCATAAAGCATAAATCTATTACATTTTTAGTAAATATTGCAGTTTCATCATCATTATGATCATCATCATTTTCATTTTTAATGTTATTACTATCATATAATAAGTGTAGCTCATTGTAGAAAATTTAGTAATCCATAAAAATAGAAATAAGAAAGCACCTTTTTACAGAACTTGGAAATAGATCACTTTAAAATTTTGATTATAACCTTTCAGCCTTTTTATACAAAAAATATATTTACAAAATCAGAAATTTAGCATATATGTGCAATTTTGGCAACTTATTTTTTCATTAATATTATACTGTGATTAGGGGAAGGCAATGGCACCCCACTCCAATACTCTTGCCTGGAAAATCCCATGGATGGAGGAGCCTGGAAGGCTGCAGTCCATGGGGTCGCTGAGGGTCGGACACGACTGAGCGACTTCACTTTCACTTTTCACTTTCATGCATTGGAGAAGGAAATGGCAACCCACTCCAGTGTTCTTGCCTGGAGAATCCCAGGGACGGGGAAGCCTGGTGGGCTGCCGTCTATGGGGTCACACAGAGTCGGACACGACCGAAGTGACTTAGCAATAGCAATACTGTGATTATTGCATTACACTATTAAGTGAAGTTGTGAAGTTGCTCAGTCGTGTCCGACGCTTTGCGAGCCCACGGACTGTAGCCTACCAGGCTCCTCCATCCATGGAATTTTCCAGGCAAGAGTACTGGAGTAGGTTGCCATTTCCTTCTCCAGGGGATATTCCCGACCCAGGGATCAAACTCAGGTCTCCCGCATTGCAGGCAGACGCTTTACCGTCTGAGCAATTATTTAAATGATTGCCTGAATTTCCTTAAATTCATGCTGTGTAAGTGAACCTTTCATTCACCTATCTATTAATGATCATTTTCAAAGTATCACTGTAATGATCAACATTGAACATACACGTAAAATCATTGCCTCCAATTCTTCTACCAGAGGAGTTCTTGAACCAAAATGTATGAACATTATAGGATCCTCACACAATTTGTGACAAACTGAGGCTAATTTGCATGGCCTCAAACAGAATAAGATATTGCTTACTAACCAACCCTTACTAGCACTATTATACTTTTCAATATTTCAAATTGAAAAGAAATTTAATTTCTATCTTAATTTTTAACTTTATTATTAGCAAAATAGAGTAATTTTCATATGCTTACTGGCCATTGGAACTTTTTGGTGGAATAAATCTTTGTGTCTTATAATCTTCTTTTAAGGAGATTGTGTCATTTTAAAAGGGATTTCTATAGCTTATTATATATTAGGTAGCCAAACACTTTTTATTATTTGTTGCCATTATTACAAATATTTTCCCAGCTTGTCAAAGTTTTCCCTTTTGTGTATGGGTTGTTTTGTGTTATAAGTGTCTTGTTCTTAATAATATTCAAGTATTTGTTCTTCAAATTTAAAAAAATACATTTTCACTGTGGATAATGTAAAAAATATAAAATGTGAAGAAGAAATTTAAAACTCTTGGAATTATACCACTAAGATGTTAATGAAGAAACAGAACTGAAGGCATTCTATATGTATTATGTAATATATATATAAAATTTCTATTTAAAATAAATGTTTTATATTAAATATACTATCTTGCAGCACACTTTATCAACTTAGCAAAAACTTACTGAATATTTTCTCATGTCATTTGTTATTCTTATAGCATATATTTTAATTACTTCATAGTATTCATAATATAGATGTGTAGATGTAAGTTTATTTCACAATCTATTTTTATATAGTTAGATTGTTCTTTATCATTTATTTGTTTTAATTACACTGTTATAAATAAAGCTGAGAGGAGCATCCTGGTATATAAAATTTGCAGTTCAAAAATTGCTAGTTCAAAGAATCTCTGATACATAGTGTAAAATCCACTTATTGTTTGGACCTATAGTGTTTGAATATTTATATTTCACATTTATCCAAAGTAAAGACCATGTTTAAAATTTTTTAAGAAAAAATGATCTCCTTTAAAAAATTGTACTTAATTTTTGTTGACTTTGAACTGTTTTTCTCTTCTGGCATTTGATTTCTGATGATGTGAACTGAATGATTATAGATTTACCTAGTTTTCCCTTGGGTAATTTGTAACAATATGTTGACATTTATCTTGTACACATTGTCTCCATTAAAATGTATCTTTTAATTTCTATGTTAAACTATTAGTGTTTAAAATTATTTGATTTTTATATGTTAAAATCAATGAATATTTTCTTTTCTGGATTCTGCTTTAGCATACATGCTGAGAAAGAACTTCAGAAAGCTAAAGTAAATAGTTACCTATATCTTCTTCAATTCAGTTAAAGCTTCATATTTACATTTAAGTCATTTTCCATGTTGGGTATATTTTATTGTGTTATTTAATGTAAGAATATAACATTTATTTTCCCCTCAAGTTGCCCCAGGGCTGTTTATATATGCATTGGTCCAGGGATTCATTCTGTTTCAGTTATGTGCCTAGAGTGATAGTCTTCAAAGCATGCACAAATAAACATAATAAAATATTGTAATTCTATGAGGAAATATAATAGCATATGGCAACATTATAACATGTTTAAACACCTGCTGATGTATATGATCCCCACCTTTCAGAATTTTATGTTTCTTTGATGAGTACTATCTAGGGTATTTAGTTATTTAGTTAATTAGTGGGAAGGAAAAGGAAAAGCCTGCCTACTCCATCTTATAGACACAGAACTTCCTGATTTATTTTTTTCCTTTGCAGTTGGGCCAGAGTTTTTGTTTGGTTGCAGTTTACAGAATTTGTTTTAATTTGTTGTTTTGTTTTAATCTTTTGCTGTGTTGGTTAGTGAATAGAATTATTCCCCATCCTCAAAATTTTTAAAAAATTCATATAAAGACAATGTCTGTGTGAATCTTTTATTTTTTTAATTTATTATTATTATTATTATTTTACTTTACAATACTGTATTGGTTTTGCCATACATCAACATGCATCTGCCACGGGTATACACGTGTTCCCCCTCCTGAATCCCCCTCCCACCTCCCACCTCATACCCTCTGGGTCATCCCAGTGCACAAGCCCCAAGCTTCCTGTATCCTGCATCCAACCTGGACTGGCGATTCATTTCTTATATGATATTATACATGTTTCAATGCCATTCTCCCAAATCATCTCCCTGCCCCCATCCCAGAGTCCAAAAGACTGTTCTATACACCTGTGTCTCTTCTGCTGTCTCACATACAGGGTTGTCGTTACGATCTTTCTAAATTCCATATATATGCGTTAAAATACTGTATTGGTGTTTTTCTTTCTGGCTTACTTCACTCTGTATAATAAGCTCCAGTTTCATCCACCTCATTAGAACTGATTCAAATGTATTCTTTTTAATGGCTGAGTAATACTCCATTGTGTATATGTACCACTGCTTTCTTATCCATCCATCTGCTGATGGACATCTAGGTTGCTTCCACGTTCTGGCTATTATAAACAGTGCTGCGATGAACATTGGGGTACACGTGTCTCTTTCAATTCTGGTTTCCTCGGTGTGTATGCCCAGCAGTGGGATTGCTGGCTTGTATGGCAGTTCTCTTACCAGTTTTTTAAGGAATCCCCACACTGTTCTCCATAGTGGCTGTACTAGTTTGCATTCCCACCAACAGTTTAAGAGGGTTCCCTTTTCTCCACATCCTCTCCAGCATTTATTGCTTGTAGACTTTTGGGTCGCAGCCATTCTGACTGGCGTGAAATGGTACCTCATTGTGGTTTTGATTTGCATTTCTCTGATAATGAGTGATGTTGAGCATCTTTTCATGTGTTTGTTAGCCATCTGTATGTCTTCTTTGGAGAAATGTCTGTTTAGTTCTTTGGCCCATTTTTTGATTGGGTCGTTTATTTTTCTGGAATTGAGCTGCAGGGGTTGCTTGTATATTCTTGAGATTAGTTGTTTGTCAGTTGCTTCATTTGCTATTATTTTCTCCCATTCTGAAGGCTGTCTTTTCACCTTGCTTATAGTTTCTTTTGTTGTGTAGAAGCTTTTAATTTTAATTAGATCCCATTTGTTTATTTTTGCTTTTATTTCCAATATTCTGGGAGGTGGGTCATAGAAGATCCTGCTGTGATGTATGTCGGAGAGTATTTTGCCTATGTTCTCCTCTAAGAGTTTTATAGTTTCTGGTCTTATGTTTAGATCTTTAATCCGTTTTGAGTTTATTTTTGTGTATGGTGTTAGAAAGTGTTCTAGTTTCATTCTTTTACAAGTGGTTGACCAGTTTTCCCAGCACCACTTGTTAAAGAGATTGTCTTTTCTCCATTGTATATTCTTGCCTCCTTTGTCAAAGATAAGGTGTCCATAGGTGCGTGGGTTTATCTCTGGGCTTTCTATTTTGTTCCATTGATCTATATTTCTGTCTTTGTGCCAGTACCATACTGTCTTGATGACTGTGGCTTTGTAGTAGAGCCTGAAGTCAGGCAGGTTGATTCCTCCAGTTTCATTCTTCTTTCTCAAGATTGCTTTGGCTATCGAGGTTTTTTGTATTTCCATACAAATTGTGAAATTATTTGTTCTAGCTCTATGAAAAATACCGTTGGTAGCTTGATAGGGATTGCATTGAATCTATAGATTGCTTTGGGTAGTATACTCATTTTCATTATATTGATTCTTCCGATCCATGAACATGGTATATTTCTCCTTCTATTAGTGTCCTCTTTGATTTCTTTCATCAGTGTTTTATAGTTTTCTATATATAGGTCTTTAGTTTCTTTAGGTAGAATTTGTTTGCATATAGGGATTCTTTCCGTTCAGAAAGTCATGTCTTCTTTTAGCTCAGAGATGTTTATTTTTCCTCTGGTACTTCTTTGAATATTCTTTGTCTTTTCTTCTTTGTTACATATTCTGGAATGCCTATTAAATTGATTTTATTTACCATATTTTACTTCATTATTCTTAATATTATTTTTGCCTCTTTATTATTCTTTCTCAATAATTTAGATATAAATTCTCTTGTGTTCTAACTCATTAATTCAGTTTTCTTAAGTTTCTAACACTGGACTCTATAATCTTTCAATTTTATTATCATGATTTCCCCCCAGGTAGTCTTTTCTAACTATATCCTTGTTTCTGTTTTACTTTGTGTCAACTTTAGTTTTTACTGCTCCTAATAATATTTTATTTCTGTTAGTAAATGTGTGTTTTTCTTACTATAGTTCTCTGTCCACATCTACTTCCTTTTCATTTATCCCAGTCTCTTGGCCCACATCATTTTCCAACTTTATCTCATAATGTCTTCATTAAAATTTAGTATTTTAGATTACCAAGATGACAAGAGAAGAAGAACCTCTTGATAACCAATTGCAAATTAGAAACAAATAATGTAAAATAAGGATCCAATTGAGTT
This sequence comes from Bos indicus x Bos taurus, assembly GCF_003369695.1. Taxonomy (NCBI): domain Eukaryota; kingdom Metazoa; phylum Chordata; class Mammalia; order Artiodactyla; family Bovidae; genus Bos; species Bos indicus x Bos taurus. Next base: position 38,464,378 of record NC_040090.1, read on the forward strand.
TGGACACCTTGATGTTAGTGGTGTTGATTCTCCTCTATCTTCAATGTGATTTGGCAAAAATTCCAATTGTAATTCTTGTAACCATTAATGACATAATCCCCAGATCAAGTCAAAACTGTTCAATGAAGCATGGTTTAATAAAAATCAGAGTACCTCAGAATCCAACAAATGTAGTTTAGACTCCAGATTTGCCACTTCAATTGCTATTTATTAATTTCTCTGGGGTCAGTTTCCTCACCTGTAAAACGCACATGTACAAGGATAAAGCAGATGCATGTGTTAATACATACTAGCTCCTCATTCACCTCCCAAATTCTAACCAGGCAAAAAAAGATTTATGAAGAGGAGAAAATTAATTAGATGCATTGATCTGCATCATAATCATAAAGATACTTCTAAAGTTATGATAAATTCACATGTATGTGTTCTTTAATGAAATCATGAACATTGTGTTTGTTTCTCAAAAGTCTATGTGTTTTTAGGAATATCACTGCCTCCCAAAATAGACACTTTGGTGGCTCCTTCAGGAACGCATGGTTCTGATTAGGTATAAACTTTCCCTATATGTCAACGTACAAATAGAAACATATCAACTCTTCTGAAACCTGACCTAGAGCTATTTCAGAGCTCATGCTGTGGCCATTCTTCCTTGTGCTTTTATTCTCAGCTAACACAAGATAATTTCCCTTGCAACTGAGATCCTGATCTTGCCTCTTTCCCTGACACTGGATTTGTCTGAAAAACAAATCCAGAATCTGACTCTTCCAATCGAGAATCTCTATGACCACAGCTGGGGGTTCATTCCTATATTTATGGCTGAAGGAAACTGGACAAGAGTTAATGAGTTTATCCTCATCAGTTTCTCTTCCTTACCTACTGAAATACAGTCATTACTCTTCCTGACATTTCTATTCATCTACCTGGTCACTCTGCTGGGAAACAGCCTCATCATTCTGGTTACCTTGGCTGACCCCATGCTGCACAGCCCCATGTACTTCTTCCTCAGGAACTTGTCCTTCTTAGAGATTGGCTTCAACCTAGTCATTGTGCCCAAGATGCTGGGGACCCTGATTGCCCAGGACACAACCATCTCCTTTCTTGGCTGTGCCACTCAGATGTATTTCTTCTTCTTCTTTGGGGTTTCTGAATGCTCCCTCCTGGCCACCATGGCCTATGACCGCTATGTAGCCATCTGCAGTCCCTTGCACTACCCAGTTATCATGAACCCAAGGGCACGTGCCAAACTGGCAGTTATCTCTTGGTTTCCAGGCATTCCTGTAGCTACTGTGCAGACCACATGGCTCTTCAGCTTTCCATTCTGTGGTAGCAACAAGGTGAACCACTTCTTCTGTGACAGCCCACCTGTGCTGAGGCTGGTCTGTGCAGACACAGCACTGTTTGAGATCTATGCCATTATTGGAACCATTCTATTTGTCATGATTCCCTGCTTGCTGATCCTATGTTCCTACACTTGCATTGCTGCTGCCATCCTGAAGATTCCATCGGCTAAGGGGAAGCGTAAAGCCTTCTCTACCTGCTCCTCTCACCTGCTCATCGTCTCCCTTTTCTATGTATCTTTAAGCCTTGTCTACTTCCGTCCAAAGTCCAATAATTCTCCTGAAAGCAAGAAAGTGCTATCACTGTCCTACACTATTGTGACTCCCATGTTGAATCCCATCATCTACAGCCTGAGAAATAATGAGGTGAAGAATGCCCTTACCCGGACCTTCCACAAGGCCCTGGGCCTTAGAAACTGCATCCTATAAGCATTAACAAATAATACTGCTGCTACTGCTAAGTCACTTCAGTCGTGTCCAACTCTGTGCAACCCCATAGATGGCAGCCCACCAGGTTCCCCCATCCCTGGGATTCTCCAGGCAAGAACACTGGAGTGGGTTGTCATTTCCTTCTCCAGTGCATGAAAGTGAAAAGTAAAAGTGAAGTCGTTCAGTTGTGTCTGACTCTTCGCGACCCCATGGACTGCCGCCCACCAGGCTCCTCCATCCATGGGATTTTCCAGGCAAGAGTACTGGAGTGGGATGCCATCACCTTCTCCAAACAAATAATACTAAAGTTTATCAAATAAGGAACAATCAGTTTGATATTTAGAATCCCTCTGCCTATCTCCATTGTGATGAAACCCACTGCTGAAATGAATATTGGAAAGCTCAGTGAAGAGAAAACATCACAGAGGTGGTTTAGACCTATCACTACCACCTGGAAAATTCCTCTGCTTGTCCAATATAGACTACATTCTTTTCTTATTGTCAATTTAACACTTCTGTGGTCAAATAATTCAAGATATTCATATTCCTCTTTCCATACTTTTAACAGTATGAAACTGCTTATAATCCTGGCATAGGAACACACATAATAAAAAAGGGCAAAACCCATCGAAAATCACCATGTCAGTTTGTCTTCCTTTGGGAAAATCTGACTCTGCTCATCAGATAGGAAACTCTACTAGTCCCCCTCCCTCCCTCTCTCTATACTGAGAGAGATCAGAATAACTCTCCTTTCTTTAGTTTTCATGTACCTGAGGGAGTGTTAGTTCTTTTAGGCTCACTGGTTGTAGTATGGATATTGGAAAGTGGATCAATAATTCCCATACCTACACCTTTATAATGCTAGCAACCTCTTTATTCCTCGTTCTATTTATCCTAGGAAGAATGACCTGAGCTTCCATTGGCTCTCTAGATTTGGGGTGTCAGTGGTTATTTGTTTAAAAGTCACTTTTAATAATTAATTTTGTTTAGGTTCTTAACCTTGTTGAAGTAGTATCGTAAATTTCAATCATGATGCTGGTTTCATCAAAGGTTAAAATAGACCCAGCTAACTCCACCATAGTTCTTCTGCAACACAAAAGATTCCCCATTCTTTTTATAACTTCATAGTATTCTATTTTGTAGATATGCCATAATTTATCTGATGAGTCTTCTACAATTACAAACAATAGTTTTATGCGTAAACCTTTTTATATTTTTGCCAGTGTACCTGACATGTGGAAATCTGGAAGTTGGATTTATTGGCCAAAGTGTAAGTATATAGTGTTTCTATCTTGGCAAATTTCTCTCCAAACTTACTGTACTATTTTACACTCCCAACAGAAATTTATGATGGTTCTTTTCTCCCCAGAGCCACAACAATAATACTTGTCACCAATCATTTAGAATTTAGCTTATGTAATAGGTGAAAAAAATCATAATTTAATCTTAATTTGAGTGAATAAATTTTGAAGAATACAGAGGGAATAGATGAGTAAGTCAGAGGAAAGACGCACTTCATTAGACTTCTGAATTCGTGGTTTAGATGATTTGCAGTTGGTGATGTCTTAGTACTCTATTTTCTCCACTTGAAAGCTTCTTTTGACCTTCATTTTAACCAAATCCATTTTATATTTCAAGGTCTACTACAACTCCCCAAGCAGCCAAACTACTCCTTGCTCAGTCAGTTCAGTCGCTCAGTCGTGTCCAACTCCTTGCAACCCCATGGACTGCAGCACATCAGTCCTCCCTATCCATCACTAACTCCTGGAGTTGCTCAAACTCATGCCCATTGAGTTGGTGATGCCATCCAACCATCTCATCCTCTGTCATCCCCTTCCCCTCCTGCCTTCAATCTTTCCCATCATCAGGGTCTTTTCCAATGAGTCAGTTCTTTGCATTAGGTGAGCCAAGTATTGGAGCTTCGGCTTCAGCATCAGTCCTTCCAATGAACATTCAGGACTGATTTCCTTTACAATTGACTGGCTTGATCTCCTTGCAGTCCAAAGGACTCTCAAGAGTCTTCTCCAACACCACAGTTCAAAAGCATCAATTCTTCAATGCTCAGCTTTCTTTATGGTCTAACTCTCACAGCCATACATGACTATTGGAAAAACCATAGCTTTGACTATGTTTGACCTTTGTTTACAAAGTATTGTGTTTGCTTTTTAATATGCTGTCTAGGTTGGTCATAACTTTTCTTCCAAGGAGCAAGCATCTTATAATTTCATGGCTGCAGTCACCATCTGCAGTGATTTTGGAGCCCAAAAAGTAAAGTCTGTCACTCTTTCCATTGTTTTCCCACATATTTGCCATGAAGAGATGGGACCAGGTGACATGATCTTCATTCTTTGAATGTTGAGTGTTAAGCCAGCTTTTTCACTCTCCTCTTTCACTTTCATCAAGAGGCTTTTTAGTTTCTCTTCACTTTCTGCCATAAGGGTGGTGTCATCTGCATATCTGAGGTTATTGATATTTCTCCCAGCAATCTCGATTCCAGCTTGTGCTTGCATCTATTTTAAGTTTGTCAATGGACAAATTAAATTCTGTGTATACTATCCTATACTTATTTTTATATGTTTGCCTTCCCCCAATGTACCTGTAACTCTTTGAAAATGAATTCTGCACAAGTGTTTCTGTTTTAGTATAACATAGGCATTCCTGAAAACGTTTTGTTCTGCAAAACTCACGTGGAGAAATAGGGTTAAGGCAGGCTCCTCAACTCAATGGACATGAGTTTGAGTAAGCTCCAGGAGCTGGTGACAGACAGGGAAGCCTGGCATACTGCAGTCCATTGTGTCACAAAGAGTCAGACATGACTGAGCAACTGAACTGAACTGAACTGAGGCTCCTCAAAACATATGCAACTTCAAAGCTAGAGGTGGAAAATGAGGGAGAAGGTTGGTATTTTAAATATGCCTTGTGGAAAAAAACAAGCATGTATGTGCAGGCATTGTGCCAGATGCTAAGCAAACAATAATAAACAAGTCAGATGTGGCTACCTCTTTCGGTAAGAAACATGAAGTCAAAAGTCTGTTCCAGAAGCACTGTAAGGAATGTCTAGATATGCGTTAGGCTGTTTGGGTTAAGCCATAATCAGTTGGAGGAACTTTTATCTCAAACATGGACATCATCTTACTCCTTCAATTTCAATTCCTATTCCAGAAGGGTTAAAGATTTTGAGATGTTAGCTTTTTCATCTTAACCAGTAGTTAATAGCCTCCCCTACTGCTGCTAAGTCACTTCAGTCGTGTCCGACTCTGTGCGACCCCATAGACGGCAGCCCACCAGGCTCCCCCGTCCCTGGGATTCTCCAGGCAAGAACACTGGAGTGGGTTGCCATTTCCTTCTCCAGTGCATGAAAGTGAAAGTGAAAGGGAAGTCGCTCAGTCGTGTCCGACTCTTCGTGACCCCATGGACTGCAGCCTACGAGGCTCCTCCATCCATGGGATTTTCCAGGCAAGAGTGCTGGAGTGGGGTGCCATTGCCTTCTCCAGCCTCCCCTACTGAGAGCATCCTAAACAAACTGCTTATGGTTTTCATTAATATTCTCCAGTTTGCTTAGACAATGATTATTGAATTACCCTCCTCATGCCTCTTCTGACGTCTCCTGAGTCCAAGTCAGAAACAGTCCTAAGAACCAAGCCCAATAAGAATCAAAGTGAAAGGAAATGTAAAAGAATACTAGTATGGAATAAATTAAATCACTACCTTGAAGATACCTGCACTCCCATATTCACTGCAACACTTTTCACAATAGCCAATTTATGGAAACCATCTAAGTGTCCATCAACACATGAATGGATAAAAAAAAAAATTGGTATATGTATACATATATGCAATGCAATATTAATCAGCTGTGAAGAAAAAAAAAAGGAAATCTTGCTACTTGCAACATCATGAATGGAACTTGACAGCATTATGCTAAGTGAGATAATTCAGACTGAGAAAGACAAATATTGTATGATTGCACTTATATGTGGAATCTGAAAATACTGAACTCAAAGAAACAGAGATTAGAATTATGGTTGCCAGGACCTGGGTATGTTGAGGTTGGTCAAACGGTACAAACTCAGTTATAAATAGTTAAGTTCTGGGGATCAAATGTACTGCATAGTTCCTCTAGTTAACAATACTGTGTTATATACTTGAAAGTTGCTAAGAGACTATATCTTAAATGTTTCATCATACACACATAAACATACAGCTAATTATGTGAAGTAATGGGCCTGTTAACTAACTCTATTGTACTCATTTCACAATATACACATGTATCAAATCATCACATTATACACCTTAAACTTACACGATGTTTTATGTTAATTATATCTCAATGAATCTGGAAAAAAAAATTAAAAATACTGGTATGCTCCTCTAGTCTCTCTCTGGTGGAAACCTTGGAGAAGAGACAGACCACTGAGTTTTGTTCCTTTTCTCTAGTAGCCTCACAAGTGCAGGAGAAGTTGAAGCTGCAATAAAAATCTTCCTCCAAGATTCTGTCCTGCAGAATCTTCATGAGATTTTGTACTCTTGGGAACCTCTCAAAACTCATACCTGTCAGAAAGTGAACCTATGACTTCTCCTGAAGAAGAGGAAGTATTGGAGGAAGTCACTTCCTTAGAGTAAACAGCAGGGACCAGGGAGTCCTGAGACCCAGTCTGGAATCCTCTAGAGGGAATGGCACAGGCCCAGCCCAGAGCTTCTCTGAAGGGACTAACGCTGCACAGCTTAGACTGCTTTACAGCTGCTGGCCCCTCGTAGCTACCCGCAGTGTCTGAGACACTGGGACAAAGCTTCTTTGAGAATGTGACGAGGCAAACCAGAGTTCATCAGCAATGTGGACCAGGACAAGCACAAGCCAGAATGTCTTTGGAATGACGGGTACAGATGCAGTACAGGACTTTTCTGGGGTGGCTTGAACAGACATCACCACAATTTAAAACTCCCTTGGAGTGACCCATTCAGACATAATCCAAAGCTGTTCTAGAGTGACTGACACAAACCAGGGCTTCTCTTCAGTGTGAAACAGACAAACCTCACTCACAGGAGGTAAGTGAAGGATGAGAAGGCAGGGCTCAAACTTGAAATCTCCTGTAAAGAGGATGATGGCTCACCACCAACAAAGGTGTCCGCTTTGACACATTTCTGAGAGATAAGAAAGGTGATCAGAAGTCTCAAGTAAAACACATGGGGTTTTATAGAATTTGACAAAAGAAATAGGACAAAGGGAATCTGCTAAAGAACAGAAAACAGTGATAAAACGTGTATTGTGCTTTAGACTTTTCAAAGTGTTTGCACATGAATTCTCTCATTTCATACCCACAACCACCTGTCAGGTGGGTAGGGCATTTATAATAACTGCCATTTTATAGTTGGAAAGAAACATAACTCGAAAAATGTCATGTCAGCAGCTCTGTGTCTCACATCTAAAACACATAATAACCAGAACTTGAGGTCCCCCCAGATCCTTGTCATGATAACTATGTGGTCTCAAAGTATCACTTATGTGGTAGTTTCACAAAGTTCTCTTAGGTGCATTAACTAGTTCTTCCTTGTTGAAACAAAACACAGAACCTCCAAGATGTCATCCTTGAAAGGAGACAATCTGGATAGAGACATAGCTGGTCACACAACCTCAACTGAGAGGAGCAGGATTTCAAGCTTCCCCATGATGTCCCCTTCCCCTAGGAAAGGGACTCTCTTCCCCTCTATCACCCCTTCCTTACTTACCGGGAGAAAAAAATTACAAACAGAAGAGAAAGGTGAAAGGCACAGAAGAGAAAGAGAAGGAAGTCTAGGTCAAAAGAAAGGAATATAGAGGAAGATGAAGGCAAATGAAGGATAACATGACATGAAAACTGTGGGAAGAAGGCAGACACAGAGCCAAGGGTCCTGCTCTCATATTGCGCTTCGTGCAGCCCCAGGGTCCTAAGGAGAGGCGTGACAGGGCCTTTTCAGGGGCCAGGAGAAAAGTGAAAGCCAAGCAAATCGGTCTCTCAGCCCGGTCCCTGCCCTACCTAGTTCATCCTCATTCAACTTGAGAATTCCCGAAAGACTCGGTTTGAAAGAAAAGGGAAGGAGATCCTCTGCTTTAAAAGTCAGAAAAACTACTGTTACGCATATGCAAGTTCCCTCAGCTTCATTAACGAAGTGTTCAGAAATTCTTTCTGATAACTTCTGAATTTGGAGCCCGAGAACCTTTTCTTTTCTGGACTCTTGTCACATACTATCTAGTGTCTAAGTAGTATCACCAGGAAATTCTCAAACTCTGCTTGCTGCAGTATTCCTCTGGTTTCATCTGTCATACGACTTGGCCACACCTCATTGGATTGCTTTCTATCTGCCTAACACTGCTTTACCAAAAGGTTGGATTTAGAGGCTTCTTGTAACTATAGAAACGGTAGTATATATTTTTATATATGTATATATAAATTATATATATTTTTATACGTGTATATATAAATTATATAATGGGCTTCTCTGGTAGCTCAGCTGGTAAAGAATCTGCCTGCAATGTGGGAGACAAGGGTTCCATCCCTGGGTTGAGAAGATCCCCAGAGAAGACATTGTTACCCACTCCAGTATTCTTGCCTGGAGAATTCCATGGAGAGAGGAGGCTGGAAGACTACAGTCCATGGGGTCACAAAGAGTCAGACACAACTGACTAACACACATATTATTTATAATAGCAATAATAATAATGACTAATAATACAAATATTTTATAATTTTACATTTATTTCCATATCTCTTCAGTTCAGTTCAGTTCAGTTGCTCAGTTGTGTCAGACTCTTTGCGACCCCATGGATTGCAGCATGCCAAGTTTCCTTGTCCATCACCAACTCCCGGAGCTTGCTCAAACTCATGTCCATTGAGTCGGTAATGCCATCCAACCATCTCATCCACTGTCATCCCTTTTTCTTCCTGCCTTCAATCCTTCCCAGCATTAGAGGCTTTTGCAATGAGTCAGTTCTTCTCATCAGGTGGCTGAAGTATGGAGCTTCAGCTTCAGCATCAGTCCTTCCAATGAATATTCAGGACTGATTTCCTTTACAATTGACTGGCTTGATCTCCTTGCAGTCCAAGGGACTCTCAAGAGTCTTCTCCAACTCCACAGTTCAAATGCATCAATTCTTCGGCGCTCAGCTTTCTTTATGGTCCAACTCTCACATCCTTACATTACTACTGGAAAAACCATAGCTTTAACTAGATAGACCTTTGTTGGCAAAGTAATGTCTCTGCTTTTTAATATGCTGACTAGGTTGATCATAGCTTTTCTTCCAAGGAGCAAGCGTCTTATAATTTCATGGCTGCGGTCACCATCTGCAGGGATTTTTGAGTCCAAGAAAATAAAGTCTGTCATTGTTTCCATTGTTTTCCCATCTACTTGCCAGGAAGTGATGGGGCTGGATGCCATGATCTTCATTTTTTGAATGTTGAGTTTTAAGCTCATTTTTTCACTCTCTTCTTTCATTTTCATCAAGAGGCTGTTTAGTTTCTCTTTGATTTCTGTCATAAGGGTGGTGTCAACTGTATATCTGAGGTTATTGATATTTCTCCTGGCAGTGTTGATTCCAGCTTATGCTTCATCCAGACTGGCATTTCGCATGATGTACTCTGCATGTAAGTTAAATAAGCAGGGTGACAATATACAGCCTTGATGTACTCTTTTCCCAATTTGGAACAAGTCCATTGTTCCATGTCTGGTTCTAACTGTTGCTTCTTGATCTGTATATAGATATCTCAGGAGGCAGCTAAGGTGGCCTGGTATTCCCATCTCTTTAAGAATTTTCCACAGTTTGCTGTAATCCACACAATCAAACACTTTGGCGTAGTCAATATAGCAGAAGTAGATGTTTCTCTGGAACTCTCTTGCTTTTTCTATCCAATGGATATTGGGAATTTGATCTCTGGTTCCTCTGCCTTTTCTAAACCCAGCTTGAACACTTGGAAGTTCTTGGTTCACATACTGTTGAAGCCTGGCTTAGAGAATTTTTAGCATTACTTTACTAGTGTGTGATATGAGTGCAATTGTTCAGTGGTTTGAACATTCTTTGGCATTGCCTTTCATTGGGATTGGAATGATAAGTGACCTTTTCCAGTCCTATGGCACTGCTGAGTTTTCCAAATGTGCTGGCATATTGAGTGCATCACTTTAATAGCATCATCTGTTAAGATTTGAAATAGCTCAACTCGAATTCAATCACCTCCACTAGCTTTGTTTGTAGTGATGCTTCCTAAGGTCCATTTGACTTCGCATTCCAGAATGTCTGGCTCTAGGTGAGTGGTCACACCACCACACCATATCTCTTACCAGCTAATAATTTAAAACACTGTTAAAAGGGTTTTTACAAATACCAAAAAAGATAGTGATGAGTTTAATCCATGATGGAATCCCTAAGGATTTCATGACAAAGAGCTCCATTAACTTTTTAAGATATTAGTGCACATGGACATGTTCAATTGCTCAGTCTTCAGACTCTTTGCAAACTTATGGACTATAGTCTGCCAGGCTCCTCTGTCCATGGGATTCTCCAGGCAAGAACACTGGAGTGGGTTGCCATTCCCTTCTCCAGGGGATCTTGCCAACCCAGGAGTTAAACCTGGGTCTCCCCACTGCAAGCAGATTCTTTACCATCTATTTACTGTTATTTTGTGGGTACTAGATAATGTAATGTGAATATAGTGATGGATACCTTTTGGTTTGTGGCTTAAAGAAGTGTACGGTTTGCAGGCAAGGGCACATATAAAGATAACTGTGACACAAAACCCTTATTATAATAAGAGTATCTTAAAATCCTGGTGGAATACAGGGAAAGAGTAATTAGTTATATCCAGTTAGGGGTTGGGAATGATCAGAAAAAGTTTTATTAGGAACTTGACATTAGACTTTGGGTTAAAAAATAAGTATTTATATGGTTTACATGTGTTTCACCTAAGGCATTTGATGAAATTTTTATGAGACCTTTGTTACTATTTTAAAGAGATGCATTCCAGATGAGAGTACATATAACTCTGTTTATTTATACCCAATAATGTCCAAAATGATTTAAGGTCGCTAATAAAAATATAAGGTAGCTTTGCTATTTGTCTAAAGGGTAAAGAATAAAAATTAGTTTCAAACCATTTGGAAATAAGCCTTAAGTTACGTGCCTTAGAGTCTTGGCTCTGTCCTAAGAAATATTTTGATTAAATATGCGAGGGAACCAGACTTTATGGCACACTGAGTAATGCAATGCTGTTATAATGGAGTAAAGCCTTAAAAATGTCTTCTCAGTACACAGCAAAAATAAAAATAAACAAAACAAATATAACTTGGAAGATAAAATCTAATGTATCAGTTAGGATACACACACACACACACACACACACACACAGAGGCCTTATATGACTATTGGTTCAACTAGAGATCCAATAGTATCATCAAACTGCTTTGAAAATAGTTAAACCTTAGCTACATTAATTATTAAGCACTTAGAGTTAAGCATTCTGCTAGTTGCAAAAGATACAATGATGAATGAATACATTTGTCCTCATGATGTTAATAATTATATAACAAAACAGATGCACACATACACAATTATAAAGACGCTCTAATAGCAGTTTACATCAAGTGTAGAAAGAGTAAAAGAATAATCCCTTGATCTGGCCAAGGGAGGACTGGGAAACTTCACAAAGAAAATGATGTTTCCACTGAGACTTGCAAAATTAGCAGAAAATTTTACATAGTTGTGAGAAGAGGTTCCCAGAGTAGAGAGCCGCAGGCACAAAGGCAAGGAGGGGTGAGAGAGCACCATGTGTGCACAGAACAGAAAGTATTTCGGTGTGATTAGAGCATCAGCACTGTAGGGGATTTCAAACTGGAAAAATAAGCAGAAATCAGAGAAAAAGACTTTTTAAGAATTTTACTTATTCTGAGAACAGTATGGAGTGACTGAAAGACAGCAGGTAAATAACCTTGTCTGAGCCACTGTCAGATCACATCCAAGTCAAGAATGGATCGAAGAGAATGAGATAGAGTTGGGTTCCTAGAAGATTCTAGGCCAAAGGAAATAAGAGCCAAAACCTAAAGCCATGGTGATAGAGATGGAGAATGTGATGTTGAATCAGTGTTTAAGAAGAAAAATAATCAAGTTTGGGGGATGAATTAAGAATTTTTAAGCCAGTTCCTGGGGACACAGCCAGGTGGCATCATTTCCTGAAATGAGGTAGATGAAAGTGGGGGAGGAGAGGGTGGCGGAAGTTGGGCAGGAGGAAGATATGACTCATCAATGATGTATGCAGTCTTTTGTGTCTAAATTCCTTATGAATGTGGCTCACTGTGCCTACGCACTGCCTATATAGGTATTTCCCTAATTATTTTCATATCTTCTTCATTCTTCAATTAATAATAAATTACTGCACATCTGCCTTGCAAGGTGTTGGGATAAAAAGTTAAATAACAAAATTTCTGCTCTCAAGGAATATACCCCCTAGAATATGAGATGGAGACATATATTCATGATTATTCTAAGATAAAGACTGTGAAAGTGGTATTTCAGGTCTCCAGTGGTGCTAACACCTTGAAATATTCTGCCCTTCTAGAAGTAATCTTGCTTCTTTTCTCCTTTGCTACCATCCTATGCTGAGCACTCCAGCTTAGTCTCACCTGTGAGTTCAGATTCATTTCCGTTCTCAGAGAGGGACTGAAAGTTCCACCTAACAGGCAAACCCGTGGTTTGCAGTCAGATGCCAACACTTGCTGGCTGCCTAACTTTAGGAAAATGACGCCCTTCTCTGGGCCTCAGATTCCTTGGATGTAAAGTGAAGCTAGTAATAGTCCCTACATCTTCTGGTAGTTGTGAAACAACCACAACACTTGCAAACACTCGGAGTGCTGTCTAGTATTGACTTGGTGCTCGATAAATGTTCATTTTTACTATGAAAATAAATAAGATTCAAAAAAGTTTCTATAAAGTAAGTAAGTGATGCCCAGCTTGAGATTTTTAAAATGAATAGGAATCAGGAAAAAAATTTAAAAGACTCTTTCTCACTATTTTTGCTCTTTACCTCCCTCTTTCTTTCACCACCTTGACTTCATGTCTTGCACCTGCTCAGGACTTTACTCAAAAATCATCTTCTCAGTCAGACCCTCTGTGACACACCCCACACCCTAAATCCTGTCTTCTCCACTGCTTTATTCTTCTCATCATCTAACACAATAAACATTCTATTCATATAACTTAATATAACCCACATTTCCTGTTAAAAAGTGAGTTATATGAGGGTGGAGATTTTGTTTGCTTTATTTACTAGTATATTATCTTCAATATCTAGAGCAGTGTCTGGCACACTAAAGATAATATTTATTGAATAAATTATTTTTTTCTCTTAGGGATTGAAAATAAAAGGCTACAGTGATTTGGGGCAATAGATTATATAAGAAGTAGGTTTTAGAAGGTAGATCTAGTTTTAAATCATCATAATTGTAATGATTAGCATTCACTGAGTGTGTATTGTAGGCCAGTCACCATGCTATGTGCTTTAGATTTATTCCTTCATTTAAGTTTATAGTCATTGAAAAAACTTTCAGGGTTCCAATTTTGAAGCTTAGTTATTGATACAATGGTGAAACCTTCTGATTCTTTTTCACAGGATTTAACATTATTAGTCACACTTGCATATTTGATTTGGTCTTTATTAATGTGTAAAATTTGTTTCATATTTCCTGAGAGTCAAGACCCAAGATAACCAGTAGAAGCTGATGAAAGGGTTCATTCATAACATACCTGGCTGCTCTCTATGGTCTGACAGTATTTTGAGTCTATCTTTGTCTGATCACATATAGCCACATGCAGGGTATTTAGTCCTGTGATCAAGAGAAGCCACAGTTCCTATATTATTCATCTTCTTGTTTAAACTACAATTGTCTGAGTTTAGAAATGTCTGAGTTTAGAATTGATTGAGTTTAGAAATGATTCTTCCAGTATACTGAACTCTTCCCATGTATGAGCTACTCCAAACTGGGACACATTGAGGTTTCCTCCTCAGGGATCATTGGTAATGGTTGACTCACTTTCCTTGACTTTCTCCTTCCCTCTTTCATTTTGCAGAAAATACACCCTCACCATCTTTCTGTGCATTAAGACCCTTCTCTTCAGAAATGGTTGGCCTGGCTTCTTTTTTAGCACTACTGACTGTTGAAGAGAGATAGGACAGAAGGACAAAAATGAAGCTGTGTCTTTGACCATCCTCTATTGAGTAAAGAAAAATTAGGACATGTATAGATATATATGGTATGCCTCAGTTCAGTCTGAAAAAAAAGTTGACATTCTTCAAAAAAACAAGTGACTCCCATAATCAGACTTGTTTTTACCATTGGAAAGTATAGCTGTTTGAGCTTCAACAATAATAACAAGAGGATGAAGAATGAGGCCATAGGAATTTCCCTTTCTAAGGGTGTAATAAAGTCTAAATAACGTATGGAGACTGCCACCTTCCTGGGGTGTGAATGTCCAGTGAAATCCTGAGCAGAGGAATGATGCAGGGAAACTGGACAGTTGTCAATGAGTTTGTTCTTGTGAGCTTCTCATCCCTGTCCTCTCAGCTACAAGCTCTGTTGTTTCTCCTTTTTTTGACCATTTACCTTGTTACCCTGATGGGAAATGTCCTCATAATCCTGGTTACTACAGCTGACTCTGCCCTCCAAAGTCCTATGTACTTCTTCCTCAGGAACTTGTCTTTCCTGGAGATAGGTTTCAACTTGGTTATTGTGCCCAAGATGCTGGGGACCCTGATCATCCAGGACACAACCATCTCCTTCCTTGGCTGTGCTACCCAGATGTACTTCTTCTTCTTCTTCGGAGCTGCTGAGTGCTGCCTCCTGGCCACCATGGCGTATGACCGCTACGTGGCCATCTGTGACCCTTTGCGCTACCCAATCATCATGGGTCGCAGGGCTTGTGGCCAGCTGGCAGCTGCCTCCTGGTTCTCAGGATTCCCAGTGGCTACGGTGCAAACCACATGGATTTTCAGCTTCCCTTTTTGTGGCCCCAACAGGGTGAACCACTTCTTTTGTGACAGCCCCCCTGTCATTGCACTGGTCTGTGCTGATACCTCTCTGTTTGAACTGGAAGCTCTAACAGCTACTGTCCTATTCATCCTCTTCCCTTTCTTGTTGATCCTGGGATCCTATGTCCACATCCTCTCCACTATCTTCGGGATGCCCTCAGCCGAGGGGAAGCGCAAGGCCTTCTCCACCTGCTCCTCCCACCTTCTGGTTGTCTCCCTCTTCTACAGCACTGCCATCCTCACATACTTCCGACCCCGGTCCAGCAACTCTCCTGAGAGCAAGAAGCTGTTGTCGCTCTCCTACACGGTGGTGACTCCCATGTTGAACCCCATCATCTACAGCTTGAGGAATAGTGAAGTAAAGGCTGCACTAAGGCGGGCCATCCGCAGGACCTTGGGCTTTCGGAAACTATGACTTAGATGGAAACTGAGGGGTTAGAACACATAGACAAAGGAAAGAAAAGCAAGGTCCCCAAATATGCCTTTGGTCTCTATTCTTTCCAAGAGCCACGGTATACACACTGGGACTTTGGACTTTTCCATTGGGATCCATTAATGAATGAAAGAACGTGCGTGATGCAATAAAGAACTTCCGTAGGCCCAGTATTCTCTGGGACTAGGGTACCGATGTCTCTGAGGATGCTATATCGGTTTACACAGATTAGCAGTCTGGTGGTTGACAACTTCATTACTTTTTGTCATTTCTTATTTGCTTTAACTTTTCTTGAACTTCTTCATGTCATTTTATAATTTTCTGCTATATTTTCTTTTGTACATCCAAGAATCCCACCAGTAACTTTCAAAGATCTTTCTGTTTAGGGGATAAATTAATGATAATTGTGATAATAAACAGTAGAGTTTGCTTCATTCTTTCACTTTTTTTTTCAAAATCTTTGGGTTTAAAATCAAACTTTCAAAAATTTAAGAACTCAAAATGTCAACAGATTTTTATTCAGCATATGTCAGACCTTATTTAGACCCTGAAGACACATGGGTGAATAAAACAAATTTCTTCCCTCATGGAATTTATATTCTAGTGAGAACGAGAGAAAATAAAATGATACTTTAAATCCTCCATTTGCTTGTAAAGTACCCATGTTTAGAAGGGTATTATTTCAGGACTTCCTCTGCTACCATAATTGGTCTGTGCCTCATATGGGGAAAACTAATTCACTACATGGAAAACTGCCTTAATCTCAAACTATCCACCTTGGATATGGGAGTTGCTTGACAGAAAGGGTGTAAAAGAATCCCAAGTTAACTAGATATGGACAGATTATGGGAAACTACTGTGGATAACCCAAAGATTTTTTGTTTCTAGATTTTTGGAGGGTAATGTCATTATGATTGGATGGAATCAACTGTCCTTCTTAAGCTTGCATATCCCTCAGCAAATTTTGCTGCCCCTTTATGACTTTGTCAGTGAACATAGTTCACTTCTAGACTCTTGGCAAAGAGCAGACTTGGGACATGGGCATGGTAGCTTTGTGTAAAGTATTCATAAGAATTTATTGATAATTCATTGATATATTTATTGATATAAAATGGGAGTGTTTCTCAGGTGATTTTTTTAAAAGACTGACCAGAAGGAAGCAGAGCATCCTTCCTGATACTCCATGAATTATTGTCTTTCTTCCTCTACAAAGGGAGTGCTGGATAAAGGATGGAGCGTGGGTCCACAGACAAGTACCAAGGATGAAAGTTACCATATTCCAGTCTTGCAGAGGCACCTACTCAGCCAGTCTTAGAAGTAAACAACCAGGAGGTTCTCGGTGTCAGTGGAAAACTCCAAACCTGCATGGGAAATTCCTTATGACTACTTTCCTCAGAGCTCCCTTCACATCCTTGTTCCTCAGGCTGTAGATAAGGGGATTAAGCATGGGGGTCACCATTGCATAGAACACAGATACCAGCTTTTTCTGTTCTTTGTAAGACTTTGGTGTCATGTAGGTGATAATTCCTGACCCATAAAAAAGGATGACCACCACGAGATGGGAGCCACAGGTTGAGAATGCCTTGAGCTTGCCCTCAGCTGACCTCATCCTGACCACAGTCACTATGATGTGGCCATAAGACACCAGGATTAGAGAAACCGGTATGAGGAGAATCACAACCCCCATGAGGAAAATGGCCATCTCTGAAGTGTGGGTGTCTGTGGATGCCAGGATCAATATTGAAGGGGCCTCACAAAAGAAATGAGCAACGTTATTGCTGCCTTGGTAGGGCAGCCTTAGTGTGAAGGTGGTGTCCACCGCAGACACCAGAATGCCACTGGTCCATGATCCTACAGCCAGCTGGATGCACACCCTCCAAGTCATGGTGCTAGGGTAATGCAGAGGGTTGCAGATAGCCACATATCGATCACAGGACATCACCGCCAAAAGGGCACACTGGGTACACCCAAAAATGAGGAAGAGTAGAAGCTGAGCTGCACAACGTGTGAATGAAATCACTTTCTTTCTGGATAGCAGGTGGACTAGGGCTTGAGGAACAATGTTGGTAGAGAAACAGAGGTCAGCCAGAGATAAATTGCAAAGAAAAAAATACATGGGTGTGTGAAGCTGAGAGTCAACCTGAATAAGGAACATGAGAAGCAGATTTCCAAGCACAGTGACCAGGTAGACACCTAGGAATAAGGTGAAAAGCAGTTTCTGGGTGTGTTGGTCATCAGAGAGTCCCAGAAGGAGGAATTCTGTCACCTGCGTTTGATTGGTCTGTCTCATGGTTTTATCAGTGTGAAGTCACTATACAGTATATATAGGTGAGTATAGCCTATACGATTATACAATTCAGAACTGGAAGGCTTAGAAATTGCCCCAAGTCATACCAGCTATTTTAAGAATTCCCTTTATTAGGCTGTTAGAAGATGACTATACTGCTTTTTTGGAATGTTTTCAATGTTGCAAAATTTAATACTTCATAAGAAGGTACATTCATTTCTAGTGTCATCTGACAAGCATATGATAGATCAAAAGAATCATCTTCTCTATCTGAACATCATACTTGTAATGATAAAAACAATAGGTTGAATTCACCTGTAAAGTCGTGAAATTTAATTTCTCTTTATTATCAGCAAAAATATGTGAGTCTTATTTTGCTCTTGTGACACCTCCCCCATCTCATGATGGTGTAGATATTTTTTTTAGTTTTTCAAACACTCAAATCTTCCTATTGTTTCTTCCCTGAAAAACAAAACAAAACAAAACAAAACAGTCACCCACTAAGGTATAAGTAAAAGAACCAAAGTACCTTGTAGAATTGATTTTTTTTTTCTTGGACAAAATAGCCTATTTTGAAAGAGCTAGGAAACCAAGGGATAACTCTGCACGGTGTGCTATAATCTTTCTGACAGTCCTGTCCCCCACTTCAACTGGAGCTCCTGAATATAAATCTTAGCCATCAGTGAACTTTCAAAACACGATTATAACATAATTTCCATTTTAAGCCAGCACCCTGTCTGGTTTTGTTCAGACTAAGCAGCACTAATCTACCACTTCCAGCCCATCATCTCTCGCTTATTATTGCATTATCGTCTGTCTTGTATTATCTGTCTACTCTTCTCAGAGACTAAAAACTCCTTTGATAACTGTGTCTATGTTTTTTCATTTTTGTGTTCTTTAAAAGACATAGCATAGGACTGTATTCAATAAATTATGTTTCATGAAGTAAATAAAAATAATTTGACCGCATAGTTTTTAGTCGAGTTGTTTAGAAAGCCTAGAGAGACTTACAATAATGTGGGAACAATAATAAAATTTTTTGTGGAGCTGTTGCAAAAAAGAAAGGAAAGAAATTTACTGAAGACTAAACTTTAGAAGCCTATGCAAGTTTCGGTCTACCAGTCCTTTATGTGTTTGGTAAAGGTGATTCAAAGTATTTTTAAAAATATATCACATTAAAAATAAATTTAAAAATACATGCATCAAATAGAATGCATAAGATTACCAAGGAAACAGTTACCAAAATAGTTTTGGGGAAAAAAAAACTATGTGATATAATAATACTTGTGGCTCTTTAACACATTAAAACTTAGGCAGATCTAATAATCACCTTAGTTTCAAAATGATGAGCTTAAATAAGATTTTGAGGTAACTTCAACAACTGAAATATTATTTTAAAATACTTCTAATTTCTGTTGGTGATAAAGTCATGGATACTGCTATATCCAAGCAAGAAAGAAATTTCAGTTAAAGTGAAAACAAAGAAGTAGCATTTATATCTAAATTGAAGAACCCTCATGGAATTGAATTTCAACTTAGGAAGTTGTGGGCTAAAGGAATTCCCAGGAGTTTTCTCAAAAAGTCATAATTACATTCTGTGTTATCAGATAATGGAGTCTTAGTTTTCTGGATGGTTCTAGATGGATCAATATGATGAAAGATTTCAATTCAACATTGAAATAATAAATGAACAAATAAAACATTAATAAGAACAGTCTCATCTCTGCTTGATTTATGGCTTCCTTATCCGACCCCAAGTCACTTTTCTAGCTATTTTTCCTGCCACATACCCAGGACACACTGCATTTTTAAACCTCATTGGATTTTGCTCAGTGTAGTCTCTCTATTAACAGGCAAGCTGGCTTGCTACACAGAGATAACATTGTTTTCCTTGAGCATTCAACACTCTTGCAATATTCAATTACCTGATTTCTGAGCATTATTGGCCAAGCGCATGCTTAGTAAAGGGGATACAGATAGAAGACCCAAAGCAGAGGCCCTCAGATAGGAGGGACCAAACTATAGCCGTGTTTCATCTCTAGTGCCATAGTCGTCCCTAGAACATAGATTCACAGCATATCGTGGTTTAATGAATGAATGCACTGGGCCAAGTTAGTCTGTATCACCTAACAATTCCTTACATCAAACTGATATAGACTTGCTTCTAAAGGGAAATATAGTCTGTTGTCAAAACAGCTGATATAAAAACAAGATTTGAGAACACAAGCTATGTTAAGATAGATACTTTTGGAATTGTTACCCATTTAGTGGAAGTTATTACTTCATAGGTTCTTAGTCTCCAGGATATAGTTCAGTTTGGGTCCTTTAGACTTAACTTATTTCTCTGCCACACATCCTTCCCAGAATAGAAATTAGTGCAACTGTATCAATCATGTGACTAGATCTCAGGGAAAATTAAATGGTAAGCAAATATCTTTGTGTTTTGACGCAAAGAAGTAGAGAGCATAGAACTAAACACTTGTTGCAAAGTTCAAAGTGATGCCTACAATCAGTGGTTAACTTATTGAATGGGCAGTTACAGGATACTGGTAATTTCTATGCCTTCTTCATCTGCTACAGATTTTTCAAGATCCCGTTTGGGAAAAAATATTATTTTGGAACATTTTCTTTTCTGACCCACACATTTTCCCCACTCCTCATTCCCAGCCACTCCCAACAAAACAGACATAGACACACACACAAATACACACATTCTCAAACATCTAGTCTATCCTAGATACATAAGTGTACCTATAGCATCATAACTCTTAATGAATTATATTGAAATTATTTTCTTTCTCTGAGACTGTAAGATGTTTGGGGGCAGGGAGCTCAACTAAATCATCCTTATTTAGAGTAAATAAGATAAAATAAGATAAATCCTGGTACAGAAATAATTAACTCAGCTTTTTCAAATTGATTTGACCTGAGCCAGAGTAGCAGGAGACAGAGAGGGCAATGTGAGTCAGAGCTGAGTGTGAACTGTCAGTGGGCAGCAGCTCCCATGGACCCTGGGAGGCAGCATTAGAGGGCTACACTCTGACCTTGCTTGATTTATTTTTAAAAGTGTATTATTCTCCCATGCAAGCATGGAGAAGAAAATGTTCCCCCAGGTGACTGCAAATGTGCCCCTAGGGTCAGGAAGCCTTTGTAAGAAAATGATGTTTATTGTCAATCTTTCTCTTGTGTTATTGTGCCTTTTCCTCAGATTCAACATAAGATTGTAAGTTCATTTCTCTAAAAATGACATGTGTTACTGGATACGGAACAGGATAATAGGGTCACAGAGCCAGCCATTGTCTAATCTGACATTTCTTTTAGGAAGAGGATGCTGAGGAAATCCGTAGGAACCAACAAAAGAATATACTAAATTTATTTTCTGAGGCCAAGATCTTTTGGGCTCAAAATCACCTAGTCCCTGTTTCCCATATCTATTTACCGTCTTCCATGCCCAGCTCAACAGAAGCATGAGAAGTGTAACAATCCCCATGGAAGTCCTGCTTATGTTTCCGTCAGGTAAGAACCACAATTCCTCGTCACAAAGAATTTGACATTGTAATTGTGGTTTGATAAGGTAAATTCACTGTGGAAAAAACCTTGCCTAGATCTATGCCAGAAGATTTAGCAGTAAGAATCAGACTGTTGGGACAAAATTATTAATAGTTGAATTTTAAAAATCGAATCTATGAAGAGATTTAAACCAGTACACTCCCAATATATGGCAAGTTATCCCCTTTGTTCAACTCATACCTTCTCTTTTCCTTCCTCTAACAATCATATCAGCATTTTCTCATCCAGTGGAGAAAAAAAAAAAAAATCACGTTAGCATGTTAAAGCCAGTAAAAACATCTCACTGTTGAGGGGGAAATTGCTGCAGGTGTATTGGTTGCAGAATTAGAAGAGTGGAGACTGGGGTATTGTGTTATCAAGTTAAATTGCTCAGTAAAATCTCTGAAGTCAAGATCAAGGACAAAGCAGGAAAGGGAATCCCCACATCTCCTGTGTCCTCCTGCTCTATCCAAAGCTCTTATTGATCTGGGGGCATATTGGCAACAATAGTTCCTTTTAAATGAGCTAAACACCAGGATACCAGGAGCAGCCTCTGGAGCAGCTGAAGTGCTCAGGAGAATTTGAACCATTAGGGTGGATCCTGAGCTGCATTCCTCTCAGAAGGTTCCCAAATGGTTATAAGGAGAACAGAAAAAAAACATTTAGTAGTAAGTACCCACATCTCCATTTACAAGCCACATTACCAGTTCTTCTAACATGTCTTTTCTTTGGAGAAGTGTTGTATTTTGTAATTAAGTATTATTTTCTGGGGATTCCCTGGTGGCTCAGATGGTAAAGCATCTGCCTGCAATTCGGGAGACCGGGGTTCAATCCCTGAGTCAGGAAGATCCCCTGGAGAAGGAAATGGCAACCCACTCCAGTACTCTTGCCTAGAAAATTCCATGGATGGAGGAGCCTGGTGGGCTACAGTCCATGGGGTCGCAACGAGTTGGACATGACTGAGCAACTTCACTCACTCATTCACTCATTGTTTTCTGGAGGAAAAATTATCAGGTTGCAACCCCAGGTCTATCACATAGTCTGTGTATGATTTTGAGGAATTTTATAATTTACTCCTTGGAAGGAAAGTTATGACCAACCTAGATAGCATATTCAAAAGCAGAGACATTACTTTGCCAACAAAGGTTCATCTAGTCAAGGCTATGGTTTTTCCTGTGGTCATGTATGGATGTGAGAGTTGGACTGTGAAGAAGGCTGAGTGCCGAAGAATTGATTCTTTTGAACTGTGATGTTGGAGAAGACTCTTGAGAGTCCCTTGGACTGCAAGGACACCCAACCAGTCCATTCTGAAGGAGATCAGCCCTGGGATTTCTTTGGAAGGAATGATGCTAAAGCTGAAACTCCAGTACTTTGGCCACCTCATGCGAAGAGTTGACTCATTGGAAAAGACTCTGATGCTGGGAGGGATTGGGGGCAAGAGGAGAAGGGGCCGACAGAGGATGAGATGGCTGGATGGCATCACTGACTCGATGGACGTGAGTCTGAGTGAACTCCGGGAGTTGGTGATGGACAGGGAGGCCTGGCATGCTGCGATTCATGGGGTCGCAAAGAGTCGGACACGACTGAGCGACTGATCTGATCTGATCTGATCTGATAATTTACAGAATGCAAATGTAGTATGTCTCAGAAAATAACTAGATCCTCTAATTAATAACATTTAATAACACTTTATTTTCACATACAGTATTTTAATAATTTAATAGTAAGCTATAGACATGATGCCCAGAATATATAAAGAACTTCTACAAATTGATTAGAAAAGTCAGACAATTCCAGTTTTTAAAATGGGTAAAAGACCTGAATATGTGCTTGCAATATAGAAAATTGTTCATAAGCACATGAACAGCATAATTAGACACCAGAGTGTATAAATTTAAACCATAGTGAAATCCCACTAACCCTTAATAAAAGTCCATAAAATGACTGAGGATGTGGAAAAATTTTTATTGCTGACTGGAGCATAAATTGGTACAATGAATTTTAAAAGTCCATTTGGAAGTATCTTTGAAAACTAACCTAAGCATATGTCTTCACTCCAACAACCTAGTAAATTTTTTCCTGGATATATACCATATAGAGATGCATGTTTATATTTATTGCAAGATATGTACAAGGATGTCATAACTCTATTCATAATAGCTACAGGTGGAAACAATATAAATTTCCATAGACAACAGAAAAGATACACTGTGGTACAATCAAGCACTGCGATACTATTAAATAATTTTAAAAGGAAGAACTACTGCTATATACAATCACACAGATAAAACTCACAGCATGATGTTCTGTAAAAGAAACCAGACATACAAAGAAGTATGTACTGCATGGTTCCATTTATTTGAAGCACAAGAACAGAAAAACCTAATCTTTGCTTTTATTTTTTTATTTTTTTTTAACTTTACAATATTGTATTGGTTTTGCCATATATCAATATGAATCTGCCACAGGTATACACGTGTTCCCCATCCTGAACCCTCCTCCCTCCTCCCTCCCCGTACCATCCCTCTGGGTCATCCCAGTGCACCAGCCCCAAGCATCCAGTATCGTGCATCGAACCTGGACTGGCAACTCGTTTCATACATGATATTATACATGTTTCAATGCCATTCTCCCAAATCATCCCACCCTCTCCCTCTCCCACAGAGTCCAAAAGACCATTCTATACATCAGTGTCTCTTTTGCTGTCTCGTATACAGGGTTATTGTTACCATCTTTCTAAATTCCATATATATACGTTAGTATACTGTATTGGTGTTTTTCCTTCTGGCTTACTTCACTCTGTATAATAGGCTCCAGTTTCATCCACCTCATTAGAACTGATTCAAATGTATTCTTTTTAATGGCTGAGTAATACTCCATTGTGTATATGTACCACTGCTTTCTTATCCATTTGTCTGCTGAGGGACATCTAGGTTGCTTCCATGTCCTGGCTATTATAAACAGTGCTGCGATGAACATTGGGGTACATGTGTCTCTTTCAATTCTGGTTTCCTCGGTGTGTATGCCCAGCAGTGGGACTGCTGGGTCATAAGGCAGTTCTATTTCCAGTTTTTTTAAGGAATCTCCACACTGTTCTCCATAGTGGCTGTACTAGTTTGCATTCCCACCAACAGTGTAAGAGGATTCCCTTTTCTCCACACCCTCTCCAGCATTTATTGCTTGTAGACTTTTGGATCGCAGCCATTCTGACTGGCGTGAAATGGTACCTCATTGTGGTTTTGATTTGCATTTCTCTGATAATGAGTGATGTTGAGCATCTTTTCATGTGTTTGTTAGCCATCTGTATGTCTTCTTTGGAGAAATGTCTATTTAGTTCTTTGGCCCATTTTTTGATTGGGTCATTTATTTTTCTGGAGTTGAGCTGTAGGAGTTGCTTGTATATTTTTGAGATTAGTTGTTTGTCAGTTGCTTCATTTGCTATTATTTTCTCCCATTCTGAAGGCTGTCTTTTCACCTTGTTTATAAAGTTTACTTTGTTGTGCAGAAGCTTTTAAGGTTAATTAGGTCCCATTTGTTTATTTTTGCTTTTATTTCCAATATTCTGGGAGGTGGGTCATAGAGGATCCTGCTGTGATGTATGTCAGAGAGTGTTTTGCCTATGTTCTCCTCTAGGAGTTTTATAGTTTCTGGTCTTACATTTAGATCTTTAATCCATTTTGAGTTTATTTTTGTGTATGGTGTTAGAAAGTGTTCTAGTTTCATTCTTAGAATTCCAAATAATGTTTACTGTTGAAGGAGTGTTGACTAGGTGCATTTTGATATGCTGTGAATCTTCTACATTCTGACCTACATAATGGTTATGTAGGTATACATATATGTAAAAACTTCTTGAGCTATACTTAAGATTGGTTCACATTACTGTGTATAAGTAACACCTCATTAAAAGAAAGAGAGGTGAGAGAGAGAGAGGAGACAGAGAGGAGAGAGAAAATGATGCATTTAATTGAAGCTGCTGGGGGCAGAAGTGTGAAGTGGCAGAGCAAATTCAAATTCAAAAGAGGAGATCAATTAAATAGACAACAAAATATAAACATGATAAGATTATCAAAATACCAAACTGGTTCTCTGTAAAGATTACTAAGATAGTCAAAGTTCTGTCCAAAATTATTTTTAAGAGTGAAACAGTAAATAGAGGATCCCAAAGGGCCATCCCGCCAAAGAAATATAAAAGAAAAAATGACAAATACTGTCAGAAAAAAAAATCTTTATCTGGACTCTAGAAAACACCAGAAGCTTACAATAAACAGTTGCACGTTTAATCAAGAAAAAGACAACTGGAATCCAATTAAGAGAGCTTTGTGCTGTTTTAACCAAGAAACTGAAAAGGACAACCTATAGAATAGGAGAAAATATTTGCAAACCATATAGCTGATGACGGTTTAGTATCCAGAATGTATAAAGAACCCAGTCAACTTAAGACAAAAACAACCAACCTAATTTTAAAGTGGATTAAATCAATAAAGTAAAAATGCACAAAGCACTTAAAAGGCATGTCTCCAAAGAAAATGGCTAAGCAGAATATGAAAAATGCTCAACACCATTAGGCATTTGGGAAATGGAATTTAAAACCACAATGAGATATCACTTGACACCCACTAAGGTTACTATAATAATAATAAAGACACGAAGGAAGGAAGACAAGAACCAGGATTGGTGAAGATGTGGAAAAATTGGAACCCTCATGCATTGCTGTTGGGAATGTAAATTTGTGCAGCTGTTGTGAAAAAGTTTGGCAGGTCTTCAATAAGTTAAGTATAGAACTACCACACATCTCGGCAATTCCACTCCTTGGTAAACACCGAAGAGAACTGAAAACAAGAACTCAAACAAATACTTGTGCATAAATATTCATAGCAGCACTGGTCAAAATACCCTGAAGTTAGAGACAACCCAAATGTCCACCAACTGAAGACTGAAGAAGCAAAATATGTTATACCCATAGAAGGGAATTAAGTACTGATATTTGCGACAATATAGAAGGACTCTGAAAACATGTACAAGGCTCTCAATACCTTTATCAGCCTATGGTTTGCAAATATTCTTTCCCATTCTGTGACAAATTCATTTGAGGGAAAGAACTAAGAAGCCCCTATCCCATCCTTACATCCAAATACATTCTGGATGGAGCAAGATATAAATGCAAGCAAAAATATGAAAATCTTAGAAGAAAGAAATTAATATTTTTAAAAAGCATAATGATTTTAAATATCAATAGAGACCTTTTAAATATTAAAGACTGATTTGGTTAAATTATAAAAACATGTGTGATATAAAAATCCATAAAGTAGGTCAACCAACAAAATGGAAAAATACTTATTTCTGAAGGAAAATCAAAGAGTCAATTTTTCAAAATATTCAAGGGTCTTACAAAGCAGTTAAAGAAAGTTGGGGTTTCCCTGGTGGCTTAGCAGTAAAGAATCCTCCTGCCTACGCAGGAGATGCAGTTTTGATCCCTGCGTTAGGAAGATCCCCTGGAGAAGGAAATGGCAATCCTCTCCAGTATTCTTGCCTGAGAAACCCCATGGACAGAGGAGCCTGGCAGTCTACAGTCCATTGGGTTGCAAAAGAGTCGGACAGTACTTACTGACTTGACAACAGAAAGAAAATTGAACAACCTAATAAGAGAAAATGAGTAAATAGTCCCTTTACAGAAAAGGAAATGAAAAGGATGAATAAACATATAAAATTATGCTCATCCTCATATATAATTGAAGATTATATAATAAAATAACAGTGAGGGTTTTTTCCCTAATGGATTAGCAAAATTGAAGAGCATGACATACCAACTGTAAGGAAAGATGTAATTAAATAGGAACTTGAATGCAATTAGGATGGAAGTATAAATTAATGAAACTGACAATATTTGTTAATATTTTAAAGAAATATACTTTTAGACCCTCAGGAAACTTACTCATCAAATATATTTGAAAAGGACACAAAGATGTGTATTCAAAAGTATTCATCATAGCACTGTGTTGATATCTAAAGATTGGAAATAACCCAGAAGTCCATTAACATGAATATACTTAAATAGATCACGGCATATTTATTCCACAAAACAAAATCCATTTATTTTTAATGAGTTACATTTATATGTTCTGTGAAACCTCAACTAAACTACCAATAATGCCTAAGCCAAACCACAAAGCCAATAAAACTATAGAATTCAAATTAATAGCATTTCCTTAATGTGACAGATGATGTCTTGCTGAAACTAAATTGCCACTTGAACTATGATTGGAGAACTAACAGCTTCAGGACATTTTCTAGAATCTTATATGCCTACACTATCCTTTGATAACTCGATTCTTCCATCATTTTTATCTTGCATTGCTTGGCCTTTAGATAATATGTATGCCTCATTTAGATACATTTACTTTTTTTTTCTTTAGCTTGAGAGAACTGTAGCAGTAGTTCCATTTTCACATAGTCAAAGCAGTCTTAATAGTTTAAGAAACAAAGCTAAAGTTTCATTCTACAAAACTGTCTTTTGATTGTAAATTTTCTTCACAAAAGAAAAGCTTTGACTTTGTGTTCAGTAAAAGTATACAATTTTAATACAACAGCACACCCTGTTCTCATGTGATATCAGACAGCTCTAACCAAATTAAACTCTACCACTTAAGGTGATCACACAGCACCTAAACCACCATAAATTGAAATGAAAATACAAGCCCTTCACCCAAGTTGCATAACTCAATTAGAAAGCTAGCATCTGCATAGTCCAGTATCTACTCATTTTCATTTCTATTTAATTATCATATGAACAAAGACATAATTTTTGATGACTTATGAACCTCTAAGATTATATGTGCTGACATTATTTGAATAATATTATAAGGTTTAAAAGAGAGATGATTATGATTTGAAGGCTTTAGTCTGTGATTTCAAATATAACATGAAATGCACTAGGGTGCCTCAAAGGATGGAAAGTATTAAGATAATAAGGTAAAAAGGCTGAGGGTTCTTGGACTCCAGGGATTGCCCTGTTTACATCACTTTCAGGACCTCACCTTTAAATATTCCCTGGAAGGAAAATCATCTGTTCGGAACTGGGACATAGAGAATGGGAATTCATACCTTGAATTAAGTGAGGCAGAGAAGCTTGGGTTGGAGTGACACTCACAGGATGACTCCAGTACAGACCTCGAGAGGCACTGCTTAAAAGCCTACCTACAGTTCTTCAAGAATGGCTATGCAGGATACAGGAATCGCTCCTTCTGGCTCTTGATCCTCATTTCCTTTACCAATGACTCCTCAGCCTTTTTCTATTTTCTCTCTGCTCTCAGGTAAGGGTAGGAAAGTCTCTGATGGACCTCAGTCTACAGTTCTGCAGTACAGGTTGGGGACTGGGTTGTGGGCATGGTGTTGGCAAAGATGAGCTTTGTCACTTCTCTTACCCATTAATTTTTTCCTTGCTAGACTCCCAGAGACAATTCTATCTCCAGTCTTCTCCTCCAGAATCCCAGTCCCAAATCCTCTTCCAAAATTTGTCCTTCTGGGATGAGGTTGTTTCCAAAGATGTCACATGACTTCCCTTTTGCTGTTGACAAACAACTCTGTTTGATTCTCCCCTGCCCTCTGCTGTCAGCCCTTTGGTCTTCACTGTTCCCCCACCGTCTCCTCTTGAATAGGCAGGGAGCTGGAAGGATACTGGGAATCTTGCTTTGAGGAATCCCTTCAAGAGTTTCTTGTCTGTGAACATGCTCTGGGTGTAGGAGACGTGAAGGAACCTGGACTAGGAATACACTGTTCTAGGAATGCTAGCACTGCCGCCTCCAATCCCCTTGATGAGTCGGAGCAGATGGAGGAAAGCTACAGTCAGCACTGTCCTTCCAGGCTGGAGGAGGACACTAGCCCCCACTGCTGGGCCATCACACGTATACCTCATATTCCAATATTCTTCTCATATGGTCAGGCACAGTGACTTCCCATATGACCCAGCCTTGGTCAGTATCCAGTTGGCCCAATACTTACTCTGCAACTCCTTTTGTTATGGTAAAGATTTGGGGGCTATGAGAGTAAGTATATAAGGATACAAAATACTCATGTGAGTCTATCTGTGATGTGTAGCTGTCCGTGTGTTTGTGTGAAATTGACCGAGTAGGTATGCATAGCATCATTATCTGTGTATGACAAGGAGTCATTCCCAAGTTTGCAGTTGTGTGTACATAAGATTAAATCACTAAGAGAAGATATCTGGAAAGACCATACTGGTTATGATGTTATTAGGGCCTCAGAGGTATAAAAGATTCACTGCCTGTCTTTTTTGTTTGGGAAAACAGCCAGACTTACAGATCTCCTCCTTTTGCTTTTCTCCACATCTCTGGCTTCCTGTCCTCTATGTTCAGCCTCCCCTCCCTACTTTCTTCTAACTTAAATTCCCATTAATATTTTTCCCATCCATTTTTGCTTCCTCATTTTCTATCTGTATTTAAGAGAATTATTTAGTCAAGTTGACAAAGTTATACGAAAATTTAGAGAGTAAAGGAATAATTTTCCCTGACCTTCCTTGGGATATAAAGGTACTACATTTCATCTTATTTGGCTCTTTTTTTCACTCATTTATTACTCTCTCTTTCTGCTTGGAGATTAAACCAAATTCTTCCCCAACCCACATATATACACACACGTATGTTAAATGTACAAATCCTAGCTTAGATAGAGAGATAACCATTCTTCATATATACAGTACAGTTTCTACCTGAATTCCTAGTTTTGTTGTGTGTTAAGTTTATCAATGTGATAAGGGTGTTATTTAAAGGATTCATTGAGATACACACACACACACACACACACACACATGTTATTTTGCAACCTACTTTTTTGATGCAACAGTGTCACACATCTTCCTATGGAAAATATAAATCTACTTACCTTTTAATGGTTTATCGCATCATCATCACCCTAACGGTAGGCAGGCATTTCTTTAATGTAGTTGCCAGACATGAGCAAACCATTTTCCATTAAGTTCTTAATTTAATCTTGATAATTATACAGTGAATTTGTGTTATGTCCATTCTATGTTAGGAAACTGTCACATGCAAGCAAGAGATAAATTGTCCAGGGATACAGAGTTAAGAAATAAGGGGGAAAGGACCCGTTACATCTGCGAGACTCAGACATCTTTACTCTTACCTGTTTCTCTTGCTATATTGATTACATTAAATAGTAAATCTAGAATTTATTTAACATATCACCTATTGTTAGACTTTAAGTGAATTTTTTTCTGGAAATAATTATATATGTGAATATCATTTGATACAAAGATGTTGAATATCTATAATGATTTCCAAAATATAAAGATCTAAAATTAGCATTGTTCAGAAAAAAAGATAAGCTTATTTTAGAATTTTGTGATATTTTGAGATTACTTACCAGGGATATTTTGGTAAATGTACATGCTACATACTTCAAATCTGTTTGCCCCACTCTCCAATACACAGTGGGTGGCTTCAATCTATTTTCACTTTTGCTAATCTTCTTATACAGGATTATATTCTGAGTTGGCTATTGTCCAATGTCTGAAAAATGATTGTTCTATATTTTGTTTTATATTTGCTTCCAGCAAGATGGCCAGTTCTATACCACTTATTTTATCAAGACTAAAAGTAGAAGCAATAAAATGACCTTAGTTTAAACATCCTCAGTTAAATACTGAGATTTTCCTATTTTCATATTTTTTCCTATATTGTAACTATGTGGCCTTTAAAGAACAACTTTAAAGCATCACAGTATTAGAAAAGAAGAAAAATAAGCCACCTACAATTCCAGTACCTGGAGTAAACTGCTCTCAACATTTTGGAAAATTTTGTTCAATATTTTCTATACATTTTGAATGTGCGTGTGTGTATGTGTGTGTGTGTGCTCAGTTGCTCAGTTGTGTCTGACTCTTTTGCAACCCCATGTTCTGTAACACACCAGGCTCCTCTGCCCATGGAATTTTCCAGCCAAGAATACTGGAGTGGGTTGCATTTCCTACTCCAGGGGATCTTCCCCACCCAGGGATCGAACTTGCATCTCCTTCATTGACAGGCAGATTCTTTCCCATTAGCACCACCTGGGAGATATTATTTTTCTCTCTCACACCAATGGAAGATTATTGTCCTTATTATCATTATTGATACTCACTATTTGTAGGGTATAGAAGAAATGGTGCTCAGATAACACCTAGACAAGAGAACGCAAAAAAGAAAATGACAGACTTGACTTTGAAGCTGAGCTGCTGAGAACAGGTAAGTTATTCCCTGTGGAATTTCAAAAATAACTGGAAAAGGAAATATTTCTTTGAATAACTACAAGAACTATGCTATACAGTACATCTCTAGGACTTATCTTGTCTAACTGAAACTTCGTATCATTTGACTAATACTTTCCCATTTCCTCCTCCCCACAGCCCCTGGCAACTCTCTGCTTCTATGAATTTGACTATTTTATATCCCTCATATAAGTGATATTACCTATTTGTACTCCTGTGTCTGGCTTATTTCACTTAGCATAATGTCTTCTCAGCTTATCCATGTCATCACAAATAGCAGGATTTCCTTCTTTTTAAGGGTGAATAATGTTCCACTGTGTGTATATCCAACACTTTCTTTATCCATTTTTATTGAGGTATACTTGCTTTATGATATTATATTAGCTTCAGGTGTACAACACAGTGATTCAGTGTTTTTATATACAGATTATACTCTAAATTTACTATAAAATGTTGACTATATTCTCTGTGCTGTAAAATATACGCATGTAGCCTATTTACTTTATACACAGTATTTGGTTCCTTTTAATCTCCTACTTCTGTCCTGCCCCTCCCTCTGTCTTTATCCCCTTCAGCGACCACGAGTTTGTTCTCTGGATCTGTGAGTCTATTTCCGTTTTGTTATATTCCTTCATTTGTTTTATTTCTTGGATTCCACATGTAAGTGAAGTCATACAGTATTTGTCTTTCTCTGATATATTTCACATGATACCTTCTAGGTCCATCCATCTTGCTGCAAATGGCAGAATTTCATTATTTTTCTGGCTGAGTAATATTCCTTTGTGTGTATATACTACATCTTCTTTATCCATTCATTTGATGGATATTAAGATTGCTTCTCTATATTGATAAGTAATGCTGCTATGAACATCAGGGTGCACTTATCTTTTCAAATTAGTGTTTTTATTTTCCTTGGATATATACCCAGGAGTAAAATTGCTGGATTATAGGATAGTTCTATTTTCAGTTTTTTGAGAAACTTCCATGATGTTTCCTATAATGCCTGCACCAATTTACATTCTCACAGTGTTGAAGTGTTCCCTTTTCTCTACATTTTTACCAACAGTTACTATATCTGTTTTGTTTTTTTTATAATAGCCATCCTAACAAGGATGAGGTAATCATTGTGGTTTTGATTTACATTTCGATGTTGATTAGTGATGTTGAGCACTTTTTCATATACCTGTTGGCCATTTGTATGTTTCTCGGAAAAACATCCATTCAGTTCCTTAGTCCATATTTTAATTGTGTTATTTGCTCTTTTGACATTGTGTGTATGATTTCCTTATATACTTTAAACATTAACCTTTTTTCTGATAGATGGTTTGCAAATATTTTCTCCCATTCCATAGGTTACCTTTTCATTTTGTTAACTGTTTCTTTTGGATGTAGAGGCTTCTTAGATGTAGTTTCACCTGTCTACTTTTGCTTTTGTTGCTTGCGCTTTTACTGTCATATTCAAGGAATCATTCAGTTCAGTCCAGTCGCTCAGTCGTATCCGAATCTTTGCAACCCCATGGACCACAGCACGTCAGGCCTCCCTGTCCATCACCAACTCCCAGAGTTTACCCAAACTCATGTCCAATGAGTCGGTGATGCCATCCAACCATCTCATCCTCTGTCATTCCCTTCTCCTCCTGCCTTAAATCTTTCCTAGCATCAGGGTCTTTTCAAATGAGTCAGCTCTTCACATCAGGTGGCCAAAGTACTGGAGTTTCAGCTTCAACCTCAGTCCTTCCAATAAACACTCAGGACTGATCTCCTTTAGGATGGACTGGTTGTATCTCCTTGCAGTCCAAGGGACACTCAAGAGTCTTCTCCAACACCACAGTTCAAAAGCATCAATTCTTCAGCACTCAGCTTTCTTTATAGTCCAACTCTCACATTCATACATGACTACTGGAAAAACCATAGCCTTGACTAGATGGATCTTTGTTGGCAAAGTAATGTCTCTGCTTTTGAATATGCTATCTAAGTTGGTCATAACTTTCCTTCCAAGGAGTAAGCAACTTTTAATTACATGGCTGCAGTCACCACCTTCAGTGATTTTGGAGCCCAGAAAAATAAAGTCTGTCATTGTTTCCATTGCTTCCCCATCTATTTGCCATAAAGTGATGGGACCAGATGCCATGATCTTAGTTTTTTGAATGTTGATTTTTAAGGCAACTTTTTCACTCTCCTCTTTCACTTTCATCAAAAGGTTCTTTAGTTCTTCTTCACTTTCTGCCATAAGGGTGGTGTCATCTGCATATCTGAGGTTATTGATATTTCTCCTGGCAATCTTGATTCTAGCTTGTGCTTCTTCCAGTCCAGTGTTTCTCATGATGTACTCTCCATATAAGTTAAATAAGCAGGGTGACAATATACAATCTTGATGTACTCCTTTTCCTATTTGGAACCAGTCTGTTGTTCCATGTCCAGTTCTAACTGCTGCTTCCTGATCTGCATACAGATTTCTCAAGAGGCAGGTCAGGTGGCCTGGTATTCCCATCTCTTTCAGAATTTTCCACAGTTTGTTGTGATCCCCACAGTCAAAGGCTTTGGCATAGTCAATAAGGCCGAAATAGATGTTTTTCTGGAACTCTCTTGTTTTTTCGATGATCCAGCGGATGTTGGCAGAGGTTTTCCCCCATATTTTCTTCTAGGAGTTAAGTCTTTATTTTGAGTTAATTTTTATATGATGTGATATAAAGGTCCAATTTCATTCCTTGGTGTGTAAGCATCCAGTTTTCCCAACAACATTTATTGAAGAGACTATCCTTTCCCCATTATATATTCTTGACACCTTATTAACCATATATGTGGGGGTTTATTTGGGGCTCTCATTATTACATTGCATTGGTCTGAATGTCTGTTTCTAACCATTATTTCACTATATGATATGAGAATGTACTTTCTTGTGAATATTTTCTGAAATTTAGAGTATTTATTTAGAATGGACTCTTAGAGTCGGATTTAGAAATTGGGATAATGTTTGGGGGAGTTAGAAGATATTAGGCTTAGGAGGCCTTAATACTACTCTATTCCTAATAAATCCTCCCCTTGCTGCTGCTGCTCAGTCACTTCAGTCATGTCCGACTCTGTGTGACCCCATGGATGGCAGCCTACCAGGCTCCCCCGTCCCTGGGATTCTCCAGGCAAGAACACTGGAGTGGGTTGCCATTTCCTTCTCCAATGCATGAAAGTAAAAAGTGAAAGTGAAGTAGCTCAGTCATGTCTGACTCTTAGCGACCCCATGGACTGCAGCCTTTCAGGCTCCTCCATCCATGGGATTTTCCAGGCAAGAGTACTGGAGTGGGGTGCCACTGCCTTCTTCAATGCATGAAAGTGAAAAGTGAAAGTGAAGTAGCTCAGTCATGTCTGACTCTTAGCGACCCCATGGACTGCAGCCTTCCAGGCTCCTCCATCCATGGGATTTTCCAGGCAAGAGTACTGGAGTGGGGTGCCATTGCCTTCTCCGAATCCTCCCCTTAGAATTCTATAAAAGAAATACGAATTAATGAAAACTAAGATGCCACTTTTTATTAATCAGGCTAGTCCCTAATGCCACTGAAGTTCAGAGCTCTGAAGAGCATGGATTGGGCTACATGGTCTAGTCTAAAGTTCTTTAAAGTTCCCTTATGGCTTAAATCCATATTGTATCATAGTATTGCTTTCTGGCTGGCAAAGTGATGATGAGTACACCAAGGAACTAGACAAAAACGAGCAAATAGAGCAAGTAAAGTTCTAAAGCACAACCTTGTTCAAGGTCCATTAAGGGACCTTAACAGTCCTCTCTTTGGAAGAATAGAAAAAATAGAAATGAGCATGGCCTTTTAAAGCACAATAACTCTACTTAGTAGTAAACATGAACCAATCGACATCCTCAAGTTACAAATCAGATGTTACTCCTCCTGGGGAGAAAGGACTAGTAAAAAACTGTTTCTTCCTTACCCATACTACTGAAAACTGGGTCAAAGCATATGAGTATTTGAGTCATTTAATGTACTTAACAAAATTGCTTCTCAGAAATACAATATTAACTTCACTACTTACATTGTACAAAAATGCCTTTTTCTCTGCATTTTTGTTACACAGCTAATTAAATCTGACATTTATTAATTGGGTGATTTAACCTCTTTGTGCCTCAGTTTTCTCATCTGCAAAATAAGACAGTGTCTACTTCAAGATGCTATCAGGACAATTTTATCAAATAAAACCCTTAAAGGAATGCCTGATATGTGTTAAATGCTCAATAAAATACTAGTTATTATTTTTTGTTGTGACTTTTTCTATTAAAACCTTAGCTAATTTCCAAGGTAAAAGCTGTATCTCTCATTGTTGTAATTGTACTTAGTCATAATAATATTGAATTTTTTTCTTGTAGTTAGTATTTGCATTTTTTTCTTTGTAAAGAGTCTGTTCATGTCCTTGGCCCATTGTTTCCTAGACTCAACAATTTTCATAGTGTTTTATATAGAATCATAATGTAATAAAGTATTTTAAGTTTTTTCTGATATCTCCCTCAAATATTTTTCTCAGTTTGTAGTTTAATTTTATTCATGATGTTATTATCTCACTGAAGTCTTTCAATTTATGTTGTAAATTCTACACTTTTCCTTCAAGGTTTCTTAGAAGGCTTTTGTGATTTTCAAGTCTAATCCTAATCATATTTCACAGCTTTAACCTATTTTTCCTTTTTTGTGTTGTTTACTTTTACTATTTTATTCTTTAATCCAAACAGAACTGTCCTTAGTGCTGACATGCTAAGGCTTTATTTTTAAACCCAAGAAAGGTTTGCTGTTTTTTAAGAGGTCAAATTAAATTTGATGCCTGAAACTGTTTCATGCTTTTCAAGCATATGTTATAATTTAACATGTAGTGTTTTGAACAGTTAGGGAACAGTTGTTACACACAGTGATAATCCTAAGAGTACACACAGTCATTTCCTAATAATCTGTGTATAGCCATTTAGTAAAGTTCATATGAACTTTAATATCCTCATATCAGAACATACAAAACCCAAGAAGGTTTTAACAACATCATATTTTATCTGTAAATAAGTGGTACTGGGAAGGGAGATTTGGGGGAAAATAAAGTGAATTTAAATCATAGCCAACTAATAAGAATAAAATATTCTGCTTAGTATCAATTAGAACAAGTTGGATAGCAGAAAGCTAGAAATATCCAATTAGGTCTTTAAACTGAGCTTTAAATGAGCCTTTTCTACAGGTTGTTGTTTTAAGTGAGTCCACCTCTTTGCAACCTCATGGATAATAGCCTGGCAGGCTCTTTCTGTCCATGGGATTTCCCAGGCAAGAATACTGGCGTGGGTTACCATTTCCTTCTCCAGGGCATCTTCCCCACCCAGGGATTGAAACTGTGTCTCCTGCATGGCAAGCAGATTCTTTACCACTGAGCTACCCAGGAAGCCTAATATCATAAACCCAAAGTTTATTATTTTTGTTTGTGCCAAACAGGGAAACAAACATAAACTTCAATGGGAGAAGAAAACCACACTTCTGTGGCAGAATTTATCTTCCTTGGCCTTTCACAGGACTCACAGATCCAGATCCTGCTGTTTATTCTTTTTCTCATCATTTATCTGTTAACTGTGCTTGGAAACCTGCTTATCATCATTCTCATCTTCATGGATTCTCGACTTCACACCCCCATGTACTTTTTTCTTAGAAACCTCTCTTTTGCAGATCTTTGTTTCTCTACTAGCATTGTCCCTCAAGTGTTGGTACACCTCCTGGTGAAGAATAAAACTATTTCTTTCATGGGGTGTATGACACAGGTCATTGTCTTCCTCCTGGTTGGGTGCACAGAATGTGCACTTCTGGCAGTGATGTCCTATGACCGGTATGTGGCGGTCTGCAAACCCCTGCACTACTCCACCATCATGACCCAACAAGTGTGTCTCCAGTTGGCCACAGGGTCCTGGGCCAGTGGTGCAGTAGTGTCTCTGGTAGATACCACCTTTACTTTTCAACTTCCTTATCAAGGACAAAACATTATCAATCACTACTTTTGTGAACCCCCTGCCCTCCTGAAGCTTGCTTCAGCAGATACTTACAGGACAGAAATGGCCATCTTTGCAATGGGTGTGGTCATCCTCCTAGCTCCTGTCTCCCTGATCCTGGCCTCCTACTGGAATATCATCTCCACTGTGATCCAGATGCAGGCTGGGGAGGGGCGGCTCAAGGCTTTTTCTACCTGTGGCTCCCACCTCATTGTTGTTGTCCTCTTCTATGGATCAGGAATATTCACCTACATGCGGCCAAATTCCAAGACCATAAAAGAGCGGGATAAAATGATATCTGTGTTCTATACAGTGGTGACTCCAATGTTGAATCCCATAATTTATAGCCTGAGAAACAAGGATGTCAAAGGAGCTCTCAGGAAACTGGCTGGAAGAAAGTCCTTTTCTCAGAGACGGTGACCTTTAGGTTTGACTTTTGGAGGCATAGTAACATCCTTAAAAGAAGAACAGTCAATAGTTATGAATTAGGTAATTTCAGGAAGAAGGATAAAATTAAGGGACACATTTCAGAAACTGTGACTATCAACAAAGGGAAGAAATAGAAGGATGAAAAGTTAGGTTACTTCTTGATTATGAAAAGGATTAAGTGCTATTTTGAAGGTGCTTTTGGTTAATTCAGTTAACATGGATGTGTTCGAAGCATAGTCACTGTTGAATCTACAAGGTTTAAACTGGATTATCCTGAGATAATATCTAATATGAGTTGAATACATTATTTTAACATCAAAGACATTTCAAATTTGGATGTCCCAGTCATACAAACCTACGAATAGTCTGATCAAAACAATCAACGTGTTTGGAAGAGTCTTTAATACTGGGATCATTCACGGCCCAGAGCATTCCAGTTGCAAAAACGTTCCAGAGGCAACACTACTTCCTAGCTCATGATGTTCTTTTCTGAAAGCTCCAGAAAATTTACTTCATTACCCCAAAGTGCATCTAGCACAGATTATCAGAGTAAAAAGGGAATTCAGTCATCTAATCCAAACATATGTCTGAGGCTTAAACTACTCTATAATATTTCTATTAATTGTCCATCACCTGTCTAAATAAGAATGATACAGCTAGCTCCCTATGCTCTAGGATCATTCCCTTTCATATATAGACAGTTTTTTCCTATTAGAAAGGTCTTCCTTCAGTTTTCCTATGTTTTCAACCAACTCTCACTAGTTTTACTCCTAGAATAATTTTTCATTATCCTTCTACACTAAAACTCACTGAAGTCAATTTCTATATCTACCCAAATTCATTTCTCACAGCCGATCACCCACTTGTTCTTTTAAAATTCCTTTATCTAACATTCTTTGGTACCTTATATTCATTCGGATCATCTTCCTTTGAATGATCCCAATTTACCCAATGAATATCTCTTCTGAAAGTAAAATAGAATTAGAATTTTAGAAATTGGAGTTTACCAACTCTAGGTTGGTACCTCCATAAGCTTAGCTGTCTCTAACTACATCTCACCGTGGCTCATCTTCTTTAGAATGGTCAATTCTGGAGTTCACTTCAGGTTCTCGTGAAATCTTAACCCAAATAAACT
This sequence comes from Bos indicus x Bos taurus, assembly GCF_003369695.1. Taxonomy (NCBI): domain Eukaryota; kingdom Metazoa; phylum Chordata; class Mammalia; order Artiodactyla; family Bovidae; genus Bos; species Bos indicus x Bos taurus. The sequence continues at coordinate 38,503,306 of NC_040090.1, forward strand.
GGCTGACAACTGCTTGGCTCTCTTACCCAAACTTTAATCAGTTACACATTTAGAGGAGATTCCATGGTAACCATTCCACAGTTACCATAAACATGGGTCAGGAACAATATGCCTCAGATTGATTTTGCAGAAGAATATCTCCCCAGTGAAGAGATATCTAGCAGCTAAAGTTCTTATTTCTTTCATTTATGTATCCATGCAATCATTTTAAAACCATTTATTGAGCTCTTATTTCATTTTATCTTATCCAACTCTGAGTGCATGCAATACACCCAAAGAAATGACTGACATGTAATATGTTTCCATACACATTTTTTTGCATTTGTCACTATCCTTTTAAAACTACTAGAACTGCACTACAATAGACAAACTCTAACTGGAGAATAAGGATCAGAGAAAACCCCTATTCAAGCTTTTGATAATTGAGGTGATATAGAAAAGGACAAAAAATTAATAGTTGAAGTTTGTGACTTGGCTTTGTGATGATCCAGATGAAATCTAATTCAGTAACTGGAGAAAAAAGAAAAAAAAAAAAACAGAAAATGTACGCAGAAAATGCAGACACTAATTTGGAGAAGTTTCGCCATGAAGGCGAAGGAAGAAATAAGATATGACTGTGAAAGTGGGATTGTGGACTTTTAATTTTCCTTATTTTTCTTTTATTTATTTATTTTCTTTTAGATTTCTAGGCCCCTTCCCTTTTCCTTCAGACTTTAACCCCTTACTCACTGCCACTTTCCCTAACACACTGCTCTTTTAAAAGCTCTTGGTTACTTTAATTTTCACAGAGAATTAAATATTCAGATATTTTGCATTCTCATAATTCTTTGATCTTCATTCCTTCAATGATTTCAACTGTGGTCATATCTTAAATATTGTCGTTGCCAACAGTTGTCATCCCCACTTTCCAAATTGTGAAGCCGCAGAATCCTGAGCAAATAAAATGACTGCTGCTTTAAGGCACAAAGTTTTGAGATGGCTTGTTATGCAGCAATGGATAACTAAAGCTCGAGAGAATCATGCTCCATCCCATTCAAATAGATGTCTGTGGGGCTTTTTCACATTACCAATGAAAACTACTATCTCTCCTGCTATGGAGGGAGATGGGGATAAAGGACCAAGAGGCTTCCAAAGAATTATAACAAAGATGATGTATCAGTCAGGGTTTTTAGTTGCAAGTAACAGAAACTGACTATGTATGATTTAAGCTAAAAGGAAAAATTACTGAATAATATTAATTCCTATCTTCAGCCAGAACCACAGGTCTAATTCATTTGTCACAGAATGGGTCAGAATCCCATGCACAGAGGAGCCTGGTGGGCTACAGTCCACAGGGTCACAGAAAGTCAGACACGACTGATAACTGCACGCACGCATGCACGCACCGGTCAGCTGAGGACATTACTGCCATTCAGCACTAGGTGGCGCAGTCTACACAGTCAATACCGTCTTCAGGCTGGCGCAGCAATTCGCTGAACCTGGAAATCGGACTATTGCGGCTTCCTCTACCGCTGACAGAAAAAAAGAAATTGCTGACGACACAACCTCAACCAAGTGATCAAGGTTAACATCAGATCAGGTTAACATAAATAGTGTTAAATCCTGTTAACAGTATGTTCCCTTGAGATGATGTGATGGAAAAAGCACTTTATGATCGGAAGATCTTCAAACCCATAACCTCAGTCTCATCAGGAGAAAATTAGCAAATTCTCATACATGGGCTTCCTGTAAAATGTATAACCTTTACTCCTCAAAACTTTAAAGGCCCTCAAAAACAAATCCAAGAAACTGTAACACCCAGGAGGAGCCCAAGGAGACATGACAACTTAATGTAATATGGTATCCTGAGTAGAATCCTGGATCAGAAAATAAGGATAAAAAACAAAACTTAAGGAAATCCAAGCAAAGAGTAAAGTTTAGTTAATAATAAGGTATCATTCTTATATTCTTAATTGTAGTAGATGTGCCGTAATAATGTAAATAATAATAATGGACTGTGGATTGTGACTGAAGCCATGAAATTAAAAGACTCTTGATCCTTGGAAGAAAAGCTATGGCAAACCTAGACAGCACATAAAAAAAGCAGAGACATCACTTTGCCGACAAAGATCCATATAGTTAAAGCTATGTTTTTTCCAGTAGTCATGTACGAATGTGAGAGTTGGACCATAAAGAAGGCTGAGCACCAAAGAATTGATGCTTCCATACTGTGGTGCTGGAGAAGACTCTTGAGAGTCCCTTGGACAGCAAGGAGATCCAACCAGTCAATCTGCAAGGAAATCTGTCCTGAATATTCATTAGAAGGACTAATGCTGAGGTTGAAGCTCCAACACCACAGTTCAAAAGCATCAATTCTTCAGCACTCAGCTTTCTTTATACTCCAACTCTCATATCCATACATGACTACTGGAAAAACTATAGCCTTGACTAGACGGATCTTTGTTGGCAAAGTAATGTCTCTGCTTTTTAATATGTTGTCTAGGCTGGTCATAACTTTCCTTCCAAGGAGTAAGCGTCTTTTAATTTCATGGCTGCAGTCATTGCTGCTGCTGCTAAGTCACTTCAGTTGTGTCCGACTCTGTGCGACCCCATAGACGGCAGCCAACCAGGTTCCCCATCCCTGGGGTTCTCCAGGCAAGAGTACGAGAGTGGGGTGCCATTGCATTCTCTGGCTGCAGTCACTATCTGCAGTGATTTTGGAGCCCAAAAATATAAAGTCTGACACTGTTTCCATTGTTTCCCCATCTATTTGCCATGAAATGATGGAATGATCTTAGTTTTCTTAATGTTGAGCTTTAAACCAGCTTTCTCACTCTCCTCTTTCACTTTCTTCAAGAGGCTTTTTAGTTCCTCTTCACTTTCTGCCATAAGGGTGGTGTCATCTGCATATCTGAGGTTATTGATATTTCTCCCGGAAATCTGGATTCCAGCTTCCTCCAGCCCAGCGTTTCTCATGATGTACTCTGCATATAAGTTAAATAAGCAGGGTGACAATATACAGCCTTGACGTACTCCTTTTCCTATTTGGAACCACATATAAATTAAATAAGCAGGGTGACAACATACAGCCTTGACGTATTACTTTCCTGACTTGGAACCAGTCTGTTGTTCCATGTCTAGTTCTAAGTGTTGCTTCTTGACCTGCATACAGATTTTTCAGGAGGCAGGTCAGATGGTCTGGTATTCCCATCTCTTTCAGAATTTTCCACAGTTTATTGTGATCTCCACAGTCAAAGGCTTTGGCATAGTCAATAAAACAGAAGTAGATATTTTCTGGAACTCTCTTGCTTTTTTGATGATCCAGCGGATGTTGGCAATTTGATCTCTGGTTCCTCTGCCTTTCTAAATCCAGCTTGAACATCTGGAAGTTCACAGTTCACGTACACTGTACTATAGCTTCTCATTTTTTCATTAACTCTAAATCTGACCTAAAAAATAAAGTCTGTTTTTTAAAAAGCAAAGGAACTGATGCTCTTCCTTTTTAACGTCACTAGCTCTTAATTTACAGTCTAGACTGGGTATATCTAATTGATTAAGTCCTAACTCCAATGCAGACCAAGGCATTTAATATCAGATGTATTCAATTTCTATGGACAGAGACAGACTCTAACTCTCCACAACACTCAACAGAAGACTATAATTATAGAAAGGTTATTCAAATGATCAGAAGCCTAAAACTAACAAATGTCCATGACACATAGCCCATGAAACTACCCCTTCTCGTATCTTGACAATCTACAAATTCCTGACTGCTTTTTGATTCCAGAAGAAAGGGGAGATGAGTAGGTGGGGCAGTGAAAACGTGTAAGAAAGATATCCGCCAGTTTTAGATGTAGATGGAGGAAGCCACAGAAGTTTGATAAGCCGTTTTCCCACCTACCCTAAGGGCGGCCCTCGGTTCTAGGCCCTATAGTTGGACTCAAGACTACAAAGTGGGAGGGGCCTGGGAAAGGGGCGGGTCTGGGAGAGGCCCCACCCCCTGATCAACTTTACAAATGGGTCGCGGGTGCTGCTGGGGGCTTCAGCCAAGCCTGGTGAGCATGTGCAGGTGTGCCGGCCTGCTCCTGGAATTTAAGAGGTACAGAACCGGCGCCGGCGAGTAACGGTCAAGTGTGACCCACGGTACTTCAGTTCTGGAGTGTTTACCAACGCAAGCTCCCTTCCCCGACCGGGCGGGCGACTTGTGCGGCTCCTCTGAAGTGGCTCCTGGGTGTGACTGAACCCAGCCCTGGCTGGGAGCGGTACTTGCAGGTATCACGCGGCTCAGCGGGCAGTGAGGAGGCGGGTGAGTGGAATTGGGAATCTCGCTAGAAGGCATCCAGGCGGAACGCACGGGCCTCCGGTTTGTTTGCAGTTGCTCGGATTCCAGCTCTGCAGTTTCTGCTAGAGACGCTGGAGGAGGGCGCGACCAGACAGGGGTGGAGGCCTGGGCTGTGGAAGGAAGTCAGCGCGTGGGAGAGAAGTAAGCAGGGTATTGGTGGGCAAGGCTAGGTTCCACGTCCAGATCCCCTGTCTCCCCTTCAGTTCTGCGATGCGGGCGGTCTTCAGGCGCTTACCCTGGTAAATATATCTTGCGCATGCGCAGCTTGATTTTGGAGTGAGTCGTGGATTCCAGATCAATGGAGGAAAATTCATTCCAACTTGCCTTGCTTTCTCAGTCATTCCTGGCCACGCGCTGAAAGTAACTTAGTAATTTTATATTTAGTAGTAAATATAATGAGTAATTTATTAATTTTTAATCTATAAATCCCTATTTTTTGTTTTTTTCTCACTTTAGAGTTGAATGTGTAATTCATCTCATTCTTGTTTATATACGTAAGGCTTCGCCATTGCCTGACAGTAGAACTGGAGCTGTGCTATATAGATTTTGAAGTGCAGTGTTTGAAGTGTTTTTAATTTGAGTTGTGGTTTAGAAGCAAAAGTTAAACTTCAAAGTAGTTGAGATTGTTTTTTCTATTTCTACTTGGTGTTAAGATCTAGTCTTCATTCTGGTAATAAACGTGGTTTGTACAACTTTTATTTACTTTTTGTTTTTTGAAGAATTTTTTGGTACCTTAATAAAATAGCGGCTTTTGTAAGCATTCTCTTTATTCAAATGCTTATTGACACACTGCTTTATGCTCCTTTTTACAAGCTAATCTCGGAAGATAAGATTCTCCTTACCTCGGGGTATTGCTCTGCCTATGACGTACTGGATTAAAAACAACCCTTCTTACAGATACTACCTATTCCTCATAATTAGCGTCTGTTCCAGTTCCTTGACGCTGTAGAATCATTTGAACTTGTGTCAGCTGGCTATTTAATCTAACTCCCAGATTCCTGTCACCTGCGCCTTACTGCGCCCTTCCTAGCGCCTTAACTCTTCATCCTGAGTTAACCATCGTCCTTAAAGGTGTCTGTTGAGTACTTTAGAGTTTAAACTTCAACAGTTCTTGACTATTCCATTGCTCGTCCCTTAAACAGACCACTTAAGCTACTTGCAGTATGGCGGTACGTTGGTCCGTTTATCATCCAGACTGTTCCTCCTTTGAAATCTTCAAGAGCCAGCATGTCATCCTGAGCATCTCTAACCTGCCCTCGTAGCTCTATAATTATTTATACTGAGTAATTTATTAATTTTTAATCTATAAATCCCTAGTGTATTTTGATGCTTTTTCTCTCTTTGAGTTGAATGTGTAGTTCATCTCATTCTTGTTTAATTATATATGTAAAGTTTCACTATTTCCTAACAGTAGAACTTGAGCTGTGCTATATAGATTTTGAAGTGCGGTGTTTGAAGTGTTTTTTAATTAATTTGAGTTGTGTTTTAGAAGCAAACGTTAAATTTCAAAGTAGTTGAAATTGTTTTTTCTATTTCTACATGGTGTTAAGAGCTAGTTTTCATTCTGATAATAAATGTGGTTGTACAACTTTTGTTTACCTTTTGTTTATTGAAGAGTTTTGGTACCTTAATAAGTAGCGGCTTTTTTAAGCATTCTCATAAAAGCTTGAATAGAAATTACATTCTATCTGGTTTTATATATCAAAGTAAGCGTATTCATGTCCACTGTGCTGTTAATTTTAGTTTATTTGCTAAGGACTGAAAAAGTTGTCTTAGTCTCCTATTTATATTGTGCTATTATTGATTGCCTCTCTTATCTGAAAGTTTTGCTATAAATATATTTCAGTTATGTGATTTGATACAGATAGTAGTTGTCATAATGTCATGAGTTGTGCCTTCAATCATTTAAAAGTTTCCTCGTGTAATTTCATTCATTTGAGCTTTCAGTTCAATATATATCTTAATTCAGTTTATCCCTGCATATTTTATTGTTTACATTTGCTTGTTATTTTTGTAATCATCCCTTTAAGCTTTGGAGTTCTATTGGATGTCTCTTGAGTTTTTATGTAATTGAGTTAAATTTTTACTCAGTGCATTTATCATTACAATGGATATTCTTGTTTGTTAAATTTACTTTTTTTTTTTTAATGCTCCCTTGGTTATTGTTTTTAACATGTGATCTGTGAACTGTTTCTCTTTTTTCTCCTTGTATATTGTTAATTCTTAAAGTGTCTGGGCCCATAGTTCATTCTTCTGCTGAAACTCAGTGAGTGATATCTCTTCAGCACTTGGAACTGTTTTTTTTTTTTTAATAAACCCATACATTCCTAAAGTTTTGGAGAAGGTTTGTGTTGGATCAAAGACTCTTTCCTCAGTTGATCCACTTTGCCCTGTGTCCCCATTTAATGGGGATCTTAACGAGTATATAAATGGTTTCAAATATTTCTACAAGACAGTGAAAATATGGTTTAAAGAAACAGTTTAGCAAAGGCTACCACTTAGAATATGCTAGGAGGTGACCACAGTGAAGGTGGAAACTCATCTGCCTGTGTGAATCTTAAACTTTCAACAGAGCAGGCAGGCCGAGTCAAAAAGAAGATAGGGATTGAGTGAAGGGTTACATGTGAAACATCTATTCCAGTTATCTCCCCAAACTCCCAGCCCTCTTTTCACATGCATAGAGAAGCAGTTTAGCTCCAGCACCTTCTTCCCACAAAAGGTTCTTTCCTAAATAAATTGAATAAACCATCTGAGGATAACAAAGACTTTTAGCTTTGGTGTTGACATTTTTTATAGTAAAATCTTTTCACTCTGTTGTGTAGGGAGCCCATAGCTTGACAGCCAGCTCCTCCTCTCACCCTAAATCAAAGCCTGCCAATGTGTATGTCTCACTGATATTCATATCAGTTCAGTTCAGTCGCGTCCAACTCTTTGCAACCCCATGGACTGCAGCACACCAGGCCTCCCTGTCCATCACCAACTCCCAGAGTTTACTCAAACTCATGTCCATTGAGTCAGTGATGCCATACAACCATCTCATCCTCTGTCGTCCCATTCTCCTCCTGCCTTCAGTCTTTCCCAGCATCAGGGTCTTTTCAAAGGAGTTAGTTCTTTGCATCAGGTGGTCAAAGTATTGGAGTGTCAGCTTCAGCATCAGTCCAATTCAGCAACCAGTCTAATTCAGGACTGGTTTCCTTGCAGATTGACTGGTTGGATCTCCTTGCTGTCCAAGGGACTCTCAAGAGTCTTCTCCAGCACCACAGTACGGAAGCATCAATTCTTTGGTGCTCAGCCTTCTTTATGGTCCAACTCACATCCGTACATGACTACTGGAAAAAACATAGCTTTGTCTATATGGATCTTTGTTGGCAAAGTGATGTCTCTGCTTTTTTATATGCTGCCTGGATTGGTCATAGATTTTTTTCCAAAGACCAAGCATCTTTTAATTTCAAGGCTGCAGTCACCATCTGCAGTGATTTTGGAGCCCCCCAAAAATAAAGTCTGTCATTGTTTCCATTGCTTCCCCATCTATTTGCCATGAAGTGATGGGAACAGATGTCATGATCTTCGTTTTCTGAATGTTGAGTTTTAAGCCAGCTTTTTCAGTCTCCTCTTTCACTTTCATCAAGAGGCTCTTTAGTTCTTCACTTTCTGCCGTAAGGGCAATGTCATCTGCATATCTGAGGTTATTGATATTTCTGCTGTCAATCTTGATTCCAGCTTGTACTTCATCCAGCCCAGCATTTCTCATGATATACTCTGCATTTAGGTTAAATAAGCAGGGTGACAAGATATTCACATAGCTCTTGGTAAGTCTCCCATTCAGGGCAAATACCCATTAGGAAACCAGTCTATTGATACAGAAGAAGTAGAAATTCATATGACAATCTAGAATAATCAACCTAACGCTTTATTCTTAAATATGAGCAGAAAACTGGGGAACACTAGATGTCTAAAAACCATGATGATTAAAAACCTTGATCACAGAATCAAAGGGAATTTAGGAAACAGGAAAATCTTCAGAGAAATTTGAAATGATATTGTAACTGTACAAGCACAATGCTATGGGAAGAGAACCATCAGTAAGGAATAGTTTATAAATTTAAAGTGACTAGTAGAAACATTTTTTGTTTCTTCATAAAAATAAATTCTTCAAAGTGAAAGAAATCCCCCGTAACTCAAAGAAAAAAACATAAAAGCTTTCATCAGTTAAAAAAAAAAAACAAACCACTTCTGTGGAGTAAATCTGGACATAGAAATTAAGGTAAGATGGAAATGGTTGATTTTTATCATAAAAGTTCTCATGCGCCATTTGTTTTCCTTTTGCCATGTGCATGGATCACTTTGATTTGAAATTTTTTTCTCCTGTTTTACTTTTTACTGTAAATTTTTTTTCTCCCTTTTCCTCCATATTTTGGGAGACATTTTTAGGCTTTTCTGTCGTATCATTGGTTCGATGAAGTGTCACTTCTGCTTTCTACTGCTTCCAGTCAAGATTTTGAGTCTGCTAATCTACTTTGATACTTACTTTCATCTCATTCCTGTTTTACCAACAGGATTTTAAATTCTCTTTTGTTACAATACATCCTTTTGAATCTGTAGACATCAGGCAAGTGTCTTCTTATTTTTTTAAATAAAGATTGTGTTTTAGAACAATTTTACATTTACAGGAAAGTACAGTTTCATATACCCAAACCATTTCCTCTATTAGTGACAAATTAGTATGGTACACCTGTTTCAATTAATGGGATAATGAAATACTATTTATTATATTTCAATTAATGAAATAATATTGATACATTAACTGAAGCCCATACTCTATTCATATTTCTTTAGTTTTTACCTAATATCTTTTTTCTCATCCGTGGTCCCAGCCAGGATGCCATATTTTGTTTATTTGTTTTATATCGTTAAGCTCCTTGGCTATAACAGTTTGTCAAACTTGCCTTTAATGACCTTTACAATTTTGAGGAGTATAAGTCAGGTATTTTAAAGGAAGCCCATCTATTAGAATTTGTCTGATTATTTTTCTCATGATTAGATTGGAGTTATTGGTTTAGAGAAGGGAGATCACAGAGAGAAAAGTGCTATTTCCACCACATTGTCTCAAGGAAACATACTGTCAATGTGACTTACCACTATTGATGTTACCCTTTGTCACCTGGTTGAAATAGCGTTTGTGAGGTTTCTCCTGTGTGTGTGTGTGTTAGTTGCTCGGTCATGTCTGATTGTTTGCAACCCCAGAGACTATAGCCCACCAGGCTCCTCTGTCCATGGAATTCTCCAGGCAAGAATGGAGTGGGTAGCTATTCCCTTCTCCAGGGGATTTTTCTAACCTAGGAATTGAACACAGGTTGCCTGCATTGCAGGCAGATTCTTTGCTGTCTGAGCCACCAGGGAAGCCCTTTCTCCACTATAAATGCACTTTTCTCCCTCTCCATAGTGTACTCTTTTGGAAGGAAATCACTACAAAGAGCCCACACTCAATGGAGAGTTATGCGCTACCTCCTGGAGGGCTGAGTACGTAAATATTTGGACTTTTTCTTGTGGGAGATTTGTGTATTCTTCCACACTTATTGGTTGATTCAGTCATGTATATTAGTGTGGCTTAAGGGTATTTATTTTATAGTTTGCGTTATAATCCAGTATTACTTCATTCACTTGTTCATGCTGCTCCAGCTTTGGCCATTGGGAGCTCTTTCACTTAGCTTCTGTGTGCCTTTGACATGCCCCAGTAAATGTGTTTTGTTTTGTTTCTGAGCATTTCTTTTCTTTCTGGCACTTTAAGATGTGCCAGATTCATCTTATATATTTCCTACTGAGAGGGTAACAGGCAGGAAGGCCAGGGGTCTCCAAATGGAGGAAATAGGCTGCAAGTGTAAGACGTTTTTATCTCTCTTAAGCGGCAGGAGGAAACAAACTAGTGTATTTTTTCCTTCTTTATACAAATTTAAAAGGAGGTTTCTCTTAAAATAATGTGTTGCCATAATGACACCTGGTTTCACCTGAAGTTAACTATTCTCACACCGTGAGTTAACCAATGCGTTTTTCTTATGGAAATGTTTCTCTTAAGCTATGCTAATATACTATGCATTTACCCCAGACTCTGTCCTCAAGTCCTTTCCGCCTAATGGCTCAGAACCTACTTGACAAACCAGTATGTTATACTCAGATATTGTTCCCCTAATCTATGTAAACGAAACTATTTGTATGGTAATCTGCCCATCCACAAGATTCAAGTCAATCGTTTTATGGCCCGGGATGAATCATCTGGTGCCAAGATTATCCCAAAATGCATTTTATGGATGAGGGGCCTGGTGCCATTCTGAGTTTTAAGACATTCCTTTCTTTCGTTAACAGACTGCTAGTGACTATATAACATCCAGCTGAAGACTAGCAGGGGGGGTACTCTTTCTACCCCCTTCTGATGTCTGTGTCAGAAGCTTTCTCTATCTCCTTTAGACTTGAGTAAAACTTACACAAAAGCTCTGAGAGATCAAGCCTTGTCTCTGGCCCTGGATTGAATTCTCCTCCAGAGGCCAAGAACCCCCAGGTCTTTCAGCAACAACCTTTCACTACCCCAGTCCTCAAAGCATCCATTTGTCCATGGAACTCTGGTTCCTCTTACTGAAGAATGGTTTTAGAAACCAAGATCTGGGAGTTAAGTGTTCTTCTATGCCTACTCTGCTGACAGAGCAAGGAAATATATGTGTGTATACTAACCCCTATGTAGTCATATATCTGTAAATATTTCTATATGTAACCTTCTTTAACTGTATTAAGCTAAACATAAGTTCATACTGATATCTCCAGCTCTAATTCATTACCACATGGATCATTTGGCCTCCTTCCCTTGGTTATCTGAAAACTCCCACTCAAACATTGAGAAACCTGGCTCTCAGAAACTGCACTCCATTTACTTATTATTTAGTTCCAGCACAGTGTATATCAGTATCAGAATTGTTCATTTCTGCCTTCGTGGAAAATAACTATCAACTGGAGCATGTTTTCTTATGCCTTAAGTCTTATGGATTCTGCTTATTTCCAAACTCCTTTTCTTTTTCCCCCTGGAATGTCGTATTCTAAAATGTTTTCTTGTCCTCTTTCGCATTGTGTATTTTTCCTTCTATTGCACCATCATTTCAAAGGCCTTCATATATCCTTCCCCTACTTTGTTTATTAATCCTTACTTGAATGTTGATTGATCTATTCAGGTGGACATTGCCAGTAGATGAGGTCAGGAAATACTTTTATACATAAACTTTTGGCCAGATTCTAAGGTATACTTATAGGCAGACATATCTGTGTTGTATATGATAATATATGATAATCTATTGAATGCTTACTATCTGCTGAGAAGTGAGGTGAGTGTTCTTTTAATCCCTATAATTCAATCAGACAGATTTTGTTACATTCATTTACAGTTGAGAAAACTCAGACTTTGGCTAAACAATTTGCTCAGGTTCATACATGTAGTAACTAGTACAGTCTGGATTTAACCTCATGTCTACGACTCCAAAGTGTATACTCTTAACTACTATATATTGACTATATCAGGGTTTCTTAACTTCAGAAGTATTGACATTTGGGGCTGGATAATTATTTTTTATAAGGGGATGTATGTGCACTGCAGGGTGTTTAGCAGCCTCCCTGCTATACCCACTAGATGCCAGTAACAGCCCCCACTTGTGACAATCAGAACTGTCTCCAGGCATTGCCAGATTTTCTGTGTTGGCAGAATTGCACCTGAGAACCACTAGCCTAGTGGCTTACAATAAACATGACTCCTGAATGGTAAATTGCATCTGGACTGGGAGAACTGTAAACCAGATGGAAAGTTGGATCTGAACTTCTCTGACTGTAGTGACTCTTATAATCAGGCATGCTCTTTTGGGGAGCTCTGAGAGCTTCACTTGTAGAGTTGTTAGATATCGGTCCTGTGGAAGGAACCTTTCAGTCAAGATGCTTTCTGCCCAACCTGCATGGGCCACATTGCCTTGCACTTGAGCTATACTCTGTGAGAACTCCCACTGAAGAAAAATTCTAGTTCCTCAGTCCTCTGCTAGCAAGCTTTGTTTTCTGTCTAGTAGCCTTCTTAGTAGCTGGCGCCAAATATGATGTGTGGTAGACTTATAAGTCTTGAATGCTGGGTTGAGCCTAAGATCTCCCTGTTGCACATTGCAGACTGGTTCATAGCAAATCCTAACAAATGAAAACTTTTAATTATTATAGTCTGGGAATATACTTTTTGGCCTAGATCTCATTTATGTCTTTTTTTTTTTTTCCCCCCAGTTTCTCAGTTACCTGAATATTGGCTGTGTGTCTGAAGCTCCTGGAACTTTTCTCACTGCATATATACATTGTACACAAGTGCTTAGCCCCAGCCTGAGAATTATTAGAATCTTCTGGTAAGACAAATTTGAACTGCAGTGGGAGTTCTGTGGAGGAGGATGCAGCCTTTGAGCAAGCTGATGACTATCTCAAAGCCTCATAACCTGACTCCTCATGAACAAAGTGAGGTCCTGAGAGCAGATACGTCTTGGCAGCAGGAAACCATCGCAGTCATGGAGACAGATGACTGTGAGGCCTCTCGTCAGAAATTCAGGCATTTCCAGTATTTGGAAGTGTCTGGGCCTCGTGAAGCCCTGAGCCAACTTTGGGAGCTCAGTCTTCAGTGGCTGAGACCAGAAATTCATACAAAGAAGCAGATTCTAGAGCTATTGGTGCTGGAGCAGTTCCTGACAATTCTCCCTGAAGAAGTCAGGACTTGGGTGAATTTACAACATCCGAAGAATAGCAAAGAAGTGGTGAGCCTCATACAGGATGTGATTGATATGCTTGAAGATGAAGGTGAGAATATAGAAAATTGGAGGTAGAATAGTTGACCCTCTCCCATATGAGGAAAAATTATCTTAAAAATTTTTTTATTTGTATATAGTTGATGTACAATATTATATAAGTGGGAGATTTATGATATGTTATTGTTTAGTCCCTAAGTTGTGTCTGACTCTGCAACCCTGTGGACTGCAGCATGCCAGGCTCCCCTGACCTTTAACAGTCTCCCAGAGTTTGCTATACTATCCAGCCGTCTCATTCTCTCTCACTCCCTTCTCTTCCTGCCCTCAATCTTTCCCAGCATCAGGGTCTTTTCCAGTGAATTCACTTTTTGCATCAGGTGGCCAGAGTACTGGATCTTCAACTTCAGTATCAGTCCTTCCAATATAGTGATTCACAATTTTATAAGATTATACTCCATTTATAGTCATTATAAAATATTGGCTATATTCCTTCTGTTGTATAATATATCATTGTAGCTTATTTTATACATAATAATTTTTACCTATTAATTCTCTACCCCTCTACTCCCCTATTCCCTCTTCCCACTGGTAACCACTAGTTTGTGAGTCTGTTTCTCTTTTGTTATATTCAGTAGTTTGTTGTATTTTTTAGATTTCACATGTAAGTGATATCATAGAGTATTTGTGTTCCTCAGTCTGACTTATTTCACTTAGCATAGTAACTTTTTCTGAAGCTGAATGGTGTCAAGGGCCAGATCATAAAGAACTTTACTATACTAGGAAGGCTGAACTGAGAACTCAGAGATTGAGTAGGGGAGTAAAACAATTTGATTTGCCTTTCAAAAACACTCTGTTGGTTTCATTGTAGAGCAGGGGTCAGCAGACCATGACCACAGGCCAGCTGTTTTTGGAAATAAATTTTTATTGGAACACGGGTACATCCCATTTGTTTACATTTTGTCTATAGCTGCTTTCCTGCTATGACTAGAGTTGATTGTTATAGCAGAGACTGTATGGCCTGCAAAGCCAAAATAAAATATTTATAATCTGGATCTTTATAGGAATAGTTTATTAACATCTGCAATAAAGGACAGCACTGAGAGCTCTGAAAATAGGAAAACCAGTTAGGAGCTATTGTAGTAGATCAAGTGTTAGAGAATAAGGAAGCATTGGGAAAACAGGAGACTGAACCTGAAGGATTTACATATTATCTGTGAATGGGATAAATGTTCTGGCTTGCATGAATGGGGTGTTAAATAACAGATTTTGTTGGAAGAGAGATTGATATATTAATTATGTGACACATTGAATTTGAGGTCTTTGTGCGACAGCCACAATGAACCATCTAATATGTAATTAACAATTTGGCTTTAATGTTGAAGCCATTTTAGTAGAAGTTTAGTAGTTTTTGTTGCTGCTATAACATGTTACCATTAATTTTATTACTTAAAACAATATGAATTATAGTCCTAAATGTCTGTAAATTAGTGGGTCTTTTTGCACTAAAATCAAGAAGGAAAAATATGTAAACTTATAGGTATGAACAGGAGTAGAAGAAATACAGATTCTTAGGAAGACCCAGTATTTAAGAGTTGGTATAGATATAACTCCCTGGAGGAAGAAATGGCAACCCACTCCAGTATTCTTGCCTGTAAAATCTCCTGGACAGAGGAGCCTGGTGGGCTACATCCCATGGGATTACAGAGTCAGACATGACTGAGCGACTGAGCACACACATAGCTTCAACTACCATTAGAGAAAACATAGATCGAGGATAGAGGAACGTGTTAAACTATACCATGGGAGTGCCATTAGTAAAATCTAATTTGTCACAAACTGCAAGACAATCCAGTTTCTAGAACAAAATTCTAAGGAAGTAGGGAGGGGCCTGGAAGAGGGATTTAGAGATTAAAAGAAACATGAAAGATATGTAACTGATCATGTGAATGTGTGGACCTTATAACAAACATGTGAGGCAATTGACTGGATATTTGACTAAGAATTATTAATTAGAAACAGTGATGATATAGGTGTTGGAGTTATATTTAGTCTTTATCTAAAAAGTAAATAAAATGAAGGACTGAGAAAAATAAGAAAACTCAAAATAAGGTAAGCAGGCTAGAAAGGTAATCCAGAAAGTCAAAGAACCAGGCAAGATTGGTGTCTTGAGCTAAGAAAGAAGAAATCTGAAAGAAGGGATTGTTGAACACTGTTGCAACCAAAAAAAGTCTTATAAAAATGAGTACTGAAAATAATTGACTGAAATTGTTGGTTAGATCAGTGGTCCAGCGTGGGTCTGTCTGGGCTAAAATCAAGGCTTCAGCAGTTCTTAGTTTCTTTTTGGGTCTCCTGCTCCCTTTCCCCCATCTTCAAACTGGCCATGGTGAACTGGGTTCTTTACACACTGCCATCTCTCTGACACTCCATTCTGTTGTCATGGTGTGTGCTGGCACACATGCAGTTGCTCACACTCATTCTTTCACTTTCTCTGTTTCACTGACCACAGCTGGGAAAGGTTCTCTGCTTTTCAAGAACTATGTGATTTGATTGAGACCACCCAGATAATCCAGAATCATTTCTTCATCTCAAAGATCTTTAATGTTACAGAATCCCTTTTCCCATACTATCCAAGGGTTTGGGCATGAATATTTCAAGGGGCCTATTATTCTGCCTATCACATGGGTAAAAAAAAAATGAAATATGAGGTGAGAGTGTGATAATGATTATAGACTATTCCTGAGAAGTTTAGTTGGGAAGGAAATGAGAGGTTGCAGGGTAATACAGGACTGGGAAAGGCTTTTGGTTTCTTATAACGTGCTGTGGATCCCTGAAGAATCCACTTAAAGGGTTTGCCTTTATTTTTACTTAACTTAGATCTCTCAGGAGGGCTTCCATAGTGGTTCAGACAGTAAAGAATCTGTCTGCAATGCAGGAGACCTGGGTTCAATCCCTGTGTTGGGAAGATCTTCTGGAGGAGGAAATGGCAACCCACTCCAGGATTCTTGCCTGGAGAATCCCATGGACTGAGCCTGGCAGCTACAGTCCATGGGGTTGCAAAGAGTTGGACAGGACTGAGTGACTAAGCATACACAGACCTCTCAGGGCTGAGAGGCTACTGGCTAGCATTTGTTGAAAACATTTAATGAAAACTGTATTAACTACTGCCACCTAGAACAGCAAATAAACAGTTGGGACAAACAAAAAGATTGGGAGGAAAGGTGCTTTAGGGAGTAAAGGATTTGAAAGCTCCTACAAATTCTTAGAGATCTAGGAGGCTGGGTATGTGTTCTAAAAGACCTGAGGATTCCCTGATTCTCACCTCTGTCCAGTCTTCAGTCTCCGCTCAAGCAGAGGTGATAACTATCTGGCTAAATGTTGAAGGCATTCCCTGTGCAGACAGCCCATCTACAAAGGCTAGGGAATGGTTTTGAGGTTTTCCCCCCTCCACAGTTCAGTTCAGTCGCTCAGTCATGTCTAATTCTTTGCAACCTCATGGACTGCAGCACGCCAGGCTTCCTCTCCCTGTTTCAAGCATTTAAGGGAATCTCTGTGGAATCGCTAGCTAACCACTAAGCTGATGAAAGACACTTAAGTGGACACAGAAAACAAAGAATATAGGCTTTATAAAATTTTTTAAAAGTTGAAGATTAGCAATATTGATAAAAGTTTAGCTACAATGATCAAGAAAAAAAAAAGACTAAAATCACTGAGATCAGGAATAAAGGTAGGGGGATTATTATTAAACTTGCATAAATCAAAGAGGACACTGTGAAAACTTAGATGAAATAGAAAATTTTCCAAAATGACCCAAACTGATTCTGAACCCATAGCTGAAGAGATTGAATCAGTAATTTTAAAAATGTCAAGCAAGTAAAAAATCTTTTTGAGGAAGTGGGGATGGAGAAAGTATGACTATATCTAAGCAACTACCAAGACCATAGTAGTGGAGAATGAGAAGAGGTGAGTTTGGTGGGCAAGATCCATTTTAAATTAAAAGGGAGAAAGAATATAAAAAGAGCTTGGGAATGTACTCATTTGTGAATTTTTCTTTGAATGGCATAAGAGTTTCAGAGAACACAGTTGTAAAGGTTTAGAAAGGCGGTCAGGAGGGAAAAGAGTTATGGAAAGGAAATAGTACTCAGTGAGAGTGATAAAATGGAGGATGGTTGATTTAAGGCTTTTGCATCTTTTCAAGATATATCTTGCATATTTCTAAGAATGACAAGACTAAAAAATGCAGTAGTCACTGTCTGAAGAATTATGGGACTGGGGTTTCACAAAGTGTTATAGGCCTGAATAAAGTTAACAGAGTATAATCTTACTGGCAACATTCAAATGGCATGTTGCTGAAATTTTGGGGTTTTTTCCCCTCAATTTTGCCTTTATTTACAAAACGGTCTCATAAATATTTCTTGCATTGTTTTTGTTTTTTCTTATTTCACCCTGAATCAATAAGGGTGAAATAGTTACAGACCAGTATTGGTCCATAGACTGACATTTGAGGATTAGTGGTGTAAGTAATGAATCTTGGAGTAACATTAGAAACTAGCCCTTGGGTGTATATATATATATATATGTCTCACCAAAGGGCTGGAGAACAGAATTGGTTGCCGCAAAGATTTTTATGTCATAGAAGAGTCATTAAGTCTGTGTGTAGTATACACAAAGCAACTTAGAGGAAAAGAATCCTTGCGCAAAGTAATCCCCAATGTCTTTGAGGAAGTGATTGGTTAGGTAAAATATCATTAGCTCCCAGTAGAATTACAGCCTGTGGTGGCTCAGCCTTAATTAGGATTTAGTTTTGACAAGATTATAGTTATTATTTTTTTGATCTGCTATAACCACAGATGAGGCATCAAAGTACTATTTTCCCTCTTCTCTCTGATCTAGTAGTTCTCCACCCCTAATAGAATCTCAGAATCACTTTTAGACCTTTTTAAAACTATAAGATCAGGGACTTCCCTAGTGGTCCAGTGGTTTAGACTCCTCGCTTCTACTGCAGGGGTTGTGGTTTCCATCCCTGGTTCAGTGAACTAAGATCCTGCATGCTGCATGGTGCAGTCAAAAAGTAAATCATAATAAAGAATTAAATAAAAATCTGGGCCCCACCCCTGGAGATTCTGGTTGCTGGTAGAACTTGACATTTTTTTCAAGCTTCTGAAGTAGCATGGTGAAACTGCTGTAATTATTAGAAGTTTCTCTGGGGAAAAATATTTCTCCCTAATGTTTTCTTCATCTTCAGGTATAACCTGCAAGGATTCTGTCCTACATCAGAAAGGGAGCTTCAAGAAAGAGAAAATGGAAGCTGACTTAATAACAGGCAAATCCCAGGTAAATTAGGATTCCAGTCTTTATTGAAACATCCTGCCTTTTCTCTCTTGGTCTTTGAACTTTTGCCAAACATAAGGGCATGACTGTTACTCTGCCACAGGACACTGGACCCATTTTAGTTGATGATACACTTTTTGGAAAATATTTAATTTTGTATATTCTCTGTGCATCTATGCCCTCAAGATTGTAGATGATAACTGAAACTGTAGGCATAGGGCCTCCCCAGGGAATGCTTAGAATTCAAAGTGAAGAAAGCCAAGGGCAGAATCCTGAGCAATGTCAGTTAATAGGCAAGAGCAGAAGAAACCTCAAAGGATACTGAAATGAAGGGACCAAAGTTGTAGAGGAAAACCAGGTCAATATGATGTCACCTTGAAAGCAAAGGATGAGCATTTTCAAGTACATTTCATATTTCAGTTCTTCAAAAGTTCAGGAAAGTACAGCTGAGTAGTGTCTGTTCTCTTAGCGTCAAGGAGATATACGCATGCATGCGAACAGAGGCCAGATTGTTGAGGGTTGAGGAGAGGAAAAGTGAGGAAGTAGGCAGAACACATGTAGACAGCTTATTCACAAAGACTGGCTCTGAGGTAGAGGACGGTTTGTGTGATTTGTATTTCAGTGTGACTGATGGTGCCTAGAAGGACAAGGTTAAGAGTGCTGAACAGAGAAGTGCAACAACTAATGGGATGAGGACCTTTATAATAAGTATTTTTGCAGTGCCTAACATTTCTAAGGGCTGGGAATATGACAGAAAACAAAACACCTGCCTTCATGGAGATTATATTCTAGTAGAAGTAGACAGACAAATACAAGCAAATAAGATAATTGCAGATAGTAATAATTATTACAGAGAAAAATAAACATAACCCAGTAGACTGATTAGGAAGAAGACCACTTTGTTGGGTAATCAGAGGGAAAAAAAAAAACGTATTTAACAGAGTGACACTGGGCTCTGAGACCTGAAGGATGAGGCATCAAAAGGTTGCATTTCCTAATTAGAGATGCTCCCTCTTCTAGCAGAGCCTACATCTTCATTACAAATTTCCTACAATTCTACCTTAAACTCTTCCTGTTCTGAACTCTTTGTGTAAGTTATTTGTACTCTATAGTAATTTTTTGTTCCACAGTTACTCCAACTGTTTTTTCTCTTCAATTAAAATATAAGCTCATCTAGAGTTAGAACGGCCCTTCATTTTCCTTTTGCAGCCCTCACAGAGTACCAAGTTGATAGGCCCTCATGTAACTTGATTTTTACCACTTAGAACTCCCAACACTGTCCTATCAATTATTTTTGTATATTGTGACCACCTACCCTATTCTTTCCAAATTCATTTCTTCTCTAGTAATACTGATATTTTGGAGACCTTTAATTAAATAGGAACTTAATGTTTTAGGAACCAGTGAAATTAGAAGATGTGGTTGTGGAATTCAGCAAAGAAGAGTGGGGGCAACTGGACCCTGCTGTAAAGAACCTGTACAGGCATGTGATGCTGGAGAACTATAGGAACCTGAATTCACTGCATAAAGGTAGTATCTGTGTATTTACCTAATCTGCCCTTTAGTAGTCTCTTCATGCATGCGTGCTCAGTTGCTTCAGTCGTGTCCAACTCTTTGCAACCCTACGGACTGTATGTAGTCTGCCAGGCTCTTCTGTTTATGGGGATTCTCCAGGCAAGAATACTGGAGTGAGTTGCCATGCCTTCCTCCAGGGGATCTTCCTGACCCAGGGATCCAAGCCTCATCTCTTATGTCTCCTGCATTGTTGGGTGGGTTCTTTACCACTAGCGCCACCTGGGAAGCCCAGTAGTCTCTTCATCTTCTGTTAAAAACTAGGACTGCTGAAGTGGTTGAGGATATTTGAGTTTGGGTTTAGATTTTCTAATAACTTTTGGGAACAAGAGCAGATGCTCTTGCTGAATGTGATTCAAAGTCCTTTCTGATGCAGAGCTAGAAATGCACAGGTTCACTGGCCTTATCTTTTAGCATCTCAGAGACTACTACTTTGGGATTGAATTCTCTTCCCTATAAAAATGCCTGAAATGTCTTTGTTTCCTTTTCCCCATGAAAAGAGCATCTACTTTCCAAACCAGTTGAGACCTCCAAGTTGGAGAGTAAGAAAGAAAGTTGGATAACGGAGCAAGACATCCCAAGAACAGCTGTTTTTGGTAAGAATCAGGCAGATCTGAGGCATTTGTAAGAAGCTTCTGTTCATTAAATACACAGATAATGTATGACCCAGTTTGAGTTGGGTTTGAGTTGATAGTTAGGAGGTGACAACAAACCAGCTAAACTTTGAAGAAAAAAAGTCATTGCTTTTCATTCACAGACTTTTTTTTTTCTTATGTGAACAGGCAAAACAGTGGTGTGGGTTAGAAACACAGACTCCTTATTTTTTTTTTTAATTGGTGTGTAGTTGATTTACAATGTTGTGTTAGTTTCTGGTGTACTGAAAAGTGATGCAGCTAGGCATCACTTATATTTATCAAAATATATCCTCAGTATCAAAATTATTATATCTGTTAAGGATTTTGTAAGATGGCCAGATATAAAAATATATTAGTAGGTTTTCTACATCTTAGAACTAAGTGACTTGAAAATAACAAAATACATTAAAGTGATATTTTAAATAGGAGTAAAAAACTTATGTGAAAAATGAGTTGTACAAATGTAAGGAGAACATACTTATTAGGGAAATACAACCAGGAAATTTGCTGTTCAGTAAATACTGCTAGAACAATTATGGTTTTGATCATCTATTACTTCTTACAGATCATCCTAAAACTTAGTGACTTAAAACAGTTATCTTAGTAATTCTCACAATTTTGTGAGTTGACTTAGGAATTCTTACATTGCATATGATGTTGGCTGAGGATGCCGTGTTCTGGCCACTTGACTGGGATGGAATGGCCAGGATGACTCATCACATAGCCGGAGGTTGATGCGGGCTGTCATGGGAAGACTCATCACATAGCCGGAGGTTGATGCGGGCTGTCATGGGAATTTTGCTGGTCCTGTGGACCAGAATACCTGTACCTGGCCTCCTGAGGCAAGGGCTCCTCACAGCACAGCAGCCATGCTCTGAGAGGAAACTTCCTGAGAGGAGTTGGAAGCTGTCAGTCTTCTGAAGGCCAGGCCCAGAAGTAGCCTAGTATCACTTCTGCTACATTCTGTTAGCTAAGCAGGGACAGGACCAGCCCAAATTCCCGGGGAAGGAAAAAAAAAACACTAAAAAACCCTGCACTTCTCTCTGAAGAGCATATCAGAGAACGTGCCATAATTTTGATCTGCTGTAGTTTGTCCTCTGACCACAAATTGACTTCATTTTCCTCGTTAATTACATTTACTCTCTCCCCAGATGTCATCTCATTATGGCATCAAGTTTGAAGTCCAGAAACTCATTCTGTGAATTAAGTCCAGGTTTGGAAGAGATTCCTCTTGCTCTGAAAACCTGGGACTTCAAGGAACAGGTTATCTGCTCCCACACATCCAACATACACTGGTGAGGTGGAGACAGGAAGACTGCAGTCAGGATTCCCAGTATATGCCTGGGCTCCACCCTGGGACACTCTGATTTAATAGTCTACGTTCTAGCATGGGCATTGTATAGACAAATGATGATTGCTCCTAGAAATTAGACTAAAGGAGGCTGAATTGATATATACTTGACAAAGTTGGATGTATCAGTGGGAGCTGCTTTGAGGTAAAAGTCATTTCATCAAGTAAAACAGTATTACCTAAGGACAGATTAGATGTGAGAGATGAAGAGCCGTGGTTATTCAAGTTTTCTTTATAAACTCCAGTGTAAATGTTAAAAGACCAGTGACTCATGGAACAAAAATGAGGATGTCAAGGGAAGCTGTTTCCACATGGAGGGAGATAGTCTCTCATTTGTTGCGTTTTGGAACAGAGTAGGAATAGTCAAGCGGAGATGTCCTAGAAACTGTGAAACTGCAAAGCTGAAGATCTTACTTAGCTACTGATAAATCATGGAAAACAACAGTGTTAGACATATCTGAAATTATGTGGAAAAAGAGAAAGAAAGTTCATTTAAATTTAATTTTTAAAGAAATGCTAGAATGCACAGTTTACTGGGTGTGTGTATATATATATATACACACACAGAAACTAAGTGAAAAGGAATTTTGAGAAGGGAAGTGAAACTTTATCAAAAGAAATACAGAAACTTAAAGAGCTGAAAAGAGAAAAACCCAACCTGAATCAGGTAAAGTTTTGAGTCCTAAGAAACACATAGAAAAATGTTTGAGCACTTTTAGAATCAGGAGTGATTTTTGCGCCCAGAATAAGAATAGTTTCCATGCTATCATATATTTCAGTTCTTTCTGCCTCTGTTAAATACAGGGAATAATTGCTGCCATAAGGATAATAGGGGCACTATGATTGCAGGTTTGCTTTCAGATGGTTAAGGTACAGGGCCTATAAATTTAGACATGTTCCTAAAGAAATGATTAAATTGGTATTTTAGAAGGGCTTATTTTTTGAAACAGCTTGGGTTAAAAGAGACAAGTTATTGGAGAAAGCAAGATTAGGTATAACTCTTACAGACTAGTTATGAACCAGTGATGGCTTGAAATGTGATATGCCATGCCATCTCTGTATATATACTGATATTCTGCCAAGTTCTGTGTATTCTCCTTAGTATTCCTAAATAGCTCTCCTCATATTTTATGATCTCATCCTCTTTTTAATATTTTTATCTCATTTATTTCTTCTATAGTCATTGTTTTCTAACCCCACCTCACATTTCAATTCTGTATTTAAAGATCCATAAGATATGTGTATACCATTATGTGGCTTAGCATTCCTTTCCTAATTAAGCAATTTTCCTTCCAGTTCATGGCATTTTTTTATTTATTTCTAGACAGAGAGAGAATTTCAGAAAATCAGGAATTAGTCCCAAAACAGAGAATTTCTGGAGAAGAATCATCCCATGCAGTGATTATGACAAGATTGACCGAAGGTGAACATTTTCCTGTAGATGCCTGGAACAGTGATGACTGGTTATATAGGAATCAGGAACCCTGGGACACAAATTTGCCACAAGAAGTTTTCATTCCTAATATAGTGTACACTGAGGAGGGAGACTTTGAATATAGTGAAAATAAGGTAAGCACTGATGTTAAGTCAGTTAAGTCAATTTTTGATACACAACAGGGAATTCCTATGAGAAAGGATTCCCCAAAGTGTGATCAGCTTAAAACTAACTTTGAATTTAATTTAGACTCAATAGGTAAGCAGCATTCAGAATATAAGTGTGGGAGTGCCTTGAGCCTGAGTACAGATATTCAGCACCCCAAAAGTCATACCACCGTGAATTTCTATAAATGTTATCAGTGTGGAAAGGCCTTCAGCCGCAGTTCATCACTCATTCGACATCAGATCATTCACACAGGAGAGAGACCCTATCAATGCAGTGAATGTGGAAGATGCTTCAACCGACGTTCAAACCTTACAAAGCATCAAAAAATTCACGCTGCAACAAAAGCCTGGGAAGGCAATCAATGTGGAAAAGCCCTCAGTGAGCATGAAGACAGTAATAAAAATCCAGGACTCCATTCTGCAAATAATCTCTATGAATGTGTTAAGTGTGGAAAATCCTTCACCCGTGGCTCCTCACTTACTCGACATCAAACGATTCATACAGGAGAGAAACCATTCAAATGTAAGCAATGTAAGAAAACCTTTAACAGAAGTTCAAACCTGCTTAAACACCAAAAAATTCATACTTGAGAGAAGTCCTGTGATAGCAACAATGTGGGATTCCTTCAGTCAGAGTGCAAAACTCGTTCAAAGTCTGTGAATTTCTTCTGGAAGGAATCCTGTGCATATAGTAAATGGAAGAAAATATTTGTCAGAGAGTATTCTTTAATTGATATGAATGAATTAATACTGGAGATAAATTGGATAGAAATCTGAGGGAGCTTTTCCAGGTTTCATATGAAGCCATAAGGGTTCGGAATTAAACACAGCAACGTGGTAGTGTTTGTCGTCATTCTGATGTCCATTTACCAATGAGAGAGTCATTTCCTAGGCAGGTTGATAAGGAGTCTAGGAGTCCCCAAGGAGAGAGGGGTCTGGAATTCTCAAGGAGGAAGGAAGGACAAACTTTTTTTCTTTCTCCACATTCCTTAGGATTATATAACAATAATGTATCCTGCCTAAGGACAGTCTCTGGATTAAACCTTCTGGCTAATTCTGTTATCTTAAAATGTAAATTATGGGAGTAGGTCAGGTGAGGTCTTTACAACCTCCAGACATTCTTTGGATTCATTGGAGAGTATATAACTTCATTGCTAACACTAGCAAGCGGGTACTCTTTCTGCCCCCTTCTGATGCCTATGTCAGAAGCTTTCTCTATCTCCTTTATACTTTAAAAAAACTTTATTACACAAAAGCTCTGAGCGATAAAGCCTCGTCTCTGGCCCCAGATTGAATTCTTCTCCTCCGGGGGCCAAGAATCCCGGTGTATTCCCGTGATTCAACAACAACCTTTCATCTTGGGGGCTCGTCCGGGATCCTTCAGGACAGGGTAAGGATGCTTGGAGCTTTAGTTCTTTGTTCTCTTAGTGAACACGTTTTCTGCCATGCTTTACTAACTCTACCGTGTGCTTGTGTGAATGAATGGCATGCCCTGCATGAAGCAAGTAAGGAGCCCTGCTCTGCGGTTCCACGGTGATCTCATACAGCTTATGGCAGAAACCTGTCGGGGTGTTATACCGACCTGCCAATGCCAAGAGGCGCCCAATGTCTCCTTCGGGAACCGACCAGAAATGGGCAAAGCGTGTGGACCGAACTCTCCTTTCTCGGTCAAACTTTTCGGTCTCTGACCATTTCATAACTCTTTGGGAATTAGAAGTACTAACCTAATCTACTGGATCATAGACTTTCAAGGGACTTGTGATCTATACTGTTATTGTGTACGGTGGCTTAGGTCCCAAACTTGGATTGGTGGCCAATAAAGCGCCTAGCCTCGCTAGGAATCGAAAGTTCGGAAGCTAGATGGAGCTCTAGCTCCCAGAACATCTCTGAGGTTAAAGGTTACTCAGATTGGGACTGCACTGGGTTTTTTTTCTTTGGTAATGCCAGCTCTTAGTGGATCAGAGGAGGCTGTTATAATGGTGTGGTGATGCTAGAAAAGAACATCTCAGTTTTATGTTCGTGTCAGTCTTATTGTGGTCAGGAAATACTCAGGGTCGTGCACAGGCACTCAGGTGACGAATGTTTCCCACAGCGGTCTTAGCTTGGGAGGCATTCCGGAAGGTTACTCTGATTCACCCCGGGTGACATCAGAGGCAAACAAGGTTAAAGGGGAAGAGCTGGACGTCAAGTAGGGATGCTATCAAGTCTACCCCTGGTACATCCCCACCCCATCAGTGGTAGAACCGGGAGGGACGAGTACAGCACCTGCATCGGTAAGGGACAGACTAAGTCCGACCAGGAAGGAAAAGCTTTTGGTGTAACGTCTGTCTACACCCCCATCTAGAGCAGGGAGGGACGCCTCCGGTAGAAAAAATGGCGCTGGTCGCTTTTTTTTCTCTCTTACAGATGGGAGCTAACAATTCCAGCCTCACTCCTTTGAACTGTATCCTGAAAAACTGGAATAGATTTGATCCCCAAGCTCCCTCCTGTCCTCTTACTTTGCCCCTGTACCGGGGACTCCAAACTGGGATTCAAACTGCCCACATGGAGGTCCAAACAACTCCTGTCTCAGTACGACCTCAGACTACTCTGGTTTCAGTAGAAACTCAGACCATCGAAGTAAGAGATGAGATGGAGGACAGGAGGCAGAGAGAAAAAGAAAAACAGGTTTCTCCAATCTATCCCTGGGATCATATGCGCAGAGCAGCCAGAGAGACTGAGGAATAGCCACACAAGCTGTTGCCTCTTTATGAAACACCCACTGGGAAAAATAATCAGTCTGTGAGAGTTAATAAGCCTTTCTCTTATCAAAAAATACAAAGAATCAAGGAGGATCTGAGAGACTATTTAGATGACCCAGAAAAATATATTAGAGCTTTTAAAGGTGTTACTCTGCTTTATGACCTCACTTGGAAGGATGTGATGTATATCTTGGGACAAACGCTGACTCCCAAGTCAAAGATTCGAGTTTTGGGAAAAACGGTTGCTTATGGAGATGAATGGCTTGGTAATAAATCAGTAGGGAAGAGGGAGAACGAGATAGTGGCCCTCCTCACTGGGAGTCAGGCGGTCCCAACTATAGAACCAGACTGGGACTACAACACAGCTAAAGAAAGATGGGATCAGAGTCATTTTGTTAGATGTATTCTTGAAGGACTTAGGCAGGCGCGTTCTAAGCCTTTAAACTATGGCAAATTGGCAGACATAGAATAGGAGGAGAAGGAAGCTCCTGGTAAATTCCTAGATAGACTGAGAGAAGCCCCTCGCAGATTCACTGAGATTGATCCCGAAAGTGAAGAGGAAAAAGTGATCTTAAAGGATAGATTTCTCACTCAGTCGGCTCCAGATATCCGCAGTAAGCTATTAAAACAGGCCTATGGACCAAATCAGTCTTTAGATTCTCTGTTACAACTGGCTCAGACAGTCTTATTATGGTAGGGAATATGAGGAAAAGAAAAAAAGGCAAAAAAAAAAGACAAAGGAAAAGGCGGAAGCCTTCGCCATGGCTATGAAAAACGTTCTTAAACAGCCTGAGAAAAATGCCCAGAGGGGCCCAGGTGAAAAGGGATGGGCTTACTATTACTGTGCAAAGGAGGGGCACCAGAAGCGGGATTGTTCTGTGCTGTTTTCACACGAGTTTCTGATCCTGCCAAAATCTCCCTCACCCCTTTTGGGAAGGGATATACTGAGCAAGGTCCATGCCTCTGTTTTCATGAATACGGAGCCCTTCCTTTCTCTCCCTTTAGTTGAACAAAATGTAAATCCTAGAGTATGGGCTGATGGAAAATCTGTGGGTCAAGCACAAAATGCTATTCCTGTAGTTGTTAAGCTCAAAGACCCACACGTATTTCCGCATAACAAGCAGTATCCACTGAAACCTGAAGTTAAGAAAGGGTTAAAACCCATCATCAAAAATTTAAAGGAGCAGGGACTATTAATTCCCTGTAACAGTCCTTGCAACACTCCTATTTTGGGTATAAAAAAATCAAATGGTCAATGGAGACTAGTTCAAGATTTACAAATAATAAATGAGGCTGTAGTTCCTTTACACCCCGTGGTGGCTAATCCTTATACTCTATTGTCTGAAATTCCTGAACGGGCCAAATATTTCTCAGTAAGTCTTTGAAGACCCTACGCAGCCAGCTTCTCAGTTAACCTGGACAGTTTTGCCCCCAGAGATTTCGTGACAGTCCTCACTTATTCGGACAAAGTTTGTCACGGGATCTACAAAACTTTAATAGCTCTGAAGCGGTGGTGTTACAATATGTAGATGATATTTTGCTCTGTGCTGAGACAGAGGAAGCTTGTTCGCGAGCCTCAGAAGATTTCTTAAACTTTCTGGCAGGCTGTGGTTACAAGACATCAATAAAAAAGGCTCAGTTTTGTCAACAATCGGTTAGATATCTGGACCTAATCATATCAGAAGGGACTAGGGCCATAGGCCCTGAGAGAATTAAACCTATACTAAATCACCTCCTACCTATGACTTTAAGACAATTGAGAAGATTTTTGGGAATCACAGGTTACTGTCACATTTGGATCCCGGGTTATGGGGAACTTGCCCGGCCTTTATATAAACTTATAGCTGAAACTCAGCAGGCCCAAACCGACAAACTGGTTTGGTCTCCAGAAACTCAAAAGACTTTTAAGGTTCTTCAGACTGCTGTCCTGCAAGCTCCAGCTCTGAGCTTGCCCACAGGGTCAAAATTTAATTTGTTTGTCACTGAAAGAAAAGGTGTGGCATTGGGAGTTTTGACACAACCCCGAGGGCCTCACCAGCAACCTATTGCTTATCTAAACAGAGAATTAGATGTAGTTTCACATGGGTGGCCCCACTGCCTAAGAGTAATTGGGGCAGCGGCTTTATTAGCACCTGAAGCTTTAAAAACAATTGATGGACAAAACCTTACTGTACTGACTTCTCATGATGTGAGTGGAATCTTAAATTCTAAGGTTAATATTTGGATGACAGACAGTAGGCTTCTTAAATATCAGTTATTGTTGTTAGAAGGACCAGTAACTAAGCTTAAAGTTTGTGGAAATCTAAATCCTGCCACTTTCCTTCCTGAAAAGGAAAATGAAACACCTGATCACGATTGTTCTCAATTCCTAACTTTATGCAGCTCGGGAAGATCTAAAGGATACCCCATTAGACAGTCCTGACATGGAAATATTTACAGATGGCAGTTCTTTTGTTCAGGATGAAAAGCGTAAAGCAGGTTACGCCGTGGTGACTGCTGAACAGGTTTTGGAAGCAAAATCTCTCCCCCAGGGAACCAGTGCTCAGTTAGTGGAGCTTGTGGCCCTGACCCGAGCCCTCGAGTTAAGCAAAGGGCAGCGGGTAAATATCTACACAGATTCTAAGTATACTTATTTGACTTTACATGCTCATGCTGCAATATGGGAAGAGAGACACTTTAAAACAGCAACAGGAGAACCTATTAAGCATTTCAGAGAGATTGAGAGACTTTTAACTGCTATATATTGTCCTAAAGAAGTAGCTGTTATGCACTGCAAAGGGCACAGCAGGGATGGGAGTAAAATAGCCGAAGGTAATCATCTGGCTGACTGTCAAGCCAGAAAAGTGGCCTTTGATCTGGACAGGTCCTGTGGAACAGGAAAAACCCCAATATACTGAGAAAAAATTAAAAGGATGAGAAACGAGGAACAAAGATTACTGATAAAGGATGGTTACAGTCCGAGGATGGACGATTAATAATTCCTAAAAATGCTCAGTGGAAAATTCTTAAGGGTTTACATCAGAGTTTTCATTTGGGTGCTGAGAGTACTTACCAGATGGTTTCTTGTTTGTTTAAAGATAAAAATGTAATGAAAACTTTAAAGAATATTATCAAAAGGTGTGAGATTTGTCAAAAAAATAACCTAAAGACTGAAAAGCTAACAAAATCTGGATTACAACGAAGTGAGAAGTATCCTAGAGAGGATTGGGAAATCGATTTTACTCATGTGCCAAAAGCTAATGGATATTCTTGCTTACAAGTTTGGGTAAATACCTTTACTGGATGGATTGAGGCTTTTCCCTGTCGTAGGCTAAAGAAGTTATAAAGATTTTAATCCATAAAATTATCCCCAGGTTTGGGCTGCCACGGAGCCTTCAGAGTGACAATGGCTCCGCCTTTAAAGCTGCTGTAACTCAGGGGGTATCTAAAGCTCTAGAAATAAAATATCACTTACACTGTTCCTGGAGACCCCAATCCTCCGAAAAAGTTGAAAAAGCTAATGACATTATCAAAAGACATCTGCGCAAATTAACTCAAGAGACGCAGGACAAATGGATTAAAGTCCTACCATAGCTTTAATGAGGGCTCAAACTACCCCCAAAAAGGAGGGACTGTCCCCCTTTGAATGTATTTATGGAAGGCCTTACTCACAGACATTGTTATAGACCCTGAAGCCTTGGAATTAACTAATTATGTAACTCAGCTCTCAGCTCTTCAACAGGCGTTAACAGAACTCCGGGAGACGACTCCTGCCTGACCCAGCCTCCGAGACAAGCAAGCCTCTATTTGAGCCAAGAACCGAGGTCCTTATAAAAACATTGGGATCTGGGGGCCCATCCCTCAAGCCTCTCTGGGAAGGTCCTTACCAGGTTATTCTTTCTTCTCTCACTGCTGTCAAAGTGCCAGAAATTGATTCATGGGTACATCATCCTTGAGTTAAGAGGTGGCACCCTGACCAAAATTAAGTGACTTCATTTTATGTCTTTACTTTCTGTGCTCTGACTTTGTACCTCTTAGATGGACCTGATAACCTATGTGAGCTTACTTCTGCTGACTCCAAATATCCTGAGTCTGCCGTTGGCTCCTCAAGACAATGTCTTCCTGTCCTGGGCTCACTCCTATGCTGCATTCCACAATCAGTCTAACTGCTGGGTCTGCAGAGCGCTCCCCTCTTCGTCAGTAGAAGGCGTCCCGTGGTAGACATCCCCACTTCAAGGAAAAGACTTTCTCCAAGTCTGTGAATACCTTCGACAACAATCACATGTGATGCCTCTTCTTCATCTGATGACATGTACCAACCCTAAAATGGACTGGTGCAACACTTTACACTTTAACTATGGACATAATGTGACTTTTAATTTCTATTTTAACTTGTTTTAATGACTATGTTGCTTGCATCTGTAATTGTAAAACTGGATTTGTTTCTAGCCACATGAAAGCTTTTAAGTTACAAATGGTTGCTCAAACTCCTGCCACTGCTGTAGCTTCCTCCAACTACTATTTGGGGCCCCTGGATAAGATATCCTCAATATGAGGATTAGGAGAATATGTTGCCTCACCAATTTAGGGACAACGCCCCTTGTCAGCTCAAAAGTAGTTATGGAACGAGAACGACGCCCCTTTTCCCTAGACAACATAATTCTCCTAAAAGAAAAGGGGGGAATGAGAGAGTCATTTCCTAGGCAGGTTGATAAGGAGTCTAGGGGTCCCCAAGGAGAGAGGGGTCTGGAATTCTCAGAGAAAAAAAGGACAAACTTTTTCTTTCTCCACATTCCTTAGGATTATATAACAATAATGTATCCTGCTTAAAGACAATCTCTAGATTAAACCTTCTGGCTAATTCTGTTATCTTAAAATGTAAATTATGGGAGTAGGTCTGGTGAGGTCTTTACAACCTCCAGACATTCTTTAGATTGACTAGAGAGTATATAATTTAATTGCTAACACTAGCAAGCGGGTATTCTTTCTGCCCCCTTCTAATGCCTATGTCAGAAGCTTTCTCTATCTCCTTTATACTTTAATAAAACTTTATTACACAAAAGCTCTGAGCAATCAAGCCTCGTCTCTGGCCCCGGATTGAATTCTTCTCCTCCGGGGGCCAAGAATCCCAGTGTATTTGCGTGATTCAACAACAACCTTTCACCATCATCTCTCCCTAGTTCATAAATGAAACCTATGGGATACTTACATTCACCTGATCTATTGATGAAGTAGATATTAGGGCGGAGCCAAGCAATACCCTTGGAGTTGACATCTAATAAAACTCAAACTTTCAGTCCTTATAAGAAGATCACAAGCAACCAGGAGCTCATGAGAATATAGAAGGACACTTCTAAGGACTGACTCTGAATTAATGCAAAGGCCACAGAGACCGCCAGTTACCCCACCCGTGGTGATGTCTTTGGGTGTCCTGGTGCTGAGTGGGGCCTGGAACTGAAAGAGTATTATCAGCTGCAGTGGTGGGTAGATATGTTATTAATCTACATGTATTCTCAATATCTGCATTTGTTTAAGTACTCTGGGATCTAGGCTTGAGAGACATCCATAACCCTAAGGCTGTCATTTATCCCAAACATTAAAAGGTCAACAGAGTCCTAATCCTCTGTGTACCAGAACTGCCTTTCTTCTGTAAGCTGCCTCCGGATCCCAGAGGATTCTTGAACCAATATGCTTATGTTAGTTTGCCCCCAAAGAAACACACTGGAGACATGCCCAATGAATGTTGATGGTGGCTTTTGTCAGGGTTCATACCTTATCCAAAGGTGGAAAATGTATTCTGAAGTGAACCACTCCCTGCTGCTGCTGCTGCTACTAAGTCACTTCAGTCATGTCCAACTCTGCGACCCCATAGATGGCAGCCCAGCAGGCTCCTGCATCCCTGGGATTCTCCAGGCAAGAATACTGGAGTGGGTTGCCATTTCCTTTTCCAATGCATGAAAGCAAAAAGTGAAAATGAAGTCGCTCAGTCATGTCTGACTCTTCGTGACCCCATGGACTGCAGCCCACCAGGTTCCTCCATCCCTGGGATTTTCCAGGCAAGAGTACTGGAGTGGGGTGCCATCGCCTTCTCCGGAACCCCTCCCTAAAATGAGTTAATAAATGTGAAAAATTATTGTGTGTTCATTTGTTCATCCTTTATACCACAAAACTTAAGACAAATCCCTACAGAAGTAATTGATAGGATTCTCCACAAGTTGTCTTTTATTTATATGAATTTTCCGAACAAAAGCAAAACACTCCAAATATAAATTCTTGAGGTACATAGTTCAGTCATTCATCAAAGCAATGATATGTTTAATATAATGGATTACGACATTCTCATTTTAGGCATTCTGAGTCTAATAGTTTACCTTTTTTATAAGCTATTTTATTTTGGGTAATTGAAAGATAAAAGTACTGTTTTCATTTTTTATCTTTTTTTCTCAGGAAAATGCTTATTTTACCTCCTAGATCTCTAAGCTTTCCAAAAAATAAAAGATATGTATACTAAGTTAAACATACTTAGCTTCAAAGAAAACCATAGATTTAATAAGTGAATTTAGATACACTATATACATCCCACTTCCCTCAAAAAAATACCTTGAACAAGTGGGAATATGTTTCTAGATGAGAAGATTATTGTAGAGATGTTGAATCTCCCCACATTAAACTATTAAATTTTAATTAAACATTTCATTGGGAAGATTTCTTTCACAAAGTGATGTAAGGTTCATTTTGTAGAAGTAACACATTAAAATAACTATAAACTTTTTATTAAAGAGAAGCGATAATAGGAACCTTAGTATATCATAAATTATCACTTCACATTGGTGTGGGGAAAAAAAACTAGTTAATATTACATAGTATGGTACTAACCTAGGAATTGAAATCTCTGGAACAGAACTGTAACTAGACCTAGATGTTTGTAAGAATTTAGTATATCATAAATTATCACTTCACATTGGTGTGGAAAAAAAACTAATATTACATTTTTATCATGCAGGTACATTCATTAGATGAATTTATAATGTAGGTTGATATTTACTAAAAGCAAAAATTAAAAGTTGAACATCAGTGAAAGCTGGTCTAAAAAGTGAACTGTCAATTCATGAAAAAAGGATAACCAGTAAACAGGGGATATACTGTTTTTACTAATAATAAAAACAGCATTTGGTGCTCATAACATGAAAGGAATAGTAAAGCTTAATTTTAACAGGATTGTCAAGAAATGGCAACTATAACCATTGGCATAATGGTTAACCAAATGGCAACTAATAACCACTGACTTACTAGCTTTTCTGGATAGCCAATTTGACAACGTGTATGAAGAACCTTTAAAAAGAATACATTGAAGGGAACAGGTCAGGAGTTAAGGATTCAGGAACCTCAAGAATTCGTGACTTTCCCTAGAGGGCAGGCAGCACAGGATCACAATCTACAACAGGAAAGCACAGAAGAGTTGCAGAAAGGACCAGGCATCCAGCCTATAAAGTAAGGGAGTAAGCAGAGCTCAACCTGAGATAGCAAAAAAACAAGCATGATTCAAGAGCCACCTGACTCAGCAACAGCAGCAACAATCAGTGAGGGACTAGGTCAGAGATGAGCTGGGGGTGAGCACATCACACGGGTTCTCTGATATCTACTTAAATGTAACAGTAATCACTTAAATATTTGTCCATCTGCTTCATATTTAGGGAGCTGTGATCAAGTTTTCATTGGCACAGATTGCTCTGGATCAGAACACTGATAACTCCTACCTTCCCATAACTTATTTTAGTAATTATGATCCTTTGTCTCTAACACATGCCCACTATCTGTCATCTGCCTCTCTTGAATTATATGATTACCATTAAGATCAAGAAACCCATTTCCTTTGCAGCAGTTTTCACCATCATCTCTAGCTTAGACTGCAAAACTCTTCAAGAATGTCTTTACACCTTTTTCAAAACATCTCTTATCTTTGGAGAAGAGAGTAATAATCCATTACAACATTCCATCACCCTGTACCTCTGAACACTGTTCCCTATGGTATTTGAGAAGTTATTAGAAGTAGGCCCAGTTTGATTCCAGGTTTTAATTAACCAGTTTAACAGAATAGGTTGTTTTCTTGTGTTTAAAGTAACACATTAAACTCCGGGCCCCAGATGTTTGCACCCATGACAGTGAATTCATTCCAAGTGTAATTTACATTTGGTCCATCTTAGAATCTATTCCCACAATTTCTCTCATGGCTTTTGCTAAAACAGAGATCTTGCAGTTTTTACAGTGCTAACAACAGGTATCTCTAGGATCTGGGAATGCTCACATTTTTTTCTATTAGGGCTAAGTTGAGATCTAAGTCTCATTATGGGCCTGGAGCCAGTGACAGTGGTAGGGGTGAGTAGTGGAGAGGTGTGGTATCAGCTTGTGAGGCAAATGCTCCAGGTGTAGTCAGGAGTAAGCTTGAATCGTCTGGAGGTGTGACATGCTCAAATAAGTAGATAAAGGATACTGTTTCATCCGAAGAGAGGTTCTGAGGAATGGGGTGGCCGTGTTAGCCTCATTGGTGTCTACCCAAGTGCCTTCCATTGTTCTTCACCAGTTTTCTTAACCGTATCTCATACCAAGTTCTGAATTTAATTGGTACTGCAATTCTGCAACCATTTCAATCAGAGTGGGGTTCAATCCTTAGTCATATTTGCCTTGCACTTGTTGAAAATCGGAACTACTTCAAAATTTCCATAGGGTCCTTCTGGTGATCCTCTTCTGGGTCTGAATTGTATGCTCACAGCTCTTGGTTGCTCCTGTTCTCTGTGTTTATTCTCTAAGGTGACTGAAAATCCAGACGGCTCCACATCTTTAAAATCATTATTTTCACCATAGCAACTAAATGCCATGGCCACTTGATCTCTTAACACCTTGCCCTCACCTGCACTTTTATTCACTTCTACCACTAGTGATAATTGGAGAAATCTCTATGCCCTAAAATTATTTTCCTCCCAGCAAGGAGGTTATCTCTGTGCTGCTCCTAGCAGCCCAATGAACCCCATTTAAAGGATCTGTTTTGTATGTCCACATTGGTCCCAGTAAATATTTCAGTCTGGGTCCTAGCCGGAAACAGATTCTAATTTTAGAATAATTTGATGACAGTTTGACAATATAGGACTATTTAGGAGGTATGGACAGAGTTTAGGGAAACCCCAAGAAATAGGGGAATATTCCAGGGGTAGTAACAGGGGGATATCTTATCGCTAGGCCTGCCTGAAGAGGCAACAGCAAGGAGAAGCTAGAAGGAGGTCATGTAAAGAAGGCACTTTGGTAAGAAATGTGACTTCAGATCTAGAAAAGTAGCCTGTCAAAATCAACCCTCCAGTCTGTCAGGGCTCCCCACTGGCCAAGCCTAGTCAAAGCTGGAGTCCTAGGGGAACCATTTAGGTCAGTCTTCTCATGTTAGAGAAGGATAAAGAGTGGATTTAGAAAGATTAAGCTAGAGATGATGGTGAAAACTGCTGCAAAGGAAATGGGTTTCTTGATCTTAATGGTAATCATATAATTCAAGAGAGGCAGATGACAGATAGTGGGCATGTGTTAGAGACAAATGGAAGACATCCTGGCAATGGACAGGATCCAAAATGATCTGATGAGAGACTTTTAGTGGACCTCAGTCTTTTCTTGATATATCTGTGATATCTATAGGGTGACCAGATCTCCTTGGAGTGGCTTCTGTACCCAATTAGATTATCTGTAGCATAAATAGAAGTGTTTTTGTTTTTGAGATATAGTTGACGTATAACAGCTTCAGGTGTACAACATGATGGTTCATTATTTGTATATATTGTGATGACCACAAGCAGACTAGTTAACATTTGTCACTGCACGTAACAAATTTTTTTTTTCTTATAATGAGGATTTTTAAAATTTACTCCTAGAAACCTTGAAATACACAATACAGTATTATTAACTATAGTCTGTTCATACTGTACATTATATCCCCAAGACTTATTTATAACTGGAAGTTTGTGCCTTTTAACCACATTCATTCATTTCATCCATTCCCTGCTCCCTGACTCCTAATAACCACCAATCTGTTCTCTGTGAGTTTGTGGAGTTTTGTTGTTGTTTAGGGGTGGTTAAATTTTTTTTTTTTTTAGGATTCCATATATGAGTGATATCATACAGTATTTGTCTTTCTGTGTCTAACTTACTTACCTTATCATAATGCCTTCCCAGGTGGTGCTGGTGGTAAAGAACCCCTCTGCCAGTGCAGATGATATAAGAGACATGGGTTCAGTCTCTGGCTTGGGAAGATCCCCTGGAGAAGGAAATGGCAACCTGCTCCAATATTCTTGCCTGGAAAATTCCACGGCTAGGGAAGCCTGGTGGGCTATAGTCAGTGGGGTTGCAAAGAGTTGGACACGACTGAGCGCTCACACACAGTGCCATCAAGATCCATCTGTGTGGTTGCAAATGGCAAGATTTCCTTCTTTATGGCCGAATAATATTCCATTATGTATAAATATACATACCACATTGGACACTTAGGTTGCTTCCATGTCTTGAGTATTGTAAGTAAAGTTGCTGTGAATATGGGAGTGCAGGTATCTTTCTGATTTAGTGTTTTGTTTTTTGGCTAAATACCCAGAAGTGGAATTGCTGAATCATACAGTAGTTCTATTTGTAATTTTTTGAGGAACCTCCATATTGTTGTCCAACAGTAATGGCTGTACCTATTTACATTCCCACCAGCAGTGCACAAGGGCTCCCTTTTGTCCACATCCTTGCTAATTCTTGTTATTTCTTGTCTTTTAGATAGCCATTCTAATAGATGTGAGGTGGTATCTCATTGTGGTTTTGAGGACATTTCCTTGATGATTAGTGATGTTAAGCACCTTTTCATGTACCTTTTAGCCATCCATTTGTCATCTTTGGAAAAACGTCTGTTCCAATCCTGTTTTTTCATTAGATTGTTTTTTGCTACTGAGTTGTGTTTATGTATTTTTGATATTAACCCCTTATCAGATATACTTTTTTTTTTACAATTATTGTCTCCCATTTGGTAGGTTGCCTTTTCATTTTGTTGATGGCTTCCTTGGCTGGGCAGAAGCTTTTTTAGTTTGATGTAGTCTCACTTGTTTATTTCTGCTTTTGCTGCCTCTGCTTCTAGTGTCAAATCCAAAAAATCATCTTTCAATAAGTCAGATAAAACTGTGAGATGCTTAAAGTATACATCCTGGTGATTTGCTACCTGTACATTGTGAAAGGATTCCTCCCATCTAGTTAGTTAACACATCATCTCCAGGCCAGCCAAACTGCTTGAAGGTGTTGTCCATACTGGCTCTGGACTGATGATTCCACTAACATATACCAGTATTTTTTTCAAGTTTATATGTTTCTTTGAATTAAAAAAAAAGTATTTCTATTGTTCACACTAAATTATGACTGGATTATGAACAGTGGTCCTGGTATCTTCATGAGTGAGTGTGAAAGTTGCTCAGTTGTGTCTGACTCTTTGCGACCCCATGGACTATACAGTTGATGGAATTCTCCAGGCCAGAATACTGGAGTGGGTAGCCTTCCCCTTCTCCAGGGGATCTTCCCAACCCAGGGATTGAACCCAGGTCTCCCACATTGCAGGCAGATTCTTTACCAGCTGAGCCACAAGGGAAGCCCAATTATCTTCATAGATGTGATCTTTAAAGTTAGTAATTTACCAATACCAGTTGTGCTCTGTCAGTTTTCTCTTAGAACTCTTTGATATCCATGTTGACTTCTCTTGCTCTTATTACTTCATTTTGATGCAGTAATGGCTGAAATTGGTTATTTCTTACAAGAAAGATTTACTTTTGTTTGTCAGAGATAACTAGGTTACCGTTCTAGCAAGTGAAGAAAATCATAAGCGATACCACTTACTAAATATATCTGACAATGAGTTTAGTGACTAAAAAAAAGTTTCTGAGGAAAATATGTAGGATTTGTATTTTGATACTCACTTTTCAATGAAAATTTTTATAAAACACCTACATCTCCTAATATAGTCTTAAGAGATGGAAAGTCAAACTTCTAGGTTTTAATTCTCAATTTGCCACTTCGTTGTTGTTGACTGAGCCACTTCAGTTGCTCAGTCATGTCTGACTCTCCGTGACCCCATGGACTGCAGCACACCAGGCATCCCTGTCCTTCACCATATCCCGGAGTTTGCGCAAACTCACGTCCTTTGAGTCGGTGATGCCGTCCAACCATCTTGTCCTCTGTTGTCTTCCTTTCCTTCTGCCTTCAGTCTTTGCCAGCATCAAAGTCTTTTCCAATGACTTGGCTCTTCGCATCAAGTGGCCAAAGTATTAGAACTTTTTGTCCCATAACCAGTTATTTAACTTGGGATTCTAATTTTTATTTGAAAGGGGATAGTGGGTCTACATTTTGCTTGTTATATAGCTCAAATGGAATAATATTATTATTTATTATGTAAGTACAGGAATTACAAATAAAATGCAGATATATCATTTTTAGCAGTGTTTGACTCATTGTAAATGCTAAAAAGTCACAGCCATTATAGATGTTAATCATTGACCAAAGAAGCAACAGCCTGGCTCAAAATTGTTTAACAGTCAACCCTCTAAAATATCAAATGCAATAAACAATAAATTCTAGCTCCAGGGACGAAGGATTCCTCAACTTATGTGTTCAGATTTTCTAAGAGTGAAATTTATTCTTCTCTGGGAGAACCTTTAGCCCTAGAATTCATCACTGATACAGCAATTCACTTTTGAGAGGGATAGATCCCACTCTGCCCCCACTATTTACTTTAGTATATTTTCAGCTGTGAAATGGTTTTTTTTTTTTTTTTTCCAGAAGGAGAGAGGCTTACCTTTACTTTTCCTATCTATCACTGAACTAGAAAAGGAAGGTAACAACTCTTGGAGACCTATTCAGAGATGAATATCAACTATGGAAAAATCCATTCAAAAATCCTATGCCTGTGGCAGTACTCTCAATAAAGTGTGTCTGTGTTTACACATTCAGACTTTATTTTTGGGGCTCCAAAATCACTGCAGATGGTGACTACAGCCATGAAATTAAAAGATGCTTACTCCTTGGAAGGAAAGTTATGACCAACCTAAGTAGCATATTAAAAAGCAGAGATACTACTTTGCCAACAAAGGTCCGTCTAGTCAAGGCTATAGTTTTTCCAGTGGTCATATATGGATGTGAGAGAAAGCTGAGTGCCGAAGAATTGATGCTTTTAAACTATAGCGTTGGAGAAGACTCTTGAGAGTCCCTTGGACTGCAAGGAGATCCAACCAGTCCATTCTAAAGGAGACCAGTCCTGGGTGTTCATTGGAAGGACTGATGCTGAGGGTGAAACTCCAATACTTTGGCCACCTCATGCAAAGAGTTGACTCATTGGAAAAGACCCTGATGCTGGGAGGGATTGGGGGCAGGAGGAGAAGGGGATGACAGAAGATGAGATGGTTGGATGGCATCACCGACTGGATGCACATGAGTTTGGGTGGACTCCGGGAGTTGGTGATGGACAGGGAGGCCTGGCGTGCTGCGATTCATGGGGTCGCAGAGTCGGATACGACTGAGCAACTAAACTGAACTGAATGTTTACACATGTGAATCCAGGCTTACCAAGGATAGCAGATACTGACTAGATCAAAGAAATTGTTTTAAAAACAAGAAAAACCAGCAGAAACTAACACATGGGAGCATACTCATCTGTTGTCTGACAGTCGGAAAGTGGGCATTGATAAGGATCTGCCCAGGTGGAAGACAACAGGAAAGCAAAGGGGCCTTTTGCCCATTGGAAGATAAAACCAGCTATCTGGTCTAATAATAAAATACAGGCATACCTTGGAGATACTGTGGGTTCGGTTTCAGACCACCTCAATAAAGCAAAAACTGTGGTAAAGCAAGTCATTTTTTATTTTTTGGTTTCTCAGTTCATACAGAAGTCATGTTTACACTGTACTATAGTCTATTAAGCGTACAACAGCATTATTTCTTTAAAAAATGTATATAACCTTAATTTAAAAATAGTTTATTGCTAAAAAATGCTAACCATCATCTTACAATGCAGGGTTGCCACAAACCTTCAATTTGTAAACAATTAAAAAAAACCCAAACCTCAACGTCTGTGAAGAACAGTTAAGGGAGGTATGCCTGTATGCACGTCATAGAGGAAATCGTAACTAAAAAGCACAAGAGATAAAAGGGTTGAGGGAAGAAAAGGAAGAGGCTATTAGATTAAACTTCCCAGAATAACAGGATTTTCCTTTGTGTTTTCATGGATACAAAATGGTAATATCTCAGTGGTTTTGATTTCTGAATGAAAATGTGTAATCCCTTGGAATTAAAAAAATCTAAATCAATATTCTGCATCAGCTACTATTTGATTCTTTGATCCTAAAATAATTCCTTCATGTTCACTATTTAGTGAATACAAAAATGGAGAGAGAAAGTGGACATGAGGACAACCTGCACAGTGATTTGCTTGATGCTGTTTTAAAGTTTTATTTCTTCTCAACTGCATTATGAATATAAAAAATGCTGTAGTTTAAAGAGGAGGAGAGTTTTTAAGTCAGGTTTTTCTTCCTATGACTCAGTTTTCATACAAAAGGAACTGGAAATACAGGCTTCCTTGGTGGTTTAGACAATAAAGAATCTGCCTGCAATGCAGGAGACCTGGGCTTGATCTCTGGGTGGGAAAGATCCCCTGGAGAAAGGAATGGCTATCCACTCCAGTATTCTTGCCTGGAGAATTCCATGGACAGAGCAGCCTGGTGGCCTGTGGGGTCACAAAGAGTCAGATGTGACTGTGCAACTAACATTTTAACTTTTTGTGGGGCACCTGTAAAGACTTTAATGGATTCTTGGCTCCTAAACCCCCAAAATTCTTTTCCTCTCAATAGACTTGAAATCATTCAAAGATGTGAAGTTAATTAAGATGATGTCTCTTTAACAGTATCCACCCCTAAAACATTTATAGTATGTCAACACTGTGCTAGAAGTTGGAGACCCTCCAGGAACTCATAATACCTATATAGATGGTACTGTACAAATGATGTGACAGCACAGGATTCCAGAGACCAGATTTGGCTAAGTTTAAGCCTCCACCTTGGGGACAAGATCTTTGAGATGACTCTGAAACTGCATTTCAGCATGAAGAAAAGCTAAACTCATTTTTTAGTGACTGTGTTTTCCAGTTTTACTCTGGTAGGCATACTAATGAAGTGAAAAATAAATTCAACTTTTATAAAAGGAAACTGCTTCCTATTATAAAAACTCATTGACACCTCCTGGTTGTCATGTCTACTATATGGCCTCATGACCTCCATGCTTGCTCCTTCTTTGATAGCAGCTGGCTGTATACATCATGTAATTTCATTATTCCATTTCTTTACCAAATTATATTTCTGCTTCCTATCTTTTAACCCAATAACTGAATATATAAAATCATTATAGAAATTACCTAAAGTAATAGAAAACTTGATACATGAGCACATTTATGGTAGTTCAATTCATGATATAAAAATTAAAAATGTAAATCCCTGATAATATAATTACGTATTATGACACAGTCACACAATGGGATATGTAGCCACTATTTACATTTTAAATTTTATGTAAAAAAGTTTATATGAATCTAAGACACCAATAAAAATATAAAAGATACAGAAAAACATGAACATTAAGAACCACAATTCAGCCTATCAAACTAATAACATTTTTGTATATTTCC
Source organism: Bos indicus x Bos taurus (assembly GCF_003369695.1). Lineage (NCBI taxonomy): Eukaryota > Metazoa > Chordata > Mammalia > Artiodactyla > Bovidae > Bos > Bos indicus x Bos taurus. Next base: position 38,545,354 of record NC_040090.1, read on the forward strand.
AATATTCTCTCCATGAAAATATAAATATATATTTATATATAAATAGAATCCTCTCCTATATAGAGTTCTATATGTATCTTGTACTTTTTCTCTTAATACCATAAGTATATCCTTATCCTTACAACATTCTTGGAAAATATAAGTTTTAATGACTGCATAATATTACATCATGTAGATGCATCATAATTTGACCTTTCATCTATTTTGGGGGGGGAGGACAGCATAAAAATATTTTTGTGAATATCTTGAACACTTATCTGTGTGTGTGTTCTAATGTAGTTCAGAATGCTTGGCCCAGACTCACCACTTTCTGGAGAAACCTAATTGAACATCAGTGCTAATCACAATTATATACCTTATCAGTTCTTCCCTGGGCATGTTTGAAAACACCAGAGTTAACATCTGAACAAAGCTAGCCAAACCAAAGGCTTACCTACTAGCCTATGGTTTGGCCCAGACTAAAAGACTTGTCAGGAGGTAGTAATTGTAAGTTGAGCCAATCATCTCCTTGCCACTCAGAAATCTGGAGACCAGAAGGAAGTTATAAGTTAGTGGTGGGCAAAAAAATTGAAAAAATATATGTATATTCAAGGGTGTGGTGCGATTATAAGCATGCACAGAGTGAGTAAACAGGAAGTCAGTCTGTAGAGGAGTGGATAACCAAAGAGAAACAAAAAGAAGTTCTTGAAAGAGTAGCCTCATTGTCTAATGGCTTTCTAGAGCAAGTTCTTACATTTAAGCTTCTGTCCCTGTGGGTTTTGTTGTTTTGGTGAGATTCAGAAACATAATGTTATATAACACTTTTTGTATGAAATAAGTAGAGCTTTGCTCTTTGCAAATAGGATTTCCCTAATAGTAGGTAACTATTTCCATAGAATATATGCCTAGATATGAAATCACTGTAGGAGAATGAGTAATAATGATTTTAAGGCTTATGATTCACCAAATAGCTTTTCCAAAGTCTATCAATTTACTCTCAACATAAGCAGTATATAAGTATCAATCATTCTGTACTCACTGAAAATAGCTTTTATAATTTTTGTTAATTTAAAAAATGGTATTTCGTTGCTTTAAGGGGCTTCCCAGATGGCGCTAATGGTAAAGAATCCACCTGCCAATGCAGGAGACAAAAAGAGACATGGGTTTGATCTCTGGGTTGGGAAGATCTCCTGGAAAAGGAAATGGCAACCTGCTCCAGTAATCTTGCCTGGAAAATTCCATGGACAGAAGAGCCTGGTAGGCTACAGTCCATGGGGTTGCAAAACGCTGGAGATGACTGAGTGCACATATACACATCGCTTTAATCTGTTGATGTCCTGTGCCATTTTTTAAGCTAGCTGTCCATCTTTTATATTAATTTTATAAATTAAGCTTATAACTACCATAATCATAGCAAATATTTTCCCTGTTGTTTTAACTCCTGTATGTTCTTAACCTGTAGTTTAAAATTTGTTAATGTGGTCAGATTTCTGAGTTCCATTTCATCAAAGTTTAAAAAAGTGTGTGTTTTCAACTATACAAAACACACTTCAGTGAATTATAAATAGTTTGTTTAAAGTGATAGGAAAGTGAAAGTGAAGTCACTCAGTCGTGTCCGACTCTTTGCAGCCCCATGAACTGTAGGCTTCTCCGTCCATGGGATTTTCCAGGCAAGAAGACTGGAGTGGGTTGCCATTTCCTTCTCCAGGGGATCTTCCCAACCCAGGGATCAAACCCGGGTCTCCTGCATTGTAGACAGACGCTTTACCGTCTGAGCCACCAGGGAAGTCTCAAAAGTGGTAGAACCTCCTCTAAAAAAAAGAGAAAGCAAAATCTTGGTCTAATATTGAATACAAATCAGAAGAAATGGATGGGGTTAACTTGTGATTCGTTTTTGATGAAGCAGACTTCATGAAACCATATACAGTTTCATGGAACACAGTTTGAAAACTTGTGCTTTAATCAATACATATTAGATCAACATCTATATGATGTTGGCCATGAGACGAAAGCCTAATTTTATTCTTCTCCAAAGAGTTAAATAATTTTCTCAGCACCACTTACCAAATAATCCTATTCATAAATCTTTTATCATATGTAGAGCATCTAAGCATTGTTATATACACATATGTAATCCACACACTGATTTGTTTTTTAGTTAATAATAACTGAGCATTCTAACCATTTTTTTCAAATGTATCATCAAGTTCTCAATATTTTAACTTCAATATATCATTTATTATGCATTTTCGTCTCTAGTGGCTCAGATGGTAAAGAATCTGCCTGCAATGTGGGAGACCCAGGTTCGATCTCTGGGTTGGGAAGATCCCCTGGAGAAGGAAATGGCAATCCACTCCAGTATTCTTGCCTGGAGAATCCCATGGACAGAGGAGCCTGGCGGGCTACAGTCCATGGGGTTGCAGAGAGTCAGACATGACTGAGCGACCAACACACACACATATCATTTACTATATGTTAGGGCAATCTCATTAATCTTTCTTATAATTGTCTTTGCTCTTCTCAATACCTATTTTTCTTAAACTTTTTTTCAGGAAAAAGAATACCTTTTTCAATTTCAAATCTCATTAGGATTTTGATAAGATCTGAAATAAATCTGTACATTAACATTCCAAGAAAATTATGACTTCTCTATTCAAGTCCCCTTTTATTTTCAATTAAATGTTTTTTCATTATTTTCATTCTACATTTTTGCTATTTGTTCCTTTTAAAGAAAACTTAGTATTACAAGGGCTTTCCTTGTGGCTCAGCTGGTAAAGAATCTGCCTTCAATGTAGAAAAAGAAAGGGAGAAGGAAATGGCAACCCACTCCAGTATTCTTGCCTAGAGAATCCCGTGGACAGAGGAGCCTGGTGGGCTGCTGTCCATGGGGTCACACACAGTCGGACAAGACTGAAGCGACTTAGCATGCATGCATGCACTGGAGAAGGAAATGGCAACCCACTCCAGTGTTCTTGCCTGGGGAATCCCAGGGACAGGGGAGCCTGATGGGCTGCCATCTATGGGGTCACACAGAGTCGGACACGACTGAAGTGACTTAGCAGCAGCAGCTTAGCAGCAGCAGCAAAAAAAGAAAATACTTTAAAATACTGTCCTAAGCATCTCTTCTTAAAGCAAATGATTCTTAGTAGGAATTAGAGGAAATTTTAAATGATGCTTGGGATTATTTGGGTTATTTATAGCACTTTTTTCCAGCAGCATTTACTAGGCTTAAAGAGAAGCTTTGATTAAAGCTGTTACAACAAAATGAACAGAATTACAAGGTTTCTCTTCTGCAGTTATTGTAAAGATGTGAATTCTGATTGAACCCCTTGTAATACTCATGGCATTTATAAGTTTTCTCTCCTGTGTGGACTCTCTGATGAATTCGAAGAGCTGAGCTGTGGCTGAAACCCTTACCACACTTAGCACATTGATAAGGCTTCTCTCCTGTGTGGATCCTCTGGTGAATATGAAGATTTGAGCTGTGACTAAAGCCCTTTCCACAGTCATCACATCTATAGGGTTTTTCTCCAGTATGGACTCTCTGATGAATGAGAAGATGTGAACGCTGACTGAACCCTTTACCACACTGTTCACATTTATAGGGTTTCTCTCCAGTATGCACTCTTTGATGAGTGTGAAGTTTTGAACTCTTGCTGAAGCCCTTCCCACATTCATGACAAATATAGGGTTTCTCCCCTGTATGGACCCTCTGATGAATGCGAAGATCTGAGCTGTGACTAAAGTCCTTCCCGCAGTTGTCACATTTGTATGGCTTCTCTCCTGTATGCACTCTCTGATGGATTTGAAGATTTGACCGCTGGGTAAAGCCCTTACCACAGTCACCACATTTATAGGACTTTTCTCCTGTGTGGACTAACTGATGAATTCGAAGATTTGAGCTCTGACTGAAGCCTTTACCACACTCATCACACTTATATGGTTTCTCTCCGGTGTGGACTCTCTGATGAACATGAAGTACTGAACTCCGACTAAAACTCTTACCACACTGATCACACTTAAAAGGCTTCTCTCCTATGTGAAGTCTCTGGTGAATGTGAAGCAATGAATTTCTACCGAGGTCCTTATCACACTGCAACTTATAGAGTTTCTCTTCCAGGTGGATTCTTTGATCATGGTGAAGCCTGGGGATCTGACTGAAGCTATTACTACACAGGTTACATACATAAGGTGCCTCCCCTGGGTGGGCTCTCTGATGAAAGTGAACACCAAAGCTCTGACTAAGGTTACCGGCAACTTCGTCACATCTGTACAGCTGCTTACCTGTGTGGATTCTTGGATGTCTGTATAGGTCTGATCTCTGAGGGAACCATGTGGGGCTGATGGAGCATGGATAGAACTTTTCTCCAAGTTGATTTCTCTTGTGGAGAACACACTGTGAGTTCCAGTAATAAATTTCTTTACATTTTTTACATCCACAGTATTTCTCTTCCATAGAGCCTTTCAGCAGGTCATTTTGGCATATCTCCCCAATGTACTCTGGAAAGGCTTCCTGTCCTGGGATAGAATGCTGACGTACGAGCTTCTGTTCTTTTTCCAGAGAGAGATTTTTCCTGGATATGCCAACAGGGTATCTGAGTCCTTGAAAACCACATGAATCACTCACATAGATTTTTCTACCATCATCTTCAGAGTGTTTCCTTTCTAAGGACTGACAAGGTATACACTTGGTATATTTTAAGTTCCTGGGACTTTTGCTTTCAAAAGTCAGTTCATAGTTCCCATACCCTGCTACTTGTGTGGGGAGTGTTGACCATTCTTGGTAGTGAGAAAGGTGTTGCTGCTTTAGGGCTTTGGAATCTATACCTTGAACCATTTCCACATAGTTTTTATTTTCATATATTGGAGTGCGGGCAGTCTTCCAGCCTTGCCAGCAGGAAAGATTTTCATGGTCTAAATATCTGAATCTTTCTTCCTGGGGTTTGCAGCTCTCTTTCCAATTTCCTAAAATATAAGCAGATAATCCAGTGGTAAGATGAGAGCTATGTTTAAAAATTTCCAAGTATCTCAGTCAACAAGCCCCAGAATTATAGGAATATATAATTTCTCACAAGTGAGAAAGAAGGGTTATGACTTAGACTGCTCCATATTTGGGTGTGAAATTCATTTGTTTATTCATTCATAGAGGTATTCATTTCACTCATTCATTCAATAAACATACCTTGAGCATCTACTACTTACCAAGTACTGTTAGAAATAAAAAAGAAAGTGATTGGCTGCATGGAAATCATCTTAAAGACTGAGATTCAATTAGATTACTCTATTTGGGAAATTATTATAAGAAATAAAATACCTGTTTCTCTTTTTTGCTCTAAAATAGTGTAGTAGATTGTGTTTAAAAAAAAAAACTCTGCTTATTTACATTTTTGGGTGTTCCTCTTACATACTGACTCTATAATTTGCTTTGGCCACTGGGACAAAAGTGAGACAAACAGAAATCTGTAAAGTACTTGTACGTTGGGGTTGGTCTCTTTTGCTGGTTTTGATAGTCCTGTGATCACAAAATGAACCTGGGCTGACCTCCTTGAAGAGAGACATATGGTCAACACATGGCCATTATAACACTGATACTGACCAACTGCCAGACATGTGAGTCAGGCTATTCAGCTTTATTTTAGACCATCTAGCCCCAATCAAGTCACTCCTGATAGAAGATCCATGTAACCAATTGGAATCATGAAACATAACAAAGTTTTAAGTTACTAAATTTAGGGTAGTTTGTTATATAGCAAAAGCTAACTCCTACAAATAGAACATGAAGCGAGAACAAATTTAGGACTGCACAAAATTATAGGTGGAAATCTGTGCTTTATGTGTAATCCAGAAAATATTCACAAATAATCACAGACACCTATTAATTACATAGCTAAAATGTTTTGGAAGATAACTTGTTTTCTTTATCTGTTATTTTTCATGTGATTTAAGACCCATTTTTGAGAATCTCTTTTACCTCAATACAGCAATCAGAAAGAACCAAAATACTCAACAAAACAGGTCGCAGAAAAAAACTAACCTTATTCCCTAAGAGTTGGGAAAACTTTACCTACTAACATGACATTTGTGTAATTCTCCCACATGACCTCTCTGTAGAGCTTTTTCTGAGAAGAATCCAAGAATTTCCACTCCTCCCAAGTAAAAATAACAGTCACATCTTCAAATGTTACTGCCATCTGGTCGAAGATTAGCTTTCCAGGAAGAAGCAATCTAAATAAGAAGATGGACAAGGAAAAAACATTCAGCATGTAGCATAGTGGTAAACCAAAAAGAAGTAACTCTAATAATGAAGAAAAGCAAGAAAAGTAAGAAGAGACATAGGTCAAGTGGTTAAATAATGTATACAATCACTGAATACCATCACCATCATAAGAAACATTTATATATATACCATTCGCCTGCTAACCACTGGGCCAGGTAAGTGCTTCACATATATCTCAAGTAATCCTCATAGTGATCCTTTCTTGCAGATACTATTATTACCCCCATTTACACATTAGTAAATAATGGTTGAAAAAGATTAATTCCCAAGATCATGAACCTGGAGGTATTGCAGCTAGGATCCAGGTCTACACACTTTGAAAAAGAACTGTGTGCCAACTAACAATATCGCTTCATGATTGGTCATTTTAGACATTATCTATTTACTTCCTACCTCTACTTTTCATCCTCCTATAGCATTATTGCTAATTTTCTGGTTAAATCAGTAAGCAGCACTTGTATAATTTTGAATATGATTATACACTTTTGGGGGGATTACCTGTTTAATTTTCACTTGATAAGTTTACTGTCCTCAGATTCTTGATTTATTTAAAAGGCTTTATATAATCTGTTTTTTTCAGGTGTCTCATTCCCTTACCCACCCCTTTTATTCTGGAAAGTCTATCTTCCTGCTCCAGTCAGGGCCTGCTACTCTTTAGTGCTCCATTATCAAAATCACACGACTCTTCCTCTTTTGTGATTTACTCCATTAATTGGGAGGCGCATAACAACGTGAGTTCAATCAAGCCTGTGAACATTACACTTTTTAGCCCCTGAAAAAAGCAAAGGTGAGAAACAGGTGAGGTTTTCTTTAAAGGAGAATCTCCAAACATAGTTACTAGGAAAGATACTCAAGAATCATTTGAATCACTGTATACCTGAAGTCTTTCTGTCCCTCACAAGTGGCTGAGTATAGAATTCTAGAGTGAAAATATTTTTCCTTAAAACTGTTTCACTGTTTTATAAGCTTTTACTGTTGCCAACACTGATTTAAAAAAAAATAATAATAAACTGTAATTCCTTTGTAGGCAACTTTTTCTTTCCTCTCTGGAAATATTTTAGGGTGGTCTTTAATGTCTGGCCTTCTGCCCCAAATGATGTATGGATTTGAGCTTCTCCAAAGTTCACAGGGATCATCAGTTCCTTTCTTGTCTGTATTACTCTGCTGTACTCTGGGATGTAACATCTTTAGCCCTAAATGGCTCTTATCACTATTCCTGTTGCCATCCAGGTTTTTGTTGAAATTTCTCATTTGCTGCTGGCTCTTCAGTTTCATCATTGTAAGTTCATAAATTTTTTGGTTTATTATTATTATACAGTTTTAGAAAGTTGAAGAAACATGAATAAATGCATGTTTTCTGTCTAAAAATAATTATTTTAGTAGAACAGATCATAAGTTGGTTATGTAACAAATTCATTTTATTTCTTTGATGACATATTCTTAATTGTAAAGTTAAATTTAAAATGTTCAATAAATATTAAGAATAAAAGAAATAGATACTTTTAAGGAGATTACAATAAAATGAAGAAAACTAAACTGTCATCATCATAAAATTATAATCATAGCAGCAGCTAAATATTATCTAGCAGTTAGGGGCAGTTATGTGAAATAGGCTATGTTATCTCATTTATCATCACAACAATCCGGTAAGGTATTATTATCAACACTAAAGGAAAGAGGAATCTAAAATTCAGCAAGATTAAGTAACTATTACAAGGTCCTGTAGTTACAAAGTAGTGGTTTTTTAACACAGGCCTACTGCTGCTTTACCTCCTAAGCAAAAGTGAGAGAAGTTAAAAACAACTTGTGAAGGGTGGTAAATCAAGATTTCCACATATAACCATATGATGTTAATATAGAAGGACAAAAGGAAGATATACTGAAATATTGAAGGATTCAAAATATACCACCCAGATACCATTTTCCAAATAAACTAAATAAAAACCCATGCCTCAAAAGTGAAACATTAATCACAAATATGAACTCAAGAATGAAAAAATACAGTGCTTTTTATTTTTTAAATGTTTATAAATGCTAAAAATTTTAAAGACAGCAAGTCTACTTAACACATACAAATTGGGATTCTCAGAAACTGACAAACTGGTGTCAGTATGAAAAATAAATGAACTCACTGGTCCTTCACTTTTTAAAAAGTACAGCATATAAAAACCAGTCTGCTGTTACTGGTTTTGATTGTCATTTTAAGAAAGATTTAAGAATTTATTTTTAACATATACTAGAGATTAAGAGTCTAGTATCTTTTACTGAAAGTAAGTTCATAAAAATTGTAACAATGCTAAAGTAATGTAAGTAAAAATTAAGTCTACCCTCCACAAATAACTTATGAAATAACCACTATTATTTTCATTGTGTCCTTTCTGACCTTATTTTCATACATACCCCACTAATGTTTTTTTCATAACAAAGAAATCATAATTCTGCAGTTTGCTTTTTCAGGTAATGTGTAGTGTACAACTTCCCATTTCAGTACATATAGGCCTGTGTTATTTGTGGTGATTTTAATGTATGTCCAAAATTATTTGATTTTGTCCAAAAATTATTTGCTATGCTTCCCTTGAAAAGGTGGAGCCTAAATCCCCACCTCCTTGAATGTGTCCTGGTCTTAGGGACTTAGTTCTGATGAATAGAAAAAAATGCAGAAGGGGAAGCCATGGTGTGCAACTTTTAAGACTACCCCATAAAAGGCACTACATCTTCCTCCTTGTGCATCCCTGATAGCTCAGGTGGTAAAGAATCCGCCTGCAGTGCAGGAGACCCCGGTTCAGTTCCTGGATTGGGAAGATTCCCTGGAGAAGAGAAAGGCTATCCACTCCAGTATTCTGGCCTAGAGAATTCCATGGACTGTATAGTCCATGGGGTCGCAGAGTCGGACATGACTGAGTGACTTTCACTTTTCTTCCTCCTTGTTTTTTTCTTGGATCAATTACTCTGGGAGAAGCTACCTAAAATACCGTGAGAATACTTAGGCAGTCCTGTGGAGAGGCCCATGTGGTGAGGAAATGAGGCCTTCTGTCCTCAGTGAGGAAATGAGGCCTTCTGTCCTCAGTGAGAAATGAGGTATCTGCCAATAGCTATGTGAGAACCATCTTAGAATTGGATCCTCCAGCCCCAGTGAAGGCTTCCAATGAACTGTAGTCCTGCTGCCGGCTTGACTGCAAGCTCATGAGAAACCCTGAGCCAGAACCACATTGCTATGCTCCCAGATTCCTGACTCAGAAACTGAGTAAGATAATAAATGTTTGTCATTTTAAAAAGCTTCTACATATAATTTGTTATGCAGAAATACATGGTTAATGCATTGTTGTAAAAGTTGCATAGCATTTCATGTTATAATGTTCTTTTTTTTTAAATATAAATTTATTTATTTTAATTGGAGGTTAATTACTTTACAATATTGTATTGGTTTTGCCATACATCAACATGAATCCGCCACGGGTATACATGTGTTCCCCATCCTGAACCTAAAATTTAACTGTTCCCATACTAATGGACATTGAGATAATTTCCACTTTTCTGGCTATCATAATATGGTAATAAACAACTCTCTTAAATACATCATGGAACACTCACTTGAACCACAAGGCATGTGTATTTCAGTTTACCAAAAACAGTATAAGACTCCTCTTGAAAATACTTTAAAAAATATGTTGAAACACTTTCCTCCACTAGAAAAGTTAAAAGCTGAATACCTACATTCAAAATTAGTAGGTAGAAGTCTATAGAGGAAAAAAATGAATTATATAAAGGATAAATTAAGATGGCAAGTAAAATTCTTAATAGACAAAAGGATACTAAAATAGTTTTAAAATATAGAGGCATACGGCATAGAAGAGACACACTCCAAATTACTGAATTCTAAAAGATTAAACATGAAAAGACAGGATAATCTAACAGAAAATTGTAGACCAAAATAAAGTAGGCTTTGCAATATTAATATTACATGAAGTAAAATCAAAGGGAAAAGATTACATTAAAGTCATTTAATGAGAAATGAAATGACTGCCCTTCGAGTACCATCAACGAGAATTAAAATTTTGTCAGAATTTCTCCAACTTTATATTGGTAACAACTGAGTATGGAAAATTTCAAACAGTCATGAGTAATAAAGAGGACAATAAAATGACGTCCCATATAACCACTCAATAATTACCAACATTTTATGAATCTTGTTTTAATCCTCTGCTTCCCCTATTACTATTATTGTTGTTATTATTATTGGCTGGAGTATTTTAAAGAAAATCCCAAATATAAGGTCATTTCACATGTAATTATTTCAGGAATAGTCCAATATGTATCTTTCATTAACTGATAGGGACTTTAAAAAATGTAATTGCCTAACAAGATTACTATTCTATTACATAATATCATCTAACACTCACTTCATATTTAATATTTCTAATGTAAAAGTATTTGTTAGTTGATTGTCTAAGTCAGGATCCAAAAATGGTCAATTTGTATTTGGTTACTGTGTTTCTTAAATCTTTCTTGTTCTATAAGTCACCTCCTACCTTTTAAAAAAAATTTATCACACCATTGATTTGTTAAAGAAACCCAGACAATTATCCTGTAAAACAATGGTTTTCAAACTTTATTAAGCATCGGAATCACCTGGAGAACTTGCTAAAACACAGTTTCCTGGGCATCATCCTCAGAGATTCTGATTTATTAGGTCCTAGATAGGAGTCAAGATTCATTTGTAATAAATTCCCATGTGATGACAATGCTGCTGTTCCAGGGACCACAGTTTATAAATAGCACTTCTACAGAACATCCACATGTTTGGCTAATTTGGCTAATTGTTTCCTTGTGGTGTTTGAACTTGTTCTTTATTCCATTCCTGGTACTTGGTCCTTTTATTCCAGAAGCCTGTGAAGACTAAAGTTCTTTTTTTTTCTTTCTAGAAAGAATACACTTTCCAGAAGTATATTCTGGAAAGTGTATTCTGTAGTGTATTTCTGTTGTACACTTCCTGTTACAATACTTGAGGGCTGCTAAATTTACTAAGTAGTGGGTTCAGGTGCTTTCAAGTTCCGACCTTCATTCTAATGTTTCCCATCAATCTTTCACTTAAAGTTTTGCAAGTAAATGATGATCATTTCTTAGATATGTCATTAAACATTGTAAATTGATTTCCTAATTCTATCACTAGTACACATATAAGCTATAATTCTTCTAAAGAAGTCCCCATCACAAATTTTCTGGTTACCCTGAAATGTAGTCCAATCAAAAAAGTCAGGATAAATATTTATTTCCCAAACTATCCCCTTAAGAAAATTAATTTGCAGAGTAGTTAGATGGTAGATTGGGGCAAAGTAACCACCAAATGTGACTAGTATGATTTGAATTGTTTTGCTTTTAAGCATTTTTATGAATTCATTGATTTTTACATATTTGATGTGTTTCGGTCAAATTGCAGTCATTTTACTTTTAGATATTCAAACTTCTCTTATCTTAGGCTAGTGGGAATTCTTTCAGGTTGGCCTCAAGTTCTTGTGACATGACCATTTCTAGTGTTTGAAAACATCCTTACTTTCTTGCACAAGTGTCCTAGATTGAGTTTTGTTGCTTTTCCGGTACCAACCAAGATTCACCATTTCTCCAAAGTGTTTGAAAATCTCAGTTTTTTCTTTTCTATATACATGAACCTCCCCAACAATATGTAAACTTGACAGCCCTCTTGTCTTCCCATCCATAAACATAGTTATCTCTCCAATAATTAAATTTTTCTTTAAAGGTCCTTTTCAAGATGTTAAAATTATTCTCTAAGTATTTGAAATTTTGATTCCTTATAATTTTGTCAGGTTTTGCTATATATAATTTGAAACACATTCTTAGCTACATGTTTTGTTCATGATTAATACATCTAACCTTTTTCATGGCATTACTTTAGCTAGGTCTCCAGTAAATAGCACAGAGCAAGATCATGTTTTTCATCAACTCTCTATGACTCAGTTTTTTTATAGGTAAGTTTTATCCATGTTCATTTATTGTGATTACTAATATATTTGGACTTATTTCTAAAATCTTATTATTTAAAAAAATTCTTCCATCCATTCCTGTCTTTAGTTTTTATTTTTTCATTTCCTCCCATTTTGTCCTCTATGATTTTGATTCCATACATATATTAGTAATTTATATTCTTTAAGAGTCAACCTAAATATGCTTTAAACATATACACTTACCTATTTTTCTAGTAAGTCATTTAAGAAAAGAAACAAATCCAGGAAAGGCTGCATGAGATATAATAAGGAAAGATGATCAAATGCCTTGGTAAAGTTTATTGTTATCATAAAACAAGTAAAAACCATAAAACAAAATCTAAGAACAAAAAAGGAAAAAGAGAGCACATCTACACCTACCCTACAGTTCTTGACAATACGAGCACTGATGAGTGGGAGATAGAGAAAAGGGACGTGGTGGTGGGGGTTTAATCACTCAGTTGTGTCCAACTCTTTGCGACCCATGGACTGCAGCCCGCCAGGCTCCTCTGTCCATGGGATTCTCCAGGCAAAAACACTGGAGTGGGCTGCCGTTTCCTTCTCCAAAAGGGACATGAGAGTGTGCCAAAGTACTTGTCTGTTTAGAAAAATGACTTAGATATAAGTTTAAGAAGTCAACAGGAGTAAATAAAAGTCAACATGGGTTTTAAGAGCAATTACCAGAAGGACCATAGTAGAATCTATAAAAAATAAAGCAAGAACAGAAGACAACCTGTTTCAAAGGAAAATAGAAAAGAGGAAAGGCATATGATAGTAAAAATAATAGTATAGCTCAATCTCACAGATTAAAAGACACAGATTTGTAGGTTAAAAAAAATAAAATTCAATATGTGGTTTAGAAGAGATACACTAAAAAGAAAAAACATGGGAATAAAAGGATGGAAAAACATATTCCACACAAATATGAACCAAAAGAAAGTTGTAATAACTAATTTCAGCTGAGATAAAATTTATAGCAAAAAAGTTGTAACTGTGTATGGCAATAGATGTTAACTAGACATTGTGATCATTTTACAACATATACAAATGTAGAATCATTATGTTGTATACCTGAAACTAATATAAAGTTATATGTAAACTATATCACAATAAAAAAATGTATGGCAAAAATACCATAAGGAACAGAAATATAGGTTTTTATATATTAGTAACCCTGGAGAAGGGAACAGCTACCCACTCCAGTATTCTGGCCTTGAGAATTCCAGGGACTGTATAGTTCATGGGGTCACAAAGAGTCAGACACGACTGAGCGATTTTCACTTTCACTTTCACTTTCAAATAAATAGTAAGAAAATATCCAAAATAGTTAAATTGCATCCACAAATAAAATTTCAAAATGTATGAAGTAACAATTATCGTAAGTTCAAGGAGATATATACATCATTGATGGTAATTATGGATATTAATACACTCCTCAGAAAATGATAGATCAAGCAAAACCAAAGAACTCAATATAAAGACTAGACAGTACACTACGCTAGTTATTTTATCTGTGTTGAACTCTACTTCTGAAACACTAAAAACACATTTTCATGCACCTACAATACTGTTACAAGATTGGCCATGTAGTGGTCCATTAAAGAAATCTAAATAAACTCCAAAGGATTAATATAATGCAAAATACATTCTTTACATAGAATGTAATAAAATTAGGAACTATTAACAATAAAAAACCAAGTAACATATTAAATAGCCCTTAAAAGGAAAACATAATGATAAGAAAAATTTGAATTGAATAATAATAATTACATATCAACTTTTCAAGATTCAAATAAAAAAGTACTTAAAGGAAATAAGAATGGCTACATATAATCAACCTAAGCATTCAACTCAAAAACTTAGAAAACAGAAACCCTCCCACTTTAAAAAAATAAGCAAACTTTAGAAATGGAGAATAAAGCTGAGAGTCAAAGGTGCAATAAACAGATGATGAGAAAATGCATAAAGTCAAAAGATACTCTTAAAAATTTAAGAAGTCAATTCTTTATGTCTGTTTCTCCACTGCTGCTTTGCTTTGTTATGGACATGGGGAGAGGGCAGCAGAGGGTGAGATGTATGGAGAGAGTAACACTGAAACTTACATTACCATATGTAAAATAGATAACCAAAGGGAATTTGCTGTGTGGCTTAGGAAACTCAAACAGGGGCTCTGTGTCAACCTAGAGGGGTGGGATGGGGAGGGAGATGGGGGGAGGCTCGAAAGGGAGGGGGTATAACGTATACCTGTGGCTGATTCATGCTGAGGTTTGACAGAAAACAACAAAATTCTGTAAAGCAATTATCCTTCAATTAAAAAAATAAATTTTAAAAAATTTAAGAAGTCATATCTCTGCAAGTTTGATTTTCTTAAAAAGATGATTACAAACAAAATAAAAGACAAAATGAGGAAATAACCACAGGTATAAGCTTTTAAAGAAGACAAGGGCATTATGAACTGTCTGCAAATACACTTGAACATCTATATAAAAGGACAAATTCCTAGTAAAGTACACAATGCCAATATAAAATGCCAAAATAGATTTTAAGAGTAATATATAATTATAGACCAGTAAGTATTAAGGAAACTGAAATGGCAGCCAGGGTTCTTTCTCTCTTCCCAAAAATCACAGGCCCAAAGAGTTTTATAGTTGAGTTCTAGCAAATGTTTAAATAAACATTTGATTAAATGTTTAATTACTATTACAATCAAATTATTTTAGAAAATAGAAAGTGAAAATTATTGACTCATTATATGGTCAGTGTAATCTTGATTACAAGACCTGATAAGAACAATACAAAAGAATAAAACTATAGGCCCATTTTTAAGTTTGATAAATATGTAGAAAGTCCTAAATAGATATTAGCTAACTTAATTCAGAAATATATGAAAACTGTGCATCATGATAAAGCATAATTTATAACAGGAATGGAGAACAGTTCAACATGAAAAATTAATCAACATAATTCACTCTAGTAATAGACTACATAAGAAAACCATGATTATCTCAACTGATGCAGAAAAATTGTGTACTAAAGATAATAATTTTTACCACCTATATGTCCTAAAAAAACTTTTAGCTAACTAGAAATAAAAAGAAACTACCTAAATCCGTAAAGATTATATACTAAGAATCCACATCAAACAATAAGCTTAATGGAGAAATTGTATATGTATTCCTTTTATGATGGTACAAGATAAGGATATACACCATCACCACTGCTTTCAAAATAGTACCAAGGGTTCTGACAAATACTAGAAGAAAAGGAAAAGAGATAAGCATAAGGATTAGAAGAAAAAACATAAAATGTCATTATCTGCATATATTATGGTCATTTACCTAGGAAAACAAAAGTATATGGATAAACCATAAATTAATGAGCAAGCTCAGCAAAATTACCAGACAAGATAAAGCAAAAGCATCATGATAGCAGCAATTACCAGGAAATAAGATATCATTCACAACAGCCAAAAAAAAAGCTATCTTATAAAAGTTTTATCTTTGACGACAACTTTCAGATTCCAATGAAGTAGTAAAAAGATTATCTGAATAAAAGAAGAAGCATGCCTGCATGTTCTTGGATGTGATGACTCAAATTCATATACCTCCAGTCAAATTTCTAGCTGGATTTTTTGAGGAATATACTTTTTCCCCTAAAATTTATAGGGAGGGAAAATAAGTCTATAAAGACTTAAGTAAACCAAGGAACACTTGTCCTCCCAAATATCAACATATCAACAAACAGCAGCAGTAAAATCAGAATAGGCCAGTAGAATGGAATTGAGGATTCAGAGAGTAAGGAATGTACTTGTTTATATATGAAAACTTATTAACAATAAAGATGGTATTAAAAAGCAAATAAGGAAGAATAGATTACTTATATTAGATAGTGGTAAAACTGATTATATGAGAATAAAGTTGGATTCCAACTTGATAGCATATACAATGAGAACACTAGATGGGTTAAACATTTAAATTTTAACGTTACAAAGTCAGTAAAATAAAGTGTTGGAATTGAGAAACATTTACCACTGTTAAATGAATCCAAGGGCCAGTTCTTTGTGAGAAAAATATTAACAAGAAAATATATCAATCCCTGACTAGCAACAACAAAAAAAAAAGCAAAAGGGGTGGGCATAAACAAAAAAGTTAGAAATGAGATTAGTGAAAAAACAATAGATAAAAGTTTAACTGAATATTAGGTGGGCACTTTCCATAATTCTATAGAAAATAAATCTGAAAATCTGGATGGGAATTTATCTTCTCCTGGAAACCTTTTGATATGGCCCCAAGAAAAGGGAAAAGCCATGAACAGATCAGATATTTTGAAACAAATTGGTTAAGTTATTGAAGACATGTGAATTTCACAATAACAACCCAAAAGTTTCCTTAAATAAATTCTTTCAAATTTTCAAAGAGCAGATTATATGATTCTATTAAATTATTCCAAGGCATATAAAAAATTAGCAAAATTTTAATAAACTCAAGAAAAGAGATGGCAAAAGTCACAAGACCATAGATTTATATTACTAATGAATACGGACAAGCTTCAGAAGTAAATAAAGTAAAATATAAGGTCAATAAAATTCAGCAACACCTGTATTTATAATCTACTGCCACATAACTAGTTACTTCAAAATTGAGTGGCTTAAAACAGTGATTATTATCTTTCATGGTTTCTCTAGGTCAGACATTCAAGGGAGGCTTGGCTGGGCAGTTCTAATTTGGACCTCTCAGGAGATTCTGTGGAGTTGTCAGCTAGCTCTGCAGTCATCTATAGGCTTGAAGGATTCATTCTCAGGGTGGCTGTCTCAGTTTCTTTCTACTTGGTCCTTTCTTGTGGCCTGAGCTACCTCTCAACATGGTGGCAAGTTTCTTGAGTGAGACGGGCAAGCAAAAGTTTCATCCTTTTAATGACTTAGCATGGGAAGTCACATAGCACCACTTCTGCTGTTGTGGTTTTCTCCATTGTTCTTCAGTGTTCTCCAATTGTTCTCCAATGTTGTTCTCCATTGGCTGAGGCACACACTCACCCCAGCCAGATCTGAGAGGAGGGGTCATAGATCCCATCTTTTGGTCAGAAGCGTGAAAGTCATATTGTAGAAAGAGCATGAAGGATAGGATAAATTATAGGTATGGCCATTTTTGGAAAATGTAATCTGGTACAATACCAAAGTATATTATAGCATGATGAAATGGTGGCTCATTCAAAAAAAGCAAAGGAAGGTTCATAAGAGAAAATCTATTAGTTATAAGCCATAATCATAATGTCAAATAAGAAAAGCCATACAATTATTTTAATCAATGCCCAAAGGGTATCTCTTAAAGTTCAACATTGGTCCTTCATTTAAAGCTACAAACAAAGCAAGTTACCAAAACAAAGACGTGCAAAAACAGTTCAAATCCAAAGGTAAAACAATAAAGGCATTCCCATTAAAATTGGAAACAAGGATACTACAAATTCACTATTTTACAGCCATCAATATGAAAGTATTTGCTAGTGCAAGCAGACAAAATTATCTGTAGAGGGTGTGATTGTTTTTTTCTGGGAAGTCCAAGAAAATCAACTGAAAATTATGAGCAGTTGTAAGGGAGTTCAACATCCCAGAAATTCCACTACAAGGTTTGTATCCTAAAGAAACTTACATATGAATACCAGAGGATATGTGTAAGAGCATTTAGAGTATGACTGCTGTAGTAGCAAAAACACTGGAAATAATCCAGAAGGCACAATTTATGTTGGATAAATAAGCTGTTTTTTTATACTGTGAAATAGTACACAGCAGTGAAAATAAACTACAGTTACATGAATCAACATGGTTGCACTGTAAAAATCTAACGTTATGCTAAAGTAGCCATTCACAAAATATATACAGTGATTCCATTTATCTAATGTTAAAAATAGGCAAAACTAAACAGTTTCGTTTAGCGATACAGACATAGGTAGTTAAAACTACACACACACACAGAAGCTGGGGAATGCCAAACACAACATTTAAGATATCAGTTGCCTCTAGGAGAAGGAAGAGTGAAGTTGCGGGCTTATCAGGGGGCTTTTAAAAGTATTTGCTGATCTATATGGTGGGTACCCATGCTATCATTGTATTTTAAATTGCACATATATGTTTCCATATATTCTTTGTATTTTTTTCTCACACCAAAATAAATACCTGATAGGTTTAAGAGTTAAATTGTAAAAATACTTGAAACCATAAGAAATAATTGAGGAAAAGTAATTATGTACTATTAGACTTGGAATGAAGAACTTTCAAAGTATAAAACTATACATATAAATAAAAAGAAATAAGATTCACTTTATGCAAATTTAAGTTATATAAACAAAGTCCTTAAAAGTAAAAGACAGATAACTTAGAGTAATGCTTATAGCATACAACAAATGGTTGCTGCATTTTACATACAAAGTACACCTTTTATCATATGGAAAAAAAAACCAGTAGGAAAAAAGGTAATGTATGTCCAGTCGTTTTATCAAAGAAGGAATCCAAATGATCAAGAAGTATATGTTTAAAATGATCAATCTTAATAAAGACTGAAAAGATGCAATTCAAGGCTAAATTTTAAAAATAATATTCAATGCTGGTAAAGGTTCACCAACACAAGATCTTTCATTATATGGTTGTACCAGTTAGTTTATGCAATATTTCTAAAAAAGAACTTAAGTTTTTTAAAAGCCTAAAACATGTTTGTATTCTTTGACTCTATTATCTTATTTCCTAGAACATATCCTGAAGAAATAGAAATACACTTGATAAATTATAAGAATATTTATTGGAAGTTGCTTATAATAGCAAAATATTGGGAAATACTTAAGTTTTTCCCAATAAAAGAAAATTTAAATAAAGCATGGTATACACTTGGAATGAAAGATTATATAGCCATTAAAACTCATGCTACCAAAACATACTTGGAAAAATGTCCACTTCATATGTTAAATGAAAAAATGAAACATATAACAGCCATTCACATATTCAACAGCTATTCATTGAGTGCTTACTATATGCCAGGCATTGTTCTAGATACTGGGAACATTCTCTGCCCTCATGGAGCCTATCTATCATGATTCGAACTTTTTTATATATACTTATCTTTCCATGTGCATGTGTGCTAAGTCACTTCAGTCCTGTCTATTCGTGACGCTATGGACTGATCCTGCCAAACTCCTCTGTCCATGGGATTCTCCTGGCAAGACCCCTCCAGGGGATCATCCTGACGCAGGGATCAAAACTGCGGTTCCTGCAGCTCCTGTATTTCAGGCGAATTCTTTACCGCTGAGCCACCAGGGAAGCCCCTCATATTCTGCCGCAGACTAAATGATGGTCTTCTTGCTGGAATGATATCTTCTAATTCATAATAATAATTCAAATTTAAGTACCTGCTCCTGTCTTTTACTTAAAATTGCCATTCATTCCAGCACCGTTTAACATATGGTAACTTTAGAAATTCTTGTTAACCTCATGTGGTTTATTTGCCCAAGGTTAAGGAAATACCCGAGAAGGCGATGGCACCCCACTCCAGTACTTTTGCCTGGAAAATCCCATGGATGGAGGGGCCTGGTGGGCTGCAGTCCATGGGGTCCCTAAGAGTCGGACACACTGAGCAACTTCACTTTCACTTTTCACTTTCCTGCATTGGAGAAGGAAATGGCAACCCACTCCAGTGTTCTTGCCTGGAGAATCCCAGGGACGGGGGAGCCTGGTGGGCTGCCGTCTGTGGGGCTGCACAGAGTCGGACACAACTGAAGCGACTTAGCAGCAGCAGCAGCAAGGAAATACATTCTGACATTTATTTATCTCAGAGTATCAAAGACAGTATGAATTATATAGTAGACCTGAATGGTTGGCTGGCTCAATGAGTAAATGTCAAGACAAGACCCTGGGCAGGAGGCAGGGGCTTGCTGTGTAGGAGGCTTGAAAGCTTCCCAGGCGAACGAGGAACATGTTCTACTCAGTCTGCTCCGTCCACCCCTGCTGCCACTTCTACTCCTGCTATCCATGGAAAGGTCAGGGGCATTTTATAAATAAGAGAAGACAGTCCTACTCACCCAGGATCAGACTGTGAGGGAAAGAGTGACCATTCTTTCCTCCTTTGTGCTCCTTTTCTAGGGAAGGGTGGAGTGTTGAGAAGGCTGAGCTGAGAGAGGAGAGAGGAGGAATGAAAGCCTGGCATGACTTGAAATTCCCAAACTCACTACAATCCCCACGCACTAAGATTTGAGTGTGACCCCCAAAACTCCCAGAAAGATGTCAGAAAGAGCCCAAGAACAGAAAGGAGACTTATATTAACTTACACTCAGGACCTCATTTATGAATATCTAGAAAAGTACAGTTCTAGCCTGGGCATGAAAACATAGAATTTGATCTCAAAGTTTAGTCTCTCCAGGAATACAGATGCTTTCCATGTAATTTAACCTCTCTGAGCATCAAAATTTGCAGAGTTTATGATTAACAAGAAAAATAAAAACAATTGGAATAACAGCACACTTAAAAAGCTTCTTTCTAAAAGTATTTTTAAAATTTTGTTCAGTCAGTTAAGTAGAAAGGTTAATTCCATCACCCTCTCCCGCCCCACTTCTTACAACATAAATATTGGATTTACTATTAGATCAGAGTAGAGAGTCTCAGCAGAAGATCCCAGATCTAGGGCTTCCACGATGTGATGATAATCCCACCAACCACTTGCAGAACTCTGAAAAAGACCAAACTTCTAAACCTTCTAGGACCTCACTTTCCTCACCTGTAAAATGGGGGCATTAGTCTTTGACACTCTGGTCCTCCCTTGCTGATCACAGGTCCCTGGAGAAAATGATAAACAGTTAAGAGCCCTCCTTCTCTAGAGAGAAAACTGATTCATGGTGTTCCAGGAGCAGGACAGGTTTGCACTCCCCTCTAGGCACCAAGGGCCGCCAGAGTTTGTAAATCTGAAGCTCCGGGTTCAGACATACAAACTGTTCTTGCAGAGCAGGATCCACAGGGCCTCTGCTCCTCCCGCGGAGACACGGGCGGCCTCCGTTCCGCATCCAGACCTCCGTCTCAGCACTCGCAGCCCCGAACACCCCGGCCCGAGGATCCAAGTTGCCTCTGCCTCCTCTCTCCTTCCCCTTCAGTTTTAACGTGGGGAGGGCGGTTGTGAAGGACCCACCTTCACTGGAGTCCGAGATTTCTAAGCCTGAACGACTTCTCGACACCTGGCCCTCCCTCTTCCGCCACAGCTCTTCTCGTCCTTGTCTGCTTCTGGTTCGGTGCTCCTGAGAGTCCGCGTCACCTACGGAGCCTCTGGAGAGGAACAGGAACCAACTCAAATACTCCGTCCAAACAACATCTGCCACCCTGTTTGACCAAAACCAAAGCCTCAGGCCTGGGACTGGACACTCAGAACGTTCCCATGGAGACGGGAGGGGGCGGGGCAGGAAAGGAGCGCGCCGGAGGACGTGTCTCCTGATTGGCCAGAAAGATCGGAGCGGCGGCAGTCTTAAACCACCAGTGTTCTAGGGCGGGAGGACCGTGCACTACTGAATGCACTTTGAACCGAGGATGGGCTTGAGCCATCTAAGATATTACTAACGTTAATGGACAATTCTAGGTTTTTTTTTTTAGGACCCCTGGGAAGCGGGGCAGGGCTGAGGATTCTGGGAAATAGTCACCCTGGGGGGCGAGGGGTGGTAGCGCCTGCTGTCCGCGCATTCAGCGAAATGGGCACCCCACTAGCCTTGGTTGTAGGATCCTCCCCAAATTCTAGTTACAGAGCCGCGAAGAGGGCTTTTCAATTTTCTGTTTATGGTTGCCGGAACCCGCTTCTCTCCTGCTAACTCGTTGGTCGGGTTGGGCTTTTCTCCCTCTTCTCTTCCTGCTAAGTCTTAGGCTTCTCTGGTATCATCGTGTTCTCTCACCTGGATTCAGTCATTTTACTGCCTCAGTCGTGTCCGATTCTTTGCGACCCCGTGGACTGCAGCACGCCAGGCTCCCCTGTCCATCACCAACCCCTGGAACCTGCTTAAACACATGTCCATGGAGTCTGTGATGCCATCCATCCAACCATCTCATCCCCTGTCCTCCCTTTTCCCTCCTGCCTTCAATCTTTCTCAGCATCAGGGTCTTTTCCAGTCAGTCAGATTTTTTGCATCAGGTGGCCAAAGTACTGGAATTCCAGCTTCAGCATCAGTCCTTCGAATGAATATTCAGGACTAATTTCCTTTAGGATTGACTGGTTTGATCTCCTTGCATCCAAGGGACTCTCAAGAGTCTTCTCCATCAGTGTGGAGATTCCTTAAAAAACTGAACATAGAACTGCCATACGACCCAGCAATCCCACAGCTGGGCATACACACCGAGGAAACCAGAATTGAAAGAGACATGTGTACCCCGAAGTTCATTGCAGCACTGTTTACAATAGCTAGGACATGGAAGCAACCTAGATGTCCATCGGCAGACAAATGGATAAGAAAGCTGTGGTACATATACACGATGGAATATTACTCAGCTATTAAAAAGAATGCATTTGAATCAGTTCTAATGAGGTGGATGAAACTTGAGCCTATTATACAGAGTGAAGTAAGCCAAAAAGAAAAACACCAATACAGTATATTAACGCATATATATGGAATTTAGAAAGATGGTAATGATGACCCTATATGCAAGATAGGAAAAGAGACACAGATATAAAGAACAGACTGTTGCACTCTGGAAGAAGGCGAGGATGGGATGATTTGAGAGAATAGCATTGAAACATGTTTATTACCATATGTGAAATAGATTGCCAATCCATTGTTGATGCATGAGTCAGGGCACTCAGGGCCACTGTACTGAGATGACCCTGAGGAATGGGATAGGGAGGAAGGTGGGAGGGGGTTTCAGGATGGGGAACACATATACACCTGTGGCTGATTCGTGTAAATGTATGGCTAAAGCCACTACAGTATTGTAAAGTAATGGGCCTCCAACTAAAATAAATTAATTAATTAATTTTTTAAAAAGAGCCTTTTCCAATACCACAGGTCAAAAGCATCAATTCCTTGGTGCTAAGCTTTCGTTTAGTCCAACTCTCACATCCATACATGACTACTGGAAAAACCATAGCTTTGACTAGATGGACTTTTGTTGGCAAAGTAATTTCTCTGCTTTTTAGTATGCTGTCTAGGTTGACCATAGCTTTTCTTCCAAGGAGCAAGTGTCTTTTAATTTCATGGCTGCAGTCACCATCTGCAGTGATTTTGGAGCCCCCCAAAATAAAGTCTGTCATTGTTTCCATTGTTTCCCCATCTATTTGCCATGAAGTGATGGGACCGGAAGCCATGATCTTAGTTTTCTGAATGTTGAGTTTTAAGGCAACTTTTTCACTCTTCTCTTTCACTTTCATCAAGAGGCTCTTTAGTTCTTCTTTGCTTTCTGCCATAAGGGTGGTGTCATCTGCATATCTGAGGTTACTGATATTTTTCCCGGCAATCTTGATTCCAGCTTGTGCTTCTTCCAGCCCAGCATTTCTCATGATGTACTCTGCATATAAGTTAAATAAGCAGAGTGACAATAAACAGCTTTGACATACTCCTTTCCTGATTTGGAAACAGTCTGTTATTCCATGTCCAGTTCGAACTGTTGCTACTTGACCTGCATACAGATTTCTCAGGAGGCCCGTCAGGCAGTCTGGTATTCCCATCTCTTGACAAATTTTCCGCAGTTTGTTGTGATCCACACAGTCAATGGCTTTGGCATAGTCAATAAAGCAGAAGTAGATGTTTTTCTGGAACTCTCTTGCTTTTTTGAGGATCCAACGGATATTGGCAATTTGATCTCTGGTTCCTCTGCCTTTTCTAAATCCAGCTTGAACATCTGGAAGTTCACAGTTCACATACTGTTGAAGCCTGGCTTGGAGAATTTTGAGCATTACTTTGCTAGTGTGTGAGATGAGTTCAATTGTGCATTCTTTGGTATTGCCTTTCTTTGGGATTGGAATGAAAAGTGACCTTTTCCAGTCCTGTGGCCACTGCTGAGTTTTCCAAATTACTGTGGGCAAGAATACCTTAGAAGAAATGGACTAGCCATCATAGTCAAAAAAAAGAGTCTGAAATGCAGTACTTGGATGCAATCTCAAAAATGGCAGAACGATCTCTGTTCATTTCCAAGGCAAACCATTCAATATCACAGTAATCTAAGTCTATGCCCTGGCCAGTAATGCTGAAGAAGCTGAAGTTGAACAGTTCTATGAAGACCTACAAGGCCTTCTAGAACTAACACCCCAAAAAGATGTCCTTTTCATTATAGGGGACTGGAATGCAAAAGTAGGAAGTCAAGAAATACCTGGAATAACAGGCAAATTTGGCTTTGGAGTACAGAATGAAGCAGGGCAAAGGCTAATAGAGTTTTGCTAAGAGAATGCACTGGTCATAGCAAACACCCTCTTCCAACAACGCAAGAAAAGGCTTTACACATGGACATCACCAGATGGTCAATACCGAAATCCGATTGATTGTACTCTTTGCAGTCAAAGATGGAGAAGCTCTATACAGTCAGCAAAAACAAAACTGGGAGCTGACTATGGCTCAGATCATGAACTCCTTATTGCCAGATTCAGACTTAAATTGAAACAAGTAGGGAAAACCAGTAGACCATTCAGGTATGACCTAAATCAAATCCCTTACAATTATACAGTGGAAGTGAGAAATTGATTCAAGGGATTAGATCTGATAGAGTGCCCGAAGAACTATGGATGGAGGTTCGTGACATTATACAGGAGGCTGTGATCAAAACCACGCCCAAGAAAAAGAAATGGAAAAAGGCAAAATGTTTGTCTGAGAAGGTCTTACAAATAGCTGAGGAAAGAAGAGAAGCGAAAGGTAAAGGATAAAACGAAAGATATACCTGTTTGAATGCAGAGTTCCAAAGAATAGCAAGGAAAAATAAGAAAGCCTTCCTCAGTGATCAATGCAAAGGAATAGAGGAAAACAATAGAATAGGAAAGACTAGAGATCTCTTCAAGAAAATTAGAGATACCAAGGGAACATTTCATGCAATGATGGGCACAATAAAGGACAGAAATGGTATGGACCTAACAGAAGCAAAAGGTATTAAGAAGAGGTGGCAAGAATACACAGAAGAACTGTACACATAAGATCTTTACAACCCAGATAATCACAATGATGTGATCACTCACCTGGAGCCAGACATAAAGGTTGTGCATTTATGTAAACTCAAATATGGCCAGATATTTGTAAATTAAATAAAAATGCAGATGTCTAATTCATTTTTACTAACGTACAGTTCTGGGATCCTCAGTTTCTAAAACTTTGTTTCTTTAACAGTTTCCTTTTTAAATTTTTCATGAAATAAATGTTCTATTTCATGATTTTATGAGCATGTTAGAAATGGTTTCAGAACCAAAACTTCTAACATACATAGCTTCTCTTAAGATGTATGGACTTGTGAATATAATATTTAGCACATTACTTGGATAGCTGTTATATAGCCAATACATATAGTAAGCTGGAGTCAAACCAAGAGAAGGTACTTTGTTTTCTCTCACCCTCACACTATTGGTTATCCTTTTGAATTAATTTTTATATGAATCTTTACAATCTAGGACTCTCGTCTCTCAGTGTGATTGAGGTTGTTGGATCCATCTTGCTAACCAGCATGGCTGAACCCTTAGTATCAGTTGTCTAGAGTTGTATATTTACTTAATGACAATGAATGCTGGCTCCTACTTTGCCAATAAGGTTTAAAACTCTCCATGAAGATTCCAGCTGGAGAAATACTACCTTAAATGAGATTATGGACAATTCTAGAATCTCCCAAATCTTTCTGCTGTGTCAACCAGAAAAGGTCTTTAGAATGGTTAATCCTGAGAAAAAGGAAGCCATCCTAAAGGGACACATGTTTGCCTTTTTGATCTAAGGTCTCCCATCCAAGAATTTGATGATTCTAATTCCATTTATTAGGGTGGAAGTCAACTTTGAAGGACCAAGGCCATATTCATACAAGAGCAGTTCTAGTCATGTGGGATTTGGATGAAATTGCACTATCTATATATCAACATGGAGTCATGGCGACCATGATGTTTGATTTAACTCAAATGTTCCTCATATCTATCAGTCAGGCTCTTGCTGGAGGGGTTCCCTGGCTGCTCCATCATCAGGATATCTTATCTGCATGGCCCATGCCCTTTCTGCAAATGTTACCTTAGCAGAGTGTCTTCCCTTTCCACCATAAGAGAATAGGACCCTCACTATCCCCCACCTACCAGGACTAGGTCCCTTACCCCACTGTTTTTCTCCTTAGCAAAGATAACATATGATATACTACAGTTCTGATAGATCTCTGCTGCTGCTAAGTCACTTCAGTCGTGTCGGACTCTGTGTGACCCCATAGACGGCAGCCCACCAGGCTCGCCTGTCCCTGGGATTCTCCAGGCAAGAACACTGGAGTGGGTTGCCATTTCCTTCTCCAATGCATGAAAGTGAAAAGTGAAAGGGAAGTCGCTCAGTCATGTCCTACTCTTAGCTACCCCATGGACTGCAGCCTACCAGGCTCCTCCGTCCATGGGATTTTACAGGCAAGAGTACTGGAGTGGGGTGCCATTGCCTTCTCCGATAGATCTCTACTTCTTCAATAGACTGTAAACTCCATGGGAGGGGTGGGAGTAAGGGGGATGGGAGAAAAATTTGGATATTTTATTCCCTTCAAGAGAAGACCAAGAAAACGGTCAGACAGGAAACAGATGCTCAAAAATTACAGGAATTATTGGATGGATGAATAAAGGTACGCGGTTTATTAGGAATCCGCCAGTCTAGGAAAGGTCAGATGAGCTAGGGCCCAACTCCCAGACTCTCTCTTCCCCACGTTATTTATAATCTGGAAAGAAAGGAGGCCGTGTGCCTCCAAGGTGTGCTGCACACAGAGGATCCTATAATGAACAATGTATCTTTTCCTAGCAGCAATGTGTCATAAAGCTGTTCGGAGACTCAGGCAGGGAGCGGAAGGGTGAGAGCAGCCCCTTGCCCCGCTAACTAATGGGAAGACTCTCTGGGCCCGGCCTTGCGTGTCCAACCGCCCCAGGCGGTCCACGCTGCCCTCGGCGCGCTTTTGCAGCACTAGCAGCTCCGGAGGGAGTTTTAGTGTAACGATCTAAGAATGAGTTTCCCCTTCGCATTAGAGGGTACCCCTTCTCTTTTTCCTTTCTCTCTTTGGTTCGGGTTTTCAGAGCTGGAATTGAATCTTCGCCACCAATGTCCACCGTGTGACACAAGATATGGAATTCTCGGCGTGTGTTTTGCCCGCTCTAAAATACAAAGTTAACATCCCGTGAGAGTCTTGCCAGAACCCGCATTCTGTGTGGAAGACAAGGAAGGGCAGGCCAACCCCAGCCCGAGGCCCAGGAGGGGAGCTGCTAGGACCCCCAGAGCGGAGAACGCAGCCGGCTGGAGGGCGCGGGAGACGACCCGGCGGGAGAGGCCACTTCCCAGGTTCCAGTCCGCCAGACCTGGGGAGGCGGGGAGCCCGGGACGAGGTGCGCACGTGGGTAAGGAGTCCAGATTGGTCGAAGACCTAGCGTGGCCTTTAACTCGAGTGCAGCGCCCGCTTCGTAACGGTCAGGTGGTATGATTTTCCCCCCTTGCTTGCATCCTAATAGATTCAGGCACTCCTCGGGCTCTCTGCCCCCGCAGGTGTTTGCCCTTCAATCCCAGAGTCTTCCCTCCACCTGTGCTTCGCCTTTATTCCTCCACCCCGTGCAGCCTCCGCCCCGTTCTCGCTGCACTGAAAACAAAACTGTCAGCTCTGCAGTCTCTGGGCTCCTCGCTGAAGTTCTGTTTCCCCCAGTAAGTAGCAAAGTTCTGAAAAGAATAGCGCGTATTTGCTCACTGCATCAGTCAACCTCTACCCCCATAGTATTGAGAGTTTATCACTCACACTCCTTCTCCCCCAGCAGAGACCTAAAGTTGCTCTCTTCACAGAAGTTTCCCTTGAACTCCCACTGGCCAAATTCAAGTACAGGTATTCATTTCTGTCTTTTTTAACATTTGACAAATATATTGCCTTTCACCTTTTTATTTTTTTCACTTAAGTAATGTAATCTGATTAAAGAAAGTTGTCACAAATTGTCCGAAGCCCAAAACACAACTGTGGTTGACACTTTGCTGTATTTGGTTTTTTTTTTTTAATGCAGGGATTTCAGTTCTTTGGCTGTAATCTTTACACTCTTGCCATTTGCTTTTAACCATGCATGTGTTGCATATTGCTGAATGAAGAGATCATTTTAATAGCTGAAAAAGTGTTTCATTTTTATGCATTCATTAATCATCTTTAAATTTTAATCAGTTGACAATTATTTATGTTATGCACAAAAAATTATTCTGTTTTGCCCAATACTTTCTTTTCTGTATTTGTAATTCTTCTCATTGGTTAATTTCCCAGAGAGAAAGGTTACTGATTGAAAAGTCATGCATGTTTTTGAAGTGCTGCATAGTTGTGTTAAACATGCAGCTTTCCAAGAGTGTAGCAAATAACATTTACACTAACAATGTTCCATCCCATTCTCATTGTCAATGTGGTGTTGTTTTTAAAGTTTATTTTTGCCATTTTAATAAGTGTGGAGTGGTATCACCTGGTTTGTGTTAGTTTGGTATCTGCTTAAGTTTGACCATTTTCTGAAATATTTATTATCCATTTTCCCCTCTATCTGGAGCGGTTATTTGCAATAATTTTATTTCAGTGCTTTTCTAATATATTTGTCTTATTTCTTTCTGGTCATATGAACTAAAATCGTTGTTTTAGAGGACACTATAACTCATATAGAAGACAGTATTCAAAATAAATGTGCATTTAGTGAGTGAAAACTGAATGATTACCCATGTAAACCATCACCAGATCAAGGAATAGAACATTACTGTTACTATACTACACTATATTAACTTATTACCATTACTATAGAGCGCCCAAGAGCCCAGGGGATCTTTCCTGATTACAAATTCCTCCCTCCCTGCAGAGGTAACAATAAACCAGTTTTTATGGTAGCTACTTCCTTACCACTAGCCCATTTTTTAAATATGGCTTTAACACTTATACATATATCTGTAAACAGTATACCAGTTTCATTTTTTTTTACTTTTTTAGTTTTGATATTTTTTATAAATTGAATTATATGGTATATAATCTTTGGGGGGTTGACTTCTTTCATGGGTTATGTTTGTGTGGTTCATCCTAATGGCATGTAGCTACAGGTCATATATTTTCTTTGCTGTCTAGGATTTTGATGTATGAATTTATTGCAGTTTATTTATTGGTTCTACTTATAGGTTTACTCTGGATCTTTTCCAGTGCTTACGAATTGGCAAACAATGCTGATGTGGCTATTTTTGTATGTCTCTTGGCATATACTTGCACACACACATTTCTGCGAGGTATATTCTGAGGACTGTAATTGCTAAGCCATAGGGTATACAT
Organism: Bos indicus x Bos taurus; assembly: GCF_003369695.1. Lineage (NCBI taxonomy): Eukaryota > Metazoa > Chordata > Mammalia > Artiodactyla > Bovidae > Bos > Bos indicus x Bos taurus. The sequence continues at coordinate 38,575,058 of NC_040090.1, forward strand.
AAATTCAACTAAAAATAACCATTTTGTTTTAGAATAGTTTTAGATTTACGGAAAGAGTTCTCATGCACCCATCACCCTATTTTCCTTATTTTTAACATCTTGTATTACTGTAGTGTGTTTGTAACAGCAAAGATATGAACTAAAACAATTAATTCCCACTTAGTTCAGCTTTCACAATATTTTTCCTGGTATTCTTTCTGCTCTTGAATCCTTTCCAAGACACCATATTGCCTTTAGGCATCTTGTCTCCTTAGTCTTCTCTGGTCTGTAACAGTTTCTCAGTCTTTCCTTGTTTTTTTTCAGTTTTGTGGTTTTTATGGGGAGGGGCAGGGTGGGGGCTCCAGGATGTACAAGTTACTTAATTAGGTTCTTTGTAAGAAGTTCAGAACACTACTTAGCAAGGATAAATTCCATTTGTGAAAGCAAAGACAGAGTGGGGGTAGCCCTGGAGCTGAGGAACAGCTTTGATTTCTTTGCAGAATTTGTGAGTCCACACCCTTTCTGATGAGCCTTGTGCTGCTCTGTAGTCTTCTATTTCTCCCTCTGTAGTCTTCTATTTCTCCCTCTGTGGGTCAGAGATCTCACCTTCCTGTTGCCTGGACTTACACAGCTGCTTCTTGAAGTAAGTATCAGTGAGATGTTCTGGGATTTTCACTCCACTGATATCAATTTTAGAGGAGGTGGTAATGACAGATTTCTGGTGTGTTCTGTGCAGAGAAACTTGATTGAGGGACAGAGGCCCAGTCACAAGTAGCAAGCTGCTGCTCGGCTTGCTTCAGGAAACTGCCCCTCTTGCCTCTGTGGCGCCCAGTGAGGGTGATCTGTATGGCCCCTGGAGTGATGCTGGTGCCCTGCTTTCTCACAGGCTTACTGAAGGGTTTTCTGCCATGACTCAGCAGCTTTCCAGGCACATCTTCAGTACAATAATACCTAAGCATTTTGCGCAGTTTGACCACTCAGGTACCACCATTCTTGTCACCACCAACTGGTTTTGTGACAGTAGCAAGAACCTGCATCTTCTTTTTCTTTTCAACCTTGGATTTTGCCACTGAGTACTTCCTCGTGTACAAGGCCTTTCTGCAACACATAGCCGATTGGGAATATCTACCAATTCCTCTGATCTGGACAGGGTTTCAGCTGCAGTGGGGTTTCCCCTTCTTAACCTTCTTCACTTTTCAAATTTTCTCACCAGCATCAGCCTTCTTGGCTTTAGGTTTTCTTACCCTTAGTATCTGGCTTCTCAGCCTTTTCACCCGCCATCTTGCAAGATAGGAAAGAGCTCAGTCTTTCCTTATTTCCTTATTTTTGATCTTGATAGTTTTGAGAAGTACTGGCCAGGTATTTTGTAGCATTTTATTTAAGTCTGTCTAATATTTTCCTCATGGTTAGACTGGATTACAGATTTAGGAGAAGAATATCACAGTGGTTATAAGCCTTTCTCATCAGTCACATCAGTGGTATATACTGTCAGTGGTGACTTATGGTTGATGATATTAACCTTCATCACCAGTGTTTGCCAGGTTTCTTCACGGTTCACACTCCTAGGTGGTAGTGGGCTGGGGGTAAGATCTACCTCCTGGAGGAGGAAACTGCTACGTAAAGTATTTGGAATTCTTTTGTAAGATTTGTCTCTCCCCACCCCACCCCCATTAATTTATTTTTTCAGTCCTTTATCTATCAGTTTGGACTTAGAGACACTTAGCCTTTAGGTTATAATCCAATACAATGTTATTTACTTTTGCCACTGGGAGCTCTTTTGGGTTTGTTCTTGTGTATTTCTGATGTTCCTAATCCTTTTCCTTTCCTTACTTTCTGGCATAACAAGAAGCTCTAGACTCAGCTCATATACTCCCAGCCTCAGCTCTAGAATCAACAGTTTCTCCAAGGAGCCCTCATTAATAGTTAATGCCAACAGTTCTAAAGTGGTTTTACTAATTTAAACTTCAGCCCTTTACTTGTCAAATTTCCTATAAACATTAGCTGTTTTCAGTTTACTTTTTGCATTTGAATTCCTATGGACAAGAAGTTTTATTTTCAACATATTTAACAATGTATCTCCTGATAGTTATCCTGATTCTTGATCATTTCCCTTAATTTTCCCAAGCTGCTAAGTTCCTGATCTCCTAAGGTGTAATGAATATGCTCTGCTTTATCCCAGTCTGCTTTAACAATGTACTGATTTATGTATCTGAGATTTGTTATGTGAGGATAAGAATTTTTGTCTGAATGGTTTACAAGTTGTCCTAATAATCTTCACTGAATGTTTCCCTTCACAGTTACATTTCTTGTCTTACATGCTGCCTTTTCCTGAGCTGTCTACTGTTTCTTTGATTTGTTACAGTAATGACAGAGAAGGGCTGATGAGTTGTATATACAGCAGTGGAGGTTAAAGCTTTGAAATTGGTTTCAACTGGGGCAATATGCTCCCCTGGGGACATAGGGCAATGTCCAAAGACATATCTTCACAGCTGTGGGAGATTGAGGTTCTAATGGCATGTGGTGGGCAGCGTCCAGGAAGGCCACTGAACATCATACAGTGCACTTACAGTGTCCCCCAAATAAAGAATCATCTGGCAAAAGATGTTAATGGTGGTGAGGTTGAGAAACTGTTATAGGAGATTCAAGTGGCCCTATAAAGGAAGTCAGGCAGAAACACATGAAAAGGGTAGGAATATCCTGTTTCTTACATAGAATGCAACTTTTCCAAGACCTTGTCATCTCTACCCTCTTTGGAAAAGAATCCCTCCTTCCTTATGTTCTGCCATTATATATTTAGAAGTCTTCCCTTTCCCCTAGCCCAGTGTTGAGCAAAAGTCAGGTATCAGAGCATAGTCATGCAGATTTCATTAAATCAGAATTTCCAGTCCCTGAAAAATAAAATTAAAAGGCAAGTGGTTGATAGTAGAAAGAAAATGAGCTTTGTAGCCTGATAAGTTCCTTGTCAACTCTGTAACCTGGGCAAACTTATTAAGTTCTAAGTCCATGTATCTGTAAAATGTAGATAAAACCAAGCTTTGGGGACTAGAGAACATTTTCATAAACTATCTCAGTAGGTTCTCAAGAAATATGATAATTATTAATACATGCTGAGAGAATAACTTATTTTGAGCAAATATTCTTTAATTATCATAGGTGGTAAAAATTTCCATCAATAAATTTGCAAATTGAAATAGATCCTCTTAGTCCATGGGTTTCTATTCTAGTTCAGAACATTTTGGAATTTATGAATGCCTTTCCAGAAACAAGAGTCACACCAGATAACATCTGCTTTCTTCTTCCCAAAAATACAAGCAAAGGATGATCACAAAACAGGAAAAAAAGAAAAATCCTTAAAGAACAACATAAAATCTTTGGAAAAGAGGCCAAGGCATATTGTACTCTATCAGAGTTGTAGATATCATTCTGTAGAAACCCAAGGGATTCAGAAGTTACAAATCTTGGCTCAAAGGAACACCTAGAAAGACAGGAGGAAGATGAAGTATGAGGTATTATAAGAGCCAAAGAGGACATCAAGAATTAAGACACTGTTAAAATTGTAATATTATATATATGGGACCCTATAAATTAGGGGCATGCATTATCTTCTAATCCTTGCAGAGGTAGGTACTGTTATTTTTATTATTTAAAAATATAAAAATTGAATCCCCCAAATGCCTACCTATTGGGTTTTACAACAGTGATCATTGGTATGAGTTTTCCCAGTGAAACTGGGATAGCAAAAGTTAGATTACAGGGGACTGAGGAGGTATAATAGGGAAAGTATAGAAGACGGAGGATGTTTGAAGATGAAGGAGATGTGGAGTAAAGGAAATATTTGTAAAATACTAAGGTGGACTTGGGCATGTTTAAATGCTGGTGAGAAGGACCTAGAGGACAGGGAGAAATTGAGGCTCGAGAAGGGAAGAGAATTTTTGATGGACTAAGTCCCTTAATTCCTGATGCTGATAAGATTCAGATCACAGGTGAAGGAATGAGCTGTAGAAAAGGAGCTAGCGCTCACATCTTTTGTTACAGGAAAAGAAGGAACAGATAAGCCCCCCTGCAGTGATAACTGTACATTTCTGGGCAGGAAGTTGAGGGTGTGGTATTCTATATCGCATTTTCCCTCACCTACCATATTTTGTATGTTCTGGAGAAATTGTAGTGTTCCTTTGAAATTTCCTCAAATTGCCTCCTTTTTGCTTCTTTTAAAAAATTATTGTAGAACCTGTTTTGGTTGGATTCTATCGATAATGTAGAGTATTTCTACAGTGCCATTAAAACAAACAAAAATAATCCTGAAACAGCTGATAACTCACCAATTACTATATGAGAAAGTCCTAATTTACCTTGTAATTTTGAGATAATTCACCTTCTGTTTAAGAAGTAAAATTTCCCTCTGTACATTTTTTTCTTCCCCTATTCATCTTTTCCAGTTCCACTGGCCAGAGTAGCAGGTGGCCTATGAAAGGCTGGAAAGGAGAGGAGGGCTTGAAGATCTAGGATGAGTTCCAGGTGTATCACTTACTAGCTCTGTCTCTTTAGGCAAATCACTGAAGAGGTAATGGGGAACTTGAACTTAAGATTTAAATGATTAACTGGAGTTCCTGTGCTAAATGAGAAATTGAATAAGGCTGTTAAGATGGCTGATAAATAAGGAAAACACAGGGCTCAGAAGACTAAGATTTAATAGCATCTGAAGAACTGTCATGGGAGTGAGGGGATGAAACTGTTCAGTTAACTAGAAAGTATTAGTTTAAGAGTTTAAAAGATTCTACAGAGTTTGAGTAGTTGTTGATGATAAAGTCTGAGTGAGAACATTGGAGTGAAGTGCTGGAGTGGAATGAGGTCATGAGAGTCGAGGTCAGGGATGGGTGAGAATGCTCTTTTGGAAGGGCTTTACATTTGAATTCACCTATAATAATTTTGGTATTGAATAGATGTGAAAGGAGCTTGTGAGCTCGGGAACACAGATTATCAGGAGCTGGTATGGATTTATGACTAGAGTTGACATGACCAGACTAGGAAAAAGATGACATATGCCAATTGCATGTCATGCTTTAAGAGTAATGGTGGAGGTACAATAATAACATTTTATAGTTTGAGATGTATGCTGGGTGTTGGTAGGGGAGAGAGTGAATGAAGAAATTTGCCAGTACTTAGTAGGAGCCTGTTCTGAGCCAGGTGATACATGAACTCTGCCTCATTTAATCCAGACCATGGTCCTCTGAAATTGGTTCTGATGTCCTTGCTTTGCAGAAGAGTAATGAGAGATGGATTGCCTTCCTTGATTTCTTACAGCTCATAAGCATGGGGCTGGGAGAAACTCTGGGGAAGGTGAAAGAAACATAATTAGAGAAATGCTTTTATGATAGAAAATATATTACAGTAGACAGGAGGTTAGTACTGAGCCTGAAACAGTGGGCTTCAATAAGTTTGTTGAATTAGTCTGTGTTTTTAGAGGTATTTCATTCTCTAATCTTACTTTTCCACAGGTCCCAGTTATCCCATGTTCTTTGGATTATCTTCCCCACTGAAGCTTGAATATTAATCCATAGACAAGATGACGCATTTGTCGTCTTCCTCCTTCTTTTCTGATTTTGGGCTGCTATTGTATTTGGAGGAGCTAAACAAAGAGGAATTAATTAGATTCAAGTCATTTCTAAAGAATGAGACCCTGGAACCCAGGTCCTGCAGGATACCCTGGTCTGAAGTGAAGAAAGCCAAGCGGAAGGATTTGGCTGACTTGATGAGCAAGTATTATCCAGGAGAGCAAGCCTGGGAGGTGGCTCTCAGTATCTTTGGCAAGATGAACCTGAAGGATCTGTGTCAGAGAGCAAAAGCAGAGATCAACTGTGAGTGATGTTGGAGACATACCTAGGGGTGGGGAGAAGGGGGTGCTTCCTGGAGCCCATTGATTCTGTGAAAGGGATTTGGGAATGAAGTCCAGGCCATTCTCTGGTACATAAGTTCCATGGTGGTCAGGTATATAATGGGAGTTTGTTAGATCATTTGAGGAGCACTAAAAGGCTGAAGAGTTTTGAGTACTGTTGTTCAGTATGGCTCCTTAGGATATGCTATGCTAAGTCGCTTCAGTCGTGTCCGACTCTGTGCAACCCCATGGACTGTAGCCTGCCAGGCTCCTCTGTCCATGGGGTTCTCCAGGCAAGAATTCTGGAGTGGGTTGCCATGCCCTTCTCCAGAGTATGGCTCCTTAATTGGCAGTAATTCATCCATCTGGTACCGATTGAAATGATTAAAAGAACAGAATGATTAGAAAGAATTACCCCACCTAGTGTTCTTTTGCCTAAACTACAAATAAAGTAATTGCTGCTGCTGCGAAGTCGCTTCAGTCGTGTCCGACTCTGTGCGACCCCATAGATGGCAGCCCACCAGGATCCCCTGTCCCTGGGATTCTCCAGGCAAGAACACTGGAGTGGGTTGCCATTTCCTTCTCCAGTGTATGAAAATGAGAAGTCAAAGTGAAGTCGCTCAGTCGTGGCTGACTCTTAGCGACCCCATGGAATGCAGCCTACCAGGCTCCTCCATCCATGGGATTTTCCAGGCAACAGTACTGGAGTGGGTTGCCATTACCTTCTCCAAATAAAGTAATTAGGCTGGCCTAAATTTTAAGAATACTCAAATATGACCTTAAATTTTTGCTGAAATATGAGGAATGGGCAAAAAAAAATATTAAGGGACATAAAAACTATTTTTTGTCATTCCTAGGTGTGAAATACTGTAGACATCTAAAATTCCTTACTCACATTTAAGGCTTTACAGCTCCAAAATGTATATCCATTGTTTCTTTTGAGCCTCACCACATCCCTATGAGGTCAGTACAGACCCTTACTTAGGCTTAGACTAGACCACTTGCCTTAGAGTTACAGGGTGGGAGGCATGGCGAGAAGTGTCCTGCTTCAGTGTTCTCACCACATCACTTTTCCGTCAGCTAAGCTGGTGGAGTCTGGGGCTCTGTTGGCTCTAGTTTCTTAAATCCAGGTGATCATAGAATTGGACCACTGAGGAAAATTCTGGCCCCTGTGTGGCTGTCAGCAAATTCTTGTGTTTGGTAAATCTCATGTTCCTTTTGGAATCTGTTGCAGGGACTGCCCAGACCATGAGAACAGAGGACACCGAGGCCAGAGAGGTACAGGGTGATCAGGAAGCAGTGCTGGGTAAGTAGGTGGGCTTTTTGTCAGATTTGGGAGGTTTGAGCTTTTGAAGCATAATGGGGGAAGATTATCTCTCAGGAGACTTTTGTTCAACTCCTGCTAATTTCTTACGATATACTACCTGCTCAGTGATTATCATGGAGAAGGCAATGGCACCCCAATTCAGTACTCTTGTCTGGAAAATCCCATGGTCGGAGGAGCCTGGAAGGCTGCAGTCCATGGGGTCGATGAGGGTCGGACATGACTGAGTGACTTCCCTTTCACTTTTCACTTTCATGCATTGGAGAAGGAAATGGCAACCTACTCCAGTGTTCTTGCCTGGAGAATCCCAGGGATGGGGGAGCCTGGTGGGCTGCCGTCTATGGGGTTGCACAGAGTCGGACACGACTGATGCGACTTAGCAGCAGCAGCAGTGATTATCATTCAGAAAGAATTGGCAAAACCAGCTCTCTGGACAAAATCAGACACAGGACCGTGTTAATTCAGAGTCTTTAGAAATGACCCTGTCACTTGATAGTCTGATGAACAAAGGTATCTTAATATCTTGTTTTATGGACTGAAGAGTTCATAAGAGTTCGTAAGAGTTGGCAGGGAAAATTTGGCTTGTTGCATCTCTTCTGTTCAAAATGATACTGTAATTGAGTTCCAGGATGGTGACCAACTAATCTACATAAAATGTAATTTCTAGGACCAGGTTTTCTTAGTCCTAATTCAATACCATTTCCAGTCGCCCTGCTTTGTTTTGAATTCTATATTAGCTGAATCCCAGTTTCTATAAATTGAAATATAATACACAGAAAATGGGACCATATGAGAAGCCTTTGTTCTTAACTCAGCTATGCTGCTTTTTAATGGGCTACATTATTTCATTCAAGAAATAATTGAGAGTCTACTTTGTTCCAAGAACTAATAAATAAAAATTTCCTATTGTATCAAATGATTCTGAAGATAAGTTCCTGCTTGGGCCGTGATTTCTGATACAATATAAGGAGCTGTAAATTTAGGAAACCAAGATTCTACCTCCATAGAAATTTACTTTGTAAAATTTGGAAGATAGATAAAGTATTACAAAGAAAGTAGATTATCCTTGTAACCCTGATTTTTATAAAGTGCAGCAACGTCTGAGATGTTATACCATAAAAAGGAGTATCTGACTTCTAATACCATACCTTCTCCTGAGGGAGAAATAAGGATAATTTAGTGGGATCTGAACTTTGTTAGATGTTTGTACTGAAGGCCTTAGTAGAACAAAGAAAAGAATGATATACTTTAAAAAAATTAAAGTAATTCCAGCTTGAGATGTGTGCTGTGAATGAAAAATATACTATGTTCTGAGAGAATGTATGGAGGAAGGAATCCCATTAGTATTCAGATGGGGATTGCATTGAATCTGTAGGTTGCCTTGGGTGATATGGTCATCTTCACTTTCTGGAGAGTTTTTATCCTAAATGGATATGAATTTTGTCAGAAGCTTTTTTGGCATCTATTTAAATAATTGTATGATTTTTGTTATTTGTTAATGCAGTCTCACACTTATTGATTTGCAGATACTGAACTCTCCTTGGGGATAAATCCCACTTGATCATGGTGTATGATCCTTTTAATGTGTTGTTGAATTTGGATTGCTGTGTTTTGTTGTGGGTTTTTACGTCTACGTTCAATGGTGATATTGGCCTGTAATTTTCTCTGGGATCTTTGTCTGATTTTGGTATCAAGGTTATGGTGGCCTCATAGAATGGATTTGGAAGTATTACTTCCCCTGAAATTTTTTGGAATTGTTTCAGAAGGTTAGATTTTAAGTCTTCTCTAAATGTTTGATGGAAGTCACCTGTGAAGCCGTGGTCCTAGACCTTTGTTATGGTCCACAGTTTCAACTTCAGTACTTGCGATTCATCTGTTCATGTATTTTATTTATTCATGGTTCAATCTTGAGAGATTGTATCTTTCTAAGAATTTGTCCATTTCTTCCAGGTTGTCCATTTTATTGGTATATAGTTTCTTGTGGTAGTCTCTGCTTATCCTTTCTATTTCCGTGGTGTCCCATGTAATTTCTTCTTTTTCATTTCTAATTTTATTGATTTGAGCCTGCTCCCTTTTTTTCCTGGTGAGTCTGTCTAAATGTTTATCAATTTTGTGTATCTTTTCAAAGAATCAGCTTTTAGTTTCATTGATCTTTGCTATAGTTTTATCTCTGTTTCATTTATTTCTGCTCTAATTTTTGTAATTTATTTCCTTCTCCTATTTTTAGGTTTGTTTGTTCTTCTTTCTCTAGTTTTAGATGTTAGGTTATTTGTTTGTGATTTTTCTTGTTTCCTGAGGTAAGATTTTATTGCTATCAACTTCCCTCTTAGGACTGCTTTTGCTGGATCCTGTAGGATTTGGATCATTGTGGTTTCATTTTCATTTATCTCTGGGTATTTTTTGATTTCCTCTTTGATTTCTTCAGTGATCCATTGGCTGTTTAGTAGCATATTGTCTAGCCTCCTCGTGTTTGTGTCTGTGTCTATGTATTAGGTAGGTCTGTCCTACGAGGCCCAGCAGCACACTTCCCCCTGGTCAGCAGAGCCCTATGGTCTGGGGGTGGCCCCTGTGCAGGCCCCATGGGCCCTTCTGTTGTGGCAGGGCTGGCTACTGTGGATGCACTGGTAGGCATGGCTGGCCCCTGGTCCAGTTGGTTGCTAGGCCCTGCCTCATGCAGAGGCTACTGGCTGCTGGTGGAACTGATCTCAGAGGAGCTGGCGGCATGGCCTGGGGGGTCCTTGTCTGGTGCTGTCCCACTGGTGAGGGGGGCTGGGTTGTGGCTGGCTTGAAGCCCAGGTTTGCTAGAGCTGATGTTGACCTGCCACTGGGTGGGGTTGGGGCATGTTGTGACTGGTTACAGAGTCTGGGATGACCTGGTGGTGGGTAGGGCCAGATCACAAGTGCCTGGCTTTGGGAGTACAGGGGTGCCAGGACTAGCTGGTCTGTTGTTGGGTGGAGCCAGATCCCGATGTGACCAGCTGTGGAGCTCTGCGGGGTTCCAGGGCTGGTGCTGACCCACTGATGGGCGGATCCAGGTTTGGCTATGGACTGGGGGTCCTACAGGTGGTAGATGAGACCAGATTCCAGGGCCATTGCTGGCCCACTGGTGGTTGGGGCTGGATTCCGGGGAAGCTGACTGAGGAGCCTAAGATATCTTAGAGCTGGTGTTTCCCTGCTGGTAGGTAGGGCCCCAGAGACTAGTGCTGACTAGCTGGTGGACATGGCTGGGTCCTGGTGCTAGTGAACTAGGGGAAGGATTCCAAAATGACTCTTGCCAGCACCCGTGTTTTCCTGGTAAAATCAACTCCCAAAGTGGCTGCTGTCAGTGTTGTGAGGGTAAGTCTCAGGTGCCTTCTGCCTCCCTGGGAGGCTTTCCAAGATCAGCTACTTACTCAAGTTCCTTTCATATTACTGCTTCTACTCTGGGTCTCAACATGTGAGATTTTGTGTGTGCCCTTTAAGAGCAGAGTCTGTGTTTCTCTCAGCCTTCCAGGCTCTCCTGAAAGTAAGCCCTGCTGTCTTCAAAGCCAAATGTTCCATGGGCTCATCTTCCTAGGGCAGGACCCCAGGGCTGAGAAGCTCAGTGTGGGGCTCAACTCTTGCTCCTTGAGAAACATGTTTGCAACTGTTCATGCCCATTAATGTTTTATCTGTATAAAGCAGATTACTTTAATCTGTAGTTCAGATCTGTCTTCAGATCCTGTCTGGCTGTTAGTGTTAATTGTTGCCTTTGTTCTCTTTTTATCTGGAGAATGGCTCTGTTCTCCATACATACCATTTTTTTTTTTTCTCTATAGAAGTACAAAGAAGAAAAAATACTTCTGGAATGAATCTAATTTTTATTTTCCATCATAAATTTCTGCATTGTCAATTATTTTTTTCCACAATTTATAATATGAGTTTTAAACCCACAGAAATATTTTTATTTACATTCTTTTCTCATCTAAACCAGCTGTGCTTTGATTTCAGCCTGTATCACTCCTACTCTATGTCCAATATTCTTAACATTGCAAATCATAGAATTAATTTTGATCATGTGTATCTTTTTTTTTTTTTTTTCCCAATCTCCCTTCTAACTGACTTAGGTGATGGAGCAGAATACAGAATTCAAATAAGGGAAAAATTTCGCAACATGTTAGATAAGAACCATTTGCTTGGGAAATCTGGAGATTTCTGTCATGAAATTGCTCAGGAAGGCCGAGAACTGTTGGAACGTTTGTTTGGTGAAGAAGTTGGAACCGAAGAGCAGCCACAGACGGTGGTCCTTCAAGGGGCTGCTGGAATAGGCAAAACAACGTTGGTGAGAATGATGATGTTAGATTGGGCACAGGGCAACCTCTACCAGCAGAAATTTACCTATGTTTTTTATCTCAATGCAAGAGAAATCAACCAGTTGAGAGAGAGAAGCTTTGTTCAGTTGCTGTCAAAGGACTGGCCCAGCACAGAAGGTCCCATTGAAAGGATTATGTCCCAGCCAAGTCATCTCCTTTTTATTATTGATAGTTTTGATGAACTGAACTTTGCCTTTGAGGAGCCTGAGTTTGTGCTGTGTGCAGACTGGACCCAAGTACATCCTGTGTCCTTCCTCATGAGTAGTTTGCTGAGAAAAGTGATGCTCCCTGAGTCATCCTTGTTGGTGACGACAAAACTCACAGCTTGGAGGAAACTAAAGCCTTTGTTGAAGAATCGGCATTCTATACAGTTACTAGGTATGTCTGAGGATGCAAGACAGGAATATATTTACCAGTTTTTTGAAGACCAGAGTTGGGCCCTGCAAGTATTCAGTTGCCTAAGAAACAGTGTGATGCTTTTTAACATGTGCAAAGTCCCCGCAGTGTGCTGGGTCGTTTGTAATTGTCTGGAGCAGCAAATGGAAAAGGGTGCTGATATCACGCTGACTTGCAAGACAACCACTTCTCTGTTTGCCTGCTGTATCTCTAGCTTGTTGACACAAGTAGATAGAAGCTTTCCTGGTCTACCCAGCCAAACCCAACTGAGGAGCCTGTGCCACTTGGCTGCCAAAGGAGTATGGACTATGACATATGTATTTTACAAGGAAAATCTCAGAAGACATGGGTTAGTGAAATCTGATGTTTCAATTTTCCTAGACACAAATATTCTTCAAAAGGACACAGAGTATGAAAACTGCTACGTGTTCACCCACCTACACATTCAGGAGTTTTTTGCAGCAATGTTCTATGTGTTGGAAGGCAACTGGGACGCCAGGGACGATTCCCTTCAGTCTTTTGAAAATTTGGAGCTGGTGCTTGAAAGCAGCAGTTATAAAGACCCCCATTTGTCACAGATGAAATGCTTTTTGTTCGGCCTTTTGAATGAAGATCGAATGAAACAACTGGAGGAAACTTTTAACTGTACAATGTCACTGGAGGTGAAATGGACAATACTTCAGTGGATGGAAACACTGGGTAGCAGTGAACAGCTTCCATCACACCTGGTTTTTCTGGAGTTGTTTTTCCACTTGTATGAGACTCAAGATGAAGTATTTGTAAGCCAGGCAATGAGATATTTCCAAAAGGTTGTCGTTAATATTTGTGAGGAAATCCATTTGCTTTTGTCTTCATTCTGCCTGAAGCACTGCCAGTGTTTACGGACCATGAAGCTGATGGTAACTGGGGTATTTGAGAAGAAGATGTTAAACTCAAGCTTCCCACCTGAAACTTGGTAAGTGGGTTAGGTCAGTTCCCTGGAAGTGCCCTGAAAGGGAATGCAGGACGTAGATGTTGTCAGAAGGAGGGGAGGAGTTGTTTAACTGAGGTCCCAGAGCCAGGATAACCTTTCAGAATTGTCCCACCTTGAGACAAGGAGGCCAGGCACTGAAACCCCCTATTGACCAGTCACAGCTACTGGTAAGGAATGGGCAAAATGTGCCTGCAGTTGCTGTCTTGGCCTGAGGGCAATCCCCAGAGAAGCACTTGGCTGAGAGCTTCCAGCAACTAGGGAATGAGTGTTTCAGTTCTCAAGGAGGGAGGCAGCACAGTGCTAACTTCCGTCCACTATAATATATTCTTTTTAAAAAAATAGAGACCAGGAATTTCTTGCTGAACCCAGAGTACATAGCTCATTTGTCTGGGCTGTTTCACTTTACTGACCTCACTCACCTTCCCTATTACCTTGATATAGTTTGGCCTTTGCATGAAAGATTTAGCCCTTTAACACCATAAATAGTGAGATAAGAAATAGTAGGTGCTGAAGGAGTGTTTTGAAAGACTAAATGCACCTTCAGCATTTTATGCATATTATTTTACCCTCTCTCCTTTCTCAAGTTACTTTTTCTAACTCTCTTGAACTATGGTATCAGTTCCAGATTTAATTGATTAAGGGCTTGGGGCTTCCCTGGTGGCTCAGAGGGTAAAGCGTCTGCTTGCATTGCAGGAGACCTGGGTTCGATCCCTGGGTCGGGAAGATCCCCTGGAGAAGGGAATGGCAACCCATTCCAGTATTCTTGCCTGGGAAATCCCATGGACGGAGAATCCTGGTAGGCTACAGTCCATGGGGTCACAAAGAGTCGGACACGACTGAGCAACTTCACTTCACTTCATGTGGCACACAGCTATATAATCACAGAATATTTAACATGTTATCCAAGCTAATGCTGGTCAAAACCATATCTCAATTTATTTTTAAGATTATAAAACTGAAACTCAGAGAAGTTCACCCAGAAAGTTACAGTTATCAGTTATTGATTCAAGCACAGATCAAATAATAGCTAACATTTGCTTAACACATACCCAGTATCCCTCTAAGTACCAGCTCGTTTAGTCTCCAATAATCCTACGTAGGTGCTGTTATTTCCATTTTACTTATAAAAAACTGAGGTACCAAGAAAGAACATAACTTGATTGAGGTTACACATCTGATTATAGGTATTTGGTTTTCCAACTTTACCCAAGTTTTCTCATTGCCATTACATACAAATGTATTCCTCTTATAAGAACATACATTTCATTTCTCTTGGAACTGTGGAAGTAGGAATTGTAGGCTGGGATGCTATGACCTTTCCTGTCCTTAGGGAGTTGTGAGTAATCACCTGCAGTCAATTTTCTTAATTCTGACTTCATAGTTCTACTTATAGAAGACATGATTGAACCCAGAACATTAGAATGTATTTTATGCCTAATAATAAGTATTAGGAAGGAATTCTAGCAACTGTATTGCTAGTCTTTGTGCTACTTTTCCCTCATCTATGTTATAGTGTTATCTGATACTAGAGTTGCCATTGTTGTGAAAATAAGAGACCGAGAATCCTGTGTTTTTTTAAGAGACATTATAGGTGACCTTAGCCTATTTTATGACATAACTACATTGTAAACCTCACAAGAGCGGGATCTCTTGTTCACCATTTTATACATCGTATGCAGTAAGTACTTGAATGTCTGAATGAATGACTTACCACCTCAATCTCAAATTTAAGACCCTGAGTGATGTAGAGACCACCCCTCTGCAATGTCATTCATCCCAATTTAAGCAAGGCATGGGGGAACCAATATTTATTGAGTAGTGAAGTGGATCACTATATTGCCATTTCAAACTACGCAGTTTTTACATACGAATTATTTTGAATTAAAGGCATCTGAGTTCTCAAAATTCCTTATTTGCCTAAAAGCAGAGCCTTCCAAAAGATCTCAGCTTTTTAAATTAGCTGTCATAAATCCCCTCCCCAGAATAACTCTAATCTTGTCTTTGTGAAGGCAGCAGTTGGCACCACACTCAGACATTATTATCACCATGATATCTTCAGGCTCTCCTCTAAGGGGCCCGTTTACCTTACCAAAAAGCCATTTGTTTTCCTGTAAGTGCCCTTTCTCCCTCTGCCTTTCCTCTAGTAATTGAGGTATGTAGACTCCAAATTCCAACCACTCCTTTGAGTTACTCCTAACTGAGTAGCAAAGGACACTTGTTTTCACTCAGTACCATCTTCTGAGAGTTGCCTGAGCGGAAACAGATTTGTTGGTCTTTTCTTTTTCTAATCATTTAGGCAAAGGGCTGGCAGTCACATTTTTCATTGGTGGCAAGACCTCTGTTCTGTGCTTCATACAAACAAACACTTGAGAGAAGTGATCTTGTGTCACAGCAACCTTGATGAATTAGCAATGAAGATTTTTAATCTAGAGCTAAGACACCCAAACTGTAAACTACAAAAACTACGGTAAGTCTGGCATGAGAACATGGAGTTCTTCTTTCTTTCTTTCTTTATCCCACCTCCCACTCCTACTCATTAGGGGGAACTAGTAGTAAACAGAAATTAAAATCTACTGCATAAAATACTCTTAAGAACACCACCTATGGAAACGTCTGGAGTTGTGGGAACATAAGTAACTTTTTCTGGGGAAAACTGCACAGAGCATAGAAGTGGTTGACCTGGTTTTTGAGGCTTGATTAGGAATTTTCTAGATAAAAAGGAACATAGAACTAAGGCATTCTACTCAGGTCAACAAAGCATTTTCAAAGATAAGTTCTGTTTTTTCCCCATTCAATACAATGCACAGATGTTAAGTGTTTAGTTGATTAGGTTTTGACAGTTGCATATACCTTTGTAACAAATACCCAAAACAAGATAGAGAGTAATTCCCTCCCCTCGTAAAGTTTCCATGTAATCTTTTCTCTATTTACTTCTCTCACTCTGTCCTGTCGTAAAGGCAACCACTTTCTGACCTCTATGACTGTACATTAGCTTTGTCTATTCTTGGAACTCATTTAGATTGATTCATGTGTTCATCTTATTTTGCTCAACAAAAGGTTTTTTGAAATTCATGTTATTGCATGTTTCAATCATTCGTTTAATTACTGATTAGCATTCCCTTGTAATGATGTACTACAACTTGCTTACTTATTTTCTTATTAATGGATCTTTGGGTTATTTCCAGTTTATGGCTGTTATGAATAAGGCTTCTATGAATATTTTGTACCAACCTTTTTTTATGACATGTTCTTATCTCTTGGGCTAATACCTAAGGATGGAATTATTAGCTCATAGATATATATTTAACTTTTTAAAAAATTCCCAACCAGTTCTTCAAAGTGGTTTTACCATTTTATAATCTTGCCTGCATCGTGTATACGTTCCAGCTGCTCCTCATCCTTGCCAACATTTGCTATTTCCTTTTCAAAATTTTTATATCTTCATTTTATTTTAGATACCCTACCACTTTTTTACATTTGCTTGTTCACATCTCTCGTCTGTTGGCTCCACCAGGAGCTGGAACCTGTCCTATTTGTCTCTGTATTCGATGCCCATCAGTGTGCCCAATGCCTGATTGGTGCTCAGTAATATGTAGTGAATGCTGAACAAATAATTGAGACTTGTTGTTTCCATTAGCACTGGAGATGAATGTTCTTTTTTCAGGAAACAGGCTTCCCTTTAAATATTTCCCTTAGAATCTCAAGTAAGTAGATGAAGTCTGGTCTTGCATATATTTATAAATGTTGTTGACATATGCCCATATGTGATGATGACGTAGTCAAGTCCTTTTCACTTACCCGCCTTCATCTCCCCCACAGTGACCCTTCACTGGATGCCACCAACTCAAATTTCAACAACAGCTGATACTGGGGCTTCCCAGGTGGCGCCAGTGGTAAAGAACCTGCCTACCAATGCAGGAGATTTAAGAGACGTGGGTTTGATTCCTGGGTCGGGAAGATCCCCTGGAGGAGGGCATGGCAACCCATTCCAGTATTCTTGCCTGGAGAATCCCATGGACAGAGGAGCCTGCTGGGCTCCAGTCCAAGGGGTAGCAAAGAGTTAGACACAACTGAGACAACGCAGCATGCAGTGTCTTCTCTGGGCTTAAATGGCTCCCTCTTTTAGAATGCGAGAGTCTCTTATGGGGGATAACACCATGAAGACGGCTCTCAGTCTTTCTCACCTTAGTATCACCTTACTCAAATCCCTTTTCCCTGACAAGGGATTTCAACTTACGTTTAGTGAGTGCATTAGGCACCTTTACTATATGATGATACCTAGCACTCTAAATGGATATAAAGCTTTATTCTTTTGGTGTGCTTGGCTGGATGAGGGGTGAGGGTGAAAGGTGCTGCTGAGTCACTTCGGTCGTGTCCGACTCTGTGCGACCCCATAGATGGCAGCCCACCAGGCTCCCCCGTCCCTGGGATTCTCCAGGCAAGAACACTGGAGTGGGTTGCCATTTCCTTCTCCAATGCATGAAAGTGAAAAGGGAAAGTGAAGTCGCTCAGTCGTGGCTGACTCTTGGCGACCCCATGGACTGCAGCCTACCAGGCTCCTCTGTCCATGGGATTTTCCAGGCAAGAGTACTGGAGTGGGGTGCCATTGCCTTCTGCTAAAGTGAAGGGAGATGATATCACAGGTTTCTGAACGGTTAGAAATATGACTATACTGGGCATTTGGGGCCAGCAGTGGCACTGGAGGACCCAGGCTTAAGTCTCTGACAAAGTTAGATGGAAACTTAAAAATTGGCCGATTTAACTTACTTCATATTTTGCTTTCCGTTGTCTCTCTCTCTACACCTAACAAAGCCCATGAGGTGACAGGAAATATTTTGAAAAAATGTGTTTTGCTAATTATGCATATCAAATAGTTGATATTAACTGTGAACTCACGTTGGCTTATTTAAAGGATTAATGTTGTGAATTAATGTTGTCATGCAGTATTTGGAATAGCCCCAATAATATTTGGTCATTGTTCCTAAGACTAAAGAGTTTAAAAAAAAACAAACAAAAAAGAACCCTCTTCTGCTTTCCTTATGTTACACCTTCTTTTCCTTCAAGGTTGAAAAACAAATTGAGAGTATTGGTTGTCAGGATATAATGGACATCTAAGTCATAACTCAGTCTTTTTCCTAGGCAGCATGCTGAATCCTGAGTATATGATCTTGACCTGGAATATGAGAAACCTAGTGTCAAATAAGAGATGGCAGAAATAGTTAGACAGTGTCTAAGAGCTGGGCTTGAAAAGAAAAGGATGTTGTAATCAGGGACAGAGATGATGATGTAATCTCTCCTGTGTATTTTTCTTCTGAAGGTTGAGATTTACTTCTTTCCCTGACCTTTGTCAGGGTATCTCTGGTTCTTTGACTCACAATCAGAATCTGATACATCTTGACCTGAAAGGGAGTGATATAGGGGATGATGGAGTGAAGTCATTATGTGAAGCCTTGAAACACCCAGACTGTAAACTACAGAGTCTAAGGTAAGTCATGAGTTTTGTGCGTGTGTGTGTGTGTTTATAATTGAGACTTTTGTCTGTCCAAATAGACTCTTACAGCCTGGACTTGCTATTCTTTGGGCTAACTTAAATTTACTTCCTGATACAAAATAGCAGGGATTAATAGATTCAGGCTTCTTTCCTCCCAATAGGACCTACAACTCCTCCCACCTCCCCCACTGAAGAACTCCATTGTATAGTTCTCTGTGTCTCCATCTTCTAAGTCTGGGGGAAAAAATGGGAGCAGACCCAGAATTTGTAAGTTTTTCATATTTAAATGCAGGCATACTCACTGTATCTTTGAACTCTCACAGAAAAGAATGCACCACAGGTGGGTGGGGTGTGCAATGCTGTGGTGGACTAAACTTTTTTAACTTAATTTTGGATAATGAATCCCCCTTACCTTGTAATTGCAACACAGTGACCAGGTCAGAAAGTTGAGGAAGATCAGTGCAGCAGCTGTCAAGACACTTGCTAGCTCTCACACACTACTGACAGGCCTGACCTTCTTTACAAAAGTGAGAAGGTTAGCAATCATACTTGGTCTCCACATTGTGTAACAGGTTTCAAGAAAGATCTTATTTTCCAAGGAAAGGCACTTAAATCAACTTCTCACAAAATAAAAACAACCAAAAAAGAAAAACAAAAAATCATTACAGTAAGTTTTACCTTAGAAGTTTTTGAAATCCTTAGGTTCAGTTCAGGGGAGCAAGACTGAACCTTGATACATGAAGGGCCAAGGTAAGGCTGTATTTGTGGGGAGCAAATTATAACCTCTATGTGGACAAAAACCAGTGAAATCTGAAACAAGACCTTCTTTTTAACAATAGGCAAAAGTATCATTGGGATTTTTTAAAGTCTCACCAGTTTTTACGGGATGAAATTCACAGGATATCTGCAAAAGTTTTTGGTTAATTCTTAATCATGTGTAGAGTTCAATTGTCAGCAGGCCAGCCTAGGGTATTGGTTTTACCAACTACAAGGACATTTTAGGTCACTTTGAGGAAATTTCTCCTCTGTCCAAGCATAAAACATATTAGCAGCAAAGGGTTGTTAAATGGAGGGAAAGATGTTTTCTTGTAGTGGGAGCCATGGAGCCAAGAAAAATGCCTTGGCACTTGACAGATCAGCAGGCTGTGATAAGATTCCTTTCATCAGTTGAGATTTGAATAAGGCATTCCACTGATGAACCTTGATGTAGGCCCAAGTGTTAGACTTTCAAATAGGAAACCATTTCTCCAAGTCAACTATTACAGGGCTGTTGCACCAGTGCGTAGAATGTTTGGAGGCAGAAGTCATCAGAGCTTTGTATATTGTCTAACACTCTATTCTGTAGGACTGGATGTTTTCTCAGTGTGGGTGGCCACTGGGGAGTAATCAGTCTCATAAACATTTCATATCATGAAATATTCCTAGGAAAAACTCCAGTTCTGTGTTTGCTTTAGGCCTCCTGTTATGAGAGTTAGAAACAGCCTGAGTGGCCACGATTGCCTTGTTCAGGCATAGATCATGCTGAGCTTACCATTTTAGAATTGCATTTTGATATTTCACTCCCCCTGCTGAATGTAGATGATGCGGGCAGCGAAAGTGTTGATAAATTAGTGGGTCTTTGCCAGTTTGTTTCACCAAATATGATCCCCAATTGCTACAGGGACTTAGCAAATTTAGAAATAGTGTTTTAAAACGATTTAAATTGTAAAGAGACTCATATCAGCCCTTGCAAATGAACATATTGGAAAGGTACACACAATCACTAATTTTCGTGTGAATATTTCACGATGATATTTACCAAAGGTTTTCCCCCACAAGAGGAGAAAGATCTTGTCTCCCTGTCTTAATAACTTCTTCCACATTGTGATAACAGGGTAGCTCTTAAAATATGTTGAACACATGGGAGGGGGGATGTTGGACATGCATTTACTGCCTAATTGTGCCCGGAATCCTGTCTTAGTTTGCCTGTACTCTGCTGTTGTGGTTACAAGCAAGGTGAGGGAGCAATCATTGGTTCCACCAAACAGCCACCTGAAGAATGCCAAAATGGTATAAATGCAAAACACCCCTTAGATCCTCAAAGGTTTTGAGTTAGGACTAACATTCTAGAAAGAGAGCATCTAAAATGGTTGCTAGAAGAAACTGACTAGTTGCCAAATATAAACAGAAGGTACTTGAGAATGTCAGATATCCACTCTAATATCAAATAGAGTCACAATCTTGGCTCTATTATTAAGTAGAATAGAATACTTTATAATATTAATAGGTAGAGTGCATATGGTCCAGTAGAAATGTTTGCTTTTCCAGGCTTGAAGAACTTGCAGTTTATTACACTTGTTTACAGTCCTTAAGAGCCCAAAGCATAATGAGCCATGATAAACATGCACAGACTTTGGCAAAGTGAGAGTATACACTTTGAAACTGAAAGTTCTGCCATCTGCATAGGTGATACAGCAGGCAGAGACTTGAAAACTGAACTGCCAATCCTCTCTTCTCTCTCACAGAAATCTTTCATTCATCAGATTTAATAAACCTTCATATGTATATTTATACAGCTTCATAATCACCCCAAATAAGGTTTAAATGAAGTATCATTTAAACATTTAAGCCCTAACTTTTAAAATGCATATAATATGGGACATAAGACAATTCATTGATTTGGGGGAATTATTTGATCTATAAGGGAACTGTAAGATTTTGCTACTATAATTTGAGTAATATGAACAAGAAATGGTAACAGAGTATTGTTAAGAAAGTAATTTATTTTCTGTCTTTGAAGTTTAATTTCTGTATATGCATTTAGATAAGCACACATAACTAATTCTTAAAATGTTACATTACTCTGAGCCTCCAAAATCAATGAGTAGGTTTAGAAAATATATTTGACATTCAGTTCAGTTCAGTCGCTCAGTCGTGTCCAACTCTTTGCGACCCCATGAATCGCAGCACGCCAGGCCTCCCTGTCCATCACCAACTCCCGGAGTTCACTCAAAATCACGTCCATCGAGTCAGTGATGCCATCCAGCCATCTCATCCTATGTCGTCCCCTTCTCCTCCTGCCCCCAATCCCTCCCAGCATCAGAGTCTTTTCCAATGAGTCAACTCTTCGCATGAGGTGGCCAAAGTACTGGAGTTTCAGCTTTAGCATCATTCCTTCCAAAGAAATCCCAGGGCTGATCTCTTTCAGAATGGACTGGTTGGATCTTCTTGCAGTCCAAGGGACTCTCAAAAGTCTTCTCCAGCACCACAGTTCAAAAGCATCAATTCTTCGGTGCTCAGCCTTCTTCACAGTCCAACTCTCACATCCATACATGACCACAGGAAAAACCATAGCCTTGACTAGACGAACCTTTGTTGGCAAAGTAATATCTCTGCTTTTGAATATGCTATCTAGGTTGGTCATAACTTTCCTTCCAAGGAGTAAGCATCTTTTAATTTCATGGCTGCAGTCACCATCTGTAGTGATTTTGGAGCACAAAAAAATAAAGTCTGACACTGTTTCCATTGTTTCCCCATCTATTTCCCATGAAGTGATGGGACCAGATGCCATGATCTTCGTTTTCTGAATGTTGAGCTTTAAGGCAACTTTTTCACTCTCCACTTTCAATTTCATCAAGAGGCTTTTTAGTTCCTCTTCACTTTCTGCCATAAGGGTGGTGTCATCTGCATATCTGAGGTGATTGATATTTCTCCTGACAATCTTGATTCCAGCTTGTGCTTCTTCCAGCCCAGAGTTTCTCATGATGTATTCTGCATATAAGTTAAATAAGCAGGGTGACAATATACAGCCTTGACGTACTCCTTTTCCTATTCGGAACCAGTCTGTTGTTCCATGTCCAGTTCTAACTGTTACTTCCTGACCTGCATACAGATTTCTCAAGAGGCAGGTCAGATGGTCTGGTATTCCCATCTCTTTCAGAATTTTCCACAGTTTATTGTGATTAACACAGTCAAAGGCTTTGGCATAGTCAATAAAGCAGAAATAGATGTTTTTCTGGAACTCTTGCTTTTTTGATGATCCAGCGGATGTTGGCAATTTGGTCTCTGGTTCCTCTGCCTTTTCTAAAACCAGCTTGAACATCTGGAAGTTCACGGTTCGTGTATTGCTGAAGCCTGGCTTGGAGAATTTTGAGCATTACTTTACTAGCATGTGAGATGAGTGCAATTGTGCGGTAGTTTGAGCATTCTTTGACATTGTCTTTCTTTGGGATTGGAATGAAAACTGACCTTTCCCAGTCCTGTGGCCACTGCTGAGTTTTCCAAATTTGCTGGCATATTGAGTGCAGCACTTTCACAGCATCATCTTTCAGGATTTGAAAGAGCTCAACTGGAATTCCATCACCTCCACTAGCTTTGTTTGTAGTGATGCTTTCTAAGGCCCACTTGACTTCACATTCCAGGATGTCTGGCTCTAGGTGAGTGATCACACCATCGTGATTATCTGGGTCATGAAGATCTTTTTTGTACAGTTCTTCTGTGTATTCTTGCCACCTCTTCTTAGTATCTTCTGCTTCTGTTAGGTCCATACCATGTCTGTCCTTTATTGAGTGCATGAAATATTCTGTGCATGAAATCTGTGCATGAAATATTCCTTTGGTATGTCTAATTTTCTTGAAGAGATCTCTAGTCTTTCCCATTCTGTTGTTTTCCTCTATTTTTTGCATTGATTGCTGAGGAAGGCTTTCTTATCTCTCCTTGCTATTCTTTGGAACTCTGCATTCAGATGTTTATATCTTTCCTTTTCTCCTTTGCTTTTCGCTTCTCTTCTTTTCACAGCTATTTGTAAGGCCTCCCCAGACAGCCATTTTGCTTTTTTGCATTTCTTTTCCATGGGGATGGTCTTGCTCCCTGTCTCCTGTACAATGTCACGAACCTCCGTCCATAGTTCATCAGGTACTCTATCAGATCTAGTCCCTTAAATCTATTTCTTACTTCCACTGTATAATCATAAGGGATTTGATTTAGGTCATACCTGATGATAGTATAATCACTGTTGGTAACTATGAATTTAGCAAAACAGTTTTATATCTCAAAGCTTGACCCAGATATCATGATGTTTATAATATTATCTGATTCCAAGATTTATAAAATTATAATTTATAAAGATGTCATTTATTTAACTCATTTAAATTATACACACAGATTTACATTTATATTCTTTTAAATATTAGCATAATAATTTGATCTATAAGAGAACTGTAAGAGATTTAAGTTCTTTAATTTAGATTTATTGTTAAAGAGATGGAAAACCTTGTGTGATCTAAAAAACCATGTGTGCATTTTTATTTCTCACTTTCGTAAAATCAGGGAGAAGTCCCATAGACATTTTAAGTCTCAAATTTTGGACCAAATTAACTTATCCCATGATTTATCTTGTTTGTGGTGCAGACGGTAAAGCGTCTGTCTACAATGCGGGAGACCTGGGTTCAATCCCTGGGTCGGGAAGATTCCCTGGAGAAGGAAATGGCAACCCAGTCCAGTATTCTTGCTAGAAAATCCCATGCTCGGAGGAGCCTGGTGCAGGCTACTGTCCACGGGGTCGCAAAGAGTCGGACATGACTGAGCGACTTCACTTTCTTTCACTTTAGAACAGGCCCATGAAGCCTATCCCACTAATGGAAAGGCCCTTTCTCTTGTGAGCATCATTTCCCTGGCACCTGTGGTACATTCAGCCCCTATGTGGATAACAGACAACTTCTGCAACCATTCTGCTTTGGCAACAACTCCATTCTGCTGTATCTCAATTTCTAGTTCATATCAGAAAACTCATCTCATACTCAGCAACAAAAAGAAATAACCTGCAAATAAAACACGCATTTTTAGAAAAGATAAATACACTCATACAGCTGTTCTGAGCTCCCCAAGAGTTAATGCTCTAGGACAGCAGGTCCTCCTCACCGAGGAATGGTGGCTTTCTTGGGTGATGCCTTTTGAGTGGCAGTTTTCTTACCGTAATCCTGTAGCACAGGAGAGCTTAACTCCACTGGGTCTCAACTCATGAATGAAGCTGTAGCAGCTTCCATCAGATAAAATTCGACCCTGACCACCTCTTGAACTGAGATAACTTATTCTAGGAGTGTAGATTCCTTCCTGTCAGTCCCATTGCCTAAGGACCATTTTATGGACCAGTGTCCCATGACAACTCATAAGAGCCACAGACAGCAATCAATAAGAACAACAAAAAAATAAAAATTATAATGTGTCTACTTTAAAGAGGCTTTGGAAGTTTTCAGCCAAGGGCCTCATTTTAGTGGCAACATTAAGAGACTGGTTCTCCAGCAAGACCTAAAAGTAAGTTAGTGCATCTTCTCTGTTTTGCTGGTTCATTATTTAGGGGTTAAGTATGGAGTCAGAAACCTCAGCTCTCACCTTCCCTTTGAGTCACTGGTGATTGAGTCACTGGTGATTGATATTACATATTAATAATAAGACAGGGCCTTCAAACTCTAGAAAAAGATTATACATTTTTATTATCGTAATGTGAGATGAGAATACTGATAAATCTTTTTTCTGATTTAACAAAATTCTTTCAATATTTGTAACATTTAGGAATTCCAAAATATCAATTTGAGTATTGAAAGAAAGACGTTATTATACAGGGCAATCAAAATTACAGACTTAAAAGCACTTAAAGGTTGATCTCACAAGACATAGCAACAATCGGTAAGGTTCAGGTACCCTATAAGATTCCCTTGTTATGATAAAACAATAAAACACAGCAAAAATGTTCTTACAAAATATTTTCTGATTTATGATACCATCTACTTTTCTTTGCAGATGCAAGGGAATGAGGGATCATTTTCTTTTTATGAGGCTGATATTTCATTCATCAAGCATTAGGAGGTCCATAGCTTAAATTCTATTAATTGGCACAAAGAAAAGAGATTGAGAAACTCAAACTTATAATATGGAAAAGATAAGAGCGAAATAGATTATGAACAAAGGGACTCTGGGTCATGTACTGTTTATATCTCCAGTCAGAAGCATTTTTTAACGTTTCAGTGCCACTTCTATTTCTTGATTCATAAATGAGCTGCATTTTGTCTCATGTCCAGCAAGTTATAGTGCCTGCTTTTAATTGGTAATTATTAGTTATTACTCTTCAGGGTTCCCGCTCATATGTATGCTTGATCAAATTCAACAGGATTACAGCATTTAAAATACCCTATGTAAAGCAATACATTTAGTATACCTCTGTCATATAATTTCCAGTATGTTCATTTAATCTAGGATTACAAGGGCTAGATATTCTACCTTTTGAACTCTTCTAAAACTTTCTATCATGGCAACACACATGATTCCAGAAATTATTTATACTTAATTCTTTAAATTTAATTTTTAATCAGTGTGTACTGCTAGTTTTTTGGTTTTGTTTTCTTAAACTCACCTTTCTCACTGTATAAGATCTTAATTTTGATTCATTGCACCATTGGCTAGTACAATTTTAAACTAATGTTTTCATGCAGTGTGTGTGAATGATACATTTGCCAACTTCCTTTATATACTTGGATTGCCTTCATAGATGAATTACAGCATATCTGGGTCTCAGGCCTCCACTCTCTTCTGCACACTTTGACTTAGGTATATTACTTTCTAACATCTAGGTTTCTAAAGAGAAGTCTGAGAATAATCTGCCACTTCAGCTGTACCTTCCCAGACTTTCTCACTCGTGTTCTCAGAATTTTTTAAAATTAGCTTTACATTTTGTTACTTTTGACCCTGATGCTAGGAAAGATTGAAGGCAGGAGGCGAAGGGGATCACAGAGGACCAGATGGTTGGATGGCATCACTGACTCAATGGACATGAGTTTGAGCAAGCTCCAGGAGTTGGTGATGGACAGGCAAGGCTGGCATGCTTTAGTCCATGGGGTTTGCAAAGAGTTGGTCACAACTGAGCAACTGAACTGAACTTTTGAACTGCTGGAAACCTTTGTTTTTTCCCTGTCAGAAATGATTTCTTTAAATTTTTTAAAATGACTTCAGGGCTCACTCTCTTGCACGTGCTGTCTCTGTGTCTCTTTTTTAAGAGCATCTGATAGTCTTGAGAGTCCCTTGGACTGCAAGGAGATCCAACCATTCTAAAGGAGATCAGTCCTGGGTGTTCATTGGAAGGACTGATGCTAAAGCTGAAACTCCAGTACTTTGGCCACCTCATGTGAAGAGCTGACTCATTGGAAAAGACCCTGATGCTGGGAGGGATTGAGGGCAGGAGGAGGAGGGGACGACAGAGAATGAGATGGCTGGATGGCATCACCAACTCGATGGACATGAGTCTGAGTGAACTCCGGGAGTTGGTGATGGACAGGGAGACCTGGCGTGCTGTGATTCATAGGGTCGCAAAGAGTCAGACATGACTGAGCAACTGAACTGAACTGATAGTCAATGGCTGTAGCTTTCTTCCTATATAATTCTTACTTTTGTCCTCTTAATCTTTTATCCTCTCCTACTAGGGGAGTTTCTTAGATTTATTTATGTTGATTTTTCTCTATTGTGTCAAATACAGATTTCAGTTCTCTGTTTTTGTTTTTCCTTCATTTTTGTTTTTTTGGTTGATTGAACCCATGTGAAGCATTCTCACTTCTGATGTGCTATTCTTGTTTCACAGAGTCTGCATTGTCCTATACATTTAAAATGTAAAAGAAGCCTTTCTAAACATTTTCTTCTGTTTCCTAGTTTTGTTTTTTATATGTGTCCTTATTTTCTGTCCCTTGGTATAATGTATCTTTTTCTGTTAAGCTTTAATATTTTATCCACAGATCCCATAATATTGGAATATCTTTTCTGTCTGGAACAGCTCTATCTATACCTAGTTTATAAGATTTCCCTTGTTTCCCTAACTGCCTGGTTGGCTGCTGATATAATATCTTTTTGCATTAATCTACTCAGGATCCCATAATAAAATACCCAAAATAGCGCAGACTGGCAAGCTTAGAAAACACAAATTTATTTATTACAGTTCTGGAAGCTGGAAGGTCGAGATCAAATGCTGGCAGTGTTGGTTTCTGGTGAGGCCTCTCTCCCTTGCTTATAGGTGGCTGCCTTCTTGTTTTGTCTTCACATGGCCTTTTTGGGCATGTACTCACTCCTGGTGTCTCTTCCTCCTCTTAGGAGGACACCAGTTCTATTGAATTAGGGAGTCTACTCCTATGACCTCATTAACCTTAATTACCTCCTTAGAGGTCCCATCTCCAAATACTGTCATCCTGGATAGGGAACATACAAATTTGGGGAGTGCAATTCAGTCCATAACAACTTTTCAGAACAAACTAAGGTTTTTCAGCTTTAGGTCATGTTCTAGGTCATCCACTAAGGACTAATTCTGGACTGAGGAGGGAGCTGCTCCTGTTCCTACTGCTCTGTACCCTGATTTTGATGTAGAGATCCAATTCTCAAGGGACTCAAGCTGATAAGTCCTTGATTAAAGGGAATAAGTAGAACAAGTACAAGTTCCAGGAATGTTACTGCCTGACTCTGCTTACAAATAGCTGATATTACTCTCAGCCATGTTTAAAGCCCAAGTTGTATGTAAATACGAGTCTCTAAAAATAAGTGCTCTACATGCACTTCTTACTTTCTTGTTGTTTCCCTTCCTCTTTTAAGAAATACTTAATTTTATTTCTAATTTACTTCTTATTTTCACTGTTAAGGACAGGGTTACTCAGAAAACACAGGTTGGCTGCCATGAATAAATGAAATCTTGACAGTAGTTTATGGTTGCTTCAGCTTTCGCCCCTGGTTTCCTGCCCATCTCAGTTCTGTTTCAGAAGTCAAAGTGTGCAAGGAGGATAAGGAGGATACGGCCATCCTTCCGTCTACCTTCTTCATGTTGTTGTTAAAAGAAATTCCTCCCAGATAAAAAAACAGATTATTATTTAAAAATACTCTTTTGAATGCTTTCATACATATTTTGTAAGGAATTGGGGAGGTAGAGATGGGAGAGACAAGCTTCCTCCCCTCCCCTTCCTAACTGTCTGTCAGAGCCCTGTGCTTCAGATGAATCACTCTCATTCTGTGTAGGGAAGCTGGGTTTTCAGAACAGGTCCCAAAGACCGGGAAACCACACCCTGTGGCTGAGTGAGTTGGGGTTATAATTCTTCTCTGAGGAGTGGTCATTTCTATTTTTCTGTATCGTTTTCCAGCTTGGAATCCTGCGACCTAACTACGGTTTGTTGTCTGAATATCTCTAAGGCTCTCGTGAGAAGCCAGAGCCTGTTATCTCTGAATCTGTCAACTAATAATCTATTGGATGATGGAGTGAAGCTGTTGTGCGAGGGCTTAATGCATCCAAAGTGTAACCTGGAGAAACTGTCGTGAGTCTTTCTGTACTGTTTTCTACAGAGACATTTTGTTCAGTTTTTTTTTGTAACTTATAATTATGAACTGAGTGGGGAAACTGGGTCTTGACATTAATCGGCTCATTTGTCAATCCTGGATGACTTCCTCCTTCTACCTCCTTCCCCCTTTCACTTGACTTTTAGACGTTTCTTTTGTTTATGATAGAGGTCTTATTTTCATTCTTTTCCAGGCTCTTCTCTGTCCTCTTATATTTTGTTTCACCATACCTTGTCCATGGCTGCAATGAAATTCATGATTTAAGTAGGTTTGATGAGGTTGCTTCTATAGTAGAGATTTAGGGGTTGTTGGTACCAGCTAACTTCCCTCTAAAAGGGGAGAGAAGCATGCACTTTGGGACTTGACTGACCCCTCTTCATCTGTGTTTCTGCTTCAGCTTAGAAAGCTGTGGCCTCACAGTAGCTTGTTGTGAGGATCTGTCTTTGGTTCTCATCAGCAACAAAAGGCTGACACATTTATGCTTGGCGGACAACATGTTGGGAGATGGTGGAGTAAAGTTTATGAGCGAGGCCTTGAAACATCCACAGTGCATTCTACAGAGCCTAGTGTAAGTGTCTACTAGTTTTTAAAATATATATATATTTATTGTTATTTACTTGGCCATGCTGGGTCTTAGTTGTGGCATTCGGGATCTTCGATCCTCATTGCAGTGTGTGAACTCTTAGTTGTAGCTTGTGGGATCTAGTTCCCTGACCAGGGATCAAACCCAGGCTCCCTGTGTTGGCAGTGCAGAGTCATAGCCCGTGGACCACTAGGGAAGTCCTAGTGTCTACTAGTTTTCATCATTCCCATGTAATAACATTTTGAAATATATTTAAACTAGGAAAATATTATGGACATGTTATGTCCCTTGCTTTTTCCCTGTTGTCTACAATGATGAGGATGATGAAGATGATGATATTAATAATTGCCATTTATGGTGACCCTACTCTGTGCTGGGCCCTGTGCAAAATTTGTTTAACCTGCACAGAAGTACCCGTTGGTGTCAAATTGGTCACCTGAGTTCTAAGTGCCTCACTGAATAGGTGAGGATTGTGAGGCTTAGAAAGGTTATGCAACTTGCATAATGCTTACAAGAAAATGATGTATTTAATTAAAGTCCACCCATCCAACTCCATATTCTGGATTCCAAACAGTTAAATATGTATCACTACCATTAAACAAAGACAGTATTCCACGGTGTGGCTGGGTTATGATGTGAGTATACTGTTCATTGCTGTTAGGTAATGTGAGAAGTATGTGAGTTCTTGTTGCTGCATAGGATGAGAGAAGACAACACCAAAACAATGATTTTATTTGATTTTTGGTCAGCTCACAAGGCACCCACTTATTGAGCTTTTTCACCTTTCCAATTTGCTTCAAATGCTGAATGACCATAGAATGGTCGACATTGAGTTCTTGGGCAAATTCTCACATAGTTGTAAGAGGATCAGCTTCGATGATTGCCAGCCACTGCGTTCCTCATCTTCAAGGCTCTTGTCGCCTTTGCACAAACTTCTTGAACCAACACTGCACTGTACATTCATTAGCAATTCCTGGGCCAAACATGTTGTTGATGTTGTGAGTTGTCTCTACTGCTTTATGATCCATTTTGAACTTAAATAAGAAAATTGCTTGAATTTGCTTTTTGTCTAACATCAATTCCATAGTCTAAAATAAATATAAAATAACCAGCAATTAATAAGTCATTAGCAAAAAAACATAAAGTGAGAAATGTGCATTAAAATGATGTATAACATAATCACATTTAAGAATCTATTCTGATATCAAATGGCAAATTTCAACACTGCAAAACCCACAATTACTTTTGCATCAACCTATACAAGATTCTTTATCAATATTAATTAGTTGAAAATAACTTTAAAAATGATTTGTGTTGAACATCTTTTCAAATTTTTTGGTTTCTACTATTCTGGAAATTTCCTCTTCCTAGGCTTAGCTTTCCCCTGATTTTTTTTTGTTATATCTATTATGGTTATTAATGTCACATATACATTATCACTATTATTTTTATATATTATAAATAACTTACCTGTTGTATTTCTAACTTTCTTTATGGTTATTTTTAGAATATAGAAGTTTAAAGCTTTCGTGATGTTGAATTATCTTCCCCTTCATGACTTAAGAATTGTTTAATACATTAAAAAAAACCCCACTTCTGTCATCTTTTTCATACTCATTATGTCTTGTGAAAGTCAGCCTGCCAGGCTCCTCTGTCCATGGAATTCTCCAGGCCAGAATGCTGGAGTGGGTAGCCATTCTCTTCTCCGGGGGATCTTCCCAACCCAAGGATCGAACATAGGTCTCCCACATTGCAGGCGGATTCTTTACCATTTGAGCCACCATGGCTTAATTTTTAACATTTATTCCAAATTAATTTTGTCATAAGATTTAAATTTACTTTGCCTTACATATTAGGGGACATTAAATGTCCCCTACATAAAGTAAAGGACATTAAATGTCCCTAAATCATTTATGGCATAATGTATCTTTTCCCTTCTGATTGAAAATGCCACATTTAATATGTACAGAAAGTCCTCATTTAATTATGATTCCTCCCTTTCTACTCCATTTGCCTGCTCCTCTGCTCCACAGAGCTACTTCTGTAATAGGATACTATATTTATGTACAAGATAGGGAAGTTAGCGTGGTCTTTTTAGTAAGAAAAATTCTGAAGAACAAGAATCCAGTTTGAAGCCAAATTTGGCACAAACTTCAGGATCCCAAGTGAGACAGCCAAAGAGGCAATGAGGAAGGGGAGGGTATTTGATCTGAGATAGATGGAGGGTTGGCGAGAAAGATAGGGGATTAGAAACCTCTTCAAAGATGTATAAATCTAAGTAGTAGAGCGGTGATTCCATCTTTCCTCACATTGTCCTCCCCGCAGGCTGAGGCGCTGCCATTTCACTTCACTCAGCAGTGAATCTCTCTCTGCCTCTCTCCTGCACAACAAGAGCCTGATGCACCTGGATCTGGGGTCAAACTGCCTGCAAGATGATGGAGTAAAGCTTCTGTGTGATGCCTTTCGGCATCCAAGTTGCAGTCTTCAAGACCTGGAGTAGGTGTTCTGTGACCTTATTTTTGTGTAGCTTTAAGTACAGTGAGGGCAGGGAAGATGGAAAAAGAAAGTCTGAGAGCAGAGTACCTGTCAGAGAAGAATACACAGCCAATTCTCTCTCATTCTGCATGAGAAAAGCTGGAGGAGTCTATTTATCAGATTTTTGTTAAACAATTATTACAGTAATTACAGTCAGCTTCTCTCATTCCCTCGGTTAAGGAGGGTCAGAGACATCAGGTTGATCTGCGTGTAGCCATTTCATTTTTGCCTTGGTTGTGCTTCAGGGAGTCTGTTGTGTGTCTTCTACCCAAATCCAGGAAGCTGAATTGTGCTTTACTAGTTTTTCTTTCTTAAACTCGGGTTTATACTTAGGTCAACTTTGAAAGGAACTGGGAATGAAGTTTTCAAGAATATCCAAGAATCCAATCATTCTTGAGCAGCAACCATTTTTAATTCCATTATAGCCTGTCTTACTCTGGGAGTGGGTACACAAACATTTGCGTTATATGTGTATGTATAATTGGGATTACATGACTTTGAGGTTTCCTTTTTACATGATCGTATTTCAGATAAATGTATTTCATTTAAATACTTACATATAATTATTTATTTTAATGGCTACATAATACTTAGTATTTCATTAGGTAAATATTGTGGCTCAAGTGAAGCAAGATAAGAGATGTCACTTAGAAATCTCACTTTCCCACTAGGGCCTCCCATGGGACTAGTAGCCTGGGTGAGTCATTAAGGGTCTAAGCCCAACACTGTTTTCCTAGAACTATAAACTGAAGATCAATGGTATACCTAGAAGTGTTTGGCCAGATTGGATTGACTTACGATAACCAAATTTTCAAATGAGTTTAATAGTTGATTGTCATTTCTATAAACCCTGAGGTGACTGAACTCTTGGATTCAATAAGTACCTGTACTTCCTGTGAGAAAATGTATATGATATGGGTTACGATGTGATTTTCTGGTTTCTTTGATTATTATTCACCTGGAAGGCAGAAATTTACTTCATGGAGTTTATCATTAAATCCAGTGCCTTCATTTCAGCTACAGAGATATAATTTCTATGTGGCCTATGCACACAAGATGTTTGCTTAGCCTGCTTTTTTCTCCTAAGCATTGCTGTAAACACATAGACAAATTTGTGCTTCCTTAGCCACTTTCAAAGCCTCTGCAGGCATGCCTATTCTCTCAACCAATCTTAACAACAGATATGAGCTAGATGCTCAGGGGACTAAAGGCTTTCTCTAAGGTTATGCTCTTGTCCTAAGGAATTTACAAAGTGCTGACAGCAGGGAAATAAATATAAAGCCAATTATAATAGATTCCATATGTTGTTATAAGGATGTGGCCAAAGTCCCAAGGAGCAAGGAATGGGACAAAGGAAACTTATTTAATTTAGGCTTGAAAGATAAAGAGGATTTTGTTATGTGCAGATATTCTAGGCAGAGAGAAAAGATGGAGAATGCAGATAGATGTGATATATTTAGGGTAGGTTAAATGGATGTGTATGGTTGGAAAATAGGGTGGGGACAAAATATGGAAAGAGAAAGAAAGGCCAGATTGTGAATGCTCTTGAATGTCCAAAGGACTTGAAGGAAGTACCTTTTTGTATGTAGCTTGCTTCTTTCTTCTTTGGAAACAGTACTTTTAGATTCCTTAACCACATTTTAATTTGAAAAATATATTGGAAACCGAAGACATAGAGATCTGTGGATTCCTCAGGGAAGTTATATCCGATCCTTTTTTTTTTTTTTGGCAGAGGTAGAAATAAGTGTTTATACCCTTGACTTGGGAAGCTTACTAGAAAACAGCCTATTTGTGGGAGAAAGCAGTTTTACCTGTTGGTTTTTTCTTGCTTACTAAGCAATCCCATCTGTTTTTAGTGGTTTAACATTAGACCTTCCCGTGTGCATCCTAGGTTATAGATAGAAAAGGCTTAGGGAAAAAAAGGCTCCCCTGGGCGTGCCTTCCAGGAATAAACTAATAAAGCCTCACAACTGAAAATCTCACTTCTCTTTTTTATTTCTCACAGGTTGATGGGCTGTGTTCTCACTAGTGCATGCTGCCTGGATCTGGCTTCTGCTATTTTGAACAACCCAAACTTGCAGAGCCTGGACCTCGGGAACAATGACTTGCAGGATGATGGAGTGAAATTTCTGTTTGAGGCTTTGAGACATCCAAACTGCAATATTCAGAGGCTTGGGTGAGTTTGGTTTTCCTTAGGAAAATGATACCTATTTGGTGGCTTGTATACCTAGAAGAAATTTAGATATGCAGAGAGGATGAAAAATTAATGGGGCTAGAAGGTAAATTATTCTCAAAAATGAAAATCTGAATTTCATATATATAAATTGGTGTATTACATGTTATTAGTATAGAAGCCACACTTCACATTTCTTTGTGTCCCCCTTAGTGCTTTGGACACGGTATGCTGCTAAGTCGCTTCAGTCGTGTGTGACCCCAAAGACAGCAGCCCACAAGGCTCCCCCATCCCTGGGATTCTCCAGGCATATATTAAGTAAATAGTGCTAATTTAAGTCTTCTATGTTCTATTATCCTTCAGATATTCCATCTGTCCTTGAATTAATTTTTCTTAGTAACTCAAAGGTTTTACTAATCATTTTCTACCTGGAAAAAGGCTGTCTGTGGTCTCAAGGAGCTTGTAATCTAACAAAATCTCATCCTATGTTCTGAGTACTTTTTATGTTGAATAATGTTTAAATTTTTATTTTCTTTAAATCTTGAACGGATTGCTATTGGCTAGTATATTTTTACTTACACAGCATGAATTATTGACCTCTGGGTCAAGAAATTTGCTCTACGTGTGGAAACTAGACACTATGATATATCTTCCTGGCTCTTCTAAGAAAGTGTTGCTTTTTCTATGTTTCCATTGACAATTTACAAATACACACACACATACAAATACATATAAATTATATATATATATTTCACAATAATTATGATATTACTTCTGGGTCTGACTTTTGATTTTATTCTGCCTGTTTTAGCCAGTCACTGTTTACTGCATCCTGCCGGGAGAGTGGGGTCCTATCAGAGACAGAGGACTTGATTACTCAGAGGATAGCCACATAAGCATAGGGCATGTTTGTTGGCAGTCTCCCTTGCGTCCCAGATCCCACAGGGTCGATGTGGAGGACTCGATGGATGCCTGCGCAGGCAGGTGTTGCATTCCAGGAGAGGAGCGTTGAGTTTGGGGGACCCATCATTTCATAGTAAGCAGGGAGCAAGCCTGCCCTTTGTCCTGGAGGGAGACATTTCTTCATCCCTCCAGGTTGCTCACTGCACACACATCCCAGGAAACGATCAGGTAAAGTGTTGTCAGGACCTTGCATTTTTGTCAGTAAAACATGTAGGAGGGTGACATAGCCATAGAAGAATGTCTCCCAACAATTTCCAACAATTTTTCTACACAACAGAAAAAGTTTTCTACAGAAGTCTTGGCTTCTGGTGAATTTTCGCACAGATATGCCACTCCTCTGGCCACTCTGATTAGTCAGACCAACAAAGGCTGGGCCCAAATTTGTTCAGTTTGCCTCTATGCCATTTAAGGTCACTATCAACTGGACTCCCAAGCACAGGATGAGGCCAATTTGCAGTATTGATTTAAAACATGCCCCAGGGCCCTGGGCTTTGCCAGCTGAGTAACAATAAAAGGAACAATGTATCCAATTTTTTATTATAATTCAAGAAAGGGAATTTAGAATGACTGCTGCTCCTGGTCTCATTGGCAATAAATAAAGGAGGCAAAAGATGGGCCAGAAGCAATGCTTTCACCATTAAAGAGCCATTCAGTGGTCTGCACTCCCCGCATGCAAACATGTAACCTGAAGGTGCACAGGTGGCTCCAGTGTGGGGTCTGTTGTTATATTCGATTTGGGTCACCATTGCCTTGCTTTGGTTGTATCGGGCAGGCACTGCCACTAAGGAGTTACAACTGCTTTGTTTGCCATATGTGGCATAATCCAGGCTGTTCCAGCATTAAGAGAATCTTAGTGAATTTGCATCAGACAGATTGAAACAAGTTTATACCAGTCGCCCTGTGAAAGGGATCTTACATTTGGGATCTGCCTTTGACGGCCACAGGCATAACAGAATAGTTGAGGATCTGCCGTGTCCATATGAGATTTTCTGTTTTCATAGCACGTAGACAGGCATGACAACTGGGCAGTGGGTCCAGGTGCCAGCTGCTGCTTGACTCAAGCAAACCACGTAATTATTTGTCAGGTGGCGGTGTTGCATCCAGGGTGACAGAGAACCGTGGTGGTTCTTCCCACTTCCTGAACCTCTCAGGTTCTAAGGTGTTCCTTCCCCAGGTATTAGTGTTAGTCTTCCTCCCAGTCATGAACTCAGTGTGCCCCATCCCAGTGTCTATAACTTCACTTTTTCTCTAATCATCCCCCACCAGCACCAGGCCTTCAGTCCAGAGGGATCAGGCAGGAGAGGAACAAAAGAAATCTTACAGTATTTATAGAAACCCGTATATCTCACATCTTGGCTTGTTGGGGAGTTGTCCAGCATTGTACTCAACCAAACGATTGTTATTTTCACGAGCTATGGCCTTGTCAGTCCAAAAGAGAATCCAGGTATCTGATCTAAATTAAGTTTGAATCCCAAAGTCCTTTTTTGACTGACCTGCCACCTGGAGGGTGTACCAGTCAGGGTCGCCTGGAGTTGCTTTAAGGGCGAGAAAAGCATCATGACCAAGAATGACCAGAATACAATCCTGAAACTTCAAAATAGTTTTTTATAGAAGCTGCCATCCCTTTCATCCTAATCATTACCCAAGAGGTAGCCCAAGAGAGATGAGCATTTCAGGGGATTGTCACATTTAGTGACTAAACTGCCCCTCTAAGGAATGTAGACTAGGAGTTAGTGAGGGATATTGAGTCAGTAATCTTTCTTATTTAATTTTGAGGGGAAGTCCAGAGATATTTTATTTTTTTTGCATGTCTGAAAATATCTTAGTTTTCTGTGAACTTGAATGAACACATTTGGTTTTTTTCATAATATTTTGGTTATCCTCTTAGAGTTCTGAAGAGTCCACTGCCTGCTAGCATTGAATCTGGTTGTAGAAAAGTCTGAAATCAGTTGGTTCTTCCCCTTTAATATCCTTACTGTTCTAAAAAAAAAAAATGGGGGAGGGGGACTATATGTCCTTCGAATTTTGCCTTTGGCCTTTGTTGGATTTTCTTTAATAATATTTTTCTGGGGAAACGGTGTGCCATTAAGAATGTAGATTGTGCTTTTTTTTTTTTGGTAGGCTTTCCTATCTTTATCTATTTGACTTAATCTTTTTTCCGGATTACTAATTATGCTTATGTTGGATCTGTTTTGTTTTTCTGTAATTATGGATAATTCTTTATCTATATTCTTTAATCTTTTAAAACTCACTCTTCTTTTGCTGGATCTTTCTAACTCATGCTACATATTCCTAAGTGTATTTTTAGCAGTTGTGACTTATTTTAATGTGGGCTTCATTCTATAATTTTTTTCTTCTGTTACTTTTAAGCTCTGCCAAATCATATTTTTAAAATTTTATTTATAAAATAAAATATACAGAAAAGTAAATAAAACTAATGTTTTTTAAAAAGGATATATGTAACAATCATGGTCAGGTTCACATATTGAATTTTCCAAGTAAACTAAACTCCTCTCAGTTACCCCTCCCAAATCACAACAACAACTCTCCTGTTCAAGAAGTAAACATTGTCTTGACTTTTATAGCAGTAATTTGTGTTTTCCTCTGTAGATTTATATAATATATGTAATCATAAACAATATATTTGAATTTTGCTTGATTTTGAACTTCTATACAGGGAATCATACTTTATTCTTTTGTGTAATGATTTTTTTTTTTTGCTTAATGTTATGATTGTAAGAGTCATCTAGTTGTTTCATGCATCTGTTTTTACTCATTTTTATTGCTATGAAAGATTCCAATGAATGACCGTACTACCAACTATTGCTAACCTGAAACAAATAGACTGCCAGATATTTCTCTGGCAAAAATGGATTTGTTCAGGATCTGCAGAGAATTGTAATTTGGGCTGTGCAACCATGATGAGCCATGTGCAAGTCTCCACATGGCAGGGAAAGGAGACCGTTTTTACGGAGAGGAAAAGGAAGCTGGAGGGCTACAGCAAACTGAGTCTGGCTTTTCACTGGCTGAGTCCTTACCAGGAAAGAAGTTCTTGTTGGGCTGCGCTGTCTTTGCAGGGTGTGAGAGCTCCCCCTTCTGGTCTCCCAACTCTATTTAATTGAGGTTTGTGTTTATCATAGGTTTCTTCTGTACTGTGCTGGGCTTAATTGCTCAGTCTATTTTGTTGGTGGACTTTTGGATTGTTTTCTTTAATGATTAAGGCTGCTATGAGTATTTTAAAACATGAATTGTAAGATATGTGTTTACACATTTATCTCCACTAAATAATGTCCGACTCTTTGCGACCCCATGGACTGTAGCCCGCCAGGGTCCTCTGTCCATGGGATTCTCCAGGCAAGAATACTGGAATGGGTTGCCATTTCCTTCTCCACAGGATCTTCCTGACCTAGGGATCTAACTCGGGTCTCCTGCATTGCCAGAGGAGTTCAAAGGCTACCCACTCCAGTATTCTGGCCTGGAGAATTCCATGGACTGTATAGTCCATGGGGTCTTAGCGTCAGACATGACTAAGCGACTTTCAATTTCACTTTCTTTACCACTAGCACCATCTGGGAAGCCCATTTTAATACACGGATTGTAAGACAGGTGTGTACACATTTATCTACAGTAAATAATTAGGAGTGGAATTATTATATTATCGGGAATATCTCCAAGGATTACACCCATTATGCTACCACAGGCAGCGTGTAAGAGTTCTTGTTACTCTATTCTTGTCAATTTTGTCAAACCTAATTTTTAAAATTTTAGCCAATCAAGTATGGTTTTAGCATAAGACTGTGTAGAACTAGAATTATTTCTTCCTTGAACTTGGCAGAAATTTCTGGTGAACTTCTGGCAAGTGATGTTAGCCATTTCATCTGAAATTTAAAACTTACTGGTGAGGGTCTGATATTATCTGCTTAATTTCTAAGTCATATTTAGTGTTTAGATAGCCATGTTTCATTAATTACTATATTTTTCTATTTTTGTTGAGTTAATTTTGCCATTATTTTTTATTTGGATGTTTATCTCATAAATATTTCCTTCTTTTCCAATAGACTTCATTAAGTCATTAAGTTCAAAATTTATATTATATGTGATATTTTTACTTTTGAGTTTAAAATATTTATGATTTTTTTGTTCAACATATGGATTATTCTAAAGTGTACTACTTCATTTTCAAACATAAGAAGGGTTTCTTATTATCTTCTTATATTTAACCTCTGGCACTGTAGTCTGAGAATATACTGTACATGATTTCAGTGTTTAAAAA
The DNA here is from genome assembly GCF_003369695.1 of Bos indicus x Bos taurus. Lineage (NCBI taxonomy): Eukaryota > Metazoa > Chordata > Mammalia > Artiodactyla > Bovidae > Bos > Bos indicus x Bos taurus. The sequence continues at coordinate 38,614,283 of NC_040090.1, forward strand.
GTTGTTGACACTTGTTTCATGGCCCTTATATAGTCAGCTTTTAATGTGTGTTCCATAGTGCACTTGGAAAGATTATGAAGAGTTGTGAGTTGCAGTATTTTGTATCGGTTAAGATTGTTAGTTCCATTGTTTAAATCATTTGGTATTTTTAATGATTTTTTCCAGATAATTCTATTATTGTGAAAAATGTTAAAATCTCTGCTATAGTTACAGATCTGTGTATTTAACTTCGTAGTTCTGTTTTTATTTTCTGTATTTGAGACTTTTATTAGTGACCACACATTTAGAATGATTATTTCCTGATGAATTCTTGATAGTGTTTTATATCTCATAATGCTTTTATTCTTATAATGCTTTTATGTCTTATGTCTTATATGCTTTTACTATAAGGTTTGTTTTGTGTGATATTTAGGTACCTTGTGTCATAATTATTGGGACTGTTGCCCCACCACATTTAATGTGTGTTTCATGTAGACAGTAACTGAAAAACATTATATACCCAGCACCTATATAGGCATTCAAATGTTGAATAGCTAGATGAACAGAAGGTGAAAATTAAAATTAGTTGGTAGAGGGTGATCATCAGTTCCAGAAGGTTGAGTTTAACATACTTCATCAGTTCATGGTATTATATATATTTTTTCTTTTTCTTTTACAAATTTTGTATTGAAGTATAGTTGATTTACAGTGTTAATTTCTGCAGTATAGCAAAATGACTCAGTTATACACATTTATGTATTTCTTTTTATATTCTTTTCCATTATAGTTTATCCCAGAATATTGAATATAGTTCCCTGTGCTATAGAGTGGGACCTTGTTTATCCATTCTGTATGTAGTAATTTGTATCTAGCAACCCCAAACTCCCAGTGCATCCCCTCCGCACAGCTTCCCCTGTGGTAACCACAAGTCTGTTCTCTGTCTGTGAGTCTTTTTCATAGATAGGTTCATTTGTGCCATATTTTAGATTCTGCATATAAGTGATACCAGAAAGTGTCCTCTTTGACTTACTTCACTTAGTATGATAATCTCTGGGTCCATCTGTGTTGCTGCAAATGGCATTATTTCATTCTCTCTTATGACTGAGTAGTATTCCATTGTGTATATATACCACCTCTTCTTTATCCATTCATCTGTTGGTGGACATCTAGGTTACTTCCATGTCTTGACTATTGTAAAAAGCGCTATTATGAATAAAGGGGTACATGTATCTTTTCAAATTATAATTTTGTCTGTATATATGGCTGGGAGCAGGATTGCTAGATCATATGGTAATTCTATTTTTAGTTTTCTGAGGAACCTCTCTACTCTTTTCCATAGTGGCTGTACCAATTTACATTCCCACCAACAAGGTAGGAGGGTTCTCTTTTCTTCACACTCTCTCCAGCATCTATTATTTGTAGAGTTTTAAATGATGGCCATTCTTCTGTTGTCAGGTGGTACCTCCTTGTAGTTTTGATTTGCATTTCTCTAACAATTAGCCATGTTGAGTATCTTTTCAGGTGCCTGTTGGCCATCTGTATGTCTTTGGAGAAACGTCCATTTAGGTCTCCTGCCATTTTTTGATTGGGTTGTCTTGTTGTTGAGTTGTATGAGCTATCTGTATATTTTGGAGATTAAGTCCTTGTTGGTCACATCATGTGCAAATATTTTCTCCCATTCTGTAGCTTGTCTTTATATATATACATACATATATATATATACACACATATACATACATACATACATACATACACACACACACACACACACACACATATATATATAGTTTCCTTTGCTGTGTAAGAGCTTGTAAGTTTAAGTCCCATTTATTTTTATTTCTATTGACTGAAGAGGTTGACCAAAAAAACATTGGTACAATTTATGTCAAAGAACATTTTGTTTATGATCTCTTCTAGGAATTTTATGGTGTCTTGTCTTATATTCAAGTTTTTAAGCCATTTGATGTTTATCTTTGAGTATAGTGTGAGGGTGTGTTCTAATCTCATTGATTTACATGCAGCTGTCCAACTATCCCAGCATCACTTGCTGAAGAGACCATTTTTTTTTCTTATTTTGTATTTTTGCCTCCTTTGTTGAAGATTAATTGACTCTAGGTGTGTGGATTTATTTCTGGGTTCTCTATTCTGTTCAATTGATCCAGTTCGTGGTATTTTATTATCCTTGTTTTATGCAAGGGCCCTGGTTGGTTGATTAGTTGGTTAATTTATCTCCATTAACTATGTCTCCTTTCCATTTATAGGCAGTTTACCTAGTTTTTTTGAAATATGCCATAGAATTGTATTACCTTATAGAAGATGTAATGTTTTGGGGCTTCCCTGGTGTTTTTAGGTGTATACATTTTTTTGCATAACTGGCATGGTGCCATTTATTTACCTTACCCATTTTCCATAATTTCTTTAATATACACATGACATTTTTAAAAATATTAAAAAATTCTTTTTCATTATGGTTTATCACAGGATATTGAATATAGTTTTCTGTGCTATACAGTAGGTCCTTGTTGTTTATCCATTCAATATATAATAGTTTGCATCTGCTAGTCCCAAATTCCAAATCCAACCCTTCCCCACCTCCACTCCTTCTTGCAACCGCAAGATTGTTCTCTGTGTCTGGAGTCTGTTTTATAGATAAGTTCATTTGTATCATATTTTAGATTCCACTTATAAGTGATATCATATGGTGTTTGTCTGACTTCACAGTATGATAATCTCTAGGTCCATCCGTATTGTTGCAAATGGCATTATTTCATTCCTTTTATGGCTGAATAATATTCCATTGTATATATGTACCACATCTTGTTTATCCATTCCTCTGTCCATGGACATTTAGTTTGTTTCCCTGTGTTGTATACTTGGACTTTAACACTCAGTATCATATTTCTAAAATCTACTTACGTTGCTGTGTTTTTAATTCTAAGGATTCAGTTGCTTCAGTTTTCCTTGGTGTGCTTCCACATTTTATTTATTCCTGGACCATAATTATGAATCTGTAATTCATGATTAAGGACGGGGATATATTCAACCCCAAAATATCTAGAAATAATGAATATTATATACCTTGATTTTACCCTATTTGTGCTCATTTTTTGAACTTCTGGAGTTACCCTACACTCCCAGATCACAGATCACTTGTATGCATGTTGTCTATCATGAGATAAAGTTCATTTATCTTTAGTCTCTCTTCCCTGCAGGTTGGAACACTGTGGTTTGACTTCTCTCTGTTGTCAGGATCTCTCTTCTACTCTTAGCAGCAACCAAGGCCTGATAAAAATAAGCCTGACACTGAATACCTTACAGTGTGAAGAAATTATGAAGTTAAGTGAAGTCTTGAGGTCTACTGAATGTAAACTACAGGTTCTAGGGTAAGTCTTCATTGGCTTCTCAGGGGAGAAGTTTCCTGGAATGAGGCATTTGGGGAGCCATTCATTAACGGCAAGCCTCAGCATCAACCTGATTGTGAATCCTTGGGTATTTTGCAGGCCCTTATTTGTTTTTCTCACATAGAAGAGTGAATTTCAAGAGGTGCAATGTAGCATAGTAGTTAAGAGCTGAGAACTCTAGAGCCAGACTATCTGAGTTTGAACTCTGGGCCTGCCACTTACTAGATATTTGAACTTGTACTAGTCCCCAGATTCTCTGTGTTTTGGTTTTCTTTGTCTGTAAAATTGATGAAATGACAATATTTACTCATAGGGTTACTGTGAGCATGGATCACCTGAGTCCATACAGGCGGTGTTTAGAACAGTGACTAGCATATAATAAACAGTGTATGTGTTGGCTGTTTTCATAATCATGAATAGAGCTATTTTGCTTGAATAGGAAAAGTCTCTTGACGGATCCTTTAAAAATCTTAATCTATCTTCCCTTTACCTTTTGTACTCTATTTTCCTTCAACTTCTATGTCTCTCTCTTTTTCCTTACCTGCTGCCCAGCCATGTTAATATTCTCTAACAGGTTTTTTCTTTCCCTGAAATAAATTCTCCAGAGAAAGTAAAGGGCTATGGGAAAATTGAGAGGTGTTTTTGTGGCAAGAAGAGGTGTTCCCTTGTCTTCTCAGGTTGTGCAAAGAGGCACTTGATGAGGAAGCACAGAAGCTGCTGGAAGCTGTGGCGAGTAGCAATCTACGCTTAGCTGTTAAGCAGGACTGTAATGATCATGAGGAAGAAGATGGTTCCTGGTGGCGGTGTTTCTGATTTGAAGAACCTGATGTCCTTCAACGAAGTAAAATGAAGGCCTCAGAGTGACAAGGTGGGGTGGGAGGCTCTTAGCTTTAGGTACTCCATGCCCAGACATATAGCATGTGATGTCTGTTAGATATGGGTTAGTCACTGCTCTGTAAAATGTCTGTTCTACTTCACGTGGGAGTTAAGAGGCTATAATAAAATGGAAAACATAAAGCTCTGTGGAACATACAACATGGTTTGAGTTGAATACAAAGTTTAAGGATTCAGATGTGAGAAGCCTGGAAATGAGACTGGAGAATGGGCCAGGGAAGATTATGTTAAAACCCCTTATTTTCCTTTCTCTCCATTCCTGTTGCTGTGGCTCTCTTCACAGCCTCACCATCTGTGGCACATTTTATTGAATGCTCCGCTGTGTGTTCTTGGGACCATTCGGGGCAAAATCACTTGGTGTTTTCTTAAAATGCAGATTTCTGAGCTCCATACCAGATTTATTGAATTAAATTACTGGGTGAGGTTCCCAACCACTGGCATGTTTAATAACTTCCCAGACAATTCTTTGGTACATTACTCTTTAAGAATCACAAGTCTCAATAGAAATGGGAGTTGCCTTTTCATTGTGAAGATAAATGAAGATATAAAGATGATTGGAGTTTCTAGAGCTAAAAACAGATTCCTTCCTTTGGCAGAAACATGGTATACTAAAGTTTTCAGTGAGAGAATGTCTTGTCATGCAATTTATTGCCAAATAACAAACCATCCAAAAACACAGTGGGTTAAAACAGTAACCACTTTGTTATATCTCATGACTGGATGAATTAGAATCCAGAAAGGGCTCAGTTAAGCACTTCTTATGCTCCACATGACATCACCTGGAGTCTTGTGATATTTAGTTGACAGTCATATTGCTCTGCTCTATAAGACTGAAGAGGACTTCTGTCACATGCCTGGTGCCTTGCAGAGGATGGCTGGCTGGCAGGCTGTGTTAGGCTGGGCCCCTCTTCCCTCCAGTCTTAGGGCCTCTTTAGCAGGGATGGAGTAATGAATGGAATTTCGGGCTTTGACGAAGTCAAGGGGAAGTTGCCAGTTCTCTTAAAAGGTAGACCCAGAACTGGCATAAAGCCAGTTCTCTCTTACTCCATTGATCTAAACAGTCCAAGCCAGTCTAGATTCAAGGGCAGTCACTGGTTGATGGGAATGGTGTTAGAGAATTTGTGGCCTTCTGTAGTCTACCACAAACTCTTATCCTTTTTCTCCCTGTCTGTCTCTTTGCTGGTATAATAGCTCCCAAGTCAGCATAGCAGGGCTGGAGACAAGAGTGAACCATGGCAGGTAGAAGGGGGCAGATGGCAATCGGGTAAGAATTTACAAGTAATGTTCCTGGAGCTGATACATGCACACAGAACAGTGATAACAGGTGACATTTGGCAGAGATGATACCTAGAGAAGGGTCAGTATGAGGTTAACTCCCAGTGATAGAATTGTCCTGGCTAGATAAACATAGAAAATAAAGCATACATCAAAGAAGTGGCATTCCTTTCATAGGGCAGCCCTGAGCTGCAGTGAGCAGCATCTTATCCTTCATAAACAACAGGATTTGTTGTTTATGAAGGATATAAATGTGCCATTTTATTCCATTCAATAAAATGTGCCACAGATGGTAAGGCTATGAAGAGAGCCATGGTAGCAGGAATGGAGAGAAAGGAAAATAAGGGGCTTTAACATAATCTTCCCTGGCTCATTCTCCAGGGCCAAATAAAGCTCCAACCAAGGACTAATAAATGCTGCTGCTTTTTTTTTTTTTTTTTTTGGTTGCACTGTGCAACCTGTGAGATCTTAGTTCCCTGACCAGGGATTGAACCCTGGCCCATGGCAGTGGAAGTGCCCAGTTCTAACCACTGGACCACCAGGGAATTCCCGAAAACTGCTTATAATCAAGGTGATGTCTACCAAACTTTAAGATAAAGGAAACTTCTTTTGTCTTTTAACTAAATTTCAGAGCATTACAGAGGAGGAAAACTTTCCCATTTCATTTTATAAAGTTAGAAAAACTTTGATAATAGAACTTACAAAGATAACACTAAAGAGAAATTTATAATTATTTGTCACTTATGAATATATACTCAAAGACAAAATATATTTGAAAATTATTTCTAACAATTAAAATATACCATGGCTATTGTGATTTGTAACAGAAGTACGAGAGGACAAGTACTAGAAGTAATTTTATAATTTATGACATTAGTTGACTAATGGAGAAAGACCAAATAATCATCTTAATATATATTGAAAGGAATTTAATAAAATTTAGTCTTTTTGGTTGGAGAAGGCAATGGCACCCCACTGGTACTCTTGCCTGGAAAATCCATGAACAGAGGAGCCTGGTAGGCTGCAGTCCATGGGGTCGCTAAGAGTCAGACATGACTGAGTGACTTCACTTTCGCTTTTTACTTTCATGCATTGGAGAAGGAAATGGCAACCCACTCCAGTGTTCTTGCCTGGAGAATCCCAGGGACGGGGGAGCCTGGTGGGCTGCCATCTATGGGGTCGCACAGAGTTGGACACGACTGAAGAGACTTAGCGGCAGCAGCAGCAGTCTATTTGGTCAGGTACTTCCGTAACATAAAGACTGTTTACACTACAGATGGTGACTGCAGCCATGAAATTAAAAGACGCTTACTCCTTGGAAGGAAAGTTATGACCAACCTAGATAGCATATTCAAAAGCAGAGACATTACTTTGCCAACAAAGGTCTGTCTAGTCAAGGCTATGGTTTTTCCAGTAGTCATGTATGGATGTGATTGGACTGTGAAGAAAGCTGAGTGCGGAAGAATTGATGCTTTTGAACTGTCGTGTTGGAGAAGACTCTTGAGAGTCCCTTGGACTGCAAGGAGATCCAACCAGTCCATTCTAAAGGAGATCAGTCCTGGGTGTTCTTTGGAAGGACTGATGCTAAAGCTGAAACTCCAGTACTTTGGCCACCTCATGCGAAGAGTTGACTCATTGGAAAAGACTCTGATGCTGGGAGGGATTGGGGGCAGGAGAAGGGAACGACAGAGGATGAGATGGCTCGGTGGCATCACCGACTCAATGGATGTGAGTTTGAGTGAATTCCGGGAGTTGGTGATGGACAGGGAGGCCTGGCATGCTGCGATTCATGGGGTCGCAAAGAGTCAGACACGACTGAGTGACTGAACTGAACTGAACAGTATATAGAAGCAATGCTATTTACATTTTGCACATGTGCCTGGTATCACTGCTATCAGGTAACCCATGAGCCAGGATAAGGATGAGACAAGTAAAGCACTTATTCTTCTGACTGTGCAAGTTCCAGGTCAAACACCATCTTTATTTAAATTTTAAATACTGGTTATCATGGATTTTTTGCACTAATTTTTATTTTTAAAAACATTTCACTAAAATATTATTTATCTTCATTCCTGAGGGGCTTTTTGGCATCTTCTTAAATTTTGTGCATCAGGAAAACCACTTCCCTCATTCTAAATGGAGCTCTATGTTAGGATAGGTTTGCAGTTTTAAATAGTATAGTTAAGGAGTCAAATACGATAGCGAAAGGATCAAATAGGGCGGTCAAAACAAATGTTATATTTGATTCTTTACATTTTGTCTGTTTTCTTTTTATAGATTTGTATTGTAAATTCTTATTTTATTTCTATTATCTTTGAATTTGCTTTGTTAGTATGCTAACTTAAGTTAGATTCTTACTGATTTCCAACCTTCTCTTTTATTATAAGCATTAACAATATACATTTCCTTCTATTTGTATTTTAATTGAATTCCCATCATTGACCATGGAATCTTTACTGAAGTAGAGTTGATTTATAACATTATTTGTTTCAAGTGTACAACATAGTAATTGACCATTTTAAAGTTTATATATTCATAGCTATTATAAAGTATTGTCTATATTCCCTGTGTTGTACAGTATATCCTTGTAGCTTATTTTATACATAGTAGTTTTTATCTCTTAATCCCCTGCCCCTATATTGTCCCTCCCTCTTTTCTCTCCCTACTGGTAACCACTAGTTTGTTCTCTGTGTCTGTCTTTCTTTTTTGTTATATTCACTAGTTTTATTTTCTAGATTTCATATATAAGTGATATCATATAATATTTATCTTTCTCTGTCTGACTTCTTTCACTAAGCATAATACCCTTCAAGTCCATCCAGAGTATGAACTATTTTCATTAGCATTCATATCCAAATATTTTTATTTACACGAATTTATTTTTCTGTAACCCACATGTCACTTATAAATTTTCAAACTTAGGCATTTTTAAAGCTACCTTTTTGTTATTGCATTTAACCTAAGAGAGTTCAGATAATGTGTTCTATGTGAAAACATTTTTTGAAATTAGTTGAGATATAATTCAAGGCCTAGTATATAATCAGTTTTCTACATGAGCTTGAAAAGAATGTGTTTTCCCATGACTGTGTATGTATGTATATATACCCCTTAAATCAAGGTTTTTAATTATTCAGTTCAAATCATCTTGTACTAATTTTTGCTGCTCAAACTATAAATTATTGAGAACATTTTAACTCTTTTAATGGAAAATTTTTCTTTTTTTCTTAGAATTCTTTAAAAATTTCCTTTAGATATTTTGAGGCTATGGCAATGGGTAAATGTAGTAGAGATATGTCACAGGCAGCTTTGAGCTCACATGCTTTCAGCTTAGCAACCAAGGAGAAAAGATTTCTTTTATTTCCCTGCTTTAGTTTTAAATGTCTTCCAAAGACTCTAATTGGTTCATTGAGAATCCAGTGATGTAGTAAAATAATTTTCAAGGATTTTAAATCGTGGCTCTTATACAAATGCAAAATGAACCCTTATCAAAGAATATTATCAATTCATTAGTAAGAGAACCAGTGAGATACTGGTTAACAAAGCATTTGAAGAAGGATTTATATATCCATCATGAAAAACATTAAAAAGATTTTTAATTTTTATATTGGATTATAGTTGATTTATAATGTGTTAGTTTCAGATGAATAGTAACGTGATTCAGTTATACATATCTCTATTGTTTTCAGATTCTTTTCTCATATAGGTTATTACAGAGTATTGAATAAAGTTTCCTTCAGTAGAATCTTGTTGATTACCTATTTTATATATAGTAGTGTGTATATGTTAATCCCAACCTCTCACTAAACAACTGTAATTTCTACTCAATACCTTGAATGCTCCCAGTTTTTTACCACTGGTCCTTTGTGTACTTCATCCTCTCTGCCTACTCTGGTCTTCACTTTTCACTGTAGTTTAAATATCACTTCTTCCTGCAGGTTGAACCCTATCTTAACTATCACCATCCTCTTTCCTTTTCCTAACACTGCATCATGTTTCTTTCCTACCACTAAGACAAAGATTTCCTTATTATTATTATTATTTCCCTCTATCTCACCCCAGTGTAAGTTCAGTAAGGGTGGGGACAATGATTCTTTGGTTCATTATTAATATTGCTAGCCTACAGCACTGTGTCTTTAATATGGTGGGTTCTCGATAAATGAATGTAAGCAAAAATACCCTATTCCTTCCCAACTTCCCAGCAACTCAGTGAAGTAGGTGATCTTGTTGGCAGGGGAATATCTGCTAACACCCATTGGGAGCGCACTAACCGGGGGCTTCTGGAATCGTGGCATTCACATCCGGGCGGGAGTGCCTAGATTCTATTCCTGAGGCCAGCGCCCTGCGTTTCCAGATGGCTTTTGAGAATGGTTACTCTAAGTGAGGCGAATCTGCCGGCGAGTCCTCTGAGAAAACCAGGAAGGAAGGCAGGGTCAGGACAGTGGTTCCGGGGCACTTACGGATCCTGCGTAGTGGGAGGGTAAGAAACAGCTCAGAGGAAAGCATTGTGCTGCGCTGCTTGCGGACCTAGCTTTCACAGGGTCCTGGCCAGGCTTCCAGGGAGCGCAGGGTTTGTCAGGTCCAGGAACTCAGCGGCTGCCAGCCTTCGTCCCTAACTCTGGTGCTGTCAGAACTATGCACGGGGTGGGGCGTCTGGTAGGGGCAAGCCTGGAAGCGACCCCAACTCTGGTCTTCATACCAGAGAAAGCAGAACCCTGGACAGCGCTTTGAGGCAGAGACCTCTTGGCTTACCCCTTTTAGTTCCCAGATCTTTTGTTTGCTTGGTCAGTCTCACCACTCATAATAAATCCTGAGGTCCCTGTCTGTGAAGCCATTTTCCTAAAGAAATGAAATCCTCCAAAGTGGACACCTGTTATCATTCATTGAAATAATATAAATGTAGACTAAAGGGAACATTAAAAGACAAACCCCTTCCAAATATGCACAATCCCCCTGGTTCTATAATTCATTAGTATGACTGACAGAACTAAGGAAAGTGATATACTTAGGATTCCAGTGTATTATAAATGATACAAGTGAACAGCCAGATGAAGAAGTATAAAGAGCAAGTTTGAGGGAGGGGGGTGGTAGTGAATGCACAGAAATTCCATGCCCCGTCCAAGTACATGATCCCAGCACATCCATGTGTTCACCAACCCAGAAATTCCCTGAACCCTTTTTAGGGTTTCTAGATGGGGTTTCACTACATAGGCAGGACTGACTAAACCATGTAGTCATACTAGCATTCTCCTCCACCCCAGATACACCAGGCAGGTGGGGAAGGGGATACTCTAGTCAGGATACTCCCTTAGTCCTGCTCATGTTAAGTGTGAGCACACACTCATGAAGGTGTATAAACCAGCTCTTCATGCCTGTATCTACCCCTCAGACAATGATGCTTTAATTCCCCATTGCAATTCTCTATCAAACTATTACTCTGAGCAGGATATCTCTGTCCATCTCTTTTCATTATGGGTTGTAAAGTATGTACCTTGGTCTGAAGCAATGTCATTCTGTGATCCAAAGTGGTGTAATATTTGCTGTTGCTGTTCTTTTATAGTACTCTGAGCATTCGCATCTACCACTGAGTAAACAAAGTCTGTGTCAGAATCGGGATCTATTCTCATCAAGACCCATTAGATACCAGCATCTGACTCACTTGCCACTATGTTCATGGTCTTTTCCCCTTTGAGGTATCTGCAACATATCCATCTGCAGGCTCTATTTTGTTGGCAAACAAAGCAGTTCTTGGTGGCATTTTGTGCTCCAGAGGTGCAAGAGGAGTATGTCTAGACTGGGTCCATCTCCGTATTGCTGTAGTCCCTCAATGTCCATTCATTTCATGCACAGGTGTTGTCCTCAAGCAAGCACACCAGGGTATCCACTGGTCAGTTCCAACCACCTTGTGAACCTGCAAGTTGGTTCTTCCTATGAGCATCACCATATCTATTATAACGCATCCCTTGAAGTCTCAGTAATTTTAATACAGCCATGCCTCATACAGGCATCTCTTTAATAGGCCAACTTTCCATTCACTTAAGACCAGGCCATTACCTAGGAGTCAGTTCAAACATAGGGACTTTCTATCACTGTTCATTTCTTCAGTCATTGCTAGGAAAATAGCATATAATTGAGCTCACCAAACTGGTTTTTTTTTTTTTTTCATTATTACATTGGACTCCTACTCAAAAGGAGGAGCAAGAAGTCCTGTTGAACTGATTGGTTTTTACCTTCTATAAACACAGTGATAACCTTCCAAATAGGATGCTATCCATTCACCTTGGAACTGCCATCCATAAACCAAGCAACTCTTTGTTGATCAGCTGAAAAACCTTACAGGGCACTGTTCATAGAATAGATTCTGACAGCTCCTCATGCATTTCCAAAGTCAGTCCTGGGACAAAGAGTCCACCTGCTTGTGAATCCACTGAGTAGCTCTCTGCATTTCCCCAACAGTATATACCTATACAAACATTTCCATTTTATTATGGAACTCTTCTAGGCACTATCTTCCCCCTCACATGCTTCTCTGGCCTTACCCAAGACATCACTGATACTTCAGGCTTTGGAGATCAGCCCTGGGATTTCTTTGGAAGGAATGCTGCTAAAGCTGAACTCCAGTACTTTGGCCACCTCATGCGAAGAGTTGACTCATTGGAAAAGACTGATGCTGGGAGGGATTGGGGGCAGGAGGAAAAGGGGACGACAGAGGATGAGGTGGCTGGATGGCATCACTGACTCGATGGACGTGAGTCTCAGTGAACTCCAGGAGCTGGTGATGGACAGGGAGGCCTGGCGTGCTGTGATTCATGGGGTTGCAAAGAGTCGGACACGACTGAGTGACTGATCTGATCCGATAGTTTTTATTTATAGATTTTTTAGTTGTAGTTAAATACATGTAACATGACGCTTACCATCTTAATCATTTTTAAATGTACAGTTCAGTAGTGTTAAGTATATTCATACTGTTCTGCAACAAACCCCTAGATATGTTTCTCAGGCAAAACTGAAATTCTATACCAATTGAACAATAGCTCCTTATTTCTCATTCCCTCCAGCCTCTGGCAACCACTTCTCCACTTTGTTTCTATGAACTTGACCATGCTAGGATACCTTTATAAGTGGAATCATCATACAGTATTTTTCTTTTTTGTGACTGGCTTATTTTTCTTAGCATAATGTCCTCCAGGTTCATGCATATTGTAGCAGGTGTCTTCATTTTCTTCTTAGTTTGAATAATATTACACTGCACATATATACTACATTTTGTTTATCCATCTATCAATGGACACTTGAGTTTCCACCATTTGGCACTGTGAATAATGTTGCTATGAAAATGGGTATAAAATATCTGAGATTCTGCTTTCATTCTTTTTTATGCATACCTCAAATTAGATTGCTAGATCATATGTTAACTTTATTTTTAATTTTTTGAAAAGCCACCACACTGTTTCCCGTAGTGGGATGCACCATTTTACATTCCCACCACTAGTGCACAAGTGTTCCAATTTTTCCACATCCTGCCCACTATTTGTTTTTTTGTTTGTTTTTTTGATAGTAACCATATTAATGCATGCAAGGTGGTAAGATTATTTTATGTCCTTCAGTCATAAGGACAATTTCAATTAATGTCCAAGAGCAAGCTAGTAACTGCCCCTCAAATGGAAATTTTCTAGTCCAAAGTCCCAGGAGGCATTACTGTGGGGGTGTTCACAGGCTTTTGCTATAAGCCACAGTTTACCCTCCACATCAGTCTATGGTTCAGAGAACTCACTTATACCAGCACACAAGGTTTTATTCTATACTGTGTGGGCAATCTTAAAAGCATTTTTTAACTGAAGTATAGTTAATTTACAGTGCTGTGTTAGTGTCAGGTGTACAGCAAGGTGATAAACACATACTCTTTTTCAGATTCTTTCCCATTATAAGTTAGTACCAGATATGGAATATGGTTCCCTGACTGTACAGTAGGTCCTTGTTATCTATCTAAAGTATTTTATATATAGTAGTATGTATATATTAATCCTAGATTCCAAATGTATCCCTACTCTACTCCTTCCCCTTTGATAACCATATATTTTCTATGTAAATAAGTTCACCTGTATAATTTTTTAGATTTCATATAGATAACATGATATTTGTATTCCTCTGATTGACTTCACTTAGTATTATAATCCCTAGGTTCATTCGTGTTGTTGCAAATGGCATTTCATTCTTTTTATGACGGAGTAGTATTCCATTATATATATATATATTCATCTGTTGATGGACACTTAGACTGCCTCCATGTCTTGGCTATTGTAAATAGTGCTGCTGTGAATATCGGGGTCCATGTATCTTTTTGAATTAGAGTTTTCTCTGGATATATGCCCAGGAATGGGATGGCTGGATCATACGGTAACTCTGTTTTTTGTTTAGTAAGGAACCTCTATACTGTTCTCTGTAGTGGCTGCACCAACTTACATTCCCACCAACAGGGTAGGAGGGTTCCCTTTTCTTCACACCCTCTCCAGCATTTATTATTTGTAGAGTTTTTGAAGATGGCTATTTATCTGAGGTGAGGTGGGACCTCATGATAGTTTTTATTTGCATTTCTCTAATAATTAGTGATGCTGAACATCTTTTCATGTGCCTGTTTGGACATCTGTATTTCTTCTTTGGAGAAATGTCTTTTTAGGTCTTCTGTATATGTGTGTGTGTGTGTGTGTGTGTGTGTGTGTATATATATATATATATATATATATATATATAGCTATAGCTATTAAGCTGTATGAATTATTTGTATATTTTGGAAAGTATTCTCTTATTGTCACATCACTTGGGCTCAGGCAATCTTGTTTACTCCCATTTAGCATATCTGACTGATACTTCTTGAAGGGCAATTTATAGTACTAGGTAGGGGAAACATTCCTCAGTCAGATATAATTTCCACCCACATAATCCATTCAGATAAAAGAGACAAAGAGACCCAATCACTTGATGTTAAAGCCTGTTTAAAAATTCCATTTCTCATCCAAACCTCCTCTTAAATTCTATCAACCCTGCATTTCTATATTCTCTCAATCCAATTGCAGCTCCAGTTATGGATCACCAGTGGGTTTTGATACTTGACAAGGAGCTTGAGGTTCTCTAGTGAAGGAGTCCCAGATAGACCCTTGGGACCACTGACGTTTTAAAATGTCCAAAGGACCTAGGTAGTTTGTATGAAGGTGATAGCAGTGCATAAATAGTTAAGTGAATGGTTCTGGATGTATTGTGGGATCAGGGACTGATTATATGCGGAAAGGGCATTGTGAGAATGGGAGAAAAATAGGAATCACTCCCCAGCAAGCCCCTATGTCAGTCAACAGAAAAATGGAAAAAATCAAATCAGTATAGTCATACAGTGACTAAAAAAATCTAACGGAAGTACAGACAACAACTGGTGTGTGCAATACATGGATGAATCTCAAAAATATACTGAGTGCCATAAGCCAGACACAGATGAGTTCATTCTATTTTTATTCCCTTTATGTAAAGTCTAAAAATAATCAAAACTAAATTATCATTGATATATCAGGAAACTGGTTATCTCTGAGAGGAACATATTGTTTTGAAAGGCAGGAGGGAACCATTAGGGGTGAACAACCATTATGGAGACCAATATATTATAAATCTTGATATACATCATCCATGTTTACATGGATGTACACATGTATAAAATTAATCAAGCATTAAATTTAATATTTTATAAGTAAACTTGTAAATTTTGTGTTTATAAGTTAGAACTCAATAAAAACATTAAATGTAGTAATCATTCTTAGAATAGAAATAGAAGACATAACTTCTTTCATATTATTAGAGAAAAAAGAAAGGAATGAAATGAAATCGTGATAACAAGAGAGGGCAAGAAGGATGGAACAAAGAGGCAAGAAAGAAGTGGTTAAGAGACAACACACAATAAGCTGGCAGAAAAAAAAATTTGAAAAATATTGAGCTACATTAAGTATCAGAAAAAACAAATTAAGATAAAAGATATGAATAATGAGGATCATTACATAATGAAGTCATTCACCAGAAACACATAGCAATTCTCAATCTTTATGTATTCAAGAATATAACTTTAAATTACATGAGGCAAAGTAGACACAAACATAAAGAAAAATTAACAAATCCACAATTATGGGATTTTAAAACAATTCTCAGTGATTGACAACGCTATCAAATAAAAAGTAAATTAGAATAGGAAAGACTTGAACATCACTATACAAGGAAAGAACTGGACCTTAATATTTAGAGAATATACTTTCCTCTCAAGCATATTAGACACACACAGGCACTCATGCAAGTTTCAGCCAACACCAATGTATGAATATCATATAGAACATGTTAAAAATAACACCAAAAATATCCATGTTTGTAAATTTTAAAAACATATTCTTTATAATTCATGAGTCAAGAAATAAAGAGAATGAGAAAATGCTTTAGGAACTGAACAATGAAAATACCATGTATCACAGCTCAGGGAATGCTGCTAACTAGTAGTAGAGAATAAAATTTAAACTTAGATACAACAATTACAAGAAACTTTTTTTTAAATTCTTAATGCACTAAGTACCTTATCTAAAAATCCAGAATGAAAACAATACAGATCGCAAATCCAAAGAATATGGAAAGAAGGTGAAAAAGACAATAGCAGCAAATAAAATCAAAAGAGAGGATGAGTAAAGAAAAAGGCTAGTTCTTTCAAAAGATACATTTCTGGCAAGAGTGATCACATAAAAGAGAGAAAGCAAAACAGGACATGGCTATTGAAAAAATAAATTTTCAAGATGAACAAAAATGGTAACTTTAGAAAAAAGTATATCTTAGAAAAACTAAGTCGTCAAGAAAATTTAAAAAATCTAACTAGACTGAAAATCTAAGAGAAATTTGGGCAAAAATCTCCTCAGCTAGGTATGGAGAGAAAATTATTGGCTAAGACCTTTTATGCTTAGAAATGTAAAATTTCTAAGTACGAACAAACAAAATTCATTAATATATTTAAAAATGAATACCTCCCAAACAGGTAAGTTTACTTCAGAAATATATTAATAGTGAATATACTAAAATTATATATTAATATTAAATAAAAAATTGTTACTGTAAACTGATGTGATGCATTTAAACTTTCACTTCCATTCATGCATGCTAAAAAAAAATCACAAAACCTTAGAAGAGCCCATATTAAAATCAGAAACATCATAAAAATGCCTTTTACTACCCTTTTCAAGATTAAATGCTATTGCAGTAAACAAATGTAGCATTATTCCCACACACAGTCAATATAGTAAAAAAAAAAGTGGTTTTAGACCATTTACTCTCAGGTAAAGAGAGTTCACTAATTTACTCTTCACACTTCTTCCATTCAGAGGATATCATAAGGAACAAATTTGAATTGTGTAATTCGTTTGAATGAACCCAGAATGTTTTATTTTCCTGACGTGTGCCTCTTCTCTCAAGATTAAGAGGTGAAGCCTTTAGTGTTCTATGCTTGCTTAGGTAGTACTTTGATAGGTGTCTACGTGCTTTCACATTTGTCTTCACTTTGTCCCTGAGGTGACTTTCTGGTCAATACTTATCTGAAAGGACAGTTTCAATACTACGCAACTACGAGTCCTTCGAAGGCTGAAAAACGGAAGAAAATGGAGAAGGGAAAGATGGTGCATCCAAAGAATGACTCCCTCTCTTTTCCTATTCTACCAGGGAACCTTCCACTTACCAAGTTCTCTCTTCCCCCTTGGCAATGCAAAACATCTTATTCTTAATACATTTTATGTACAAAATTCAAGGATAGATTAATCAGCCGAAGTTTAACGACTGGAATAAAAGTTACAAAACCGTCGATCTTCCTCGACGGGGAACTACGGCCCTGGCACTACCAACCAATCACAACCAGCTAGAGCCGAGAAGGCTGAGGGAACCAGATCAGAGAGGCACAAACCGGAGCGTTCCGCCTGCGCAGCGAGGGGCGAGACTGCAGTTCCGGGGTTTCGCGACGACGCGGCGCCCGACCAGTAGGAGCCGCCCTCGACCAGCGGGCTCAGAAGGCACGACGACTGCTCGCCTTCGCCACACCGCCACTGACCGACCACCCGACCGGCAGACATGGTGGAAGCGGATCGCCCGGGGAAGCTCTTCATTGGAGGACTCAACCTCGAAACTGACGAGAAATCCCTCGAGGCTACGTTTGGCAAGTATGGCCGCATTTCCGAGGTGCTGTTGATGAAAGATCGAGAAACCAACAAGTCCAGGGGCTTCGCGTTCATCACCTTCGAAAGTCCGGCAGACGCGAAGGCCGCCGTGAGAGACATGAACGGCAAGTCCCTGGATGGTAAGGCCATCAAGGTGGCCCAGGCCACCAAACCGGCTTTCGAGAGCGGCCGGCGGGGCCCACCCCTGTCCCGCAGCCGGGGCCGCTCGAGGGGCCTGCGCGGGGCCCGCGGCGGCGGTCCGCGGCGCCCCCCGTCCCGCGGAGGGCCTGCGGATGATGGCGGCTACGCGGGCGACTTCGACCTGCGGCCCTCCCGGGCCCCGCTACCCATGAAGCGCGGGCCGCCACCACCGCGGAGGGCCGGCCCGCCCCCCAAGAGGGCCGCGCCGTCGGGCCCTGCGCGCAGCGGCGGCGGTGGTGGAATGCGCGGGCGGGCTCCGGCCGCGCGAGGTCGAGACGGCTATGAGGGCCCGCCGCGCCGAGATCCGCCGCCCCCGCGCCGGGATCCCTACCTGGGTTCCCGGGAGGGGGGCTACTCTCCCCGAGATGGCTACTCCAGCCGCGACTACTCGAGCGCCCGCGACGCCCGGGATTTTGCCCCCTCGCCCAGAGAGTATACCTACCGCGACTACGGCCACTCCAGCGCCCGGGATGAGTGTCCCTCGAGAGGCTACGGCGACCGAGACGGCTACGGGGGGCGCGACCGCGACTACGCGGATCACCCTAGCGGAGGCTCCTACCGAGATACCTTCGAGAGCTACGGGGACCCGCGCAGCGCCGCCCCCGCGCGTGGGCCCCCTCCATCTTATGGTGGCGGCGGCGGCCGCTATGAGGAGTACCGCGGCTGCTCGCCCGACGCCTATGGCGGCGGCCGCGACGGTTATGCTGGGGGCCGGAGCGAGCGCTACTCGGGGGGCCGCGACCGGGTAGGCAGAGCGGATCGCGGGCTGCCGCAGTCCGTGGAGAGGGGGTGTCCGCCCCCGCGCGAGTCTTACAGCCGGTCGGGCCGCAAGGTCCCCCGAGGCGGAGGCCGCCTGGGGAGCCGCTCGGAGAGAGGAGGAGGAGGAGGCCGGAGCAGATACTAAGACCAGCAGACCTTGGGACCAAAACCATGTTTCAAAGAAGTTCCAGAGAAGAAGAGCCTGTTCTGTGGTAACTACCCAAGGACTAGTGCAAGGAAGAATTGTTTTTCACTTTTTAAAAGTTTCCTGTTAACTTCTCCATGATTATTTTTGTGTGTGTGCATTTGAGAGGAAAAGTTTAAACTCGTTTTGATTTCGTTCTGGAATTGTTAACGTTTCTTTCAACAAGCTCATTTAAAAGCATACGATTTGAACCTGCTTACTAGTCGTCTTATGTTTCCAAGTAGAAATTCTCCTAAAGGCTTTCTTCCTTCTAAATTTTCCTGATAAATGAGGCCGAAAGTTCTAAGATCTTTTACAAAGAAAATTTTACAAATTTTCCTAAGATGGAAAATTGGACCATTCTTTACATTCAACCCAACTAGATTGGAGCGTGGGGGTGGGGGTGGGGTTGAGTGGGAGCGACTGGTGTGTGCTGCTCCTGAGATTTCAAGGTGTCTTTCAAACTAAATCTCAGTGTTAACCTGTATTAAAAAGCAAACAACTGACAGCAACAACAGAAACCGCTTAGATCAGTATATATAAAGAAAGAAAGTTCTGTTCACAAGTAAGTCTTAAAAAAAAAAAAAGAAATTGCTGGGCATATTTTGCCTTTTTTCATACTTTGAAATCTGCAGAATTTCCTATTCTCTTGCTCCCCAAAATACCATTCTTGTGTTGAAGTAGGATGGAATACTATATTAAAGATTTGGCCAGCCAACCACAAAGCTGCAAACCACCCCTCTTAAAATCAATACCATTCATTTTCACCACCAAATTATTAAGAAACAAATAGAAAATATACCGTTGGTGGATTTGGAAATCCAAATGGCTTCTATTCCTAACTGCGAGCTACTTGCCCTTTGGCTCTAGGAAGTTGGAGAATTGGGCTTCTCCCCTCTAGGGGTGGAAGAATCAAAAGTAAGCATCATTAGAGCTCAGAAACTCAGAGAGCCCCTGAGAGCTTGGCATTTCAACATCTGAGGAACTCAGTCTAGTATGAGACACTTGGGTCTTCCTGTCCACAAAAGGCAAGGATATGAGTTGAGTGGTCCATACATTTTTGGTGGGGAGAAGGGCTTGAACACAGATTTTAGAGGCTTTCTCCAAAGTGGCTCACGAATGATATGAGAGTCTCCTTTGTTTTGCCTCAAGTGCAGGGTAAGAAACATTTGTTCCATTCAGCTCCTGTGGAATTTCTCTGTTTATCTGAAAGAAAGGTAATTGTACAGTCAAATGTCTGTAATGACCAAATGAAGAATCAGGTCAAAACATTAGGAGCCACGTTCAGTGTAATAATTGCTGGAGAAACAGATGAACACATGAACAACAACAAAAGTACTTACAGAGATCTGAATATAACATACATGATTCTAAAAGCATGATTTTTTGATTAAATAATAAAGTGAGTGAGTGAAAGGAAAGGCTGTGGTAGTGGCCCAGAAGATCAAAGGCAACTAATAGCTCAATAAAAAAAGATCCAGGAATTAATCTGGCAAAAATGTGTAAGACCTTTATGGAAAAAATGTTAATCTTTATTTAAGGACATAAAAGAAGTCTAAATAAATGGAGATTTATGCTATATCATGGTTGGGAAGACTTTATCATAACTGTTCTCAACCTTGCCGAATTAATTTGGAAAATCAATACAACTTCAAGTGAAATTACAACATGATTTTTTTCCCCACACAGCCCCTCCCCTCCTTCCCAGTATTTGTGTTGATCAGCGATGGAATACTAAATAAAAGGTTTGGCCAATCATCCACAAAACTGAAAAAAAAATGTAGCTCCCATTTACTACCAACAAATTATTAAGAAACAGATTTTTTAAAAAAACACTAATGGGAGACTAAACTAATCCTGAAACTTACATGGTTGAATAAAGAGAAAAGCAAAACAAGCAAAACAATTCTGAAAAAAAAATTAGAACTTACTCTATCAGATACCAAGACTTAATGGAAAGTTCTAGTAATTTAAGCTGTGTGACATCTTTGGACAAATATAAGACAGATCAGTAGACCAAAATAGCCTAGAACAGGCCAAGCTGTATGTGAAAATATATGATAGCTCTAAAAGTTGGTGAAAGGATGGACTTTTTAAAAATGGCTCTCTTTGCAAAAAGATAAAGTAAGGTTCTCTTAACAGCATACACAAAAATATACTGTAGATGGTTTGAAGATATAAATGTGATATGAAGAGGAAAAAACACTTGAAGAAATATGTCACACTGAGGTAGAGAGTTTCTTTAAGATAAAAAGCACAAACCTAGAAGGAAAATGTTGATACAGTTTTCCACATTAATATTTTTTGTAATAGTCACTGATAAAGTGAAATATTAAACCATAGATTGGAAGAATTGATTTGTGTTGAAATAATTTGGAAAAGAGTACTTAGAAAATGAAAAAAAAAAAAAGTGGGCAAAAGAACTTAACCTTTCTGATAGATGTGTAAATTGACACAATCACTTTGGAAATGATTTTGGCAATGCCTAGTACAGTTGGAGAATACATATCTACAACCCAGAAAATCTGCTTCAAGGAGAGGACCTAGAGAAATTTGCACATGTACACAAGGAGATATGTACAGGATTGGTTTTTACAACCCTTGAATGTTAAAAAGGTAGAAAGCCTACTGGAGAGGATCAACTGAGAGTTATTCTTACACTGAAGTTCAATGTAGAAGCTAATGTGAATCAACCAGATCCACAAGAATCAACAGGTAAATATCAAAATATTTGTTGGGTGAAAAAGGCAAATTGCATAAATACAGGTACAGTAAAAGGAACAAGAGATTGGAGTGATGACATAAAAATGATACTTAGTGTGAGGAGGAAAGGATGGGATGAGGACTGAGCTTTAGGTGAATTGTAGTGTTTTATCTCTAAAAAGAGATGGATTTTAAGCAAAAATGGCAATGTTATCTTAATTTCTATAGTCTATGCATTGGCATCTCATTGTATAATTTCAAAATGCTTTATAATACAAATATTAGTATGAAAAGGAGAGCTTAGTAAGCACCAGAATATAATGACTACTTAAAAAAAAGTTAGCTAATGAATATTATTCTGAAACTGTCTTACTTGACAGTGGTCCTCTCTCCCAGCTTTGTTCTTTCTGTGTGGGTGATACCTTACTCTTTTTGATTCAATTTGTAGAACCTTCCTATACTAGATTGAGTTCATGGCCAGCTCATGGTAAATACAGGGTGGAACTTTTATAGCTAACCAAAACTTAGATGAAAATGCAGTTTTCCCTTTGATACTCTTTAAAGTATAATAGCAGTGAAAACCTTTTTTATAGTTAACAGAATAGTTACTTCTAAAGAGCAATGTTACGTCTATTGAAACTGCTAATAAATAGCTTTTTAAAAAGTGAGATGCAAACATTAGGAAATAAAGACTTAGCCAGAATTTAAATGAGCTCAAGAGATCATAGATTACAAAGGCTGTGGGTTTCTCATGTATGTATATAATGTAACAGACACAATATTTCCTCAGTGGAAATTAATGTATTAAGACTATCTTTGTAGGAAAGTAAGCAAGAGAGCTAGTCAATTAAGATCTTGTTCATATCTCTTTCATGAGAGAGGGAGAGATGGGGGGAGCACATGAGTGCAGATCAGCTGTTTGGCAAGACTGATTCACTGGGTATAATTTAAGGAATGTGCATCTCATAACCAAAACTTTTATGTTCTCTGTCTTGAACTTGTCTCAGCCTGTTTCTGAGACCACCTTCTTCATATTCCTTCTGTCCAAAATGGTTCCAGAGGCATCCAAACTGTCCATGTGACAACCGACAGTATTGCTGAATATTTCCCTATCAGGTGAGGCCCGAACTCTTCCATCTGTAATTGCAACCTGAATCCTGGGATTTTAAAGCTCTGGAGGGATACTTGTTTCCTGTAGATAAATAGCTCCCCTTTACCACTTGCCTCAGGACAGGTAAGATGGAGAATTTTCTGGATGTAGTTTTGCAACCTGGGACCTCTCTAACATTCTCAACCTTAAGTTTATGTGAGGTCCATGCTGCCTCCCTTTTTAGCCTTTACCTTAAATATGTGATTATCCTCTTTGTACAGAGAAGTTTCCTCTTGGGGGATGGTTAAACTCTGTTTTCCTCTTTGGATCATTTCTCAAACTCAGCAAGTAGACTGTTGCTTTTGCTGTGTACACATGAAATCCAGTGGTGGTGGAAATCCTTTCAGAACCTCTGTGTTCTGTTTGCATTGATGTTATTTATGAAGTAATTTATCTCATAATGTAGCACATCTGAGAACTCTAAAGATGATTATGAGTCCAGATATTTTGTGGGTGACATTGAACATGAGTATCAAGTACAAAAGTAAATTAAAGGAGGTACAGAGCAATGATGACCATGTGGAATGTATTCCACCATCATATTTACAAACTCAAGAAGAATGAAGAAACTGAGGATGTGTTATAAGTTTTGGGGGAAGAAATTAGGAAAAAAATAGTATAGCTTCCCCATAATGTTTGGAGGCTCCTTATTACAGTAGAAGCGTACATTCTGGTCACAGTATGAGTCCTCATTCTGTTATTTGACTTGGGCAATTACCTTCTATAAATTTGACCTTTGGTCTTCTTCATATGCCAGTGCCGATAATCATAGAGTTTAAAATAAGGCATGTAAGCACACAGCATGGTGCCTGAAATGATGGGGTTCATTAAGTGGTAGTGCCACAGCATGCTACACACAGCAATAGCAGTTTATCCTTGCCATTGACTAATAAAGCTGCTTATGTGTTAGAAGTCTTCAGGAAAGTTCAACTGGAGAGTTTTACTGTATTCACTCAACTTGAAATCTTAAAGATGTACTTGAGTCTTTATGCCCCAGTTTATATCCTGCTGCCTCTGCCTTCTTAACTTCTTGACAGCTAAGGTGACCAAGAACCTGCATCACCAGGCACAGTGTCCCATTCCTAACCAGTTTGGAGTGAGGCAGATACATGTTATTGTCAAGATGATTCCTTCAGGGAAGGGAGTCAGGAAGGGGAGGAAGATGAAATAGGTGAACAGGATTAAGAGGAACAAGCCTCCAGTTCTAAAATATTCTAAAATAATGTAACATGCATCATGAGGTATACAGTCAAGAATATCATACTAATGTTATATTGGGACACACTGATCTTGCTAAGTCGCTTCAGCATGTCCGACTCTGACCCTATGGACTGTAACCTGCCAGGCTCCTCTGTCCATGGGATTCTCCAGGCAAGAATACTGGAGTGGGTAGCCATTTCCTTTTCCAGGGGATCTTTGTGACCCAGGGATCGAACTTGTGTCTCCTGCATGGCAGGCACATTTTTTGTCTGAGCCACCAGGGCAGCCCAAATCACTATGTAGTACCCCTGAAACTAGTGGCTCAGACGGAAAAGAATATCCCTGCTGTGCGGGAGACCCAGGTTGAATCCCTGGGTCAAGAAGATGCCCTGGAGAAGGAAATGGCAACCCACTCCAGAATTCCTGCCTGGAGAATTCCATGGACAGGAGCCTGGTAGCCTACAGCCCATGGGGTCGCAAAGAGACAAACATGACTGAGTGATTGAAACTAACATTGTACATCAAAATATTTCAGTTTTTAAAAAGAGAGGTTAAAGACCTTGAATTCCTTCAAATCCAGTAGGGTTTAGAATTATTACTTTCTGGCATAATTGACTTGGATTTTACCTCATAAATGAAGTAGCTAGTACAGTGCTAGCTCTTGTCGCTCATTGCTCATGGTTGGGATTTGAAGCAGTTGGGATCTTGATAATAAAATGTTATCAGCCTTGACCCCTGCTGGAGATTTTTGGCCCACCCAACTGCAAACGACTAGAGAAAGCAGAGACAGTAGAATATAAATAAAGACTGCAGAGGTGTTACTGTGACTAGCACCAGGTCTTAAGATATTACAGGGCTGGGGTGAAAGTCTTGGAACTGAAGCTGTATGACAGCAAACTAATGGCAGGATGTGCTACGTCAGTGTTTATGATTGGGGACTGTTAGCTCTTTTCTAACATTGTAACTGTAGAGGCAACTGTTGTCCAAGCTGTGTAGCTGATCAGGACTAAGTGCCTTAACCAGTTTTCATTGAACTTTTCATAAGGCTAGTTTTTTGTGGGAGGCCACTCTGCTAGGGATTTTGGACAAGATCATTCTTATGGTTTAGCTAAGAAATGAAAACACTGTGGTGAACAAAAGTAGATTATTATTAACCCTCAAGGAGATTTAATGTTCAAATGGGAAGATACACCTTGGTTAAAAAATGTAAAATTTTCCCAGCACCACTTATTAAAGAGACTATCTTTGCCCTATTGTATATTCTTGCCTCCTTTGTCAAAGATAAGGTGCCCATAGGTGTGTGAGTTTATCTCTGCGGTTTCTGTCTTGTTTCATTGGTCTATATTTCCATCTTTGTGCCTGTACCATACTGTCTTGATGACTCCAGCTTTGTAGTACAGTCTGAAGTAGGAAGATTGATTCCTCCAGCTCCATTCTTCTTTCTCAAGATTACTTTGGCTGTTTGGGGTCTTTTGTGTTTGCATACAAATTAAGAAATTTTGTTCTGGGTCTGTGAAAAATGCTATTTGTAATTTGGTAGGTATTACATTGAATATGTAGATTGCATTTGGCAGTATAGTCGTTTTCATAATGATTCTTCCAACCCAGGAATATGGAATATCTATCTGTTTATGTTGTCTTTGACTTCTTTCATCAGTGTCTTATACTTTACTGTATACAGCTCTTTTTTCTCCTTAGGTAGGTTTATTCCTAGGTATTGTCACAATAGTAAATGGTATTGATTTCTTCATTTCTGTTTCTGATTTTTCATTGTTAGTGCATAGGAATTCAAGTGATTTCTGTATATTTACATTGTATCCTGTGACCTTATTAAATTCACTGATTAGCTCTAGTAATTTTCTGATAGTATCTTTAGGGTTTTCTATGTATAGTAGCATGTTATCTGCAAATAGTGAGAATTTTATTTCTTCTTTTCCAATCTGGATCAGTTTAATTTCTTTTTCTTCTCTGACTGTCTTAACTAGGACTTCCAAAACTATGTTGAATAATGGTGAGATTGGGTACCCTTGTTTTGTTCCTTATCTTTGAGGGACTGCTTTCAGTTTTTCACCATTGAGATTAGTGTTTGCTGTGGATTTGTTGTATATGACCTTTATTATGTTGAGGTAGGTTCCTTTTCTGCCCATTTTTGAAGAGTTTTTACTGGACAGGTGGTGTGTAAAAGAATGAAATTAGAATGCTTCCTGACACTGTACACAAAGATAAACTGAAAATGGATTAGGGACCTAAATGAAAGACCAGAAACAATAAAACTCTTAGAGAAAAACATAGAACACTGTATGACATAAATCACAGCAAGACCTTCTATGACCCACCTTGTAGAGTAATGGAAATAAAAAGTAAGCAAGTGGGACCTAATTAAATTTAAAAGCTTTTGGATAGCAAAGGAAGCTATAAACAAGGTGAAAAGACAGCCCTCAAAATGGGAGAAAATAATAGCAAATGAAACAACTGACAAAGGATTAATTTCCAAAATATACAAGGAGCTCATAAAACTCAATATGGGAAAAAGAAAACAGCCCAATCAAAAGTAGGCAAAAGACCTAAACAGACATTTCTCCAAAGAAGATATACGAATGTCTAATAAGCACAGGAAAAATATTCAGCATTGCTCATTATTAGAGAAATGCAGATCAAAACTATAATGAGATATCACCTCACATCAATTAGAATGGCCATCATCAAAAATCCATAAGCAATAAATGCTGGAGAGAGTGTGGAGAAAAGGGAATTCTTTTACACTGTTGGTGGGAATGTAAACTGATGCAGCAGCTATGGAAGGCAGTATGGAGATTCCTCAAAAAACTGGAAATAGAACTAACATATGACCCAGCAGTCCCACTACCTGCCATATATCCTGAGGAAACCAAAATTGAAAAAGGTACATGTACCCAAATGTTCGTTGCAGCACTGTTTACAATAGCTAGGACATGGAAGCAACCTAGATGTCCACCATCAGATGAATGGCTAAAGTAACTGTGGTACATATATAGAATGGAGTATTACTCAGCTATAAAAAGGAACTTGTTTGAGTCAGTTCTAATGAGGTGGATGAACCTGGAGCCTATTATACAGAGTGAAGTAAGTCAGAAAGAGAAAAATACTGTATATTAACACACATATGTGGAATCTAGAAAGATGATACTGATGAACCTATTTACAGGGCAGCAATGGAGACAGACAGAACAGACTTATGGACAAGGGCTGGGTGGAAGAAGAGGGTGGGATGGATAGGGTAACATGAAAGCATATACACTACCATGTATAAAATAGATAACCAATGGAAATGTGCTGTATTATTCAGGGAACTCAAATGGGGGCTCTGTAACAACCTAGAGGGGGTAGGAAGGGGAGGGAGGTTGAAAAGGAAGGGGACACATGTATACCTATAGCTGACTCGTTGATTATGGCAGAAGCTGTGAAGTAATTTTCCTTCAACTAAGTTTGGAAAAAAATGTAAAATTTTAACTGCAATAAGTATTATGAAAGAACTGTATAATGCTACTAGATGCAGTATTTAATAAAGTTCAGTGTAGTATGGGACATCAGAGAATACACCCTTAAAGAAGTGATGATTGAATTAAGATGTGACAGATGAGTAAGAACTAAATTGCTTTGAAAATTAAGCGAGACAATATATTAAAGCATGTAGCAGGTAGTAAGCTTTTAGTAAATAGAGGCTGTGGTTTTCTTATTGCTATTCTTTTTTAAATTGAAGTACAGTTGATTTGCAATGTTGTGTTCATTTCTGCTATACAGCAAAGTGATTCAATTACATATGTACCCATTCTTTTTTTTTTCTTTTCTTTCTTTCTTTATTTTTTTAATTTTATTTTTAAACTTTACAAATTGTATTAGTTTTGCCAAATATCAAAATGAATCCGCCACAGGTATACATGTGTTCCCCATCCTGAACCCTCCTCCCTCCTCCCTCCCCATACCATCCCTCTGGGTCAACCCGGTGCACTAGCCCCAAGCATCCAGTATCGTGCATCAAACCTGGACTGGCAACTCGTTTCATACATGATATTATACATGTTTCAATGCCATTCTCCCAAATCTTCCCACCCTCTCCCTCTGCAACAGAGTCCATAAGACTGTTCTATACATCAGTGTCTCTTTTGCTGTCTCGTACACAGGGTTATTGTTAGCATCTTTCTAAATTCCACCATTCTTTTTCATACTCTTTTCCATTGTGCTTTAATCACAGGACATTGAATATAGTTCCCTGTCCTTTACAGTTTGACCTTGTTTATCCATTCAGTTTGCATCTGCTAATTTGTTTTCATCTGCTAATTCCAAACTCCCCCTCCACCTCTTCACCACCTACCCTCACCCTTGGCAACCACCAGTCTGTTCCCTATGTCTGTGAGTCTTTTTCTCTTTGGTAGACAAGTTCATTTGTGAGATAGCTTAGATTCCACATGTAAATGATATCATATGATATTTGTCTTTTTCTTTCTGACTTACTTCACTTAGTATGATAATCTCTAGGTTCATCCATGTTGCTGCCGAAGGCATTATTTTATTCTTTTTTATGGCTGAGTAATATTCCATTGTATGTATGTAGCACATCTTTATCCATTCATCTCTTAGTGGACACTTAGGTTTTTCTGTACCTTGGCTATTGTGAATAGTACTGCTTTGAACATAGGTATGCATGTATTTATTTTTTGAATTATAGTTCTGTCCAGAAATATGCCCAGGAATAGGATCATAAGGTACCTCTAGTTTTTTGAGGAACCTCCATACCATTTCCCATAGTGGCTATACCAATTTACTTTCCCACCTGCAGTGTAGCAGGGTTCTCTTTTCTTCAGATTCTTCCCAGCATTTTCTATTTGTAGACTTTTTAATGATGGCTATTCTGACTGGTGTGAGGTGGTACTCATTCTAATTTTGATTTGTATTTTGCTAATAATTATATTGCTATTTTTTGACATCAGGGTAGTTTTGCTGAAGTTTAAGCTGTACAGATGAGTGAAGGTACACAGATGAATCACTGATACACTAACTTAAGAAGGCATGCATTTCTTAAGGTTGATTAATAGCGGAGCAGAAATGAGGAATACCAAGATGTGAATCACAAATAAGAAAGATAGGAAATTATGAGATAAGTTTGAACTCAAACACATAAGAAAAAAAAATTAACAAGTAAAATGTAGAAACTGGGAGATGGACATAGATTGTCTGGATTAATACCCTGAAATGAACTGCATATGCCCTGATTGTTGTTTAGTTGCTCACTGGTGTCCAACTCTTTGCACCCTCATGGACTATAGCCCGCTAGAGTCCATGTGTGCATGGAATTGTCCAGTCAAGAATACTGGAGTGGGTTGCCATTTCCTTCTCCATGGGGATCTTCTCTACACAGGATCAAATCCACGTCTGCTGCACTGGCAGGCAGATTCTTTACCTTTGAGCCACCAGGGAAGCGCCCTTTAAAATCCCAGAATCACCTTCAACAAAGAAAGTCACTCTTATTAAAAGTATCAAGACTAGTTAAATATGAGATGAACCAGATGCTATCTTTATCCCTAAGGCATTCACAGTCTAATATGGTTAACAGGATGTCCTGAATCAAACTACCTAGACTGCAAAAGAGAGAAGTGCTATGAGATGGACATAGGCAATGTGCTAAGAGAACAAATAAATTCTGATTCAGTTCAGTTCACTTCAGTTGCTCAGTCGTGTCTGACTCTTTGTGACCCCATGGACTGCAGCATGCCAGGCCACCCTGTCCATCACCAACTCCCAGAGTTTACTCAAACTCATGTCCGTTGAGTTGGTGATGCCATCCAACCATCTTGTCCTCTGTCGTCTCCTCCTCCTCCTGCCCCCAATCTCTCCCAGCATCATGGTCTTTTCAAATGAGTCAGTTCTTTGCATCAGATGGCCAAAGTATTGGAGTTTCAGCTTCCGCATCAGTCTTCCAATGAATATTCAGGACTGATTTCCTTTAGGATGGACTGGTTGGATCTCCTTGCAGTCCAAGGGACTCTCAAGAATCTTCTCCAACGCTACAGTTCAAAAGCATCAATTCTTTAGCACTCAGCTTTCTTTATAGTCCAACTCTCATGTCCATACATGACTACTGGAAAAATCATAGCTTTGACTAGATGGACCTTTGTTGGTAATGTCTCTGCTTTTCAATATGCTGTCTAGGTTGGTCATAACTTTTCTTCCAGGGAGCAAGCATCTTTTAATTTCATGGCTGCAGTCAGCATCTGCAGTGTTTTTGGAGCCCAAAAAAGTAGTCTGTCACTGTTTACACTGTTTCCTTTTCTATTTGCATGAAGTGATGGGACCAGATGCCATGATCTTAGTTTTCTGAATGTTGAGCTTTAAGCCAACTTTTTCACTCTCCTCTTTCACTTTCATCAAGAGGCTCTTTAGTTGTTCTTGGCTTTCTGCCATAAGATGATGTCGTCTGCATACCTGAGGTTATTGGTACATCTCCCAGCAATCTAGATTCCAGCCTGTGCTTCATCCAGCTCAGTGCTTCTCATGATGTACTCTGTATAGAAGTTAAATAAGCAGGGTGACAATATACAGCCTTGACGTACTCCTTTCCTGATTTGGAACCAGTCTGTTGTTCCAAGTCCAGTTCTAACTATTGCTTCCTGTCATGCATACAGATTTCTGAAGAGGCAGGTCAGGCGGTCTGGTATTCCCGTCTCTTGAAGAATTTTCCAGTTTGTTACGGTCCATATAGTCAAAGGCTTTGGCATAGTCAATAAAGCAGAAATAGATGTTTTTCTGAAACTCTCTGGCTTTTTTGAGGATCCAGTGGATTTGGCAATTTGAGCTCTGGTTCCTCTGCCTTTTTAAAACCAGCTTGAACATCTGGAAGTTCATGGTTCACGTACTGTTGAAGTGTGGCTTGGAGAATTTTGAGCATTTACTAGCATGTGAGATGAGTGCAATTGTACGGTAGTTTGAGCATTCTTTGGCATTGCCTTTCTTTGGGATTGGAATGAAAACTGACCTTTTCCAGTCCTGTGGCCACTGCTGAGTTTTCCAAATTTCCCTGGTTTATTGAGTGCAGCACTTTGACAGCATCATCTTTTAGACTGGAAATAGCTCAACTAGAATTCAGTCATCTCCACTAGCTTTGTTCGTAGTGATGCTTCCTAAGGCCCACTTGACTTCACATTCCAGGATGTCTGGCTCTAGGTGAGTGATCACACCATTGTGGTTATCTGGGTCATGAAGATCTTGTTTGTATAATTCTTCTGTGTATTCTTGCCACCTCTTCTTAATATCTTCTGCTTCTGTTAGGTCCATACCATTTCTGTCCTTTATTGTGCCCATCTTTACATAAAATGTTCCCTTGGTATCTCTGTTGTTCTTGAAGAAGTCTCTAGTCTTTCCCATTCTACTGTTTATTTCTTTGCATTGATCACTGAGGACAGCTTTCTTATCTGTCCTTGTTATTTTTTGGAACTCTGCATTCAAATGAGAATATCTTTCCTTTTCTCCTTTGCCTTTAGCTTCCCTTCTTTCTTCATCTATTTGTAAGGCCTCCTCAGACAACCATTTTGCGTTTTTTCATTTCTTTTCCTCGAGTATGGTCTTGATCCCTGCCTCCTGTACAATGTCATGAACCTCCGTCCATAGTTTTTCAGTCACTCTGTCTATCAGATGTAATCCCTTGAATCTATTTGTCACTTCCACTGTATAATCTTAAGGGATTTGATTTACAACATACCTGAATGGTGTAATGGTTTTCCCTACTTTCTTCAATTTAAGTCTGAATTTGGCAATAAGGAGTTTATGGTCTGTGCCAGAATCAGCTCCAGGTAGTCTTTTTGCTGACTGTATAGAAGTTCTCCATCTTTGGCTGCATAGAATATAATCAATCTAATTTAGGTATTGACCATCTGGTGATGTCCATGTGTAGAGTCTTCTCTTGTGTTGTTGGAAGAGGGTGTTTGCTATGACCAGTGCGTTCTCTTGGCAAAACTCTGTTAGCCTTTGCTCTGCTTCATTCTGTACTCCAAGGCTAAATTTGCCTGTTACTCCAGGTATTTCTTGACTTCCTGCTTTTGCATTCCAGTCCCCTGTAATGAAAAGGACATCTTTTTTGGGTGTTAATTCTAGAAGGTCTTGTAGGTCTTCATAGAACTGTTCTGCTTCTAAAGCATTACTGGTCAGTGCATAGACTTGGATTATTGTGATACTGAATCGTTTGCCTTGGAAACGAACAGAGATCATTCTGTCATTTTTGAGATTGCATCCAAGTACTGAATTTCGGACTCTTTTGTTGACTGTGATGGCTACTTCATTTCTTGTAAAGGATTCTTGCCCACAGTAGTAGATATAATGGTCATCTGAGTTAAATTCACTGTTTCCAGTCCATTTTAGTTCGCTAATTCCTAAAATGTCGACATTCACTCTTGCCATCTCCTGTTTGACCACCTTCAATTTGCCTTGATTCATGGACCTAAGATTCCAGGTTCCTATGCAGTATTGCTATTCACAGCATTGGACTTTACTTCCATCACTGTCACATCCACGGGATGTTGTTTTTGCTTTGGCTCTGTCTCTTCACTCTTTCTGTGGTTATTTCTCCAATAATCTCCAGTAGCATACTGGGCACCTACCGACCTGGGGAATTCATCTTTCAGTGTCCTATCTTTTTGCCTTTTCATACTGTTCATGGGGTTCTCAAGGCAAGAATACTGAAGAATTCTGATTAGAGGAAGTCTTTCCAGAGGAGATGAATTTCAAAGTTTTCCTTGAAACAAAAAAGGTCGTCTTTAGCATATATATGTTACCCACTTTAAACAGGGCTAGGTCCATTTGTTTTCTATTACTGAATTTTAGAATTTTCCTCCTCTTTGATTTTCTCCATCTCTGCTAATTTACATGAGGCTTACTCTATTGCCAGTTGGCAGCCACTGAAACTTCTAAAGACAGGAGTAGTGATCTGAGCCGCTCTTACTATTATATCCATGGCATCTGAAAGATGGATTATAGATAAAGGTCAGAAGCAGGATGCTATCCTGTACATGATTTTATATACTTAGAATTGCCCTAGTGGGCAATTAAGAAGGAGAAAAGGATTTTCCTAGGGCAAAGTGTTTTCTGACTCTGAACACAGGTTAACCCATAAAGACAGTCCTCTAGGTGGCACCAGAAGCTTAAGGATTGTGGCCTCATGTTTCCTTCCTTGTAGCTGCCTGAAGCTCCAGGGCCAATGACTTTAGGGCTAGGTGATGTCTTTTCTTCTGGATAAGATGAAAGTAAAATAGAGGCAATTGAAAATCTTTATCTAATCAGATTATGAGGATTATATATAGTTGGAAAGACCAGAAGTATATACAAGTATACAGATTTGTAGGAACAAATGAATAATTCAGTAAGTGATACTGATTCAGTTGGCTAAGGACTTTTGGGAAAAAAATTTATGTATACTATTATTATACTCCAGTAATTCCCTGGTGGCTTAGACAGTAAAGTGTCTGCCTACAATGCGGGAGACCTGGGTTCAATCCCTGGGTTGGGAAGATCTCCTGGAGAAGGAAATGGCAACCTACTCCAGTATTCCTGCCTGGAAGATCCCATGGATGGAGAAGCCTGGTAGGCTACAGTCCATGGGGTCACAAAGAGTCAGACATGACTGAGCGACTTGACTTTACTATTATACTCCAAAATAAGTTCCAGGTGAATTAACTCCTTTTTTTCTTTAGGTAAATTTTTTCTTAAAATTTTTAAAATTGTGATAAAATACACATAAAGTTTACCATCTTGATCATTTTCAAGTGTACAGTTAAGTGGTATTAAGTGCATTCACACAGATGTGTTGCCATCATTATCATCCACAGACCTTTCTTCATCTTGTTAAATGGTGGATTAACTTTTTCAGTATAAAAAATAGAAACTTCAAAAAGCTTAGGAAAAATATGTGTGTTTTTATAGCATCTTGGGGAGAATTTTTTTTTCGGCCCCAAAGCAGAGGTATCAAAAGTTAATATATTTATTCATTTGATTGCATAAAGATGAACACTTTCCATTTAAATAAATAACTTTATTGGTTTATCATATATATTCATACATACGTATATTCCTTCTGTTGGCAGAGTTCAGTAAGTAAGACTGTTTCCTTGCTGGTTGTCAGCCAGAGGCTGCTCTCAGTTCCATGAGGCCACCTGCGGTTCCTTTCCACATGACCTTCTCACCCTCTTAAACATGGCAGCTTCTTTCTTCGAAACTTGAAAAAGAGTCCCTAGGTCTGCTAATGCAGACTATTACATAACAACAAAACATTAGTCTTATATAACATCTATGTAGAATCTCTGTACATCGATATAGGTCCATGTATATAGGTATATATATACACACACACCTGCATGTAATCATGGAGACCCCATATTCCAATCCATAATCATGGACTTCCATCTCATCATCTTTGCCGTATCAGTTCAGTTCAGTCACTCAGTAGTGTCTAACTCTTTGTGGCCCCACATGCCAGGTCTCCCTGTCCATCACCAACTTCCGGAGTTCACTCAGACTCACGTCCATTGAGTCAGTGATGCCATCAAACCATCTCATCCTCTGTTGTCCCCTTCTCCTCCTGCCCTCAATCTTTCCCAGCATCAGGGTCTTTTCAAATGAGTCAGCTCTCCGCATCAGGTAGCCACAGTATTGGAGTTTCAGCTTCAACATCAGTCCCTCCAGTGAACACCCGGGACTGATTTCCTTTAGGATGGATCGGTTGGATCTCCTTGCAGTCCAAGGGACTCTCAAGAGTCTTCTCCAATACCACAGTTCAAAAGCATCAATTCTTCGGTGCTCAGTCTTTATAGTCGAACTCTCACATCCATACATGACCACTGAAAAAACCATAGCCTTGACTAGATGGACCTTTGTTGGCAAAGTAATGTCTCTGCTTTTGAATATGCTGTCTTGGTTTGTTATAACTTTGCTTCCCAGGAGCAAGTGTCTCTTAATTTCATGGCTGCAATCACCATCTGCAGCGATTTTGGAGCCCAGAAAAACCTTGCCTTATAATGTAACATAATACAGGGAGTACCCCTACCATGTATGTTTATCAGATGGAGAAAACATGCAATATGAGTTTTAAGAAGATACAAAAAAAATTGGATGAGAATAGGAATTTTGTGGGGCTTTGTTAAATAATATATTGACTACAATTGTATTTTATTCTTAAATTTAAAGTCTAAATTCTTCTTGGAAATTATTGCTGAATAGAAAGTATACAGACTTTTAAGAGGTTTTATGTACTTAGGATAATATCAGAATATTGGTAGAGATTATCAATCATTTAGTTTGTTTAGCTTAATATTGTTCAAAAATAAAGGATTGACCGAGGTTAAGATAATTTTGATCTATATAATCTCTAAATTTCCTTTCTGACTCTAATGATAGTAACAGAAATAACTCATATTTTTGAATGATTCCTCTGAGTAAGCATTGAGATAGATAATTCACCTCATTTAGTCTTCACAGTGGGGCTTCCCTGGTATCTTAGCTGATACAGAATTCACCCGCAATGCAGCAGACCCCAGTTTGATTCCTGGGTCGGGAAGATCTCCTGGAGAAGGGACAGGCTACCCACTGCAGTACTCTTGGGCTTCCCTGATGGCTTAGATGGTAAAGAATCTGCCTGCAATGTGGGAGACCTGAGTTCCATCCCTGGGTTGGGAAGATTACCCTGGAGAAGGGAAAAGCTACCCACTCCACTACTCTTGCCTGGAGAATCCCTATGGACAGAGGAGCTTAGTGTGTTGCAGTCCATCAGGTCACAACGAGTTGGACAGAGCGAGTAAGCAGAGCACAACAGCACAGTCTTTACAGTGACCCTATGAATTAGATGCCTTTTTGATACCCATATTGCAGATGAGAAAACTGAGGCCTAGAGAAGGTAAGTAATTTGTCTAAGGTTACAGAGATAGAAATTTAGTATCGTAGTAATTTTATCCAATTAAGTGGCCTCTAGAAGCCCAAAGTTATACTGCCTAAAAAAAATCACCTGTGCCAGTCTGGCAATGCATAAGAGCCAGATCTCCATGATGTCAATCCAAGTGACTCAATTAAAAAAAAAAATGCTAAATGAGGACTGTTCTTCCCCTATTTAATAACCATGTTTCAGAACTACAGGAAATGCTTATTGAGAAATAATATTAAAAATTATGTAGATTACTTAACAAAGATGAAGCTCTACACAATCCCTAGTATCTTTTCATAACTCACACTTCATCTTTGGAAAAGATAGAAGGATAACAGAGAGAGACATATTGGGGGCTCTTGTGGTATTCTGGCTTCTGCCTGTTTTTGATTACTTTTATCATTAACTTCTTTACAATTAGCATTTTACCCCTCAATCACGTTCAGTCTTGGTTCTGAATTAAGAAATCTCACAATAAATCTTGAATTGTAATTGGTTATGTATGTTTTTAAAAAATCCTATAGTGACTTGGTATCAAATGCAGAGTTAAGCTCAACTTGGTCAGACTCTTGGGGGACATACTACTTTCATATTGACCAATTTCTGGTGGCAGTTGTCTGGATGTAATTTGAGATAAATCCTTGGTATGATTCCTTAATCATTCCCTCACTTGAATTCTCCAACTGCCTCAGAGGCAGCAACTCATTGACTCTTATCTGTCTTGAGATTATAAACTCATAAATGTCTTAATTTTTCCATTACATTATAGTACCATCTGTTTTTCCAATAGCAACGTCAAGACACATAATAGGATTCTGTTGCCAATCTCAAATTTGTGCTAGACAGCTCAATCACTGTAACATTCTTGTTTCATTTGTGTTTTATTTTGTTATTGAGGCTACATGTTTAGTTTTAGCCTTCTTTTTAGTCTGGAAATTGGTTTTTTGTTTTTAATTTAAATTTTATTTTATATTGGGATATGGTTGATTTACAATGTTTTGTTAGTTTCAGATTTAAAGCAGTGATTCTGTTTCACATATATCCATTCTTTTTCAGTCTGGAAATTTGTTACAAGCTTTTTCCCCAGACCTTATGTGAAGTTATATCATGTTGTGTGTTTTCACTAAAATTAGAGACCTGGGAAAATAAATCATTTGTATAATATTTAGTTGGGGGAAATATTCTTGGGATAATAATCAGTCTGGGCATTTAGACAGACTGGAAATGCAGTTCCACTTTTCAGATGCTCAGTGTTTTTCAAGAGAACATCCAGCTCACTGGAGAGGAATGAAGGGGCATGGGGCTTGTGAAAGGGGACTACTTCGTGTTTGCAGTTGTCCTCAAACTTCCATTCACTCATTTTTTGTAAATGAATTCAACATATCTGGCTGAGCATGATACTGAAAGGTGGAAATGCACACAGATGACACCTATTATAGCCTCTAACTTCGAATATTTATCTCTCAGTTCAGTGGGAAAGAAAAATTAAAAAACTAAAAGTTGTAACCCAGTTCACATGTAAAAGTACAGGTGAAAACACTTTACACTAGCAGTGGAAACTTTAGCTTTGGAGTAGAAGGGAAATTGCAGACTAAAGATGAACCTAAATAAAATTCTGAAGTGAAGCAGGGATTGGATAAAGCTGTTGTGTATTTTCTCTTTTATGTCCAGAGAAATATTTTTAACAGCAGAACTCCAAAAGCACAACAGTGAATTGAAAAATCGGTTTCTAGAAGCTTTGAAGAAACCGTATCACTGATGTAAGAAAGTCATAAATATTATGAGTGTTTTAATACGCTAAAATAACAAACTAAGAAGATTAGGTTTTACCAAATGGATTTTATGGCCTCAATAGTAACACTGCTTTATTTATTTTCATTATTTCCAGTGGAATAAACACTCCACATGTAACTAATATATTTGGATTAACTCCTCTGTGCTTTATTTGTTCTGGGAAGGATTAGCAACAAAGCTAGATTTATGAACCTTGGGGGAGGGATGTGCTTTGTTGAAATAGTCATCTGATTTTAGATGTTCTAAACAACTGTTTTTAGAGGCTCAGAAAGATACCTAATACCCAGGAAAGTTGAAATTAACCAGGCCTCAGCTCCTTAAGAGTATAACTACTGGCTAAGCAGCACAAGGGTGCTTCCTTGGTGACTCATTGGTAAAGAACCCACCCACCACTGCAGGGGACGTGGGTTCGATTTCTGGGTTGGGAAGATCCCCTGGAGAAGGAAATGGCAACCCACTCCAGTTTGCTTGCCTGGGAAATCCCATGGACAGAGGAGCTGGTGGGCTACATACAATCCATATGTGACCATGGGGTCACAAAAGAGTCAGTCACAATTTAGTGACTGAACAACAGTGACAATAAAGCAGCATAGCGTAATAACTGCAAAATTTAGAAAAGCAGTGGAATAGTTTTCATTCTAGGACTAATCTACTGTTGTGGCAACCAGCACTTCCTTTGGTTCCAGGATGAGGACCTGGGACTGTTCTCTCCTGAGTCTTTTGGATGGTGCTTTCCCCAGCCTCAGATAGTTTCCTTATATATCTGCACTGATCAGTGTGTGGATACCCTAGGTGGACCTTCTGCAGATGTTCAGGGTTCATTCTTTGTGCTACTTTCTTCTCTCTGGTCTACTTTATTGTCTCTGGACTTTTGTCTCTATCTACTAAGGGTTTCTTAGTTAAGGCCAGGCTTGGCCTCAGTTCCCCTCCCTGCTCTCAGTAAAACAGACCTTTTAGTAGAAAAATAGAAATTAATAGACTGAAGAACACTTAGAATATATAAATAAGATGATAACTATGGATGCAGTTTAAAATATGTGAAAGAAAGAATTCTAAAAGCACACTTTTTTTTCCAGATTTTAAAGAAATGGTTCCCATGCTGTGTAAATCATTGAAGAATATTTTAAAAGATAGACAGTGTCTAAGTTCATTTTGCAAACCAATATAAACTTCTTACCAAAACATGACAAAGATACAAAATTTAAAAAATTATAGGTACTTTTCATTCATAAATAGATAAAGTATATTCAGAATAATTTGAGAGTAAGCTGAACCACTCAGTGTTTAGAGAATAATACACCATGAACAAATAGGAATGTAGTTTGATAAATCTTATCAATTTCTTTTATATCAGTAGGCCAATAATTGTGATTATAGATTCTAATGAAGCATTAATAAAAATTCAATATCAATCTTTGATACAAACTCTTAGCAAACCAAAAATATAACATGATAAAAGGTATCGTGTCTTAAGGTATCAACTGATAATATTTTAACAGTGAAATGAAATCTAAAGTAAGAAGTAAGACAGGGATGTTGTTTCATAGTTATTCAATATTGGCATATGGAAAAAGGCAAATCAAAAGGAATTGAAGATAAAGTGTAATT
Organism: Bos indicus x Bos taurus; assembly: GCF_003369695.1. Classification (NCBI taxonomy): domain Eukaryota; kingdom Metazoa; phylum Chordata; class Mammalia; order Artiodactyla; family Bovidae; genus Bos; species Bos indicus x Bos taurus. The sequence goes on from NC_040090.1 coordinate 38,653,575, forward strand.
ATGTTCTGATAGCATAATTGTTTACATTTAACTGTTTATAAAAAGGAGCTGCACTTTCAGTGTTGAGAATGAAACAGTATTTTTCACCCTCCCTCATTTTTCAAAAAGAGAAAATTAGAATGTTTCTACTCCCTAGTTTGCTGCTGTTTTTGCAGTTTTGAATAAAATCATAGGAATTTTAATTTTTAATTATTTAATATAGCTGCTCTATCAAAAACAGTGACTGCTGCTGCTGCTATTTAGTTGCTAAGCTTGTCTGACTCTTTGTGACCCCATAAACTGTAGCCTGCCAGGCTTCTCTGTCCATGGGATTTCCCAGCAAGAATACTGGAGCAGGTTGCCATTTCCTTCTCCAAAAATAATGACAATTGCATTCAGTTCCATTAGAATATTTTAAAGCTATGTAGTCTAAGTTTTCTTTGTTTTTAGTACTTACTGACAGTTTTTATACTTCTTTCCTTTTATTAAATTAAAAAAAACTTCAAATTCATTTTGTGGCCAGCTAAAGTAGAACCTGGAATAGCTTTTAAGGATGGAAATGTGGTTGGTAGAATTTCTAAGTTCTTATGTGGTGGGGAGTATCTTTCAGTGGATTCTCAAATGAATGCTTGTACAACCACATAGAAAATGTTGGTACGTCTGTTGTTTTCAAGATTCTATAGACAAAGCTAAGTTGTTTTCAGACTGTTATTTTATGGAGCAGAAATCTGACGTCATCAGAGCTTTATTTTTCCTTTGTGGTTCATCTTTTCGTTTTACTTGAAGCTGGTTTGAATTTATTTAACCCATAAAATTCACAGGTTTTATGAGGATATATCTTTTATTTTCATTACATTTGCTTATGAGTAACATACAACATATTTAAAGTATAGTATTACCACGAATAAACAAGAATGTGGCTTTATAAAATCTGTTGGTATAATCTTTTATATCAGTGGTTCAAAAGAAAAAAGTCACACAGTCATATCCAGAAATTCCAGTGAGACATGAAGGAATATTCAATATCCATTTTTTTTTAATTTTATTTTTAAACTTTACAATATTGTATTAGTTTTGCCAAATATCGAAATGAATCCACCACAGGTATACCCGCGTTCCCCATCCTGAACCCTCCTCCCTCCTCCCTCCCCTACCCTCCCTCTGGGTCATCCCAGTGCACCAGCCCCAAGCATCCAGTACCGTGCATCGAACCTGGACCGGCGACTCGTTTCATACATGATTTTATTACATGTTTCAATGCTATTCTCCCAAATCTCCCTTTTGATACAAGCTGTTAGTAAACTGAAACCAGAACATGGTTCTGTTTCTCTTTTGAGAATACTTTTTATATGTGTATTTCATGTGCTTGATTTGTTCTCCACATCTTTTATTTTCTCTCATCAATTCTGTCTATATTGGGCCGTTTTTTTTTTAGTTTTTCTTGAGCATGTATTTACTTTGTCATCTCAGTTTGTCACTCGTAGCAAATCTCTTGTTTGCTGATTCTTTTAAAAAAACTCAGCAGTCAAGCTTTTCAGACCTCAAAAAATATCTCTTAATATTGTTCTTAATTTTCTGTTTTCATAAAACAAACTGTACGCCCCAGATCTTGTTAACTATAGATTTTTTAATGACTTTTTTAGGCAAGAAGTCAGTTTTCTTGAGGTGCTGGGGGCACGACGTTGCTTGGATTTGTCAGTTTGGTCCCTCTTTTTCACTGCTGAGTATTTTCACAGTCAAATTATTATTGTTCTTTTCAATATATTTGCTGAGAGATATCTCTGTTTTATCAGTGGGAAACACTGATGGTGGCTTTTGTCGAGATCATGTTAGTTCCTTTCAAATACATGAAACACCAACAAACAGGAGTTATTTTAGATTCTCTCAAGTTTTACTTTGCCATTTTAGAGGTCCAGAAATCTAGAAGGAAGATGGAAACTGCAGAACTAGGAGCAGGCAGAGCAGGGAGCATGGTCTTGATGCTCAAAAACTAGGTTTCCATGTTTATTGTGATAAGAGAAATGTGCACCTTGTCTCTAAGACAAATTAAAGAGCTGTGCACTTTCATCTTTCCTCCTTTTCTTCCTCTTCCTCTGCTGTCATCCTCATTCTCTTTTAAGTTTTACTTATTTTTGTCTTGGTTTCCTTTTTAATGTTTATTGCTAAATACATGCAAAAAAGAGTATATAGTTATTTGTGCAGTTTAGAGAGAAATTGCAGTGTTAACATGCATAGATAATTACTAACTAAATCAAGCCAGCACACAAGAGGTCCCCATTGCCCCTCCTCACATGTAACTCCTCTCTCTCTCCTGGAGGTAACCACTTTCCTGACTTTTGTATAATCAAGCTCTTGCTTTTCTTGTATATGTACATGTACATATACATTGGAGAAGGAAATGGAAACCCACTCCAGTATTGTCTGGAAAATCCCATAGACAGGAGCCTGGTGGGCTACAGTTCATAGGGTCGCAAAGAGTCAGACACAGCTGAGCGACTGAGCACAACCTAAGTATATTCTTATACAATATGAGATAGTTTTGCTAGATTTTATAATTTTACATGAAATTATACTGTATATTTTCTTTTGTGACTTTCTATTTTTCACTCATTATTGGATTTGTGAGATCTGTTTCTTGAATGAGGTAGTAGTTTCCTAATTTTCACTGCTTTTCAAATGTGATGTCCTTAAGATAGAGTTCACCTAGTGAATACCTATTGTTTTACCTCCTTGCAGCTCTTGGTATCATCACACATTTATTTACCAATCTGTTTGATGGATGCGCAGCTTAGTGTGAAAGGTTCTGTGAGATGGGGGAGTCATCTTTGTGTCTTACCCTTACACTGAGGATGGAGCTCTTTGGAGGGAGGCTCTCCTCTTAGAATCCTCACCTAGATGTACCCTTGCTTTGATCTTTTGACTCCCTAGAGAAAGCAAGCCATGGAAACTAAGTTAAAGTTCAGAGATTTGGCAAAAGTTTTCGTCACTTATATTTTGACATGGTTGTTGTTCAGTTGCTCATGGAACAACAGACTGGTTCCAAATAGGAAAAGGAGTACGTCAAGGCTGTTTATTGTCACCCTGCTTATTTAACGTATATGCAGAGTACATCATGAGAAACGCTGGACTGGAAGAGGCATAAGCTGGAATCAAGATTGCTGGGAGAAATATCAATAACCTCAGATATGCAGATGACACCACCCTTATGGCAGAAAGTGAAGAGGAACTCAAAAGCCTCTTGATGAAAGTGAAAGTGGAGAGTGAAAAAGTTGGCTTAAAGCTCAACATTCAGAAAACGAAGATCATGGGATCCGGTCCCATCACTTCATGGGAAATAGATGGGGAAACAGTGGAAACAGTGTCAGACTTTATTTTTCTGGGCTCCAAAATCACTGCAGATGGTGACTGCAGCCATGAAATTAAAAGACGCTTACTCCTTGGAAGGAAAGTTATGACCGACCTAGATAGCATATTCAAAAGCAGAGACATTACTTTGCCAACAAAGGTCCGTCTAGTCAAGGCTGTGGTTTTTCCTGTGGTCATGTATGGATGTGAGAGTTGGACTGTGAAGAAAGCTGAGTGCCAAAGAATTGATGCTTTTGAACTGTGGTGTTGGAGAAGACTCTTGAGAGTCCCTTGGACTGCAAGGAGATCCAACCAGTCCATGCTGAAGGAGATCAGCCCTGGGATTTCTTTAGAAGGAATGATGCTAAAGCTGAAACTCCAGTACTTTGGCCATCTCATGTGAAGAGTTGACTCATTGGAAAAGACTCTGCTGCTGGGAGGGATTGGGGGCAGGAGGAGAAGGGGACAACAGAGGATGAGATGGTTGGATGGCATCACTGACTCAATGGATGTGAGTCTGAGTGAACTCTGGGAGTTGGTGATGGACAGGGAGGCCTGGCGTGCTGCGATTCATGGGGTCGCAAAGAGTCGGACACGACTGAGCGACTGAACTGAACTGAACTGAACTGAACTTGATGCATTTGTTGTTGTTCAGTCGCAAAGTCAGGTCGGACTCTTTGCAACCCCATGGACTGTAGCATGCCAGGCTTCCCTGTCCTTCACTATCTCCTGGAGTTTAGATTTAAGGTTTATTATTTATTATTGTTACTTTTATTTTGTCCAAAATTTCAGTGTCTGTTTTAGTCTCTCCAGAGCAGATCGATTAGTTCAAATAGCCTTAAGCCTACACTTTTTTCCTTTCGTAATTGGTGTGATTGCCTTTTTTTTTTTTTTTTTTTTGATGACATTTTTCTATTTTGTATTATGGCAGCACTCACATGACTGTATACAGTGACTAAAATTCATCATGCCTTTTTAAGATATCACCACACCAGGATCCTCATCTTAATTAGGTGGTAATCTGTGCTGTGGGGTTAAAATATTTCTTTGGACAATGTCATTTCCTCTAGGTTCAAATAGGATTTAAATAGGCCTCTTTTCCTGCAAACACTCCGGTCTGTCCTTTCAGCATCAAATAAAGGCACAGTAAAGCTGACTAGGGAACTAGTTTTAATTAATTAGGAATTACCTTGGCATTACTTTCTTTGTATTCCCAGAAAGGCCTTTCTGTTCCTTGAAGGAAGTTACAGTTTAGTGTTCCTTTTTCCTGTCTTTCATCCATTATATCTTTAAACATATTCTCAGTGTAACTACAGGTAAAACCTTCTGTAGTCCCCTCCCTGGCTGATTTTTCCCTTTCATTATATCCTTTGGGTCCATTCAGTGAGAACTTGGAAGGAACTGAAGCTAGGAGTTAACTAATGTATTCATTATGCCACCCTAAGCAAGAGTTCTGTTTTGTATATTCTGAAATGTTGTTATTCAAATTGTAAGTGTTCTTTTTGTTGTAACTTTATTGTGAATGTACCCTGCCCTTCAGCCATTTAGGAAATTTGTGCTGTTAATTTTTCCAATTTCAGTTTCTCCTCCTCTACTAGCTTTACCCCATCAGCATTCAAACATGCTAAGTCTCTTAAAAAAAGAAACCTCTTCATCATTAAACCCTCTTTAGCTACTGCCCACTCAAGTGCTCTTGCCTGGGGAATCCTATGGATGGAGGAGCCTGGTAGGCTACAGTCCATGGGGTCGGTAGGAGTCAGGCGCGACTGAGCGATTTTGCTTTTGCTTTTCACTTTCATGCATTGGAGAAGGAAATGGCAACCCACTCTGGTGTTCTTGCCTGGAGAGTCCCAGGGACGGCGGAGCCTGGTGGGCTGCCATCTATGGGGTCGCACAGAGTCGGACACGACTGAGGCAACTTAGCAGCAGCAGCAGTAGTAGCTACTGCCCTATGACTCTCCTTCACTGTACAATCAAAGTTGTCTGTAATTTCCTTATATCCTAAATCTTCTGGGGTTTTCCCCTGAATGATAAAATTGAAAATCAACTAGTCAAGTTCCTTAAAAAATTATTTTGTATTTTAATTGAGAATACACCAAAATAGTAGATAATTTTGTATGAATTGATATTTTAATAATACTGCATCTTCTCATCTAATAATACCATTTGCTTTTCTATTTAATAAAGTTTCTTTCATATTTTTAAGTAAAATTGAGTCATTTTCCTCATATAGATTTTGTTACATTTGTTCTAATGTATTTAATAATTTTTCTTCCTGTAGTGAATGTTTTCCTTCTCAGTCTAATTATTATGGCTGGTTGATATTGCAGACTATTGATCTTTGTAGACGTCCCTCATATAGGGCCAGTTTACTCAACACTCAACTCGTTAATTCTAATAGTTTTTCAGTTGATTATCTTGTGTATTCTGAGGAGACAGTCATATAGTTTGCAAAATTGCACTTTTAATCTTGTTTTTTCCTAATATATTTATGTTTTCCTTGTCTTATTGAAATGAGTACTGCTCCCAATAAAATTTTTACTAGTAGCAGTGGTAATGAGAATCCTCATTAATCTTACTGTTGTTGTTTAGTGGGCATGATTCTAATATTTAATTTAAGGTGTGGTACTTGCTGTGGGGTGTTTTTAAGGAGTTTTACTTTATTCCTGGTTTCTAAAAGTACTGGGATTTTTATTTGTTCATTTTAACCAAAACTGGTTGTTGAACATTAACCACCACTTGTGGGATATCTATCAGTCAGGTCATATGTTTTCCTTTACATCATCAGATAAACACTAACATAGTCATGATGTATTATTTTTTAATGCATTGCTGGATTTGGTTTTTCAATATTGATGTATAATGTTTTCATCTATGTTCAGAAGCGAGTCTAGTCTGTAGTTTGTGTTATGTTTGTTTTTCCTTTCTAGTTTAGATTTCAGGGTTAGGTTAGCCAGGTATAATGCTACTGTTCTAAGTCTGTGCATTAGTTGCAGGTAATAAGATAATTTCCATATAATACTCTAAAGAATCAATAGATAAAGTATTATAAATAATAAAGGAATTATGCAAGATTGCTGGATATCAACTTATAAAAATATATACCATCCCTTTTCATGGACAATTACTATTTGTAGAAAACAGAAAATGAGGTAACACTGCAGTGATGACAAAAAATAAAAATTATATGGAAACTAGCCAAAAAGTCTTCATAAGACCTTTAAATCAAAAAACCATTAAAAGCTAAAGACCTAAGAAAATTTCGTATGCCGTGTTTAAAGACAGACTGACTTAATATTATGGTGATTCAAATTCTTTATATGATAAGATATAAATAAAACAAGATTTTAACAAATATTTTAAGAGTTTTTGAGAAACTCAACATATATAGTCTATGTGTATCTATCTATCTGCATATATTGATCTCTTCTCAGTTTTAGATGTTGCAGATATCTTTGTCTAGATGACAATCATCTGTTAGCTTTGTCCGGGGCAGTCTTCACTAAAAAAAGAATCCTTAATTTTGCTGTAGTCAAAGCATCAGTGCTTTTTTGACTGATTACAGAATGTATTTTCCACCTCAGAGTTATGGAGATATTCTCCTATATCTTAGAAAACACAATATATGTGAGATACTAAATAAGTGTAAAATAATAAAGATCCACAACTAGCTAAGAAACTTTTGAAAAAGAACAAAAGAGGAGACCTATTAGGTCTTCAAGTAAGTTGTGGTGGTTGTGATTTAGTCGCTAAGTCATGTCTGACTTTTGTGACCCTGTGACTGTAGCCTGCCAGGATCCTCTGTCCATAGGATTCTCCAGGCAGGATTACTGGAGTGGGTTGCCATTCCCTTCTCCAGGGAATCTTCCCGACCTAGGAATCGAACCTGGGCCTCCCATTGCGGGCAGATTATTTACCGACTGAGCTACAAGGGAAGCCCTTGTAAGATAGGAATGGCAAAAAGAATAATGTAACAGAGTAGAAGGCCCAGAAATAGGTATGCTGCTGCTGCTGCTAAGTCGCTTCAGTCGTGTCCGACTCTGTGCGACCCCACAGATAGCAGCCCACCAGGCTCCCCCGTCTCTGGGATTCTCCAGGCAAGAACACGAGTGGGTTGCCATTTCCTTCTCCAGTGCATGAAAGTGAAAAGGGAAAGTGAAGTCGCTCAGTCGTGCCGACTCTTCGCGACTCCATGGACTGCAGCCCACCAGGCTCCTCCGTCCATGGGATTTTCCAGGCAAGAGTACTGGAGTGGAATGCCATTGCTTTCTCATATTGTAAACTAGCACTAATGTTTATATGATACTATATTTTTCATGAATATATACACATCAGGACTTTATGGAATACATTTGACTGAGTGTCCATAAAGCAGAATAGGAATGTGGGTAGGGAATTAAGAGAAAAGTACAATAAACTGTAACAAGAGAATGGCCTTGCACAAACACCATCACCTATGAAGTTTGATCATCTCAATTTCCTGCACTTGGAGTTTATTTTTTCTATATTAAAAAAAATAAACAGTCTGTCCAGGAAAGTCAAGGGCAGCTAGTGTGGTCTGATGCTTCGGAATAAAGTCCTCTTTATCCTAGTATGTAAGGATTCTCCAGCAGAAATTTCAGCCTCATGCTTGCTTGCTGTTAAGTAGATATATTAAGTTCCAGTGTCAGTATGAACCAGATACGTCACGTATACACACGTGTTTAAAATGGGCTGCAAGCAGAATAGCCACCAACTCTCAGCCAGCTGACATTTGTGAACATGGATCAAGTGTTGCTCGATAGTCTATTTTTCAAAAGAAGCCAGAAATATAATTTTCATGTAAAAATCTCCCAGTTTTTAGTTATTTACAATCTAATTTATAAAGTTTATATCACTATGTGAGACCTAATTAGGCTCATAGGACAACAATTTAATATATCTTAACAGATATGAACCTTATCAGTTGCTAAATTCTGCCCACATGTACAGAAATTCTAAGTCGCTTCAGTCGTGTCCGACTCGGTGCAACCCCATAGATGGCAGCCCACCAGGCTCCACTGTCCCTGGGATTCTCCAGGCAAGAACACTGGAGTGGGTTGCCATTTCCTTCTCCAGTGCATGAAAGTGAAAAGTGAAAGTGAAGTCACTCAGTCATGTCTGACTCTTAGCGACCCCATGGACTGCAGCCTACCAGGCTCCTCTGTCCGTGAGATTTTCCAGGCAAGAGTATTGGAGTAGGGTGCCATTGCCTTCTCCACATAAATTCTAGTCATTCTTATTCCCTTATTGCAAAATATGAATGGACCACTGTGAATCACCACTTATTTAAGGAATACCTGCATCATGACCAAGGTTGACAGAATAAAAACCCCTCTCTCGAGAAACAGAAATAATTCTGGAAACAGAAGACAAGTTTAAGTGTATCACACATAGTAATTGCCTTTCCAGGTCTAATAATTGTTTCTGCTTTCCTAGTCTGTAACTTCCAGAAGATCAGAATTCTTATAGGCTTGGTGGGCTTATGGGTAATTAGTTGCCTAATCTAGAATGTAATTCACAATGCAAAATCCTATTGCATTGATGAACTGACCACCTATGACACCAGTCTGAAGAATTAAAGAGGACTGTCCCTACACCACCACAGAGTGCTCAAGTGCATTAAAATTGATGACAGATTTCATTGTTACGGGAGACACCATCACGGTGCTGTGCATTGTTCTTGAAACGCTGGTGACAAGACACTTTTTTTGTTGCTTTTGCTTTTATATTATCTTGGGATATTTGTAGAACGCTATAAAAAGAATGTGTCAGTTCCTTCATATCTTATTTCATGTGTTAGAATAATTAGACAGAATAAGGCCAGGAGCAAATATTTTATTATAATAGACTATATGCTTTTAAAGAATAATTAGAGCAAGTCACAGATTCTATAGTTTGAACTAGAGTCTTACCAGGAATTTATGCATTAAGATTGATGAATTCTGAGCTCTTAATGCAAGAACTGAACGGAAGAATTTACTTGATTCTCTTGGTCATTTACTGTGTAGATAAAATTCTGTGCCTTTAGTGATTCCTTTAGTGACAAAGGTCTACATTTCTCCATTCAAAACTATTTGCCACTTATGATAGGGTCTTGTTTTCTTTTTTGTTTGACTAAAATACACTGAGAAAACCAAAAGCACAAGCCTGATGTAGGGTGGAGAGGGATACAAAATAAATATGATGTAAGCTTCGCACTCAAAATGCTCATACTTACAGCGTTGAAAATTGCTGGTTGTTTGCATCAAGTCCAAAAAGAATGCTATATTATAGTTTTCCAGAAATAGAATAAGCAGTGGTTAAAAACTGTAGGCACTGTAGTCAGACTGCCTGAATTCTAATTAGCTCCACAGTATAGTAGCTGTATGACCTTGGATAGATTACTAAAGCTTTGTTTCCTCACTGTAAAGTTGTAGTAAGAAATACACATAGATTGTTGTGAAGATTTAATGTAATACTATTTGTAAAAGGTTGAGAGCTGCTTCTGGACTTTTCACATTATATGGAAATTTAGGATATAACTCTTGTAATCACCCTTTGAAATAGACTTTATTATGCCTTTGGATGATTAGAAAACCGATGTTTAAGAAGATCAAATGACTTTTAAATAAATCCACACGTACCAGATCTGAGTCTGAAGCCCTGTTCAATTTTCACATTACAAACAAGGTTCCAGAATTTTCTGAGGAAGTAACATTTTCAGATACTCTTTTTCCTTATGACACTGTATCCCAGTTTGAGGTTTGTAAACTGTAACCTCAATAATCCTCACTACTACTTTTGAATGACTGGGATATTCAAGGTTCAAGTCCCAGAAAGTGATTAGAGCAGGAGAAACTTGAAAAAAAAATAAGCAATGCTTTCCTTTTCAGGGAAAGTTCTTCCTTTTATCCCACAGTTCTGGTCTTGCACAGTGATGCCAGGTGGTGTGACTTAAGGAAAACCTCTTTCTACCAATGTGTTTTCCTGAGAGAGTGAATGAACAAACATCCCAGAGGAACATAAATTGCCTCTCAGAAACAAAGACCCTTGTGTGGCTTGATTTAATCAATTTGCTTTTCTAATGCAACATTGAGCCATATTGAAAGAATTAAAAGAAATGCTAGAATAAGAATAAAATGAGGAAGACAGTGGCATTTTGAATGCCATAGTAAAAATAATGGATGCATAGTGGATCAGAAGAAAAGAGGAGAGAACATAGGTTGAAACAGGCAGCTGAAGGGTAATAAAATGGACAGAGACTGAGGGAGAGTATACAGAAAGGTTATGAGGGAAGCACAGAGTACTCTAAACCCTTGCTACTCAAAGTGTGGCCCTTTGATCTGCCGCAGAACATCACCTGGTAGAAATGCAGCATCTCAGACTCCATCCACAATTAGGACCTGCATTTTAACAAAATTACCAAATGACTGAATGCACATTAAAGTTTGAGAAGAGAACATCGAAGACATACAAGTTGAGTGATAAAAGGAACATGCAGATGGGTGGTCGATGGGATGGTGGTAGAAGTGAGCAGCCTAATGGATGAGATGAAGATGAAAATAAGGGGATCCCAAAATCTTCTAGGAAAGAAGTGGCCATTAAGTATTCTATGAATAGTTGAGTTGATTGTCAATTACGTATTCATCTCCATTCGGGCTTTCAGAACCTCAGTGGTATAAGATGAAGCCTGGAAGTTTCTTGAGGAATAGTTATTAGATCAGATCAGATCAGTCGCTCATCGTGTCCGACTCTTTGTGACCCCATGAATCACAGCACGCCAGGCCTCCCTGTCCATTACCAACTCCTGGAGTTCACTCAGACTCATGTCCATTGAGTCAGCGATGCCATCCAGCCATCTCATCCTCTGTTGTCCCCTTCTCCTCCTGCCCCCAATCCCTCCCAGCATCAGAGTCTTTTCCAATGACTCAACTCTTCACATGAGGTGGCCAAAGTACTGGAGTTTTAGCTTTAGCATCAGTCCTTCCAAAGAAATCCCAGGGCTGATCTCCTTCAGAATGGACTGGTTGGATCTCCTTGCAGTCCAAGGGACTCTCAAGAGTGTTCTCCAGCACCACAGTTCAAAAGCATCAATTCTTCGGCGCTCAGCCTTCTTCACAGTCCAACTCTCACATCCATACATGACCACAGGAAAAACCATAGCCTTGACTAGACGAACCTTTGTTGGCAAAGTAATGTCTCTGCTTTTGAATATGCTATCTAGGTTGGTCATAACCTTCCTTCCAAGGAGTAAGCGTCTTTTAATTTCATGGCTGCAGTCACCATCTGCAGTGATTTTGGAGCCCAGAAAAATAAAGTCTGACACTGTTTCCACTGTTTCCCCATCTATTTCCCATGAAGTGATGGGACCGGATGCCATGATCTTCATTTTCTGAATGTTGAGCTTTAAGCCAACTTTTTCACTCTCCACTTTCACTTTCATAAAGAGTTCCTCTTTTGAGTTCCTCTTCACTTTCTGCCATAAGGGTGGTGTCATCTGCATATCTGAGGTTATTGATATTTCTCCCGGCAATCTTGATTCCAGCTTGTGCTTCTTCCAGTCCTGCATTTCTCATGATGTACTCTGCATATAAGTTAAATAAACAGGGTGACAATATACAGCCTTGACGAACTCCTTTTCCTATTTGGAACCAGTCTGTTGTTCCATGTCCAGTTCTAACTCTTGCTTCCTGACCTGCATACAGATTTCTCAAGAGGCAGATCAGGTGGTCTGGTATTCCCATCTCTTTCAGACTTTTCCACAGTTCATTGTGATCCACACAGTCAAAGGCTTTGGCATAGTCAATAAAGCAGAAACAGATGTTTTTCTGGAGCTCTCTTGATTTTTCTATGATCCAGAATATGTTGGCAATTTGATCTGTGGTTCCTCTGCCTTTTCTAAAACCAGCTCGAACATCAGAAGTTTATGGTTCACATATTGCTAAAGCCTGGCTTGGAGAATTTTGAGCATTACTTTACTGGCATGTGAGATGAGTGCAATTGTGCGGTAGTTTGAGCATTCTTTGGCATTGCCTTTCTTTGGGATTGGAATGAAAACTGACCTTTTCCAGTCCTGTGGCCACTGCTGAGTTTTCCACATTTGCTGGCATATTGAGTGCAGCACTTTCACAGCATCATCTTTCAGGATTTGGAATAGTTCAACTGGAATTCCATCACCTCCACTATCTTTGTTCATAGTGATGCTTTCTAAGGCCCACTTGACTTCACATTCCAGGATGTCTGGCTCTAGGTCAGTGATCACACCATCGTGATTATCTGGGTTGTGAAGATCTTTTGTACAGTTCTTCTGTGTATTTTTGCCATCTCTTCTTAATATCTTCTGTTTCTGTTAGGTCCATACTGTTTCTGTCCTTTATCGAGCTCATCTTTGCATGAAATGTTCCTTTGGTATCTCTGATTTTCTTGAAGAGATCCCTAGTCTTTCCCATTCTGTTGTTTTCCTCTATTTCTTTGCATTGATCGCTGAAGAAGGCTTTCTTATCTCTTCTTGCTATTCTTTGGAACTCTGCATTCAGATGTTTATATCTTTCCTTTTCTCCTTTGCTTTTCACTTCTCTTCTTTTCACAGCTATTTTTGTAAGGCCTCCCCGGACAGCCATTTTGCTTTTTTGCATTTCTTTTCCATGGGAATGGTCTTGATCCCTGTCTCCTGTACAGTGTCACGAACCTCATTCCATAGTTCATCAGGCACTCTATCTATCAGATCTAGGCCCTTAAATCTATTTCTCACTTCCACTGTATAATCATAAGGGATTTGATTTAGGTCATACCTGAATGGTCTAGTGGTTTTCTCTACTTTCTTCAATTTAAGTCTGAATTTGGCAATAAGGAGTTCATGGTCTGAATGTACATATTTTGTTCCCCTTTTGTTTGCTTAGTTACTTACCTGGGAACATTTTATTATGGGGGGATATCCAGAAGTAATTTGAAGTGAAAAGTAACTCCCGTCAGCTTAGCTCTGAACATTTTTGCTTCTCAGCCTTATTCTCAAAGGCCCCTTTGCAAGTCCTACTTCTTTTGAGCATCCCTTGGGTATTTTTGTTTCCAGGCTCTGTCATTGGCCACCCCTTCTCTCTTTTCAGAGAACACACTTCTGTAGCTTGTGTCATCTGTTATTGTGCATTCCACTATCACCAGTACACTAGTGACTCTAAGAGATCTGTCTTCAGTATTGTTCGGTCTTCAGGGCCCCAGACCTACTGCTCAGTTTCTTACTGGCTATTCAGTAGGCAGCATAGACTCAACAGATCAGAAACTGAATTCATCATCTTCTCCTTGAAACACTTTCTCTTATGTTTATTCTCAGTGAATATCACTACCATGAACTTAGTCTCCTATGTGAGAATCATAGATATCCCTCTACATTTTAACTTTTCCACACTTTCACCTCTAGTCACCTGTAATAAAAACACATTGATTTTATCTCCTTTACATGTCTTACATCCACGTTTATGATTTCTTCCCTGGAGTGTTACAAATCTCATACTGTTTCTCATCTTTAGTTTGCTGCTGCTGCTGCTAAGTCGCTTCAGTCATGTCCGACTCTGTGCGACCCCATAGACGGCAGCCCAGCAGGCTCCCCCATCCCTGGGATTCTCCAAGCAAGAACACTGGAGTGGGCCTCATTTAAATTGTAATCTCAATGCTGCAGACAGTGTAAAATTTCTAAAATGTTAAAGGATATCCTGGTTCTTCTGTGTTAAATCTAGATAATATCTCATTTTTCCTAGATGGCGCTAGTGGTAAAGAACCCGCCTGCCAGTGCAGGTTAGATACAAGAGACATGGGTTCAATCCCTCAGTCGGGAGGATCCCCTGGAGAAGGGCATGGGAACCCACTCCAGTATTCTTGCCTGCAGAATCCCATGGACAGAGGACCCTGGCAGACTACAGTCCGTAGGGTTGCAGAAATGGACATGACTGAAGCGACTTAGTATCCATGCATGCTAGTGATAAAGAACCTGCCTGCCAATGCAGAAGACATAAGAGAGGAGGGTTTGATACCTGGGTTGGGAAGATCCCCTGGAGGAGGCCATGGCAACCCACTCCAGTATTGTTGCCTGGAGAATCCCATAAACAGAAGAGTCTGGCGGGCCCCGATATTGTTGCCTGGAGAATTCCACGGACGGGGAGTCTGGCGGGCTAAGGTTCATAGGGTCTCAAAGAGTTGTTCTGAAGCAACTTAGCACACATGCCCTATTGAGTAATTTTTAAACCTCTTTGTAGATCATGTGAAAAAGCCCTATATCCTGCTTACCTATATACCTTCTTATCTCACTGTAGCTCTATGAAGACATTGTCTTCTTAAAATTTCCTGAATAGAAACATGTTTCATATCACCGTACCTTTTCTTGCATGCTGTGCACTGTCCCTTCCTCCTCCCTTCTCTGCCAGATATAATTTTGAAGGGCTGATTAGTGGTTGTCTTATGCATAAGATCTTTTTTGACCACCTCCTCCATCTTTTGTCTGTACACTGAACCTTGTATTGTCTTGTGTCATAGCTCCCAGATTCCACCAGCATGCCACACTTCCTCTGTTGCTGCTGATGCTGCTAAGTTGCTTCAGTCGTGTCTGACTCTCTGCGACCCCATAGATGATAGCCCACCAGGCTATCCCGTCCCTGGGATTCTCCAGTGCATGAAAGTGAAAAGTGAAAGTGAAGTCACTCAGTTGTGCCCGACTCTTAGCGACCCCATGGACTGCAGCCTACCAGGCTCCTTCATTCATGGGATTTCCCAGGCAGGAGTACTGGAGTGGGTTGCCATTGCCTTCTCTAGTATAAAACTAGTGGGTGAAAATTTGATGAGAAATGGGATAGTAATGTGATCTCAGAGGATCTCCCTGTAAAATACTTATTAATTACAAAGCTAAAATCTTAACTTTACAGTGAAGAAATTTGATAGATACCACCTTAACCCAGTGATGAAAGTTAGCATTACTAGAAAAAGATACAAATCAACATTACGTTTTTGTGTGACATTCCTGCCAAAAGTGAATAACCTAAATCTAATATTGAAGAAACATAAGTAAAATAAAATTGATAGGAATTCTAAAAAATAACTCTCTTGTATGATTCAAAATGTCAAGATCATGACCCAGGAAAGACTGAAGAACTGTTCAGATCAAAAAAGAATGAAAAAAGATGACAATGAAATGTAATACTTGATCTCCATATGAAACTTGAACCAGAAGATTCTTGCATTTTCCTTTTCTATAAAATACGTTGTTGGAACAAATTGTGAAATTTAAATGAGATTTGTGGATTATATGATCTCAATATGGATTTTCTTAATTTTGTGGTTAGGAGGATTTCCTTTTATTTAGGAAATAGCAGTAATGGGTCATCATGCCTGATCTATTCTCAACTAATCTCTTCTCAACTAATTTGGAAAGAAAAAAGTGTACACACACATATACATATATCTAGACAGGAGAGGTGTGAGGGAGGGAGAATGATGAAGAAAATGTGTCAGAGTTAACCCTTGGAAAACCTGGCTGGAGGCCTATTGGAGCTCTTATATTCTTGCAGCCTTTGTGTAACTTTGGAATTATTAAAAAGTTAAAAATAATTTTTTTAATCAATATTTCTCTGACACTTTATTCACCTCCATTTTCTCTCCTGACTTTAACTTCCTTCTAATAATCCCTAAAGGCACATGGAAGAAAATTAGTAGAATATAGAAATAAACTCAGAATTAAAAGAAGTATAGTAAAATGTGTGGTTTTAAGCTTCTGGGCTCATGATTAGACTGCCTAAGTTCAAAATCGCATCTCCAGTGTGCTTTGAGGTAAGCTGTTGAACCTCACCATGTCTATTTTCTAATCTGTAGGATGAAAATGTGCGAATGCCCACTTAATGAAGGTTTGGGAAGGATTAAGTCGTTTGGCACATTTAAAATAGCACAGTACTGGACACACGGTAAAAATCAACTTAATGTATATTCAGTTTTTTCCAAAGGACTTACTGGGGGATATTAGCGCTGAAGAATAGCTGGTTTGTGTGGCATTTTGTTTACTGGAATCTTTATAGAGCCCGGTATGGCTGACAATTCTAAAAAACCTCTGGTATCCATGCAGTATTGAATTAATTTATTATTTCCAAGCCATGAAGATGCAGGATGTTTGTATCACAGGCTGAGGATCACTCCTAAGTGGTTTTTGATTATGATAATAAATGAATTTTCTTAATATCACTTAAAATCTACTACCACACTGCCCAGTATCATCAGATAATAGAGAGGATACAAGAAGAGTGAAGCAGTTACTTTTACTGAGAGATTCAGAAGGACCAAACAAACTCTGGGTGTTGCAGGCAATGCCTGACAGTGATCCCATGAGCTATTTAGGAGCTTATTTTAAGAAATATTGGATTTTATCAGGGCAGTCAGTGAAGCAGAAAAAGCTCAGCTTGCCTGTGATGCTTCTGGAATACAAGAAATATATCTGCACCAGAGCAGTGTAGGGAAGAAGCTACAAGAAAAGACAACTGGATGAGAGGAAAACATAATTAAAATCTCATGCTCCTAGCTCTAAGTCCAAAATAAAGTACTGTGAAGTGATGCTCAACATAGATTGGTGTTATTACAGCATTAAGAACACGAGTTTTTGAGCTAGGCAGGTGTGCAAGTGAATCTTGACTTTGATGCTTGATAGCTAACTGTGTGATCTTGGACAAGTTATTTAAACTCTCTAAGCCTTACATTGGAGAAGGCAATGGCACCCCACTCCAGTACTCTTGCCTGGAGAGTCCCATGGATGGAGGAGCCTGGTAGGCTGCAGTCCATGGGGTCGCAAAGAGTCAGACATGACTGAGCGACTTCACTTTCACTTTTTACTTTCCTGCATTGGAGAAGGAAATGGCAACCCACTCCATTGTTCTTGTCTGGAGAATCCCAGGGATGGGGGAGCCTGGTGGGCTGCCGTCTCTGGGGTCACATAGAGTTGGACACGAATGAAGTGACTTAGCAGAAACCTTACATACTGCAAATACGAAGTGGGATAATATTACTTGCCTCACAGCGTTATATGAGCATTAAATGAGGCAGTATAAAAATACCTGTCACATACTATGTTGAATCAATATTTATTGTTCCTATTCTGCTACAAAGCATAAAGCAATGACAAAATAAATATGGAATTTGAAAGAAAACATTTCTACTCATCTTTGAAGATTTAGTTAAGTTTTTATTTTGAAATAATTGTAGATTCCTATGCAATTGTAAGAAATAATACAGAAATAACACAGGAAGAGACTACTTTGGAGAACCTTTACCCAGTCTACTTCAGTTCACAGTACTCTTTCTTTAAGCTCTGGGAACCTCTAGTTGACTCTCCAGTTCTATAATTCTGTAATTTTAAGAATATTGTATAAATGGAATTGTACAATAGATAACCTTTTGGAATTAGCTTTTTTACTCAACATGATTATCTGGAAATTATCCAGATTTTTGAGTGTATCAGTCGTTTGTTTCTTTTTATTAATGAGTAGAGCTTCCCAGGTGGTACTAGTGGTAAAGAATGCACCTGTCAATGCAGGAGACATAAGAGATGTGGTTTCCATCCCTGAGTCCAGAAGATCTCCTGGAGGAGGGCATGAGGACCCACTGCAGTATCCTTGCCTGAAAAATCCCATGGGCAGAGGAGCCTGGCCGACTAAATAGGGTCACAAAGAGTAGGACACAACTGAGCTGACTGTGGCTCAGATCATGAACTCCTTATTGCCAAATTCAGACTTAAATTGAAGAAAGTAGAGAAAACCACTAGACCATTCAGGTAGGACCTAAATCAAATCCCTTATGATTATACAGTGGAAGTGAGAAATAGATTTAAGGGCCTAGGTCTGATAGATGGAGTGCCTGATGAACTATGGAATGAGGTTTGTGACATTGTACAGGAGACAGGGATCAAGACCATCCCCATGGAAAAGAAATGCAAAAAAGCAAAATGGCTGTCTGGGGAGGCCTTACAAATAGCTATGAAAAGAAGAGAAGCAAAAAGCAAAGGAGAAAAGGAAAGAGATAAGCATCTGAATGAGGAGTTTCAAAGAATAGCAAGAAGAGACAAGAAAGCCTTCCTCAGTGATCAATGCAAAGAAATAGAGGAAAACAACAGAGTGGGAAAGACTAGAGATCTCTTCAAGAAAATTAGACATACCAAGGGAACATTTCATGCAAAGATGGGCTCGATAAAGGACAGAAATAGTATGGACCTAACAGAAGGAGAAGATAATTAAGAAGAGGTGGCAAGAATACACAGAAGAACTGTACAAAAAAGATTTTCACGACCCAGATAATCACGATGGTGTGATCACTGACCTAGAGCCAGACATCCTGGAATGTGAAGTCAAGTGGGCCTTAGAAAGCATCACTACGAACAGAGCTAGTGGAGGTGATGGAATTCCAGTTGAGCTCTTTCAAATCCTGAAAGATGATGCTGTGAAAGTGCTGTACTCAATATGCCAGCACATTTGGAAAACTCAGCAGTGGCCACAGGACTGGAAAAGGTCAGTTTTCATTCCAATCCCAAAGAAAGGCAATGCCAAAGAATGCTCAAAGTACCGCACAATTGCACTCATCTCACACGCTAGTAAAGTAATGCTCAAAATTCTCCAAGCCAGACTTCAGCAATATGTGAACCATGAACTTCCAGATGTTCGAGCTGGTTTTAGAAAAGGCAGAGGAACCTTGCCAATCAAATTGCCAACATCCGCTGGATCATGGAAAAAGCAAGAGAGTTCTAGAAAAACATCTATTTCTGCTTTATTGACTATGCCAAAGCCTTTGACTGTGTGGATCACAATAAACTGTGGAAAATTCTGAAAGAGATGGGAATACCAGACCACCTGACCTGCCTCTTGAGAAACCTATATGCAGGTCAGGAAGCAATAGTTAAAACTGGACATGGAACAACAGACTGGTTCCAAATAGGAAAAGGAGTTCGTCAAGGCTGTATATTGTCACTCTGCTTATTTAACTTATATGCAGAGTACATCATGAGAAACGCTGGGCTGGAAGAAGCACAAGCTGGAATCAAGATTGCCGAGAGAAATATCAATAACCTCAGATATGCAAATGACACCACCCTTATGGCAGAAAGTGAAGAGGAACTCAAAAGCCTCTTGATGAAAGTGAAAGTGGAGAGTGAAAAAGTTGGCTTAAAGCTCAACATTCAGAAAACGAAGATCATGGCATCCGGTCCCATCACTTCATGGGAAATAGATGGGGAAACAGTGGAAACAGTGTCAGACTTTATTTTTCTGGGCTCCAAAATCACTGCAGATGGTGACTGCAGCCATGAAATTAAAAGACGCTTACTCCTTGGAAGGAAGGTTATGACCAACCTAGATAGCATATTCAAAAGCAGAGACATTACTTTGCCAACAAAGGTTCGTCTAGTCAAGGCTGTGGTTTTTCCTGTGGTCATGTATGGATGTGAGAGTTGGACTGTGAAGAAGGCTGAGTGCAGAAGAATTGATGCTTTTGAACTGTGGTGTTGGAGAAGACTCTTGAGAGTCCCTTGGACTGCAAAGAGATCCAACCAGTCCATGCTGAAGGAGATCAGCCCTGGGATTTCTTTGGAAGGACTGATGCTAAAGCTGAAACTGCAGTACTTTGGCCACCTCATGGGAAGAGTTGACTCATTGGAAAAGACTCTGCTGCTGGGAGGGATTGGGGGCAGGAGGAGAAGGGGACGACAGAGGATGAGATGGCTGGATGGCATCACTGACTCGATGGACATTAGTCTGGGTGAACTCCGGGAATTGGTGATGGACAGGGAGGCCTGACGTGCTGCGATTCATGGGGTCGCGAAGAGTCTGACATAGCTGAGTGACTGAACTGAACTCAAGCGACTTATCACATATCCATAGTCCAAGGTATTGATGTACCACAGTTTGTTTAACCATTCACTTGTTGAAGGACTTGGGGCTTGTTTGACTACTGTGAATGAAACAGCTATAAGTTGGGGTGAACCTAAGTCTTATTTCTCTTAGATGAATGCCCAAGAGTGCAGCTGCTGGATCATGTGGTAGTTGCATGTTAGTTTTTTGAAACACAACCAAATTGTTTTCCATAGGGTCTGTACCTTTTTACATTCAGACTAGCAGTATATGAGTGTGATTCAGTTTGGGTGTCTATTTTTCATTTTAGCCATTTTGATAGGTGTGTAATGTCATCTCATTTGTCATTTTAATTTGCATTTCCTAAATGGCTAATTATGTTGAATGTTTTTTCATGTGCTTTTTTGCTCTCTGCTTTATCCTCTTTGGTGAAGTCTTTTCATGCCTTTTTTCATTTTTCTAATTGGATTCTTGGTTTTATTACTGATGAGTTTTGAGAATTCTGTATATGTTCTAGATACTAGTCATTTGTCAGATAATGTGGCTTGCAAATGTGCTCTTTTACTCTATAGCTTGCCTCTTCATTCTAAGTTTTTCACTGAGAAAAAAATTTAATTTTGATGAAGTGAAACCTACTAATTTTTCCTTTTATGGATCATGGTTAGAAGTTTAGGAAATCACCTCACCAATGGTTCCTTAAGATTTTCTTAAAAAATATAGTTTTAAAATAAAACAGTATAGTTTTACACTTTACATTTAAGCCCATGACCAGTTTGAGTTAATTTTGTGTAAGATGTGAAATTTGGTCAAGGTTTTTGCCTTTGGATGTCCAGTTGTTCCAGCACCATTTGTTGAAAAGTCTGTCTTTCTCCACTAAATTACTTGTATCACAGCTTTTGAACCTTTGTCAGCAATCTGTCAAGCATATCTGTTTGGGTCAATTTCTGGGTTCTTTGTTGTCTTCCAGTGTTCTGTTTGTCCATCTCTTTGCTAATGCCACACAGTTTGGGTATGTTTCTCTTCCTTTTTGCTTTGAGTTTATCTTGCTTTTCTTATTCCAAGTTCTTGAGGTGACGGTTTAGATTATTGATTTGAGACTTTAACTAATTTCTAATATATAAATCATCAATGGTATATTTGTTTTATTTATCCATATTTTTGCTTACCACCCTCTTTCTTCCTCCCTCATGTGCCTCTGTTACTTCCTTTCTGCTTAGAGACTTCTTTTAGCCATTGTTTTAAGGTAACTTTGTTGGTAACAAAATTTTCATTTTCCTTCATCTGAGAATGTTTTGATTTTCCCATTTAATCCTGAGGAATGTTTTCATAGGCTATAGGCTTCTGGTTGACAGTTCTCCGAGTAGTTGACAAATATTGTGCCACTACTACCTTTTGGCTTCAGTGGTTTCTGATGAGAAATCTGTTATCCAAATAAGTGTCATTTGGACATAAGTTGCTTTCATGATTTTCCCTTATTTTTGATTTTCAGAAGTTTATTTATTTAAGTTTGGGTGAGTTTAGGGGTTTATCTTGTATGAGATTTACTCAGCTTCTTAATTCTGTAAGTTAATGGCTCAATTTAGGAAGATATCTATTACTTCTTTGGTACTTTTTTCAGTTACTCCTTCTTTCTCCTCTCTTCTGGGGACACCAGAGGTTTCTGGTTTGTTTTGTCTTTTAGTTTATTTTTTCTTTTTTTTCCAATTTGATTTTATTGTTCTTTCTTCAAGTTCACTGATTCTTTCTTCTGTCTTCTCCAGCAGGGAAGGAGAGAGGCAGCTCTTCAGTGTCAGGTAGAGGTAGGCTTTCCATGTAAATTGCTGCAGGTTTAACACAGAATCACTTAGAGTAAAACTTGGTATCCCATTGGGAATTTGGTTTTCTATTCAGATAGATCCCTTTGGATAGGCATTTCCTTGGAAAATTCAAAACCCAAGCCAGGCTCTCAAACTATCAGCTTGGAAACATGATTGTCGGTGTGGTGAGAGCTAAATGTCTTTCTCAAAGGGACTCCCTTTAAGAAGGCTTATAGAGGCCAATGACTAAAATATAAAATGCTGATTAATTAATTTAAAGTCAGTTTATAGTGATCATCAGTCGGGAGAGGGAAGAAGGGAAGGGGCAAGTAGGGTAAGGGATTAAAAGGTACAAATTATATAAAACAAACAGGCTATAAGGATATATTGTACAACACACTATTATATAGGGAATATAACCTATATTTTTATAGTAGCTACAAATGTCGTGAACCACTGTGTTTTATACCTGAAACTTACATAATATTGTACATTAATTGTACCACAACTTTTTTTTTAAAAACGTGTAACCATTAGGTAGATAATGTAAATGCTTTTTCTGGAGATCAATGGAAATGGAAAAGTTAATTATAGCTAGAAGGCTGCTTAGTGAGCCTGCAGTTTAGAAAAAGAGCAGCCAATTGGAGATCTTAATGCCTGGTATCATAGAGCCCTGAAAATTGCCAAGTGCACATGGTCATACCTGCTATAGCACCTGGCTGGTCATCATACTGGGCCAGGACACCCTCTCTGCTGACCATGAAATAAAACACTACCAATGTCTGACTTTCCCTTTGCTGAATTTACTTTGCCAATTAATCTCTTTAAAATTGTCATGTTTTTACCCTGTATGTGTTAGTATATTTAATAATATAGTTTTGTTCCAATCTTTTTTTTCAACTTTTTTTTTATTATTATTATTATTTTTTTTTTTACTTTACAATATTGTATTGGTTTTGCCATACATCAACATGCATCCACCACGGGTGTACACGTGTTCCCCATCCTGTCTTGATAAGAGCTTATTCTGTCTCTGTTTTGTGACTTTACATA
This sequence comes from Bos indicus x Bos taurus, assembly GCF_003369695.1. Taxonomy (NCBI): domain Eukaryota; kingdom Metazoa; phylum Chordata; class Mammalia; order Artiodactyla; family Bovidae; genus Bos; species Bos indicus x Bos taurus. The sequence continues at coordinate 38,676,607 of NC_040090.1, forward strand.
TCTCTAATGCAAACCATCATTTAAAAAAAATAATTTAAAACTCAGTGTGCAACCTTCTTCCCAGGTTCTTAAAGGGAATCTTATTGTCCCTATAAACAACCTACTGTTATAAAATTAGAAATATTATTTTACAATGAAGACCAAGTGAAAGTTAGTCCTTTGCTTTTCCCTGAAAAAAGCATCTTCCTCTTAGGGGAATAGAGCTGACAAGCATATGTCTCCTCTGTAACATCAACTTTAGGAAATACAAAGAAAGAAAAGTTAGAGATTACCCTGGCAGTCCAGTGGTTAGGACTCTGTGCTTCCACTGCTGGGGGCACAGGTTTGATCCCTGTCAGGAATTAAGATCCAATATGCTGTGTGGTGTGGCCAAAAAAAAAAAAAAAGAGAGAGAATTTAGAGATCTTAGAAGGTGGGAGAGAGTAAGTTTGGTTCCATGCCTATATCTCTGCTATTAAGATCTTGAGGAAAAGAGTGTTTGGAGGGGACAGAAGTTGGGGTAAGGGCATAAGCTTTCCTTTTCCATGTAGATATCCTCCTTCAGGTTCTCTTTGAAGAATTATGGATTGACTTTAAAGGAGCTGGGAGGTTTCCTTTAGTATATGTTGATGAATTGGTTGCTCTGGTTGGATGGTCATCATGTTTAGTTATAATGAACTGATTTTTTAAAATCATCAATCTAATCATTTAGTTTAAGTTCTTTTCCATTTAGGGAGAGAGTTAAAATTTTCTATGTTTAGGGAGGAAATTCAGATTCTTTCCTGTTTAATTATTCAATAACAACTTATTTGCTCCTAATAGAATTCCTGACTTTAGGGGGCGTGTATCTAGGTGAAAGACTTCAGTTAAACAATTACACAAATAGAAGAAATACCTCAGTATAACAAATGTTATGAAAGGGAAAAGCATGCTACTATAAGAACATAAAATAAGATATATTTTATGTTATCAAGGACATAAGAGAGATCAAGAAAGTCTTCTCTGAGGAAATGATAATTGAGTTGAGATCTGAAGGAAGAGGTAGAGTTAATAAGGCAAAGGGATAAGGGAAAATATTGAAGTCAGGAGAAAATGATATATTCAGAAGTATGTAGCAAGAATGCAAGCTGTGGTGCACAAAAGACCACTGCAGCTTGCTTAAAGTGGGTAATGGAGGTATGTGTTAGTTCAGATGTAACTAGAGAGAGAGGTATAGGGTGAATTATGTTAAATGAATTTATCCTTATAAGAGCATTGGGAAGCTGCTGAACAGTTTTGAACAGAAAAGTGACGTGGTAAAATATATGTTTTCAAAATAACACCCTGGCTGCTATGTGAAAAACAGATTGCAGAGGGACAAAAGTGGATTCAGGAAGATCATTTATTTATGAGTCTGTTGAAATAGTCTAAGCAATTGACGACAGTACCTTGGCCTAGCCACACAGTGTGGTAGAAAAGAGGCTATTATGGATCTTAGAGATATTTAGGAAGCAAAATCAAATAGAGAGGTGGAGTGGAAACCCTTCATGACTGCACACTCCCAAAGACAGGGTTAGGAGCTCCTCTTGTTTATATCCATAACTCTTTATACTTGCCACCATCACAGACTTTTTCATAAGGCAGTGAAAATTGCCGGCCTGCTCCATGTAGTGTAAGCCCCATGTCTTGCTCGTTATTATATCTGTAGCACCTAACACCACACTTAGTACACATCAGCTCTCAGAATTTGTACAGAGAAAAAGTAGAATTAGACTTTGAAGTGGAGCCCAAATAATGTTAATAGATTTTAAGGGGAAAAAAAGAGAAGTAATTTTAACTATGAAAAGCAGTAAGGTATCCTCAGTGTTTAAGTCTTGGTTGTGCTACAAATATTTACAAGTTCAGAAATGGAACAAACATGCTTTTGTACTCCAATAATGCCCACATCCAGTGTGGATGCAAAATGAACAGCAGTTCTAATTGCAGTTATACAGTTATACAACAGGACCCCCAGGAAGGGGCTTAGAACAAACCGGACACAGGCACTAATTCTAAGACCTGAAAAAATGCAGATCTCTTTACACTCGCTTCCATGAGTTGTACTCAGAGCTCAAGTCAGTTCTTAAGGCTGTATTGATGGTGCCCCACTCTATAGGCTACTTTAGAATATAAAAGAGTGCCTGTACATACTTTTGTCTAATGCAATACTGTTTGCAAAATCCTGTTCTTTTGTATTAACTCCTGTCTTCTTTTGGCCTATCACTCCTTGCTGCTTATAAAATATATCTAAGGATACTCATCTGTTCTTCTAACAATGTATTTCTGGAGTGGCATTGTACATTTGATGATTGGTTTTTCCTTTGGTGCTTCAGGTTTTCGCCACATGTCTGGTAATCATTTTTGCCTACTGTGGCAACCAGCCTCCTATTTGGTGTTCAGTGATGTCACCTTCTGATATTCTTGTCCTTGTGTACTTCCCTCTCACATGGTATCAAGGTTGGTCTGTGCAAATAGTAAAATAGGGCTTATATGATGGTTTGCAGTTTCACAGTTTAGGCCATAAAAAGCACTATGACTTCCTGACTCCTGTTTTGTATTTTCTCATGTGTTTATCTCTCTGGAAGAAGTTAATGACTGCCATTTGAGGAAAGACATAGCACAGGAGTAAGGCCTGGCTGACAGCCACATAAGAGAGCTTAGAAGCGGATCCTTCAGTCCCAGTCAAACCCTAAGATAACGGAGTGTGCTGTGCTTAGTCTCTCAGTCATGTCCAACTCTGCAACCTCATGGACTGTCCCCCACCAGGCTTCTCTGTCCATGGGATTCTCCAGGCAAGAATACTGGAGTGGGTTGCCATTCCCTTCTCCAGGGTATCTTCCTGACCCAGGGATTGAACCTGGGTCTCCTGTATTGCAGGCAAATTCTTTACCACTGAGCCACCAGGGAAGCCATAGACCCAGCCAAGATCTGGACTGCAACCTCATGAGAGAACTGAGTGAAAATGACTCTGCTAAACTGCTTCTGAGTTCCTGACCCTCAGAAACTGTGTAAGATTATTTTAAGCCACTAAGTTTTGAAGTGATTTGGTAACAGCAGTGGGTAACTAAAACACCTCTCATATTTAAGACTGGCGGGAATAAGAGGGCTGACCGGGAGTCCTGTGTATTTGGTAGGGCTTGTTGACTGGAAGTTTTTCTTTAAAATGAATTCTTAGAAAGAGAGCAGACTAGAAAAATAGGACCTAACTTTTGTGTGACAATCGTATCATTAGGCACCCTGCTGCTGCTGCTGCTAAGTCACTTCAGTCGTGTCTGACTCTGTGCGACCCCATAGACAGCAGCCCACCAGGCTCCGCCGTCCCTGGGATTCTCCAGGCAAGAACACTGGAGTGGGTTGCCATTTTCCTTCTCCAGTGCATGAAAGTGAAGCTGCTCAGTCGTGCAGATCTTAGCAACCCCATGGACTGCAGCCTACCAGGCTCCTCCGTCCATGGGATTTTCCAGTCAAGAGTACTGGAGTGGGATGCCATTGCCTTCTCCCATTAGGCACCCTAGTTCTCCCTTAATAATTCATTTAATTTCTTTAGAGATTTTTTTTTTTTGTCCTGGTGTCAAATGCTGGGCTGCCTAAGCTCTTCCTATAGCAGCAAGGGCTTGAAGAGTGTTCTATACAGATTTTCGATTAACCTTTTTGTTTTCAAACTCACATCTAACCCTCACCTTCTGATCATAGGCTTTGGCCAGGCATATGATTTCCTCTTCCCTGTGGTACCTTGCAGCTCTGTGCAGGCTGTGACTTCCTCCAGCTTATTGCATTTGTCAGGGCTTTTTCATCTGTTTTCAGAAATATTTTGAAATATTTTGTCTCCCAAGACTGCATCCTTGCACTTCCTCTCTACCTTATATTGTTCTCTTTGCTGTTATTTGTTTATTCTATTTAAACCTATTAGTTTACTCTTATTTTAGTGGGATTTAAGGATTGGGAAAGGCAAAATATGCTCAGTCTGCCATCTTGAACCAGAAGTCTTCTGTGTAACATCTTTTTTTCCCCATTCATTCAGCACACAACACTTCACACTTTTGAAGATTTAAGGCAGGCTGCTGTTATGTGGTCTTTTCTAAGAGGTTTTCTGAGCCATTGCCCTCTCTTAGTTCACTCTTCATTGAGCCCCACCATGGGGGGGGGGGTCACTGTCCTCTCCAGGCTGTCTCTTCATTCTCTCCAACCTTTCCCTCACCCCCCAAATAATTGCATATATTTTATGGAACTCCTGTCTTCTGGAGAAATTATTATTTCCTGTCTGATGTCATGTAGACCTCTAGGGAAGTCCTGCTTAGGAATGGTCTGGTGACATGGGCCTCTTGTCAGTCCTGGCCTTCCTCACACAGCTGTGTGAAATGGGGCTGGAGGAGGTAAGCCCTGCTGGGGCTGGCAGAGAGCACCGGTGTAATGAGGGATGAGGATTCCATCCACATTTCTCCTGTCAGAAGTCTTTCTGAGTCACAAGATCCTCCTTCCCATATATCGATGTATCGTAGGAAACCCTGGACCGTGGAAAAAGAAAGCACAGTTCTTTGAATAAAAGAATCTTCCCCACCTTCAATATACTGGCTCCCTAAACCACAGAGAAAGGAAAGTCTGGGAGAAAAAACTTTTGATAGCTGTTCAAGGTCCTAAGCTAGTTCTATATTTTTTCACATCAAGGTTTATAAAATAACAACTGCCACTTTGATATTTTAAGTTTCTGATAGTGCTCTTTTCTATGTGTGAACTGTCTGTGACTTCTCCTTTCTACATGTAGAATATTGATAATAGAGTTAATAATTTAAAAATTTGAATGGGTGGCCTTAATTATCATAGTATTTATCCCAAAAAGGTGTATTTCATGTAAACATCCAGTGACAAAGAAATAGTATCTTAACATGTAGGTGAATTATTGTGTTGAAGAGTACAAAGCAATTGATACTTGGAAGTATCTGGGCCTGTTTTTGGCATTTGGAAGGTCTGATCCCAGAGGTAGTTTCCCAGCTGGGGACTCATTTTTGTAATTAACGCTAGTAATGAACTTATCAAGAACGTGAAAAAAAAAAAGTGTCACTCAGTTGTGTCTGACTCTTTGTGATCCCATGGACTGTAGGCCTCCAGGTTCCTCTGTTCATGGAATTCACCAGGCAAGAATACTGGAGTGGGTTGCCATTCCCTTCTCCAGGGGATCTTCCCAACCCAGGGATTGAACCCAGGTCTCCTGCATTCCAGGCACATTCTTTACCATCTGAGATACCAGGGAAGCCCAAGAACATGACAGAACCTCAATTCAGAAGGGGAAGGAGGAGGAAGCAGATCACAGGTCTGAAACTTAAGAACTGAAGGACTCCGGTCACATGAGAGACCTTGGGGAAATGCCAAAATCAGGTCATGTGAAAAATGTATGTTATGCTTCTCTTCCTGCTTGAACTAAGTTTTAAAGAATGTAACCTCATTAAGTAAAGTAAAATCCAGACATTTGGTTTATCTCTGGAAGAAAAATTGCTAGGACTAGAGGAGCTGCTTAAAAATAGCATTGGCTCTGTGCCCTGAGTTTCATTGACTCTCAATCCAGCTTCATCTGAGCACACCCCTCTGGGCTTATGGATCACCAGGTCTTCATTCTTAGCAGATAATAAAACAGACTGAAACTCCCAAAGACTGTTAGATATGAGGGAAAAGTATAGAGAATAATTAGTAAATAAATAGAATGTCAAAGCACTTAATTTAACAAATCCAAGGAGGGATTCAATCCCATCATATCTGGTCTGCTGAGATCTCTACCAGTTCAGTTCAGTTGCTCAGTTGTGTCTGACTCTTTGAGACCCCATGAACTGCAGCACGCCAGGCCTCCCTGTCTATCACCAACTCCTGGAGTCCACCCAAACCCATGTCCATCGAGTCAATGGTGCCATCCAACCATCTCATCCTCTGTCGTCCCCTTCTTCTCCTGCCCTCAATCTTTCCCAGCATCAGGGTCTTTTCAAATGAGTCAGCTCTTCTCATCAGGTGGCCAAAGTATTGGAGTTTCAGCTTCAACATCAGGCCCTCCAATGAACACCCAGGACTGATCTCCTTTAGATGGACTGGTTGGATCTCCCTGCAGTCCAAGGGACTCTCAAGAGTCTTCTCCAACACCACAGTTCAAAAGCATCAATTCTTCGACACTCAGCCTTCTTTATAGTCCAACTCCCACATCCATACATGACCACTAGAAAAACCATAGCGTAGACTAGACGGACCTTTGTTGACAAAGAAATATCTCTACTTTTTAATATGCTGTCTACGTTGGTCAAAGCTTTCCTTCCAAGGAGTAAGCGTCTTTTAATTTCATGGCTGCAGTCACCATCTGCAGTGATTTTGGAGCCCAGAAAAATAAAGTCTGACACTGTGTCCACTGTTTTCCCATCTATTTCCCATGAAGTAATGGGACCAGATGCCATGATCTTAGTTTTCTGAATGTTGAGCTTTAAGCCAACTTTTTCACTCTCCTCTTTCACTTTCATCAAGATGCTCTTTAGTTCTTCTTTACTTTCTACCATAAGGGTGGTGTCATCTGCATGTCTGAGGTTATTAATATTTCTCCCAGCAATCTTGATTCCAGCTTATGCTTCTTCCAGCCCAGCATTTCTCATGATGTACTCTGCATATAAGTTAAATAAGCAGGGTGACAGTATACAGCGTTGCCATACTCCTTTTCCTATTTGGAACCAGTCTGTTGTTCCATGTCCAGTTCTAACTGTTGCTTCCTGCTGAGGTCTCTATATTTGGTCCTAATTCATTGAAGTTTTATCTGTGTCCCTTTCTCCCTAGTTTCTGGCAAGTCTCTGTATGTCACTTTGATTTTGACTACCTTATTCCCATCCTTCACTGAGGAACTCCAGAAAAATCTAGTCATTTTTCAGTGCAAACTATATGAAAGACTTTGTATATCTGTTATATCTGCATCTTTTACATATCTGTTTTCTACTTTTTCCATTCTGTTCTTTAGCCTGAAAAAAATAGGTTTATTTCTCATGTTACTGACACATAGAATAAGTTTCAGGTGAGACTTTGACTCACCTCCCGCTCTGCAGACCGACCCATGGCTTTATATTGCAGGCTGAGAAGTTTTAACTGTCTTCTTCAAATGGCAGGCACGCTACCTTACAACTGGGTTACACACATACAGTAACAGGCGAGTTGCTCCCTCATATAGAGGTCAGTTATATACATACATATTGAAGGCAGGATGATCATTCTGTTTCATGAGAGGTAAAGGGGGTGTAAGAAGAGTTCCCCTACTCTTCCACTTACAGAGAGGAGGAAGAGTTCCCAGAGATAAGGGAGGAAGTACTACAGATAGTAAATCTGAAAGTACAGGATTCTAATGACCTGAAGAAGAATTAAAGCCTGATCAGGAGTTCAGAGTATGGAGAAAGGTCTCCAGAGGAGGCAAAGATGAGGAAGAAACTCTAAATAACTGAAATTGCACAATCAGGATGATTCCCATGGAAGCAAAACCGATTCTGAAGGAGAAAGCTCAGATTAAGGAATGTCCTTGTCAGGAAAAAAAAAAAAAAAAGGTGTCATTTGGTGAGCTATAGGTATTACTATTTTCAGGAAACTGAGGAACAACTGAATTACACACCAGATGATAGCTACACATCCCTGTGAAAAATCTGGCTACGAGGAATTATGAGAATTAGGAAGCAGAATACAACTTGTTTCCCAGGCTTGGACCCTGGGCCTTAATGCTGGTAATTCTTATAAATTGTACTAGAGGACACAGTTTAAAAGGAGCCCTCATCAGGCTCCTTCTTAGAAACCCAAAGCTTCAACCTCAGAATTGTCCACATATTAGAACAGAGTAGCCCTAAGACCACTTACTCTTTTGTTGAAGTGGAAAAGAGAGGAACCAATATATGGGTAATCTATAAATCTACAGTGACCCTTTATCCATATTAAACGTGACCCAATTAATGATGTGGATCCAAATATTCAAAACAGTTTTTTCCTTAGCAGAAAGAATTGAGAAAACTCATTGTTGGTATGAGAGTAGTTTTGAAAATTTTACAATTCTCTTTACGGTTCTATTCGTAGTCTAGCAAGAGGCATGGATAAAAAGGATGTTCTGGTGAATGCTTGTTTTTAATCATGTTAATCTAACCCATGCTAGTTCTCTTGGTAATACTTTATTTGACTGCTCACCAATTCTTTGTTTCCTCTACAACTGTTTCTCTGTTTCTCCCTCTTATTTCTAATTTTTTTCTCTTCTTGAACGTTTGCCTCAGAGTTAGATTAAAATCTCCTCTTGTGATAGTGAATTTGTTGATTTTCCCCCTATAGTTTCAATAAATTTTGGTGTATATGTCTTAAAGTTATATCATTAAGTACCTGCAGTTTAAAATTTTTTATGCTTTCCCAGTGACTTGAAACTTTTATTAACAAGTCAAAATAAAAATGAGAGATAACAGATACATGCATCAACTAAAGACAGTGCTGAGAAAAACATGCAAATTACAAAAGCGTACAAGCAGTTTGATTCCACACACATAAAATTCAAAGCCCTAAAAACTGTGTTGTGTGTTGTTTAGGGACGCATGTACAGGTGGTGAAAACCTCTGGGAAAATATAGGATATTGGTAACTTATGGGAGAATAGGAAATGTTATGATTAGAGAAGAGTTCATGGGGGACTTCAAAGATTCTGGTAATGTTTTGTAATTTATGTTGGTTGCTAGATGTTCAGGTGTATGTCTTATTATTAGCCTATATGTATGTCATATATGCTTTTGTATTAAATATGTGATAAATTTAATAATGAAAATGATTAAATAATAGTATGGAAAAAGAAGTCAAACAGTTTCAAAACTACTCTGTATGCATCCCCAAAGGTGGGACAGTTTCCTCTCCATCTGAGATTGTGAGCTATCTGCTCATAAGGTCAGGTATATCTTTAAGGTCTCAGCTGAACCAGACCTTCTAGGCCTGGCCAAGTGTACCAGGGTGACTTTTTCACTCCCATATTTATGTCCATATTGTAGGAGTTCAGTCATCTATTCTAACAGAAACAGTCTTTATTAAATTTTCAAAGCTGAAAACACTGCCAGTTCTCATCCCCATTTACTTCCTATCATTAGTATTCCACATTAGTTCCTATTTAGACAACCTGTAAAAATCATAAGAACTAAATTGAAATGCTTACTTTGTGCTAGACTTTAGATTTCTAATTTACATATGTTCATTTAAACTTCACAACAGTCCTGTGAAATGAGTACTGTTAGATTTTCCACTTTACAGATGGAAAAAACAGGGTAAAGAGATACTGATTTTCCCAAGATTTTTCAGCTCTGAAGTGGATCTAAAATCAGACACTCTGGCTTCAAATCTGTAATCTGAACAACCAAGGTCAGGCCTGCTCTTACCAGTTCTTACGGTCTTTTTCCTGAACTTGCATCTGGCCAACTAAAAACAAATATCTTGGGTTCTGGCAGACTCTCCCAGTCCTTCAGAATTCTGCTCACCATACATTCTCTATACTACTTTCCACCCTCTGTTGGTTTAGCAGTTCTTTCAGTGCTGTCATTTTACCCAAAACTTAGTGTTTCTGAGACACCATAAATTCTGGATGCTTCTTGACAACCACTGTCAGTCAAGAAGGTGTCAGTCTATCTCTTTGCCCCTTTCAGGTGAGTGAATCTTATTTCCAACTTGTGGCTCCATTTGCTCCCTGCATTTATCTTGCTGTGAGTAAACCACTACCTTTGTCTATGAATTATAAGCCACAACAATTTTGAAAATAAATAATCCATCTGCCCAGAAAGTGAGAAAAATACTGCTTGTATTTAAAAGCAGTATACTGCTATTCTTATGTGCTTGCGAGAAAAGACAGAGACTGAGAGTGGACCTTCTCCTCAGATCATGTGCGTGAAGCCATCAGTTCAGTTCAGTTCAGTCACTCAGTTGTGTCCAACTCTTTGTGACCCCATGGACTGCAGCATGCCAGGCCTCCCTGTCCATCACCAACTCCCAGAGTTTACTCAAACTCATGTCCGTTGAGTTGGTGATGCCATGCAACCATCTCATCCTCTGTCGTCCCCTTCTTCTCCCGCCTTCAATCTTTCCCAACATCAGGGTCTTTTCAGATGAGTCAGTTCTTCTTATAAGGTGGCCAAAGGATTGGAGTTTCAGCTTCAAATCAGTCCTTCCAATGAATATTCAGGACTGATTTCCTTTAAGATGGACTGGTTGGATCTCCTTGCAGTCCAAGGGACTCTCAAGAGTCTTCTCCAACACCACAGTACAAAAGCATCAATTCTTCGATGCTCAGCTTTCTTTATAGTCCAACTCTCACATCCATACATGACTACTGGAAAAACCATAGCTTTGACTAGATGGACCTTTGTTGGCAAAGTAATGTCGCTGCTTTTTAATATGCTTTCTAAGTTGGTCATAACTTTTCTTCCAAGGAGCAAGCATCTTTTAATTTCATGGCTGCAATCATCATCTGCAGTGATTTTGGAGCCCCCCAAAATGAAGTTCTGTCACTATTTCCACTGTTTCCCCATCTATTTGCCATGAAGTGATGGGACCAGATGCCATAATCTTAGTTTTCTGAATGTTGAGTTTTAAGGCAACTTTTTCACTCTCCTCTTTCAATTTCATAAAGAGGCTCTTTAGTTATTCTTCACTTTCTGCCATAAGGGTGGTATCATCTGCATATCTGAGGTTATTGATATTTCTCCCAGCAATCTTGATTCCAGCTTGTGCTTCATCCAGCTCAGTGATTCTCATGATGTACTCTGCATATAAGTTAAATAAGCAGGGTGACAATATACAGCCTTGATGTACTCCTTTTCCTATTTGGAACCAGTCTGTTGTTCCATGTCCAGTTCTAACTGTTTCTTCCTGACCTACATACAGATTTCTCAGGAGGCAGATCAGGTGGTCTGGTATTCCCATCTCTTGAAGAATTTTCCACAGTTTATTGTGATCCACGCAGTCAAAGCCTTTGACGTAGTCAATAAAGCAGAAGTAGATATTTTTCTGAAACTCTCTTACTTTTTCGAGGATCCAGTGGATGTTGGCAATTTGATCTCGGGTTCTTCTGCCTTTTCTAAAACCAGCTTGAACATCTGGAAGTTCATGGTTCATGTACTGTTGAAGCCTGGCTTGGAGAATTTTGGGCATTACTTTACTAGGGTGTGAGATGAGTGCAATTGTGCAGTAGTTTGAACATTCTTTGGCATTGCCTTTCTTTGGGATTGGAATGAAAACTGACCTTTTCCAGTCTTGTGACCACTGCTGAGTTTTCCAAATTAGCTGGCATATTGAGTGCAGCACTTTCACAGCATCGTCTTTTAGGATTTGAAATAGCTCAACTGGAATTCCATCACCTCCACTAGCTTTGTTTGTAGGAATGCTTCCTAAGGCCCACTTGACTTCATATTCCGGGATATTTGGCTTTAGGTGAGTGATCACACCATCATGATTATCTGAGTCCTGAAGATCTTTTTTGTATAATTCTTCTGTGTATTCTTGCCACCTCTTAATATCTGCTGCTTCTGTTAGGTCCATACCATTTCTGTCCTTTATTGAGCCCATCTTTGCGTGAAATGTTCCCTTGGTATCTTTAATTTTCTTGAAGAGATCTCTAGTCTTTCCTATTCTACTGTTTATTTCTTTGCATTGATCACTGAGGAAGGCTTTCTTATCTCTCCTTGCTATTCTTTGGAACTCTGCATTCAAATGGGTAAAAAAGTCTTTGCTTTTCTCCTTTGCCTTTTGCTTCTCTTCTTTTCACAGCTATTTATAAGGCCTCCTCAGACAACTGTTTTGCCTTTTTGCATTTCTTTTCCTTGGGGATAGTCTTGATCCCTGCCTCCTGTACAATGTCATGAACCTCTGTCCATAGTTCTTCAGGCACTCTGTCTATCAGATCTAATCCCTGAAGCCATCAGGAGAGCAGAACTGAAATTAGATAATCATGGGTGCCCATAGGTCACTGAATGAGATGAAAGATGATTCCTGGCACAATACCTGCTGCAAAAAGGTGATCAATACACCTTTTTTTTTCTTGTGAAATAAATGACTGGATGAGGCACACATCATGCAAAGTATAAACTTGGCAGAGACATGATGTCATCATGAAAGAGGATAAGAATTAACTAGATCTCTGGAGGAAACCTCTGGCTGAAATTGGAGTGTGGAAGGACCTTGATTCCTCTCTGAAATTTTATTCTCCAGAAGTAAAGAAAGAATTAAGGGATCTGGCAACTAAGGGCCTGTGATGGCTAATTTATGTGTCAGTTTGGCCATGGATTGCCCAGATATTTGGTGAAACGTTACTCTGGGTATATCTGTGAAGCTGTGTTTGGACAAGATATAACAAAATTCAATAAAGACTTTAAAAGTGTTCCACATCAAAGAAGTCTTTCACACACGAACAATATACTAGGAAGGAAAAAATGAGGCACATGTAGATGTCAAGGAGACTGTAGAGGGAGCTATCTGATCAGCTCAGATATTAAAAGACAATTCAAAGAGGAGAGAAGAGCATATGACTGTGAAGACTGCCTTGCGTGTACTATTGACTGAGAATTAATTTAGTAAACATTAATATGAATAAAATTGACATGAAGAAGAATGATAAGACATACAAGAATTGTGTCCAGAAAAATGGCATCCAAATATGCTAGAACTGCAAAAAACTTAAGCATAAAGAAGTAGTGGGGCTTTATTTTTAGCCATAGGCTATAATAGATCAAAACCTGATTTAAGAAAAAGCAAACCCTGCCTGAAGACCATGCTCTAATATAATATTTATGGGGACAAATAGAAAGATGTCTCTGTCCTGAGTTGTTCTGTCTTGTCTTTCAAGGTATCATATTAGGCTGAGAAGGGTTCCTCTCTGGAGAGGGGAAAGAGAGTGCATAGCAGAGGTGGAGCTTTGAAAGCCCCAGCCCATCTCCAGGCTCAGGACTTAACATCCCACATTCCAGAGTTTGTGGAGGGGATTCCTGACATACATATCAGTCATTTCAACAATTAGTTTTCAAATAGGTGTCCTATACCTGGCACCAAGTCTGACACTCAAAACACAGAGGTGAATACTACACAGAATAGTCTCCCTGGGAGCTTGAGAATCTCCAGAGATGGAACAGGTACTGAGGATCAAGAAGTGTTTTGATTTCCATAAGAGGAATGAATTGGATTCCTGAAACTACAACCTTCCTGGTTCTAACACAGTCAGGCTTCAAATCAAGTTGACTTACTCCGTATCACACAACTTGGGAGAATCAGTCTTTTGAACCATGAACACTTCGCACCTGGTTTTTACACTAGTTCCTAGTCCTTGTACTGTCACTATATTCTCTTGGCTTCTAGCCCTTAGTTTTGTCTTTTGATTGTAATTCTGTCCTTTTTCTCTGAATATAATGCCAAATATGGCTTTCGTTTATTTCTTCAACAAATATTTATTGAATATCTTATGTGCCAGACTCTGTTCTAGGTGCTGGGAATACACCAATGAGTAAAACAAAATTCCTGCCATAATGGAATTTGCCTTCTGGTAATGATTATCATGGTGGGACAAAATATAAACAATATATATATTTATGGATACATAGGTGTGTTTTACAGTAGTTCTATGAAGGAAAATAAAATATCTGGCTAAGAGGGACAGGAAATACTGGGGGTTACTATTTTATGTAGTGTATCAGGGAAGTCTCCTCACATAAGGTGACACTTGGACAGAGACTGGAAGGAATTTAGAGTGAGAAGATGCTTCTGTCCGGTATGTAGAACATCTCATTAGGGGGAAATGCTAGTATAGATGCTGGAACAGACTGAGTGGAACAAGACTGGTAAGAAGTAAGATCCAAAAGACTGGTTCCAAATAGGAAAAGGAGTACGTCAAGGCTGTATATTGTCACCCTGCTTATTTAACTTATATGCAGAGTACGTCATGAGAAATGCTGGGCTGGATGAAACACAAGCTGGAATCAAGATTGCTGGGAGAAATATCAATAACCTCAGATATGCAGATGACACCACCCTTATGGCAGAAAGTGAAGAAGAGCTAAAGAGCCTCTTGATGAAAGTGAAAGAGGAGAGTGAAAAAGTTGACTTAAAGCTCAACTTTCAGAAAACTAAGATCACGGCATCTGGTCCCATCTTCATGGCAAATAGATGAGGAAACAATGGAAACAGTGGCAGACTTTTTTTTTGGACTCTAAACTCACTGCAGATGGTGACTGCAGCTATGAAATTAAAAGATGCTTGCTCCTTGGAAGAAAAGTTATGACCAAACTAGACAGCATATTGAAGAACAGAGACATTACTTTGTTAACAAAGGTCCATCTAGTCAAGGCTATGGTTTTTCCAGTGGTAATGTATGGATGTGAGACTTGGACTATAAAGAAAGCTGAGTGCTGAAGAATTGATGCTTTTGAACTGTGGTGTTGGTGAAGACTCTTGAGAGTCCCTTGGACTATAAGGAGATCCAACCAGTCCATCCTAAAGGAGATCAGTCCTGGCTGTTCACTGGAGGGACTGATGTTGAAGCTGAAACTCCAACACTTTGGCCACCTTATGCGAAGAGCTGACTCATTTGAAGAGACCCTGATGCTGGAGAAGATTGAAGGCAGGAGGAGAAGGGGAGTACAGAGGATGAGATGGTTGGTTGGCATCACCAACTCAATGGACCTGAGTTTGAGTAAACTCTGGGAGTTGGTGATGAACAGGGAGGCCTGGCATGTTGCAGTCCATGGGTCACAAAGAGTTGAATGCGACTGAGTGGCTGAACTGAACTGAAGATCCTAGTAGGAGTTTGGGCAAGGGGAGCACAGGATCAGGGGCCCTGTAAGCCATAGTCAGGACTTCAGCTTTAATCTGAAGCCATAGTGCAAGAAGTGCTGTCATCTGATATGTGTTAAAAGGATAATTTGGACTTTCATATGGAGAATAGGCTAAGAGTAAGGTAGATAAAATTAGAAGAGAGAGCAGTTAGGAATCTATCAGAATTACTTGGGAAGGAGTCAGTGGTGGCTTGTACCAAGTAGTGATGGTAGAGGCAGGAAGAAGTGATGTAATTCTGAGTACATTTGGAAGGTAGAGCCAACAGGTTTTGCTGTTGGACTGGATGGGGGGCATATGGAGTATTGAGATAGTATGTTCCTGGCCTTGGCCATTAGACTTTCTAAGGTATGGCTTATTCTCACCTTCTGATGTTACCCACTTCTAGGTGCTTTGGTAGCTGACTATTTCTACCCTTATTAAGAACCCCAGCACCCAACTCTGACCAGTGACCTTCCAGGGCTTGCTATAACCCCCAGAGGAGAATTAAACAGGTGTATTCTTCCCTTAAGTTAGAAAAAAACTAATTGAAATATCTTCCTTTGTGTCCTGAAAATGTATATCAGTGTAGGGAAAAATGAGATTAACCATGAATGAAAATGTAGCATTTTATTTATTTTTTTCTTCTTGACTGAGGAATCAGTGCTTAGGCACTTAAGTGATCATAGAATAAAAGTGAGCATATGAATTTTGACTAAGGAGGAAGATATCCTAAGGAAAATGAACCTGTTTCTATATCAAGTTAAACAAAATAGAACATGTTTCAGAAGCAATCTTTTGGTGTGGTAGTGAGTTTAGCCCAGAAAATGCTGATTCTAGCAGTAGTCTAGTGATTACAAAAGAAACTAAGTTTTGATGCCTGTTCTAATTTTTAACAGTAAAAGTACCTGCACTACCCCTACTTTCTCCCCTTGTACACCAATTGGAACCCAGGCCAGGGTCTTTGAAATAGGCACTGAAGATGGGATTACTGCATCCCTGGGTCAGACTGGGGGAATCTAGCTTTGCTTCTTGGTTTCGGCTGCTACCCAGGTGGCTTGCCATTCCCATACATGAACAGGAGCTGATTAGCACTCCAGTGCCCTATTTAAGGTTTCTGGCTCCAGAGAGAAGCTATTTTGAAAAGTGAAAAGATTATACTCCGATAATAGACCAGAAGCTTTACGCATGTGGATGGCTCATGGAGGATTAAAAGAGTAGGCCCAGAATAAATACAGCTTGCACCTGAGAGAACAGTGAGGGTGACTGCTCTCACACTGATTGTAGGGGCTGTTTGAAGGAAGTTCCCTGCTCGGATCACGGATGCCTCTGTGAGCCAACACAATGGCGGTTGGTTTAGCAGGCCGATGTCTGAACCAACTACTGTTTTCTCGAGGAACCAATTAGACCACTTCATACTCCTTTGATGTTTCAGGGATCTTAGGTCCTAATTGGTAGATTCATCTCTCCAAAATTTGATCTTTTTTAGATGTTCCTGCATGGAAACATTTCCCCAGGCTCACTAATCATCTGAAGAAGTAGATGACTGGGGAAATTCACACTTGTTCTAATTAATTTAAAACAAACATGTTATGGATTAGAATTTTGTTACTAGATTCCCTAGAAGCTGCTCCTTAGCTGCTCATGGCGGGACTGGGCCTTTATGTAGTGTATGTCACTTTTACGTAGATCAAGGTTTTGGGAGACTAGCTCACTCTGTTGTCACAATAAAGGTGGGCGGCAAATTTCTTGGGCTGGAGAGTCAGGCAGGATGGCCTCTGCTGTCTCAGTTTTCAGACTTGCAGAACTTGATGTCTGTCTGGTGGACCTGACTACTTGGAAGGCAGACTGGGCTTTTTTGGGGAAGCTTTCTGATATGCCTGCATTGGTATGAAACTAGGTAGTCAGGATTTGCTGTCAAGAGATTTGTGATCCTGGGACTGCCCTTGTGGTCCAGCAGTTCAGACACCATGCTTCCAATGTAGGGGGCATAGGTTCAACCCCTCGTCAAGGAACTAGGATCCGACATGATGTGTGGTGTGGCCAAAAAAAAAAAAAAAGGTGTGTGATCCTTTGAGGAAGTATCTCCATGCCTCCAAAGTTGCATATTATGACTAGTTACTATCCACGGCGGTTTTTTTGTCCTTGTCTTAAAATTTGAGAGTTAAGAGGTATCAATGGTGTTACGAGTCCAGGAAGGAAACATCAGAATATATATCCCTCAGTTTCAGCCATAGTCAAGAAGGAAGCCACATAGGTCTGATGGATACAGTGAGAGCTACTCCTAAGGTCCTTTCAGTGTATTTTACTTCTCCATATGTCTGAGCATGAACTTGAACCCTTCCTAAGCAAGAGTGGCATGATTAACTTCTAAGTAGGTTTTAATTTTTTTAGTAAACATTAAATTTTTTAATAATGTTAGATTTACAGAAAAGTTACTAAGATACCGCAGAAAGTTCCCATATATCCCTGAGCCAGTTTTCCCTATGTTTAATATCTTAGATTGCTGTGCTACATTTTGCCACAACTAAGGAGGCTTCCCTGGTGGCTCAGAGGATAAAGCATCTGCCTGCAATGCAGGAGACCTGGGTTCGATCCTTGGTTTGGGAAGATCCCCTGGAGAAGGAAATGGCAACCCACTCCAGTATTCCTGCCTGGAGAATCCCATGGACAGAGGAGCCTGGCGGGCTACAGTCCGCAGGGTCACAAAGAGTCGGACACGACTGAGTGACTTCACACACACACAAGGAGCTAACAAACATTGTTAAATTACTGTTAATTCAATTCCACATTGTTTGGATTTTATCTGTTTTTTCCCAATGTAGGGTTTCTGAATCATTATTTATGCACACTATGCATTGGAGAAGGAAATGGCAACCCACTCCAGTGTTCTTGCCTGGAGAATCCCAGGGACGGCGGAGCCTGGTGGGGCTGCCGTCTATGGGGTCGCACAGAGGCAGACACAACTGAAGCGACTTAGCAGCAGCAGCAGCAGCAGTTGGTAATGTACTGTATAGTGATGTCTTTGTTCAATTTTGGGCTTCCCTTGTAGCTCAGTCGATAAAGAACCTACCTGCAGTGCAGGAGACCTGGCTTCGATCCCTGGGCTGGGAAGATCCTCTGGAGAAGGAAATGGCAATGCACTCCAGTATCCTTGCCTGGAAAATCTCATGGACAGAGGAGCCTGGCAGGCTGCAGTCCATGGGGTGGCAAAGAGTCGGGCACAACTGAGCAACTAACACTTATTTACACTTACTTGTTCAATTTTGTTATCAGTGTTATATCACCTCCATAACCTTGTTCTAAGCTTTGCAACAGTTTAAAATGGATTGAAACTGTTTACTGACTAATTTGAAAGAATTGACCTGTGAATTTATGTGTCTTAGTACAGTTTGTTGCTGTTCAGTTGCTCAGTCATGTCTGACTCTTTGTGACTCCATGGACTGAAGCACACCAAGCCTCCCTGCCCTTCACCATACCCTGGAACTTGCTCAAACTCATGTCCATTGAGTCAGTGATGCCATCCAACCATCTCATCCTCTGTTGTCTTTCCCAGCATCAGTATCTTGGCTAATGAGTCTGTTCTTGGAATCAGACTTTGCAGAAGTATTGGAGCCTCAGCCTCAGCATCAGTCCTTCCAATAAATACTCAAGACTGATTTCCTTTAGGATTGACTAGTTGGATCTCCTTGCAGTCCAAGGGACTCTCAAGAGTCTTCTCGAATACCACAGTTCAGAAGCATCAATTCTTTGGTGCTCAGCCTTCTTTATGGTCCAACTCTCACATCCATACATGAGTACTAGAAACCATAGATTTGACTGTATGTACCTTTGTTGGTAAAGTAATGTCTTTGCTTTATAATATGCTGTCTAGGATGGTCATAGCTTTTCTTCCAAGGAGCAAGTGTCTTAATTTCATGGCTGCAGTCACCATCTGCAGTGATTGTGGAGCCCAAGAAAATAAAGTCTGTCACTGTTTCCATTGTTTCCCCATCTATTTGCCATGAAGTGATGGGACCAGATGCCATGCTCTTCATTTTTTGAATGTTGAGTTTTAAGCCAGCTTTTTCATTGTCCTCTTTCACTTTCATCAAAAGGCTCTTTAGTTTTTCTTCACTTTCTGCCATGAGGGTGGTGTCACCTGCATATCTGAGGTTATTGATATTTCTCCTGGCAATCTTGATTTCAGCTTGTGATTCATCCAGCCTGGCATTTTGCCTGATGTACTCTGCATAGAAGTTAAATAAGCAGGATGACAATACACAGCCTTGACATACTCCTTTCCCGATTTTGAACCAATCTGTCGTTCCATGTCCAGTTCTAACTGTTGCTTCTTGACCTGCATACAGATTTCTCAGGAGGCAGGTCAGGTGGTCTAGTATTCTCATCTCTTGAAGAATTTTACAGTTTGTTATGATCCACACAGTCAAAGGCTTTAGTGTAGTCAATGAAGCAGAAGTAGACGTTTTTCTGGAATTCTCTTGCTTTTTCTATGATACAACCATTGTTGGCAGTTTGATCTCTGGTCCCTCTGCCTTTTCTAAGTCCAGCTTAAACATCTGGAAGTTCTCGATTCACATACTGTTGAAGCCTAGCTTGGAGAATTTCGAGCATTACTTTGCTAGCATGTGAAATGAGTGCTGTTGTATGGTAGTTTGGAAATTCTTTGGTATTGCTCTTCTTTGAAATTGTGACAATTTGGGGAAAGTTATATCCATTGAGACAGTGGCCAAGGGAGGAACATTAGTAAACTATCCAGGACTTTGGCCCCACACTTCCATGGAATCCCTAGTTGAGGTATGCTGGAGCCCTTGGGGAATTCTCCCCTAGACCAACTGGACCTGTGCTTATAGAAAGCAAACTGAAATACCCACTGAGCCTCTTCCCACAAAAGAATCTGGGGTTTTATATCTCTTTGGTAAAGAACAGCCCCACACCAGAGCTGTGTTACTGGTGAAAAAATAACAGAACAAAAACAAAAGAGAGTTTGATCTAATGCTCAGAGAGCTTATTCTTAACCCTTTCAGACTCAGGATCTTTCCTAGAATTTTGATTCATCTAAAGTGGGGCTCAGAACTGCCTTATGATCCAGCAATCCCACTGCTGGGCATACACACTGAGGAAACCAGAAGGGAAAGAGACACGTGTACCCCAATGTTCATTGCAGAACTGTTTATAATAGCCAGGACATGGAAGCAACCTAGATGTCCATCAGCAGATGAATGGATAAGAAAGCTGTGGTACATATACACAATGGAGTATTACTCAGCCATTAAAAAGAATTCATTTGAATCAGTTCTAATGAGGTGGATGAAACTGGAGCCTATTATACAGAGTGAAGTAAGCCAGAAGGAAAAACACCAATACAGTATACTAACGCATATATATGGAATTTAGAAAGATGATAACAATAACCCTGTGTACGAGACAGCAAAAGAGACACTGATGTATGGAACAGTCTTATGGACTCTGTGGGAGAGGGAGAGGGTGGGAAGATTTGGGAGAATGGCATTGAAACATGTAAAATATCATGTATGAAACGAGATGCCAGTCCAGGTTCAATGCACGATACTGGATGCTTGGGGCTAGTGCACTGGGACGACCCAGAGGGATGGTATGGGGAGGGAGGAAGGAGGAGGGTTCAGGATGGGGAGCACATGTATACCTGTGATGGATTCATTTTGATATTTGGCAAAACTAATACAATTATGTAAAGTTTAAAAATAAAATTAATTAAAAAAAATAAAAAATAAAAAAATAAAAAAAATAAAGTGGGGCTCAGATTTTACGTTTTATACAAGGAAGATGGAGATGCTACTGCTGGTCCAGGGACCACACTTTGAGAAATACTACCTTAAGGAATGTTTTGTATAGAAAAGCCACAATAAATACTTATTATTTCTCTTTATTTCCCATCATTCTAAATAATAATTCAGTTCCCTAACAGCTTCCAAAAGAGATCAGTGATTTCTGTTTTCGTAGCATTGTGAACTCAAGCATTGTTTCTAACATATTTAACACATTTAGTGTGTTTTAATGATTTCCAATATATGTTTTCTTTTTGAAACTCAAGTTGTTTCATATTTGGACTTTGAAGGCTTCTTAAAGTTGATCTGTGTTCTTTTGACATTATCCATCCCAACAATCTTTGAAAATTTTCTTATTTTCAGGTACCAACAAAATGCTGTAGGTTCATCTTATAAGTTTAAGACCCCAAACTTGAATTCACTCTTCCAAAGAACTTGGTTCCTTTTCATGTGAATCTGTACTATTTTTGGCCATTATTCTAATTATAAAACCATATTGTCATTACAGAAAGTGTGAAAATGTCACATTAAAGAAGTGGATCAATACAGTCATTTTAAAACAACTACTGACATTTTAATATGTTCAGTTCAGGTCCTTTTGCAATGAAATTCTACATGAAATTACATTATATAAATATATATAAAGTAATATCTTAAATTTTTCATTTTTAAAAGAACATGCATAATGATTTTCTTATCTCATTAAAAACTTTCATGAGCATCATTTCAAGAGTAGTATTGTGTCACACTATATGAACTTACCATAAATTCTTTAGTCATTCTCCAAATAAAGGACTTATTTTTGAAAATTATGCTTCAAAGAACAGCTGTATGCTTATCTTTCTTCCCATTTTATACTGTTTGTTTTGAAAGAATCTATTCTAGAAGTAGAATCAATGGGTCAGAGAATATGAACATATTTCAAGTTCTTAAAATCGAGTTGTTGTTGTTCAGTTGCTGAGTCATGTCCAACTCTTGGTGACCTCATGGACTACAGCACTCCAGGCTTTCCTGTCCATCACTGCCCCCCACAGCTTGCTCAAAGTCATGTACATTGAGTTAGTGATGCCGTCCAATCATCTCATCCTCTGTTGTCCCTTTCTCCTCCTGCCTTCTGTCTTTCCCCAAATCAGGGTCTTTTCGGATGAGTCAGCTCTTCGCATCAGGTAGCCAAAGTATTGGAGCTTCAACCTCAGCACCAGTCCTTCCAATGCGTATTCAGCATTGATTTCCTTTAGGATTGACTGGCTTGATCTCCTTGAAGTCCAAGGAACACTCAAGAGTTTTTTCCAGCACCACAATTCAAAAGCATCAATTCTTTAGCACTCAGCCTTCTTCATGGTTGAACTCTCGTATGTGTACATGACTACTGGAAAAACCATAGTTTTGACAATATGGACCTTTGTCAACAAAGTGATATCTCTGCTTTTTAATATGCTGTCTAGGTTTGTCATAGCTTTTCTTCCAAAGAACAAGTGTCTTTTAATTTCATGGTCGTAGTCACCATCTGCAGTGATTTTGGAGCTCTTTTGCTATTTCGATAATCCAGTGGATGTTGGCAATTTGATCTGTTTCCTCTGCCTTTTCTAAATCCCACTTGAACATTTGGAAGTTAGTGGTTCACGTACTATTGATGCTTGGCTTGGAGAATTTTGAGCATTGCTTTGTTAGCGTGTGAGATGAGTGCAATTGTGCCATAGTTTAAACATTCTTTTCATTTTCTTCCTTTGGGATTGAAATGAAAACTGACCTTTTCCAGTCCTGTGGCCACTGTTGAGTTTTCCAAATTTGCTGGCATGTTGAGTGCAACACTTTAACATCATCTTTTAAGATTTGAAAAATCCTACTCTAATCCTCATACTATAATCTATGTATAGGAGGCTTGTGGTTCCTCCATGTGGCCACATGTGAGTGGGGCGCCATCCTCGTTCTATAATCTGTGTGTGGCAGGGCCCTTCCCAGTTCTGCTCGTCTCTGACAGGCAGTTGAGTCTTGCATATTTGGAGGGGGTAATCTTTGTTGAGATAGTCTGTGCTAAAAACCAGTTGTCATTTAATAATCCACAGGGGCCAAAACCCTGTGGTGATATTCAAAAATGTCACAACCAGAGCCCCAACAAAATTGCCCTCTGGCCATTCTGTCTGAACCTCTCCATTCTCCATCTGTAAAACAGGCAGCCCTGTAATAATAGAAGGATGACATCATCTCAGCATAGGAGCACAGTGTGGGAGGAACAGGCTCAGAACTCAGCTTGTGCCATGGAAGCTGTGCTTCATCCTCTTTGCAGGTGTGCCCCAGTGGTCCTTCCCTCCCCTTGACTCTACTTTCTCTGTGTGTCAGCTTCCCCTTTTCCTCATCAACCCTCTCTCCTGAAGTCATTCAGTACCATTTCCACACCCTTCCTCTTCCCTCAGGGGACTCCCTGCATACTTCAGGATGCAGAGTTTCATTCTGTGCATTTTGCAAACTCTAGTAGTGTCTGGAGTTCCTCTAGTGTGCTCAGTGCAGTTACCTTCTGCTCAATTCTATGCTGAGCTGGGAGGGTGATGTGGGGTGAGGTTTAACTTTAATTTCCTAAAGAGAAAACTAGATTTTCTTTTCTACTATTTAACTTAACATGCAGACAAATCAAGGTCAGTGCTATTTGTGTTAAGGGCATTACAGTTGATGGTACTCTGAGAGAGAAATAATTTGTGTCAGCATGACTTGGGTCTTGTCCGTCTTGAAATGATAAACGTCACTATTATTGTGTTAAGGAGCATTTGGCAGTCTTGGGGCCTGGCCTGCTTTACAGAAGGAACCACAATCCCCTTAAAGGCCCTTTCCTTGCTATGCAGAGTGGATACTGCCTGTTCCAGTTAATCTGAGCATCAGTTCATCTTCCCTCAAAATGGCATCCTCCCCACCTGCCACCAAGATAAATTGTGTTCCAGAGGATTGTCAGTCTCTGTATTTGCTTTGGCTCATTTACTGCTTGTATTTTTGTACACTTTTTAGGGGGAAAATATGTTTAATTTTGCTTGTATAAGTAGATAACTTACAAGGTAGATAATTTGGCTTTATGTAGTCTTCTGTTTCTACTGATGGAAATGGCAGTTGCAAAAATTTTCCTAATGGTGAGCAAAACATTTGGATGGTTATTTAAAAAAGCAGTAGATTTACCTTGCCCTGGAAATAAGTTTAAAAGGACATTTTTTCTCTCCTTATGTAGCTAAGCAAAAGCTATGGTCCTGTCTTCATGGTGTGCTGAGCTCAGAGGATGATGTGGAATGATATACGTGAAGAGATTCATGGACAAGAAAACTCCTGGAGTCCAAACTTAAGGCCAAGGGCTGGAAATGAAGCAAATGGCACCAGACAGGAGCTCTCCCTGGGTAAGTCTGGGCTGCAGCTGAGAGTGCGGCATATGCGCCTTGAGTGGGTTGGGGGTTCTACTTGCATCTGTGGTGAAGTTGGTTAATGCAGCAGGTGCAGCCACCCCAGCAGCCTGTGAAACTTTGGCAGAAAAGACTAAACACGTGATTTTGAGCTGCTCAAGTTATCAGCTTAGGATCCAAGATGAAGTGCTGTGGATGTGAAGAAACTTAATAGAGATTGTTGCTGCAGCTGTAGACAAGCATCCCTCTGGTTTTATGAAACAAGTGCTAGAGTATATGAGGCAGTGGTGGAAGAGTAGACATTGTGGGATGATCGTGTTTTCCTGCATGTTTGTGGAAGCAAGATGGATCCCTTCAAACTGAGCTATCCCCTGGTGTTCTTGGACATTTGGGCATAGCGGGGGGTTCAGTAGGGGAGAGACTAGATTTCTTAAAGCTCTCAAGCCAGAAATCTTGGATTTCTTCTTTCCCTTGCCCTACTTCCAATCTGTCAATAAGTCCTAATGGTTCTACCTGTAAAATTAAAATGAATTCATCAGCATCTCTTTACTTCTGCTTCTATGATGCTAGATAAACTGCTGGCATTGCCTTCTTGGTTACTAAGCTCCTGACTGCTGTTTCAGCTCTCTTCCCTGAAACAGTACTATTATTATTATTCACTGTCTATACAGAGTTAACTTCTAAAAATAAAGATCAACATTGTCATTTGCCTACTAAAATGCACCAGTGACTTAACATCCTGCTGGTTATAAACTCAAATCTCCTTACATTTGCCTATAAGAACCTAAAGATCTGACCCCCTCTCCAGTCCCTTATCTTACCATTCTTCTCCTTGCTCTCTGCACTGGAGCCACAAGACATTTTGTTTCAGGAATGGGAAAGTTCATTTCCACCTCAGGGCCTGGGCACCTGCTGTTTCCTTTGCCTACACTGAGCTTCTCCCAGCTCCTAAGTGTCTGTGTCCAGCAACAGAGAGCCTTTCTTGGACACCCAACTTAAAGTAGCCCCATTTCCATCATTCTGATATTTTCACATTAGCATTTGCAACCACCTAATAGTTGCCAACAAAGGTCCGTCTAGTCAAGGCTATGGTTTTTCCTGTGGTCATGTATGAATGTGAGAGTTGGACTGTGAAGAAGGCTGAGCGCCAAAGAATTGATGCTTTTGAACTGTGGTGTTGGAGAAGACTCTTGAGAGTCCCTCGGACTGCAAGGAGATCCAACCAGTCCATTCTGAAGGAGATCAGCCCTGAGATTTCTTTGGAAGGAATGATGCTAAAGCTGAAACTCCAATATTTTGGCCACCTCATGCGAAGAGTTGACTCATTGGAAAAGACTCTGATGCTGGAAGGGATTGGGGGCAAGAGGAGAAGGGGACGACAGAGGATGAGATGGCTGGATGGCATCACTGACTCGATGGACGTGAGTCTGAGTGAACTCCGTGAGTTGGTGATGGACAGGGAGGCCTGGCGTGCTGCGATTCATGGGGTTGCAAAGAGTCGGACATGACTGAGCGACTGATCTGATCTGATCTGATCTGAATAGTTTATTATTTTTACCTTCCTATCTATCATCTCTCTAATCTAAGCTAGCTACTAGTTTATGGTATAATTTATGGGGTAGATGAATTAATATTTGAATAGTGGCTAGCTGTGAACTAATTCACTAAGCATTTCTGCAAGTGTTAGACTGTAATACACAGGAGTAAGGATTTTGAATCGATCCTCAGATCCTGAAACAGTGCTCAGTACATAGTAGTCATTCAGTAAATATTTGTTGAATAAACGAAACAGCCGAAGTGAGTAATCAAAAAAAGTAGAGGATAGACTCATCTTTATTTTCTGAGCATATGAAATGCATCTTACCTGTCACACATATTTAAAATGTTTTAGTGTTTTCTAGGAAACACTAGTTTCCTGGGAGACTAGTGTTTCCCAGGTAATGTGCAAGTGCTCTTCTAGTGCCTCTTTTAATACTTAACAGCAGCCATCAGAGTTACATACTATATTATTTCCATTTTATAGATGGGGAAACTGAGGCTTAAAGAGATTAAGTGAAAGTGAAGTTGCTCAGTAGTGTCCGACTCTTTGCAACCCCATGGACTGTAGCCTACCAGGCTCCTCAGTCCATGGGATTTTCCAGGCAAGAACACTGGAGTGGGTTGCCATTTCCTTTTCCAGGGGATCTTCCCGACCCAGGGATTGAACCTGGTCTCCCGCATTGTAGCCAGACACTTTACCATCTGAGCTACTGCTATTTTAAGTCAAAGAGCAGCATCTTTGATCACTTGATGTTATCTAGTAATCTGTGACTATGGTTTCATTCCAGTAAAGTGATTTTTAAAGTTATAATTTTTAAATAAAAATTTATGTCTTATAGCAATAAAAATAATCATAATTATAGAATAATAAATGGTCAAAAGCATCTTTTCTTGCTTCTTTCCTGTTCTGGGTTGAAGTACTACCTTTTGGCAGAAACAGTTATCAACAAATGACCAGATTATAAATATCAAATATGGGAACAGGACTCTGTCTGCTCCATTATATGTTGTTTTTTCAGCTTTCAGGAAAGGAAGAAATACAGTGAAATAATCTCAAGTTAAAGGGTATGATAAAGAGACCTAAAATACTTACTAATCCCTTCCTGTCCAGTAGGAAAAACACTTAAAAAAAAATTCTGGGCCCCTTTTGGAGGCAGTTTGGAGGCAGTGTGGGCCCCTTTTGGAGCACCTAACTCCACAGGGTGCTGGGCTCCCAGGAGCAGCCTGCTTTGGAAGGCAGCCCCGCAGCCAGCTTTCAGTAGGCCTGGCATTTGTCTCCTTGTGTCCATCCCACTGGGTTCCATGAAAACAGATGGAGTTGATTCCTAATCGACCTGCTGTGCTTGGGTGTGATGCTTTCAGACATGAAATCTTGATTAACAGCAAATGTTAATTGAAGCAGTGAATTATTAAAGTGTTTTTCCATAAATGATAAATGCTGTTGGCTCTTTTTCCTCTTGTGATATTTTGAAACTTTCCAAAAAGTTGCTAGCTTTGTCCAGGGAAAATGGGAAGTGGTGGCTGCATTTGATGGCATTTGTAGTGACCTGTTTGTGCTCTGTGGCCAGGTTTCACTGGGGATGAACCACCTTTTCTCTTGGAATCACCTCAACCAAACAAGGAAATCATCTTTCCCTTAAACACAGGATTCTGTCCAAATGAGCTCATCCAGCCTTCTCACTTCGGTGCCCATCAGTTAGCTGATGACTCCCATTCTTTACCTTTTCCCCTGAGCCCCAGACTTACAAACAGCATTATTATTTGACAACTCCACCTGATCCCCCATGGGATCTCAAGGTCATATTCTTTCATTTAATTATCTAGCACCTATTATATGTCCCCAGGGCCACTTTGTTCTAAGCACTGGGAAAACATTAATGAGCAAAACAGATATAACTCCTTGTGGCACTTACATTCTAGTGGGGAGGGGAGGAGATAAATAAACTAAAGCAACAAAAGGGGCTCAGGGAGTGCTGAGCACTGGAGGTGGTGATGGCAGAGTAGAAGTTTTTACAAAGTGCTCAGGGAATGTCCTGTTAGACGGTATTTGAACAGAGACTTAGAGCTAAGATTTAAACATAAAAAATGAAAGTATATTATATTCCAAATTGTCTTTGCTTAGAAATTTCCCCTTTGTCCTGCATTCACAATCCCCAGGAATGTTGCATATAATCACTAGAGTCACATCCATGGGGTCCTCCTCCCCACTTCTGTGTTTTTAGGAGAAATCATCCTCTCATCTGTCCTAAATTCTTGCTAGCCCTAAGCAGGAGCTTACAGAGGCATCAGGTAGAGTCTTATGCCTCTTGTCCACCTTTCACTGGCTTCTCCCATGAGAGAAAGAAGAATGGATCTAACAGACCAAATGGAAAGAGTCTGTCACCTTTTCATCCAGTTTCTCTAGTGCTCCCTGGTTACATTTCTCAAACTTTAATGTTCTTAGGAGTGAGGCAGAGAATCTTACTCAAATACAGACTCTGATCCAACAAGTCTTTGCCATAGGTCTGAGGTTCTGTGTTTCTGTTAAACTCTCAGGTAATGCTGATGCTGCTGGTCTGTGGGCCATACTCGAAGGGGCCACCAGAGTCTATAGGGTGTGAGAAGGCTTTAGTCCTTCTTGCTATGTACTTTTTCAACAGCTCCAACTCTCCTCGTGTGTAGGATCCAATATATTGGCTTTGAGAGCAAGTATTAGGAAGCCCATTTTCACTCTAAATTCAAGCCATATACTCCAATCCACATTTATCAGATTAAAGCCTTTTGCTTGATTTCTGTTTGACCCCTGTCTATTATTCTGTTCAGAAGTCAGGAGAGCGAGAGAAAGATTTTGTTTGTTGTTATAATTTACATTTTATGTGTGAGGAAATAAAATCTTAGTAAAGTTGAACAACTGATGTAAAGCCAAACAGGGAGGAAGTGCAGACTAGGGTTTGAAGCCTGTCACTTTGATCCTAGCATTTACCCGCTTACTGCTGTTTTATACTGCCTCTACGAAGCTGCCCTGCCTAGGGGATCTGGTCCCTCTCTACCATGTGATTCCTGTCTCTACCCTCTGCTTTGTGCACCTCCCCACTAGTCACAGTTTCTTTACCCCTTTTTGCTCTTTGCCTCTCTTCTTACCTATCAATATGCAGATCAAGGTCTAACGCCTTTATGAAGTGTTTCTTTTGATGCTTCAGCAGGAAATAATCCCTTCGTATTTGTTGGTTTACTGTGCACAGAAGTCCATCGTTTCCTTTGCAATGGTTATTTCATTTATTTGTTACATGACAGTTTCCTCCACTGTTTTGAAAGATCAGAGTAGTGCTTGATTCCTCTTTTCTTCCCAGCACCCTGCTCAGAGCTTACACTTATTAAAAGCTAAATATATATTGAATGAATGTTTAATGCTTGAACTTAGTGGCCAAATGCTTCTGTGCTCAGCCTTCCTATTTCAGTCTCCTCCTCTTTATTTCCTTGCATTTTGTTTGAAGTGTCTGTTTGCTTCTGTATGAGCAAAAATGAGCAAAAATAGGGAGGGCAGTGGCAATGCCTTATTATGTTAGAGACCTCATTGTTTGGTAAGGACCTTGCAAAACTTGTGGTAAAATAAAAGCTTGATAATAAAATATTTTTGTATCCTAAGAAGAGCAGAATACAACCTTTAACTCACAGTTAAAAGAACCAGCTCTTCCATTAACAAGTGTATTACCTTGGGCTAGTTACCTAAATTATATGAACTTTACTGTCCTCATCTGTAAGATGGTGGTATTGACAGCTGTATCACAGAGTTATTGAGGGATTAGATGAAACAGCGTCTTAAAGAATAGGAGGGGCTCAAAAACTGTCAATCCCCCAGCTTCCTCTTGTCTGTTCTTGCCACCAACATGAGGGTTAGTCCCTCATCAGATTTGTTTCTCTCTACTTCCTGTCTCTCCCTCTTTTGTCCATTTTATATTTGCTGCCATGGTCCTCTCCCTAAATCCAGTTTTTATCCTGACCCTTTTGCTCCAAGATTCAATCACCAACAAGATAAAAATCCAAGCAGTCTTATTCCAAGGGGCCCCCTTCCTGTGCCCCGGGACCAGCTCCTATTTCAGGCAAAGTAGAACCACATACAGTTCTACTTTTTCATCCCTAGGCCATTTCTCCTGAGGTTCCATCTGCTAATTATGCCCAACTGTTACTTAGAATCCAAATCTTATCCTGAAAACACAGTGCTGGTCTTAATTTCCCAGTTACAAGATAGAATGTATGCTTGCTTTTCTGACATGTGTAGCCCAATTAAGATAATTAGTTTTGCATTTCCTTGTTGGAATAGTGCTTTTCCTATTGTTTGAAAAGGCCCATTTAATCTTGCCTCACCATTTTTCCTCTTCTACCAGATGTTAAAATCTTCAGGAACAGGGACTATCTTGAATTTCATGTATCTTGGTATTTCAGTCACTGCCTAACATGCAACCTCATGTTTATCCAACCCTATGTGGAACAGTTTACTCTGTGCCAGGCATTCAGTACATGAAAATAAATACCAAGACAAGGCATATGAAGATTTCTCACCATAATTATGGAAACAGACAATAAATAGGTGGAATACCATGGATGTAGCAGAATGAAGTGTCCATGGATTCTTTGTAACTCCTTTCTTTAAAATGGTGAGGTATTTTCCCTGTCCCTTGAATCTGGGTGTTCTTATGATCTACTTTTCCAAAAGAATGTAGCAGAGCTGACACTGTGTGAGTTTTCACAGCATATGCTCTTAGGAGACTGGAATAATGAGAACAAGTCAAGGCCAGATTTGTTAAGGATGAGAGGCCATGTGAAGAGATGGAGGCCCAGCCTTCCTGGCCATCTCTCCGTGAATGAATCCAGGCAACCATGTGGAGCAGAGATGAGCTTTCCCAACTGAGAATCGCAGTTGCTGCTCACTGAATCATGAGAAATAAATGATTGTTATTTTAAGTAGCTGAGCTTTAGGTTTTTTTTTTGTTTGTTTTTTTTTTTAAATGCGTCAGAAACTAACTGATACAGTGGAATAAGTACTATTATTGTCTTATTCAGTTGCTAAGTCGTGTCCAACTGTTTGTGATCCCATGGACTGAAGCATGCCAGGCTTGTCCTTAACTAACTTGTCCTAACTAAGGACAAGCATGCCATGCTTGTCCTTAACTATCTCCCAGAGTTTGCTCAAACTCACGTCCATTGAGTCAATGATGCCATCCAACCATTTCATCCTCTGTCATTGCCTTCTTTTGCCCTCAATCTTTCCCAGCATCAGGGTCATTTCCAATGAATCAGCTCTTTGCATGATGTGGCCAAAGTATTGGAGCTTCAGCATCAGGTCTTCCAATGAATATTCAGGGTTGATTTCCTGTAGGATTTACTGGTTTGACCTCCTTGCTGTCCAAGGGACTCTCAAGAGTCTTTTGCAACACCATGGTTTGAAAGCATCAGTTCTTCAGCACTCAGCCTTCTTTATGGTTCAACTTGCACATCTGTACATGACTACTGGAAAAACCATAGCTTTGACTATACAGACCTTTATTGGCAAAATGATGTCTCTGCTTTTTAATATGCTGTCTAAGTTTGTCGTAGCTTTGCTTCCAAGGAGCAAGCGTCTTTTACTTTTGTGACTGTAGTCACTGTCCACAGTGATTTTGGACCCAAGAAAATAAAGTCTGTCACTGTTTTTGAGCATAATCTTGCTAGCATGTGAAA
This sequence comes from Bos indicus x Bos taurus, assembly GCF_003369695.1. Classification (NCBI taxonomy): domain Eukaryota; kingdom Metazoa; phylum Chordata; class Mammalia; order Artiodactyla; family Bovidae; genus Bos; species Bos indicus x Bos taurus. The sequence continues at coordinate 38,707,825 of NC_040090.1, forward strand.
TGAGTACAATTGTGTGATAGTCTGAACATCCTTTGACATTGCCTTTCTTTGGGATTGGAATGAAAACTGATCTTTTCCAGTCCTGTGACCACTGCTAAGTTTTCCAAATTAGCTGGCATATTGAGTGCAGCATTTTAACAGCATCGTCGTTTAGAATTTGAAATAACTCAGCTGAAATTCCATTCACCTCCACTAGCTTTGTTCATATTAATGGTTCCTAATGCCCACTTGACTTCATACTCCAGGATGTCTGGCTCTAGGTGAGTAACCACATAGATCGATGTAATATACCCAGCCTATTAGGGGCAGAGTCCAGACAGGAAAAATCTTCTAGAAGTGATGTTTTACCTTAATATTTCATATGCAAAAGTTTTCAGAATTAATAGTTACGGGGAGACCATATAGTAGGTTTTTAACGAAATTATATTGCTTTAATTATCTAATTTATTTACCTACCTTAAATAAAAAAGGATCATGATTGTGTCATTTTCTCACATTTAACAAAGAGGTAAGTTATCAGAACATTGTATGGGGAAAAATTTTTAACACAATTTACCATGGACAGAGGAACCTGGTGGACTACAGTCTGTGGAGTCACAAAGCGTCAATACAACTGCACAACTAAGCAGAACACAGCACACCTTTATGAAACAGCTAACACTCTGACATATAGTGTGCTTAGGACAAAAACAAGATAAAAATTCAAAACATATATAGTAAATGGAACAGGCAGTGGAATTAGCTGGTGGGAAAAGGAAAGAATATTAAAGAACTAGATTTCAAGAGAGCTTCATGGAAAAGGAAGAATAAGGAATAAGTTGTAAAGAATAGGGAATGCCTAAAACTCAGAGAAAATCAGGTTCCATTCAGAATAGAACTAAGAGGAGAGAGTGTTTCATAAGGAAAAATGGTAAGAGCAAAACATGGAGGCAAGTAATGGCCCATCTGCAGAATAAGTGAACACTTGGAAGTAATAAGAGTAATGGGTAGGGGTTGGTTTTGGAAAGATATATGGCCCTTATGGCAGTGGGTCTTGAATACTAGAATAAGGTAGTATTTTGTATTATTTTGTATAAGGTAGTATTATTGTATTTTGTGGAAATGGGAGCCATTGAATATTTTTAGTAAGACCACAACATTATCAGGGTTCTGTGAAAAACCCATCCTATGTGAAACTGTTGTACCTAGTGGCAACACTAAGGTTTTTTTCCTGAAAACCAGAGGCAATTCTCCTAATGTCCAGTTTGCCTTTTTTACCTCCAAACTTTTGTGATCAAGTTTAAGAAAATACTAGGAAAATGTTTAGATATGGAGTTTGGGCATATTCCAATCTAGAAAGTGGTTAATAAGCATACACTTCTCATTTGAGAAGCACCTGACTTAGGCATGATAGATCTAAATTCCTATTGCTCTCCTGGTCCATACTCCAGCTTTTCGGGTTCAACTACTTGCTTCTCAGTATAGGCCAAGTGTGTCAATTCAGTGATAGGCCCAGCAGTGCCCCATATTCTTTATTGACCATGGTAGCAAAATAGGAGATAGTAAAGAAAGGCAATGCCAAAGAATGCTCAAACTACCACACAATTGGACTCATCTCACATGCTAGTAAAGTAATGCTCAAAATTCTCCAAGCCAGGCTTCAGCAATACATGAACCATGAACTTCCTGATGTTCAAGCTGGTTTTAGAAAAGGCAGAGGAACCAGAGATCCAATTGCCAACATCCACTGGATCATGGAAAAAGCAAGAGAGTTCCAGAAAAACATCTATTTCTGCTTTATTGACTATGCCAAAGCCTTTGACTGTGTGGATCACAATAAACTGTGGAAAATTCTGAAAGAGATGGGAATACCAGGCCACCTGACCTGCCTCTTGAGAAACCTATATGCAGGTCAGAGCAACAGTTAGAACTGGACATGGAACAACAGACTGATTCCAAATAGGAAAAGGAGTCATGTCAAGGCTGTATACTGTCACCCTGCTTATTTAACTTATATGCAGAGTACATCATGAGAAACGCTGGGCTGGAAGAAGCACAAGCTGGAATCAAGATTGCCGCGAGAAGTATCAATAACCTCAGATATGCAGATGACATCACCTTATGGCAGAAAGTGAAGAGGAACGAAAGAGCCTCTTGATAAAAGTGAAAGAGAGTGAAAAAGTTGATTTAAAGCTCAACATTCAGAAAATGAAGATCATGGCATCTGGTCCCATCACTTCATGGGAAATAGGTGAGGAAACAGTGTCAGACTTTATTTTTTTGGGCTCCAAAATCACTACAGATGGTGACTGCAGCCATGAAATTAAAAGACACTTACTTCTTGGAAGGAAAGTTATGACCAACCTAGATAGCATACTCAAAAGCAGAGACATAACTTTGCCAACTAAGGTCCGTCTAGTCAAGGCTATGGTTTTTCCTGTGGTCATGTATGGATGTGAGAGTTGGGACTGTGAAGACAGCTGAGCACCGAAGAATTGATGCTTTTGAACTGTGGTGTTGGAGAAGTCTCTTGAGAGTCCCTTGGACTGCAAGGAGATCCAACCAGTCCATTCTAAAAGAGATCAGTCCTGGCTGTTCTTTGGAAGGAATGATGCTAAAGCTGAAACTCCAATACTTTGGCAACCTCATGCGAAGAGTTGACTCATTGTAAAAGACTCTGATGCTGGGAGGGACTGGAGGCAGGAGGAGAAGGGGACGACAGAGGATGAGATGGCTGGATGGCATCACCGACTCGATGGACATGAGTTTGGGTGAACTCCGGGAGCTGGTGATGGACAGGGAGGCCTAGCGTGCTGCAATTCATGGGGTCGCAAAGAGTCGGACACAACTGAGCGACTGAACTGAACTGAACTGAAAGAATTATTCTTTATTACCCAAATATAATACTTTTTCTTGGCTAATGATCTAGGATTTTAAAAACAAGTAAGATGTTTTTGCTCTCCCTTATGAGTTATTAAAGAAAGCAGATACTTCAAAAAAAAAGTAAGAAAAAAAAGCAGATACTTAAAAATACAGCCTTCAAGGTGCTCTGATAGGTGATATGAATGGAATTAGCTTCAGTGTTTTTCTTTCTGGTGATCCTTGCTGTTTGCAAAGGTTGGAACGCCAAAAGCTTATTTTCCTAGACTTACTTTCAGAAAGCTAGGGTTCTTTGTAAATTAGGTTCACCAAGTTGATGCATTGGAAGGGCAAATTCCTGCCCCTTTGTTTTTTTTCAGTTGGCAAGCACTGTCCTGGGGCACTGTGGTTATTCTGCTGCACCATGCAAAGGCCCATTTGCCAGTTTTGTGATGGGCAAGAGGCAGTTTCAGTTGAAATACTGGAAACTTTATATCTTTGATTTCCTGATCCCTGGATCACTGGTATGGTGATCCCTGGATCATTGGTATGGTGTGTGCTCTTGTACTCGGTTCTGTGGTGCTCTGAGAATCAATTTTAAGAGAGTAGCCTGAAACCCTTGAAACAGTGTACAAGTCTAATTTCCGGTATTAAATCTGCTACTTAAAGTACTTAGTGTGGTCTCTGTTTTGTGCACTGAACATTTACAGATGGTATAAAAGATGTATAAACAAAGCAATTGAGAATCCAGCCAAGTGCATGACTAATTCCGCTTGGGAGATTTAGAGAACTTTCCATGGAGGGAGTGACAATATTATGTATCTTGAAGGATGACTAGTAATTATTATTCAGTAGGCAGCTACGTGTGGAAAGGGCAGTCTAAGCATTGAACAAAACTTGTGTAGAAGCACAAAGTTGTCAAAGATAATAGTGTTCAGGGAATGATAAGTAGACTACTGGAATATCTACTGCCATGTTAAGTCCATCTTTTAGTACATTCTTTTAATGATACAGTTATACCTCAGTTAATGTTTGCCATAGACTGCCAGTTTTACAGTGCTTTTCATGTTGCAAATATGTATATTGGTATATGTATCGCTCATGTCTAGTCAACCAGTATATAGAGAGGGTCAGGGAACAGTTTAATAAAGTGATTAGGATGTGGGCTTGGCAATCAGACTGCCTTGATGTTGTTGACTCTTTCCATTTTCTTCTCTGTAAAAATAAACCATAATAATACATTTCCACTATAGAATCGTTTTGAGGATTAGAATTAACACATGTAAAATATCCAGAACATAGTAAATATGCAGTATACCCTCAATAAATGTTAGTATGGTAATTCATTTTTCTTAGAATTTCACTGTCTCGGCTGGTGAGTGCTGCATGTGCCAGCTTGTACTCTTTGCAGTTGAAATGACCTTCATAGATCTGTTTGTTTGCTGCCCCATGGTATTTCGTTATACTGTTATTAACTTGTTTTTGAGAACTATTTTGACATTTTCTGGCTATTAAAAGGTATTCCAAGAGAGTACTCATAGTGCCTAAAAATTGCCAAGAAAGATTTTCATCCTGGATGTGAAAATGCAAAGTTTATGATGGTTCAGGGCATTTGATGTAGTAGGTAAGGCAACAGAAGATAAATATCAGTAGAAATTGGCGGAAGTCCTTTGACATTTTAAAGGGTATTGTAAAGATGACAACAGAACAACAGTTGTTTGACAGAACCTGAAAGGAACTATGGAAGTGGTTCAGAGATTCTGCTAAAACAACTCTGAGACTTTTTAATATTCTCACTTCCAAGAAAATATTTCCTACACTAAAAAAGCTATACTATATTTTCTGTATAAATCTATGCTATCTATTGTATTGTCTTCTTTCATCCTTGTCAGCTCTTCCACACTTCCTGAGACCTTTGGGACTTGACTTATTACCATTGATACCATAGACATTCCTGCCAACACTCAGAAAAACTTCAGCTGACAAGCTTCGGCTCTCTCCAGTTTCAGCTATATGGCAGTTCAGTAAAACTACAACATAGGCCCCAGTTGTCTAGCAATTTTGACCTTCTCTTTACATTAGGAGGGCTTTCTTGATAACTCAGTTGGTAAAGACTCTGCCTGCAGTGCAGGAGACCCCATTTCGATTTCTGGGTCAGGAGGATCCCCTGGAGAAGGGAAAGGCTACCCACTCCAGTTTTCTGGCCTAGAGAATTCCATGTACCGTATAGTCCATGGAATCACAAAGAGGCGGACACGACTGAGTGACTTTCACTTACATTAGGAACTTCTACATTCAGTTCAGTTCAGTTCAGTTGCTCAGTCGTGTCCAACTCTTTGTGACCTCATGGACTGCAGCACTCCAGGCCTCCCTGTCCATCACCAAGTCCCAGAGTTTACTCAAACTCATATCCATTGAGTCGGTGATGCCATCCACCCATCTCATCCTCTGTCGTCCCCTTCTCCTCCCGCCTTCAATCCTGTGGCCACTTCTGAGTTTTCCAAATTTGCTGGCATATTGACTGAAGCACTTTAATAGCATCATCTTTTAGGATTTGAAGTCTCTCAGCTGGAATTCCATCACCTCCACTCGCTTTGTTTGTAGTAATGCTCTCCAAGACCCACTTCACACTCTAAGATGTCCCTTTTATTGTATAGTTCTGTGTATTTTTGTCAACTCTTTCTAATCTCTTCTGCTTCTGTTAGGTCCTTACCATCTCTGTCCTATATCATGTCCATCCTTGCATGATTTTCTTGAAAAGATATCTAGTCTTTCCACTTTTATTGCTTTCCTCTATTTCTTTGCATTGTTCATTTAGGAAGGCCTTCTTAACTCGCCCTATTATTCTCTGGAACTCTGCATTCAGTTGGGTATATCGTTCTCTTTCTCCCTTGCCTTTTGCTTCTCTTCTTTCTTCAGCTATTCATAAAGCCTACTCAGACAATCACTTTGCCTTCTTGCATTTCTTTTTTGGAGGGATGGTTTTGGTTACTGCCTCCTGTTATGAGTGTTATGAGCCTCCATCCATAGTTCTTCAGACAGTCTGTCTACCAGATCTAATCCCTTGAATCCCTTCATCACTTCTACTGTATAAGCATAAAGGATTTGATTTAGGTTATATCCTAATGACCTGGTGGTTTTCCCTACTTTTTCAACTGAAGCCTGAACTTTGTAATAAGGAGCTCATGATCTGAGCCACAGTCGACTTCAGGTCTTGTTTTTTACTGACTCCATAGAGCTTCTTCATCTTTGGCTACAAAGAACATAATCAGTCTGATTTCAGTATTGACCATCTAGTGATGTCCATGTGTACAGTTTTCTATTGGGTTGTTGGAAAAGAGTGTTTGTTACCACCAGCATATTCTCTTGACAGAACTCTGTTATCCTTTACCCTGCTTCATTTTGTACTCTGGCCAAACTTGCCTGTTATTCCTGGTATCGCTTGATTCCTACTTTTACAGTTCCCTAAAATGAAAATGAAAAGGACTAACACCATGAAAATAGTATTAGTTCTAGAAGGTGTTGTAGATCTTCACAGAACCAGTCAACTTCAGCTTCTTCTGCATCAGTGGTTGGGGCATGGTCTTGGATTACTGTGATGTTGAATGGTTTGCCTTGGAAATGAACCAAGGTCATTCTGTCATTTTTGAGGCTGCACCCAACTATTGCATTTCAGGCTCTTTTGTTCATTATGAGGGCTACTCCATTTCTTGTAAGTTGTTCTAGCCCACAGTAGTAGATATAATGGTCATCTGAATTAAATTCCCTTATTCCTGTCCATTTTAGTTCACTGATTGCTAAGATTATTGATGTTCACTCTTGTCATCTCCTGCTTGATCACATCCAATTTACCTTGATTCATGGACCGGACATTCCAGTTTCCTATGTATTATTGTTATTTAGAGCATCAGACTTTACTTTCACCACCAGACAAATCCACAACTGAACCACATTCCTGCTTTGGCCCAGCCTCTTCATTCTTACTAGAGCTATTTGTAATTGCCCTCTGCCCTTCCCCAGTAGCATATTGAACACCTTTGGACCTGGAGAGCTCATCTTTCAGTGTCCTGTCTTTTCATATTATCCATGAGAATCTCCAGACAAGAATACTGGAGTAGTTTTGCATTTCCTCCTCCAGTGGACCATGTTTTGTCAGAACTTTTCACTATGACCCATCCGTCTTAGGTGGCCCTACATTTTATGGCTCATAGCTTCATTGAGTTACATAAGCTCCTTTGCCACAACAAGACTGTGATCCATGAAGAAGTGTCAAGTATTAGTTGATTATATATTCACGGGTTATTTCCTCTCAGTCAGTACGTTGTCTTCATTTTCTTGATTGCTTTCTTTGCCATGCCTTCCTTCTGTGGTTCGTCTAAGTCAGGGGAAAGAGATTCCCTTTTCATGTTCACGTCTAAATCCTGTCTAGGCTCTGAGCCTCACTTCTTCCTTGTTTAATGAATTATCTGTATTACATTGACATTTTATTTAATTATTAATGTATTGACATTTTATCTCTCACATAGTCTTAGTTATTATCTTAAAGCTAAGATTTTCCTTTAACTTTCATTTCCTTGTTTAACTGATACCCTGTTTTGTTCTGTCTTCATAACTAAATTTCACCTCCTGTTAATGATACAAATCATAGTAATACGTTATCCACAGTATCTACTTACTGAAATGACTGTTGCTAAGTTCACAAACCTCCACTGAATGGCCAAATGCAATAAATCCATTTCAGTCCTTTTCATATTCAGACTTTTTACTGACTGTTCCGTCTATCTTGAGATGCTACCCTTGTTTGAGTCTCTCAAACTACTTTCTTTTCTTACCTCTGTTACTAACATAGGTACTTACATAGTTTACTAACATGCTTACATAGTTTACTAACTATGTTAGTTCTTTTCTAGCTTCACCTTTTCCATTTAGCTTTATATTTTGGCATTAAACTAGCATCCTGTTTTTGGATTTGTTCTCATTCTAGATACTTGAGAGATATTATATTCACACTCATAGCTTCAATTACTACGTAATGAACTGTCAGCTTCCAAACAAGTCTCTAGACTTTCTTGAGTTTAAATATATATATTTGCATGTGTTTACCTGTCATTTTTCACATTAATTTACCAGAGACATCTAAAATTCAACATATCTCAAACCATAATGTTTACTTCTCAATTTATATTTTCAGCTCAGTTCATAACTATATACAGATGGTCCCCAACTTATGGTGATTTGACTTAAGATTTTTCAACTTTATGATGGTGTGAAATCAATACAAAGTCAATAGAAACTGTACTTCAGATTTTGAATTTTTGTCTTTTCCTATAATAACAGTATGTGTATTGTTTTTGTTAATAATGATATTCTCTCATGGAGCTAGGAGGTGACAATGAACAGAACTCCTGATCAGCCATGTGATCAGGAGCATGAACAGCCAATAGTTACAACCATTCTATATCCATGCAAACATTTCATTTTTCACTTTTAGTACAATATTGAATAAATTACATGAGATTTTCAATACAGTCAAAGTCAGTTCAGTTCAGTCACTCAGTCATGTCCAACTCTTTGCAACCCCATGGACTGCAGCACGCCAGGCCTCCCTGTCCATCACCAACTCCCAGAGTTTACTCAAACTCATGTCCATCGAGCCAGTGATGCCATCCAACCATCTCATCCTCTGTCATCCACTTCCTCCCACCTTCAATCTTTCCTAGCATCACGGATCTTTTCAAATGAGTCAGTTCATCAGGTGGCCAAAGTATTGGAGCTTCAGCTTCAGCATCAGTCCTTCCAGTGAATATTCAGGACTGATTTCCTTTAGGATGGACTGGTTGGATCTCCTTGCAGTCCGAGGGACTCTTAAGAGTCTTCTCCAACACCACAGTTCAAAAGCATCAATTCTTTGGTGCTCAGCTTTCTTTATAGTCCAACTCTCATATCCATACATGACTACTGGAAAAACTATAACCTTGACTAGATGGACCTTTGTTGGCAAAGTAATGTCTCTGCTTTTTAATATGCTGTCTAGGCTGGTCATAACTTTTCTTACATGTGTAAGTACAGTTTGGGCTTATATCAACATTAAGATTGGTTATTAATATTGGTTATTGATATTTCTCTTGGCAGTCTTGATTCCAGCTTGTGCTTCATCCAGCCCAGCGTTTCTCATGATGTACTCTTCATATAAGTTAATAAGCAGGATGACAATATCCAGCCTTGAAGTACTCCTTTCCCTATTTGGAACCAGTCTGTTGTTCCATGTCCAGTTCTAACTGTTGCTTCCTGACCTGCATACAGATTTCTCAAGAGGCAGGTCAGGTGGTCTGGTGTTCCCATCTCTAAGAATTTTCTACAGTTTATGGTAAATTAGTGGTAAATTTCAATACAGTGTTTTATTATAAAATAGGCTTTGTATTAGATGATTTTTGCCCAACTATAGGCTAATGTAAATGTTCTGAGCATATTTAAGGTATATGAGGCTATGCTGTGACATTTAACTTAGCTACATTAGGTAGGTTAATGCATTTTTATTTTACAGAATATTCAGTTTGCAATGGATTTATTGAGACATAACCCATCATAAGTCAAAGACGATCTGTATTGTGTCCATTTAGGCTAATCAAAAAATAGGATATGATAAGCATCCTATTTTTTTCTGCTTCTTATCTCTAATATTAAACCTTGTCAATAGTTTCTGTTAATAAGTCAAATCTGTCACCTTATCTCAATTCCCACTATCTCTGCCTTAGCCTCTGCCTTAGGTTATTATTATTATATTCTATTGAAATAGACTAGACTAAATGTAGACTAGTGAAATACCTTGTCACTTTCTCTCCCCTTTAAGCCTCCATTGCATGACCATCATGGAAGTCTTGCTTTACAGTATATGAAGATACTTGTCCACTCATTAATATGCCTTTATGCCCAGAAGGAGAAATAATTCTAAGTAGAGAGATTAACCATATCTGTTGATCCAAAAGTAGCTGGCATAATCAGTGGTCCAAGTCAAAAATAAAGTGGTGCTTGTTTTTTTTTTTTTTTTTTTTTTGCCTAGCAAACAAAAGTCTTGTGTGTAACTGTCAAAGAGAAACAGAGCTGGACAGTGGTTAAAGTGGTAGAAACAGGTTTTGTTCAGAAGCTATTTCAATAGACTGAAAAGAGATCTCATTATTGAATTGCACTCAGTTCTGAACACAACAAAGACAGCTGGGGATTTATAGTCACTGAGCCAAACAAGGTCAGGGGGTGGAAAATAAGTAAGAAGAGACATCAAAGGTAGGGGGATTGTTGCTAATCCTACTTGACAGGATTCTTATTGAAGGCAGGACAGACTGATCAGAAATCAAAGTTAAGTGATTCTCTTTAAACTGACTTAGCAGTGTTCTAGCTAAAAAGGAGAAGGAAATGGCAACCCACTCCAGTATTCTTGCCCAGAGAATCCCGTGAACAGGAGCCTGGTGGGCTGCCGTCTGTGGAGTCTCACAGAGTCAGACGTGACTGAGCAGCAGCAGCAGCAGCTAAAAAGGTGCTCTGAAGATGCCCTGCCCTCTACTGTGGGGTCCAAGGTTAAGGTCAGTCTAAAAAGAGGGCTAGGAGCTTAATCAGAATTTGGTCATGGAGAATGTCTTTGTTAGTATACAGATTGTCAGTAATGTGGATCATATCCATATCAGATAAATGATCAATTAATCAAACAAATATGAACACTAGTAGAATGGAGAGCAAGAATTTGATTTGACCTCTTTCATGAATAAATAATAATAAGGGATTTGATTTAGGTCATACCTGAATGATCTAGTGGTTTTCCCTACTTTCTTCAATTTAAGTCTGAATTTGGCAATAAGGAGTTCATGGTCTGAGCCACAGTCAGCTCCTGATCTTGTTTTTGCTGACTGTATAGAGCTTCTCCATCTTTGGCTGCAAAGAATATAATCAGTCTGATTTCGGTGTTGACCATCTGGTGATGTCCATGTGTAGAGTCTTCTCTTGTGTTGTTGGAAGAGGGTGTTTGTTACGACCAGTGCATTTTCTTGGCAAAACTCTTATTAGTCTTTGCCCTGCTTCATTCCATATTCCAAGTCCAAATTTGCCTGTTACTCCAGGTGTTTCTTGACTTCCTACTTTTGTATTCAAGTCCCCTATAATGAAAAGGACATCTTTTTTGGGTGTTAGTTCTAAAAGGTCTTGTAGGTCTTCATAGAACCATTCAACTTCAGCTACTTCAGCATTACTGGTTGGGGCATAGGCTTGGATTACTGTGATATTGAATGGTTTGCCTTGGAAATGAACAGAGATGATTCTGTCATTTTTGATATTGCATCCAAGTACTGCATTTCGGATTCTTTTGTTGACCATGATGGCTACTCCATTTCTTCTAAGGGATTCCTGCCCGCAGTAGTAGATATAATGGTCATCTGAGTAAAATTCACCCATTCTAGTCCATTTCAGTTCGCTGATTCCTGATCATGGAAAAAGCAAGAGAGTTCCAGAAAAACATCTATTTCTGCTTTATTGACTATGCCAAAGCCTTTGACTGTGTGGATCACAATAAACTGTGGAAAATTCTGAGAGAGATGGGAATACCAGACCACCTGATCTGCCTCTTGAGAAATTTGTATGCAGGTCAGGAAGCAACAGTTAGAACTGGACATGGAACAACAGACTGGTTCCAAATAGGAAAAGGAGTACGTCAAGGCTGTATATTCTCACCCTGTTTATTTAACTTATATGCAGAGTACATCATGAGAAACGCTGGGCTGGAAGAAACACAAGCTGGAATCAAGATTGCTGGGAGAAATATCAATAACCTCAGATATGCAGATGACACCAGCATTATGGCAGAAAGTGAAGAGGAACTCAAAAGCCTCTTGATGAAAGTGAAAGAGGAGAGTGAAAAAGTTGGCTTAAAGCTCAACATTCAAAAAATGAAGATCATGGCATCCGGTCCCATCACTTCATGGGAGATAGATGGGGAAACAGTGGAAAAAGTGTCAGACTTTATTTTTCTGGGCTCCAAAATCACTACAGATGGTGACTGCAGCCATGAAATTAAAAGACGCTTACTCCTTGGAAGGAAAGTTATGACCGACCTAGATAGCATATTCAAAAGCAGAGACATTACTTTGCCAACAAAGGTTCATCTAGTCAAGGCTATGGTTTTTCCTGTGGTCATGTATGGATGTGAGAGTTGGACTGTGAAGATGGCTGAGCGCTGAAAAATTGATGCTTTTGAACTGTGGTGTTGGAGAAGACTCTTGAGAGTCCCTTGGACTGCAAGGAGATCCAACCAGTCCATTCTGAAGGAGATCAGCCCTGGGATTTCTTTGGAAGGACTGATGCTAAAGCTGAAACTCCAGTATTTGGCCACCTCATGCAAAGAGTTGACTCATTAGAAAAGACTCTGATGCTGGGAAGGGTTGGGGGCAGGAGGAGAAGGGGACGACAGAGGATGAGATGGCTGGATGGCATCACTGATTTGATGGACGTGAGTCTGAGTGAACTCCAGGAGTTGGTGATGGACAGGGAGGCCTGGCGTGCTGCGATTCATGGGTTCGCAATGAGTCGGACACGACTGAGCGACTGATCTCTGATGAATAAATAGTTTTAAGCTATTTTAGAACAGATTAAAGGATATCATCTTTCATTTTTAAAAAATCCTTTTTGCATGCTCATGATTTGTAAGAAAAATTCCAAACTTACCATCTTGACGTATAAAATCCATTAAGATCTTTGCCATGAGTATATTCCACTCTCATTTCCTACCTCACCTCAACATGCTTGTGAATTGTAGGCAAACCAGACTATACATGATCTTTTTCCTTTATGTGATCTTTCTTAAATTTAAGACTTTGCTCAAGATGTTCCTTCTCTCTTACATGGCCTTGTCAACTTGGTAAACTCTTATATTACCTTTGAAGACTCACCTCAGTGTCACCTGTTCCATAAGGCTGTCTCTTGCTTTCCTAGTCAAGTTTAAGTGGACCTTCCTCATTACTCCCTTAGGATCCTATCCATACATGTTATAGCATTTGCAATATCATACTGCAGTTACTAGTTTACATGCTTATCTGTCCCCAAAGACCCTAAAGTTCAGGGAGACAGTGATGTTGTTTCACTCATACGTGTGTACTCACACCCACCTCAGTGCCTGCCACCAAGTAGGTGAACAATACATGTTGCTGAGTGAATGAATGAAAAAGTATTTTATAGCTGGATGACTTTCCTAACATCTGGCAGTCAGTAAAAACAATTGTTGATATAAACTAAAAGCCTCTATTTTTTCCATGTCACAAGGAACAGACTTCTGTAATTGTTATGCATAGACAGCTCCAGAAAACATTAGGATTGCAGAGGAAAATCGGCACAGTGCCAAATATTAATCCCTTGAGTTTTAATCCATTAATCCCTTGAATCCATTGAGTTTTTGAAAGGCTTTTTTATAGCCAAACAAACTTCTTCAAGCCTTTTTATACATAGTTAAAAGTTCCTATAACTCAGAATTTTATCTCATCAACCACCTAAACCATTGTGTTGTAGTGGCACTGGGAAAAGAGAATATGCAAACAGGACTGGGCTAAGCTCTTTTGTTTGCTTTTTTTTTTTTTTAAACGGAGACCAGAACAAAAAACATTGATTTTCAATAAACTGTCCACAATTATAATTCCCATTCTTCCCCCACCAACTCAGCCAGCTGACTAATTGACAGGGTAGTATCTGCTATCCCAGATTGAAAGGTAGAACCGAGAGAAAGAGGAAGGAGAATATTCTTAGATAAATAGTTGGTATGAATAGGAAAAAACCTGAATCTGTATAAACTTTGGTCACAGACAAATCAATATTGCATATATAATTATAGATGTAAAATTTTGTGTGTGAAATTTTACTCCAGATGAGAATTTTGGAAAACAACAATTTTACATGTTTAAGAAATTAAAGATATTATAGATTCTGTAATAATGAAGATCAAATCTGAAAGCTAGAAACAGAAATAGCTGGGAAAGCTAGAGAGGAAAGAAGAGAATGAGAAGGAGGGAGGGAAGAAAGAAGCGGGAGAGAGAACCTATTTTAAAATAGATACAGTTGTAAAATGGATTTAGGAGCGATAGAGATCAGAAACATTAAAGACAATTAGAGGAAGAGAGGCTTGAGAAAAAGGTATGGGGATTCAAAGCTTTTTTTTTATCTGCACTGTCATTGTAGTAGGATTTTAGGAAGGAGGAAAGGTAAAAGCTATGGTTAAAGAACCACTGTTAACAAGACATCTTCGACTTCACTTTTGAGGAAGCAAATAAGACTGTTGAAAGAGAAAAATAGGGCATGAGTCATTAGGTCATGTTAATGAGCTCCAGTACTCTTGCCTGGAAAATCCCATGGACGGAGGAGCCTGGTGGGCTGCAGTCCATGGGGTCGCAAAGAGTCGGACACGACTGAGCGACTTCACTTTCACTTTTCACTTACTTACATTGGAGAAGGAAATGGCAACCTGGTGGGCTGCCGTCTCTGGGGTCGCACAGAGTCAGACATGACTGAAGCAACTTAGCAGCAGCAGCAGCAGCAACACTGAATGACTATTATTGAAAAGGAGTATTTCTAATCTAGACTACAGACGACTTTTCTATTTTATGTGAAACCCTTGGCTGGATAGTGCATGGCTCAGAAACTACTTGTGAGTGAATCTTAAGCATTATCTTATTGAACTTGTCTCATATATGTGCCATCAGCTGCTCAAAATCTGATGCCATTCTGATACACGATACTTTGTGTGTGACCTCTTTTTTCATTAAGAAGGTTTTAGTATCTTCTCTTTCTTGTCAATATCCTGAAATTTTATAGTGATGTTTATTTGCTTGAGACTTCTTTCAGCTACTGTCCTGTGTACTTGGTAGGCCTTTTAACATGGACATTCATGTCTTTTAGATCATGGAAATGTTCTTGAATTAATTCCTTGATAATTTATTTCCTCCATCTTCTCTGTTTTCTTTTTCTGGAACTATTATTAATCAGATTGGGGGAGAGAGCACTTTTGTTTAGAAAACAAAAAAAGAATATAGCCTCTATTTTTGTTTTATGAATATAATATATTCTTTCAGATCTTTGAATATATTAATTATCATTTAAAAATATACATTTTGGTCTCTTCATTGTCTTTGTTTCCTCTTACGTTCTGTTTTTTCCTTCGGTTTGTGTCATTCCTGTTAGAAGCTTTTTAAAGTGTCTGACAGTCATTGGCTATCTATTCATATTTAAAGACAGCATTGTAGTTCACTGGCATTTTCAATTGGATGAACCAGGAAGTGCAAATCTGTTTCATTGGAAGAACACAAAATGTCAATATCCAGATGTTTTCTCTTGGTCAGGTGCTTTCCTCGTAAATGAACCCCTAGTCTCCTTTGAGAATGTGGGAAGGGGCCTAATTTGGTCTGTCACAAACCTGGAAGTTGAGAAGTCAAAAATGATTGGGAGGGTCTTACTGTTTGTTTCCATTGTAGTGTACCGGTTATTATGTGTGCTTGGTGTCCTCATATCAAATCCCTCTAGTTTATCTTCACATAATTAACTTTGAATCTTCTGCTGAGGTAAAAGGCCAGGCCATCAACCATAAAAGGTCAAAGAGAGAATATGGACACTTATTGCTTCTTTTGTGGATTTTTTTTTCTTTTCAAGGCCATATGCTACATTACTAAAGAATACACAGTTTTAGAGCCTTTCTGGAGTTTGAGGGGATGAGTCAGTTTTCTTATGGGACTCCCCCCATTTCTGGATTTGGTTGCAGTTTTCTGCATAGCAAAATCAGTTATATTTGTTTTCCAGCCCCCTAAATTGTATCACTTGTTACTTCCAATCATTTTTTCTTTCTCCTTGTGAATTTTATCTCCCTTCTGTAATTAGGGTAGAGGCATAGAAGAGAAGAAAACTGGATGCATTTAGACAATCTGCCATTAAAGTCCTAATTCATGCTTGCTCCCAACTCTGTTTGAAAAACTTCAAACATAAAAGTTGAAAGAATAGTACAATTAACACCCATCTACCCTTAACTCAGATTTTCCAGTTAATAGCCTTTTGCCCCCGTTTGCTTTCTCTCTCTCTCTCTCTCTGTGTGTGTGTGTGTTTTTCTCTTCTTTATAGTAAAGTGACTCTTTTGGCATTTCAATGGAAAACCCAAAATGTTTACCAAGTTCCTCTAACTTGTCATGGCTTAAACTCCAAATTTTACCTCCCAAGAAAATGCTGAAATATCTGCTTAGCTGTTTTAGCCTGCCCTGTTCTGCTTTCTGCTGGGTTTCTTGGACTGTTGCCTTATGCCTGCACAGCTGAGGAGCTACTCAAGAATTTGAGGAGTTTTACACAGATCTTGAGACCCCTTCCTTTGGCTACCTCTTTGCTAGGATCTCTCCTCATTAATTTCCAGTCACTTCAACAACCCCAAACTCTGACTCTGAGTCCCCGGCCCAGTGAGCCTGCTGCTCTCTGCTGGAGCTCTATTTCCAACACTGAATTAGGGGAGCTCTTAGGTGAGAAGTCAGTAAATGTAAGTCAAGACAGTGTTTCCCTTCTTGTGAGGCTCATGTTGCTGTTGTTCAGTTGCTAAATCCTGTCCAACTCTTTGCAACCCCATGGACTGCAGCACACCAGGCTTCCCTTTCCTTCACTATCTCCTGGAGTTTGCTCAGATTCATGTCCATTTAGTCCGTGATGCTAACTAATCATCTCATCCTCTCCCTCCCCCTTCTTCTTTTGCCTCATATCAAAAGAAGATATATCTGCCTGCATTTGGTCATTCTTGTGTCCAGAGTTTATAAGCATCATAAGAAGGAGATCTGTCTGATAGAGCCTATTCTACCACCACTGGAAACGGAACCTCTGACTGGCTCATCTTGTTTGGAATTTTGCATTTATGTTCATAAATGACATTGACCTATAATTTTCTTAAATCATCCTTGTCAAATTTTGGAGTCAAATTTATTCTGGCCTTATCAAACGTGGGGAAGTGTTACCTCTTTTTTTTTTTTTTTTTATCCTCTGGAAAAGTTTCTACTATGTTGGTGTTACTTCTTCTTTATATTTGGATAGAATTAATTCATTAAGACATTTGGGCTTAGATTTTTGTCTTTGGAAAATTTTCAAGTTACAGATCAATTTGATTACTTGTTATAAAGCTATTCAAATTTCTTTATATCTTCATAGATCAGTTTTATGAGGTTTCTGCTCTCTCTCTGCTCTCTCTGGCTAAATTTTGGGCAATTTGAACATAAAAAAAAAATGATCTACTTTTACTCATCCTTGAAAGTAAGTTGCAGATACCATGAGCTATGCTGCAAAATACATACATAGCCTTATGTATCTAAGGAATAATATATCCTACTGTGCTTGGCTAAGTCCCTTCAGTCATGTCCGACTCTTTGTGACCCCTGTGGACCATAACCCTCCAGGCTGTTCTGTCCATGGGATTCTCCAGGCAAAAATACTGGAGTGGATTGCCGTTTCCTACTCCAGGGGATCTCCTGACCCAGGGATCAAACCCATGTCTCTTGCGTCTCCTGCATTGGCAGGTGGGTTCTTTACCTGGTGCCACCTGGGCACTGGTAAATCCTACTATGTAAGTAAAATATCATTTTCATTTAAAAAATTACAGTAATCCATAACATCATCTAATATCCAGTTCATATTCACCTGACCCCAAATGACATAGAAAGCATATATGTAAAATTATTTATTCCTACTAATATTCCCCATTAAGATTTAACATCTTAAACAGCTTATTATATTTGTTTATATAATATTTTTTGTTTCTTTTTTTCTTAAAATGGAAATCTTGATATCTCCATATTCCCTTTATTCCACATGATACATAAAATTGCTTCAGAATTACAATACTAATGTTACTACTAAAAATTGTTGTTTAGTTTTTCAGTCATATCTGGCTCTTTGTGACCCCATGAACTGCAGAATGTCAGGCTTCCTTGTCCTTTACTATTTCTTGGAGCTTGCTCAAACTCATGTCCATTGAGTTGATGACGCCATCCAGCCATCTCATTATCCTCTGTCGTCCCCTTCTCCTCCTGCCTTCAATTTTTCCCAGCATGAGGGTCTTTTCCAAGTGTCAGCACTTCACATCATAAATAGCTCGTTTCTTTTCAGTTCATTTTTACCTCAGAATAGGTGTTACTGAGATATAAAGCCACAGTTCAGTATCAAAAGTCATTTGAAAAAATCTTATTTCCCTGTGTTATATCATCAACTTAATATAGAGTTAGATTTATTTCTTTAACTTTATAATCAATTATCAGTTCAGTTCAGTCGTTCAGTCATGTCTGACTCTTTGCGACCCCATGAATCGCAGCACGCCAGGCCTCCTTGTCCATCACCAATTCCCAGAGTTCACCCAGACTCATGTCCATCGAGTCAGTGTATAGATGCTATCTTTTTAGATAGTTGTTATTTAATTTTATTTTTTGAATATATAAAGCATTCACATTATTCAGAATACTATAGGAAAATATATACTCAGATAAAGGTAAATTATATGAAAAGGTATATTTAAACAAGGATATACTTAAAAAATAGCTCCTAACTTTATCTCCTCCACTCGGTTCCCACATACTGTGTAGTCATATGAAACAACCACTGAATTTAAATAATCACTGTCGTTAGTTTATGGTTTATCCTCCCTATGTTTCTTTTTACAAAAGTAGGCATATATTTATTTTCTTATTCCACCTTCTTTGTTATATAAAAAGAAACATTCTCCATTTACATTCTTTTGCATTTTTGTCCCTACATAATTATGGAAACTAAGATGGAAATTATTCCATTTTAGAAATTACTCATAGTAACTCCATTACTCATAGAAATCTTTCTAATTATTTTTATAACTGCATAGTATTCCATTAGGTGGATGTAGTTCATTTAACCATGTTCCTCCTAACAGTAATTTGCTTTTGTTCATATTTCAATAATTTTACTATTATAAAATGCTTTAATAAATAATCTTGTGTATATGTTGTATAATATTTGTGGAGGTGTATCTGGGGGGTAAATTCTACAACTAGGATTACTCAATCAAAGGATAAATGCATAAATATTTCTTTAGTCTTTTCCACAGGGAGCCTATCAATTTTGGGGAAAAAAATCAAAGCTTCATACCTAACTACCTTTATTTAATTTTGGTTGTCTCTTTATAAATAGTTGAAACATATTTGCATACACCCTTCACAAACATTTACTGAAAATGAATTACAGACCTAAAAGTAAAGCACAAAGCTGTAAAACTCCTAGAAGATAGCTTTGGAGCAAACTTAAATGATCTTGGGTGTGAAGATGACTTTTTAGATATAACAACAAATGCAGAATTCATGAAAGGAATAACTGATAAGCTGGACTTGAGTAAAATTGAAAGTTTCTGCTCTGCAAAAGACAGTGTCAAGAGAATGTGAAGACAGACCACCGGTTGGGAGTAAGGATTTGCAAAAAACACGTGATAAAGGACTGTTACCCAAGTTACAAAGAACTCTTGAAATTCGATAAGAAAGCAAGCAATCTGATTAAAAATATGTCAAAGACTTTAATAGATGCCTCATCAAAAAAGAAATATGTTGGCAAATAGGCATGTGAAAAGATGCTCCACATCATGTCGTCAGGGAAGTACAATTTAAAACAATGCACTCTCACTACACGCCTATTAGAATAGCTGAAATCTGGAACACTGATAATACCAAAGAAGATGTGAGCAATAGGAACTTTTATTTGTTGCTGGTGAGAATGCAAAATGATGCACTCACTTTGGTGTGTGTGTGTGTGTGTGTGTATTTTGATTGCACTGTGTGGTTTGTGGGATCTATGTTCCCTGACCAGGGATCAAAACCAAGGCCCTGGCAGTGACAGAGTGCCGTCCTAACCACTGGACCACCAGGAAATTCCCACGCACTGACATTGGAGGACAGTTTGGTGATTTCTTATAAAACTTAAACATACTCTTATTAAATGAGTAAATGATATACAATTGCACTCCTTGGTATTTCCCCAAAGAAGTTGAAAGGTATGCCTGCACAAAAACCTATACAGCGGATGTTTGTAACAGTTTTATTTGCAACTGCCGAAACTTGGAAGCAACTTTTAATAAGATGTCCTTCAGGAGGTGAATGGATAAATGAACTATGACACATCTAGATGATAAAATATTATTCAGTGCTGAAAAGAAATGAGCTATCAAACCATAAGAGGCCGTGGAGGAACCTTAAATGTGTACTACTAATTGAAAGAAACCTGTCTAAAAAGGCTACATACTGTATGACTCCAACTATATAATGTTCGAGAGAAGCAAAACTATGAAGACAGTAAAAAAGATCAGTGGTTGGCAAGGGTTGAAGGGAATGAAAAGGTAGAGCATAGTGTATTTTTACAGGAGTGAAAATTACATACATACATCTGTATGACCCCGTAAAGACTGATCCATGTTATTATACATTTGGCCCAACCTGTAGGATATAAACAGCAAGAATGGATTATAAGGTAAAGTATGGACTCGGATGATTATGATGTGTCAGTGTAGGTTCATCAGTTGTAACAGATGTACCACTTTGTTGGAAGATATTGATAATGGGTGGTAAGATGGGCTACGCATGTGTGGGGGCATTGGAGTAGATGAAATATCCACCCAGTCCCCAGTTTTCTCTGAACATTACATGGCCTTCTGGAGAACTAGAGTTTTGTTTTGTTTTACTGTTTAGCCCTTTTTCCTTAACTGTACTGATATCCACCTGTACCCAGCCTTTCTTGTAATTTCTCAATAATCTCAAAACCTTGTATGGCTCCATTTCTCATGCCCTGTAGTTAGCAAACTGTATTTTATACTGCACAGTTGTCTCTCGTTAGATCACCCATGTTTCCATGTTGGCCCTTGTTCTTTCAGTGTATGCCTCTGTGTAAAACCAGCTCGATAAATAATATTCACCAGAGGCAGGGAATTTTCTGCTGTCGTGATTTGGGAATTGTTTTCTTTCTTCCTTAAAAGAGAAAAGCAACTTAACAAGATAATTGATCTTTGGTGAAAAAACATATCCCATAAGTGTTCTCTAAGGTTTTTTACCCAGTCTCTTCAGTCCTCTAATCTTTCAGTTTCAGTTCAGTCGCTCAGTCATGTCCGACTCTTTGTGTCCCCATAGACTGCAGCATGCCAGGCTTCCCTGTCGATCACCAACTCCCGGAGTTTACTCAGACTCATGTCCATTGAGTCAGTGATGCCATCCAACCATCTCATCCTCTGTCATCCACTTCTCCTCCTGCCCCCAATCCCTTCTAGCATCAGTCTTTTCCAATCAGTCAGTTTTTCACATCAGATGGCCAAAGTATTGGAGTTTCAGCTTCAGCATCAGTCCTTCCAGTGAATATTCAGGACTGATTTCCTTGAGGATAGACTGGTTGGATCTCCTTATAGTCCAAGGGACTCTCATGAGTCTTCTCCAACACCACAGTTCAAAAGCATCAATTCTTCAGTGCTCAGCTTTCTTTATAGCCCAACTCTCACATCCATACATGACCACTGGAATAACCATAGCCTTGACTAGACAAACCTTTGCTGGCAAAGTAATGTCTCTGCTTTTTAATATGCTGTCTAGGCTAGTCATAACTTTTCTTCCAAGGAGTAAGCATCTTTTAATTTCATGGCTGCAGTCATCATCTGCAGTGATTTTAGAGCCCCCCCCAAAAATAAAGTCTGCCACTGTTTCTACTGTTTCCCCATCTATTTGCTATGAAGTGATGGGACCAGATGCCATGATCTTCATTTTCTGAATGTTGAGCTTTAAGGCAACTTTTTCACTCTCCTCTTTCACTTTCATCAAGAGGCTCTTTACTTCTTCACTTTCTGCCATAAGGGTGGTGTCATCTGCATATCTGAGGTTATTGATATTTCTCCCAGCAATCTGGATTCCATCTTGTGCTTCCTCCAGCCCAGCATTTCTCATGATGTACTCTGCATATAAGTTAAATAAGCAAGGTGACAATATACAGCCTTGACATACTCCTTTTCCTATTTGGAACAAGTCTGTTGTTCCATGTCCAGTTCTAACTGTTGCTTCCTGACCTGCATACAAATTTCTCAAGAGACCCAGAACCCACTGGAGTGGGTTGCCATTTCCTTTTCCAGAGTATCTTCCTGATCTAGGAATTTAACCCAGATTTCCAGCACTGCAGGCAGGTTCTTTACCAACTGAGCTAGGCAGGAACACCCTCTAATCTTTAAGTTACGAAAGTAAAGATTTTCTCTTCTTCTCACCTTTGAATGTTAGGTCTCCTTTAATCCTGGGTGCATGTACTTCAAATTCTTTGAATCTGTAAGCTGAAAAATTAAGTACTGAATTGGTGACTCTCTACCTTTCTTTATGTTAACGATGAAAGAAATGTTAAATCTGTCAGACTCTAGGACACAAACTTTTTTATCAATTCAAGAAAATCATATTAGGTTAGTGTCTTACTTTCATAATTGTGATTTATTTAATTTTTCCTCACATCTTGTTTGGCACACAGTTGTACACAGATTAGATTAAATGTGTGATAGATCTCAGGTTTTATTTTTAGCTGGCTGTGTATGGTTAATGTCCATTCTAGTGGTGACATCCATTCTCATTGGTTAGTATCCATTCCATTACAGTTGTAAAATATTTTTAATGTCTCCCTAATGTGGTATCTTTATACTATTCAGTAGGCCATTGTAAGTCCCTGATGAAATTTGCATTTATCTCTGGCTAATTTAGAAATATTAGAACATTACAATTAGTTTCTAATAAAGATATGTGTTTTCAATTTATAAAACTATTCATAGCCTGTGGTGTGCCTAAGTTTTGGTTACAAAATGTTTTTTCATTTTTGAAAAAATGATAATGTTTGGGCTTTCTTAACATTCTTACTTGGCTTTCTAGAAAGATGACAACACTATATAGGTCCTCAAAATTTTAAAAAGGAGGGAAAAAAACAGTTGATGAAATTCAAAAGTCTGGGAACACTAAACCTTTGCCATTGTTTTCTAAGTTAATATCTAGACCTGCTAGCTGTTCTTTATGCCATTTCTCTAGGATTGAGATTTGAGGTTTAAATTTATCTTTTGAGTTATTGACTTTTTTTTGCTTTCTTCTTTGCTATTTCCAGTAATTTTTATAATTCATTTTTTAGCTTTCATTGAAATGGTTCAGTTCTTATATACTTTCCTAGTTGATGTTGCCTACTTCATATTTCTCTGGTCACAAAGGCCAAGGGAGTATGTCAGCAGTAATGAACAGGATCTAGGAATAAATTAGATTTGGGGGCTCTGGTCTGTAACAACTACTACATATTTCCCACACTGTAAATTCTCCTTTTATTGTTTCTAGAAGTCTGCATGTTGGAGAAGGAAATGTCAACCCACTCCAGTATTCTTGCCTGGAGAATCCCAGGGATGACGGAGCCTGGTGGGCTGCCGTCTATGGGGTTGCACAGAGTCGGACACAACTGAAGCAACTTAGCAGCAGCACATGAGCATTTCACATATGTGCATTAAGTCTCTTAGGTCTGCTGATTGCATGTATCTGTGTAGCTTCCATTGTTAATGAAAGTGCTTTGTCATCATCAGTGGCACCAAAGCTCACTGTTGTGGATATGATGTCTGGCTAGTGATGTTACATTCTCTTACTCCATTAGATAAGGGCAGTAAATACTGGAAAGAATGAAGCAATATTTTATTATCTTAGATAGTAACTGTGTATTTAGAACATTTTTAATAATTGGTAAAAACTTTAATTTTAATATGGAGAATATGCCAGTTTCAAGACAAAAGAAATCAGTAATATTTTAATATATTAATAATAATAATAAGTGGAGAGACTGAACAGGGTTGACTGCCAATTCTGCCATAGAATGTAAGAGATCATTGGAACAGAGTAGAACTCTAAAAACCATATAATCAATCAGTATCATGAAAACCTGAAAAAAGAGCCCTTATTAGATGACAGATTGATAGCTGGATTATAATTTAAGAAACCAGTAATTTAAATCCAATACAAACTAAATATATATCTCTCATGAAAATCAATTTTGGAAGAATAAGTGAGTAAACATTTAATAATGTCAGATCATAGAATAGCCAGATAAAAAGTATTTAGGTATTTATATGTACAGATTCTTTTAAGGATATGTCATAAAAAAAAACCAGTCTCAAGATATCACGTTTTAGGGGAACCTTAACTTTGACTGACTTTTCTGTATCTGGCCCCACTTTTCCTCTTCCCTGTGATTCTTATATGTCTTCTCTCATATAGGATTCTCAGATTCCAGAGAATTGATATAAAACACACCAAACATATATAGCTAGAAACGTAAAATAAACATAACATTTAAAATCAGCTGCACTGACTCAATGGGCATGAGTTTGAGTAAACTCCAGGAGTTAGTGATGGACAGGGAGGCCTGATGTGCTTCAGTCCATGGGGTCTCAAAGAGTCGGACACGACTGAGCGACTGAAATGAACTGAACTGAACTGATACCATATTTTTATTTGTAAGAAAAAGATACACATATGTTTATGTGTGTAAATATGGTTTTGCTTTTCGTATGCTTAGGGAAAAAAGGGAGATACATAGATATCACAAACATATTTATCACTGGAAAGTAGGATTACTCTAGGATAGTGGTTTTTGTTTTTGTCTTAGAACTCCTTCAGACTCTTAAAAGTCACTGAGGACCCCAAGGAACTTTGTTTATGTGAGTTGTATCTTATCTGTTAAAGAGGAAAAATGATACTACTATGTAGCATCTTTGTAAAGAATATATGTAAGGTGCTTAGAATAAAAGTAAGCATACCTCAGGCAATTAGTAAATGATAGATTTTAATTATAATAAGCACTTATTATCAGTTCAGTTCAGTCGCTCAGTCATGTCTGACTCTGCACCCCCATGAACTACAGCACTTCAGGCCTCCTTGTCCAAAAACAACTGCCGGAGCCTACCCAAACTCATGTCCATCAAGTCGGTGATGCCATCCAACCATCTCATTCACTTATAATGGTGATGGCTAAATTCAAAGCCAGGATAAAAAGTTCTGAATTTAAATCCAGTGTTCTTTAAACTGAAGCTACAATATAGCTTAGAGGCTGTAGACAGGAATTCAAGGGCTTCATATCCCCTTTCGGAAAACTATTGAGTTTTGAGGCAGATGTAGCCGCATTTCTGGGTGGCAGAAATGCTCAAGCCAGTCTCAGGTACTGATAGGTCTTAGGGCACTGATGCTTTCAAACAAAACAGAGGAGAAAGGTTGCCCAGACCTCTGAAGAAAAAGGAGGTCTGGAAAAGCATGAGTAGTGAAATGAGGCCCAGGCAATCAATTAATCAACTCAGGGCCATGGTCTGTGGAGGTCACACAAGAGTTTACATGCAGGGTAGGATTGGGGATAGCCTAAAGAAGTTATTAGGGCTGGGAGCCTAAGAAGTGAAGGTTGATATGATGATGCTGAAAAGTGAAGTGGACTGGTCAGAGTACAAACATGTACTGGGGCCATGACAGAGGCAGCAGTGCTCTCCCAAAATTTCACCTGTTCCCCTACATTTTCAACACTCTTGTGGTTAAGTGGGGTCAATAAGACTGGTTTGGACAGTGGACACAATAAAAAAGGATAAAGAATTTAATATATACATTGTGAAATGACAGTTAAGGGGCTGGAAGGATATTTATTTGATAAAAGTTCCAAAGAATCTAATGGAGGAAATGAAAGATAGATATCAGAGGAGATAAAAAATGTAAAACTTCAGAATCAAATAAATATAAGTCTTGAAACTGAAGTAAACTGAAGTACTGTGTGTGGCTCAGATCATGAACTCCTTATTGCCAAATTCAGACTTAAATTGAAGAAAGTAGGGAAAACCACTAGACCATTCAGGTATGACCTAAATCATGACCCTTATGATTATACGGACTTCCCTGGTGGCTCAGACGGTAAAGCGTCTGTCTACAATGTGAGAATCCTGGTTTCAGTCCCTGGTTTGGGAAGATTGCCTGGAGAAGGAAATGGCAACACACTCCAGTACTCTTGCCTTGAAGATCCCATGGACGGAGGAGCTTGGTGCAGGCTACTATCCATGGGGTCGCAAAGAGCCAGGCACGACTGAGTGATTTCACTTTCACTTTCACTATGATTATTCAGCGGAAGTGAGAAATAGATTTAAGGGACTAGATCTGATAGATAGAACACCTGATGAACTATGGACGGAGGTTCGTGACATTGTACAGGAGACAGGGATCAAGACCATCTCCATGGAAAATAAATCCAAAAAAGCAAAAGGCTGTCTGGGGAGGCCTTATGAACAGCTGTGAAGAGAAGCGAAAAGCAAAGGAGAAAAGGAAAGAGATAAGCATCTGAATGCAGAGTTCCAAAGAATAGCAAGAAGAGATGAGAAAGCCTTCCTCAGCGATCAATGCAAAGAAATAGAGGAAAACAACAGAATGGGAAAGACCAGAGATCTCTTCAAGAAAATTAGAGATACCAAGGGAACATTTCATGCAAAGATGGGCTCGATAAAGGACAGAAATGGTATGGACCTAACAGAAGCAGAAGATACTAAGAAGAGGTGGCAAGAATACACAGAAGAACTGTACAAAAAAGATCTTCACGACCCAGATAATCGCGATGGTGTGATCACTCACCTAGAGCCAGACATCCTGGAATGTGAAGTCAAGTGGGCCTTGGAAAGCATCACTACGAACAAAGCTAGTGGAGGTGATGGAATTCCAGTTGAACTATTTCAAATCCTGAAAGATGATGCTGTGAAAGTGCTGTACTCAATATGCCAGCAAATTTGGAAAACTCAGCAGTGGCCACGGGACTGGAAAAGGTCAGTTTTCATTCCAATCCCAAAGAAAGGCAATGCCAAAGAATGCTCAAACTACCACACAATTGCACTCATCTCACACGCTAATAAAGTAATGCTCAAAATTCTCGAAGCCAGGCTTCAGCAATATGTGAACCATGAACTTCCAGATGTTCGAGCTGGTTTTAGAAAAGGCAGAGGAACCTTGCCAATCAAATTGCCAACATCCGCTGGATCATCGAAAAAGCAAGAGAGTTCCAGAAAAACATCTATTTCTGCTTTATTGACTATGCCAAAGCCTTTGACTGTGTGGATCACAATAAACTGTGGGAAATTCTGAAAGAGATGGGAATACCAGACCACCTGACCTGCCTCTTGAGAAACGTATATGCAGGTCAGGAAGCAATAGTTAGAACTGGACATGGAACAACAGACTGGTTCCAAATAGGAAAAGGAGTACGTCAAGGCTGTATATTGTCACCTTGCTTATTTAACTTATATGCAGAGTACATCATGAGAAACGCTGGGCTGGAGGAAGCACAAGCTGGAATCAAGATTGCCAGGAGAAATATCAATAACCTCAGATATGCAGATGACACCACCCTTAAGGCAGAAAGTGAAGAAGTAAAGAGCCTCTTGATGAAAGTGAAAGAGGAGAGTGAAAAAGTTGGCTTAAAGCTCAACATTCAGAAAATGAAGATCATGGCATCTGGTCCTATTACTTCATGGGAAATAGATGGGGAAACAGTGGACACAGTGTCAGACTTTATTTTTGGGAGCTCCAAAATCACGGCAGATGGTGATTGCAGCCATGAAATTAAAAGACGCTTCCTCCTTGGAAGGAAAGTTATGACCAACCTAGATAGCATATTCAAAAGCAGAGACATTACTTTGCCAACAAAGGTCCGTCTAGTCAAGGCTATGGTTTTTCCAGTGGTCACGTATGGATGTGAGAGTTGGACTGTGAAGAAAGCTGAGCACCGAAGAATTGATGCTTTTGAACTGTGGTGTTGGAGAAGACTCTTGAGAGTCCCTTGGACTGCAAGGAGATCCAACCAGTCCATTCTGAAGGAGATCAGCCCTGGGATTTCTTTGGAAGGAATGATGCTCAAGCTGAAACTCCAGTACTTTGGCCACCTCATGCGAAGAGTTGACTCATTGGAAAAGACTCTGATGCTGGGAGGGGTTGGGGGCAGGAGGAGAAGGGGACGATAGAGGATGAGATGGGTGGATGGTATCACCTACTCGATGGACTTGGGTTTGGGTGAACTCTGGGAGTTGGTGATGGACAGGGAGGCCTGGCGTGCTGTGATTTATGGGGTCACAAAGAGTTGTACATGACTGAGCGACTGAACTGAACTGATACTCCCAGAACCAAACAGGATTCAGATTATGTGCCACATATAGACATTTCACAGTGAATCTGCAGAAAATCAAAGATAAAAGAAAATCTTTAATAGTGTTAGAAAAAAATAGAGAGATTACACATAGAGCAGCAATTATCTTGATATCAGGCAGCATAAGATTGTGTGGTACTGGCATAGGATAAATATATACATCAATAGAATAGAATTGAAAGTCCAGAAATAAAACCATACATATATAGTTAATTGATGATCAACTAGGGTAGCACGACTATTCAGTAGGGAAGAAAACAGTCTTTTCAAAACATAATGCTTGGACAA
This sequence comes from Bos indicus x Bos taurus, assembly GCF_003369695.1. NCBI lineage: Eukaryota > Metazoa > Chordata > Mammalia > Artiodactyla > Bovidae > Bos > Bos indicus x Bos taurus. The sequence continues at coordinate 38,736,184 of NC_040090.1, forward strand.
CCAGATTGCCACACACAAAGGAATGAATTGGGACCCCTACCTATATCATGTACAAGAAAGTACAAGACCTGCATTTAAGAACCAAACTATAAAAACTCTTAGAATAGAATGTAACAATAATCTCTGACCTTGGATTAGGCAATGTTTTCTTAGATGTGACACCTAAAGCACAAGCAACCAAAGACAAAATAAATAGACTGGATTTCATCACAATAAAGAACTTACGTGTTTCCAGAGGCACAGTGAGAAAGTGAGAAGACAAACCAAAGAGTAGGAGAAAATATTTGCAAATTGTGTCTAATAAAGGTCTGGTATCTCGGTCATATGCAGATGAATGAGAATAATACAGACAGTAGATTTCTCAGCATCACTGAATGCAAATAGCCATCATCTTAATTAAGAATATGTTAGAGGAATTCCCTTTGAAAACAGGAACAGAAGAAATGTTCTATGTTCTCATAAAGAAGAAAATTCGTTCCAAATTAATCTATTGATTCAGTGAACTTTCAATTGAAATTAATATAGAGCACTTTTATAGAACTTACAAGGCTAATTAAGGGTCAAAAATAAAAAAGCCATTTTGCAGATGAAGACGAGGGGAAAGATATGACTTATCATTGTGAAGTTACTTTATTCCAAATGATGTCTATGCAGAAAGAGGAATAAACACTATTATTTATAATTAGTTTATTTTCTAATTTATTAATCATATGAATCTAGAATTCATTTAATATTTATAACATCCCACTGAATATTTACACAGCATGTGTATAAACCGATAAATCAAACATAGGCATTAAACAGATTAAATTTCCCAAAACATTTAAATGTTGATTGCAAACTTAATCAAATACTTCTAAACCTTTAATTAGAATCTCTCTGAATATATGAGTCTCTCAGATGCTCTAAAATTTCAAAAAGCTCTCAAAATGTACATGCAGTAGAATTATTATGAAACTGATTAGATTATCACCAGAAAACCTGAGTATAAAGTGTTGAAACCAGGATTTTGAAATTATTTCTTCGTTATCTTCATTATTATACCCATTTCTTACTATAGTTGCCTTCAAGTTGAAGTTCATTAATATTACTTTCATACCTTCCTAAATTTTCATTAATTTTTCATACCCCCAAAGAAAAGAGGTGCCCAATGAGAACAGTCAAGATTATAGGATCTGGATACTTGCTCAAACACATTTGTCCTTTATAGTAAAGCTTTGCTTGTTATGTCAGGATATATTTCCATTCTCCATCATGTTGATACTAATTTTTGACACTTGGTATCTTTGTCAGAATGATGTATTCTTTAAGTTTCAGGTGACCAGCATTTGTCCATTGTCCCATTATCATGATATGTAATGTAGATCTGGTGTAAGATTTTCTATGATACTTACAATTAGAGGCATCTAAGGCATGATGGCATTTGATGTTGTCCAAGGGGTCAGAATAGAAAGTCCACAAATAGACCCAATACAGAAACTTAATTTTTTTCAGAGTGGCAATGATCATGGGGAAAGTGATGGGTGACTGAATAAATGAAGCTGGGATACTTGGTTACCCATATTAAAAAATGAGAGGTTTTTTCCCTCACAATATCCATAAAATAAGTAAATTCTTGGTGCATTAATATGTAAATGTTAAAAACTTTAAAATTTGAGAAGAAAATACAGCAGAATATGACACTGGGATAGGAACAAATTTAACACATGACACAAATACACCTTTAATAAATATTATTGACATATTTTACTGTGTTCAAGTTAAAAATTCTCCACAGCATAGGCAAATTTAAATTTTATTGAATGAGCTGGACTTAATAGAAAAATAGAAATCAACCCTTTTATATCACCACTTGAAATCTGCATTTCAACTTGTTCTTTCACATCCCTTGATGAAATTTCAGTGAGTACCCCTAGTGTTTGGTCACTATCAGAAAATAAAATGAATCTCTACTTATTCTTGGTATTTAAAATGCCAGTTCTCTATACTATAAAACTCTGAACTCCAATTAAATGTGATTTTTTTTTTTCCCATTTCCAACTTGAGCTTTGCTTTAGACATAGTACCCTGATTAGCAGTAATCAGGAAAGGAAGGATTTCCTCTTTGCCCTCTCCTTTCTCCTTTCTTGATCCTTAGGTAATATTTATGACTTCTCCAGGGTGGAGTGAGAAATATAAAATTTATAAAATTATAAAGTGTTAGCAAAGACCATAAATAAATAGGCTTATATTGCTTTACAATAGAAAGACAGAATGTATGTAAAGGAAGAGGTCAGTATCTGACATACACATATTCAATGCAATTCCAGTAAAAATTCCAATAAAATCTTTTTCAGCATTACAAAACAATTACATACTAAAAAATTTCTGAAAAAGTAATGAGAGCAGCTTGCTTTAGCAGATATTAAAATGTGTTTTAAAGTTAAGGCAATTATCACTTCAGGCTATACTACAAAGCTACAGTCATCAAGACAGTATGGTACTGGCACAAAGACAGAAATATAGATCAGTGGAACAAAATAGAAAGCCCAGAGATAAATCCATGCACCTATGGACATGGGAGGCAAGAATATACAATGGAAAAAAGACAATCTCTTTAACAAGTGGTGCTGGGAAAACTGGTCAACCACTTGTAAAAGAATGAAACGAACACTTTCTAACACCATACACAAAAATAAACTCAAAGTGGCTTAAAGATCTAAACGTAAGACAAAAACTGTAAAACTCCTAGAGGAGAACATAGGCAAAACACTCTCCGACATAAATCTCAGCAAGATGCTGTATGACCCATCTCCCAGAGTAATGGAAATAAAAGCAAAAATAAACAAATGGGACCCAGTTAAACTTAAAAGCTTTTGCACAACGAAGGAAACTATAAGCAAAGTGAAAAGACAGCCTTCAGAATGGGAGAAAATAATAGCAAATGAAGCAACTGACAAAGAATCTCAAAAATATACAAGCAACTCCTGCAGCTCAATTCCAGAAAATAAACGACCCAATCAAAAAATGGGCCAAAGAACTAAACAGACATTTCTCCAAAGAAGACATACAGGTGGCTAACAAACACATAAAAACATGCTCAACATCACTTATAATCAGAGAAATGCAAATCAAAACCACAATGAGGTACCATCTCATGCTGGTCAGAATGGCTGCGATCCAAAAATCTACAAACAATGTGGAGAAAAGGGAACCCTCTTACCCTGTTGGTGGGAATGCAAACAAGTACAGCCACTATGGAGAACAGTGTGGAGATTCCTTAAAAAACTGGAAATAGAACTGCCTTATGATCCAGCAATCCCACTGCTGGGCATACACACTGAGGAAACCAGAAGGGAAAGAGACACGTGTATCCCAATATTCATTGCAGCACTGTTTACAATAGCCAGGACATGGAAGCAACCTAGATGTCCATTAGCAGACAAGTGGATAAGAAAGCTGTGGTGCATATACACAATGGAATATTACTCAGCCATTAAAAAGAATACATTTGAATCAGTTCTAATGAGGTAGATGAAACTGGAGCCTATTATACAGAATGAAGTAAGCCAGAAAGAAAAACACCAATACAGTATACTAACGCATATATATGGAATTTAGAAAGATGGTAACGATAACTCTGTATGTGAGACAGCAAAAGAGACACAGATGTATAGAACAGTCTTTTGGACTCTGTAGGAGAAGCGAGGGTGGGATGATTTGGGAGAATGGCATTGAAACATGTATATTATCATATGTGAAACGAATCACCAGTCCAGGTTTGATGCATGAGACAGGGTGCTCAGGGCTGGTGCACTGGGATGACCCAGAGGGATGGTATGGGGAGGGAGAGGGGAGGGGGGTTCAGGATGGGGAACACATGTAAGCCCATGGTTGATTCATGTAAATGTATGGCAAAAACCACTACAATATTGTAAAGTAATTAGCCTCCAATTAAATAAATTAAACAAACAAAATATATAAATAAGTCCTTGTATATGGTTTTAATGTTATGAATCATTGTATGCCAACTAATATAAAGCACTCGTATCTTCTTTACATTTTGTGAAAAAAAAAAGTTAAGGCAATTAAAAATACACACTACTGGTACAAAAACAGAAAGAGCAATGGAAAGAATGCAATTCTAATGTTAGAACTAAATGTATATGGGGAGTTTGTGTTTGATAAAGTAACTTTTTTAATTAGTAGGGAGAACAAAGATTAGTAAGTGAAATGACAAAAATTAGCTAGCTATTAAAAAATCTGTATTCTTCCCTCACTTACTACAACAAAATGAATTCTTGCTGAAACCATAAATACTAAACCATCGGTGAATACTTTTATAATCTTGGGTCAGGAAAGACCTTTCTAAGCTTGTCTCAGCATTGGAAAACAAAATAGGATTGGTAAACTTGACTACTTAAAAAAAGAGACTTCTGTGTAAAAATAAACACCATAAAAGGCTGAAAGATAGAAAGCAAATTGAAAATTATTTGCAAAATGTTAAGACAGAATCAATATCTTAGATAGAGAGCTCTTAAAAATCAATAACAAAAATATTTAATGTTTTAATGGAAAAATGGGCAAAATACTCTTTAAGTTACCAGAAAAACAGAAAAAATGTATGAAAAATGTTCAGCTTTTTAATGAATCAAGGAAATGTTCATAAAAGGTGAATAGTCTTCTCCCCTCATCAAACTGGCAAAGATTAAAATTATTGACAAATTCAGATTTGCAATTGTGAGGGGCACTAAGTCTTCTTCCGCAATATTGTGGAGAGTGTAAAATGGTCATATCATCTTAGGAAAGGAGTGCAGCAATGTATATTGAAATGTAAAGCAATTTTTCTGGTAACATACTTCTGGGAATTTATCCTAAGGAGGTTAATGCACATGAATACTTTATTGACAATATTAAACATATGAGACAATGTCCATTAGTAATGGACTGGTCAAGTAAATTATGACATAGGAATTTTATATATCTCCTAAAAGTGGACTCTATTAAGTGGAAAGATCTTTTAGAATGAAAAATGAAGGTCTCAATGAAACAAATAGGCCACCTTACTGAGTGGAATAAGATATTTGTAAACAACATACCTGATAAAAGGTTAATAACCAAAATATACAATTAACTCACAACTCAACATCAAAAAAACCTGACTCACTTAAAAATGAAGGTTTCCAGCGAATTTCCTGGTGGTCCAGTGCTTAGGACTCAGCATTTTCCCTGCTGTGGCCCAAGGTTCAATCCCTGGTTGGCAAACTAAGATCCCACAAGCCCAGCAGTGTGGGGCAAGAAAAAAAAGGTTCCCCCCCCAAAATGAAGGTTTCAGAACACATGCTATGTAAAATTATAGTAGATTTGTGTGCTTACTTATTAATAGAGAAGCTTGAAAGAATGTTCACCTTCTTCCTAGAAAAAATAATTTAAGATGATGCATGTTTCATGTTTTAAAAAATCCAGTGCTACATACATGTAAAAAGTAAGAGGTGAAGGTGCTTTTCTTCTCTCACAAACTCCATAACACCCGTCCCCAGGATAAGCAGACTTAAACGTAGTCCTAACTTTAAAATCTTAAAATCTGTATCTATCCTTATGCTAGTAGGGATGGATATAGAGATATACTGGTATTTAGAAATATATATTTTCTACTTTTAAAAACATCTGATAGAAATATTGTTTGCATACACAATGTGCACATAATCACAATTGTATATCTCAATTTTCACAAACTGCATACACCTGGATAACCAGTTCCAAGATAAAACGATAGCAACAACAAAACCCCAGGATATTACCAGCATCCCAGAAGACCCCCAGGGCCCCTTTTCCAGTCACTACTATGAATTGTACTGACTTCTAACAGAAATGATTAGTTGAATACTCTGTATTTTAAAAATTTTGACGTATAGTTTATCTTCAGTGTTGTGTTAATTTTTGCTCTACAGCAAAGTGATTCAGTTATATATATATTCATTTTCATATTATTTTCCATTATGGTTTTTCACAGGATATTGTATAGAGTTCCCTGTACAGAGGACCTTTTTGTTTATCCATTCTGTACATAATAGTTTGCATCTACTAATACTAATCTCCAAATCCATCCCTAGCCCACACCCTCCTTTGGCAACCACAAGTCTGTTCTCTATGTCTGTGAGTCTGTTTCCGTTTCATAGATAAGTTCAATTGTGTCATATTTTAGATTCTGCTACTTGTCTTTTTCTGCCTTACTTGACTTAGTATGACCATCTGTGGGTCCATCCATGTTGCTGTAAATGACATTATTTCATTCTTTTTTATGACTGAGTAGTATTCCATTATATTTATGTACTGTGTCTTCTTTATTTATTTTTTAATTGAAGGATAATTGCTTTATAGAATTTTGTTGTTTTCTGTCAGACATCAACATGAATCAGCCATAGGTGTACATATGTCCCCTCCCTCTTGAGCCTCCCTCCCATCTCCCTCCCCATCCCACCCCTCTAGGTTGATACAGAGCCCTTGTTTGAGTTCCCTGAGACATATAGCAAATTCCTATTGGCTATCTATTTTACATATGTAAGTTTCCATGTTACTCTCTCCATATATCTCAGCCTTTCCTCCCCTCTCTGCATGTCCATAAGTCAGTTCTCTATGTCTGTTTCTCCATTGCTGCCTTGCAAATAAATTCATTGGTATCATCTTTCTAGATTCCATATATATACATTAGTATGTATATGGAAAGATATTTATCTTTCTCTTTTTGACTTCACTCTGTATAATAGGCTCTAAGTTCATTTACCTTATTAGAACTGACTCAAATGTGTTCCTTTTATGGCTGAGTAATATTCCATTGTGTATATGTACCACAACTTCTTTATCCATTCATCTGTCAGTGGACATCTAGGTTGTTTCCATGTTCTAGCTATTGTAAATAGCGCTGCAGTGAACATTGGGGTACATGTGTCTTTTTCAATTTTGGTTTCCTCAGGCTATATGCCTCAGAGTGGGATCGGTGGGTCATATGGTGGTTTTATTCTTAGTTTTTTAAGGAATCTCCATACCATCTTCCATAGTGGCTGTATCAGTTTACATTCCCACCAACAGTGCATGAGGTTTCCCTTTACTCCACACCCTCTCCAGCATTTATTGTTTGTAGACTTTTTGATGATAGCCATTCTGACTGGTGTGAGGTGATATCTCATAGTTTTGATTTGCATTTCTCTAAGGATGAGCAGTGTTGAACATCTTCTCGTGTGTTTGTTAGCCATCTGTACGAATTCTTTGGAGAAATATCTGTTTAGGTCTTTTTCCCACTTTTTGATTGGGTTGCTTGTTTTTCTGATATTGAGTTGTATGAGCTGCTTGTATATTTTTGAAATTAATCGTTTGTCTGTTGTTTCATTTGCTATTATTTTCTCCCATTCTGAGGGTTGATATGTACCTTATCTTCTTTATACATTGATTTGTCAGTGGACATTTTGTTTTTTTTTTCCATGGCTTGGCTATTGTGAACAGTGTTGCAATGAATTTTTAGGTGCATGTATCTTTCCAAATTATAGTTTTCTCTGGATGTATGTCCAGGAGTGAGATTTCAGAATCATATGGTAGCTCTATTTTTAGTTTTTTGAGGAACCTCCATAGTGTTTTCCACAGTGACTACCCCAACTTTTATTCCTACCAACAGTGTTGAGGGCTTCCTTTTCTCCACACCCTCTCCAGCATTTGGTATTTGTAGACTTTTTAATGATGGCCATTCTGACCAGTGTGAAATGGTACCTCATTGTAGTTTTGATTTACATTTCTCTAGTAGTGAGCAATGTTGAGCATCTTTTTCATGTGTCTTTTGACTGTCTGCATGTCTTTGGAGAAATGTCTACTTAGGTCTTCTGCCCATTTTTCAATTGGGTTGTTTGGGGTTTGTATGATCTGTTTGTATGTTTTGGAGTTTAAGCTCTGTTGGTTCAATCATTTGCAAATATTGTCTCCCAGTCCATAGGTTGCCTTTTCATTTTGTTTATGGTTTCCTTTGTTGCACAAAAATGTACAAGTTTGATTAGGTTCCACTTGTTTATTTTTGCTTGTGTTTCTATTGCCTTAGGTGACTGACCTAAGAAAACATTGGTACAATTTATGTTAGAGAATGTTTTTGCCTGTGTTCTCTTCTAGGCATTTTATGGTATCGTGCCTTATATTTAAGTCTTTAAGCCATTTTTTAGTTTATTTCTGTATATGGAGTGAGGAGGAGAAGGCAATGGCACCCCACTCCAGTACTCTTGCCTGGAAAATCCCATGGACGGAGGAGCCTGGTAGGCTGCAGTCCATGGGGTCGCTGAGAGTTGGACACGACTGAGCGACTTTACTTTCACTTTTCACTTTCATGCATTGGAGAAGGAAATGGCAGCCCACTCCAGTGCTCTTGCCTGGAGAATCCCAGGGATGGGGGAGCCTAGTGGGCTGCCGTCTATGGGGTTGCACAGAGTTGGACACGACTGAAGCGACTTAGCAGCAGCAGCATGGAGTGAGGATGTGTTCTAACTTCATTACATGTGATGATACAACTTTCCCAACACCACTTGCTGAAGAGACTTTTTTCCACTGTATATTCTTACCTCTGTCAAAGATTAATTGACCATAGGTGTGTGGGTTTATTTCTGGGTTCTCTGTCTGTTCCATTGATCACTATCTCTGTTTTTGTGTCAATACCAGAGTATTTTGATTACTGTAGCTTTATAGTACTGTCTGAAGTATGTCTCCCACTTTGTTCTTTTTCCCCAAGATTGCTTTGGCAATTCTATGGTTTCACATAAATTTTAGGATTATTTGTTCTAGTTCTGTGAAAAATGTCATGGATAATTAGATAGGGATTTCATTACATCTGTAGATTGCTTTGGATAGTATGGCTATTTTAACAATATTAATTCTTCCAATCCAAGAGCAAGAGATATCTTTCTATTTCTTTGAATCATCTTCAGTTTTCTTTATTAATATTCTACAGTTCTCAGCATATAAGGTCTTTGACCTTCTTGGTCAGGTTTATTCTTAAGTGTTTTTTTAATGTGATTTTAAAAGGTATTTTTTTGTATTCCCTTTCTGATATTTCGTTGTTAGTGTAAAGAAATGCAACTGATTTCTGTACATAAATCTTGTATCCTGCTATCTTGCTGAATTCATCTATCAGTTCTAGAAGTGTTTGTGTGAAGTCTTTAGGTTTTTGTATAGATGGTGTCGTGCCATCTGCGTATGACAATTTTACCTCTTCCCTTCCAATTTGGATAACTCTTATTTCTTTTTCTTCTTTGATTGCTGTGGCTAAGACTTCCAGTACTATGTTGAAGAGAAGTGTTGAGAGTTGGCATCCTTGTCTTGTTCCAGATTTTAGTTGAAAGGATTTCAGTTTTTTACCATTGAGTATTACATTGGCTGTGGATTTGTCATAAATAACATTTAGTATGTCGTAATTCATCCCTCTGTACCCACTTGGCAAGAATTTTTATCTTGATTGATGTTAAATTTTATCAGGTTCTTTTTTTTGCATCTATTATGATGATCATGTAGTTTTTGTCTTTTATTTTGTTGATGTGTATCATATTGATTGCTTTGTGTGTGTTGAACCATCCTTGTGACCCTGGAATGAATCCAACTTGATTGTGGTATATCATCTTTTTGATATGTTGTTGGATTTGATTTACTATTATTTTGTTGAAAATTTTTGCATATGTATTCATCAAAGATATTGGCCTTTAATTTTCTTTTCTGGTAGTGTCTTTGTCTGGTTTTGGTATCAGGGGGATGGGGACTTCATAGGATGACTTTGGGAGTGTTCCCTCCCATTCAGTCTTTTGGAAGAGTTTGAGAAAGTAGTATAAGTTCTTGTATGTTTGGTAGTATTTATGTGTGAAGCCATCTGGTCCTGAACTCTTGTTTGTAAGGAGCTTTTTTTGTAATCCATTCTATTTCACTTCTAGGGATCCACCTCTTCAAATTACCTGTTTCTTCTTTTTTATTAAAAATGCATCTTTCTTTATTTTTGGCAGTGCTGGGGCTTAGTTGCAGCCAGTGTGGGCTGCTGTCTAGTTACGGTGTGCAGGCTTCTCTTGTGAGCACAGTCTCTAGAGCGCAGGGACTTCAGTGGTTGCAGCATATGGATTTCAGTAGTTGCGATTCATGGGCTCTAGAGCACAGGTTCAATAGTTGTGGTGCACAGGCTTCATTGCTCAGTGGCATGTGAGATATTCCCAGACCAGGGATTGAACCTGTGTCTCCTGCATTGGCAGGCAGATTCTTGACCTCTGAGCCACCGGGGAAGCCCAGGTATTTCTTCTTGATTCAGTTTTGGTGGACTGTATGTTTCTGAACCCAGTAGTCATGTACAGATGTGAGAGCTGTAAAGAAGACTGAGTGCCAAAGAATTGATGCTTTTGAATTGTGGTGCTGGAGAATACCCAGGGATTGAACATGTATCTCCTGCATTGCGGGTGGATTCTTGACTGCTGAGCCACGAGGGAAGGCCCCAAATACATACCAGTATGTATTCCTGCTAGTAGCAAATAAGAATGCTTAATTCTCCACACCATTATTAAGTAAGATGTATTTTTAAGGCCTGTCTGGTTTTCATTTTTTATTTCGCTTGCATTTTTTTGGTAATTTGCTAGGTTGACTTTTTAAAATATGTATTAGTCATATATAGTCTTTTATGGTTTTTCTGTTTAATCCATTTTTTCCATTGAATTGGTTTTTATCTTTCTAAATGATACATAAGAGTTCTGTTGGCATTACAGATTGTACTGCATTGAAGATTTTATGATGCAAATATTTTTCCTTTTTTGTATTAAGGGAGCAGTGTAGTATACTTGTTAAGCAAATAGGTTTTGGAATCAGAATTTGTTTTAAATCGAAGATTTATTACTTAGTGACACTTGGATAATCTTAGTGAAATCATTTACTACCCTCCCAGCATCTCAGTTTTCACAGCTGGAAAGTATTGGAAATAATTTTCCTCATAATGGGATGATTATAAGAATTAAGTGTTGCATGTAAAAATGTAAACACCTAGCCATTATCTGTCATTCAAAAATGCTACTTATTGTTATTATCACTATTTGTCCTATAATTTTGTATGTGATTTCTTAAACAGTTGAGTTTTAGTTTTTAAGTGAAATCAGTTAACCTTCTTCGTGACTTCTAGGTTTTATGTCATCCTTTCTCTAAGATAACAAGATAACAGCTGTTTGGTTTCTTCCAGTATTTACATAATTGAATGTTCTTCTTTTAGATTATCAAGCCATGTGGAAATTATTTTTTGTATGTTATAGAGATTTACCTTCATCTACTCCCAAATGGAAAACCAAATATCCAAACACCAACTTTCTAATAATCAGTCATTTTCTCATCTATTTTAGTATGAAAATATTTGTACTTGGATGTGTTTCTGGGCTTTCTTTTCTGTTCTGATTGACCTATTGTTTCATTCCTACACTGGTACCATATTGTTTAACATTATTAGTTTTATGGCAATTTTTATGCCTTCTGCTCAAACCAACTTTTATTTTTCTTCTTTAAGACAAATTCTCAATGGTTACTACAGATTTATGCTTTCAAATAAAATGTAGAATCAGCTAGCAAAAACAACCTCCTGTGGCATGACCCCACTCCTCTTCATTGGTTTTTTTGTTTTTAATCTTATTGATCATTTAATCTCTCCATTGATGTTTCAATTCAAAAAAAGATATCCTCATTAATTTGCCTAAGAATGTAGATGTTCAGATTTCAAGTTTTTCTTTTTGAAGTTTTTATCCATATGTCTCATGTTATTTCCTTTCTGCTAATTATCTGGAATGAGGGAACAGGGCTGACATCTCTAGCTGTATGGTTATGTACGCCACAACTCTAGAAGGCATCCTTCAAGTAGAGGCAGTGCAGATTGGTGACTGAAAAAGTAATGCACAGCCTAAAAGCTGAGAGTTATATTTTATTCAGGGACCTTACCAAGGACTGTATCCTGAGAAACATCTTGGATAGCTCCAGGGAATAGTTCCAAATTGGTAAGGGAGGAGTCAGGATATATAGGAGTTGTTGTTGGAGAAAACAAAACATTTAGTCAAACATCAAAGGATACTGATAATCACAAAAAACACAGACATCTCAAGTTAATGATTTTAGTACTTTGCAGTGTATGGGAAAATGTAAGAGTCTGGGGTCTTTGAAATTATCCCTTTGATATGATTGATGTCTTAAATGTCAGGCAACATTAGTTGTTTCCTGAAATTGCAGAGAATATTCTCTGTCCTCCAAAGCTCGCAGAACTGATACACAGCAGGCCTAGGGGTCAATTATATGGATTCTTCTATTTCCTCAAGGAAACATGCAGTCATTCTCCTTGAGTTTTCTCTTTGGTCACCTGGATACTTCTAATTATGCCACTATAGACTGAGCTAGAGACCATTTGTGTCACAGTTTGTAATCCCTGTCTGGTCCTTCAGTTTTGTCAGGGGTCAGAAAGCAAGGATTGGAACAACTAGTATACTGAGACAACCGTAATTGAGAAAGATTGTGTCACAGCACAGTGACAGACTTGACCTGCACACACACCTACTGTTTGCTGCCCAGCTTCCATTGCCGTTAGATGTGAGCATGTGAGAAGTTCTCAGCAAAGGAAAGTGAACTGTAGTCACGGTTGTCTCTGTCAAGATGAAGTAGTAATACTACTCCACTGTAGTATAATGAAATATTTATATAGCCTTTGTCCTGGATTCCTGGCACAGGTTCTTAAAACCCTTGAAATCTCTTGAGTGAGAAGAGTGTCTTTTGTATGCCAATGAGATGATTCCTTGCCAGAGGGGTTGAGTGAGCTAGATAGCTTCAGGATGGAGACTGGTGGCCTCTATTTTTCAGATGTCACAAAATACAGCACATTAATCCTAATACCTAAATGTAACACCAAATTCTGAACTGGATCCTTTTGCTGTTGAGACAGTTGGGAGAACTCAAATGGGATCTGAGTCTTTTGTTTCCTGATTTTGATGTTCATATTATGATTATTAAGACAATGTCCATGCTTGTAGGAAACATACTAAAGTATTCAGGGAGGAATGGGGTATCAAGTCAGCAGTTCACTCTCAAAGTATTCATCCTGTACCTTTTTATAAATTTGAGATTGTTTCAAGATAGAAGATATATACCCAGAAAGAATAAAATAGTTTGTGGGATTTTCTGTCACCTTAAAATCAACTACAAAGCTTCATTTTTAGTCCCAAATATGTTTTCCTGCAGTGTGTCACCTCCACAGCTGTGAGCAACGTCCTTTCTTAAATGGCTCACCAGGACAGTGGTCAACTCAGCACGCCCTCCTCCTCTTCACTACTGTTCACTGGACCGTTTCTCGACTTAGGATATGCTTATTTTTAGAACCTGTATTTTAACCATCTAAAGAGAGGTATGTAAAAATTAATGAAGAGAAACCTCCAAATAAAATTGAGACCAGGAGAGGGAGCTCTCATGACCTGCAACCACAGCAGAGCCCAATAGGAAAAAGAAAGACTTGCACTTCTTGCCTATCCACAGCTCAGCCAAGAGACTGTCATAACTCAGCCAATGGAAAGCCACTATACTTTGAACTCTCAATTCCTCCAGTGGCTCTGTTTACTTTAGGCCTCCCAGCTTCCTTTTCCCTCATAAAGAAGTTCTCCTCTTCTTGTTGAGTGGGGTTTGGTGCAGCTCACTGTGGTTACAGACCTCAAGTTACAATTCTTTCCTGATCCTGAGTAAACCCATTTTTGCTGGAGAAATAACTGACAGTCTGTTTGTTTAAGGTCAACAGATGTAAATGCCTCAGGCACATTTCAGCACATCCTGTGTTCTTGTGGATAGAAACCTGATGGCAGGTTGTCAGGCCCTTAGTAGATACGATATTATAATTTGTGTTTTTTATCCCATTGCAGTATATTGGTCCTCATGAAAATTACTATTTATTATGTAAACTAAATGATGTTACATTATGCATTTTATCACAAATATTCAGCTTTAAAAATTTACATATATAAAAATATTATCTTATTTTGATAATGAAAACATTTGAAAATTGCTAATATCATTAAAGTTTATAAATATATTTAGCCTTAAGTGAAAAATAAATATTGCAGTGTATTGACATAAGCATAGTATACTCTCTGTAGGAAAACAAATTATCTGTCAAGGAAAACACAGTGTTTTTATTGCCATCTGCCTGGATAAAGTCAAGTAACTGAAGGAAAAATGAAATAGCCAAAGATATTCCCTCATATATATTTGGGGAAATAATATGATTGTTCAGCTATATGGATTCTTCCTTTGGAGTGGAGAGAGTTATTAGCTTAAGTATGCTCCTTATAACTCAGTTTGAACTGAATGTAATTATTATTAGCACCATATGGTTGTTTAATGTAGTATCTAAAAGTGATGTATACATCACTAGACCATAAAATAGGAAACTCGTTTGGCTACCTTTTTTGTCACCATGATGGTCTAGTGTGTGTCAGCGTGCGGATACTGTGACATTTCAGTTGACACTAAAGTACTGCTGTATGTTTGCCTGCCTGTACCGTAATGGCCCCATATATGCCATATCAGCCAAAGCATGTCCATGTGTGTGCACGATTCCAGTCCATAACACACTGTGACAGTCCCATATTATCAGTCTGCATGCACCATGACGACCAAGTATTTATATGACAGCACAGCATATGTTAGCTTGTATGTACATTAAGACCATTTTACGCTGTGAAGGACGTGTGTGCCTCCCAGCCTCACACCATGTGACACTCTTGTATTTGCTTTTACAGCCTAGAGTATGTCTGGATGTATGTATCATGACAGCCAACATAAACCATAATAGTTCAGGATATCAGCCAGCATGCACTGTGACACCCTTCTGCCTTGAAAGCTCAGTTTATACCATGACAGCCTTGCAAGAAACTGCAGCCATTTTACATGAGGAGGGGGCAGACATTTTATGTCAGTCTATATGTATCATGACTGCTCAGGTAATGTCATAACATCTTTAGCCGAGCGGTATGCAGCTTGACAGCCAGAAAATGTCAGCCTGCTTTTATTCTAAGAGTCCATATACACTGTGACTGTACATGGTTTATCAGCTTGAATGCTCCACTGCAGACACTGCATACTATAACAGCCCAGCACAGGACATTCTGCATGGACAATGACAGATACAGACTGTGACCATCAAGTGTATTGAAGTCTGTGGACCAGGACAGTCAGTACATACTGTGACAACTTATGATAATGTCAAGCCTTTCATTCTAGCAATGAAGTGTGGTGTGGTGTGGTGTCCACGTGAATGTACTTGTATGCGTGTGCTTAATTTACCTAAACTGGTTCTAGCTGAATTTCTTTCTAGTGCATTGGCTTATGTTTTAGATTACTTGCTTCCTGCTCCCATTTCCTTCAAGTGGTTATGTTTCATTTTTCTGTAACATCTCTCTTACAGAAAAGAGAATACAGCATCTGCCTTCCTCAGCCTATTGAACAGCTATCTATTACATTCTTCTTTTGAACTACTGCTGCTAAGTCACTTCAGTCATATCTGACTCTGTGCAACCCCATAGACGGCAGCCCACCAGGCCCCCCCATCCCTGGGATTCTCCAGGCAAGAACACTGGAGTGGGTTGCCATTTCCTCCTCCAATGCATGAAAGTGAAAAGTGAAAGTGAAGTTGCTCAGTCGTGTCCGACTCTTAGCGACCCCATGGACTGCAGCCTACCAGGCTCCTCCGTCCATGGGATTTTCCAGGCAAGAGTACTGGAGTGGGGTGCCATTGCCTTCTCCCTGTTTTGAACTAAGGCACAGTATTAACAAGTAAATAAGGCACAGTATAAACAAGTAAATAAATAAGGTCATTTTGGGGTCTGAAAAATTTTACCTGCTAACTTCTTTTCCTCTCCTTTGGTTTTGTACAACTCCAATCATCATCATCAACACACACATACACCCACACATGCAACTGCACATACATCACATCTTTAGAAACCCTCAAGGCTTCCTAGTGCTGAGGGAGTGATTTAGCATCACTGCCATAACCTCCTGTGTTCCTTCAACTCTTCTTTACATCCCACTTTGTATTACATTTTTCTTCATCCTGTGAACAACACTGCACTTTCCTACCTCTGACCTTAGTTTGACCTATGCTGTCTTGGTATAAAGTCATACATTTCCAAAAAATCTCTTTAAAAGTTTGAGATCCTTCACTCTTTCTGCCCAGTTTTCCCCTTTCATTGACTCAAATATCTGACTATCTGACAGTCAGAGGAATAGTATTTCACTAAAAGAATAGAGCTCACATTAAGCATTTGTTTCTAATTAAAAGGGAATTTAGAGCTATATTAGTCTACCACAATTACTTCTAATAGGTGGCACCCCCTCTCCATCTTCAGGTTCAAAAAGGAAGATTTCTCTATTAAATATACCTCTTAATCAGGCAGTATTCTGAGAGGTATGCATGATTTACTAAGATGATTTCATCAACTTGTAATAGAAAGAAAGCAAGTAGGTCATACCTATGCCAAGTCATTGAAATCAGTTTTTGGAACCTCCCTACCCTTTGGAAGAAATCATCATTATTCACAGGTATTGTGTATAACCATATTTTATTTAGGTAATATAATAAAAATCTACCTATTGTAATCAAGGTTTATGATTTATTGAAGTTCAAACTCTTAATAGTAATTTTTAATGTTCTATTCAGCATATTAATAAATTTGAATTTCCACTCTACCACTTTACAGCGCTTTGACTGTGGGCCAGATGGTATATCTAAACCTCACATTCTTCCTTTGTAACATAAAAAACATTGATAATACCTATCTCAGATGATTGTGAGAATTAAATAAGATTATTCACTCAGCAAATATTGAATACCTGCTACATGTCAGTAACTGCTCTTAGTGCTGGAGATATGTTGGTGAACAACAACAGCAAAAAAGCTCCCTGCCCTAAAGAAACTTGCATTTCTAGTGAACAGTAATGATTGCAGTACACTAGAAGTGCTGTGGAGACACAGAGAAGGTTGAGAGAGACTGTGAGTTGTAAGGTGGAGAAAGTAATGTTTCAGCAGAGTCTGGGAAATGCACTGGGCTAAACCAGACAAACACCTGCAGGGAGAATGAGCCAGGTATGGGAACCAGCCTTTACAATGCTCTTAAGGTCAAGGAACCCGAAGCATATTCCAGGAATGGCAAGGAAACTGGTGTGGCTGGAAAGGAGTGGATAGGAGGGAAGGTAGGAGATGAAATTAGAGAGCTAGCCAAGGCCTAGATCATGTGGGTGATGTTAGCCCTTGTAAGGCTCTTCACTTTAATTTGAATGAGATGAAAGACCATTGGCGATTTTTGTGTGGAGGGTGACATGATCTCATCTAAATTTTAATAGGTATACATTGGCTATTAAGTTGAGAATGAACAATGGGGGAACAAAGGTAGAAGCAGTGAGAACAGTTAGAAAACTCATCCATATGAGAGAGGATTATAAAAGTGAATGTGGAGAGAAGTGGTCAAAGTCCAGATACATCTTTAACACAGAGCTCAAAGGACTTCTTGGTGAAAGATGTGAAATATGAGAGGGAAAAGGAGGATAAATGATGACTGAGAAGTTTTTGGCTTAAGTAATGAGAAAGAGGCCATTAGCTGGAATGGCTAGAAAGAGTACAGTGAAGCAGAATGTGTCTGGGCAAAGGCAGAAGCTCAGTTTTAGACACAATAAATTTGAGGTGCTTATTCAACAGTCAAGTGTAGATGTTGAGAAAGCAATTGGATATATGAGTCTGGAGTTCAAGGGAGAGACATAAATTTAGGAGTTGTCCTTTTATAGATGATATTTAAAGCCATGAGACAAGTCACCAAGGGAGAGAGTGTAAATAGAGAAAAGCAGTCTGGTCTGAGCCCTGAAGTACTCCAGCATTATGAAGTTAAGACTGGAGGAAGAATCAACATAGGATGTTAAGCAGTAGTCAGTAGTGCTGGAGAGAAACCAGGAGACCAAAGTAGCATTGGAAGCCAAGTGTCCAATACTGCTGAGGTCAGTCAAGTAACATGAGGATGTAGAGTTAAATTCGGATCAAATGGATTTAAAATATGGAATTAAACTTTGTATTACTGCATTTAGCAACAATGAAGTCATTATTGATCTTGGAAAGAGTAATTTTAGTGGAGTGGTAGAGGCAGAGTCTGAGTTTGAGGAAGAATAGAAAGAGAAGAACTGTATGTAGCATGTATAGGTGCTTTTTCTGTAAGGGGAGCAGATGGCCTTAGATAAGCATAGGAAATACTCATCTATGTGAGAGAAAGAAGAGAATGAATAAAGGTGCAGATTCTAGTAGATGGAGAGGTGTTTGTAACATGCTTGTCCCAGTGACTAGCACAGAGTGATTGTTAACGTTTATCACTTCATTCAATCATGCCGCTTTGCTTCTAGCTTCAGCAGTGTTCCCCGGCTATATGGTACAGCACTATGTCTTTGAAAGGAGGAAAGTGAAGTATTCAGTCTCTGTGGATTAAAATGTTAAGCTAATTAATTCACTGATTTTTTTCATTCAGTAAACATCTGTTGATTATCTTTTAGGTGCTCCAAATTATGTCTTAGATTTAATTAAATAAATCCAATAAATATTTGATAAGAAATCACAATAGGCAAAATACTGTAGTGGGTACAGACCCAAGATGCTTCCTAGTAAAAAAAAAAAAAAAAGGAGTAAATTTATACATAAATTCTTAAACAAGTGTGTATTGTATGGTATAAACATATAAAAACAAAATAGTCAAATGCTTATAGCAGAAATAAGTCTGTTATATATTATTTTGTGAATTTAAGGCATAGGATAATCATCACTTATAAGTATGCATTTTACTTTTTAATAATTCACTGAGAATAATTCTACCCAATTTGGGAACAGAAACTGTTAAAGAAAACTAGAAGCCAGAAGAAAGTTTAACACCAGTTATTTTCTAGTTGTTATCTTATTGCACTTGTCTATAGCACATTTCCTGTTTTATTCAATTTTTGAAGCTCTCACACTTGGTTTCTGTAATTACACCATATTTTGGTTCTTCTGTATCACCGACCTCTATTTTGAAGGAAGAAGGGTCTTCTTTCTCTGCCCTCTCATATTATTTTTTGTATCCCAAGAATATGGCCTTTCTTGAACTGCTTTCTTTGCAAGATGTTCCTGGGCAGTCATACCTATGCAATTACAGTTTCAAGTTTTATGTATATTCAGGCAAATAACAGCTGTGTTTTTCACTTTGTAAATATCCTGTGCTCTATAGCTGTGCATCCCAACCAGCCACTTGAAATCCTCCTCAAGATATTTCTTAGGCATCTTAAACTCAATACATTCACCTCCTAGAAACCAAGGAATTACCTGAATTCCTCCTCTCTCTCTCTACCACATCTGCAGAGACATCAGTTCTTGTACTTCTCTCTTTAATATTCATTATCCCTGCTAATTCTTTAGTTCAGTAATTATTATTTTTACTTAGGTTATTGTTAATAGTTTCCTATTTTGTTTACCTATTTGCAATTCTTTTTTCATTTTATCAGAATTGTATTTCTACGATACTGATATGAAAAGATTACATTTTTCTCAAAGTTCTGCAACTATATATTCTAAGGATATAGTATAATTTTAATACAAACATACATGGATTATGAAGAGCTTAATCATAGTATAATATTAGTGGACAATGGACATGACATAAATTTTCAACAGTAAGAGAATGGGTAAGTTGGCTATAATGTATCCATTAAACAGAATATCAAGCCACCAACAGTAATAACTTTCCAGGAAACTAGAGCAGACTGAATCTAAGGGTTGCATATTAGAGCTAGTGTAAACTATGTCCTCATTTTTTCTACAGTTTTGACTTAATACTACAAGAAAATCACTTCATGCTCATGGAGGTCACCTGCAACTTCATTAGATCTCAGAAACTCTGAAAATATTATCCCAGGTATACTCTAATCACTTTCATAAAGGCAGTCACCGAACTTTTGTAGCTGTTGCTCTTGCCTTGTTCATCACCTAGTTTTATCTCCTGGACCCATACCCTATATTTAATATTCAACTTTGGTCTCATTGGATTTTAGCAGATTTAGGAGAGATCCTTCTGGCTCTCTTCACAGTTTATGTTCCCATGTGGACTTTATGAATGCCTTTGTGGTGCCTTCTGCCCCTATTTTTCTGAGTAAAGATTTCCTTGCTCCAACCCCTAGGTCTATGTAATAGAATACATCTTTAGAATTTATACATGAGATTTTGAATTCCCAGTCTTCCATCGCTCAAGGCAGTGGATGAAAGATGATCACTGTGCTACCCCTGCAAAGAAATGCAGCATAATTATATGAAAAAGTGAAGTTAGACAGGAAACTACTATCTATCACTGAACAATTGACAGCTGTGGAGTTTAAATTAATGGTAAAGTATTCACAGGAACTGCAAGAAAAGGTGTCCCTAATCCTTCCTCAGTCTCCTTCCAAAGATAGATTTGAGGTGGATGAGGTGGAGGGAGAGGAAGGGATGTCCATAAGAAATGCATGAGAGACCTGTAGTATGTAGGGAGCCCTGAAAGAGAATATTTTCTTGCTGGCTGCTTATCTAAGCAGAATAAGAATAAGAATGAATAAGTGGGTGGGCTGCATCTCCAGTAAAAGGGATGCCTAGGATTCTGAAACTCAAAGTGTAATATGGTTGACATCTTATAACCTATATATCCTATTGAATCCTATATATACCAATTACCTTATATTCAGAACATACTAAATACTGATAAAAATAAACATTTCTTTCTGGCAAGGTAAAGCAGATGAAACCTTATATTGCTGCATTTATCTTTCTGATTTAGCATCTATAAAGAAACCTCTCTCTTGTGTATCTCATTGTGTGTGTGTTTGTGTATGTGTGTGTGTATATATATATCTCTCACATCTTCTTAATCCATTCATATGTTAATGGGCACTTGGGTTGCTTCTGTGTCTTGGCTATTATAAATAGTGCTGCTTTGAATGCTGGGGTACATGAATCTTTTTGAATTCGAGTTTTCATTTTATCCAGATATATTCAGAGGAGGAGAATTGCTGGATCAGGTGGCAGGTCTGTTTTTAGGGTTTTTTTTTTAGGACCTGCCATTGTTGTTGTTGTTGTTGTTCAGTTGCTCAGTCTCATCAGAGCGACTTTGCGACTCCATGGGCTGCAGCACAACAGGTTTCCCTGTCCTTCACCATCTCCTGGAGTTTGCTCAAACTCATGTCCCTTGAGTCATCATGCCATCCAACCTCTGTTGTCCCCTTCTCCTCCTGCCTTCAACCTTTCCAAGCATCAGGGTATTTTCCAGTGAGTCACCTCTTCGCATCAGATGGCCAATGTTTTGGAGCTTCAGCTTCAGCATCAGTTCTTCCAATGAATATTCAGGACTGATTTCCTTTAGCATTGACTGGTTTGATCTCCCTGCTGTCCAAGGGACTCTCAAGAGTCTTCTCCAGCAACACAGTTCAAAAGCATCAATTCTTCGGCACTCAGCCTTCTTTATGGTCCAACTCTCACATCTATTCATGACAACTGGAAAAATCATAGGTTTGACTATATGGACCTTTGTCAGTAAAGTGATGTCTCTGCTTTTTAATATGCTGTCTAGGTTTGTCATAGCTTTTCTTCCAAGAGTAAGCATCTTTTAATTTGATGGCTGCAATCACCATCTGCATTGATTTTAGAGCCCAAGAAAATAAAGTCTCACTGTTTCCCCATCTATTTGCCATGAAAGTGATGGGACCAGATGTCATGGTCTTAATTTTTTGAATGTTGAATTTTAAGCCAGCTTTTTCACTCTTCTCTTTTACTTTCATCAAGATGCATTTTAGTTCCTCTTTGCTTTCTGCCATTAGTGTGGTGTCATCTGCATGTCTGAGATTATTGGTATTTCTCCCAGCAG